>NC_136109.1:18106003-19528503 GCF_965212315.1 Lampetra planeri | reverse complement strand
CATCGCGAGACGAAGAATCCATTTGGATCTGCCGTAGACGAGAGCAGCCCTGCATCGTAGAGAGCGGCCTGCATCAACGGATACCAAAGAACTACGTCTTATATCCGTTAAAGTGACCTGATGATGATAATGCTGAGTGCGGCCTGCATCAACGGATACCAAAGAACTACATCTTATATCCGTTAAAGTGACCTGATGATGATGATAATGCTGAGTGCTGCTGATCATGATGCTGCTGCTGAGAACGATGCTTTTGTTGATGCTGCTGCTGCTTATGCTGATGATGGCGATGTTGGGTATAATGATAGCGGTGGCGATAATGACGACGGCGATGATGATGATAGTAGTGATCAATGATGATGATGATGGTGGTGGTGATGCTGCTGCTACTGCTGGTGGTGATGATGATGGTTATAATAACGATTATGATGATGATGATGATGGTGGTCGTGGTGGTGGTCGTGGTGATGGTGGTGGTGGATGTGAGTGTAGCCGAGGGGTGTGCTTTGCACTCCAGGCTGGAGAGGCCCTGGATTGACTGCGTTTCGCTGCAAGACACTGCCGCTTCTGCTGCAGCTTCTGCTACCTCTACGTCGTGCATGCTTCCCCGCGAGAAGCTGCTTCTCGGAAGGCACTACGACCTCCGTGTAATCGCCCACAATGCACTTGGGCGTGCCGAGTCCGCCGTGATCACCACGTCTCGTCGGCAAACAGGTTGAGTGCACCGGCACGCATGCACATGCACACGCGCGCACGCATGCACACACGCATGCACACACGCGCACACACACGCACACACACGCACACACACGCACGCACACGCACACACATATAAAATCAACACCGGCTTACAAGTGGGTATTTGTCCATCAGTAGAGGGTGGTGTGGCTTTTAGGTTTTTCCTGTTAACTGCATCACCCTGTGTGTGTGACCTCGGTGCGGGTTTGATCCTGGATGTATATGTGCATGTGACCCTGTGTGTGTGGTGTGGGGAGCGGTCGTGTAGCAGTTAGTGCGCTGCGCTACAAACCCGGCGACCCGAGTTTGATTCCCGCTCATGGCCAGTACCTGGTGCGGTGTGTAAACATTGCAACTAGGGAGACAAAGGCAGCTGGGCGTGGTGCTGGCCACCCATCCCCTCTTGTATCGTGGTAGCCTTCATAGGTGCTCGCTAACAGCACTTGCCCCAACAGTCTGTTAAGACTATACGTAGGATCTTTGCCTTCGTGGTGGGACCCAAGTCTGTGTCCCTGGTGTGGGTTAAACGGCAGTGTGTTTGCTGCGGCCCCGTGTGTGTGTATGGGGTGACGCTTGTGTGCTGTGCGTGTGGCGTGAGCAGTGAAGACGGACACCCCAGTGTGGGAGAAGCCCATTCTGACGGAGGGCCTGGCGGAGGAGGTCACGCTGCGCTGGAGCCCGCCGCCCAACGCCAACTACGAGCACTACTTCCCGCTGCAGTACGAGCTGTCCATGACCAGCCACGCCGACGGCACCACCACCAAGGTGCGCTCGCAAACTGCCACGCACAAACACTTA
This sequence comes from Lampetra planeri, assembly GCF_965212315.1. Lineage (NCBI taxonomy): Eukaryota > Metazoa > Chordata > Hyperoartia > Petromyzontiformes > Petromyzontidae > Lampetra > Lampetra planeri. Next base: position 19,526,967 of record NC_136109.1, on the reverse strand, counting down.
CCGGCAATCAGCAAAAACTCACAGACGCACTTTAGAACTCACCGGGACTCTGCGAAACCCACCGAGTACTCGCCAACATTCGCCAGCACTCGTCAAATATTCTTCAACAACGAGATGACCCGTGTGACCCTGGATTTACCCCCCCCCCCCCCCACCTTCCGTGCCATCACCAGTACTCGAACATCCATACAAACTCGCGCACCCACTCGCTGTTCTCCCTGCGCCCGTACTCGAGCTACACGGCTCGCCTGCGCTGCACCTTCGAGTCCGGCGCCGTGGCTGGCAAGGCGAGGGGCCGGGCCGCTCCCCCGCCCGTGTGGAGCGAGTGGAGCAAGCAGCTCAACTTCACCACCCCCGAGGCCGGTACGAGACGCAGGGACACGCGTGGACACGCGGCAGAGCTCGCAAACGGGTTTTGATTCCTTACCCGTACCCGGCCGCACCAGCGTCGCAATCGGGTAGCCGTACCCGTACCCTACCCGATACCCGGTTACCTATACCCGGCCGGGTACGGGTAGGGTACGGGTATCGGGTACCCGATTGCGACCTCTGGGATGAAGCCATGTTGCAGGCGCGGGTGGGTTGATTCTAGGAACTTGAATTGTGAGAAGAGACAAGACGTTGGGAAATGAGTGACAAATAGTTACTCACCAGTGACTCACGGCCTACCCGTACCCGGCCGCACCAGGGTCGCAGACGGGTACCCATACCCGTACCCGGCCGGGTACAGGTAGCCGGGTATCGGGTAGGTTACGGGTATCGGGTAGGGTACGGGTATCGGATACCCGGTTGCGACCTCTCACACACGGGGACTACACGGGGACGATAGGCCACAGAGGCAAAGTGCCATGGTGAGGACACAGGGGCACAGAGACACATTCAAGGAATCTTTATTTTTTTTATGCTTTTCAAATAAGGTCGAAGGCGATCATGCATTAGGTCTGTTTGTCTGCCTTTCTGTGAAAGGGGTGCGGGGGTGGAGGGGGGTCACAATTATTCTTGAAAAGCTGATCCAATATTAATGACATTTTAGCATGAAGTTGTGTTGCTTTCCAGGATATACCGTATTAAACAGTAGCTATGTTGACCGAAGGGTTGCTCAAAACTAGCAGATGCAGACCTGCCTGCGCTTAAAAGACTATTTGGAAATATGCAATTATATTTTACTTTGACAGCCAGGCTTCCATGACGCAGAACGCATGTTGGAAAGCGCCGTAGAATCCATTCGCATGCACGATTTATTTTCTTGTTCTTTCTGTGTGTGTGTGTGTTGACATGTGTCTCTCAGCACCTCTTGTAGCCCCAGAGCTGTGGAGGATCCCTGGTGAACCAGACAAAATGGGGAACCAAGTGACCACTCTGGTTTGGAAGGTACGGAGTTCCCCCTGTTGTCCCTAAGGGATTCACGATGCACGTACGTTGAACTTCTTTCGCACTATACGTAGCCAACCGTGCTAATCGGAGGTGCGGATCACCGTGTCAGAGACGCTGGGGTCGGTATTGCTTAAGGCTTGGGTTCCAGAACTGGGGGTTGGGTGTCTCTCGCTCTCTGTCTCGGGGGGGGGGGGGGGGGGTATTCAAATTGGCTAAGCCCAGGCAGTGAGGCAATGACCTCAGATGACCTATATTCATGCCCTGGGCTGGGTGCCTAAATGCATCGGTTTCTTAAGGGTTCATAATGGTCGTGTCAGAGACACTAAATTAACCATTTGAAATCACGACGATTCTCGGAGGGGCAGTACCCGTGGGTAGGTCGGGGTGGGGGTAGGGGTGGTGATATCTTTACCCCTATTACGTCAAAGAACGTCGTCACGCTGGGAGATCTGATTATCTGTGTCGTCGATCACACGAGCGGTTCGGTTGCTCGACCAATCGGATTTCACAAAATGAGTTCCCACGTGTGCCGCTGGACGGGAGGGCGATGGTCGGGGCTTTGGCGATGTGTTTGGCATCAGCCGTGCTGACTTGTCAGGGGTTCCTTCCTTCGCGACGGCCGCATATAAAGGGACCCGTGTAATGGACCACAAGGAGAGAAGTCGATTACCGCTTCCCGTCGATTAATCGACTTAACCGATTGGTAATCGATTGTTTGACATGGGACCCGTGTAATGGACCACAAGGAGAGAAGTCGATTACCGCTTCCCGTCGATTAATCGACTTAACCGATTGGTAATCGATTACTTTACATGGCTGATTAATGATCAATTAATCGACTTCATCAATTACTAAATGATTAATAGACGTAACCATTTACTAACCGATTATTCGACTAAACCGACTACGAATCGATGCATTGGCTTAACCGATTACTAATCGATCAATCGACTGAGCTGGGGACTAATAGATCAATCGACTTAACCGAGTACTAATAGATTAATAAACTTCACGAGATTTACAATCGATGAATCGACTTCACCGATGACATTTACTTCACCGATTGCTAATCGCCCCCCCTGCTCTACAAGCACGTGCACACACAGGCAGCCGCTCTTAGCAAGTGTCTCTTGTACGTACGGTGTGAGCAGCTGGCGAGTAACTCCCCCACTCCGCCCTCCTGCTCCCCCCGTCGTCCCAGGCACTGGACAAGTCACTGGCACGAGGGGAGATACTCGAGTACCGCCTCGTCTGCTCCCACACCTCCAAGAAACGGCACGGTAACTAACGGCTCGTAATGGCCGGGTCGACACACACACGCCCGGGTGGCACTGCTGCTATGCTGGGGTTTAGAACTTTAGCGTCTGGGACGCTGTAAGGAGGTTCATGATGGCCAAGTCACTGCTGAGAGCGTGAGTGCGTCTGTAATTGTGGGGGCGTGATAGTGCGGTGGTTAGTGTACTGTGCTGCAAACCCGGCAACCCGAGTTCGATTCCCACTCGCAGCCAACAGCAGTAGCGGATATCTGGGCCTTCCCTAAGTGGCCTTCCCTAAGTGGCCTTCCTTAAGTGGCCTTCCCTAAGTGGCCTTCCCTAAGTGGCCTTAAAAATGTAGCTGGTGCGTTGTGTCAACATCAGCTCTAGGGAGACAAAGATGGCCGGGCGTGGTAGTGTTCACATTTCTTCTTGTGTGCCATGCCAGATTTAATAGGTGCCCCCGGCTAACACGCAGCTATTTGGCACAGTGGAGTCATATCAGTCGGTCATTTCACAACACCTGGGTCTGTCCTGTGACTTCTTGCCGACGAGCCTTGGACACTTCAACGAGACAGCCTCAACATGCGCCTAGCGTAGCGCGAGTGCCGTGGTGATGTCACCGCCACTTCTTATTGGTGAATGACGACCGTCGTTTTTGGAGTACGTGTGTGTGAGTAATTGTGTGTGTCTGTGTGTCTGTTTCACAGGAGGCTGTGAGGGTGCGGGAAAATTGCACCAAGAAGCAGATGATCATGGAGAAGGAGGTGAAGATGATGGAGGTAGTGGTGGTGACAGCGGCAGAAGCGTGGTTGCCTTGGGCCTTGCTGGTGCAAGGAATGAAACATGGCCCCCTGCCCAATTTCTCTCTCCTTTATGTCCCAGCACCTGGCCCAGCCAGCTCACGGGCCCCTGTAGCAGTAGCGTAGCCGCTGGGTTGGTGATCATTTTTGACGTGAACGTACGTACCGGCAAGAGGCGCAACGCGCACAACAATGAGCGGGGTGCCGGGCGGATAAAATGCGGCGGCAGTAGGCGCTGTGGGGAAGCACGCGGTGGTGGCGGTGGTGGTGGTCCACTTGTCGGTGATCTTCGTCATTTTTAACCCATCACACTTGGCTCCGTCCCGGGAGTGACTTCCTGCGAACAAAAACCTACTCTGATAGTATATGCATTGACAATGCATATACTTGACAATGCATATACTATCAGAGTATGTTTTGTTGGCATTTTGACCAAGTATATGTGGTTAATGCAGACATGATTCCTCGTAAAAGGTTTCAGTTTGGTGTTTTATTGCCAGAAAAAAAGGGGAAAACCTAGTTTCATATATTGGTACTGGCAAAGTAGGTCCCCTGATGTAGTGAAGATCGTTGTTTTATGTGCATTGTCTGGCCGTATCTCCCCGCGTGTCTCTGTATCGTCTAATTCCCCGTGTCCCCCGCCACCCCCCCAACGCTCGCGTGCATCTCCGTTCTCCCCACCCGAGGCCACGTGTGCTCAGGTTCCCTGCGGCGCCTCGATGCGACGAGACGCTCGCTGACCGTGCGCACCCCGGCGTCGGCACCCGTCGTCACCCCGCCCACGGGGAGGCCGAGGGGCGCCGTGGCGGGCGCACTCGTCTGGCTCTGGGTCTGCAACAGCGCGGGGGCCTCGCCCGTCGCACACATCCGCATCGCCACGAGGAAGACACAACGAGGTGAGCGCCCGGGAGGTGGCCGTGAGCGTCGTGGTGGTGGTGGTGGTGTGGTGGTGGTGGTGGTGGTGTTGGTGGTGGTGGTGGTGTTGGTGGTGGTGGTGTTGGTGGTGGTGGTGTTGGTGGTGGTGGTAGTGGTGGTGGCGGTGGTGGTGGTGGCGGCGGTGGTGGTGTTGGTGGTGGTAGTGTTGGTGGTGGTGGTGTTGGTGGTGGTGGTGTGGTGGTGGTGGTGGTGTGGTGGTGGTGGTGTGGTGGCGACGATGGTAGTGTAGCGGTTAGCGCGCTGCTGCGACGAAACGGGCAACACTAGTGAGGATTATCTGAATCGGTCCTGGGCCTCTTCTATGTTGACTCAGCCTCAAATGAGTACGTGGTGCGATGTGCAAACATCGCGACTGGAGAGACAAAGGCGGCTGGGGCGTGCTGCTGGCCACCCACCCTCTCGTGTGCCGTGCCGGCCTTCATAAGCGCTCGCTAACAGCACTTGCCCCAACAGTCTGTTATGGTTACACATCTTTAATGGGTGAGTCCACCAACACAGACTGAAATCGGTGACCCCACCACAGCACTGGCCGGCTTCTATCCTCCATGGAAACAATGGGCAGCGCTTAACCGGATGGGCACAAAGCACGCAAGACGCAGTGTCCACCTGATGCTCAAGTGGAGAATCAGAGACTCGCTCTCCTGTGCGCAGCTGCGGCTACTTGCTCCACACCAGGGACCACGTTACTTGGACACTGCCACAAATATACATTTGAAGGCGGTCGGTGAGTGATTTTGTGGGTGGGTGTATCTTTAAATTCACAAACTCTCAGATGAAGTAATCGAATGGCCCAATTAATTAGAACTCTCCATCGGCCGTATGAACCCATGACCCTCATCATGATTGTAGTGGTGGTTATGAGGATAAAGGAGGTTGTCGTGGTGTTGACGGTAATGGTGAGGGTGGGTTTTGGTTGTGGTGGTGATGTTTGTATTGGTGGTGGTGGCAGTGATGACGGCAATGGTTGCGGTGTTGGTTAAAATACATCTTCATTATTTAAATACTTTTAATGTGAACATGAAGAGAACACGGCCGAGGGAGAGGGAGAGAGGTTGCAGTGGTAGGGGACAAAAAAGGAGCGGTGCTGGGCCATTCCTAGAGCAGCCCCAACGCTGGCTCAGCTCCGGCTTCCGACGGTCGTGGAAACGCAGCGTTGGACCCTGTCCCCATGTGGAACCCTCACCCCCCCCCCTTCCTCCCCCTCTTTCCCCCTTCCCCCCTCTGCTCATCAGGACCCCTCAGGGAATCGCTGACCCTAGACGTGCGGAGCGGAGGGGACACACGGCTCGCCGTCAAGTGGCGGTGGTTGCCGCCACCGCTGCCGCCGCCTCTGAAGCCCTCGGGCTGGGCGCTGCAGGTTTGCCACCGGTGCGAGGAGGAGGAGGAGGCGGCCTGCTCGGAGCCGCGCTGGTGGAGGCTGCCAGCCGAGGCCCGCTCCGCACCAATCGGTGAGCGCCTATTAAAATGGCACACGCACACAGACCGGAGAGGTTGGGGCGGGCGCACGTGGTGGGTGGGTCTTTTGCATGGGCTGGGCGTTTGGTCCAGGCAGAGCAGGTAAGGGGGGGGGGGGGCTCCGGCTGAAACGTGGCGCTGCATTGTTGTACACGACAAGCAGTGCCGGCTCGTAGCCTGGCTTTTGTCGTGGGGAGGTCCACCTTCAGCACACGTGTGTCTCGCGTGCCGTGTATCTCGTGTGCCGGGTGTCGCTCATGTCTAACATGTCCCGTGTGTCCCGCGTCCCGTGTGTCCCGTGCCAGACGCGGTGGTGCGTGGCCAGTGCTATGCCGTTTCCCTTTGTCCCATCATGGCGGATGCCTCGGTGGGGGCGGCCGTGTACAAGCGGGCCTACTCGGCCGAGGAGGGTGAGCCCTGGGCGGTGTGCATGTGCAGTGCACAGCGTAGCGTGTGTACGCACACACACTGACACACACACACTGACACACACACACTGACACACACACACTGACACACACACACTGACACACGTGCACACAAACAATGAAAAATATCCCCCCATAGCCTTAACAGACTGTTGGGACAGGTGCTGTTAGCGAGCACCTATGAAGGTCAGCACGGCACACGAGGGGGTGGGTGGCCAGCACCACGCCCGGCCCCATTTGTCTCCTGAGTAGCAATGTTTACACACCGCACCAGGTACTCCTTTGAGGCTGAATCGATCTAGGGAAGGCCCAGGACCGATTCAGATAATCGTCACTGGAATTTGCCATGAGCGGGAATCGAACTCGGGTCACCGGGTTCATAGCGCAGAGCGCTAACCGCTACACGACCGCTTCCCGCTAACCACTACACTCCTGCTCTCCATACCGTACACACAACAACAACAACCGCCATTCTCCACTAAGTGGCGGTGACGTCACAACGTAGCTTGTGCCAGGCCAGGTGCACCTTCAGGCCACGTAAAGTGTCAAACGCCCGCTGGCAGGATGTCACGGGGCAGACCCAGGTGCCACGGGTCGACTGACTGAGATGACTGGCTGATGCACCACCTGTGCCCTCTACTGTGCCAACTTTCTGTGCTTTAGCTACCCGGCGCTCCGCTCGTTGTTGTGAGCATCGCTCCTTCGCCCTCTGTTGTTGTTGGAGGGCGACTGCCTGCAACTGCCCAGTAGCGTCCTTCACGAGCCTCCTCCACTGAGGCCGATCTTGACACCGTTGGTACCAGTCATCGGCAAGTCCACTCAGCTCCACATCCTCCTGTACCACATCACTCCATCTCTTCTCTAACCCGTGCCGCGCCCGTTTAGCCCCCTCGATTGGGCATATCAAGCATTGATGAACAGGAGGCAGCTTTGGGGAAAGCACAATCGGATATAATTGGACACGGTGCTCCGTCACGTTTGAGAAAGGCCGTCCCAGTGTCCTCCAGCGTTCATGAAAAACGCGATGTTGTCCCTGGCTTAAAACGTCCTGGCCTCGCGCTTCATTCACGATACGGGGGTGGAGGGAGGGGCAAATGGAGCGGTGGGTGGAGTTTGCAGAGGATCGGGCGAGACCGAGATCACGAATTGAGGTGGCCACACGCAGTGGCTGAGCTTACCAGAAATGTGGTGGCCTTACAATGAGGTGAGGTTCACGGTTAATTTAAACGGTTGTGTTCACGCTGTACCAACGTCGTGTTAATGGCGGTGTTGTCAGTGCTGCGTCGTGACTGTGTCAGTGCTAAGTCAGTCCTGTGCTAATGCTGATTCAGGGATGTGTCAGTGCTGTGTTAATGCTGTGTCGTGCCTGTATCAGCCCCTTCTGCTGGCCCGGGTGGGATACACGTGCAACAAAGGAAGACCTCAGCCACGGTGTCGTGGAATCCACTTCATCTTGCGGACCAGCGAGGGATTCTCCTCGACTACAGCATCAATGTCAATAGCGTCAGCAACAACAAGCTTACGAGTACGACCCAGGCAGCTTGACACATCAGCCTCAACTCTCACCCCTAACCCTCAACATATCAGCTTCAACTCTGACCTGTAACCCTCAACATATCAGCTTCAACTCTGACCTGTAACCCTCAACATATCAGCTTCAACTCTGACCTGTAACCCTCAACATATCAGCTTCAACTCTGACCTGTAACCCTCAACATATCAGCTTCAACTCTGACCTGTAACCCTCAACATATCAGCTTCAACTCTGACCTGTAACCCTCAACACATCAGCTTCAACTCTGACCTGTAACCCTCAACACATCAGCTTCAACTCTGACCTGTAACCCTCAACATATCAGCTTCAACTCTGACCTGTAACCCTCAACATATCAGCTTCAACTCTGACCCCTAACCCTCAACACATCAGCTTCAACTCTGACCTCTAACCCTCAATACTCAAATCTCAACTGGGACCCCTAACCCTCAACGCTAACCCCAATCCCTCAACACCAGCCTCAACCCCAACCCCAACCCCAACCCCAACCCCCAACCCCCAACCCTTGACACACCAGCCTTAACTTGATGCCCACTCATGGCCACCACCAGTGACGATTACCTGAACCGGTTCTGGGCCTTCCACTTGGTGCGGTGTGTAAACATCGCCACTGGGGAAACAAATGCGGCGAGGCGTGGTGCTGGTTGCCCACCACTGTGTGTGTCTTGCCCGCCTTCATAGGTGCCTCGCTAAGAGCACTTGCCCCAGCAGTCTATTAAGGCTATATGGGGGATCTTTGTTTGTGTGTGTGTGTGTGCTCAGCGCTGTTTGTGAGTTGGAACGAGAGCAAGGTGCTGCTGCTGGATCTCACGCCGAGTTCCATGTACACGGTGAGCGTGTGTGCACGCAACGCCGCTGGGCGCGGGCCACGCAGCACCGAGTACACCTTCAGCACACTCGCATACGGTGAGACTCGCAATCACACACGCATACAAGTACACGCACACATACACGCAGTACACCTTCAGCACACTCGCATACGGTGAGACTCGCAATCACACACGCATACAAGTACACGCACACATACACGCAGTACACCTTCAGCACACTCGCATACGGTGAGACTCGCAATCACACACGCATACAAGTACACGCACACATACACGCAGTACACCTTCAGCACACTCGCATACGGTGAGACTCGCAATCACACACGCATACAAGTACACGCACACATACACGCAGTACACCTTCAACACAATCACATACACATACATAAAGGCAAAGAACCCCCGTATAGACTTTTGGGGAAAGTGCTGTTAGCCAGCACCTATGAATGCCATACGCACACATACGTGCACACATACTTACACCGGGTATAGGTCCAGCACTCTGGCGTACGCTGAGACTCGCGTACACGCACACACCGCCAGCGTCCCCCCGCGTTGACTCCACGCTGTGATGATTCCCGACCTGCGCAGACGTGGGGGAGCTGGAGGCCATTGTGGTGTCTGCAAGTCTCCTGGGCCTCTTCTTCCTCGTGGTCATCATGCTGGTGTGGGGCAAAGTGCAGGGCAGGTGCGACCCCAACTACCACGGCCCTCACCCTGAACCTATAGCACTCACCCTGAACCTAAAGCACTCACCCTGAACCTATAGCACTCACCCTGAACCTATAGCACTCACCCTGAACCTATAGCACTCACCCTGAACCTATAGCACTCACCCTGAACCTATAGCACTCACCCTGAAGCTATAACACTCACCCTGACCCTATAACACTCACCCTGACCCTATAACACTCACCCCGAACCTATAACACTCATCCTGAACCTATAGCACTCACCCTGACCCTATAACACTCACCCTATAACACTCACCCCGACCCTATAACACTCACCCTGACCCTATAACACTCACCCTGACCCTATAACACTCACCCTATAACACTCACCCCGACCCTATAACACTCACCCTGACCCTATAACACTCACCCTGACCCTATAACACTCACCATGACCCTATAGCACTTACCCTGACCCTATAACACTCACCCTGACCCTATAGCACTCACCCTGACCCTATAACACTCACCCTGACCCTATAACACTCACCCTAGCCATGACACTCACCCTGACCCTATAACACTCACCCTGACCCTATAACACTCACCCTGACCCTATAACACTCACCCTAGCCATGACACTCACCCTGACTCTATAACATTCACCCTGACCCTATAGCACTCACCCCGAACCTATACCACTCACCCTTTCACCCTGAACCTATAGTACTCACCCTGACCCTATAACACTCACCCTATAATACTCACCCTGACCCTATAACACTCAGCCTGACCCTATACCACTCACCCTGACCCTATAACTCTCACCCCGACCCTATAACACTCACCCTATAACATTCACCCTGAATCTATAGCACTCACCCTGACCCTATAACACTGACCCTGACCCTATAACACTCACCGTAGCCCTAACACTCAACCTCGTCATGACCTCACTCGGACACCAGGCCTCTCCCTAGCCATGACCCTTGCCCTGACCCGAGTTAGACTAGACGAAGACTCCACAACAAAGATGTTTGGGTGAGATCAGGTAAATATAAAAGTGCCGTTGAACCCGCCACCACCTGACACAGCCAATTAGTAAGGTTCGTCCCGTAAAGAAGACATGCACACCGGTGTGTTGGAGAGGACATCCACAACATTTACAATTCGAGTACGACGTTTCGCCGGTAATTACAACCGGCATCATCAGGAGACAGTCAAAAACCTCCTATGGATAGTAATAATAATAGAAGTGTTTAGGCAAAAGCCTACGTGTTAAGCTAAACTAAAACTACTTGTTATTTTACCAGGTAAGACACACTGAGCTATATTGCTGTTTTTCAGAAGCGACCTGGCCACAAATGATAGCCCAATTAAGTGGATTATCACGTGTAAATGTATGGCAGTCAAGTACTCTAAACACATGTTTCTAAATGTGGAAGGAGAAACTGGATGCTAATGCTCAGCCTGAACGATAACCTTGCTCCTAATCCAAACCCTAACACTAACGTTGATTCTTAACGGTAAACTTAAAATCCAGTACATCTCTTATCCAGTCTCATACTCTCACACAGGATCCAGGTCTAGATCTATCTCTCACAGCTCGCCCTAACACATGGCCCCTTAACTCTCTTCGTGTCAGGTTCAAGGAGATATGTTGGCCTAATGTCGCGTCGCCCAAAGAAAGCAAGGCCCTCAAAGGCCTGGTCTTCAACAAGGTACCCAAGATCTCTCTTCCGCACAACGTCACTCGTGAGGAATCCGCGCGGTGTGCTCTCGTTTACGACGGAGCGAAGAGAGCGCGAGGGGCCGAGGCCCACGTCCCTGGGCCCGTTCATCCGGCCCCACGACAATTCCTCCTGGGTGTGACTTTAGGAAATTGGCGTAGGCTTTTATTCGCCTTCTCGTCCCTGATTAAACCACCAATAAAAGCAAGATTGTGGCTGAACTAAGACTCAGGAACTTCATTAAAAAAACTCAGAGGTTCATTAAAATATATTTTATGTAGCATCATTCATGCTAATAGCATCTCATAACGATGTACAGTAATTATATATAAGGACCATATCCTATATACAGCCACTATCAAGCGAATGAAAATTCTACTACCAAGTAAAATCTCAAACGAATAAACTAATTAAGAAATGGAACCAAAACAAAAAGCACAAACAACAACAAAAAATTATCGCAAGGTTGCTACTTTGAACTAATGTTACTGTAAACTTTTGGTTCAGTAGGCCCAATGGTCGATGGACTTAAATGTTACTTGGGCAATCAAACTAATGGATTACCTGTTTCTAAAATCAAGTTTTGTTTCACAGCCAATAACGTGTGAAACATATTGGCTTGTTCTTCATAGCTAAATCTGTCCAAGTTATAAGCATAATAATAAAATATATGCATAACAAGTTCATTAGTCACCTGTTATGTGAATCATGCAAATCTGTTTCTTAACATACACCACAGTTTTCTCCGACCTAGATCTGTTTAACACATTTTTGTTCTGAACAAGTTTAGGGAAATTTTCAAAACACGTTTTGATGTCATGGCAAGTGACCTCACAGCTAACCATGTACAGTATATACATAACAAGAGATGACCACAGACTAAATGCTAATTTGAGTGGGAAATTGTCTTAAAAATGTCCAAAATGTCCGTCTGAAATTTATGGAAATTATCTTGACTATGACGCCTTTCCGCCCCCCATTCCTCCCCCATTCCTCCCCCATCAGCAGACGACCTCAGAGCCCATCAGCCCTGTGAGCCAGAATTCCTGGCTCTGTGATGCCGAACCAAACATCATTCAGACGGAAGAGGAGTTTCCTCTGAACTTCGAGGAGCCCAGAGAGAAGTGTCCCCCTGAGCAGACCTCCCTCCCCACACTTCACGGCAACAGCAACGGCAACGGCGGTAGCGGCGGCGGCGGTGGCAGAGGCAGGGGCGGTGGCGACGATGAACCGTACTCGTCCATATCCCTCGTTGACCACGGCGCCAAATCGACACCTCCAGCACCGGCGGCACCGATACTGCCGCTACCGCCACCGCCGCAGTCAGTGCGGCGCTACATCAACACCGTCGCTCCCTCCTACGAAAACCTCATGGCGGGTGACGGGCAATGGCCGGCTGCACGTGAGCAACCGAGGCCCGGTGGCAGCCAACAACGAGAAAACGAATTTGGCGGCGGTGGTGGTGGCATTACCGATGTTGGGGCCGGTTATGGTAGAAGGGGCATTTTTAGTGGCGGCGGTGATGGTTGTGTTGGTAACGGTGGAGTTGCTGTTTCTGGTAATGGCAATGATGGTGACAATGTTTTTGGCGGCGGCGGTGGCAGCGGCGGTGGAGGTCGTCGAGACACGAGGCACGTGGAGCTGTTTGTGGATATGGAAAAAGTTTTGCTGCTCGACCCGGACACGGCAGAGAGTCCCACCGAGCCCGGCATGGTGATGAGCTACCTGCCGCAGTCGGTCAAGGACCCCGGTTACATGCCCCAGTGAGGTCCTCACCCCCCCCGCCCTCCCCCCTCGTATTCCCCATCAACAGTTCTTGTCCCACTCTATCCCGATGGTGCTATCGGTGCCATTTCATGAGACGGAGAATCCGTTCGCAGCTCCCATAGGGGAGTGCAACCCACCCGTGTTAGAGATCAACCCGTGGAAGTGGAACTCATGGAACTACTTCTGGGATCCTTTCAAGTGCGGGTCGTGTTCCACTTTACGGATGTATCAATAGTGTGATGGCAGTGTTAAGTTTCAATCCGCGATGCTATTCCGGAAATTATTTTGGCACGCCACTTAGATCTCGCCTCACTTTGTCCTCATTTGACACATTTTGCCTTCACAGGATTATAGGAATATACGGATTAATAATTAAACGACTTATGGATGGGCATGCCGAGTACTCGAGTGGTCGTGCCTTAGACAGATAATCCCGAGTCCAAGCCAGTCTAGCAACGCTACAGAAATGCTTTTAGACCGTTTGGCTGCAACTATAAATCCCCACATACAAGTCACTTCGATGAGCTATCACACGTGGCCAGGTCGCCTCTGAACAAGGGCTGGAAGCTCGGTTGGCTCTACGTGATCTATAAAATAGTTGTTGTTTATAGTGGAGTGCCCGGGTGGAACCTTCACTTCAACATGTCCCTTTGGCCCCCCACCCACGTGTACTTCCGCCCCCACCCACGTGTACTTTCCCCCCCCCCCCACCCACGTGTACTTCCGCCCCCACCCACGTGTACTTTGTCCCCCCCCCCCACCCACGTGTACTCTCCTCAGCGGGTCTATCACGATGTGGCCCACACAACAGGTCTACTGGAGGAGCTGGAGCCGGGCCCGGGTTAGCGGTCGTTAAACGAGGCTCCGATGACCCTTACACTGGACCATTGATTTTGTTTTTAAGTGTTTTTTTTGCTGGCAGCTAGCAGTGTGAGCGTGCATATCTTGTAAACATTGAATATGTAATGTGAAAGAATCTTGTCTCAGGATCCGGGGAAGTGAATTATAATTGATAGAGCGCCTTTAAAGATGGTGATGCGTTGTGAAGTAAGACGATTGAATCATTCCAGGTTAAAATGGAGGGGTGCCTTGGAAATAATAATCCACGGAATCGCATTGTCCAGAAAGTGGCCTTCTCTTTATTAGGCAAATAAAATTTCTATTTTATTGAATTAATTTCATGACCATCTGTAGGGAGATGAAACTACATTTATCTAAATGTACAAATAAAAAACACTCAACACCCATCAATAACCATGACTTAAAAAGAAAGAGGATATAATAGGCGACGTTTCAAGCAAAGGACCTTCTTCACAGCACATAGAGAGCCCAGAAGAAGGCCCATTGCATGCAAAGTCACCAATTATATACTTTTCCTTTCTAAAGGCCACGTTGTTATTGACAAATGCGTTGAGTTTTTTTGTTGCGTTGTTATTTGTGCTTGTGCACCACCACTGCCGACGAAGTAATCACCGAATAATGTATCTTCTCGTGGGGTTATGGGGTTTCCCCCCCCCCAGACACCTTCAGCTACTGCGTCGGTTGTCGCCGTTCTGCTGCGTTGCTCTCGCCGACGGGCTCTCGGGTTGGTGCTGCGTGCTGTTTGCCGTCTTGTCTGAAGTTTAGAAAATGTGAGTTCTTGAAAGAAGCTCCCCCCTCCCGGAAGGAGTGTGCAGCGAAGAGTGAGACGTGACACCCAACGGCGTACGGTAGGGTAAGGAAGAAACCTGAACCCTCATCTCGGAGATCGGTGCTCCTCAAGCGATGCAGGTCCGGCAGCCGTGGACCGAGGGGATATGCGTCTCGGTCTGTCCGCGACGGCAACGCCAACCTCGCCAATGTCATATTCTTAGGTTATTTCGGTAAAGTCACGTAGGTAAAAAATTAAAATTAGTAAAATAAAATAAAAATCACGACGTTTCGGAGGCAACACAAGCTTCCGTCTTCAGGTGGAACCGTCACAGCACGATAGCTGTATCAAGTAAATGTCCCCAACAACGATTTCGATCAAAATTCGATTAGGTGAATGACATTTCCGGTCAGGAGCAATTTAATTATGTAGTGAATCCACCTGAGTCACAGACGTCTTGGGAGCAACACGTTTTATTAAACTCTTAGCACCACATACTCCAGGCTATTAACACAACATACTCCAGGCTATTTTGCACAACACTCTCTCGGGTGGTGACCACCCAACTAACCACGCTACGGCGGAACTAAACACGGTTCCGCGATCCCGGTCCGGACCACAAGCTGGGTCCCGGACCGCGTGGCTGGAGGCTTCTTCCAGCTTGACGTGGATCTCCTGCCTCTCCAGCAGTAAGAAACCCCAGCCCCTCACAGGGCCCCCCCCCCCCCTTTCTCGGGCCAGGCTGGGGCTGGCTCCGCCTCTCGCCCCGCCCACCTTCTCGATCTCTCTCGCCCCCTTGCCCGAAGGCTCTCGAGAGTTCTTCCCGGACCATGTGACCACCCATTGGCCCCCTCCACCGGTGGCCCCCCTCCAGTATCATCCGGTCACGTGTCCCCAGGTCAGCCAGAGTATCATGCCCCCAACGTAACCCCAGCTGGCTGACGCTCTCTCGCTCTCTCAACGGGAGCCCGCACCGCACGCTGTGCGTGGTGCCACGGCGCTCACCCAGCCCCCACTCGGGCTGGTACCACACCACGTGTCCGGGGTGTACCCACAACAGTGTCCATCCCGCCGCGGCCTCGCAGGCCCCCCGGCACCACACAATGACATTCCCAGTCGCTACAATTACATCACTGACGTCTATTTAAGCAATGTTCCTTTCGGTGTCGCCACGCCTAAATGTGTGTTCGTCCATCAGCTGATGGGCATTCCAGGCCAATATGCAGCAGCGTCTGTTAAAGCGAGCAAACCAAAGTCTCGATGCCAACGTTTCCATTCGTCGCTGCAGTGATGTCACTGGAGGTCTCTTGACCGCAACGTTAAATGCTTTTTTTTCTGATTTTGGTGAGGACTGTCGGTTTAATGTTGATCGGGCCTTTAATGTTCTGACGCTGCTTTGTTGTCACCTCGGAAGTTAAAGAACTTGGTTCATGGCTGTTGTGAGACTGACCGATCAGTGGAAATATCCTGAGAGCTAATGGGTCAGTCTGGCTGTGTAAGCACCACGTGTGAGTTTGCTTGCGTAGAAGCTTACGGACACGTAGAATAATGCACAGAACCACACAAGACATTCACCTACACATGCATAGAGAGACAGATTCACACATATATATACAGAGACACATTAATGCGCACACAGGCACACAAAGCCACTTTCACACACATATTCATACACATGGAGATACACAGAAGCTCACACATACGCAAAGACATACATGCAGAAGCAACGTAATTACACACAAAGATGTACACATCGAGAAACAGGCACACATTCACACATAATAAATAGTCACGCACGTAAAAGCACACAGACATACGCACACAGCTAACAAGACACACAGATACACACAAGCAGAAATAGAAGTTAAAATGTAGAGGGAAACACACAAGCTTAGAAGCACATTGACACAGAGACAAATATCAAAAAGACGCATACACACAGATGCCGGAGATACACACGGACACACGCAATGCAGTCGTACCGAAATGCCTCAACAGTATAGAAAGTAGGTTGTATGTACTGCAACGGACCAATTTGTGTGGCAGAGTTTTGAGTGTTGTCCCCTCGTGTGCAAGGTGGGGTCTTCTCCGGGCTCTGCGATTTCCTCCCACCGCAAACAACCCACGTGTAGAGAGAGAGAGAGAGCACTCGCTGCTGTGTGACGAATCGGCCAAGGATTCCAGAGCGGGGACAACTCCGGTCAAGGGTTCCGATAGAATGGGTCTCAGTGAGCCACCCAAACTCGACTTAGAGCATGAGTTTGCCGTTCCGTGAGAATCGGTCTCAGTGAGCCACCCAAACTCGACTTAGAGCATGAGTTTGCCGCCCCGTGAGAATCGGTCTCAGTGAGCCACCCAAACTCGACTTAGACAATGAGTTTGCCGTCCCGTGAGAATTGGTCTCAGTGAGCCACCCAAACTCGACTTAGAGCATGATTTCGCCGTCCCGTGAGAATCGGTCCCAGTGAGCCACCCAAACTCGACTTAGAGCATGAGTTCGCCGTCCCGTGAGTGACTGCGAGCTCGAGTTTTTGGCCGTGAATTTGGGGCTGCGCGTCACGAATGTTGTGGGCGCTGGTCTCGCTCGACAGACCGGGGCTGACTTCCCTCCTCCTCACCACATCGTCACAATACGGCCGGAGAGGAAAAACTTCGCCAAACGTGTTGCGATCAAAATGTTGCACCCACAACGACATTTCACGGCCAATTTGATGCATTCGTTTCGGTAACACGGTTGCTGAGCAAAGGGCCCCAACATGTAAAATGGACAGCAGTAAACGGTGCCGTTATCACAGTTGTAATGGAGTGTAACGCGTTTGTTGAATTGAGTAAGGTTATTATCAAGAGCTTGGGGGGGGGGGGGGTTAGATGATGAGAGAGAACTCCAAAGGGCGGCAGCAGGGAAGAGGCAGAAATAACCCGTCCATAAATGACGTCACGCACCTGGGGGGGGGGGGGGGTGGGGGTTCGACATTTGTGACGATGTGTGACGAGGGGAGGGGGGTTGAGAAATGTGACGTCACATCAAAATGCGCAACTTTAAATAAATATAAACAACACGTTCTACTTAATTAAATAGACTTTTAAATAAATGTTTTATCCTACAACATCAGAGTGCAGCGCCACATTAAATACGCACTACAATGACAATAGTTTAACGCGATTTGAAGCATGTTTTATTTTGGGGGGGGGGGGGGGGCAGAGCTTTGTGACATCATATTTGAGGGGGGGTCTGACTTTTTGTGAGCGTGTGACGAAGGGGAGGGGGGGGTCAAATCATCCAAAATCGCGTGACGTCATTTATGGACGGCCCCATGGGCGGAGCAATCAATGAGTTTAATTCAACTTGTTCAGCAAAAGTGATTTTGACCTTTGACTCCGATCTCTCTCCGAGACAGATCTGCTGGCAGATCTTACTCGACTTGACTAACCTGGCAGATCATGGAAACGCCATTTATATATATATAACTCGTGCTGTCCTTCAAGCTTGAGTTCTGGGAGATATCGGACCAACTTGGGGCAGCTCGGGTAGACAGTCCCATGGGAGCCACGGTGTTTAGAGCTCGGCTCAGCTCTCGGCATGGGCTGTGTGGTGGATCGTGATATGTTGCGATTGTAAGAATCATTTGGAATATGCAGCTTGCGCATGTTTCCTTCGCTCTCAAGAAGAGACCGCGAATGATTCGGAGCGCGCGGAAAACAACAGACGAGCGAACAAGGCAGCTGGCTGCCAACAATTGCCTGAGCTGCGTGGCCCTGAATGCGAGAGGGAGCTGAAGGCGTTACCGGAGAAGCCGCACCTGACAACCCCCCCACCCCCCACTCCCATGGGAGTCTTCTCATGTCTCTTGTGTCCGCATGTGGCATAGATTACAGCAGATGTATTTTTCTTCCTGTATACGTGTATTTGCCAAATATATAGCCACTTGCCATGCATGTGTATGTCTCTCTTTTTCAGTAGTCGGACTCAATAAGATACAGAGCCGGCCGTGAGTGACCGATGTCAATTCTAAAGATGTTCTGGAAGGACTAGAGTGCTGAAATGTGATTCATCGTTGAAAATATTAGAATAGAAAGATCAGAAATACATTTTAGACATTTGGTAAATTCTGAGAAATGTGGACCGGTGGCACAGCGGGTAGCGATTTCAGCACACTCCTCTATACACCCAGCAAGACGAGTTCAATTCCCAGCCGGGGCAAACATCAGTGACGAGTGTTATCTAAATCGGTATTACCTCCCACTTCAACTCACACTACCAAGG
The DNA here is from genome assembly GCF_965212315.1 of Lampetra planeri. NCBI lineage: Eukaryota > Metazoa > Chordata > Hyperoartia > Petromyzontiformes > Petromyzontidae > Lampetra > Lampetra planeri. The sequence continues at coordinate 19,508,268 of NC_136109.1, read as the reverse complement.
TGAATTATGGTTAACCCCCCATAAGGGGCGGGGGGAAGCCTTTAATTGCGTTATTTTGGCCGGGTGGGTGAGCAACATCAGAAGGCTGGGACATTTACACACGATAAGCCACTTCATTGCGCTATCATTTGTGATAGCCAGGCCAATTCTGAAAAAGAGCTCAAAAGAGCTCAAAAGAGCAGTGGGCCTTACCTGCTAAAACATTTTTATAGTAAAAAAAATCACAGAAGCAACCCCCCGTGACCTCGCCACTGGCTCTGTCGTGGGCCCGGCTGAAAGCGGCCCGCACCCTTCCCAAGGTTGGCTCTGCCACACTCGAGAACCAACCACAACCGGTTCTAATCAGAAAGAAGTTCAAGATACGTAACATTGTGTAACAAAAACAAAATACACTTTTGTTCCTGGGTAGTAAGTGTTATTTTCTAATTGCTTATGCCTCAAAAGCACAGAAAATGGCTATTATTCCCCAAAGACTTTGTTTTGTGACCAAGACAGTGATATTTTGAAATGTACCTATTTTCAATGAGAAAACGTGGTGTGCATTTGTGTCATTCCTTAACATAAAGTCCTGGTCACAAAAGCAAAGTTTGTGGAGAATAATAGCCATTTTCTATACTTTTGAGGCATAAGCAATAGGAAGATAACACTTACTACCCAGGAACAAAAATCGTGTTGCACAGTGTCATCAGAGTGGGCTGCTGCCGTGTGAATGGGCGCTGGCTTGGCTCTCGCACAGGTTTTGGGCGTGCAGGCAGCACAACTGCACCGGGCCCCAGAGGCCGGGTGAGCCCAGGTGCCGGGCTGTACAGAGGGGGAAATAGACAGCGAGAGAGCACTCCACCCCTCCCCCCACCGTTGTATTTCTCGGACCAGGGCCCGTGCCAAATGCACTCGGCCACTGCTCTAGCACGGTTCCTAGCGGCCGTGGAAATGAGGCAACCTGTGACGAGCTGAACTGTTCAGCAGTGGCACGACAAGCCGGGCAAGCCAGTGACATGCGAGCCAGCTCCACGCGGTCGCTCGTTGTGCCTCGTTTTATCTGCGCAAGTTATCTCAACAGTCGATCACACTGTGGCCTCAAGTGGGAGAAAAATTACATATGTAAAATAGGCGACGTTTTGGGCAATGACCCTTTTCATCGCACATCAACGCATCAGAGTACAGAATACACCTCGTGGTTGAGAGGCGGTCATCTTCCAGAGGTTACACAACTGTCTTCTTGGTGATGCTGCTGTGTTACCAATAGTGCAGTAAACAAAACAATTACTATGAAACTCATTCATCAATAACATGTGGCCTTAAAAAATATTTTTTTTTGCACGGTAAATAATCGGCGGTATTTCGTGACCATGGCCGTTTTTCAAAGCACCCAGAATGGCTTGTTAGGCGCTCGCACACATTTCGCATCATGCAAAAATAAATGTCACGTATCACGACATCAGAATCCTCTAATTATTAGGCCGGCATCTCGTACAGACGGATTGACACATAACACCAATTAAAATATACACGCCGAAGTTTATTTTTACGTTGTAGAAGACATCAGACACGACATTTCAGGAAGAGGTCAACAAAAAATGCTTGTTCACTATATGGACATGGAGGGGTCGTTTTAAAACCTGCCCGGCACTGTGTCAAAACATGACAAGCCAGAGAGTCTCCAGTGCAGCAACTGACCAAAAGGAACCCTGTAGCGTCATGTTGTTTAAGGGGGGGGGGGGGGTCGGGTGGGGGGGCATACAAAAATTCGAGGGGTACAGAAAACAATGGTGACTGGAAGACGCCAACAGGGCTCCTAATGGGGCATAATGCCTGGCGGCAGCTCCCCCCGTGTGAGGCTCAATGCCTAAACTATCAGAGTATTCTTCTTGGTTCTTTCGGTAAAGTCACGTAGAAGGGAAATAATAAAACATGATAATAAAATATTATTTTATTATGTTATTATGTTTTATTTGTATTATTAGAAGGAAAATAATAAAATAATAAAAATAAAACGTAATAAAATATTATTTTATTATGTTATTATGTTTTATTTTTATCATTTTATTATTTCCCTTCTACGTGACTTTACCGAAAGAACCAAGAAGATGAATCCCTGCAGTCACGAAAGCTTTAAATCGAAATATAAGATTATTATTTTATTTCTATTATTAATTTTATTAATTTTAATTTTATTTTTTACCCACGTGACTTTACCGAAAAAACCTTCAAATCTAGAATTAAACTATAAGAATTTAGGAGGGCTGAGCCTTGAGCAGAGGGGGGGGCTCAGTCCCCTATAGCCCCCCCCCCCATCAACACGACGGGCTGAAGTGGCCCATAGCCGAGTGGAGGCACTGCACACGAGCCACGGCAGCAGGCCGAGTGACGTGAGCAGCAGCGACTCCCCCTTCCTGCTTTTAGTTCTTTCGGTAAAGTCACCATGTAGGTAAAAAATTAAATTAAAATTAATAAAAATAAAACAATAAAAATAACGACGTTTCCGAGGCAACACAAGTCTCCGTCATCAGGTGGGACCGTCACAGCCAGATTTGCTGCATCAAGTGAGGGAGGCAAGCTCTTAAGTACCAGTTAAGGGGGGAGGGAGGGGAGGGGCTTATCAGAATGTGGTAGCCAATGAATGGAACGTATCGGGAGGGGGGGGGGCTAACAGAGGGACGGGGTACTCGTGGTCAACGACGTGTTTGTGCGCAAGTCACTGTGGATGTACATAATAGAAAAGGAACGAAAATGCCTATGTTTATACCAGTGTTGGCTGACAGGCTGCAAATCGTAGATAACAGGTCCCTGCGGGGTGGGCTGGTAGGAACGAACAAATGAATGGCTATAATAAAATGAAATGGCGGGGGTACGATACGAAGGAAGAGTTTGAGGCCTAGTTCTAGGCTTTAGGCCTAGCTGTAGGCTTCAGGCCGCTGTGAGTTAATTTTTAATTTAAATGTTTTAATTAAAAACTATCTCAGGGAATTATAAGGGAATGTTACACTTGTTTAGCCAGGAAAGCCTCGCTGAGTCTAAAGGTTTTTGTAGGGTCCTGCCAAGTGTTTGCAGTAGGGGGCGATGTTGCTACACCTAATCGGACATCGGACGGACGGACGGACAATATAATCTATTGTAGGCTGGCTCACTTCGTTCCTACCAGTATTATACGTGTATCATCACGGTTTCTGAGCACAGGCCCAATATGCCAAGTGGCCAGTAACAAAAAACACTTTGTATAAAATATATATATTCTAGAATTCATGCAGCTAATACGAATAATTGAATGGCAGTGGCATCATCATGAGAGCTTTCTCTGCCGGATGTGCGAATGCTAAAACTATTAAAAACGATGATTCTTACTTTTATTTTACCAGATAAGGCCCACTGAGCCATATAGCTCTTTTTCAGAAGCGACCTGTCCACAAATGATAGCTCAACTAAGTGGCTTATCATGTGGACATTTATAGCAGCCAAATACTCTAAACGCATGTTTCTAAATGTGGGTGGGAAACCCCAGAGAACCTGGAGAAAAATCCACGTGACCACGGGGACAGAGACATGCAAACTCCAAATATACAGGCGTCAGGGTCGAACCAACGACCTCCTGTATACCAGACGAGGCAGTTAACATCTCGAAACTGTGGCGCCCTGCAGCCTATAGAGCCCTATATAACTGGTCAGGTGGGAGCCCAAAAATGGTACATTAACATAATTATCATCACACATTGCGTGCACAATAATACCCCAGTCATGTGTCTTCTCCATTCAAATACTAATTCAGTCGGTACCTACTTGCACGTGCCCCATTACTGCAAAAATCAGAATATTTAGACTGGTGGAATCTGATGAGTAATGCAGCTCTTCTTCACAGATGTCCAGTAGCGCACCCCCATCCCATGACATACAAAGCTATTATCTTCTGCATCAGTTCGGGCACTTCACGTACAAAGACAAACATCCGCCGTACGGTCTTTAACAGACTGTTGGGGCAAGTGCCGTTAGAGAGCACCTGTGAAGGCCAACACAGAACACAGAGGGGTGGGTGGTGGCCAGGACCCCGTCTGGGCTGCATTTGTCTCCCCAATGGTAACGTGTCACACACCGCACTAGGCACACATAGAAGGCCGAGTTGGCCTTGGGAAGTCCAAAACCAGTTCACATGTTCGTCACTGAAGGTGGCCGAATGAGTCACCAGGCTCGTTGTGCAGTGTGCTAACCACTGTGCCACCATGTAACGCACCTACACACAAATCGTCTTAACTTCAATTAATAATCATCTCTGTTTAACACGTAGGCTTTCGCGACCAATATTATTCATAATCAACGTTTTTGGGTTTAGATCGCGCTATTTATAAATGTGTCGTAACCCTCCACCACCCGATACGGCCAAACAGTAAAAAAGTGTCACGTTGACAAAAGACAAATAGTTCACTGCTTTAGCCCACCGGTGTGTTGAAGTGTGAAACCACAACATTTACAATTTTTGAGTACGACGTTTCGCTGGTAATTGCATCCACCATCATCGGGCAATTCGCCAGAATGGTGAGGCTCTGCTCTGGCTCCCGGTCTTAAATAGAGCAACAGCAGCAGGGTGACGTCATCATTAATCATCATTAATAATTAATAATCATCTCTGCGCCATGAGGGACACACATACTTAGAACTTCCGTTCTCTAATTACAAGTGGAACATGTTTTCGCAATCACGAGGCGTGTGCAGCTTGTAACCTCTGGATTTGTATTTGAACGCATGACACTTGGTACAAAACTCAAGAAGACGTGCGACAGCGAATCGCGAGGATTGGGGTTTGAGAGAAACCCTGAACGCCAAAGCGGAGCTCGTCGCTCAAACTGTGGGCCAGGAGCTTACACCGGGCAAATGAACGCGATTCACCAAAAAAAGCACAATCTGTCACGTCGGCAATGCAAAATGACAAACCCAACGAGCGAGTGCCACAAGGAAGTATCCATGTGCATCGCAGAGATTATTTACATCGCAGTCCAGCTAAGGTAACCCAATTGTGAGATTCCACATTAAAAAAAACACTCGACAGAGTATTACTTGCACATTATTTGCGCTCGAGTGAGTTTCCCACAAACCGCAAGCCGGTACATTAAGCGAGCCTCATTGCATACCACCCCTTATTTCACGTGAACCCTTACAAGCTGGGAGGCGCTATTACATTGAGAGTCTCTGTTACAGCAATTACGTACCCAAGACCCTGTGTTAATTCTTACAAGCCAGGCAATCCCAGCACAATAATCAAGCCTCCGCAAAGTAGCGGTGAGCGCCTATTTATCAGTGTTAACCCTTAAAAGTTAGTCAACCCATCCCATTAACAGAGTTTCACTATTACAGCATCAAACACCTCAGACTGTGTCAAATAATTAAACTCTGAACCCTTGCAACTTCTACACGCCGGGCAAGCCAGTGCAACAGGGAAGTCCTTTGCTATAGTGGCATGTACCCATCACTGTTAACCCTTAGAAGCTAGGCAAGCCAGTGCCTAGTCTCTATGTTACAGTGGTGCCCATTCAAGACCCCGTAGCAGTTAGTACCCATGACCGTTAACCCCTACGAGCCAGGCAATCAAAGAGTCTCTAGCCGTATGGCGGTGCGCACACCAATTGCTGTGTGTTCACTCGTACGATCTAGGCAAGCAAGCGAAATAAGCGTTTGTTATAGCAGACTCTACCCATTACCATGAGATAACCCTCGCAAGTTAATGAAGCTAATCGGGGAGTCTCCGCGCTAAAGAGCGTTATGCACTTCAGACTCTGCGTTAACCCCTTTACCCTCCTCATAGCCCCTACAAGCCAGGCAAGCCAACGTAGCCGGCACGGCATGCGGGCACAGCACAGTCACACGACCCCCTGTTGTTGTTGTTGTCTCGCGGCCCAGCAGGGCAGGGCTCCACGCGGGTCGTGGCCTTGGCAAAGGCGGCCCAGATGGTGGGGTCATCGGTGCACACTGTTCCGCCCCCCCGGTACTCCTCGCCGCGGTTACGGTTGATGTCCCCCACGCAGGTCCAGGCCCCGCCGCCGGTGGACCCGCCCGTCTGCGACACACACCACTTGGAGTGGTCCTCCTCGGAGGAGAAAGGGGCAACGCTCGGCAGGGAGATGGAAGAGACGCGGCAAACGCAGAACTCGCCCGAGCAGTTTGAGTCGAACACCCCGACGCCGTGGACCCACGATTCCAGGTAGAGGCTGCTCTTGAGGTTGGGTGCCACCAAGTCAACGTACAGATCTGACGCACGCACAAAGACAAAGATCTCCCATATAGCCTTTAACAGACTGTCCGGGCGAGTGCTGTTAGCGAGAAAATATCAAGGCCGGCATGGCACACGAGGGGTTAGGTGGCCAACACCACGCCCGGCCGCCTTTGTCTCCGCAGCGGCGATATTGACGCACCGCACCAAGTAATCATTTGAGGTTAAGTCGACCTCGGTTCAGGACCGGTTCAGATAATTGTCACTGGTGTTGGTAGTGAGCAGGAATTGAACTCGGGTCACCGAGTTCGTAGGGCAGTACACTAATTGCTGCACTACTGCTCCCCACACCCACACGGCCAACACATACACAAGATTCCCCATATAGCCTTGAACAGACTATTGGGGAAAGTGCTGTTAGCCAACACCAATTAAGGCCGTGAGTGGGAATTGAACTCGGGTCGCCGAGTTCGTAGTGCGACTCGCTTACTGTTGCACTGCCGCTCCCCACACACGCGTGCGTACAACAACAACAACAACAACCGCCATTCGCCACTAAGTGGCGGTGACGTCACCACGACGCTTGTGCCAGGCCAAGTGCACCTTGAGGCCACGTGAAGTGTCGAACGCCCGCTGGCAGGAGGTCACGGGGCAGACCCAGGTGCCACGGGTCGACTGACCGAGATGACCGAGATGACTGACTGATGCACCACCTGTGCCCCCTACTGTGCCAACTTGCTGTGCTTTAGCCACCCGGCGCTCTGCTCGTTGTTGTGAGCGTCGCTCCTCCGCCCTCCGTTGTTGTTGGAGGGCGACTGCCTCCAACTGCCCAGTAGCGTCCTTCACGAGCCTCCTCCACTGAGGCCGATCTTGACACCGCTGGTACCAGTCATCGGCAAGTCCACTCAGCTCCACGTCCTCCTGTACCACATCACTCCATCTCTTCTCTAGCCCGTGCCGCGCCCGTTTAGCCCCCTCGATCCGGCCGAACAAAAGCTGCTTAGGCATGCGGTGGCTGGGCATGCGGGCTACATGACCCAGCCAACGCAGCCTTGCCTGCCGGAGGAGCTCACTGATGAGACTTTGCCCAGATCTTTCAAGGACTTGTGAGCTCCTCACACAATCCAGCCTGGTTAAACCCAGGATGGATCGTAGGCAGGCCAGCCTAAATGTTTCCAACCGGCGAAGATGCTCCACTAGGGGGGTCCACGTTTCGCAAGCGTAGAGAAGGGAGGGAATGACCGTGGCCGAAAAGACCTGAAGCTTCGTGCGGAGCGACAGACCAGGTAGCTTCCACACAGCGTTACGCAACCGATGAAAAGATATTGCCGCTCGACTGATTCGGAGTGAGACCTCTGCTGATAAACTGGAGCCGGTCATAAGCACACTGCCCAGGTATGGGAAACTCTCCACTCTCTCCACAACTGCCCCATCACCAATTGGGAGTTGTGGGGGTGGAGTGTCCGATGGTACAAAATACCCAGGCAGGTGCTTAGTTTTGGTGGGGCTGATGGTAAGGCCCCACCTCTTAGTGGCACGCTCCAGTCTCAGCAGCAGCGTCTCCAACTCCTCTTCTGAATGAGCAGCTATTACCAAATCATCGGCATACATAACGTGGTTGACCAATAGGGAGCCATCCCTTGATCGCACCCGGGCGTCGATCAGCCTCCCATTATATCTGTACCAAATGGTAATTCCCCCGGTACAGCTATTGAAGGCTTCACGAACTACGCAGTCGAAATAGATGTTAAATAATGTGGGAGCCAGAGGACATCCCTGTCGCACCCCAAGGTGTACAGGGAAAGGCTCCGACTCCCGGCCACGTAGTTTTACCCGGGCCCGCTCACCATCATGAAGGTCCTTAATGATCGTGAGCAGAGGGTCAGGGACTCCGAAAGCACGAAGAACAACCCAGAGCCCAGTCCTACTGATGGTATCATAGGCCTTGACCAGGTCAATAAAGCAGAGATGTAGGTCTCTGCTTTATTGTACGCACACACGTACACACACGTAGACACACACGTACACACACACACACGTACACACGGGGAGGCGATTTAAGCTTTTGGGCTTAGATGCCACCACTTCCACGTATTAGGTCTGACGTGTGCACACATGGAGAGGCAATTATAAGCGGGTCAGCATAAGAGGGGCATTAGCTAGTCACAGCAAGCCCTCAACTCACTACTGAAGAGTCTCGAGTTGAAATCCCATTCCAGAGTTTGACTCAGCCCATCATCATTATGCCCTCCCCATATGCAGAACGGTGCTGTGTTCAACTTGTGCTGCGCCGGGAGAGTTGCTTCTGGGGCACGAGAGTAATTGAGATGAGATGTGATGCAATGCACTTTGAATTGCACAGACATTTAAGCATCCTGTAAATCGGTATCATAATCGTGGGATAAAAAAATGTGTAAAAGCATTCATTCTATAAAGAGACTGTCCAACGTGTAAAAGCATTCATTCTATAAAGAGACTGTCCACCACCAGCAGCAGCTTATAACTGAGAATCGCCCACACTCTCCCATCTGAATTACAACTTGATGTCAAGCTGTCGATTCTTGATTATAAATTCACTTGCAGTTGTATTTGACACAAATCATGTACCTGTTTACACACTATATCCCAAGTCTGTGTTGATGTTTCTGTAACGTAGTTTTACTATGAGAGTTTTTTAAAGTAATTTGTCCGAGGCCAACTTTTGTTATGGGATATTAATTGAATTTCTTATTAATTATGTTTCAGCACTGTTTTCCATTTCCTATGAAACCATGTTGTTTTTACTCTCATTCTTATTTGCTTGTGTTGGATTCAACTTCCATCTTATTCATCGCTGTACCATGTTGTTTGCATTATATCCATTCTGCCTCCATCATTTATATCACCCAGGTGACTGCCGCCGATGAATTCTCACCAGGTTAAACTAAATAAACTTGAACCCTCTCCAAGGCAGACTACAAGCCCGGGCGTGACTACAAGCAGCACGGGGAGGGGGCGGCCAGGCCAGTCCAACAAGCGAGCCTCTATGTGGACCGGCGAGTGCGTGCACCACGGACGGACGACGACGTGACCCACCGTCGTCGAAGTGGTGTGTCTTGGCGAAGCTGCGGAAGGTTTTCCCGGCGGAGGAGGTGAGCTCGACAACACGCGTCGTGGACTCCACCTGCAGTTTCGTTTTGGCGCACAGCGCCTGCAGGTCGGGCAACTTGTCCTGGAGCTGGGCCCCGACTTGGCAGCTGTAGTGGTCTGGCTCGTTGTAGCGCAGCTGCAGGGCTGTGATAAATATCGCCGCGTCATTATCGTCATCAACGTCATCAACGTCGTCATCATTGTTACCATCATTGTCACTATCAATATCATCATTTTCATGTCAGCGCCACGATCGTCATCTTCGTCGTCATTATCGACGTCATCACCGATAGCCCTATTATTATAAGCATCATCAGCATCATCACATATGTACGTGAGAAGCCTATGACCAAGCCAGTGAAATAAGCGTTTGTTATCGCAGTCTGTACCCATTACTCAGAGATAACCCTCGCAAGTTTGTCAAGCTACTCAGTTCTCTCCAAACTCTCAGGAGATAAGCAGCGTTGAGCCTGGATAGCGCATGGATGGATGGCCACTGTTCATGATTGGTGTTGTATGCTGCGGGGCTACAAAACATGGTTGGAAACACCGGGGAGATAAAGGCAGCTTGGTCACGCGAGATGCTGGTCACGCCAACTTCTCTCGTGCGCTGCGCCCTCCTTCACAGATGCTCGCTAACACCACCTACCGGTTACATGCAGGAATGTCTTTGTGCGTGTGTGTGCGTAACTCTGGCGCAGTTGGACCAGTAGGGGGCACAGCTGGTGCAGCTAACTGCCACTCATCTCAGCCAGTCAACCCATGGCACCTAGGTCACGTGGCCTCTTGCCTAACGCCCTTAATGCCACCACTGCCGCAGCCTCCACCTCGCTACCTCCACCCTCCCTAGTCACTACCTGATCCCCATCCCTTATCTTACCATTTTGTACTGTAGTCAACAATTATTGTTAAACGCCTTGGTGAAAGGCACTTTATAAATACAACAAAATAGAATAGAATCGTTTTCGTTCTTGTTGTTGTGCGTGCGTGCGTAACACAGCGCGCCCACCGATGTCGCTGAACTGGTCGAAACCGTAGGAGACGCACAGGAAGGACTGGCCGTAGCGCAGCGCCGTGTGGGGCCACGCAAACGGCCCCGGCACCGACGGCGGGAAGTGCGGCGTGCTGTGCACGAGCCAGAAGCCGCCCGCCCCGTCCAGCATCACGACGCCTGCACAGGGGAAGGGGCAGCAGGGGTAGCAGGGGCAGCAGCAGCGGCCGGCGTGTGACCAGCACAGGGGCAATGCCATACGTGGGAGAAAGGGGGCCAAGGGCAAACTGCTTGTGGTGGAGGACACGAGTCCTTACTGTGACACCAGACCTAGCCCTGAACCTCGTGTAAAAACAGCAATGATATTTACGTAATAATTTATAATTGCGATGCGCCGCAGAGTGTTTCGCCCACTCATGAAGAGAGAGAATTACTCGGAGGCATGAGTAACCCTCCCCAAGCCCTGTGATCCTATTAATGCAATATCAAACGATTACTTCGTGATTACATGTCAGAGGAAACCAGAGCACCCAGAGAAAGCTTAGCGTGCAAGGGGGCAATAATCTATCCCATACAGATGGAAACAGATGGAGATTGGTCCACTTGCTGTACTGCCTTCTTCTGGCTAGCCAGGGTATGGCACCTCCTTGTCCACGGGAAGGGAGTTTAACGATATGTGTACGATCCACCAACCCTCGCTGCCTCGACAGTGCTGGATTACCGGCGTTCACAGCCACCATTACCCGCTCAAGGGTGGGAGCTAACACCGAAAGAGAATAAACCACCATCCAACCTCCGGCGCCAGCTCCTGCAGTCCCTCCCCTTCCTTGGAAATTGTCCAAATGAGCGACCTTCCCAGAAGGCCCTCCTGGCAGAGCCTCCGGACGAGCTCCCCTCCAATCCCAAAGTCTTGGCCGTCACGGTCCTTCTGATGCAGCCACGAGGCCTGTGACTGCCCTCACCGCCTCCTCCTCCTCTATCACGGAACACCCGGTGGGTAAGGTCAACCAAGAGGAAGGAAGGAGCGACATTGCCCACGTGTGGCATGTAGGGGTATGGCTCTATCCATGATCCTGACACTTAACAAAAGTAACCAACAAAACTAAAACCTGAGCCCTCATACACACTGCAATAGCCAACCAGATCGTAACAGCAGCCAAATTTATTTCCAGAACCACAACCAACCAACCAACAAAAACTCAGAAATAGCTCTGCCTCAAATCCTAATCACACCAGCCAATTACACCCTAGTAGTAGCCATAACCTAAATGCACTAGAAAACTAGATGCTAGCCCAGCCCTAGTTCTATCCCACACTCGTCAAGCAAACCGAGGCAACGGCTATTCACGCAACCACAATACCACCCCTCCCCAGTATTAGACGATGCCCTTCCTAATTGGTGTCCAATTTCTCCTGAGTCACCAAAAACAGTGAGATCCGAACTCAAGTTCCCCCCACCCCGCCCCCTCCATCCGTGAAGCGCGAGGGTGGGCGGGGTGCAAGGGACAGCGTGATGTGGGCCCCCACCTTTGGTGTGGCCGCAGATGCTGTCGTAGCGAGGGGAGTTGGGTGGTTCATCGTTATAGAGAATGAAGGCGACGTCGCCGGCCTGCACGCCACACGACAATGAGCGGGTGTCGCAATGAACGCAACGAGGAGAGGCTCATAAAGAACACTACAAATATGATAGAGGATAATCTTTTCCTCTGGCCATGACTGCCTTCCCCTCCACATTCAGAAACGTGCATTGAGATAATTGAAATTATTTTGCCGTGATAAATATAGAAATAATTGGTCACTTTGCTGACCTATCATTTGTGGCCAGGTCGCTTCTGCAAAATAAGTTAATACCTTAGCGGGCTTTGCCTGGTAGGATGGGGATGGTTTCGTTTTATTTGTACGTGTTTTGGGTGATTTGTTTAACTTTCCTGAACTTTGCACTACGATCCTGTTTTTGTAGTGTTTGTTGTTGTAACTTTCTTACCCGCCCCTACTGGACATCTGTAAAAAAGAGCTGTATAAGCTCATCAGATGCTTCCAGTATATTTCAATATTCTGATCCTGATCTTTCCTGTCTGTACGGCTAAAAACATCTTAATATCCAGAGGACTGCAGAGCTCAGGCAATTTCTGGTAGAGCTGGCTCACTGCCTGGCTGTTGCTTCCCAACTTGTCTGTGGTCCCGCAAGAGATTATGACGTGCAAATTGCATGAATAACGACGACGCTGTATGCGACTAAACCTGATTATTATCATCATTATACTTGACGCGCTCGGGATAAAAACAGCATCGCGTCACAGCCACTTGCCAATGGGGCCGATTCACGCTAGCGGTTCCTTTTGTTTGCCTTTCCGGTGAAAATCTTCCTGTGCCTCCTATTCGCCAACTCAGGAGCAAACCGCCAAGTCGATGAGGTTTTGGCCGCGTTTGTTTTGGTTCCAAGATGCGAATCGGAATGTCCCCTTCGCTCTCACGTCCGGGGAACAGTGCTCGCTCAGGGGAGCATGTGTGGGGGATGAAGGGGATGGTTTTTGCGCAACAGCTGAGCAGCCATGGACTCTGAGGTTGGGAACAAGAGGTCAGTCACCTTGGTGAGTGTTCAGGCCTCACTTTTCAATAGCTTTGATCGTGTTGATGACATCTTAAGGGAGACTCTCAATGCATATTATCAGGATGGCACTGTGCTGAGATGTTTGACCTAATCTTTCATCCAAACTGATAAAATCCCAATCTTTTTTCACCAGGGGGGGTGGAAACAGTCCATTACGACAAACATGTCAGCATGGTCTTGTTCACAAGGATGACCTTTGATGGTTTTCAGGTTATAGATCTAACCACTCATAATTAATCATCTTGGTGGCGGTGTTCGGGCCTCGCCTTGATAAGTATTTGGGCCTCTCGTTGGCACTGTTTGGGTCTCACCTCGGTCGTGTTCCCGTTGTAGAGCTGGTTGACCGTCTGGTAAACAGGGCTGGAATTGTCATCGACATCAACTTGGGCCTTCTGCCAGCTCTGCGTTGATTTGTCCAAGTAGAGGTAATCTTTTCCCTTAGGCAGCTTGTAGACTATGAACCTGCGAGACGCGGTTGGGGAAGGGTGGGGACGCAGCACACGGAACTCCATCATGGGTACCACCTTTGGACATTGAGTCAGTATCCAAAACCTATTTTCCACTGGCACATCCGAGCCAAGCCGGGGGCCCTCGCTGTTCGGGTGGTTTTAAATTGGCTATTTACGGAGCTGACCCGGAACCGCACCGTGATATGCCAGCCTCACAAGCAGGGCCAGAGGCGGTGCTAATGACGTGTGTGTGTGATGTCAGAGAATCGTCTATATACATCTCGAGTGCAGTGAAACACAAAACTGGCGCCTCTTGAACAGTGTTGTATATATGCCTTTTCCAAAAACATATATTTACAGTGATATTGCCTATTTTTTTATGTAATAGATTTTCTTATATATATGGATTCAGCGAGTTCCAAGAAAAAATGCAACACCGCCGCCAACGTGAGCAGCGTGCAGACTCAGCAACCACCCCGCGGTGGAGAGACTGATGGCGCAGCCAAGAGCGCCGTGTGTTCGACACACACACACACAGACACATACACACACACAGACACACACACATCCACACGCCGACCCAGCGCCCCTGCTGGGGACCCGAGGTATGTTCAGTGCAAAGAACGCCGCACAGCGGAAGCCACTGACTCGTTAGAACCGCTATAAACACATTCCTGCGGAGGGAGCTGGTAGCAGAGGTCGCAATCGGGTACCCGATACCCGTACCCTACCCGATACCCGGCTACCCGTACCCAGCCGGGTACGGGTACAGGTACCCGTTTGCGACCCTGGTGCGGCCGGGTACGGGTAAGGAATCAAAACCCGTTTGCGACCTCTGGCTGGTAGGAACGTTGGGTTGCTCGGTCAATGGCCAGGGTCAACAGCGGCGTGGTGTATTCCACAAATATGCCCGACTGTGAGGGCAGGCACAAGCCGGCGTGAGTAGGTTAAACGTTGAGTTTTATAAGGGCACCACGGGGTGACCAGCCCCTCCCCATGAATATTGTCATATTTACGGACTTCTCCTACCGCCGTGTATGGTCGCGCTACTCTGAGGAGTTAGCCTATTGTTCTATCGCTCAGTTTTAACAACGAAACCATTGAGGGTTAATTGTACGGATCGATGAGTAGGCCATCTACAGGAGTACGGTAGTGGTAATTCCGATCACATATTAGAGAGTTTTTAGATATTAAAGATGCTTAACACAGAAGAGTCTGAGTGGTTCCTTCCTAAGTTCATGCATAATAATATTAATTATGAGATCTGTATCCTGCGGCGACATCTGAATCCTGAGACCGGACATAATTGCACTAAAATCATAATCAGTAAAAGTTCAGCGAGAATCATTGTATTATCACGATTTGTAATACAACCCTAGACAACAAAGCTGAGCATCACATCACACACAAATGACTCACAATAAACACACCCCTAGGCAACAAAGCCGAGCATAATTTGCATAATCGCATGTATTTGCATAATTAAAAAATGCATAATTTCATTAAATTACATTTTTCATAAAAATGTTTTTTCAAAACACAATATATACAACAACAGCTCGGGGCTGGCTCGCATGTGCAGTGGAACATAGGGATCAGTCATCTGTTTTCGGGTCTGGCGGTTGTCTTTATACATCCCACGATTGTAAACAGCATCTTGAGATGCCGTTTCAATTTGATCAGGGGTTAGGGAACCTTTGCCTTACCAAGGGCTGAATAGGAGTTTCAAATTCCTTTGATAGGGTGACGCATTAACAGTTCACCTGCAGCAGGGTATAATGGCTGCGAGCCTGAATACATGCGGCCGATGGGGTACTGCACACGAAGCGGAATGTTCCCTTTTCTTGTCAGGTGGAGTACAAGAGAATAAACACAACTATTTTGCCTCTGTTACCCCCCATACACTGAAACTCCATCAAAGTTCCTGCCCATGCCCAAGTCCAGGCTCAAGACCCTTCCTCTGGCCATGACTGACTTCCCCTATTTCTGCAAAATGCAAATCACTTTAAAATAGATGATGCAGCATATAACTCATTATCAGAAAGTTTTGAATTCAAATCCTGGTCGTGTGCGGTCACATGACATTTGTTTTTGGAAATAGAACCACAAAGCCCGATCTCCTAACACCCAAGTGTCAGTACTCTGATCTCGAGACTCGGTCTTCTGCAGCCGAGTCTCGATAAAGACCCTAATGTTGATGATACCCAGTCTCCGAGCGTTGAGTCTCAATCAAGACTCCGGTCCTGAGGCCCCGTCTTGTGAAGCCGAGTCTCTCTGTAGAGAGTGGGTGCACGTGTCCGTGGTGGGGTAGCCTGAGAGGCACATACCAATCCACGGATTTCCCCTCCCCGTTGAGACAGGAGACGTGACACCATGTGGTTCCCGTCATCGAGAAGAGGAGGAACACCACCAGAGACATCGCTCCTTCCTAGACAAATCACCATCACCACCAACATCACTATCTTCAACGGCATCGCAAATGCCACCATCGTCATCACAATGTGCCATCACCTTCACCATTAGCACCATCACCAACGTCATCATCATTATAATAAGATATGATCATATATATATATAACCATAAACAATTTAACTTCCAAAATTACCATCATCACCATTGTCGTCATCGTCTTGAGTTAACATAATCAGCTATCACCGTCATCCTTATCATTATTATCATCACTATAATCGATTACCATCATATATAACCATGAACACTATAATCACCACCAACACCACCAATATCTCCATCATCAACAATTATCATCATCACATACAGCAGGCCTAGTGCTCGGCTTGTTGTAGTCAAGGTTGTGGGTCGGCCTTGTGTGCCCGTGAGGGCGAGTGCTCGGGGTAGATTTTATGTTGTGGTCAGACTAGTGCTTGTGCCGGTGTGATGGATAGTTTCATTTTCATTTATTAGGTACTAGCTTTACTACCCCGGCATCGCCCGGGACTTAATTCACCACGCCCGGCCGCCTTTGTCTCTCCAGTGGCGATGTTCACACACCACACCAGTTAATTGTTTGAGGCTGAGTGGACCTAGGGGAGGCCCAGGACTGGTTCAAATAATCGTCAGCGGTGGTGGCCGTGCGCGGGAATCGAATTCGGGTTGCCGGGTTCGTAGCGCAGCGCGCTAACCACTACACTACAATGCGTAACGCTTCCACGTGCACGGGTCACATGACAGCTGTGACGTCACAGCTCACTTGCCGTGCAAAAAATAAATGCATTATTGAGCTCCCCCCCCCCCCCCCCCCCCGAAAAAAGCGTATTTTTATAATTTTTGCATGGTGCACAGTCTGGAAAGTACCCACATGGCAAATTTCCAGTTTGTTGCATGTCGGGAAGTACGCTAAACATTTTGAACAGACACACATAATCACAACTTTGCCTTTTATATATATGGAGATAACCTTGTGAGCCATGCGGCTCTTGACTCGGTGCAACCGCAACAAACAAAAACATGAACAGGAAACATATTAAAGTGACTACACGCAACAGAAAAATCCTGGAAAAAACAGCAAAGTCTTACAGAAAAAACACCGCATTTAGACGCTGTGCAAAACTTCCAGTGGGATGCAAGTCAAACAATAACAACCACAAGACAATTCAGATTAAAGTTATCAGTCTAACTCTGTACTACAACAAACAAACATGGCTAAACCAAAACGTTTTCAAAATCACCAAAATAAAGCTATAAAAGCAATGTAACAGTGGTCATAGGAACTGATTGCTAGTGTGAAGCGGTCAAGGTAAGGCGGCGGGCTACAACTACTTTCAAAGTCCAGAGTCTGTATTGGTGTTAGGGCTAGCGTTGACGCTGGGGTTATTGGTCGTGTTAGTCAAAAACAAGGGAAAACCCCTATTATTATATTTTGGTACTGGCAAAGAAGGTCTAATGATGTAGATGCTCACCCCGATCCCTCATTACTTTGATAGTGCATTGTCTTTTAGCTGTAGGCCTTTTGGCGTCCTCTGGTCGAGCACCAATTGAGACGAGGCTCAAAAGAAAGCTGTCTCTGGTGTGGACCAATCAGCTTCAAGGACAATGCATATATTATCAGTGTGGTTTTTGTTTGCATTTTGACCACAAGTATTGTGGTTAATGCAGACATGATTCCTTGTAAAAAGGTTTCAGTTTTGTTGCCAGAAAAAAAAGGGAAAACCCCTATTATCGTGTTAGTAGTGTCAGGGCGAGTGTTGGTTCTAAGGGCTATTGGGTAGGAACCACTAGGGCTGGTCTTTGGGTTAAAACGCAGTCACGAGTCTCCGTTAAAAATGAAACTCTGTTCGTCACTTCGACGGGAACTGATACTTGAGCCGCGAATGTTGTTGTTCAGCGGGTGTCAGCAGCGTCTGAGGGGGAATACTTGGCCCCGTCACAGAAACGTGGAATCTGAACATAACTTACTCCGGAGACGTCGTCTTAACAGGGCAGAGTGAATTCCGTCGTGGCAATGTGGATCTCGCCCACCGCCGTATACACTCAACCGAGTTACATGACACACCACATCGACAAGGCAGGAGCGAGTCAATCCAAATTCACCAACACTGAACCATTGCAGATTTGTCGGGGAGCGGTGGCGCTGCGGTTAGCGCACTGCACTCTAACCCCCAAAGAACGTGAATTCAATTCCTTCTAGATTTGAAGCTTTCGTGACTGCAAGGATTCATACTCTTAGTTCTTTCGGTAAAGTCACGTAGGTAAAAAATTAAATTAAAATTTATAAAAATAAAATAATATTATTATTAATTTTAATTTCAATTTTTACCTACGTGACTTTACCGAAAGAACTAAGAGTAATTAAATTCCTGACCACGGCTCACATCACTGGCGAATGACATGGAAACCCCACACCCCCACCAATCCAAGCTGACGGGCGTGGTGAAGTATGGTCAAACAACCCCCATAATTGACACGGCCCCCCGGGGGGGGGGGGGCTTCATCCAGCAGTGGAGTGACAAAGGGCTTCGAGTTGATTGTGGATTTGCACGCTCATTGTCCACGTTCCTATGACGAGGACCGCAGAAGCGTCGCTGGACATCTGTCAAAAAGGAACTTCGTCGTTCATCGGATGCCTCCGGCATGAAGACGTCGTCTCATTTCGTGACCCACATCGACAAAACCATCGGCTGCCCTTGCCTCTTAGAGGCGCGGTGTTGCATTGCACGTTAGTATGCCGGGGGCCCGGTCATCCCACTGGGAACCACGCGGTGTCAACTGATGTCGTGCGTCATACGAAGCTCGGCTAAACTCCACATTCCAGTGCCCGGGTCCCAAGTCCATCGTGGCACGCGGGAGGAGTTCGATTGTTCAAGTTCATGTATTAGGTATAGCCCTGTGAGCCATTCGGCTCTTGAATCGGGTGCAACCGCAACAAACAGAAAACAAAAACATGACCAAAAAACATCTTAAAGTGAATATGTGACTGATTGCAAACAGAAAATCCAAGAAAAGGCAGCAAAATATTGCAGAAAAAATCACCGTACACCAACGCTGTGTGCACAAATTCCAGTGGGATGCAAGTCAAACAACAACAACCACAAGACAACTTAGATTAAGGCCATCAGTCTAACTCCATACTACAACAAACAAACATGGCTAAACCAGTACATTTTTCGAAATCACCTAAATATAGCCATGAAAGCAATGTAACAGTGACCATAGGAACTGTGACGGAATTTTCACAATAAACGACATAAACAACATGTACTACCAAAA
This sequence comes from Lampetra planeri, assembly GCF_965212315.1. Classification (NCBI taxonomy): domain Eukaryota; kingdom Metazoa; phylum Chordata; class Hyperoartia; order Petromyzontiformes; family Petromyzontidae; genus Lampetra; species Lampetra planeri. Next base: position 19,489,170 of record NC_136109.1, on the reverse strand, counting down.
CCCTGCAGCCATAGCTGGCTGCATGAGTCTCTCAACAGCACATCGATCGGCGGAGCCTATCGATGTGGCATTGCCAAGCCAGGCTCCCCACACGAGACACATTGCGGGCCCCGCTGCTGAGCGCCTTGAAAATACAAAACGATTCAGTGGCTCTACCGAAAGAACCAAAGAGTATGGATTCTTGCTGTCACGAAATCTGCAAATCGATACAAAACGAGCTTTGCGGACGCGATCGGCGTGGTCGCATAAAAGTGACGATACACCAACAAACAAAAATAAACAATCGCCTTTAATAGTGATGGGGAAAATAAATCAAGAATAAAGAGAAAAGTAGCGAAGAGATTAAACAAATGTCACTCACCATATTTAACGCCGCTCCACACGCAACAACGCCACCTGCCCGGCGTGATCAGGAAATAAAGTGCCAGCGAATCGATCCGCCGAGTCGATTAGACGCGGCGGCGATTCCGAGCAATCGATTCCGAGTTGTCGAGGGGAGGGGCCGTGAGTCTCCTCCCCCTCCTCCTCCCACCCTCCGCCGCCTCCCTCCTCTCCCCCTCCTCCTCCCACCCTCCCCCGACCTCCCTCCTCCCCCCCACCCTCCTCCCCCCCTCCCTCCTCCCCCCCTCCCTCCTCCCCCCCTCCTCCCCCCCACCCTCCTCCCTCCCCCCCTCCCTCCTCCCCCTCCTTCCTCCCTCCTCCCCCCTCCTTCCTCCCTCCTCCCCCCTCCTTCCTCCCCCCTCCCTCCTCCCCCCCTTCTTCACCCCCTTCTTCACCCCCTCCTTCCTCCCCCCCTCCTTCCTCCCCCCCTCCCTCCCCCCCTCCTCCCCCCCTCCTCCCCCCCTCCCTCCTCCCCACCCTCCTCCCCCCCACCCTCTTCCCTCCCCCCCTCCCTCCTCCCCCCTCCTTCCTCCCCCCTCCCTCCTCCCCCCCTTCTCTCCCCCTCTTTCCTCCCCCCCTCCTTCCTCCCCCCCTCCCTCCCCCCCTCCTCCCCCCCCTCCTCCCCCCCTCCCTCCTCCCCCCCCCTCCTCCCCCCACCCTCCTCCCTCCCCCCCTCCCTCCTCCCCCCTCCTTCCTCCCCCCTCCCTCCTCCCCCCCCTCCTTCCTCCCCCCCCTCCTTCCTCCCCCCCACCCTCCTCCCCCCCCTCCCTCCTCCCCCCCTCCCTCCTCCCCCCCCTCCTCCCCCCCACCCTCCTCCCTCCCCCCCTCCCTCCTCCCCCCTCCTTCCTCCCCCCTCCCTCCTCCCCCCCTTCTTCACCCCCTCCTTCCTCCCCCCCTCCTTCCTCCCCCCTCCTCCCCCCCCTCCTCCCCCCCTCCCTCCTCCCCCCCCTCCTCCCCCCCACCCTCCTCCCTCCCTCCCCCCCTCCCTCCTCCCCCCTCCTTCCTCCCCCCTCCCTCCTCCCCCCCTTCTTCTCCCCCTCCTTCCTCCCCCCCTCCCTCCTCCCCCCCCCTCCTCCCCCCCACCCTCCTCCCTCCCCCCTTCCCTCCTCCCCCCTCCTTCCTCCCCCCTCCCTCCTCCCCCCCTCCTTCCTCCCTCCCTCCTTCCTCCCCCCCTCCCTCCCCCCCTCCTCCCCCCCTCCTCCCCCCCTCCCTCCCCCCCCCTCCTCCCCCCCACCCTCCTCCCTCCCCCCCTCCCTCCTCCTTCCTCCTTCCTCCCCCCTCCCTCCTCCCCCCCTTCTTCTCCCCCTCCTTCCTCCCCCCTCCTTCCTCCCCCCCTCCCTCCCCCCCTCCTCCCCCCCCTCCTCCCCCCCTCCCTCCTCCCCCCCCTCCTCCCCCCCACCCTCCTCCCTCCCCCCCTCCCTCCTCCCCCCTCCTTCCTCCCCCCTCCCTCCTCCCCCCCTCCTTCCTCCCCCCCTCCTTCCTTCCCCCTCCTTCCTCCCCCCTCCCTCCTCTCCCCCCTCCCTCCTCTCCCCCTCCTTCCTCCCCCCCTCCTCCCCCCCTCCTCCCCCCCTCTCCTCCCCCCCTCCTCCCCCCCTCCTTCCTCCCCCCCTCCCTCCTCCCCCCCTCCCTCCTCCCCCCCTTCCCCCCTCCCTCCTCCCCTCCTCCCCCCCACAACCGGCAGAAGCCACCACGAATTCGTGTCTCACAATGCCGGACAATCAGAGGCGCGCCATCAGGGCCAGGAAGGCCTTCTTCTCTGCGGGCCTAGAGATTGTCAAAGTTCGTTCCCATCAGTCTATGGGGCCGTCCATAAATGACGTCGCGCACCTGGGGGGGGGGGGTCAGACATTTGTGACGATGGGGGGGAGGGGGGTTGAGAAATGTGACGTCACAAAAATGCGCAACTTTAAATAAATATAGACAACACGTTATACTTTATTAAATAGACTTTTTAATAAATGTTTTATCCTACAACTTCAGAGTGCAGCGCCACATTAAATACGCACTACAATGACAATAGTTTCAACGAATTGAAGCATGTTTTATTTGGGGGGGGGGCAGAGCTTTGTGACGTCATATTTGAAGGGGGGGGCTGACTTTTTGTGACGCTGTGTGACGAGGGGGGGGGTACATAATTCGTCCAAAATCGCGTGACGTCATTTATGGACGGCCCCTATTAACGTAATTGCATTGCTACTTTATCCCTCAAGTTGTACTGCTTCCAGTGCAGCTCATAGCTTTTATCCAATCAGATGTTCTGCCTGTTTCTGCCTGTGCTGTCTACGCCTCTCCGGGTAAAAAAAAATCTACCCTGAGGCCTTCAGAATTTCGAGTGAAACCCCTCTGCTGTTGAAGCAATTGGGGACGATGTTGTTGATTGTCATTCTTTAACCAATCAGATGTCGAGTTTTCCATGTTGGGCGTGTTCTTGGCACGCGGAGCCCTCTAGCTGGCCTAGCCGCCTACGTCAGCATTTTAGTGTGGCATGATCGGAGGGCCAGTTAGCTAACTGAAGTAAAACTAGCTAGCACGTAACGTAGCATCGTCTAAGATTTATTGAAACTTTATTTTGTGACGTTTAAATTTTTAGATGTAGTGCTTTAGATTTTATTTTCTGTGGGGAAGCCTGTTGAATCCTGATTGTGTTATTTGTGTTTTACGGCATTTTTGCTTGCTTGGTGGTCGTATGAGTAAATGTGACTGGTTATTGTGAGTTTGTTCTTGTTTCTTTAGTAATGACATTGATTTGGGCTATGCGATGTCTATTTGTGATGCAGCATCCTGTCATACTGCGTAATCGTGGTACATCCTTGATGGTTTCAGTAACCATGTATTCATGTCTCTGCAATGAGTGTATTGTAACTCTCATAGGTGTTGAGCCTCGTGTTAAATCTCTTTATTCCACTCGATAAAGGTTACTGTCACTGCGAATATGGGGTGGTTACGTCGAATGACAACAGCCTATAGCCCTTGTGTCATGGTGAGGTTATTCGAAGGCGGTTTAATTGCGGGAGGATAGAACTGAAGGCCTAGGTGTAAAATACACGGCCCGCCACTGGCAGACATAGTACATGTCTGGTGTTGTTGGATACAAGACAGTACACACATGGGACTGACACAAATAAAAACAATTCAACGAGTTGTAAAACGAGGCAAAATTCGATCATTACATCCAATGAAGGCCCCAAATAGACGTGTAAGGATAAATGGGTAGAGATGTAATGACCACATCGGCTGCAGAATGTATCTACTTCATGCATGGATTCTCCTTTTTCATGGGGGAAAAAGTAACAGGAAAGGGAAGAAAGGAGAGAAAGAATGGGAAATAAGAGGCGAAGGATGGAAAAGAAACTCAAGGCAACTGGAGCAACGAGCTGCTTGGGAGAGATGAGGATCCACAAGGGACTCGACGGTACACGGAGCAGCGTCTGTTTTCCCAGGGGGCGGGGAGAAGGGAGGGATTCAAAATGAGGGTGGTCACACGAGTGATTTAGGGGAGGCTTGAGCTGATTTGTCAATGTTGATGTTTCCACTCAGAAGTGCGAGGAATAACTCTGCTTATTTCAATAAACTTTTATACAAATAAGGTTGGTCACTTTTACCGTTTCTCAAAACTGATTTACGTTTTGCCTTGGCTTCCACGGATGTCCCTTACCTACATCTCTGGTTTACTTTTTCGCTCCATGGGTTTTTAATACTGTGCGGTACCTAAATTGCCGTGGTTTAATTTTTTCTGGCTTCCACGTATTTTTTTTATATCTAGTTAGGTTTGAGCTGGCTTCCACCGATTTCTAATGACTACATTGGCTAGCCTGATTTAATGTTTGCGGTGGAATCCGTGGATGTCTATCGGAAGTAAATTATCTGCTTTACGTTCACGCCAGCTTCTACGGATTTCACCTGCATCTGCAGTTCGCGGGATATTGCTGTTGGCGTCACAACCGGTGGGTTTCGACCGATTTGACCTCCGCGGATTTCTCTTCCGCAATAGTCCTGGATGTGTTGAGACAGGGATGAGGGTTGGGCTGGAGTCAAAGATTTTGCGGTTTAGGTAGAAAAACAGGTGTGTTTATGCGTGAGTGTTTTTGTGCGCATAATGAATATGTATTGTGCATTTGTGAGTGCGCGCGTTTGTCTATGCACGGGGAGTGGTGGCGCTGTGGTATCGAGCACTGCACTATTAAACCTGACCGCCTGAGTTCGATTCTCGGCAGAGGTGGGACAAAGTCATTGTTATGCAAGTCCAAGTCGAGTCGCAAGTCATCAAATTCATGACTCGAGTCTGACTCGAGTCCAAGTCACATGACTCGAGTCCACATCTCATAGGTGGGACAAAGTCATTGTTATGCAAGTCCAAGTCGAGTCGCAAGTCATCAAATTCATGACTCGAGTCTGACTCGAGTCCAAGTCACATGACTCGAGTCCACACCTCTGATTCTCGGTCACGGCTAACATCAGTGGCGAGTGTTTCGTGAACCGTTTCTTGCCCTACCCGAGATGGAATCAGCCTTAAAATAATTACCTGTATTAAACATTCACGCTGGAGAGACAAAGGCGGTCGGGTGTGGTTCTGGCCACGTGCGCCGTGGCGGCCTTGATCAAGTGTTCTCTAACAGCACTTGGCCCAACAGTCTGATACGGCTATACGGGGGATCTTTGTCTGTGTGCGTTATATAAGCAGACAAACCAGTTTGTTAAACGATTGCGGTGTTTGTGAGTGTGCATATGTCAGTGTGTCTGTGTTGGGAGTGGTGGCGCAATGGTTATCGCACTGCGCAACTCAACCGGAGACCCGAGTTCGATTCCCGCTCAATACCAACAACGGTGACGAATATTGTAACCAGTCCTGGGCCACCCCTAGGTCGACTCAGCATTAAATGAGGAGTACCTGGTGCCGGACGCTGCGTCGGCCACCCATCCCCGCGTGTGCCACTCAAACCTTCATAGGTGCTCTTGCCCCCACATCCTGTTAAAGGCTACACCGCCGGGGGGGGGGTCTTTGTCTTTGTGTGCATGTGTCAGCGGCAGTGACGCAGCGATTAACGTTACCCGACTATCGCTAACCAATGCCCCAGCAACCCAAGTTAGATTCCATGGCCACCAGTAACCAGTTCTCTTAACCTGCCTTGAGCCTCCCCCAGGGTTACATTTAAATCAATACCTGGCGCCCCCTATGACGACAAAGTGGGGAGACAATAGCACTGCGGAGACAATGGCGCGGGGAAGACAAAGGCGTTCGGGCGTGGTCCTGGCCGCACCGCTGCCATGTCGGCCTTAATAGGTGCTCGTCAATAGCACTTGCCCCCAGTCTTCCCGGTTGACTTAGTGTGGGTGTGTGTGTGTGTGTGCTCGATAGCTTACAGCACTTGTCCCAACAGCCTGTTAAAGGAAACGCAAGGGAACCTTTGTTTGTGTATGTGTGACTCAGGGCTCGGTGTGTGTGCGTGTATGAATGCGTATTGAATGTTTAATGTTGACTCACTGAGTCTCGATGCCGCTTGGAGGATGTTTGGATTTGGAATATGAAACAATCCTGTGGCCAATGACAATGGTTGTGGCTGTCGTGATAGTCACCTACCCATGATCTGATGTGAACCACCGCAGATTCGTGCAATTCCCAAACCTGCTGAAGACAGGTGGATTCGTGAATCATCTGTGTGGACCATTTTAGTGGGTGGTGGGTTCTTTGGTTTCCTCCCTCGTGCATAACCGTTCTTAAAAAGAAATTGGCCAAACTACCAATGCATAAATAATAAGACAGTGACAACTAATGCCCTTTATTTCAACAGCAACGCCTCATTGAGACTCAAGAATATTTTTTTCCACGAGAGTCCAATACTGTATTGGGAGCTTGAAATTACACGCCGGTAAAGCAAGTGATCGATATCCCATATCGAGTGGGCTTGGGTACAGGACACGTCGCCAAAAAGCGGTGATCGTTTGCGACAGAGACACCGACGAGTCACCATGGGGTGGCAGCCAAGGGAGGAAACGCAGCTCGTGTGTGCAGATAGATGAATTGTTGCATCGTACAAGGACCGTGAGAGATAACGAAGGCTCATTCAGCAGTGGGTTAATCATGTCTGATGAATTGTTGCATCGTACAGGACTATTATTACTTTTATTAATTTTTATTTCATTTTTTACCTACGTGACTTTACCGAAAAAACTAAGAGTATGAATCCTTGCAGTTACGAAAGCTTAAAATCTAGAATTAATCATGTCTGATGGTATAGGTGTAACTCTTTGGTTCTTTATGGTAAAGTCACGTATAAAAAGAAAATAATTAATTAAATACTAATTTAAATAATTGCAGGTGCTATTATTATTTTCTTTATTATTTTCTCTTTCTATGTGACTTTACCGAAAGAACCAAAGAGTAATTCCTGCAGTCACGAAATTTCCAAATTAAGTTTGGTATAGGTGTATATGTGTATAGGTGTAGTGTTGTGTGTGCAGTGTCTACACATGTTGGGGAGCGGTAGCGCAGTTATTTGTGCGCTGCGCTACGGACTAAACGACCGGAGTTCGATTCCCGCTCACAGCCAACCACCAGTGACGATTATTAGAAATCGGTCCTGTGCCTCCTCTAGGTCGACTCAGCCTCAAATGAGTACCTGGTGCGGTGTGTAAAAACATCGCCACTGAGGAGACAAAGGCGGTTGGGCGTGGTGCTGGCCACACCACCCCTCGTGTGCCGTGCTGGCCTTCATAGGTGCGAGCTAACAGCACTTGCCCCAACAGTCTGAGCGGGCTATACAGCGGTGTCTGTGTGCATCGCCATCGTTCAAATCTGACATGCCTAAAAATCGCTTTTTTCGGGTCCAGAGTTCAGGGTCTGGAATTTTGACGACGAAGAAAACACGTCGTGATAACTGCACGCAGTAACTGTCAGCTTGCCAGGGTTGCTCAGGGGGCGAGGTGTGTGTGTGTGCATTTTAGGCTGAGACAACCTCCACTCCGCCCAAGTAAAACCTTGCGTCGACCCCGTCTCTCGCGTTCGGTTACCGTGCATCACGTGGTCATCGACTCCAACCTCATACGTTTATTTTTCAAGGTCAAAAGGTCAAAGTGTAGGCCCCCACGATTCAAGTTAGCGAACGTGGCACGGGAGTGAAGCTAATTGTCAGTTCGTGGCACAGAGTCAGATATGGAAATGGCAGTTTGACACGTTTATTGTGGAAATGCCACGTTCTCATTGCCGTGGGTCATTTTTGTACACAGGAAGACCACCGCTAACTTATCACAGAGTGGCACATATTCTCTGGCCTCTCTGGGTTTCTCCCACAGTAAAACAACAAAGTTACCCAATAAGGAAATGAGTAAAGACCCCATTACTACATAAACCGCGTCTTTAGGGGGGAGTGCTACCGCTTTGGTGAGAAGGAAGCTACCGCGCTCGGGCCAGGAGTGATGGCCGCCTCAATGTTTACGGTGCAATGTCTCTGTAGGTTTTTTTTTGTCGACAAAGGAGTAAGGCGCAACCAAAGAAGGTAAACACGCCCCGAGAGGACGAATCGATGAGGAAATCGGCTCCTCGTGTGCAGGAGCGAGACGGGTCGCTACATCGCAGGGCCCTGGGAGAGACGGAAGACGGCATGGGGAGACCTTCATCCAGCAGTGGATAGCTCATGGTGGTTGTTGTTGTTGGTGATGATGATGTTACGAGTCGCCCGCGCAGTCATTTGATTGGCAGACGTCAGGGACGCCATTTGCTTTTAGATGACTCTATCGATTGTACTATATAGCGTATCACTTTGTATGTCTCTTACATAACCATTCGCTATAATTTATATAATTTTGCACGTAAGTTGTTTTCATTCGAATTAATTGATTCTTACATACACCAGTCCAACCATGTGCCACGTGCAATGCCACTTTTTTTTTACCCAGAAAAGCCTGACTCATTCTCAAGACCAATCTTTCAGGATGGTCACGTTTACATTGGGATGTTTGGCCAATTTCACTAATGAGAGTTTAGCTTCGTACGAGCTGAAACTGGAGCACCCGGAGAAAGCCCACCACCACCTCCACCACGAAATACAAAGAAGAGGGGATTACACTCACCACTGGGTGCCACCTACAGCACCTGGCAAGCCCTGGCAGCCACCCATCGAGGCGCTGCACTGAGCGGGCTCGGCCCTCTGCGTAGTTTCCAAGATCCGACGAGCGATCGGACGCACGCAGGGTGATTTGGTCATAGGTCACATGTTGGGTTAGCGTAAGAATGTGATAGCAATCGTCAGAGTATACCCACAGCCCTGCATTTAGACATCACAAAGCGGCACTACCAGTCCAGTAAGTGAGCCTCATATCTCGCTGGCGCATCACTGCGTATTTCCGAAACACGAAACGGGTCGTGTACGATCAACATATCTACGAAAAGCCACACCGGGGGGTGTATTTCACCGCTTACAGCCTCTCATGATACATTTTAGGTCCCATAAACTTTTTTATAAAAAAAAAACGACAAAACCGCTGAGGCGGTCTCGACTTATCTGAGTCTCATCAGCAGGGAGTGGCCGCTTTAACAAACTGCTGATGCTAGGGGGGCAAGAGGTGTCCCAAGAACAGCAAGATCCACAAGAAAGCCCCCGGCACGCGCGCAGGAATTCACAACAGTCGCTTATCTCCTCCGCTCACGCTATTCTCCCCTTCGTGCGTGCATGTTTTCAGGAATTGTTATTAAGTTTCATTAGTATTAGTATTATTATCGTTTTGCTTGTTTAGACTGAGTCTCAAGACCATTTTTCACGAGGCCCCTTGCTAAGCTTTTGGACTATGGTGGGGTGGGGGATTGATGATATTGCTGTGTGTAGTCCAAATTGAGTAATTTACACGAATTGCGGTATTTGGCCATTAACATGTAATTTAGTTACATTTAGATTTTTTGTTTGTTTTATATATCGGAGGAAAGGAGATAACCCGGAGGAAATCCATGCAGAACATGGGAAGAACGCAGGAACTGCGCATGCATGGTAAGGTGTGCCCAAGTCAAGAATCGAACCCAGGGCCTGAGTTGCTATGCATGTTACCACATCGCCACCCTGATGCCCACCAATCAATGCGCTCCATACAATGTACACAAGATGATAGGCGTGGGTTTGTGTGTAACGGCATGTTTATCGTGTGTACGTACAGCATATGTGTGTGTGTGTGCGCACGTGGGGAGCGGTGGCGTGATGGTGAGCGCACTGCACGGCCAAAGTTCGATTCCGAGTCACGGCTAACATCAGTGGCGAGTAATGTCCACATCTTTATGATGTGCATAGCTCCCGAATCTTCGTCTGTTCCTGAAGAAGCTCCCAGAATGTGGAGTGAAACGTCGGACGTTGTGCCGATCAACACGCGGTGCAACCCCAAATCACATCAGAGAAACGAAGAGCACAACCGCGAAAAACCCATGCGGCGATATCAGAAACTGTCCCTGTGCATCTCCAGGTCGACTCAGCCTTAAATCAGTACATAGTGCGGTGTGTAAACTTAAGCACTGCGGAGACAAAGACGACCGAGCATGGTTCTCGGCACACCACAACCCGCTCGTGTGCAGTTCTCGTCTTCATGGGTGCTCGAAGACGTGGGGTTTTACCATCACCCCCACGGAAACTGAAGACACCTGCCTGGGTAGCCTCTACAGCACTGAGCACTCCCCTCGAGTAACGGGGCGCTTGCCCGTCAACCCATGGCACGTGACCTGGGTCTGTCCCGCGACCACCTCGTGCCAGAGAGCCGTTGACACTTCACGTGGCCTCAAAGTGCACCTAGCCTGGCACAAGCGCCGCGGTGACGTCACCGCCACTGAATGGCGAACTGCTGCCGTTGTTTTTGGATGAGGGCTTCCCGCACCTGGGCCGTGTCGCGTGCTCGCGGCCACCACGATCTCTGCCTTAGCAACGGAGATCTCGCTCACAATCAATCAGTCGAGCGGTAATTTCTCTTAATTGGCTGCGTAACGCCATGTGGAGGAGCTACCTGGCTTGTCACTCCACACGAAGCCCCGAGGTCTATTTATCGGCCACTGTTTACGCTTACCTTTAAGTGGAGGGGGGGGAAACCTGGGGCCGGCTTGAAACATTCAGCCTGACCTGCCGAACGATCCCTCCTGCGGTTGGCCTGGCTACATCTGCGTGAGGAGCTCACACATCTAATATAATTGTATATCAACAGAGCGCTTTTACTGACGGCGTTTGACATACAATGACAAAAATGTGACAATAGAATGATTTAGATGGTAGAGATCGTGCAACGGTTAAGGAATGAGAGATATGGGGGTACTTAGAGGTCACGAAAAGGTAAGGGAGGGGGGGAAGGAGTGGAGGAGCGAGGGAAGAGAATGGGCAACGTAGAGGAGGCGAGGCTTTAAGAGAGGCAACGTCTCAATGCGCAGGGAGCTTTATTTCAGTGGAGGGGGTGCAAGGAGGGGAGCAGGACCGAGAAAGGGATTTGGGCACGGGGAGAAGGGGGGTGCACAGAGAGACAGATCCTCGACAGATCTGGACTCGTGTGAGTGGACTCATCCAGCAGGCGAGGCTGCGTTGGCTGGGCGGCGTAGTCCGCGTGGCCAACCAACGCTTGGCCCATGCAGCGGCGTCTGTTTGGCCGGATCGAGGGGGCTCAAAAGGCGCTCCGCGGGCTTGAGAGGAAATGGGAAGATTTGAGGTGATTGGAGTTTGCCGATGACTGGTACCAGCGCTGTCAACATCGACCTCTGTGCAGGAGGGGGAGGTTCGTGAAGGACGTTGCTACTGGGCTGCGGGAGTCAGTCGTCCTCCAGCAACAACGGAGGGCAGAGGAGCGACGCTCACAACAACAAGCATCAGCAATGGGGAAACAAAGGCAGTCCGGGAGTGGTACCGGCCTTCCTAAGCGCTCGCTAATACAGCACTTGCCCCAACAGCCTGCTCAAAGGCTATACTGGGGATCTTTGTCTGTCACACAGGTATGCATGCAGGCGCGTGTACGTGACGGTTCTTATCAAGAGCATCCACAACGAACCCCGCCCATGTTTCCCTCCATCCCTCCCACTCTGCCTCCTGGTTCTCTCTCTCTCCCACGCGCCCAGGTGTGATCACACGGGCACACGCTCTCACCCAGACACGCTGCACACGTCCACGCGGACGCATACACACACACACCTCGCTCGTACACATTCTAATACACACACACACTTTCTTATACACACAATCTCCAGCATACAAACTGTTATAAACACACGTGTACATGCATAGGTACTCGGGATCACACAGACATACATGCTTACATAGCAACTATACCTTTAACACAACGCTCAGTAACGCACACGCTCTTTCATACACGCAGGCAAACTCTATAAAGACAAAGATCCCCCGTATAGCCTTAACAGGTTGTCGGGGCAAGTGCTGTTAGCGAGCACCTATTATCCACAAAGACAAAGATCACCCGTATAGCCTTACACACACTGTTGAGACATGTGCTGTTAGCGAGCACCTATTACACACACTCACTCACGAACACACAAACCCGCACCCTCTCTACTCATGGATTCCCAACTGGACCGGGACTCCCCATCTCGTTGCCAACGAATCTGCGGCTCCTTTGTGCTTCTCGACATCGCGTGCCTCCTCATAGGTGAGCATGCAGAGCCTTAATAGGCGCTCGCAAACTTCCCCCACTCCCTTCCCCCAATCTCTCTGTGTCTCGGTTAATGCCTGCGCGTAGTGGTGAGCGGTGGTGTAGCGGTCAGCGCGCTGCGCTACGAAGCTGGCGACACGAGTTGGATTCCCGCTCACGACCAACACCACCAGTGACGATTGTCTGAACCGGTCATGGGCCTCCCCTAGGTCGACTCAGCCTCAAATGAGCACCTGGTGCGGTGTGTAAACATCGCCACTGGCCGAGACAAAGACGGCCGGGCGTGGTGCCGTGCCGGCCTTCATAGGTGCTGCTACTCGCTAACAGCACTTGCTCCAACAGTCTATGAAGGCTATATATGGGGGATCTTTGTCTTTGTTTTGTAGTCGCGAGGAAGGGAGCGGTTTGCGCAGTGGTTACCGCATTGCTCCATACAATTCCGGTTACAATTTTTATGATTCCCGGCCACGGCTATTACCAGTGGCATAGTTCGACTCGGCCATGAACGAGTAATCTGGCGGTACGGTGCGTCAACATTAGCACTGGGGAGACGAAGGCCGCCCGATGTGGATCTGACCACACCACGCTGCTCCGTGGTGCGCGCCGTTCCGGTCTTCATCGGTACATGCGCACAACACTCGCGCCAGCAGTGGATGTGTCTATACAGGGGATCTTTGCTATTGCGCGTTGTGTGGGTCTGTGTGCGTGTGTGTGCGCGTGGATTCGTGTGCGGTGTGGGGCATCTTCTAAAGGAAGGTTTGTGTTTATACGGGGCACCGCTTAGCCAGAGTCATCATCGCAACTCATCTGGGGCTGATACAGAGTACTGACGCTCAAACATTGGGGTTCGCGGGAGGTGTGTGAACGCCGCTATGGGAATGTGGAATCTCCACCGCTGGCTCGAGGTAGCCAATTATATCGTCCATGGGCCACAGCAGAAATCGGTACCACCTAAGGTAACACACCTTTAGTAGGTCCCCATGTATCTGCACGGCCAACGAGAGTGGACTAATTTTCTTGATAACCTCACTTATACGACTTATCACATAATTCACTGTTATTGGCCACATTAAGGAATTAGAACCGCTAAAGTAAATTTTAGACTATTTAATTGATCAGATAAGGCCCACTGAGCGATGTAGCTCTCTTTCACAAGCAACGGAGTGGTTAATCGTTTGCAAATGTATATCAGAATCCAAATACTCTGAACGCGTGTCTCTCTAAATATGGAGGGGGAAACTGGAGTACCCTGAGAAAAATCGACGCGACCACGGGGAGAAAGCGACACCGCCAACTCCAAACATACAGCAGCAGGCGTCAGGGTCGGGATCGAACCCACGACCTCTTGCACACCAGGCGAGGGAGTTAACATCTCCTCGCCACCTCGTGTGGTACCGACAAGTGAAATGTCTGCTCTGGGCACGTGGACTCTCTGGCAGATGATCGATGCTGCTGCACCCTCTCATTGTAGTGGGTCGGGGGGTGGTACAGTGTGACTCTTAGAACGACTTCGAGTTTATAGGATTAAAGTCTCTTCGCGGATAATTGGCCGTGGTTGAGGACGCACTGCCCTGAATAAGTTAACAATTCACTCCTGTCGCCCCCGTCCCCCCGCCCACCTCTCACCGGTTTCTCGCCTGGATTAGATTGTCAAGTGTCGGGCGTCAAACAATGTATTCAACAATGCATTCGGTTCTTGTTTTTGTCTGGATGTCGTTCGTCCCTTATCGCTTGCATTGTCTGCCGTGTTTCTCTCATCTCGCGTTGTGCAGTTCCCTTCGCACCGTTACCCTAAGCGTGACAATTAGAATGCCGTGGAGTATTCCTCTTACAGAATCGTTTGCCATTAATTCTAGATTTGAAGCTTTCGTGACTGCAAGGATTCATACTCTTAGTTCTTTCGGTAAAGTCACGTAGGTAAAAAATGAAATAAAAATTAATAAAAAAATGAAATTAAAATTAATAAAATAAAAATATATAAAACACAGAATAAATAAAGAATATGAAACTTTATAAAATCACTTTTTATTTATTTATTTATTTTAATTAAATGTTTTACCTACGTGACTTTACCGAAAGAACTAAGAGTATGAATCGTTTGCCAGTCCACTGCTGGATGAGGACCCCCTCCCCCCACCCCACCCCACCTCCCCACGACGTCTCGTGCACGCGAGTTATTTGACCATGCATCTACTTCACCACGTGACCGTTGCCAGGTGGTGAACGCGGGGAGGTAATCGACGTTACGCGGCATTGACGGTGCAATGGTGCTCGCTAACCGGACATCATCTGTAGGAAAAAAAGAGATGCATAGGTCGTCAGATTCTTCCAGTCGAAATAAAGATCCTTATTCCGATGCTAAAGATTCTGAACTGCGATAGTTGTGTTGGTCAATGGGTGCTGTAGTCTGGCTCTCTGAGCTGCGTCTATTGACGAGACACAATCATCCCTCGGAGTGCCGTCGCCTGCCACTCTGAACCTCGGACACCGAATCTTAGGAATCCCAAGGGGTTCACTCTTGGAAATGATCACTGACCCGTAAGACTCACTCTCGAGCCAGAGCCGTTGACTCTTTAGATGACTCTCTCGAGCCAGATGCGTTGACTCTTTCGGAAGTGACTAATGTCCCCGCAAATGTATATCGATCGATCAGGTTTTCATCCAATCACAGACCGTCCTCGGGTTGCAGTCGACGAATTAAGAAGGGAAGCCACATTCCATGGTTATTTGGGTTAGGTTTTCGGGTTCGAGACACGAGTACATGCGAGACTGATTTTCTTGCCACGAATCTGTGGGGATGGTAGTCTCGGACATAACACTGAGCCCAGAGAATAGCGGAGGCGCTGCACGAGTCTCCACAACCACGGGGGAGCGTGCTGGCTCGCTTCTCAAACCGGCCCTGGACGCACGAGTGTGTGTTCGCACAGCAGTCTGGGTCAACATTCCAAACGGTCTCGGTACCTGGGCTCCCAGGCTCGGTTTTTAAACTCAGCCGTGCGTTTTTATCTGGGCTGACCCTGGAAAACGACCGCGGGGAGCACATGCAAACTCCAAATATACAGCAGCAGGCGTCAGGGTCGGGATTGAACCCACGAACTACTGCATACCAGGCGAGGTAGTTAACATCTCGCCACCGTGGTTAGAAGTTAATGCTGAGGTCGTTGGGCCATGCGGTGGCCCCCAGGGGAGATGTCGCGGATGTCTGTGGCGTTGCCCGTGTATGGGCGACGCCGGCAAGCGTCAGATGATGCGCTCCACGGTTTGGTCCGACGCGACAGAGCAGCACCATGGGTCACGGAGCGTGGGAACCCAGATCTGGGAACTGGTGCCGAACCACAGCAAGATCTGGGGTTGTTCCCGGTGGTCATGGAAACGAGGAATTTTCCAGACTCTGCGAGATGTTCGTTGGGTCACGTGAAGCGGAAATCCCATGCGCGTGGTTTCACCTGTGGAATGAGATCAGGTGGGCGATTGTGGTGATGCGGGCGATGGGGGCGGAGGAGCGGAGAAGGATAGATGCGGGCAAGGGGTTGGGGGGGGAGAATAAGGAGATATGGGCGAGGAGGTGGAGGGTGGAAGCAGTGAAAGAGTGAAGGGGGTGGAGGAGGAGGTGGGAAAGTGAAGGGGATGAAGGAGGTGGAAGAGTGAAGGGGGTGGCGGTGGCGAAGAGTCATCAGAGGCACGAGGCTCATCTTCACCGTTTGGGGTTAATGCGTCGTTTATTCTCACAAACGTTATTTGGCAAATCGATTCGATGTATAAACATGTGATGTATACCTAACCCCAAAGAGACCTTTCTTACACGCGAACAGGATGCATATTTAAATGCCGTCATATATTTGGGAAGCGGTGAATGAGGTTCATGTCGAAATCGGCCACACGCGATGGATTTTATGCAATCACGGTTACAGTCAGCACGCCGATGGATAAATCCCGTGAAATAACAGCACGCGTCCCCACGAGTGCTCGTCACATCTACGAGAAAAAAAACACATTTCTGGAAAAAACAGTGAGTCACTCAACTAATTTGAATAAAGAGATGAAAATATTCGAATAAGTTTAATTGCCTATGATCAAACCACCGCAGTGCGGCCCGATCTCGTCAGATCCATGAAGCGAAGCAGCGTTGAGTCAAAGTCGCTCGCGGATGGGCAAACACCACGCACAAAACAAGCGTCATCGGCTGCTGCGGAGTTAGGTTATGGGCAACAGTGCAGCGGTGCAGCACAATCCATTGTTGCACTGTTCTATGCTCCAACATATGATCCCCCACCTTTGCCAATCCCTCACTGAACAGCGCGGTGAGAAGTATGGTCAACCAAAAATCCATCCATAACCCGCACGATAGGGAGAGCCCCTGATTCAGCGGTGGATTGACAAGCGGGCCGTAGGTGTCACAACCTCGATCTGCTCGGTCAAGAGCCTCTGTGCTACGCAAGGGCGCGCAAAGGTTATAACGCCGTCAATGCCAAGTGGCTTCGAGTTTCACTTTTACTAGAACCCATTGTGGAGGAAGAATGCACCCCCGACGGCGGCTCTTGTCCCACCCAGACTTGCACAGAGGGCATCTCTGCCACCCACGCAGTAGCGTGGTTGGCATGGGCCCTGGTGCGAGGTAGGACATGAGCCCCCCAACCTATCCAATGACCTCCCCCTTCATTGCCCGGTGCTGGGAGACGGCAGTGGTGTCACTTTTTGGACACCGTCGCCCCGTCTTGATGCGCAAAAACGCCAACAAATTGCGCTCACTTCAGTTGGCGGTTGACGTTCGAAGTGAGAACTGCGACCCTCAAAGGAAAGGAGCTGCCCCCCGTAGTCGCCCCACAGCCCCCCCCCCCCCCTCGCCCCCCGTGATCCGTGGATCAAACAAATCACTCTAAGACACCGGTGTGTGGCAGCAAGAGCAAGTTGATGCGAATGCTATCGCAAGAGGTCACACGTTTGGCACGACGGTCCTTCGCCGACTATGCGTGATGAATTCAATACCTGGCATCCTCACCGTGCAGTTGCACCGCTTGCACACTCTGCGGCCACCATGGCTCCTGTCTTTACCCACACCTATCGATTTTGGGTCATTCGGCGTACGGAACATCGACGGCGAAAATTGAATAACAAGCTGAGAAAGTGAGCAAAGAGGCATGGCGAGCTGCGTGTGCTGGGTTGGCGCTGGGAGGCCGGAAGAGGAACACGTCGAGAAGAGGTCCCACATGTTGGAGACATCTTGCTGCCTATGGAACAAGCTCAGTGGGCACGGGCAGAGCAAGTCGCAAGGAAGGGCAAGTTTCAGGTCAAGTTCATGTGTGGCGAGATGTTAACTACCTCGCCTGGTATACAGGAGGTCGATCCCGACCCTGACTCCTGTATATTTGGAGTTTGCGGTGTCGCTCTCCCCGTAGCTGTGTGGATTTTTCTCCGGGTCCTTCAGTTTTTCCCGCCACATTTAGAATCAACATGCGTTGGCTGTTGTACATTCCACGCGATAAGCCACTTCGTTGAGCATTTGTGACCAGGTTGCTTCTGAAAAAGAGCTATATAGCTCAGCGGGCCTTACCGCTGATCTGAAACAAAATTGTTTAATTGAGTTTAGCCAGGTGGTCGAGACTAATGATGGAGTGGCAGTCAAAGGGGTAGTGATGAATTCATCTTGTGAGCTACATGGACCCGTCGCGTTGCGAGACAGAGAGATATTGGCGACGGCTCCGGTGAGGCCTTCATCCAGCAGCGGATAGATCAGGGCTGATAATACGCAAACTTACCGAGGGGTTCAATCGATTCAGTATTGCATCGGAACATCTGTGGTATCGTATTCACATAAATATTCAAGTAAGTGCACACCGAACAACGCTGTGCTGAGAATAAGAAATGAGCAACACGTGACGAATTCCATCCAATGACCCACAGCTCTAATCAGGACGATTTTGCAAACACAGATCGCAATGACCCAGCAGTGGCTGCTAAAGGAAGCAAAAGTCCCCCTTTGCAAAACGGGAAGTTTCTGAACTCTGAAACCGAAAAGAAGGTTTTTTTTTAATCCGTACTACTTCTTAATTAAAAACCCAGTGACATGTAGAGACATCCAAGAGACAACCCTGGGGTGGACAGTGAAGATTTGTGATCTCACACGAGAATAAATTAGCTGTCTGCTTCTTCCCCACTGCAGTATGAGTGTACAGTGCAGTGTTCTAAAGACCGTTGAAGGCTGCCTGATAACCAAAGCTCGGCCACGGCCTCAGAATTGCGACTACAATTTGTGCAAAATAAGGTTGAAGCTTCTGCCTGGCTCTGTGTAAAACTCACACGCTGAACACGTATATAGCATTTGAAATAGTACGAGTGTTAATGAACGTGCCCAATTGCATTGAACAGACACAATAAAAAATCCCTTAATTTCTCAAAGCAGATTTAAAAAAAAAGTATTTACACAACCCTGTATACTGATTTTCGATACGATAAAATGTTGTTGTGGACATATATTTGTGTTTTTCTCAAAACAATGCATCTCAATTGTGCTGTTTCAGTCTATTTTGTGGAACTAGATGAGAATTGAAGAGCAGAGAATAAGTCCTATATCCTGGTCTATTGGCACTATGTCATACGTATGTAATGAGCAGCATCCGAGTGATCGACTGTGTGTAGCCACTGGGCACAACACAGGCCAACACTTATTCTTCCTCACACTGAGTACAACACTAGATATTAACGTCTCAACTGGCTACACACAGCCGATCACTCGGCGTGGTCCCATCGCCCTCACTCGGCTACACTGCTGGCTGGCGGTGTGGCGATGACGGCGATGGATGGAAGCCACGCAAGAGATCTTCCACGTGGCCGGGTGACAGAGAGAGATGTCGGTGAACAGCGACACAGCCAGGACCCTGGACCCCACACGAGCCCAGAGCCCCGAGTTCGCTCCCCCTTATATCCCCCCAGGCGTGGCTAGGCCCCGCCTCCGGCCCCGCCCTCTCGTTGAACCTTCGAGCAGGTTCCCGGAGTATCTCGGCTAACCCCACCTTCCACCTTTGGCCCAGATACACCTCCTTCTCTGATTGGTTGTTAATTAACCTTGCCCGTAACCGTGATTCCCCTTCCAGCCAGTAGGTGTCACCCTGTCATTACACGTCGTGAGATGAAGTGATCCATTCGGAAATATCTCTCACGTTATTGCAATGTTGACTGGGTAGGCTTGTTCAGAGGTCTGTGCTTTGTGCTGGCACTGCTGAGAATCCTGGCTTCGAATCTGGGCTTCAACTACCGCCCGTGGTTTAACGGGGTTCTCTAGTGGAGTTAATGAGTAGACGCTAACCACGTGGCCACCAATGACTCAATTTGTTTTGTTATCACGTGACATTTGGTTTGGCTTATTTTTGGGAAGAATAAATATATTTACTAAGATATGTTTTTTAAACGTCAGTTTACCCGCAATGCAATGACCGTCAATTTTTAGTAGAGCATAGTAGAAAGTTGTGCCCCCATAGTGCGGAGAGAATGTATTGTTTGAATCTCAGAAGTAGTTATCTAATACAGTATCTGCTTCCGCGGGTCGTTAATTGAGGTACAAGAATGCACTAAATTACGGTATTCCAGCATTGTATGGCATGATGTCCATATAACAATCGAAATAAACATTTACAAAAATATGCAAAAATAGTTTTTGGTAAAAAAAAGGTTTCGTATGCATATTTGATAATCCACTGCGGTTTCGCTCACTCATCGCTGTGACCTCTGCCTTCTCTCCCCGGCCGCGTGACCCCCTCCCCACACCCCCCCCCCCCCCCGCTAGCCGCCCTGCCGTTCCTCGCGCTGGAGCTCAACATCGTGAGCCCCATTCACCGGGGCTTCTACTGCGGGGACCAAACCATCTCCTACCCCGTCACGAGCGACACGATCTCGGACGGAGCGCTCAGCGCCGGGGGGGTTCTCATCACCGTCGTCAGCGTGAGCCTCGCACAAACGAAGCAACTGGAGCACAACGCGCGCAGTCGTCGCCACAATACAATGCTGAGGATGCGTTCTTGGTAAACGGAGCGCTATACGCAACCGCGCTATTGGAGGTCATCATCACATGGTTCCAATGGAGATGCGTTAGCGACAGCGCAACCTATGAGCGATATATAAGGGCTTCATTGTTGTAATGGTAATAGCCTTAATATACTCCTTGAATGAGCTGTCTTTGTTGCAGTTAACGATATGATGGCTTGAGCAGAAGCCCTCGTATTCTCTGCATTCTTGAGAATGGTTCTAACCATTGGCGCAGCCAAACCCAAGCTGCGTCCAACATGAACCTGATGCTCTCCCACCTCCACGCGTCGTATCAACCTGCATTTTTACGTCCACACTGATGCTTTTCCTTGACTGTTTGGCCACATTGCCAGCACACTCGCTTGCCAGGCCTTCTTTCCCAGACACCATGGGTAATAAAATAAAACGTTATCACAATAAAGCAAAAACAGTTACCAAAGGTCGAGTGAACGAACGTTCAGCAGGAAGCGTTCAAGGCTGGCGGGCGGAGGCGGCGGGCGGCGGGGGGGGCGCTGATTTGCCCGAGGCCACTGGAGCGTGCGCCGCTCTTTTGCTGGCTGAACGCGCGCGGCTCGGAGGGTAGAGGGAGCATCGCGCGCCGCGTGTCCTCGCGCAGGAATTTTCCGTGCAGGAATTTGGAACTGCTCAGGAATTTGGAACCTCCAGGACAAAAAGCGTTTTAAGGAAACGGCATTAGAGGAGGCAGCGCCGCACCATAGGATCGGGGACGGTTCCACGTCAGACAGACATTGAGATCCATCTCGGGTTTTACAGCCAAGAAATCCATGTAGCTTGCAGGGATATGCAGTCTGTCAGGGACCCAGACCCACCTCGCCCCCCGCTCCCCACGGGAATTAATCATTGCACCCCCCCCCCGCGCCCCCGTAATTTCCTACAGTTCTCAAAACATTGTCCCCACTTTGCTGTACTGCCCCGTGTCAATCCACTGCTGGATGGAAGCCTCCCCCCCCCCCCCGCTGCAGGAACGAGGTGTGCCCTACTGGCCTTGGTCGGTATCAGCTTATTGGCGACACAAATACTCCCTTCCCAGCAACATATAATTGGTTGAAATTCGTTATTTGATAATCGTTAAATAACAAAACTCAACACGTCTCGTACCCATTTAAATGTAAACTATGAATAGTTATTATTTATCAGGTAAGGCCCACTGAGCTAAAAAGTTATTTTTCAGAAGTGACCTGGCCACAAATGATAGCTCAACGAAGCGGCTTATCATGTGTAAATGTATAGCAGCCAAATACTCGAAACGCGTGTTGATTCTAAATGTGGAGGGTAAAACCGGAGGACCCGGAGAAAAATCCACGCCACCACGGGGAGAACATGCAAACTCCAAATATGCAGCAGTCGTCAAGGTCGGGATCGAGCCCATGGATCTCCTGTAGACCCGGCGACATCTCGCCACTGTGGCGCCCGTGTCTTTAAGACACCGGTGCCCGCTGCTGAAGCAGTCATCGTTTGGCACGTTTGTTGTTCATGTGACAAATGTATTCATCGGCTGTGTTGGGTGGAGGGGGGGGTTATGACACATTTAATTGTCACGATCTGACCACAAAACAAAACAATTATAATAATAGTATTGGTCGCGAAAGCCTACGTGTTATATTTACGTTCGTCAGCAACACTGCCTCAAAAAGAACAGAAAGGTTAAATTGGTGACGCTTTGGGCAATGACCCCTTCCCACGTCAGGACGTAGATAGAGAGGTCAGAGATGTAGTAAATCTCTACCCTCGATGCCTTCCCAGCAGGCTGGCTCAGGCTACCTCGATGTCCAGAAGATCTCTGGCTTTGATCTTCCACGAGCCTCATGGTCCACCCTAAACCCCATTGGAACAAGCCATGGCAGGTGCGGATACCTGATGTACAAGTGGACAATTTAAAAACGCTCCAGTGTACGGCCGTGGTCATCCAGAGCAGAGGCCGTACGACGTAGGACGGCACAATACCCGATCCGCAAACACGACGGAGACATCAGAGGGACACGCTCCGCTGTCTCCTCACGCGGCTCTCCGGCTTTGACCACCTGAATGTGAAATTGTCGTCGCCGCTGCTCTGCAATCGACAAAAGCAGCCGGCGTGCGCGTCGTGGCGTTTGTCTGCCACACGGGGGCGCAGTGGAGGCGGCGCTATCCACTCACGAACGCCGTTGAGACGATCGGCCAATTCGTGATGAGGAGTGTTATTTTTCTTAGGTTTTTTCGGTAAAGTCACGTAGGTAAAAAATTAAAATTTATAAAAGTAAAATACAAATTTAATATTATTTTTATTTTACTTTTATTAATTAATTTTTTTTACCTACGTGACTTTACCGAAAATACCTAAGAATATGAATCATTGCAGTCACGAAAGCTTCAAATCTAGAATGAGGAGTGTTGATGAGTATGTAGACACAACAAAGGCTCATTCCTAACAGCGTGCTTCAGCCGCACCGAACCTCACAAACATAATATCCAGGGCCTACCTTGGCTCCTCCCACCCTCAGCCAGTATATATACAAGGACTGTTTTCTTGGAATTTCTTTCACTTGATACAGCAGTCGTGCTGTGGCGGTTCCATCTGAAGACGGAAGCTTGTGTTGCCTCCGAAACGTCGTTATTTTTATTTTATTTTTTATTTTACTTTTATTAATTTTTATTTTTATGTTTTACCTACGTGACTTTACCGAAAAAACCTAAGAATATGTACATAGCGGTTCGTGCAGATGACGTCGATGATGAACGGTGCTGATTATGATGATCGCCGATGTTGATTGAGGCTGATGATAGTCGATGCTCATTAATGCTGATCTATGCTGATGATGATATTTACTGATAATAATCGATGCTGATTTATGTTGATGACTGAAGCTGATAGTCGATGACAATTGATGATGCTGATACCGTTCGTGGTCGATGACGATGATGACAGTCGATGTTAAGAGAGAGAGTGTTCGCTGTGCGGTGCTCGCGGCTGCGCAGGTGGTGCTGGTGGAGTGCATCGATGACAATTGATGATGCTGATACCGTTCGTGGTCGATGACGATGATGATGACAATCGATGTTAAGGGAGAGAGTGTTCGCTGTGTGGTGCTCGCGGCACCGCAGGTGGTGCTGGTGGAGTGCATCGATGACAATTGATGATGCTGATACCGTTCGTGGTCGATGACGATGACAGTCGATGTTAAGAGAGAGAGTGTTCGCTGTGTGCTCGCTGCTCGCGGCACCGCAGGTGGTGCTGGTGGAATGCATCCGGGGCCGCTCCCAGCTGCGGCGGGATCCTCTGCGCGGAGGGAACCTGGTGCCGAACCTGTACCGCCTGGTGGGCTCCTTCCTGCTGGGGGCCGCGGCGAGCCTCTCCCTCACCGCACTCGCCAAGGTGCGCTGAGGGCCCACCGCCCATCGTCGGCGTCATCATCAGCAGCATCAGCATCATAATCATTACCACCATAGTCATCGTCACCATCGTCACCACCACCCACGTCATCAACACCACCCTCGTTATCATCACCATTATGGCCGCCATCATTCATCAACACCATTGTCACCATCATCATTACCGTCAACATCAAACCTGCTTCCTTTATTATTATTCCCTGTCTCCCTTTTCCTAATGTCTCCCCTGCATCTCATCTCCCATCGATCGTTGTCTCCTTGTGTTTACCCATATCTCCACGTGTCCTCCAATTCCCCCATCATTTTTCTCGTGCGCCCTCCATCTTATTGCGCCTTCCCCCTACCTCGGTGTGTCTCTCCCTGGGTCACCACGTCTCATCCTGTATCTGTCTTGGTGTCTCTCCCCACCTCCTCGTGCTTGTCTCATCCTGTGTCATCGTATCTCCTCTTACCTCCATGCCCCACGAAATATGTCTCCTGTCTGTCTCCTCCATCTCACGTCTCCCTCCCCCCCTCTTGACCCCTCCTGTGTACCCATCTCTCCCCGTGTCTCTGCAGACGTGGACCGGGCGTCTGCGCCCTCACTTCCTGTCCGTGTGCCGCCCGGACCCGGCGCTCACCGACTGCTCGCAGGGCTTCATCACGGAAGACGTGTGCACGGGCAACCCCAAGCTCGTGACAGAGGCGCGGTGAGAGAGTGTGGCAGCCCGTTTGTCAATCCGCTGCCGGATCGGCGCTCTCCCCCCACCTCCGTGCCTGTGTCGGTGTCGTGAGACTGAGTTGACTGCCACGCTGTTCAGTCGCGCGGGTTGGCTAAGGCAGAGAGCACAGGTGTAATCTCTGCACTCTCAGTCTCTGTGTAGAATAGGTACTGCATATTCTCAGATTAGCACGACGCATTGTAATTGATATGACTACATTAACCCTCCTCTGGTCTTCGCACCTGATAGGCTCACGATGATGACGTCAACTTTACTCTATTTAAGACCGAAAACAGGAAGACTTCTGCACAATCCTGGTAGATCGCCTGATGAAGCTGGTTGTAATCGCCAGAGAAACGTCGTACTCAAATTGTACATGTTGTGGGGTTTACTCTCCAACACACAAGCAGTGTGCGGAAGTAGTAACATGAAAACGCTGACTAATTGGCTGTGTCGAGTGGTGGCGGGCGAACGACACATTCATGTTTACCGCGATCTAACCCCACAAACACCTTTATTATGGACGATATCGGTCGCGAAAGCCTACTTCGTGTTAAACTGAGCACAGATGTACGACGGATATTGCTGGACTGGCCACGGCGGAGCACAATTCTGCAGCGTTGAATAAATGTTGACTCGTTCATGCATTTGGAGATGAGGGATCTGGGGATGTGGGGAGGCCGTAGAGGACAAAGTTGCCATCGTCGAGTCGTGATGATGTTGACGATGTTGACGATGGAGGCATGGGGTGCGTGGGGGGGGGGTCTCGGTGGCAGCTGGGGTGAGGAAGCGACGGGTGTGGGAGATGTTGGGCAGATGGAGGAGGTGTGAGGTCCTGGCGATGTTGAGATGTGTGGCGAGAGAACGAGAGGTCAGGGAGAGCTCAGGATCAACGACAACTCCAATGTGTCGCACATACTCTGCCAGTGTAAAGTCCGAGTGGCCGTGTCTGGATCTATAGTGTCAGAACCAGGAGTGTATTTCCCACTGAGTGGAGCTCATTGAGCTAGGACGCTTCTTTATCAAGGGCGACTCAGCCGGCAGACAACATCAAAGCATTCTGCAATTACATCTTTTTTTAAAAACGTAATAATCGCAATTATATTGTACAATCACATTCACACGTTCAAATTTCGTGATTTTAATAAGAGTGAGTTTTTATATGAGGATTGAGATGGCAGAATGGAGATGCAATGAGGCGTGCCTGGGGTGGCTCCAAAACCTTGGGTCAGCAACTTCTGTTAAATGTTTTTGATAAAAATTGTAGTGATTGCGGATCTACAGTGATCGTGGATCTAGAGTTGTCTTGGATCTGTAGTGATTTTGCATCTAGAGTGATTGTGGATCTATAGTGGTCGTGGATATGTGGTGGTCGTGGATCTGTAGTAATTGTGTCTGGACCTTTGTTTCCCCAGGAAGTCGTTCTTCTCTGGCCATGCATCCTTCGCAATGTACAGCATGGTCTTCCTCGTTGTGAGTACATGCGCGTGCGCGTATTCGTACGTGTGTGTGTGTGTACGTGGGGAGAAGTAGTGGAGTGGTTATCGCACTGCCCTGCAAACTCGGCTACCCGAGTGCGATTCCCGCACTCAAGGCCAACGGAAGTGACAATTATCAGAACGGTCCTGGGTCTCCCCTAGGTCGACTCAGCCTCAAATAAGTACAACTTGTTGAAATGTGTACACATTGCCACTATGGAGACAAAGGCAGTCGGGCGTGGTGCTGACCAACCACCACCTCGTGTGCCGTGCCAGCCTCCACAGATGCCCCAACAGTCTGTTAAGGTTCGACAAGGGGGTCGTTGTCTTTATGTTGTGTGTGTGTGCATGTTGGTGGGGAACAGTGGCGCAGTGTTTCACTCACTGCATACAATTCCCAATAAATGATTAACACCATTGTAAAGTGTTATCATCACCTGTACTGGGTCTCCCCTCGATGGACTCAGCCTTAAATGAACAACACTGGGGAAATTGCAATGACTGGGTGTGGTGCTGGAACCACCAATGCGTCCGTGATAGGATTAGGAATAACCCTACAAACCTGCCCCCTCATACTATATATGGGCCATTTTGAAAATTACATTTGAGCATTGGACCCGCGGAAAGAAATTGGGCTCACCCAGCGAAAACCCACCACGCATGCCACGTACGCAAAAAAAAAAACTGTCCCTATTTTGTTCCTTTAACTTTCTCCACCATGACGCGGACGATTACAGCACCAGGATGATGATGTTGTTGTTGTTGTCGCACGAAGGTTGCGGGGCGGCTACTTGTTCTGTGGGCCTGGCTGGTGGAGGAAGTGGCTCTCGGCTCGCCATGGGTGCCTGTTGAGCCTCCCAGAAATGTCGTCTCTGATAGCTCGTCCCCGTGTCCCAGAATCTCTGCGCCTCCGCATCCAAGTGTCCCGGCATCCCCGTGTCCCCATGCCCCGTGTTCCCACGTCCCCACGTCTCCGTGTCCCAGAATCGCTGTTTCCCCGCATCCCCGTGTCTCCATGCCCCGTGTTCCCACGTCCCCACGTCCCCGCGTGCCTGTGTCCTCACATCCCTGCGTCCCCACATTCCTGTGCCCCCCACACCCCCGTGCCCCCCTAGCTGTACGTGGAGGCGCGTCTGCGCTGGCAAGGGGCGCGTTCGCTGCGCCCGCTGCTGCAGGCCGTGGCGCTGCTGCTCGCCATGTTCGTGGGCCTCTCGCGCGTCTCCGACTACAAGCACCACGTGGGCGACGTCGCCGCCGGGTTCCTGCAGGGGGGCCTGGTGGCCGTGTTCGTGGTGAGGCTCGTAGGGGGGGGGGGTGGAGGGGGATGTGCAGGGGTACTGGGGTCGGGAGGGGGTTCACAGGTATCGCAGGGTTCAGAAAAGGAAGAGGCTCGTGGATCGAGAGCTGGGGGGGTGGGGGCATGTGAATTGCAAGGAGTGTGGAGATCACAGGGGGAGCAGGGATTGTTGGGGCACTAAGGCCCATTGGTGGCACATGACCTATGGGAGCACAGAGCATTTGGGGGCACAGAGACTGAAGGGGAGAGCTCCATGCTCCTGGAGATCTGGTTGCAGATCCAGAGCCTCGATTGAGATTTCGTCTGTGGATAAGCATCATCAACGAACAGAACCACCTCCCTCCCACACAGGTCTTCCACATCTCGGGCCTCTTCCCCCGGGAGGTGCGGCTGGAGTGGAGTCGCGTCCCCAGCCCAACGTCGAACCCGTCGCCTCCGTCCGCGGGGACCCCCAGCATCGGCGGCAGCGGCGGCAGCGGCAGCGGCGGAGGCGGCGAGGACCACCTCAACGGCAACGGGAAGCTGGCGGGCGACCTGGCGCTCACGGGGCGGCTCATAATGGCCTAAAGGGCCACAGCTTCGAGAGACGTTCATTGTTTCCCATCGCGGAGACTCGACGGGGGCCAACGCGCGGCTCACCTGGTCCGCTGCGTCCCCCGACGCTCGCAAAATCGAACACGGAGGCGACCGCATCCCCTGATGCATCGTCCCATAGCTGGCGCGATTTGAAATAGCCGATCGCTGTTGGGCAGCGTCGGTGTGGTTTATCTAATCATATCCCTGCGTTTGTTTGGACGATGGGCCCGCGGCTCACATGCAGACTGGGAGGGAAGCTTTGCATCTTAATGAAGCTCATGCCCTCCCGGTTGATGCGTCGCTGTCGATTTAATTTAAATGTTGATATAGCGACGACGGATGAGTTTGCGGCCGCACACATACGGGAGATCACAATCTGGTCTCTGGATAAGAGGGAGAGCTCTGGCGGTGTCACGCTGGGGCTTGAGTCGTCGGGCACGCGATGTCGGCTTCCAACGAAACTTGAACTTGATGTCGGCTTCCAACGAGCGGGGGGGGGGAACGTAGATCAATGGTGGGGAGGAAGAGCGACGAGGAAAGTGTGGGAGGAGGAGGAGGACTGCGGGGTGACCTTCATGCGACTCGTCCACTGCGAGTCCAGCTCCTGAGGACCCTCATGTTACTTTACAAGGCGGTGGTCCAAATGTCTTGTGACACCCCCCCCCCCCCCCCATTGCATTCTCTAAAACTTAAAAAATATTCAAGCGAGGTTTATTTAAAATAGAAACGAATATGCAAAGGGAAAAAATGTTAGCGGGTCAATGAATTTGGGGTGACAAGACATCTGGACCACCCTGCACATCTTATATATAAACTAACCGCTAGTTGCTATTTAATTATACCGGACGACTGACACGGGGTGAATCACTCTTTATTACAGAGCATGAAGGAATGTCCTTAACGCTCGTGACGTCACTCCACATCGACCAGCCCCCCTCATTAATATTCATGAGCAGGTGACGTCCTCCAAATGTACACCCCCCCCCCCACCCCTCATTAATAATCATGAGCGGGTGACGTCACTGAATATGGAGTACCCCCCCCTCACTAATAATCATGCGGAAGTGACGTCACTCCACATCGAACAGCCCCCCTCATTAATAATCATGAGCAGGTGACGTCCTACAAATGGACACCCCGCCCCCCCACCATTTTTATTACCTACTATAATGAGCCAAGAATGTCTGTGTGCAACACTCGTGACGTCACTCCACATCGACCAGCCCCCCTCATTAATAATCATGAGCAGGTGACGTCACTCCACATCAACCAGCGCTCCTCATTAATAATCAAAATGGACCCCCGCCATTCATAATAATTAGCGGCTGACGTCACTCCACATGGGGGGGGGCGAGGCGCCTCCTCCCCCCTCCTCGGCGTCAACTCACAACCCTCACTACAAAGGCAGAACCCTCACGTCACGTGATCGCCGTGACGCTGTTGAGACATCAAAGTAAAAAGGACGTCGTGATGAACCAGGAGGAATTATAACCTTTAAATGAAATAAGTCTGTGTCACCGCGGCCTTACAAATTACACACGAATGGATGCAATGAATATATCAAGTCGCGGTCTGCTTTTTCGCTTGCAAGTTTCAGATTTACTGCAATACACCCGTCCTTGGACGGGCCAAAGGCTCGTGAAGGAATAATCGTGTTAGGTGAGAGAGAGCGAGACACGGCGTCCGCTTTTCGAAGAATGTTCTGCAAGACCGCGGGAACGTAACGAGGACGTTTCGGCCACGACAATCGCCACCACAACACGAGAACATCACCCACCGGGGATAGAAATGCGTTGATGAGTCAATGGAACCGTGGAACAGACGCGCTCGGCCTGGCATGATTCATTTAAATCGAATTGTTACATTCACAATACGAGCATTGAATCGTTTTGTGTAAGAGTCGATGACTGCGTATTTGAAGGGCCCATCATGGGTTGTAATAAGGATTCGTGTCACCATGTTGAGAGGGTAAAACACAACTCAAAAAGACCACGACGTCTGTTTGACATCACGTGGTGGGAAGGCGAAATGGAGCTAACAAACAACGTAACCATTGGATCGTACAGAAAAGGAGGCGAAAATAATGACGACCGTGTCAGCTCGTACAACCGCCGTGGGCTCGTGAATCGTCCCCAAAGTTCGATCTCTGCCCTCGGGACGAGCAGCGCCGGGAATTCCACCCCGTGGGTGGTTCCACATCACGTGATCGGCCGTGCCCCCATTGTGACGCTCAAGAGTCACGTGCGAGTTATCGGGAGGTCACGTGGCTCGACTCGGCAAGACGACCGGCGGGTGATCCGCGCTTGTGAACAAATTGGTAATTTACGCCCGCGGCTGCTTCGATTACAATGGAGCTCCAAATAATTATTTGGAGCTTCTCACTCGTCTAGGGGGCCGTCCATAAATGACGTCACGCACCTAGGGGGGGGGGTCAGACATTTGTGACGATGTGTGACGGGGGGGGGGGGGTGAGAAATTTGACATAACTAATTGTTATAACACTACAATGACAATAGTTTAAAGCGATTTGAAGCATGTTTTATTTTCAAAATTGAAATGTTTTGGGGGGGGG
This sequence comes from Lampetra planeri, assembly GCF_965212315.1. NCBI lineage: Eukaryota > Metazoa > Chordata > Hyperoartia > Petromyzontiformes > Petromyzontidae > Lampetra > Lampetra planeri. Next base: position 19,459,146 of record NC_136109.1, on the reverse strand, counting down.
GCAGAGCTTTGTGACGTCATATTTGAGGGGGGGTCTGACTTTTTGTGACGCCGTGTGACGAGGGGGGGGGTAAAAAATCGTCCAAAATCGCGTGACGTCATTTATGGACGGCCCCTAGGGTTTCCACGACGTATTGCCCCGCGTGATCGTATTCTTGTAGGGAAGTAAATCGGTTACTTTAGGAAACAATGTATTAAATATTGTACGGCTTCAGCCCCCATGTTATTCTGTATAGATAAGCAAAACGACGGTTTTATATTATCCGTGCTTTTATTTCGTCCAGGCCACCGTGGGTGCAATGGAGAATATTGTCTGTGCCACGTGGCCGTTTTCAAAACCCTTGTTCGACCCACGTGGCCAGCCGCGGCCTTGTTAAAGTATTATAGTTTCACTGCAGTCGTTTGCACGCCCATCTGAAGAGCTCGCCAATGTTTAGTGTTGTGATACACAATTATGTACAACTTGTATTGCGATGCGAATAAACATCCCGGATTTATTTGAAGGGACTGGTTGAGGTTTTTGCGTTTTTTGTTGTAAATACCAGTGGTGGTTGGTCATCAACATTCCCATCAGAGGCTTAGGGGCCGTCCATTAATGATGTCACGCACCTAGGGGGGGGGGGGGTCAGACATTTGTGACGATGTGTGACGAGAGGGGCGGGGGGTTTAAGAAATGTTACGTCACATAAAAATGCGCAACTTTAAATAAATATAGACAACACGTTCTACTTAATTAAATAGACTTTTTAAATACATGTTTTCTCCTACGACATCAGAGTGCAGCGCCACATTAAATACTCACTACAATGACAATAGTTTAAAGCGATTTGAAGCATGTTTTATTTGGGGGGGGGGGCAGAGCTTTGTGACGTCATATTTGAGGGGTGGTCTGTCTTTTTGTGACGCCGTGTAACGAGGGTGGGGGGGGGGGGTAAAAAATCCTCCAAAATTGCGTGACGTCATTTATGGACGGCCCCTTAGCGATCGAGTGTACAGGCAGTGCAACTGCCCCAGGGTCCACGCGCCGGAGAGCACTTGGCGTCGGGATACGAAGAGGGAGCGGGGAGACAGACAGGGGACCCCATTCCATCCCTTCCACCATAATGCCACCACGACCGACAAAACATACATCAATATAGTCAATCATCATCAGTGTCAACCATCATCCTCCTTTTCATACCTGCTCAACGATAAATTGTAATCCATTAGTGTCACCCTTTGTCCTCAACCAAGTTCACTAAAACCTACAAGTTCTCGTTATTAGTTCTAGATTTGAAGTGTTCGTGACTGCAAGGATTCATACTCTTTGGTGGTTTTTTCGGTAAAGTCACGTACCTTACCGGAAAAACCAACGAGTATGAATTCTGTTTAACACGTAGGCTTTCGCGACCAATATTATTCATAATCAACGTTTTTGGGTCTAGATCGCGTTATTTATAAATGTGTCGGGCAAATTGCCCGATGATGCTGGATGCAATTACCAGCGAAACGTCGTACTCAAAAAATTGTAAATGTTGTGGTTTCACGCTTCAACACACCGGTGGGGTAAAGCAGTGAACTATTTGTCTTTTGTCAACGTGACACTTTTTTACTGATTGGCCGTGTCGGGTGGTGGAGGGTTACGACACATTTATAAATAACGCGATCTAAACTCAAAAACGTTAATTATGAGTATGAATTCTAGTAATTACTTTCATAATTAAAATATTTATTAGATTTTTACAATATTGCATATAAGACATTACATATATAAAAAGCTGATGCTACGTATCCCTCTTCACTAATATTTCGTCCCATCTTTACAGATAAATAAGTTTCATTGCATTTCTAGTTTCAAATTAAAGAAACAGCCATGAGCTGAGCACTTGCTCTTGCTCAGGTAATTGACAGGCCTGAGCAAGTGGTGGAAATTCCACACTGTTATGGTCAGAACCAGTCAATGCATATGACAAACATTGTTGATGTTCAGCAAAGTGGGACTCGTGTTATTCATCCGGAGGGACGATGGCAAAGACGGACCCGGTTGATCCCGACCAGGATTTGAACATGGGCCCTTCTGAGTTGAGTTCTTCTGGCAACAGCGACGCTTAAATCACACACCCAAGAGGCGGCCAGGTGGCTCAGATCCTGGTCCTGCGCTCAAATTTAGATAAATTTCATCTCCAAAACTAAATTGTTTGACTGTAATGCGACAATTGCTGTAGCAGGGAGGGTGGGAAAGTGGTGTCCGCTTTTGTGTGGACCCAGGGGTCATTCATTTGAAGGGATCTCAGAAGTAGCTCTGTGGAATCCGCTCCCGTGCACCACCATTCTCCAACACGAAGGGCCGCACTGCTCGGCGAGACCGGAATGGGTACGAGGTCTCAAGCCGTGACGGTAACTGCACAATCAGGATAAGATTGTGGAATACGAAAGTGTAAAAACAAGCACACCACAATCAACTTTTTTGAACAAAATATATTTATTTATCTCCTGATGGACATCTCTCACACCACACAAGCATTCGATTTTAGAAATGTGCTCGGAAATTGCCAGTGTATCACAGCAAACCTGACGCACGAAAATGTGGCTCTGGATTTCACGGATTCATTGAATGAAATGGGACGGTCACACAGCAGTGTCTAACACTAGAGGGCGGTCTCCATTCGTGATCACTCACAGCCACCTTGGCAGCCATGCAATGATCCATCAATTCATTCATTAACTGTTGATCCTTATCACAACGCAAGAATAAATTGTTTTAGATTCGTGAACATGTTCTTTAGACTGACGTTCAAAAACGAACCGAGTACAAACTAGACAGAACAATCGCAACAGTACGAACCAACTCAACAATGCAGAATGATAAAGACACGACGGACAATCAAGACGAGGCAGAATGGGAAAAACCAGGCAACACAGACAGTTCCGACGAGACTGAGCAAGCCCGCACAAATGATACAAGTCATTCACGAATAAATGTAATAATTTTTTCTTGAATCATATCGTGACCCAGAATTGTGGTAATTCATTGCATCACACAGAATGTGAATCGATGGTTTAGCCAAGGAGGTTGGTGTTGATGTTTCCTTAAGGCCATTATCAGTTTACTTACACTCAGATCTAGAACCTGAACCCAGGATTTAATCACTTGGGAGATAACTGTCTCTAATATGGCAGAGGTAGCCAGGTGGCTCAGAGGTCAAGGTGCTGCCACTGCAGAGATCCAGGTTTCAAATCCAGGCAGCTGCCTGTGATTAAACGGAGTTCTCACGTATAAGTGAGTTCATTTTCTCAGCCCGGTAACCAAACAACTCATGGCATTACAAGTAAAAAAAATTAAAATGATCAGTTTGACTGTCATACAACCGTTATGACTCGATGTGGGTAGGTGGAGTGTAAAAGTGCGGCGCCCTGTGGACCAGGGGTCACTTGATGGGATCTCAGAGGTAGCTCTGTAGTATCCCCTTCCGTGGGCTGTTTTCCACATTCGTATCTGTGCGAGAGATACCAATGTGAATACTGAAGTCTCACGACACCAACGGTAAAATTGTGAATAAAAGTGTCTCTACTGTGGACCCGCTAAGATACCTAGGGCTAGAAATCTGGAACTTTGATAGAGACACCTGACCGATAGCTTGACCCCACGAATCCAGGTGAACCTTGATATTAGAGACCTCGATGCAGGGCTTAAACCCAAACACCCCTCAAGAGGTTACTGGTCCCGCACCTCCGATTAGCACAGTTGGCGACGCACAGTGCAAAAGAAGTTCAACACACATAGAACATGGAACGAGCCCAGGACAGAATGCTCCGGGGGTCTCCTTTACTCGCCCTTGTATCGGGGAGGACGCTTCTCCTTGAAGGCGAGGAGACCCTCCACACGGTCCTTGGTCGGGATCACCTGCAAGCCACCGCACAGACACGCGTCATATCACTACAAAAACAAAAAATCCCCCGTCTTAATTTTGGAGCTTTCGTGACTGCAGGAATTAGTCTTTGGTTCTTTCGGTAAAGTCACGTATAAGGATAAAATAATAAATTAAATAATAGCATACTACGACGTTTCGATTGCAACACAAGCAATCATCATCATCAGGTATAAAAGAAATAGCAACAAACATCTAACCAGAAAACTATAGACAGACATATAAGCAGACAGATATCACAAAGATACACAGAGAGAGAACACGTATCGGCACAAAGAGAGAGATCGTCTCTGTGACGAGGCCTCTCTATATTTAAGGCGAGGCCTCTCTATATTGTGCCGATACGTGTTCTCTCTCTGTGTATCTTTGTGATATCTGTCTGCTTATATGTCTGTCTATAGATTTCTGGTTAGATTTTTGTTGCTATTTCTTTTATACCTGATGATGATTGCTTGTGTTGCAATCGAAACGTCGTAGTATGCAATTATTTAATTTATTATTTTATCTTTATACGTGACTTTACCCCGTATCGGCTTAACAGACAGTTGGTGCAAGTGGTGACAGTGAGCACCACCTCTCAAGGCCAGCACGGCATATGAGGGGGTGGGTGGCCAGCACCACACCGCACCAGGTACTCATTTGAGGCTGAATCGACCTAGGACGGGTTCAGATAATAGTCACTGGTGTCGGCCCTCAGCGGGAATCGAACTTCGGTCGTCCGGTTCGTAGCTCAGCGTGCTAACCGCTACACTACTGCCGTCTATAAACTGTCACTACAGTTCACAGACACATGTACAAAGGCATACACATCCACACACTAACAAAGTCTCACACACCCACAAACCCATACACCTTCCATTACTACAGGCCACTTAGCTCCAGGTCCCACCCCATTCCTCAGTTCCAAACACATCTGTCACTACAGTCGACGCATCTGCAAGTCAATGCCATCACACATCATTCCATCTCTCCTCGACCCAGAACGACGCTCCCCGTTATCCCTGGTACCCAGGGAGTTTGTTCACCCAGTCACCCTGACACGGCCAGTGTGAACCGTCTCACCTGCGCGTAGCACGCCTGCTCAAACGCCATGCCCGTGGCCAGGTCCACCTGTGGAAACAGCCACGGGAAGATCCATTAAAGTGAAAGCCCCCCCCCCGCCCGTTCTGCCCATATCACAAGGCTGCGGCCAAACGGAACGGGACTCGCAAACAGAATGTCTTGAGGTCAAATCGTTCCTCCCTAGGGTCCATAAATTCAGTATCATTTTATGGGATGTCAACTGTGGTTGTCCGATTGAGAAACTGTTCCCCATGTCATAGGATGGTGAAATTTACATCGGGAAATGGGTTGTTGTTATTTGTTTTATGAACATTTTGTGTAGCGGTTGCTCAAGGCTAGAGACAGAATGGCGAACGACAAGAGAGCACAGGTAAAAGACAATGCAAATTAAATTGCATTACCCAGCAAAGCCTCCCCGAGTCTCATGGCTCTTTTTGAAGAGGGTCCTGCCAGGTTTTTCGTAGTAGGAGGGGAGGCAGGGGGCGTCGGGGGGGGGGCATGAATGTCATACAGATTCCAATTGAGTAATGCGTGCTTTTTTTTGTTACTTGGCAAATTTTGACCACGAAGCCTGTCACACAATAGCCTACGCTCCTATGAATGACGTCGAAACAACACCTCACACGTGAAGCAGCAAAGGGGCAGCACAAGTGCGATAGAACAACGATGGTGCACGCGAGACATTGCAGACGAAGGCAGGCAGGACAAATGACACGGTACAAAGGGAAACAGGCAACAGACGTGGCAGCACAAATTAAACATTCCAGACTGAGCGCATCCAGACAGAAGAACAATGAGACAGTACATATGACACGACAGAATCCTTGAATTGGGACAATGTATAGCATTTTTAGGGGGAGGGGGGCAGGGGTGGTGAGTCATACAAGCCCGGGGTTTGTGTGTGAACCACGTGTGTGCGATTGTAATCGTGTCCTCGGGGCCCTGACAGTGCATGGTCAAGAGTCTCACCTCAGCACCGCGATCGATGGCCATCTTAGCCATGCGGAGAGCAACAGGGGCCTAGGAGGGAAAAAAGACATACGCACACACACACGTGGGCATGTATATACACACACGTGGGCATGTATATACACACACGTGGGCATGCATATACTCGAACGTGTAAGCATGCTCATACACACACATGGTTTGGCAGTAAGAGTCAACATTACGCAAACGAGAAAGCTTTCCCGGAGAATCGCACAGACGATTGGTGCAATCAATCAATCAAACTTTAATATAGCGCCCTTCAAAAAAAACCTCATCAAATCGTCACTGAGCTCTTGACATGTATACATAACTTGTTACCTGCTGGAATTAACATATTGCTCCAGGTACTCATTTTTGGCTGAGTAATTGCAGGGGAGGCTCAGGAACTGGCTGAAATGTTCGCCGCTGTTACCGGTCATAAGTGGATATCAAACTCAGGTCGCTGGGTTCTTGGCACAGCACGGCACATTAATTACTCCGCTACCACTCCCCACACATACATACATACACGTACATACATGCAAACGCGCGAATATAAATCTATCCCTGTTGATCCAGCCGAACGAGAAGCTGCTTGGCCATGCGGTGGGGCTGGGCATCAGGGCAATGTGACCCAGCCAACGCAATATTGCCTGCCGGAACAGTAAACAGATGGCACTCTACCCCGGCCTCTGGGCATGTGTTGTTGTTACATCATCGGAGAACCTCACATAATCCAACCTGGTTAAACCCCCCCCCCCCCCCCATCAAATGGATCGTGTGGGCAGCAAGCCTCGAGACGGATTGCACCCGGGGCAGTGTCAACGCTTCGACCAGGCACAGGGGTGGTTCTGTCATGCCGCGCGTGCGAGTCACGGTGACCTCTACCGCTCGGCGTCTGCTGATTGAGAGTTTAGTGGAGCCTTCAGTGGGACCCCCAGTGGGAGGCTTTGCAACAGTCCCTGTGTGGAAGGCAGCCTGGCGGAGCCTAGCGTCTCGGTCAGACAGGGTTTAGAGGCAGATTTGCGATCGCTTTGTCAATCCGCTGCGGGACGAAGGCCTGTCCACGTTGTGCCGGTCACGGGGGTGTTGCTCGACCGTTCTTTACCACGGCTGGTCGGCGGCGGTTGGTGAAGCAAAAGCGGCCTACAGGACTGGATTAGGTATTAGCTTTGGCCAGGAATGGGAACGCAGGTCACCGGGTTCGTAGCGCAGTGTGCCAACCACTGCATGGTTATTATATTAATCACCTAAAGACAGAGCGGGTTACTGAATAGCGAGTCTGAATCGCGAGAATTCGTGAAATCTTAGAGGAGCTGTGATTGGTTTCTTGTTCAATTTGTATAGAATAATATTTCACAGCCCCTTGCCAATCCACTGGCGGATGAAGGCCTTCCCAAGCGGTGTCAGTTGCGAGCATTCTTCGACCATACTTCACCACGCTCAGAAGTTTACAATGGCTGCGCATCTCTCTCTCTCTCAGGAGGTTCACAATGGCCGTACTTGCTCTGTGTTCCTACATTGAAAACTCTTTTCTTAAGAACTGCTTTTTGCGTTTAATATTGTTGTCTTTTCCCCGCACCTCTGATTAGCACGGTTGACTACGTTAAGGTGCAAAAGAAGGTCAACAATCATCCCTCTTGAAAAGTTCACAATGGCCCTGGGGGGTGTGCTTGCAGTTAGCATGCTGCGCTACAAACCTGGCAACACGAGTTCGATTCCCGCTCATGGCCAACACCAGTGACGATTATCTAAAACGGTCCTGGGCCTCCCCTAGGTCGACTCAGCCTCAAATGAGTACCTGGTATGTAAGCATCGCACCAGGTACGTCGCACCAGGTGTGGCGATGGCCACCCACCCCCTCGTCTGCCATTGGGGCTCGTTAACAGCACTTGCCCCAACAGTCTGTTAAGGCTATACAGGGGATTTTTGTCTTTTTCGTCTCTCTCACAGGAGGCGTCACGACGAGTCGTCACCTGCGTGCGGATCTCGCGGGCGAGCTCTAGGGCGGAGAGGAAGGCGGCGTCCCCCAGTTGGTTCTGAGCGACGTCTCGCGACACGAGACCCAGCGCCGCCGCCTGGGCCCCGTCCAGCACGCGGGCCGAGAAGATGAGCTCCTTCGCCACGGAGGGTCCCACGAGGCGGGGGAGACGCTGGGTCCCACCTACACGGGGGACGCACGGGGCACAGCTCTTGAGCACGGGGGGTGCGCGGGACACGGCGGGAACACGGGCACAATGGGCGACCGGGACACGAAGACACGCGGACGCAGAGACCCGGGGACATCGGCACACGGAGGGCCTGACACTTGCTGGCGCAATAACGCCGTGGTCTGTGATGTCCCTTGGAGGTGAAGTGGGTGGATCGTGCAGGCTTCTTCCAAACCCACGTGGCTGCACGGCAATCAGGAGGTGGCAGGACAGCAAGTGGTTTAACGAACTCGTTCGTGCGGAGCTTTCAGTGTCGTTAGTTCGTACGCACGGGAGATTTTGCCTGTTGACCTCTTGACCTTGATGTCACACATTTATTTTACAAATACAACAATTACCCACCCACAATGAATCTCAAGTCGCTTTTCAGGGGGGTCCTTGATAGAGCTGTTTGTCCAATTATTATAGTTGTAGTGTGGGGGAAAACCCGCACCGATGAGGGCATGACACCCAGGTTGTCCACAAAGACAAAGATGGGCTAATAAAACCCCCCCGCTGCACTGCCACGTCCTGGCTCTCTCACACTCAACTCAGCGGATTTTCGCAAAGCTGCAGGGTACACCGACCCGAACCCTCCACAATTGTCGGAGGACAGGCATTGCGCCACCAGTGTACGTGCAAGTACTTTATATTCAACACACACACGACATACGTGTAAGTATAATTAGCAAACACTGGGTCCGTTACAATTCTCCCCTCCAGTGATTTGATGAACCATCACGATTTGGGGTCAGAATTCAATTCAGATTCCATTATTTTTTCTCGTTAAAAAAAATAATCTAAATCGTATTTTGTGTAATTGATTCTGTCTTGTTTGTACAATTTCACGTGGATTCCGTCAGTCTAAATGTAAAATTTGTAATAGCAATTTACAGCCTTCATCAATCCACTGCTGGATGAAGATCTCCCCACACCATGGTAATCGTGTCGGTTGTTTAACGACACGTGCCCAGACTGATTCTAGATTTGAAGCTTTCGTGACTGCAAGGATTCATATTCTTAGGTTTTTTCGGTAAAGTCACGTAGGTAAAAAAACATTAAAATTAATAAAAGTAAAATAAAATAAAAATCACGACGTTTCGGAGGCAACACAAGCTTCCGTCTTCAGGTGGAACCGTCACAGCCACGACAGCTGTATCAAGTAAATGAGGTGTGTTGCCTCCGAAACGTCGTGATTTTTATTTTATTTAACTTTTATTAATTTTAATGTTTTTTTATCTACGTGAATTTGCCCACACTGGTCAGTGTGAGTAAGTGAAGGGGTTAGGGTGGGCACTCGTTCAGACACTACTCTCCACTGATAGCCATGACTGGGAATCCAACTCTGGTTACTCGATTCACAGCGCAGCGCGCTAACCGTTGTGCCACTGCTCCATCCCAAAATTATACATATTTTTTACAATTAGTGAATGATCAATTCAAATATGCATAATTATATGCCCGTGCCATGAGCATAATATTTAAATTAATAGATGAATTAACCAATTGTTACAGCACCTAATGTGCATGGTAGATGTATACCTGACCGTACGCATCCATTATCCTCTCTCCACTCTCTTCTTTCCATCTCTCTCACGACCTCCCACTGCTCTCTCCCATTTTGCTGCCCCCCCCCCTCCCTTCTCTACCCGACATTCACACATGACCTACATACGTGTACAAAGTAGGTCAATGCGCTTTTACCAACGCTTGTCTTAACTCTTGAGATCTCGTCCAAAAACTGCGAGCTCATGAATTCAAACCCTGGGTCAGAATGTTCTCCCCGAGGTGGGGGGGGGGGGCAGCAAGGACTGGAGGGGCGGGGGAGTTCACAATGGCTGTGGCAAAAACTATGATCTGGCACCATTGAGATTCTGGGTTCAAGCGCTGGGTCTGGGTCTCTCCCTCACTCTCTTTGGGATCGTAATGGCCTGACAGATACTGAGACAACGCTTGTGAAATGTGGGGTTGAGCCCTGGCTCTGGGTCTCTGTCTCTGTGGGCTCATAATGGTCATTTTGCAGATTGCTGAAACATTACTGTCGAGAAACCGGGTTCAAGCCAGGGGTCTGGGTTTTACTGCGTGATCCATAATGGATGTGACATGATGATGCGTGAGATTCTGTGTTCGAGCTCTGGGTCTGGGTCTCTCTCCATTGGTTCATAATGGCTGTTCCACAGAAGCTGTGTCATCACATACGAGGCCCTGGATTCTTTGTATGGGTGTCTCATTCATAGAAAATAATACAAAGTTGTTTAAGTTTATATTTTTGAGATGGACTGATAAGCCAATGGTTTATTTGAGATTTTTTTTGTACAGGAACCTGGGATGTGCTGCATGCAGACCACTTTAGACACGCAAATCGTCTTTTATTATATCTCTACAAGCTCAAAATGGCAATGCCAACGACGACTTGATGTCGAAGCCATGTAAACATGGTAAAAAAAAAGCCCGGTATTGTATAAAAAAATAAACTGTGCAATAAATTCTAGATTTGAAGCTTTCGTGACTGCAAGGATTACTCTTAGTTTTTTCGGTAAAGTCACGTAGGTAAAAAAAGAAAAAAGAAAAATCACGACGTTTCGGAGGCAACACAAGTCTCCGTCATCAAGTGGGACCGTCACAGCCAGATTTGCTGTATCAAGTGAGGCAGGGATTCCAAGATGCAAGTTCTTAAATAAAAGTTAAGGGGGAGGAGGGGGGGGAGCTTATCAGAATGTGGTAGCCAATGAATGGAACGTATTGGGAGGGGGGGGGGCTAAAAGAGAGCACGAGGTGTACGTGGACATGTTTGTGCACAAGCACCTGTTGGTGCACATGATAGAAGAGAACTGTGCAATAAATGTTAATACATTCAAGGAAATAAAATATTGTGAATCTTTAGAAGCGTATTTTAGTAACTCTGTGGGTAACACCTATTGTGTGACCATGTGCTTGTAGGACACCAGAAGATGGAGGCCAACTGAGAGGGGAGGACGCGTGTGAAGGGAGTGGTGGTGCTGCTGTGACGGGTTCTGGGCTCACCAGCTCCGGGAATGATGCCCAGCTTGGTTTCAACAAGGCCCATCTTGGCTGTAGAGGCTGCGGGAAGAGTTAACGCACGGACGCTGTATTCAGTCGGGACGCCGCGACGGGGAAACACTAATCCAATGTATTGTATGATATGAGATGCGCGACAATCATATTGTTCCTGTTGCAAAATGTCAGCATATTGTGATAACCAATGGTATTTAAAAATATATATGGTAATTTCAAATAAAATTGCTATTACCAAGTTAATTAGTGCTTTAAAAACCATTTTCCAGAGTAATGGACAATTTTGTGATTATATAAACATTCTCGTTTTAATAGTTTGCTTATTTAATTAGTATTTGTTATTGTGTAGCTGGCAGCGTGTGTGTATTATGAACATTATAGATTTTAACGATGCAATGATTACAAGACTTATGGTCGGATTACGTTGAGTGAACTGCGGTTTAACTTTTAAGTTCAAGTTCATTTTATATCATGGGACCTCCTTTGCCAGTACCAAAATATGAGAATATGTTTTCCCCTTTTTTCTGGCAACAAAACAGCTGTGTTAAGATGTTAAAACACCAAACTGAAACCTCTTACAAGGAATCATGTCTGCATTAACCACAATACTTGTGGTCAGAATGCACACAAAAAACACTCTGATAATATATGCATTGTCCTTGAAACTGATCGGTCCACACCAGAGACAGCTTTCTTTTGAGCCTAGTCCCAAACGGTGTTATACCAGAGGATGTCAATAAGTTCATTTTATTTAACCATGTGAGAACTTATTTGGAAGAGTAAACTGGATCATCAAACTGACAAAAGTAAAAGAAATAAAAACTGTATGACACAAAATATGAATTTCCTAACCACTGCACTAGCGACCATACAACAAAGACCACCCGTACACACACACATATGCATACGCATGTACACGCACACGCATGTACACGCATGTACACGCACACGCATGTACACACACGTACACACACACGCATGTACACGCACACGCATGTACACGCACACGCATGTACACGCACACGCATGTACACGCACACGCATGTACACATACCTGCTACACGGATGTCACAGGCGAGGGCCATTTCAAGGCCGCCGCCCAGAGCTGCCCCGTCCAAGGCAGCAATGGTGGGGACCGGCAGGTTTCCTGAGGTCACGGGGTCAGTGGGTCAGCAGTCAGGTCATGAGGTCAGATTACGACACACATGGAGCATGCATGAGCAGGTGGGAGCCCACTGGCCTGTTTGCAAGGGAAACCTGGGTTGAAACACTGAGTGAAAAGTACAATTACAATCCCTGACTTCGGAGTGAGGGGAGTAATTGCATTAGCCAAAGTGTGACTTGGATGAGATTACTTTGGGAAGGAGCTATGCTACGTGATGGCCATCAGAAAGCGGTGCATTCACTTTGTAGTACATCACTTCTCTGTTCCATTACATATGCTCCCCGCCTTCACCAACTCACACTGACCAACACACTTAAGTATGGTCAAATAGCCCCCGCCAAACTGCACAGCGTGGGGGAGGCCCTTTATTCAGCAGCGTAGTGACTAAAGCGCTGTAATTGTAAGGATAGCTACCACAATCCCGTATTACACTGGTCTTTTCTACGTGACATTGAGTGACTTGTGTAGGAAGTTTAATCATATAATTAATCAAGTAACCATATTATTTGAATCAGTAATCACAGTTTGATGACTTAACAAAAAACTAATTCTTACAACATTACTCCTGCCTTAGCCGGGTGCAGGGTGGCATGCGTCACTAATCCAGGACAGTAAAACCTCTCCATTTCCCCGATTTTACTTTCGTGAAATTCAGTTATTAGCGGTTTTATATTTGTATGCCAGTTCAAGCTTCGCACCTTTTTCCTTTGACTATTCGCGATTTTGCAACATCAGAATCAGGGTTTTATTCGCAATGAAAGTTCGCACAGACAAGGAATTTACTTTGGCCGGAAGGTGCATACATTCAACATATAGGAATCTTAAATCTAAAATAAGTGGTTTACAAGTCTAACTATACTAAAGGTACAAGTCTAACTAATACTAAGGAGCTAAAGTATAAATTTCGATTTAAAGCTTTCGTGACTGCAGGGATTCATCTTCTTGGTTCTTTCGGTAAAGTCACGTAGAAGGGAAGTAATAAAATAATAAAAATAAAACATAATAAAATAAAATAACATAATTCTCACGACGTTTCGGCCACAACGCGAGCAGCCGTCCTCAGGTGAAGACCAGGTCTGTCGGGGAGACAGACCTGGTCTTCCGAAAGAACCAAGAAGAGCTAAAGTATGTAAAAATTGAATAAAATACAATCTAAAATATACAATAGCTATAATATACAATATAAAATTACAAAAATGCAAATAGGGTAACATAGTGCAAATATGGCAGGGTGTCATTGTGCAGATATTGTGTTAAAGTCAGTTTGAGTGTTAAAGTCAGTTTGAGCCCCTGGCCTTGTTGAAGAGGCCAGCAGCAGATGGGAAGAAACTGTTTTTGTGGCGTAAGGTTTTGGTCCTGATGGACCGCAGCCTTCTGCCGGAGGGGAGTAGCTGGAACAGAGAGTGTCCAGGGTGGGAGGAGTCGGCCACAATCTTCCTCGCTCGCCTCAGGGTCCTCGAGGTGTACAGGTCCTCGAGGGTAGGCAGATTGCAGCCAATCACCTTCTCAGCAGTGCAGATGATACGCTGCAGTCTGCTCTTGTCCTTGGCAGTGGTAGCAGCGTACCAGATGGTGATGGAGGTGAGGATGGACTCAATGATGGTTGTGTAGAAGTGCACCATCATTGTCTTTGGCAGGTCGAATTTCTTCAGCTGCCATAAGAGGTTCATCCTCTGTTGTGCTCTCTTTATGAGGGAGCTGATGTTCAGTTCCCACTTTAGGTCCTGAGAGAGGATAGTGCCCAGGAAGCGGAAGGACTCCACAGTGTTGACTGGGGAGTCGTACAGGGTGATGGGGGTGAGTGGGGCTGTATTCTTCCTGAAGTCCACAACTATCTCCACTGTCTTAAGAGCATCAAGCTCTAAGTTGTTCTGGCTACACCAGGTCACCAGGTTGTCAGCTTCCCACCTATAGTCAGACTCATCCCCACCAGAGATGAGCCCAATGATGGTGGTGTCATCCGCAAATTTCAAGAGTTTGACGGAGGGATGACTGGAGGTGCAGCTGTTGGTGTACAGGGAGAAGAGCAGAGGGGAAAGGACGCAGCCCTGAGGAGATCCGATGCTGATGGACCGGGAGTCAGAGACTTGTGTTCCCAGCCTAACGCACTGCTTCCTATCAGACAGAAAGTCTGTGATCCACCTGCTGGTGGAGTTGGGCACGTTCAGCTGGGAGAGCTGGTCCTGAAGCAGGGCAGGGATGATGGTGTTGAAAGCCGAGCTGAAGCCCACAGACAGGATCCTGGCGTAGGTTGCTGTGGAGTCCAGGTGCTGTAGGGTCAAGTGGAGGGCCATGTTAACTGTGTCGTCCACAGACCTGTTGGCTCTGTAGGCAAACTGCAGGGGGTCCAGGAGAGGGTCTGTGATAGCTTTGAGATGTGCCAGCACCAGGCGCTCAAAAGACTTCATTACCACAGAGGTTAGGGCGACGGGTCTGTAATCATTAAGTCCTGTTGGCCTTGGCTTTTTGGGCACAGGGATGATGGTGGAGGACTTGAGACAGGCTGGTACATGGCGTGTCTCCAGTGAGGTGTTGAAGATGTTGGTGAACACCGGAGACAGCTGGTCAGCGCAGTGCTTGAGGGTCGCTGGAGAGACAGAGTCTGGCCCAGCTGCTTTGCGGGGGTCCTGCCTCTTGAAAAATATGTTAACCTCTCCCTCCTGAATTGAGAGAGTCATCTCTGTAGTGGGGGGGAGGGGGGAGGCCTCTTGGGTGGGAAGGGGTAGTTCAGGACAGTCCAATTGTCTTTAAAATCTGCAGTAGAACTCGTTCAGGTCGTTGGCCAGGCAGGAGTCGTTAGTGGTGTGGGGGGCTCTGGGCTTGAAGTTGGTGATCTGCCTGAGCCCTCTCCAGACAGAAGCAAAGTCGTTAGCAGAGAACTGATGTTTTAGTCTCTCTGAGTACAGTCGTTTAGCCTATCTCACCGCCTTGCTAACCTGTTCTTCGACTCTTTGAATCTGTCTCTATCCCCACTCCTAAACACTTTCTCCTTCTCCAACCTCAATCTTCTGATCTTTGCTGAAAACCAGGGCTTGTTGTTGTTGAAATTCATCTTGGTGCGTGTTGGAATACAGCAGTCCTCACAGAAGCTGATGTACGACGTCACAGCCTCTGTGAGTTCATCCAGGCTATTGGTAGCAGTCGTGAACATATCCCAGTCAGTACAGTCCAAGCACGCCCGCAGATTCTCCATAGCCTCACTGGTCCACGGTTTCGATGTCCTCACAGCAGGTTTACAGAGCTCTAGTTTCTGCCTGTATGCAGGAATCAGGTGGACCATGGCATGGTCAGAGTGACCCAGTGCTGCTCGGGGGACGGCGTGGTAGGCTCTACTGACTGTAGCGTAGCAGTGATCCAGAGTGTTCCCTTCTCTGGTAGGGCATTTAATGAATTGTTTGTATTTGGGGAGTTCGTGGCTGAGATTACCTTTGTTAAAATCGCCAGTACGATAACCAGGGAATCCGGATTTTCTCGCTCCACACTCAGAATCTGGTCGGCGAGCATTCGTTTGGCCTCTTTAACCTGAGGACCCGGCGGCAAATAAACTCCGACCAAAATGAGCGACGCGAACTCGCGAGGCGAGTGAAAAGGTTTACAGTTGATAAAAAATGATTCCAGGTCCGGAAAACAATGTTGCAGAATCACTGTTACATCTACACACCAGCCACTGTTAGTGTAAAAACAAACACCACCGCCCCTCGTCTTGCCGGACAGTGCTATGTCCCGATCCAATCTTACGAGTTGGAAGCCTGCCAGTTGTAGTGCAGTATCCGGGATCAGATCACACGGCCATGTCTCCGTGAAGCACAAAACAGAAGATGAAAAAAAGTCTCTGTTTTTCACCATCAGTAGCTGAAGTTCGTCCATTTTGTTGCACAGTGAACATACGTTGGAGAGGAAAAAGCTCGGAAGCGCTGTTCGGATCCCACGCCTGCGTAGCCGCACTAGAGCCCCCGCCCGTTCACCCCTTCGGCGGCGTTTCCCTGCTTGAGCAAAGCCGAGCGCGGCTTTGACTAGAACGCCCACTAATTCTGCCGCTGAAAGCAAAAGTGTTTCCCTAATGTTTAAAAGTTCATCTCTTGTTAGAGAACTCCGAAAAACTTGGCAGAACACTGAATTAACAGACAGAACAAGACAAAACAGGGTGCACCAACCGGCCGAGGCTGCCATCATCGGCACCATGGCATCATGGGGGAGGCGAGCTGTACTTGCGCAGTAGAGTAGCATTGTCTTTTTATTTCATTTCCACCATGGGGGTCTAAGCGTCGAGTGAGTGGAGGAAGTGTGAGCGAGAGTAAAAAGTAGAAAGAAGTTATGAGTTTAGCTCCAAAAAGGTGAAGTGTTGGGTTGATGTGCTCATTGTGATAGTGCATCTGCTGACCGCCATTATCATCACACCCCCATCATCGTCAACCAAATTGACAGTGCAATCTACTGATATTTTCTTTTCTTTCTTCTATTTCTTTGGATATTTTTGTTATTATCTATTTGTATTTTTATACAAGTGAATTAAGAATATGGATGCTAATTATGTATAGTGTACTGTTTTTGTTTTGCTGCCTTGCCCAATATTTTATTTGGTGTTGAATAATCTGCAGGAATTGATGTCCTTATGCAATTTGTCCTCAAATACTTTATTTTTTTTAGTGACTTGCTTAACTTTCCTATACTTTGCACTCCTGTTGTTCTATTGTTTGTTGTCGGAAATTTCTGACCCACACCGACTGAACATCTGTGAAAAAAAGCTTCATAGCTCATCGGATTCTTGCAGTCTAAATAAAGATTTTGATTCTGATTAATGTTATGTAACATTTTCATTTTCTCCAGTTTGTTCAGTCAGACACGGGATACCTAACCCCCCATTTCCGATATGAACATAGGTACCTACATTCACGAATTCTAATTTCGCCGCAAATTTTCAAGAACCAAACCCTTGCAGATGTCAAGGCTTGACCGTACAGTGAAGAAGAGGATTGGTGGTTCACACAAAATTCCTGAAACTCACTCCCTACCAGGATATAAGCAGTACAGAAAGTGGATTAATGCCCATATGTATTCCATCTGTACTGACATTGTCACCCCTCAATCGTGTGGGTTTTCTGCTGGTACTACATGTATAAACACTCCTTAATGGGGTTGAGCAATAATCCAAATATAGGATCACAGAGCTTGGGCAATTGTTAGCACTGGTTCTGGCTGCCGTCCCACTTGTCTGTGGATTCCCACGGCTCTTTTAATAATTCTCTCTCTCTGTGGAGAGTGAACGAATACTGCGCACACATTACAAATTCTACGTTATGATTATTATCCAGTAGCGTTGGTTTAGGAGGCCACGCTCTATTGCCGACTCAGAGTCCCGGTCTCCTGGAGTGTCACAGTCAGAGCTCCCCTCAATCCGCTCCCAGCCTTTGCCGACTGTCTCACCGAGGTCCACCGACAACTGTCGAAGGTCTGCCACAAAAGGACCAACTTCGTACTCGGGCATCCGTGCTCTTTCCTTGAGATCGGCCCCTGCAGGAGAATGGAACAGGTGGGGGTAAGAGGTTTGTAAAGAAGGAACACACAGCACAAATGCTCTACAGCTCTTATCTTACAGGGTCTCACACACACACACCGAGGATGCAGGTGCCCTAAGCGACACCACTGCACCGCAAGTGACGTATGTTTTTTATTTATTTATCTTTTACCCAAAATGTATTCTCATTAAGCCACTGGCATCATGTTATGAGACAAGGAGTCCATTTGGGTCTGTTGCAAAGCAGAACAACCATTCGTTGTCTCAGAACGCCTTCGGGTAAGTATGACAGTCAAACCAATATTTTACTTCTAGATTTGAAGCTTTCGTGACTGCAAGGAATCATATTCTTAGGTTTTTTCTGTAAAGTCACGTAGGTAAAACATCAAAATTAATGAAAATAAAATAAAACAAAAAATCACGACGTTTCGGAGGCAACACAAGTCTCCGTCATCAGGTGGGACCGTCACAGCCGAATTAGCTGCATCAAGTGAGGCAATGATTCAAGATGTAATCCCTTATAAGCAAGTTGAAGGGGGGAGGAGAGGGGGGGGGAGCTCATCAGAATGTTAGTACAACTCATCGGGAGGGGGAGGGGGGGGGGCGGGGCCAAAAAAATTGAACGACGGCTTGGACGCGGTTGCTGCTGCACACGCCAACACAATGGACAGAGAGGGGGAGGGGAGGTCTGATACACATGATAGACAAAAGAACGAAAATGCCCATGTTTATACCAATGCTGGCTGAACAATGAAGAGGGTACTGTTAAAAAAACAACTGGGGATGTTAACACTCAGTAAAGTAAAGTAAAATAGTGCCTGTCAGATAAGATGGTCCAAAAAAGTGTAATTAAGTCTTTTTTGAGTGGTTGATAACATCTTTCCAATGATTACTAAGTTTGTACCCATCATCACGGTTGAAATTATGTCTGTGTTTGTATATTTGTATGACAGCTTTGATATAGTATCTTTGTTTACCAAAGTCCCAGTACCGGACACCCTAACAATAATTGAGGACTTAGTCCAACATGGATTGAATTCTGATGCACCTGCGCTGGTTAGGCATTGCCTCACCAACACCTATTTTACCTGGAATGGCACCTTCTACAAACAGAATGAGGGTACCCCTATGGGCTCCCCTTTGTCACCAGTTATAGCCAACATGTTCATGGAAAAGTTTGAATCAAACGCCATCCAGACATCCACCCTGCGTCCTTCCCTGTGGAAGAGGTATGTGGATGACACTTTCGTCATCTGGCCACATGGCCTCCCAGCATTGAACCACTTCTTGGACCACATCAATTCTAGACACCCATCCATCAGATTCACCATGGAAGTGGAGAAAGACGGCAAACTACCATTCTTGGATATTTTGTTTGAGAGGAGGCCTGACGGATCCTTGGGACATTCTGTCTACAGGAAAGCCACCCACACAGATTCCTACTTGAAACCGGATTCCCACCACCACCCATCTCAAAAGAATTCTCTCATCAAAACGCTATACTACAGAGCCCATGGCATTTCTGACAAACACCACCTGACCGGTGAATTAAGACATGTACATCGGGCCCTCAGGATGAACGGATACTCTGACCGTACTATCCGCCAAGCTGTCTCTCCCACCACACATAAACAGCCACATGAAACTCCGACCAAAACCATCACGTTACCATACATAGCAGGCGTGACCAAAGAGATCTCCAAAATTCTAAACAAACATAAGATCCAAGTCCGATTCAGTACAGTGCATAAAATCCGTGATCTGATTCCATCTGTGAAGGATGTCGTTCCTGACTTACAGTATCCTGGAGTCTACAAATTGAGTTGCATTTGTGGTGATTGCTACATTGGAGAAACGAAACGTCATGTTTCTGATCGTGTCCGCGAGCACAAGTCAGATCTGAAACACGGCAGAACTGATTCTTCTGCCGTGGCCGATCATTGCTACAACTCGGTGGGCTCTCATGAAATTGTCTTTTCCGAGACCAAGGTTCTCTGCAAACCTCCCGGCTACCATCAAATGTTTGTACACGAAGCCATACAAATATACAAACACAGACATAATTTCAACCGTGATGATGGGTACAAACTTAGTAATCATTGGAAAGATGTTATCAACCACGCAAAAAAGACTTAATTACACTTTTTTGGACCATCTTATCTGACAGGCACTATTTTACTTTACTTTACCGAGTGTTAACATCCCCAGTTGTTTTTTTAACAGTACCCTCTTCATTGTTCAGCCAGCATTGGTATAAACATGGGCATTTTCGTTCTTTTGTCTATCATGTGTATCAGACCTCCCCTCCCCCTCTCTGTCCATTGTGTTGGCGTGTGCAGCAGCAACCGCGTCCAAGCCGTCGTTCAATTTTTTTGGCCCCGCCCCCCCCCGATGAGTTGTACTAACATTCTGATGAGCTCCCCCCCTCTCCTCCCCCCTTCAACTTGCTTATAAGGGATTACATCTTGAATCATTGCCTCACTTGATGCAGCTAATTCGGCTGTGACGGTCCCACCTGATGACGGAGACTTGTGGTGCCTCCGAAACGTCGTGATTTTTTGTTTTATTTTATTTTATTTTCATTAATTTTTATGTTTTACCTACGTGACTTTACCAATATTTTACGTTCTCACGGCTGGAACATGGCCAAATTAACTGCACAGCCAAATTGAACGCGATGCTTTTTGCGTGCAGTCGTTAGTGACCAGGCTGCGAGCATCAACTCGCGACACGGGGGGGGGGGGGGGGACGTAGTTTAATCACAGGCAGCTGCTGGGATTCAAAACCAGACTCTACGCGGTGCCAGCTTGAAGTCCTGACCTCTAAGCCACCTGCCCAGCTCTGGCTGCCGTGTGTTTCCATACAGTGTCACTGCACAGACCACCACAGCACCATGGCGCCACCACTGTGCCATGACAGCGGTTATTAGATCTACGTAACTTGGAAGATAAAGGACAAAATATTAAGTTGTGGTAAGAGAGACCCTGCACGGATGCATTTGAAATAGCGGAGGCACAATATGAAGCTGTGACAGCATTGACCTTGGAAGGATTGTTCCAGCAGCGAATGGTTATGGACTAAAAATCGAATTAGTGTGAGGATCAGAATTAGTGTTGGGGTCAAAATTCATATTCGTGTTCGAATCATTGTGAGGGCTAGTATTAGTGTTATGGCTGGTATCAGTGCTAGTGTTGGACTTCGGTGTTGAGTGTTATATTTCGTGCTCGTGTTCATGTTAGGGTTAGGGCCAGTGTGAGTGTAAGCATCAGGGCTAAGTAAGGTGTTCATTTCACCTGCACAGAAAATTCCCGGCACCTCGCTCCTCAAAATGACAACTCTCACAGTGCGGTTCCATCTCACAGCCACCATCACCTCCTTAAACTGACGCATTAACAACATCGTGAGAAACATCACCACCAACACCATCATCATCATCGCAAAAAACGAGTGAACCCGTTAAACGCACCAAATTCAATCTCTGATCGACCCAGTACCTAAGACCTACTCTTAACATCTCATCTCACTCCATGCGCAATTGCCATTCCTGCTCCAGTTGCTACTCTAATCACTGTCTAGTCAATACGAGGTTATTTTCATTCGTACAGCGTCCATATCTCAAGACGCTGTACAGAAACAATGGGCATATTTATTGAATAGAGATCGTCAGTCGAAGGCCAAGAATAAAGGGAGATCTTCTTGACCCTGGACCTCCCACTGAGCAAAGGTTGCTTAGGCAGTAGAGCACAGTGGGAGTCAACCCTGAATTGTGAGACCTGCCATTGGGACCGATAAACAACCCACCTGGCCGGGTCTTACGAAGACAGTGATTTGGATGGCTCACATCATTTCTATTCTTGCTTCCCCTGGCGCACTGCCAGTGTATTTTGCAACAAACGACCGCCAAATTTGCTTCAGCTGTCACTGACGACATTCAAGTGGCCATGACAGTCTCTGTCTTTAACTTACGCACATTTAATTAACTCAACTTTTCCACCACCATGATTTAACCTCGGCCGCCT
The DNA here is from genome assembly GCF_965212315.1 of Lampetra planeri. Classification (NCBI taxonomy): domain Eukaryota; kingdom Metazoa; phylum Chordata; class Hyperoartia; order Petromyzontiformes; family Petromyzontidae; genus Lampetra; species Lampetra planeri. The sequence continues at coordinate 19,437,284 of NC_136109.1, read as the reverse complement.
CGAGGCCACGCTTTTTTTTAACGTGAGCTTATAAAAAAAGAACATGTCGTTGTTCATACTTCTCATCTCATATCGACTACAAGGCTGCAATGAACAAATGTAAACATGCCATCATGCAAGGATCAACTTGACTCCGTCAACCACAATTTTGTGAAAATGTAATTAAGTTGGTCAGCTCTTGCCCTTTCTGATCCTATGCCAAAACGGTTTACAACCACTCTTGCAAGAGATCACTTCCACAAATGAATGACGAATTGTTTATTCGAATGCATTTTCCATCCATCATCATCATCAGTGGCAGCAGTAGTAACATCACCATCATGAAAAAAGTAATGATATAAAGAAAATGACCAAACACCAGACAATGAAGGATTATTTTGAACAAGAGTCTTGCAACTTGTTGATGCTTTTAAAAATATATATTTACCATTTTAAAACGATTAACACTATTAGCAGCAGCAACTATGATCAATGGCACGTTACGTACACACGTGTTGTGTACGTGTTGCGTGCATTGTTTTGCACAGTCAACACACTTGGTGTGTATGTGTTGTTGTGCATTGTTATGCTGTATGTGTTATATATGTGATGTGGCATGTGCTGTGCGTGCTATACGTGTGCTGTGCATGCATTATCTATTGTTCACTTGTTCTGAAGGTCCGATTGTACATTGTACATTGTACGACTTACGGCCTTCACCAGGATTTTGCCGAGCGCATTTCTTGCTTCTGGACGATTTAAACCCACGACGACGATTCCTAAAAACACCACAAACACCATCACCACAATCACCATCACCACACACACCATTACCCCACACAGCATCACCACGATAACCAGCACCACACACACCATCACCACGATAACCATCACCACAATCACCGTCACCACACACACCATCACCACTAACACCATCATCACACACACCATCACCACAAGCACCGTCACCACACACACCATCACCACACAATCAGCATTACCCCACACAGCATCACCACAATATCCATCACCACAATCACCGTCACCACAAACAGCATCACCACACACACCATCACCACGATAACCATCACCACAATCACCATTACCCCACACAGCATCACCACGATAACCATCACCACAATCACCATTACCCCACACACCATCACCACGATAACCATCACCACAATCACCGTCACCACACACACCATCATCACATACACCATCACCACAATCACCATTACCCCACACAGCATCACCACGATAACCATCACCACAATCACCGTCACCACACACACCATCACCACAATCACCATCACACACCATTGCCACACACAGCATCACCACGATAACCATCACTACAATCACCGTCACCACACACACCATCACCACAATCACCGTCACCCCACACACACCATCACCACACACAGCATCACCACAATCACCATCACATACCATTGCCACACATATCACATTTATGATGTAGGGCACACAGCTGTACAAACGGGACTCTTAATGAGACACGGCAAAACATGGGCAAACACAATCGATTCTTAAATCAAATCGTTAACATAATTTGCAACAATTATCCCTAATCGAGTCTCAGTATGGGCGTGATGATTCCGCCACGGAAAATAAGAAGCAGTTTTCATTTCAGTACTCTTCTCACAATCCTGTATTCGGAGCACTGAAAATAATCCGCCTTTTTACATAAAAAAAATGCCAAGATAATATGTATCGTGAGGTTTTTCTTTACATTCTCTAGGATTTAAATAATATTCTGCTGAAAACATTACATTAAAAGGAGCACATTTTAAAAAGTTAAAGCAATTTTAAATTAACCGTGTCAGTCTTCTGTTATTCATTAATCTCAATTCTACGACATCGCTGTTCTACACATTCTGAACTTATTCCGCGGTTAAACTCAAATGTTTGTTTGTCACACGGCAACAGCTAACAGCAGCCACTAAGGGGCCATCCATTGAGTACGTACGCATGGAGGGGGGAGGGTGGTTAACCCAAATGCGTACGCTTGCGTATGGGGGGTCTACTGACAATGTACGAACACATAGGAAAAGGGGGGGGGGTGATGCCTCGATAATAATAATGCAGCCGCGTGCGTACAGGGAGGGGGGAGAGGGTCAAGTTTTGACAGATCTTTGCGTGCCTACTAAATGGATGGCCCCTAACAGAAATATTGTTGTGGAGAGGAACCCAGCCAGCAGCCAGCCCACGTTTCCCACTACAAGACACTCGTGTTTTCTTTGCCGCGTCTTAATGAGTATGTTTTGTACGCAATGCGATAGAGGCCGGTACTTCCAACAATTGTAAATCAATCAATCGATTATTTATAATAATTAAATTAAGAATCGCAACAATCGATTCACTGGAGGTGCTGAGTCGTTAAGCCCTCACCAGTGTCGACTAGAGCGGTACCTCACAAGCGGTGTAAGCGGAGTTTTAAAAAGAGATTTGGAAGAGGTTGCTTTGATTGTTGACTCGGATAGGAGAAAATGATTTGGTTTTTTTTGCACTTATTATTAGTAAAATATGTTCCTGAATATTTTTTTCTATAATCTCATATTAAAATTGCTGTTTATTATAAGTAAAACAAATATTTGCTTAATGTATGCATTATTATTACTCCTACAGATGCCGACCTTGCAGAAATGTCGGTGGAAATTATGTTTCTGAGGTCTTTTTGTTAAAACTAGCACGAAGATTTTGATGTGACCGTCTGTCCCGCCAACCAACAACCAAAACTTTGTATGATACAGTACGGTAAAGTATAGCATATGATTACGTCTTTATTATTATTTCCGTTAACCTTCATTGTATAAATAATAGCAGTGGCGGTCACGTCCACATTCCGTGGGGGCTGTTATATTAGGAACACGTTTTGGAGGCTCGTTGGGTCGAGGGAAGCGCTGCTCGTCATTTAGAAACATTAATCCATCTCCCTCGCAACCGTCACGTAGCAACCGTTACGTAGCAACGGTTGCTAAGCAATCCGAGCTCAACCCCCCCCTTCCTCCTCCGAAACCCCCGGTTGCTATGGTGACCGCACCCACCCTCGTCGTCGCCCTCCAGGTACCGCACGGTCACCTCCTCGCGCGGGCCCGGGGAGGGGCCTCCTAGGCTCGCGGCTCCGCCGGCAACGGATCGAGGCAAGCCGGTAGAGAATCCAGCCGAGGACGGGCGTCTGCTAGGCCTCCACGGAGTCGCGCACGGAGCCGGTTTCGGGCGCGCGTCGGCCGCCAGGCGCGCGACGCGACGCGCCCGGGCGAGCAAAGCGACTCGAGAAAACATCGAAGGGAACAGAAAAAATGTGATAAAGAGACGTCCCGTCGGTGTGAGTTTGCGCCTCGCGCAACCACCGTGCCACGGCGTTTTAACGTTGAGCTAATGGGGATATCGTCCCCCCTCCTTCACCCCCCGTGCACTTTAAACCAAGAGGGGGTGGCAGTCTGGCAGAGAGAGGGAGGCTACGCCGGCTGCTGCAGCTGCTGCTGCGATTGGCCTCCTTGATGGGGGTGGCGACAGAGGACGGCGTGCGGGGGGGGGCTCCCGGACCCCCCCCCCCCCCCGGGTCCGAGTGGAGCAAAGGTCGGCGGTGGAGTCTGAGCTGAGCCGGCGAGATTCACTCACGACGAGACAAACACGAAGGTCACCACCCCCCCCACCCACCCCCCGTGTAGCCTTCACGGGATGTTGGGGCCAGTGCTGTTAGCGAGTCGCACGTGTGAAGGACTGTGGCACACGAGAGGGGGGTGGGTGGCCAGCACCACGCCCGACCGCCTTTGTTTCCCCGGTGGCGGTGATCTCACACACCGCACCAGCTACTCATTTGAGGCTGAGTCGACCTAGGGGGACCGGTGCAGATAATTGTCACTGGCGTTGGTGGCCGTAAAGGAAATCGAACTCGGGTTGCTGGGTTCGTAGCGCAGCGCGCGAACCGGTACACACAGAAGCAGCAACGACTCATTCATTGAGTGTCATTCATTTAACCGCTGGTGCCCCCGTTGAGCTGAACAAACTGGCTGTATGGAGAGTGTGAGGACGAACCTGTGAAGCGTGGACTTGTTGAATAAAGGTACCTCCTGGAAACCTTTGTCTGTGAATCGTGACACTACATTAACATGACCTCTGAATATCGATTCAGTATTCTTTATTCAACCATTCCTTGTCCATTATTACGACTACTTTCATGCAATGCTCGTTGTTTCACTGAGAATCGACCAATGTCATCCATGTAACCTTTAGTGACACATTACATGGTTCATATAAACATCGAACAATTAACGTCTGTCGAGTTGGTGTCAACATCTTCTTTGGTTAGTCAGTTTCACATCACATCAGTTTCACATCACATCAGTTTCACATCACACCTCAATGTCTCTTCCTCAACATGTCTTTAGTTCCTTTGCTATAAGTTAGTTCATTAATTATGTGTCCTTGATTTAACCAAGAATGGATCCCAAAGCTGCAGAGTTAGTCTCAAGATAATTTAGACACAAAAGTCACGCACAGCAAATTCGCAAAACAATTGCAGGTATCAATTAGATGGACACAACTGGAACACATTGCAAATTATGTATACCAAGGGGAGAGTTAATGAATGCAGATTTACTATAAAAATGATTAAATAAAGAGTCAGACAAGAGCAGGTTGGAGTGCCTTTGGAAACACTGAACTTCACACTGAAAAGCAACATCGCAATGTGTCCGAATAAGAAAGTGTTTTAATCAATGCGTATTGCTGTGACAGACGGATCACAGGACGTTCACAAAAGAGAACGGAAAGAAAAGTTCCACGCTTCAATTACAGCGAGAGAAATAAAGAAGAACCACGTGGATAAGAGAACAAATGCAAGTTTAAGACATCGTCCCGACTGTTAAGAAAAAAGCAAGTGTGCTTGGGCAGGAATGACACGTTGCTTGAGGGGACAATGGTCGGTGGTCGAAACGAACATGACGGCCAAAAGAGGAAACGCCCCCGATAGTGCACCCACCGTGTAGACGGAGCGATGCAATAAGCTCGTGTGTAGAAGCCACATGGATTTGTTGCACCAAAGACTGAGGTATATCGACTGCTTTTGGAGGCCTTGATACGTCAGTGGATAGATCATTGCTGGTGATAATGCTGAGCATAACTTAACCCAAGAGAAGAGAATTTGGGGTTGGATGGAGTGGGATGCCCAATGCCCCTTAGCTGTGTGGCCCTTGACGCCTGTGGCCTATACAGCTCGGATCTGGTTTCTCATTATCACGGAAACAATCCGCTGTGGGTCATTTCCGGACCAACTCTGGACAGCCCGTGTCCGATTTCTAATTGTCATGGAAGTGTATCGTTTCTGTACTGCCTCCTACAGATGCCGACTTGTAACCTTGCAGACTAGGAGTCTCATTTGGACAAAGTGATCTATGTGTGATCCATCAATCCCAACTCAGGAGCGCGGCCATCATAAGAGTGTTCTACAAATACTCGAGATATTTCAGTTCCACTTTTAAAGACACACACACACATCCACACTAAGACCATGGTCCTCTGCAAGTAATGCCTTATAGACTTTTGGGGAAGGTATTGTTAGCCAGCATGGTATAGAAGGGAATGGTGTGGCTAGCACACCTAGGTCAAATCAGATGAGGCTGAATTGACCGAGGAAACCCAGGAATGGATCATATACCATTTGTTATCCTGGGTTGTGAATCAAACAAATAGTGTTGGGGTGTTAGTGCAGTACCCAATTAACTCACACATGTGCATACACATACCTATGAACACAGATTCAGGTTAACGAGAAATAAGAGGGTTTATTGTCGCTGAGAATAGAAGATATGTCTAAACTTTTCAGCTGAGTCGTCTTCAGGAAATATATTTCCTTGTAATTGAGTTGCTACTCATTATTTAAGTTCACTGGAGCAGCAACTTAATATCTTACACACGCGTGCACGCATACACCCACACACATGTATACATACATTGATGCGGATGTGTGTGCCAGTCTACATTCTGTCTCCATCAGTGTTCACGTGCGATCAGGTGATTAGCCATGTCAATATACAGCAGCGGTGGCCAATCCATGGATCGCAATCCATAGGTGGATCACAAATTATTTTTTGCGTGGATTTCAGGACAAATGAGAAACAAACACTTAACATAAGCACACAGCAATGTTCGTCACCGCTGATGGCGAATACAAATCCTCACTTTAAGGATTCATACGTAAAAAAACAAAAAAACCTTCCACCAATAAATGCCGCTATTACTTTGTCTATAGTATATTACAGGGGCCAACCATCCCATTATTGGTGATAGCTTTGCTGTGGATCGCAAATCCCCCTGAGATCCCCCAACATGGATTACAGTGCTTGGTGTAATGGCCACCACCGATATTCTACAGGGGAAATAACCCAAAATCAATATAGAATTTCTGGTAGAGATATACACCTCACATTGTACGTTCTGGGCTGTTCTGCATACTGTTTGAAGTTTCAGGAATTTTAAAAAATGTTGACATAAAAAACATTGTCAGTCAAAGCGCTCCGATGATGTCACTGCATTTACATGTTAAAATGTATGGGAGCGATTTCACATTTATGTCATGAGTGTTATAACACACTTCATCCTACCTTTAAAATATCCCTTTTTAATAATTTTACAAAGTTTCAAACTCATATCAGACATCCCAGGACACACAGCCTAGGTGTGTATCCACAATATAAGTGCTTATCAGATTTTTGGGTTGCATATTTCTTTGACCTGATAATAACAATATTCACATACACAATTTAGTTTGAGCGATACTGATGGAACTGTAATTGCAATCTCAATTCATCTTTAACTCCTGGTGCGATTGTCAGCATTTGCGGTGGTAATGTGCACGTGTTCATGGTTCCCGGTGTCTTCTGTCCACATCCCCCGTGCTTGTGATGCCAAAGCGACCCCCAGCAGCCACCGCCCCCTCAATTATTGACTGTCGTTTTTGGGGGCTCGTCCGGGACGCTTGAGCGTCAGCCTCCCCCAGTGATGGCCGAGACACTTTGAGCCGTAGCTTGTGAGGCAGCGCACTGCGAGGGGTTTCTGGCCAGGGACGACTTGAGGGTGCGTCGTCCGCTCTGTCCATCACAAACCCATGGGGGTGATTGTCATCCCCATTGCAGTCTTGTGAGGTCATGGAGTCAGACCAGGGAAGATCTTCGTCGTTGTGTCCGTATTTTGCCCCGCCAGAGTGTTTCCCCCCGTGATTGTTTGATTCTGTGCTCCAGCGTCTTTTCCCAGGCGAGTTTCCTTCTAAATTCCATTTTCTCTCTTTGTGGGTGTCAGCCATCTCAGCACAGCATCTGATGTTTGGTTTCTCCACCGACCAGTTGTAGAACCTTTCCGCGCATTTGTCTGTCTTTTCAATCCACTCTCTTTGTCCCCGTACACCTCCGAGCCCGTTTAAAATCACACTTGTCCATATCTCTGGGCTGATGTCCTCCGTCTCTCCTCCCACAGATTTCTTTTCTCCATCTGCTAGAGAAAGAGAAAAATCAGTCAAAAGTTAAAATATGGGAAGTTGACCAGGTGGCACAGGGGGCGAACACCATGTCAGAACACTCAGTCATTAACTGCTGAAATCCTGGATTTGAATCTGTGGGTTTCAGCCACATGTGATTAAGTTGAATATTTCACACTAGGTGAGTTAAAGGTCAAAGTACAGTTATCTGTGACTGCACAAAACAAGCCATAATTAAATATAGATTTTCGCTTTTTTCACTTCATTTTAGATTTTTAAAATTAAGAATTCAGTTTAAGAGGTGACATGTATAGAGTATATAGAATAAGGGTGCCTATAGTGTATAAAATAGACCCATGGAGTCATCTCCCGTAGCTGCTCTCTGACACAAAGCAGTGCACTGCTTACTTTGAGAGTTTTGAATGACAATTTTTTCATCTCACAACACATTACACCAATGGAAAGAAAATCTTGAAAAATCACCAAACAAATTAAGTCAAAGTGTTGCCATGCTGAAATGAGTATAAATATTGAATGATTGCAGATGAGATGCTAAATTATATCTTATGTTAAAGCAGTTTCAACGTCATTTTAAAACACACAAATGGTCAAAGCACTTCACGTGCAGGTACCGGGTGGATTTTTCCATCACGGGACTGTGAATGATGGTGATGTCTCGAGGAGGCCATCATCCACAAGTGGATAGCTTATGGATGATGGTGACGGTGATGATGATTACGATGATACATGATGCTGCTTCAGCGGGAAATGCTCACCATGCTCCTCCCAGCGTCCTCGTTTGGCTTCCGGAGTGGAGTTGCCCTGGCACGCGCCCTCGATGGCACGGGTGGTAGGTGACCCCTCCCCACCTCCCCCAAGACCTCCGACCTCTGGGGACTGACGATCGCCCGTCCAAGGATTCCATCCCCGGACCCTGTCGTATAAGCGGGCGGCGTCCTCTTGTTTGTTGCGGTGCTGGTTTTTGTCATATGGGTGGTGCTGTTGGTCATGGCTGTTGTCTTGCTGGTGGTCGTAGTGCTGCGGCATGGACGGACGGACAGGCGAAGGGCTCTTGACGTCCTCCCCGTGCAAAAGGCCACAGCGGAGTCTAAGTGAAATAAGCTCCGTCTAGAGAGGGAGAGAGAGCAAAGGGAGTGTTCACATTACTGCGTAGGGTTTCAGCGGATTGTGCTGTACAGCGCCACATGCCGTGGGCTCACAGCACACGGAGCAAAACATTGCACATCATGCCAAACGAAGCAAAGTACAAACTCAAAACACATCAGAGAGCTAAGAGAGAGAGGGGGGGGTTCAACATGTGAAGGCGATTTTCACAGATGCAATCCCGATTGAACTAGAAATCAATTCAGTCTGCTCGCTACCCTGAGCGTCTCGCACAGCTGAAGGACACATCGTTTGCCAAGAGTGGCATGTGCATTTGCGAAGGCGAATACAGGCAACGGCGGCGGTGCAGTGGTTACCACGCACGCACACTTGAGTACACGTATGATGCGTGCACGTGTCAAGGCGTATCGGTGCCTGATTGGTCGACTTAACTTGTGGGTGGGGATTACGTGATGATGATGATGTGACACTGGTAGAAGTTCTATCCAGCACCACTGAGGATTGATTAGTGTTTCTAGAGACGACGGCTCATTGGTAACAAACATAATCAACCCTTATGTGATTTGCGACCCAGGTATTTGGTTATTTTGCAGGTATTGGACTATTAATGCTTGCCATAGTCTCATGTTGTCATGGTATGATGATGCCGTGTTGTAGTCATACAATGCTGCCATGGTGCCGTTAGCTCGTGAAGTCATGTTGTAATAGGGTCAGGGTCTCATGGACTTGTGGTCTTCATGTTAACATCATGCCGTGGTTTCGTGGTCTCATGGTGTCATCATGTCATGTTCCGCACTACCGATTAGCACGGTTGGCTACGCGAAAGAAATTCAACATGCACACGTACATGTTCTTGTGCTGCAGTGGCCTTATGGGCTCATGCTGACATGGCAGTGCTGTGGCACCATGGTGTGACACTATCATGGTCTCATCATGTTCTTGTTACATCATTTATTGTGGCATGATGCTGCCGCGTGGCCGTGTGCCGTCGGTTTCCATGGTGTCGTGATCTCGTGACACCGTGTGTTGTGGTGTGACGCCGGTGTGATGCCGGTGAGACAAGGCTGCTGTGCGGTGTGGTATGGCGGCACCCACCTTGAGCCGAGCGTTCTCGTCGAGGAGGCCGAGCACGCGCGTCTCCAGCACGAGGTCGTTGAGTCTCCGCTTCTCGCGCGACCGCTTGGCCGCCTCGTTGTTCTTCCTGCGCTTGTCCCAGTACGACGCGTCCTTCTTCTCCGACGGGGTGAACTCGCGCTTGCGCCGCCCGGAGGCAGACGAAGCCAATGATCTCTGCGACCCCTGGGACTCCTCAGAGGCCTGGGAAACCAGTAGAACTGCATCGTCAGGTTCCTCGTTGCTGCAGAAGACCTGGGTAGTTGTGGCCTGGGCTATATGGGGGGTCTCCGATGTCGCGGACACCTGTTGAACACGAGTCCTCTGGGAGACCACAATATGAGGTTTCTTTTGGTCGGAGAGCCGAGATGCTTCGTGAGTGCTTTGTGAAACTTGGAGCTCCCCAAGGTCCTGGGATTCCAGCGAGCCCACGGACTTCTGGGAACTCTGGGAAAGCTTTGGGACTTGGGACCCTGGAGACGAGTGGGAATCGTCGAGGTTGTGAGACACTTCTGGGAATTGGGAGACGTGGGTTTGATAGACCTGTGAGTCTTGGGAGACTTTTGGTAGCCTTCCTTCGCGGGGACATCTTGAGATGCACGATTCTTGACGGACCTGAGATTGCCTCGAGAATGTTGGTTCCTGGGATACTTTTGGGACCCTGGAGAGCACTGAGACCTGGAAACCCTGAGTCACCTGTAAAGTCTCACTTGCTTGGGAAACTTGAGATTCTTGTGGGCCCTGAGTGTCCTCTGGGACCTGAGCTCCGCTGAGTTCGCCGTAGTCGTGGCTTTGGCTTTGTTGTAGCCGTGTGTTCTGAGAAACCTGAGAATCTACGGAACCTGAGTGAACTTCACGTCCATGGGAAATCCGGCGCAGGGGTTCCATGGAGACCTGACCATGGGAGGCTCTTGAATCGTGTGAGTCACGGGAGACCTGGGATTCTACAGAGACGTGATTTGAGTCCCGGAGATCCTGCTGCTGCTGCTGCTGCTGATTGTGATGTTCCTGCCGATGCTGTTCAGTCTCCTGACTTTGCTGCTGCCGTGAAGACTCTTGATTCTGCTGTTGCTGATGTTGATGATTGAGCTGTTGCTGCTTTTGATGCTTAAACCACTTTTGCTGCCGTTCCTCTTGACGTTTTGGAATGTTCTGATGCTTCTCCTGCTGCTGCTCCTCTTGTCGACTGTCCAGCCTGGGCCCTTCACGAGTGTTCTGCTGATGCTGTTGATTCTGCTCTTGCAACTGTTGCTGTTCCTTCAGCTCTAGATTCTGCTCTTGAAACTTCCGATGCTGCTGCTGCTGTTGATGGATCAGCTGTTGTTGATGCTGTTTATTCTGCTGCTGTTGTTCTTCTGAATCGTTCTGTTTCCGCTTCCGAGCGTTCTGATGTTCTCCTGCTGTCTCTGCTGCTCTCTGCTGCTTTTGCTGGTGCTCATAGTTCTGCTGCCACTGCTCACGATGTGTCAGCTGTTCTTGCTGCTGTTGCTCGTGTTGCTGCACCTGAAGGTGTTGATTATGCTGCTGTTTGTCGTGGTGATTTTCTTGCTGCTGCTGTTGCTTTTGATTCTGCTGTCTACGTTGTTGTTGTTGCCACTTCAGCTGCTTCTGCTGTTGAGATTGCTGCGTATGATGCTGCTGTTGTTTTTGCTGCTGCTGCTGTTGTTGTTGTTGTTGTTCATGATCAGGGTTTTGGGATTGTTGATGCGTTTGTTTCTGTTGCTGCTGTTGATGCTGCTGTTGCTGCTGCTGTTGCTGCTGATGCTGTTGTTGGTGCTGTTGCTGCTGCTGTTGCTGCTGTTGATGCTTCTGTTGTTGTTGCTGCTGGTGGTGCTGCTGCTGTTGCTGCTGCTGCTGTTGCTGCTGTTGATGCTGCTGTTGTTGTTGCTGCTGGTGGTGCTGCTGCTGTTGCTGTTGTTGCTGCTGTTGATGCTGCTGTTGTTGCTGTTGCTGCTGCTGTTGATGCTGCTGTTGTTGCTGTTGCTGCTGGTGGTGCTGCTGTTGCTGCTGCTGCTGCTGTTCTTGATAGTTGGGGTTCCGGAATTGTTGATGTTGATTCTTCTGCTGCTGGTGTTGTGGTTGCTGTTGTTGATCGGGGATCCAGGATTGTTGAATTTGCAGCTGCTGCTGCTGCTTTTTCTGCCATATATGCCCTTCCTGCTGCTGATCTTGACACATCAGCCCTTTCTGATGCTGATCTTGACACATCAGCCCTTCCTGCTGATGATTTTGACACATCAGCCCTTTCTGATGCTCCTGCTCTTGCTTTTGCCACTGCTTCATATTTTCCTGCTGCTGCTGCTGCGGCTGCGGCTGCTGCTGCGGCAGACAAAGACACGGACACACAGAGACAGACACACAACAATGAGGCAACTTGCAGACGAAGGCACTTATTCATGTGAGCAATCAACGGCGTATGGTCATGATACACTGTAGCGAATATAGGGACATCATCAGCAGCAGTACAATTCCTCTCTCTCTCTCTCTTTCGTATGGGAGGAGGGAAAAGCAACAGTTAGTTGTGAAAGACTTTATAGTTGAATGCAATTTTTTGTTGTCCAACCAATCCACGGAGGCGGCAGTGAACGCTGTGTGGATCAGAGCGACATCGTCAGGATGTCGCACGGATGGCGCACTCGCTGGTGTTGCGATTGATGGGTTGGACTTCACCACGGTCGCAAGTTCAGAGATTATTTAACCTTCCACTTGTGGAAGCTGTACGCGCCCATCTCCAACGTTGCGTTCGAGCGCGCTTTAGCGAGGCATGTATGTATGCTGAACTTCTTTCGCACCTCACATAGGCAACCGTGATAATCGCAGGTCCAGAGTTCGGGGAGAAGCCCCGTGCTTCCACAGTCTGCTCCTTAACGAGGAGTTTATCCCAGTCGCTGCAGCCGCCCCAGGATTCCGTCAACCGAGTGTCTGATTGTGAGCACCAATGTTTTAATTTTCGGCTGCTACAGCGCATTTGCGATGAGGAAACGGGGACTTTATTTCTCAACGAGTTTGTGCCGGGCCACGGGTGGACTGGAGTCGGCACGTGACATGTAGCCACTGCCATAGCAACAGGTATACTGGATGTGGTGCGGAAATATTCGTCGGGTCACTGACCCATACGGACCTGAATGAAATTTTGCAACTGTGTTCACTTGGTACAACAGGGGCCTGGAATTATGGATTTCTATATAGCTAAAATAAAAAAAGCGTTTATTTGAAGTGTCTGCTTCACACAGAGCACACTGAGTCTTGGTTGGTCATGTGACCTTTTTTGAACGGGAAGCTGCCCTCCCGGTTGCCCACTCTAGGAGCCAGTGATCAGATTTGACCAGATTTGGACAAAATACATCTGTCACGATTAAAACAGTGGTTGCTGGTAATTTGAAAGGAGCACACTCAGTGTCCCTTCAAAAACACTGAAAGTGAAAATAAAATTTCCACTGATTTTTGTCGAGATTAAATGTTTTGCAATTGGCATATGAGATCGCTTAAGCTACATAGATTAAATTGCAGCTGTCTGTTCCATCCACCACCAACGCAATTACAGTTATCGCCCACACTACCAACATCCCAACCACTGCTACCACCAACAATAGCAAAAAGGCACCACCCATTTAAGGCTGCGTCAACCTAGGCGAGGCCCAGGACCGGTTCACATAATCAGTCTCTGGCAATGGTGGCCATAGAGCGGGAATCGAACTCGGGTCGCCAGGTTCGTAGCGCAGCGCACTAACCGCTACACCGTCGCTCCGTCAACATAACGGGCAACCTTGCAACGAGACTCTGTGCTTGTGCACTGTCGCAGGGCGAATCCACGATCGCAGTTGGCAATCGCGTATCGTAACCGCCACCGTGTTGTTCGTGAGATCATCCGAGTGATTGATTGCCAGCCTGTATCACTTTAGAGGCCTACGTGAAGTGTTGAAGGCTCGCCCGTGGAAGCCAGGTATGTGTTGGTTTAATTGAGATGACTGGCAGATGCACCTGTCTGTTGCACTCTCCCCCCCCCCAACTGCGCCACCTTGCTGTTGTGTATTCATTCGTGTGACGCTCTGCTTCGCTGTCTCCTCGTGCTTGCTCAAGGACAGCTGCTGCCAACTGCCCGGTCGCGCCTTTGTCTGACCAGCCCTCCTCCACTGACATTACCGGCGCGATATCAATCTGGTGGCTTTGTTTTGTTTGGTGGAAAACGCAAAAGTGGCCGATAGTTCCCATGGAAAGTGCCCGCGTTACCAGTGAGACGTGAATAACACCCGCTGTCGAGTAAAACTGAGCTGCACAATCGCCACGTTGGGTTAGAGCGGTTATTTTTTTTTTTAAAGCCTCATTACGCATTGGGTTTCCACGGTGAACCGAACCCAGACATCTTTCTCAGTCGGCTAGTTCGACCAAAATCGCGCAGTTTGACTGTGTACAGTTCCAACACAATGCCGGCACCAGATCTCATTCCTGGTGCACGAACACAGATGCCAATTCCCAGACACTGGGTTAAAAAAAAACCCAGACAGGTGGAAGCCTTATTTATGCACCATTTAGCGACCCCGGTGTTGTGAGATTGGAAGAATGCCACCACGACAGTGTTGGAAATGCAACAACAACAACATTGATTGTCAGCATGTAATTCTGATTGTGAATTTATTGTTTATTTTCATGATCGAATTTCTCCTGCGGCTATTCCTTTCCGCCAGTTCGAGTGAGCCCTCAGCTCGCAATCAGAAGGTTGCAAGTTGGTCGGTTTGGTCTATCATCCTTGCAGGGGTTTGATTTTTAAAAAATGCGTAAAAATTCTTGGGAGGTTAACAGTGGCCATAAACTATCCGCCAGTGAAGCTCCTTTGTGCTGGGAAACATTTCATATCGGGTGATAGGTCGCGACCACATTCCCACATCACATAGCCACTTAACAAGAGTCTAACCGCTGATGACATCCACACACCACGGGCTACGCGGCGCAACGGAGCGTACACACACACACACATCGCCATGAAGTGACACACGCACACTCATCTGTAACACAGAAATCTGCTGTCTAGCCATCCAGACGATTAGAGCAAGTGCTGTTAGCAAGCGCCTATTAAGACCAGCACGGCGCACGTGAAGGAGCGGTGTGGCCGCATTGTGTCCCCGTTTCTGCTGATTTCACACCCCACAGGGGCACTCTTTTAATGACGGAAGGACCTGACAAAGGCGGGTTCCAGATACCGCCTGCAACTGGTACCACACCAGTGGCCATGCAGCAGGGTATCGAACCCAAACGTCTGAAATCTAATTCTAGATTTGAAGCTTTCGTGACTGCAAGGATTCATATTCTTAGGTTTTTTCGGTAAAGTCACGTAGGTAAAAAGTTAAAATTAATAAATAATAAAATAAAAATCACGACGTTTCGGAGGCAACACAAGCTTCCGAGATAACAAGGTAATACACAAGGACTGTTTTCTTGGAATTTCTCTTACTTGATGCAGCAGTCGTGGCTGTGACGGTTCCACCTGAAGACGGAAGCTTGTGTTGCCTCCGAAACGTCGTGATTTTTATTTTATTTTTTATTTTACTTTTATTAATTTTTTTTTACCTACGCGACTTTACTGAAACAACCCAAACGTCTGAAGTCTAACCACAGCGGGTGAACCGCCGTGCCGCCACTGATCCCCGCAAAGACAAAATGAGTTCCCCGCGTAGCATTTAGCAGAACTGTTGGTGCCGTAATGCCACTCTCTAAACATTAATTAGATCAGACACAGAGACTCGCACATTTCACTACACAGACACACTCCTAGACACTTGCATACACGGAGACACATTCACACGCACACCTGCAAATACACCCACGCCACACACGAAGACACAGACTCACACCGCACACAACGTGCACACGGACTCGCAGACACACAAACCAATGGGCGCACATCGACTTACCTCTCCGGAGTGTCCCATCTGTGAGTGAGCGTGCTCGTAGTCGCTCTTGCCGTGGCGCTAACCCTTTATAGGAGGGTGCTGGTGGGTGGGTGGGGGTGCAGGGTCTGTGTGTGTGTACGGGGATCTATATACAGGGTGGGTGTGCAGTGCGCGTGTGTGTGTGGGGGGGCTTATATTCAGTACTTATTATATGAGGGCGGGGGTGTACGATGTGTGTGGATGCAGTGTGTGTGGGCGTGAAGTGGGGTGGTTAGCGCGCTGCGCTCAGAGCCCAGACAACCGGGTTCGATTCCCGCCCACGGCCAACACCAGTGATGATTTTCAGAACCGGTCATGGACCTCCCCTAGGTCGACTCAGCCTCAACTGAGTATCATCTGGTGCGGTGTGTAAACATCACCGCTGGGTAGACAAAGGCGGTCGGGCGTCCTTCTGGCGATACTACCCTGTTTCGGCCTTAATAGGTGCTCGCAAATCGCACTTGCCCCCAACACTTTTCTTAAGGCTATACGGGGGATATTTGTCTTGTTAATGTTATAGTGGTATTCTGTGTGCGTGGCTGGGCAGTGTGCAGTTGTATGTGTTCGTCGAGAGTGTTTGTCTATAGTGTGAGCGTTGTGTCTGCAGAGTATGTGTGTGTGTATTGTTCCACTGATGCGTGCACTGCCCCTCGGCCCTGGTCACACGAGTCGAATTGTCGGCGGCAGTGGCTCTAATATCATTGGCACGTGGTATCTGAAACTGCCCTAGGTCAACTCAACCGTACGTGAATATCTGCTGCAGTGATATGATAACATTGGAACTTTGAAGACAAAGGGGGCTGAGCACGACGCCTCGAATTCTCCCCTGGCCTTAATAGGTGCTCACTAACCGGCATAGGCTCTAACGGTGTACAAGGCTAGACGGATGAGTGTTGCCGCTGTGCGTTGCGATGTGTTTGCAGGGTGGTTGCACACTGGTTCCGCTCCGCACCCAGCGACCTGAGTTCGATTCCCAACCACGGGCTAACATCAGTGGTGAACAAATCTCGGACTTCCCCTAGCTCGACTCAGCCTGAAATTAGTATTTAGTGGAGTGTATAAACATCGCCACTAGAGAGACAAAGGCGGCCGGGCGTGGTGCTGGCCACCCACCTCCTCGTGTGCCGTGTCGGCCTTCATAGGCATTCGCTAACAGCGCATGCCCCAGGAGTCTGTTACTGCGTTTGTTGCACGATGTGTGTGCCATGTTTGCGTGCTACTGCCGTGATTGTATTGAGGTGTGCGCTGTGGTCACGAGCTTGACGTTGTAGTGAAGCGAGAATGATGACCTCTCAGCTCGCTGGATGGGGGACGCCTTCGTTAGCGAGGGATCGTAGGGGATGCCCGGGCCTGGCCTGCCATTGGTCCAGGAGTCACAGCGAAATGCAGCGACATGCCAGTTTCTCGTGTTCTCCGCTCATCGTGGATGTTGTCATCGCATGCGCGATTAAAACGGCGTAATTGCGTCGTTCACTTGGATTGCCAATTCTATGAACGTTGGTCAAGCGTTTGCCATCTTAGATGGGGGGCACCAGCGAAGTCAAATATTTGGTCTGGACCGATGCCACAGCAGCTGCAGGGGTCACAGTGCCGCGCCGTGCCCATTTCCCCTCGGCATCGGGAGGAGGGAGGGGGGTAGGGGCAGATGGCGACCCCAGCTGCAAAATTGGATCAAATTCTTCCTTGCACCTTAAAATAGCCAGTCAAGACTGTGGTTCTCTTTGTGGATGTGAAGGGGATATCCTGGGTGGGCACCCACTACCAGAGTGAAAACATGGCAGGCTTCCCTTACAGATGACCAGCCAGTGATCAAGTGGACAGATTAGCTCCACGGTAGGTCATTTGGCAAGCACATGGGCTCGCATTCACTTCCCCTCCACGGTAGAATTCTTTAGAACAGTTTTTTGTATTTAGTTTGTTGTCCTACCCCCGCACCTCCGATTAGCACGGTTGGCGACATACGTTGGCGACAGATCTCCAACATGCATACAATCATAGGTATAGTCCAACTGATGTTTGTGTTGTTCGCAGCTCGCACGAACCCAGCACGTGTGGGATGCGCCCAGGACTCACACAGCCCCTGTCACATCGCGGAGTAAACGGGAGCTAACCCCCTTGGGACGCTCCAAGGCACGCAGGGCCCTCCTCTTCCAGCCGGGTTTCTCCAGCTCAGCGGCACAGAATACTGTGGAGACTGTATCACCACGCTCGGCACGCCACATCCAATATCTTTATCGCGTCACGTCTGTGGCTACTCGCAGCCTGCCTCGTCCGTGCAGTGTCTACCGGCGAGACAGAACATATTTAATGAGAAATTAAACCCGGGGGGCGCTTGGGGGCGAGTACCGGAATGTTGGGAAGCCACACCCTGTAAATGGGTTCCTGGAAAGAATTATATCTCACGTCATCTCGCAAAGCACGCCGACGAGAAGCTTGCGAAACCCATCTACTGCAGTGTAGTAACGACGATTCACCTGTTTTTAAATCCTTTATATTAAGTTCGCTTGCTTGCTTACGACCGTGCAAATCTTTCGGTCGTTTTTTAACCCACTTCCCGTGATCCAATCGAGCTGACATTTTCCACACAGACTCGTTGTGCGTGACAATTAATGTTCGTGAAACATGTTTTCCAAAATTTTACACTTTTTAGGACAAAAATATTATATTTAATTACCAATTGCTTAATGGTGCAATGCAATCATCTGACCCATAGGTGGCAGCCATCTCAAGCCAGAGGACGAGAGGACTCTAGCCGCCACGCATATAAAGGATTTATAGTGAAAAACTTTGTTTTTACGGGTTATACTTGTTTTATCTCACCTGGGGAGGCCCACTGAGCTGTACAGCTCTTTTTCAGAAGCGACCTGGCCACACACGATAGCCCAACGAAGTGGCTTCTCACGTGGACATTTATGTCAACCAAATACTCTACGCGCGTGTTTCTACATGATGAGGGGTAAAACCGGAGGACCCGGAGAAACATCCACGCGACCACGCGGAGACACCGTGAAATCCAAATATACAGCAGGTGTCAGGGTCGGAATTGCACTCACGACCTCCTGTATACCAGGCGAGGCAGTTAACATCTCGACACCGCATTGGTTGGCCCTGAATAGACTCCATATTCTTCCAGCTCACTCCTCTTATCGACATAAAGGCTCAGATAATAGGGAAGAATCGTCACGCCGATTGTTTATTTTGTGCGGATCGTTTTAGGGGAAATGAAAAGTAGAGTATCAGATAATAGGTGTACAAAAAAGAGGACTTGTGATTGAGGAATCAGGCCATGTGCAATCAGTGGGGTCGTGATACAGGCACTGAAGGATCACCGTAATCAGGTTTGCAACAGCAGATTCCGATGATGCCATTGCAATACTCCACGTTTCGGTGTGTAATCAGATTACCGCTCGAACATACCTTCACCGCTGCTGTCATTAACGCTGCCAAATTATATAACGCAGCACACTCTCCTTTGCCAACCAGCTTTAATGTCCCAGACACTGGCCCTTCAGAACGCAGGGGGCAGCTAAAATATTGACCCCCACCCCCCACCCCTTCACCCCCCACCCCCCACCCCCAGCCACAACTCTACTCTGACGAGTTGCCCTAATTCAGAGCGACAACGAAGGGTTTTATAAAACCTAATAACCCACATTCTGTCTTCTTTTTTAAATTATTAACACATAACCTATTGTGGCTTCATTCACTCGCTTGGAAATCCACTTTCGATTAAAAAAAATGAAAGACGTGTCTGCTCCCTGGGGCTGTCTTGTACCGTGGGTTTACTAACTCGGGTAATCCTCCTATTGTCAACACAACCCAGCTTGCTTGGCAATTGGCCTTTTGTGAGTTACCGCATTTTCTGGGCACCCCCCTAATTTAATTCAACAATGCATTGTTTCGTCTTTGTCACTTCTGTAACAATGCCATTCGCCGCACCGTCACCGAAGAGGAAGAGACATTTTTTGGATGCGATGTTCACGGGGATTGAAAATGGATGCTCCAATTCGTGCTGTCCAATAGCTTTAGGCGTGCATTGTGAGCATTAAGACGCTACTTTAATCGCCGAGTCGATGATTCATGAAATTACAAGGTTCGCCAAAGTCTCGGTGTTCATTGTTAATTCCCCGAGGCTCAGAGAGCCCGGCTTGGGCACCCTTGGGGGATCTTACCAAAGTTGCTGCTTACACAATGGACAACGTGGTTCCATGACTCATGTATGGGTCGACTTTTTTTTTTTGGGATATTATATATTTGTGTGAAACAGAAAAAAAAGTCGGCATAACAATGCATTTCATTTAATAAAGCACATTTCTACAAGGATATCCAAGGCGCTGTGCGTCACACAATCATTTCGCCAAGCGGAGGAAAAGCTAGAGAGGCATTAGAGGCGAATCGATGGAACAGAAAACAAGAGGCGGGCTTTTCTATAGCGCCCCACTCACCAAGCAGAAATCCATGACAACACACGAGGCTCGGAGGCCGTGTGTTTTTCCAAAGGTCTATTCGCATTCAAAGACCTATTTATTACGATTGGATTCATTACACAGTCACGTAGGATCAGCTGTTCACCCCGCGCGACACCCCCTAATGAATTTTCAAACAATACAAAAAGACCGTTTACACTTCCATCAGATAATTCCGATATGAATTATTCCGATATGAATGATCTGACCCGTTGTGGAAAATAAACTTAACTTTGTTTTATTTAACCCGCTTTAGAACCACTGAGCTATGTAGATTTTTTTTCCAGAAGCGACCTGGCCACAAATGATAGCCCAACGAAGTGGCTTATGATATGGAGATGTAGAGAGCAAGCCAAATGCTATAAACGCTTGCTGAGTTTAAATGTGGAGCGAAAAACCGGAGGATACAAGAAAATCCACGTGGCCACGGGGAGAGAGAGAACGTGCAAATTCCAAATTTATAGGCGTCAGGATCGGGATCGAAACCACGGCCTCTTGTATACCAGACGAGGTAGTTAACATCTCGCCACCGTGGAAGGACGGAAGGGAGACGACCTAAAGACCTGCACGTGGCGAGAGACTGCGAGGGTTACCACTGCGCCACCATAATCACATTTCACCGGCTTTAACTAAATAACAAAATATTAAACTCTGTGTTCATCATATTCACGAATATGCACGATTTGTATTACGCGACACACAATAAAAAACAACAACAACCGCAGTTTGGCACTAAGTGGCGGTGACGTCACAACAGCGCTTGTGCCAGGCTAGGTACACTTTGTGGATGTGACACACAAATACAGTCCCCCCCCCCCCCCAAGCCTTAACAGACTGTTGGGGCAAGTGTTGTTAGCGAGTAGCACCTATGAACACCGACACGGCACACGAGGAGGTGGGCAGCCAGCACCACGCCCGGCCGCCTTTGTCTCCCCAGTGGCAATTGTTGACACACCGCACCAGGCACTCGTTTTCAGGCTGAGTCGACCTAGAGGAGGCCCAGGACCGGTTAAAATGATCGTCACTTGTAGTCGGTGTGCTGTGAGCGGGAATCGAACTTGGGAAGCCGGGTTCGTAGCGCTAACCACTGCGTCACCGCTGCCCGATAGTGACAAACAGCAAACCACACCGACACACATAGAACTCACTCCCCACACACACAACACAACATCTCCCACATCGCCTGCAATGCAAACATCTCCAGCTTCAACTCTATGCACTCCATACGAGAGACCTTTGTTTTTGGCCTTCATGTCCTACATATATTGCGTAAGAAAGTACGGGCAATTGCTGTTAGAGAGCACCTATTAAGGCCTCCGTGGGGCAAGATGGGGGTTGGGTGAGGCCAATCACCATGGCAAGCCGCCTCTGTCTCTCCCCAGTGCTGACATCTACACATTGCACGGAATTATATGTTTTAGAGGGCGGCCCAATGCAGGATAATAGATTGAGATGTCACCCGCGACTCGAACCCAGGCTGCCGTGTTCATAGCGCGATACGCCAACCAAACTAAACCATTTGTTTTATTTTAGCAGGTAAGGTCCACTGAGCGAAACAGCTCTTTTTCAGAAACGACCTGGCTGTCAAAAACCGAAGTGGCTTATCATCACGTGGGGATGTATAGCGAGCCAAGTGCTATGAACGCGTGATGTCGATTCTAAATGTGGAGGGGGAAACCCCCCGAGGACCCGAAGACAAAATCCACACGACTACGGTGAGAGAGAGAGAGACACACGCAGACTCCAAATATCCAGCAGCAGGCGTCAGCGTCGGGATCGAACCCACGACCTCCTGCACACCAGGCGAGTGAGATAACATCTCTTAGCCACCGTGGTGGTGCCTCTACGCCAGTGTTCCCTCACACGCAAACAGAAGCGCAGACACCCCCCCCCGCCGCACACACAGAGCCCCCCACCCTACTTCGAGGTGTAATCCCGTCTGACCCAGTTACTAGACCCAGATCTAGGGCACGCAGCCCAAAAAGCATTTTCTCTCATTGTGTCAAGTCTAAATATACACGCATCGTCGGGGACGAGTTGCAGTCTGCGTCTCCTCTGCGTCTCTCTTACGTGCCGTGTACACGTGTACACGTGTTCATGTGCGTGTGAACATATGTGTGCGTGTGTGCGTGCGTTGAGAGCGGTGGCGCGGTGGTTAGCGCATCGCGTTACGAACCCACTGACCTGATTTGTATTTCCGACCACGGCTTGACGACGTCAATGGGCGACTGGCATACAGTATAGTGTCTGAATTGGTTCTGGGCCTCCCCTAGGTCGACTCAGCCTGAAAACGAGTGCCTGGTGCGGTAATGCAAACATCGCCACTGGAGAGACAAAGGCGGCCGGGCGTGGTACTGGCTACACCACCCCCCCGTGTGGCGTTCTGGCCTTCATAGGTGCTCGCGAACAACACTTGCCCCAAAAGTATGCGAAGTCTGCTCGAGGTTGAATTGTCTTTGTCTGCATGTAGCGGTTCGCAGGCTGCGAGAAGAACCCAGAAAACCCGAGTTCGAATCCAATATCAGTGGAAATTATCTGAACCGGTCTTGGGCCTCCCCAAGACAGACTCAGCCTCAAATGAGTACTTGGTTCGGTGTGTAAACATTGCTGCTAGGGAGACAAAGGCGGTCGGGCGTGCTGCTGGCCACCCACCCGCTCGTGTACCGTTCCGTTCTTCAGAGGTGCTTGCCGACAGTACTTGCCTCTACAGTCTGCTAAAGGCTATACGGGGGATCTTTGTCCTTGGTTTCTCTGCGTGTGTGTTAATATATGTATTTAAGTCTTTCCACTTGTACCTGTAATCATGTGTGCTGTTCGCGAGCACCTATTAATGCCTGCTTAAAAGTAGACCCCATGTGTCATTACCTGTCCGGTTTGCGAGTGCCTATCCAAGGCGTTTCCAACAGCAGTCACCTCCCATGAGCACGGTTGGCTACGTACGGCGCGAAAGAAGTTCAACACACACGCGTAAAGGAGACCGTGTTAGGAGCTTGAAGAGAGGTGTTATTCACTCACTTTCAGCGGGGGGAGCGCCACTCTCGCCTGTAAGACATCAGTGTGAGGGCCGTCATACATTTCAAACCGTTGAGTTTGACAGCACGATGATGGGGTGTTTTCGCATTCGTGTATTGTCGGGGGCCGCACTTAAGGCCACCAGGGGCCGCCTGTAGCCCTTGCAATGAGGAGCGCTGTTGTCGCTGTACAGGGAGCGCCTATTAAAGCCAGCAGCACCACGTGGGCGGGCAGTCCCGAATACTCAAGATGTTATCGGCTAATTGACTTGCTGGAAGGCAGCTGTCGAGCAACTGCCAAGTCGCTTCTTTCACGAGACTCCTCTAAAGAGAACCACCTTGACACCGCTGGTTACGAATCACCGGCAAATCCACTCAGCTCCACATCCTCCTGTACCGCATCAGTTCATCTCTTCTCCAGCCCATGCCACGACCGTTTCGCCCCCTCTATCTGGCCAAACAGAAGCTGCTTGGGCATGCGGTAACTGGGCATGCGCACTACATGTCCCAGCCACCACATATTTGCATGCTGGATGAACACAATGATGCGACTCAGTCTATATATTTCCAGTATCTGCGGGTTCCTCGCCGAAATAATATCAGGATTGATCGTAGGCAGGACATCTTGAATGGTTCAGTCGGCATAGGCGTTCTTGTAAAGGGGGGGTCCATATTGTTGCAAGCATCGAGAAGAGAGGCAATGATTGTGGCCTCAAAGGCTTGGTGCTTCGTGTCGAACGACGGGCCAGGCAGATTCCAGTCATCATCATGCAGCCAGAGAAAGGAGCATGCCACTCGACTTCTTCAGAGTGAGACCTCTGCCTGCTTGCAAACCTGACCTGGCCATGAGCACACTGCTCAGACACCAGAACTCCTGCAACTATCTCGACAACGAATTGCTCTACTCGTGGAGCGTTGAGGGGGTGGAGTGTTCGATGACAAATATTCCCATGAAGGCGTTGAGCTTTATGTAGAGCTGACGGTAAGGTGTCATCTCTTTGCGGCTAGCTCCGTGTTCAGCATTGGGATAGTTTAGATCCTTCACAGAATTGGCAGCAATCACCAAGTCACTGTCATACATAACATGCTTAACCGCACAGAGGCTCCGACTGTATCAGGCAATTTTTTATAAACCGGCTGAAACGCATCATAATGACAAGAAACGAATGGGAGATGGTAGTGTAGGGTCGAGCACTATTTTGAGAACTTACGCAATCTACAGCTTGGGCTTGAGATGAAAACTCCAACGATCCGACCATTTATCTTCAACGAGGTGGTCACAAAGATGTTTCATCTTCGTGGAGCCAGTTGACAATTCTGGTGCACTCCAGTATTCTCAGGGAGTGGGGTCTGACCTCTCATCGTGTAGTTTTACTTGGCCCGGCATAATCGGTCTTCCTTGAGAAGAGAGATATTTGTCTTCATGGGCTCTGATCTGGTTATAAAGTTCGTGCGTGCGTGCAACGGGTCAAGGATGCACCCAAACTCTTGGATGCTTGACAGTATTGTTGGTCATGACCAGGTCGATCAAGGTGTAGTTCCTGTTGAAATTGTCTACGCTTCTGTAGCGGACAAACAATGTGGTGTTAATACCAGAACGCTCCTACCTGAACCCAATTCGAGGATTATACATCATTCTCAGCGTGTCTGGGAACACGATGTTCATTCAGGATGTTTAATAGTACGCCGAGGAGTGAGATGCCCCGGCAGTTGCTCCAATTAGTGGCGCCTCCTTCTTATAAAGGGGAACTTGTCATGTGGTCCAAATCGCTGTGATGTAATTCCCGCACACATTTGGCACGCTCACACACAGAGATCCCCCACGTCGCCCTTAGTAGACTGCTGGGGCGTTTGTTGTTAGCGAGCACCACCTATGAAGGCCGGCACGGCACACGAGGGGTGGGTGGCCAGTAACCACGCCCGGCCGCCTTTGACTGCCAAGTGGCGATGTTTACACATTGCACCAGGCGCTCATTTGAGACTGAGTCGACCTAGAGGAGGCCCAGTTCCGATGATCGTCAATGGTGTTGGCCGTTGCTCTTTCGGTAAAGTAACGTAGGTAGATAAAAAATAATAATAGATCACGACGTTTCGATCGCCACAAAAGCAATCGTCTTCAGGTGTCAGAGACTTTACCGAAAGAACCAAAGAGAATGGATTCCTGCAGTCACGAAAGCTTCAAGTCAAGATGAGAGATGAGCATGTCCATGTCAGAAACCTGAAGCTCGGCAAGAGCTCGGACAGGGCAGTGGCCACGTGGAGGTGGAAAAGAATGGCAAGCCGCCATTAAATTAAATTTAGTATTCAAACAAAAGTCTTGCATTCAGATTCAAACAATTATCCATTCGGTGATGTCAAGGGACACACATTTTGATTTAATAATCAGACATGTATGCATAAACTCGTTTTTGTATATTTTAAAAAATGATAAAAAAAAATTGCTGACTCC
The DNA here is from genome assembly GCF_965212315.1 of Lampetra planeri. NCBI lineage: Eukaryota > Metazoa > Chordata > Hyperoartia > Petromyzontiformes > Petromyzontidae > Lampetra > Lampetra planeri. The sequence continues at coordinate 19,411,716 of NC_136109.1, read as the reverse complement.
ATTGCATCGTCTCGGGCTCGTCTCAATCATTCTCTCCCTCTCTTGTCGCCGGCAGTGAACGAAAAACTGCGCGCGTCGCCAACGCCACAAATTGATCGCAACAAACGACAGACGCGCAACGATGGTGTCACACGGGCGAGACGCGACACCGGGAGGGGGTGACACACATACGAGCTGCGCCGTGACACACTTTCTACAGTAAATTCACCCGCTAAGCCCTTCGCACGTAATTCTTAGAACTTCCACATAATAACTCACGTAACCACGCGTCTCGTCTCCGCCCGGCTAACCCAAATCTGCACACCCACCCACCCACCCGCACGCGCACACACACACAGACAAATATCCCCCGTGTAGCCTTAACAGACTGTTGGGGCAAGTGCTGTCAGCGAGCACCGATGAAGGCGGGCACGGCACACGAGGGGATGGGTGGCCAGCACCACGCCCGGCCGCCTTTGTGTCCCTAGTGGCGATGTTTACTACACACCGCACCAGGTATCTATTCGAGGCTGAGTCGACCTATGGGAGGCCCAGTACCGGTTCAGATAATCGTCACTGGTGGTGTTGGTCGCCGTGAGCGGGGATCAAACTCGGGTCGCCGGGTTCGTAGCGCAGTGCGTTAACCACTGCGCCACCGCTCCACGCACGTAAACACAAAGATCCCCGTGTAGCCTTAACAGACTGTTGGGACAAGTGCTGTTAGCGAGCACCTACGAAGGCGGGCACGGCACACGAGGAGGCGGGTGGCCTGCACCACGCCCGGCCGCCTTTGTCTCCCCAGTGAAGATGACTACACACCACACCAGGTACCTAATGGAAGTTGAATCGATCTAGGAGAGACCCATGACCAGTTCAGATAATCTCGGGTCGCCGGATTCGGAGCGCAGTGCGAACAGCCACTGCGCCACCGCTCCACGCACGCACACACAAAGACAAAGATCCCCCGTGTAGCCTCATTAGACTGTTGGAGCCAATGCTGGTAGCGAACACCTTTGGTGGCCTACACACACGCACACACACTGTGGAGTCCTCTGTTAGTGGGAGTGGATGTGTCACTCTGTCTTTCGTTAAGTCTGCCGCTGGATTTCACTAAGCTGTTTGTGCTATATGCAGGGAAATAAGTGCCACTTTGCTGAGTTAAAAACAATGTGTGGAAAATCTATTATAAAATAAAATGGACACCTTTTTATAAACGCATCCAAGGATCTATATTTACAACTCATTATTCTAATGCATTTAGGGTTCAGTGAGGAATAATGACAATTCACTTGTTTTTTTATTCAAGGAGAGTGATCTTGCCGACCTATTGCATGCGGCTTCGTCTATTTGCATCTCCTGCTCCACTTGAGGCCCCGCGTCCTTCTTGTCAAGGACGTTGGTGATCCACGGCCCCTCCATCCATGCGAGTTTTGTCCACGATTATTTAACTCAAGAACATCTTGTGGGAACTATAATTATCCCAGCCAAAAACATTAAATTCAGTCCGTTTTTATTTTCATTACACGGCCCTCCTTACATGAAGTTTTGTCCACGATTTTTATTAAATAACTTTGCATCGGATACTCCTGGTTGCGCTAAAATTGTAAAAAAAAAATCGCTTATGAACTTCATTCACTGTCTCCCCTGGCTTCCTGTGGTACCTATAATTGTTGTCGCAGCCAAAAACACGAAATTTAGTCTCTAGTTTTCTCATTTCATGTCCAACAAATTCTAACTTGCTTTTCTGATAGCAGCGGCGGCGAGTGATATCCGAACCGAGGTCAAGTTGGTGTGGAGCGTAACCATCGACATTGAGGGGGGGGGGGACAAAGTGGGTCGAGTGTGATGCTGACCACAACCACAACGACCACGTGTCCCACTCTCCTCTGTTGGCGCTTGCTCGCGGCAGTTGCTCCAACAGTCGTCCTTTTGGAGGCTCTGCTGGGGACCTTTGTCCACACGAGCTGTTCTCCGTGTTCAAGTTCAAGTTTCAAGTTCATTTAATAGGTATAGCCCTGTGAACCATTCGGCTCTTGAATCGGGTGCAACCGCAACAAACAAAAAACAAAAACATGAACAAAAAACATCTTAAAGTGACTGAGTGCAAACAGAAAATCCAAGAAAAGACAGCAAAATATTGCAGAAAAAGCACCGTACACAAAAATGTGCAAAAATCCCAGTGGGATGCAAGTCAAACAACAACAACCACAAGGCAACTTAGATTAAGGCAATCAGTCTAACTCTGTACTACAACAAACAAACATGGCCAAACCAAAAAACTTATCGAAAATCACCAAAATAAAGCCATGAAAGCGATGAGACAGTGGCTCGTGTCCGTGTGACTTAATAACGAGCAGCTCCTTGCAACGGAGTTCGACTCTGGCGTGGTGGGTGCGGGTCAGGGGTCGGCATCCTACGACTCTGGCGTGGTGGGTGCGGGTCAGGGGTCGGCATCCTACGACTCTGGCGTGGTGGGTGCGGGTCAGGGGTCGGCATCCTACGACTCTGGCGTGGTGGGTGCGGGTCAGGGGTCGGCATCCTACGACTCTGGCGTGGTGGGTGCGGGTCAGGGGTCGGCATCCTACGACTCTGGCGTGGTGGGTGCGGGTCAGGGGTCGGCATCCTACGACTCTGGCGTGGTGGGTGCGGGTCAGGGGTCGGCATCCTACGACTCTGGCGTGGTGGGTGCGGGTCAGGGGTCGGCATCCTACGACGCCGCAGCCGCATGCGGCTCTTGAAGGACTCCTTCGAAACGTTTCTTGTTAGGGACACAACAAGGATCCCCCGTATAGCCCTAACAGAACTGTTCGGTAATTGCTGTAAGGGAGCACCTGTGAAGGCCGGAAAAGGCACACGAGGAGATGTTGTGGCCACCACGCCCGGCCGCCTTTGTCTCCCCAGTGGTGATGTTTGCATTACTGCACCAGGCTCTCACTTTGAGGCTGAGTCGAGCCAGAGAAGGCTCGGGACCGTTTCAGATAATTGTCACCGGTATTGATGGCCGTGAGCAGGAATCAAACTCGGGCCGCCGGGTTCGTAGCGCAGCGCGTTCACCGCTACACCACCGCTCCACACTTATTAAGGACCACCGTGCATTGAGGCTCTTAAAGTATTGAGTTGTTTTTGTTTTACCGAATTACATTTTTTGTTGTTAATGGCTCTTCTTATTATTTTGATTGTCGACCCCTGGTGTGGGTGATGCTGATGATGGGAGGAGGAGGGCGGGGGGGTCGGATGACTCCCTTGACAGATCCAACCTGGAAGAGGTTCAAGGAAGGCAATGGTGCAACTCTGCAGCAATGTCTTGCTCACGCTGCTGCTGCTGGAAGGGACTTCACGAAAGGGGAACTCTCTATAGCGGTGGGCTTCTCAACAAATTTTTGGCGACTTGTTGAATTTTGCCTGACCCGACACGGTTCTGAGAAATGAACGTATGAATAATTAACATCAATATTTTAACCACCTGTCCATTTTAGCACATTTTTGCGGAGGGAGCTGGTAGGAACGTTGGGTTGCTCGGTCAATGGCCAGGGTCAACGGCGGCGTGGTGTATTCCGCAAATATGCCCGACTGAGGGCGGGCACAAGCCGGCGTGAGTAGGTTAAACGTTGAGTTTTATAAGGGCACCACGGGGTGACCAGCCCCTCCCCACCCAGCCCCACCCCTCCCACCCCCCACCCAGCCCCATCCTCCCCACCCAGCCCCTCCCCACCCTCCCCACCCAGCCCCACCCTCCCCACCCAGCCCCTCCCTCCCCACCCAGCCCCTCCCTCCCCACCCAGCCCCTCCCTACCCTCCCCTCCCCACCCAGCCCCTCCCTCCCCACCCAGCCCCTCCCTGCACAACGGACGGACGGACACAACAATCCCTGTGGGCTGGTGTAACCAGGAGGTTCCTACCAGTATGAGGTGTCCTCACTAGCTAGTAACTGGGAGCGAATAAAAAAAATCAAACGGACGCTACTCGCTGATTACTCTTGGAAACCCGCGTTGTTTACGATTAATGAGTCTGAAAGGTCTTTTATAGCGGTCTATGTTACAATTATGGCTGTAAATGTTATCGTAGTTATTTTATATTGGCAGATTCACACGTGGCTATTCACCGATGACTGTCACGTCTGGTATCACCTCCCGTCCCCCCCGAGCACACTGCCACGTGTACCCCCAGGGATCCACGTGCCCACCAGTTGAGAACCACTGCTCGAGACAGAGCCCCACAAGGCGGAGCTTTCGAGGGTGCTTTGTTTAGCCTCCTCTGATTAGCATGGTTGGTCTACGTACGGTGCCAAAGAAGTTCAATATATATATATTTTGGCCAGACGTCTTGGAAGAGGTGGAGGTGTCCACACGAGGCAGTAGACGCAGTACAATGAGCCCCACCAGCGTGCCCAGGGGGTGATCTCTGGCTCTGTGTGCAAGAGGCGGAAACCCCCTCCAAAAGAACTCCTTACCATAAAAACTAGAAGATAAACAATTGGTTTTTTTATTTTACCAGGTAAGGCCCACTGAGCTATGTAGCTCTTTTTCAGACGCGGCCTGACCACAAATGATAGCTCAACGAAGCGGCTTTTGTGGAAATTCATAGCAGCCAAATATTCTAAATGCATGTTACTGGTAGGAACCGCCAGGTTACACCAGCCCACAGGGGATTATTGTGTCCGTCCGTCCATCGTGCAGGGAGGGGCTGGGTGGGGAGGGAGGGGCTGGGTGGGGAGGGGCTGGGTGGGGAGGGTGGGGAGGGGCTGGGTGGGGAGGGTGAGGCTGGGTGGGGGTGGGAGGGGTGGGGCTGGGTGGGGAGGGGCTGGTCACCACGTTTAACCTACTCACGCCGGCTTGTGCCCGCCCTCACAGTCGGGCGTATTTGCGGAATACACCACGCCGCCGTTGACCCTGGCCATTGACCGAGCAACCCAACGTTCCTACCAGCTCCCTCCGCAGGAATGTGTTTAATGTGGAGGGTAAAACTGGAGAACCCGAAGACAAATCCACACGACCACGGGGAGAGCGACACGCAAACTCCAGAGATTGCAGGATGGTCTGTCTGGAGCGGTGGACTATTCTCTGAAAATCCAGGTGAGGAACAGAGGTGCTGGTTGCATATTTCTTCATGATAGAGGACCATCTAGTTGGGGTTGGGGGATATAGCGATGTTTATTGCAAGACGTCAAAGCCGGAGTGGGTCACGATGTGTATACAGTACCGCCTCAAAATAGGCATGTTTTTGGGTTAGATCGCGTTAATGTAAATGTGTCGTTACACCCGTCACCACCACCCGACACAGCCAGTGAGTAAAGTTTGTCACGAAAACAAAACATGGCCAATTAGTTGCTAGTTCGGTGTGTTGGAGAGTAAAGCCACAGCATTTACAATTCGAGTAGGACGTTTTGCCGGTAATTACAACCGGCATCATCAGGCGACAGCCAGAATCGTGGAGAAATCCTCCTCCTCCTGTTTCGGTCTTAACTAGAGGGGTGAACGTGATGTCGTCACTTGTGAGCTAATCAGATACGATGCCCAGAGGGGGGTTAATGTAGTCGTATCAATTATGATGGATATCGATAATTATTAGTTGAGCGACCACCTCGTTACAACGAACCGCGCGTGTGACGAGGGTAGCTGCAGGGACGCGTTCTCCTGTAGCTGACTTAGATCTCCCCTGCACAGCGGCCGCGTGACGTCAGCCACTCAGCATGTCAGGATCGGATCGAACGCACCGCCAAACACGCCGACGAACGGAGAGGTACAGCGCGGACGTCCGGAATCAACTCATTTGAGACCCAAACATCGCACCCTCCTGGCGTTCAAGTTCCTCCCCGAAGACACCGGTGGCGTATGTACGTATGTTGAACTTCTTTCGCACCGTACGTAGCCGACCGTGCCAATCGGAGGTGTGACCATCGACCGCATGAGAACGTGAACAGGTCGATGCGCACATCTCCTTCGTGAATGGAAACTTCAAGACACCAGCCACATGAGTGCGACTGTAGGCAAGCAACCCAAAAAATATATATTGGCCATACGGTGCACCCACAAAGACTCATCGAGATACATAGAGACCCATCGGTAGATTAAAGACAATCCAGAGTCGGGCGGTTGTGGTCATGTGACCCAAACTACGGACCATGTCGTGAACCACCTTAGACGGCGCTTCTTCAACGAAGGAGGAGGAGCAGCAACACGACACGGACTCTCTGCTGAAGCCCTCTCGTCGTGGCTAGCAGACCTCCACATTGGCTTTTAGCTCCCGAACATATTGCCACTGTCAAGTATATAACACAATCGTGCATTGTGTGTACAACACAGGGCACTGCTGCACTGTGAATACCGCATGTGCCTGTGTGTGTGGAATGTATACTGATATTGTCTTTTCCGAGACCAAGGTTCTCTGCAAACCTTCTGGCTACCATCAAAGGTTTGTACACGAAGCCATCCAGATATACAAACACAGAAATAACTTCAACCGTGATGATGGGTACAAACTGAGTAATCATTGGAAAGGTGTTATTAACCATGTAAAAAAGATTTAACTACGCATACTTGTACCATCTTATTTGACAGGCACTATTCTACTTTACCGAGTGTTGACATCCCCAGCGTTTGACAGTGCTGCCCTTTTTGTATTTGGATTCTCAACCAACACCGGTTTAGGTCGAGGTACACCGATTGTTCTCTTTTAGCCACCCCCCCCCAACACGTTCCATTTATTGGCTGCCACATTCAGATAAGCCCCTCCCCCTTAACTTGTATTTAAGACCTTGTCTCTTGGAATTTTGCCTCACTTGATACAGTAAATTTAGCTGTGACGGCCCCACCTGATGACGGAGACTTGTGTTGCCTCCGAAACGTCGTGATTTATTATTTTATTTCTATTATTATTTCTATTATTTTTATTATTATTTTTTAACCTACGTGACTTTACCGAAAAAACCTAAAAGTATGAATCCTTGCAGTCACGAAAGCTTCAAATCTAGAATTAAAATCTATAATGTGTGGAATGTCTTCATGTTGCATGTGACCAGGAGACCTGTGCAAATACTATTATAGAACGGAACGGGGCAGACCATCTTCTTGGGTCGACCAGTAGCGATCAGCTCCGATCCTTGGATGACTCCCACAGTAGGAACTCCCCCCCTCCCCCCGCCATGAGTCCAACTCGTCATTTCTTGTTGTTGCTCCTCCCTGAGTCGTGGCGTTGTTGTAGGATGGCAGCACACACACAACCTGAGCCACCACCAAATGTCTCCCACTATACACAGATGGAAGGGGGGGCGGGGGCTGCGAAACGAGAACACCCGCAGCCTTTTTAGGTCACGCGGCTCATCCACTCCACTTACTGTATCCATTCATTACTGACCCACATTTACGTCCAGTACCGAGCAATTCATTTAATGTTTTCAACGCAGGGCCTCGGCTATCGCGTAATGTACGCGAGGGCTCATTTATCAGGTCACCAGGTAATCAGTCAACCAGCGCCCGGCACAATGCGCGCCTTCAGCATCCTTGAGCCCACGCTCACAATCATCTGGGGCCATCGAGACAGCGGGGTACACCCAGATGAAGCTGCGTGGCTGTCAGAGGACCGTCCCTTTTGTTTTTTTAGCACACGACTCATGGTGCCATCAGTTCAATGACATTCTTGTGTAACGTGCATAAAATCACGTGCACAAGGTAGTGAATGTTGCCTTTAGGCTATTGCAGTAAATGCGACAGGACAAATTCGAACACACGAGACGGACAATACAAACACGACGACCGTGCCAAGGAGACACAATAAAGTACGATTCTTCAATTGAATTAATTGAATCACTGAAGGAATGAAACATTACTTTGACCAATTCCTTCTGCACCTCGTGGTGTGACGAGGATGTCCTCTTGCTCCTACAGCCATGGGCGGAGTTTGGGGGGGGGCATGGGGGGGGGGCAATGCCCCCCAAAACTGGACACTTTAGTTTATTTTTAGCAGTTTACAATTAAGAGAAAAATATGTATTAATTATATGCACCCGCGATTCCTAATGTGAGGGACAAGGCGAACCCCCCCCCCCCCTACCCCCCCCCCCCCCAAATATAGAAGTCAAACTCCACCTAGGGTCTACAGCCACTCAGCAACTCTGCTGGAGCACACTTGAAAGACCGTGCGGTGTTATAAAGCAGACGGGATCTACTACCCAGAGGTCGCCGGTTTGATCACCAGGTACGGTAGTTGAATCAGAATGAAAATATGTATTTGTACTGGAGGAAATTCGGCAAGGTTTCATAAATACCACCCCCCCACCCCTCGACCACCCCCGCTGCCTCTGTCCACCCAGACAATTGTATTGGCAGGCCACGAGAGTTAGTCGATTGGCAGGCGACGTCTGCGCGTGATGGGGTCAAGTGTGGCGACTCCCACCTCTTCCAAGGCGACGGTGCAGCTTGGAAGAGTGGACAGGATCCCCTCTCGAGGGACTTCACCAGAACTCCTTCTCGTGAAGTCCCTTCCACCAGCAGTGACCTGAGCAAGCAATTGCCGAGCTGCACCTTGACGTGCTTTGAGCACGCATACAGCAGTCTCCTCCTTTACTATACTTAGATCACAAACAGAAATATGACGTTTTACCCCCCCCCCCCCCCCACAATCATGCGCCCCGCCCTCACCAAAAAAAGGTAACACACTCCAGAATTACACACATGCTATAAGCAGGCTTATGCTACTTTTAGGATTGGTTTTAGGGGGCTCAACAATTGTATTCGCGGGCGGTGGTGGTGGGAAATGCTGTTGAGTGCATTTTAATATTCATGAGAGGTCGGAGCCTTCCCGCTGAAAGGACAGCGACGTTTGGTGAGTGGTGGGCGCCACTCCATTTGGAGAAGATTTTTCGCGCGATTATACTGGTCAACAAAAAAAATAAGTTTTTTTTCTGGCCTGGACTTTTGCAGCTGTTTTAGACTCATTTCAGGGTGCTGATTCCAAATCTGATCTCAGATTTGCTCTATCACATCTCATTTTTATGCTATCGGCATACCCCATTTTAATTGATTTTACCCGAAATTAACTCTGTCACTTATGATTGCAAGTTGTTGCGAGTCAGTGACTGCTTTAGTGTTAAAATATGGTGCTGTGTTTTTAGGATAGTGTATTTATAATATCATTTTATGTAGATATCCACATTTATTTAATATGTTTCTTCTGCAGTTTTTATTGAAAATTCAATATTTGATATCTCAAAAACCTGATGTGATAGACAAAAACTTGGAATCAGCACCCCAAAATTACATTAAAACCGTTGGAATACCTTATGCCAGAAAAAGTGTGTTGACCAGTGTTATTGAGTTGGGGCCCCTATCGCATCGGCGCTCCGAAACGTCCCAGACACGTGCGTCCCATGCACGGCGTGGACACTGGGCAGTGCCCGGCACGAGGATGTGCCAATTGGACACGATAGAATTCTAACACTTGCATTTTATAAGGCGTAATAAATTTTGGCACGGAGGCTTTTGCGATAAATTTATTATAATAATAAAGGGGGGGGGGGGGTGTTGTTAGATCGCGTAAATATAAATGTGTCAAGATGATCAAAAATAAGTGTAGATTTTACCCTTTCTGACAATAAAACAGGTGTTAAGATGTTCGAATACCAAATAGATACTTTTCCCAGGCACCAAGTCTATAAGGCACCAAGTCTGTGAGGCACCAAGTCTGTGAGACACCAAGTCTGTGAGGCACCAAGTCTGTGAGGCACCAAGTCTGTGAGACACCAAGTCTGTGAGACACCAAGTCTGTGAGGCACCAAGTCTGTGAGGCACCAAGTCTGTGAGACACCAAGTCTGTGAGGCACCAAGTCTGTGAGACACCAAGTCTGTGAGGCACCAAGTCTGTGAGACACCAAGTCTGTGAGGCACCAAGTCTGTGAGGCACCAAGTCTGTGAGACACCAAGTCTGTGAGGCACCAAGTCTGTGAGACACCAAGTCTGTGAGACACCAAGTCTGTGAGACACCAAGTCTGTGAGACACCAAGTCTGTGAGGCACCAAGTCTGTGAGACACCAAGTCTGTGAGACACCAAGTCTGTGAGACACCAAGTCTGTGAGGCACCAAGTCTGTGAGGCACCAAGTCTGTGAGACACCAAGTCTGTGAGGCACCAAGTCTGTGAGACACCAAGTCTGTGAGACACCAAGTCTGTGAGACACCAAGTCTGTGAGACACCAAGTCTGTGAGACACCAAGTCTCTGAGGCACCAAGTCTGTGAGGCACCAAGTCTGTGAGACACCAAGTCTGTGAGGCACCAAGTCTGTGAGACACCAAGTCTGTGAGACACCAAGTCTGTGAGACACCAAGTCTGTGAGACACCAAGTCTGTAAGGCACCAAGTCTGTGAGGCACCAAGTCTGTGAGGCACCAAGTCTGTGAGGCACCAAGTCTGTGAGGCACCAAGTCTGTGAGGCACCAAGTCTGTAAGGCACCAAGTCTGTAAGGCACCAAGTCTGTGAGACACCAAGTCTGTAAGACACCAAGTCTGTGAGGCACCAAGTCTGTGAGGCACCAAGTCTGTGAGGCACCAAGTCTGTGAGGCACCAAGTCTGTAAGGCACCAAGTCTGTGAGGCACCAAGTCTGTGAGGCACCAAGTCTGTGAGGCACCAAGTCTGTAAGGCACCAAGTCTGTGAGACACCAAGTCTGTAAGGCACCAAGTCTGTAAGGCATCAAGTCTGTGAGGCACCAAGTCTGTGAGACACCAAGTCTGTGAGGCACCAAGTCTGTGAGGCACCAAGTCTGTAAGGCACCAAGTCTGTGAGGCACCAAGTCTGTGAGGCACCAAGTCTGTGAGACACCAAGTCTGTGAGGCACCAAGTCTGTAAGACACCAAGTCTGTAAGGCACCAAGTCTGTGAGACACCAAGTCTGTAAGGCACCAAGTCTGTGAGACACCAAGTCTGTAAGGCACCAAGTCTGTGAGGCACCAAGTCTGTGAGACACCAAGTCTGTAAGGCACCAAGTCTGTGAGGCACCAAGTCTGTCAGACACCAAGTCTGTAAGACACCAAGTCTGTGAGGCACCAAGTCTGTGAGACACCAAGTCTGTAAGGCACCAAGTCTGTGAGGCACCAAGTCTGTGAGACACCAAGTCTGTGAGACACCAAGTCTGTGAGACACCAAGTCTGTGAGACACCAAGTCTGTGAGGCACCAAGTCTGTGAGACACCAAGTCTGTGAGGCACCAAGTCTGTGAGACACCAAGTCTGTGAGACACCAAGTCTGTGAGACACCAAGTCTGTGAGACATCAAGTCTGTGAGACACCAAGTCTGTGAGACACCAAGTCTGTGAGACACCAAGTCTGTGAGGCACCAAGTCTGTGAGACACCAAGTCTGTGAGGCACCAAGTCTGTAAGGCACCAAGTCTGTAAGGCACCAAGTCTGTGAGACACCAAGTCTGTGAGACACCAAGTCTGTGAGGCACCAAGTCTGTGAGACACCAAGTCTGTGAGACACCAAGTCTGTGAGGCACCAAGTCTGTGAGGCACCAAGTCTGTGAGGCACCAAGTCTGTGAGGCACCAAGTCTGTGAGGCACCATGTCTGTAAGGCACCAAGTCTGTGAGGCACCAAGTCTGTGAGACACCAAGTCTGTGAGGCACCAAGTCTGTGAGGCACCAAGTCTGTAAGGCACCAAGTCTGTGAGACACCAAGTTTGTGAGACACCAAGTCTGTGAGACACCAAGTTTGTGAGACACCAAGTCTGTGAGACACCAAGTCTGTGAGACACCAAGTCTGTGAGACACCAAGTCTGTGAGACACCAAGTCTGTGAGACACCAAGTTTGTGAGACACCAAGTCTGTGAGACACCAAGTCTGTGAGACACCAAGTCTGTGAGACACCAAGTCTGTGAGACACCAAGTCTGTGAGACACCAAGTCTGTGAGACACCAAGTCTGCAAGGCACCAAGTCTGTGAGGCACCAAGTCTGTGAGATGCCAAGTCTGTGAGACACCAAGTCTGCAAGGCACCAAGTCTATAAGGCACCAAGTCTGTAAGGCACCAAGTCTGTGAGACACCAAGTCTGTGAGACACCAAGTCTGTGAGACACCAAGTCTGTGAGACACCAAGTCTGTGAGACACCAAGTCTGCAAGGCACCAAGTCTGTGAGGCACCAAGTCTGTGAGATGCCAAGTCTGTGAGACACCAAGTCTGTGAGACACCAAGTCTGTGAGGCACCAAGTCTGTGAGGCACCAAGTCTGTGAGGCACCAAGTCTGTGAGGCACCAAGTCTGTGAGGCACCATGTCTGTAAGGCACCAAGTCTGTGAGGCACCAAGTCTGTGAGACACCAAGTCTGTGAGGCACCAAGTCTGTGAGGCACCAAGTCTGTGAGGCACCAAGTCTGTAAGGCACCAAGTCTGTGAGACACCAAGTTTGTGAGACACCAAGTCTGTGAGACACCAAGTTTGTGAGACACCAAGTCTGTGAGACACCAAGTCTGTGAGACACCAAGTCTGTGAGACACCAAGTCTGTGAGACACCAAGTCTGTGAGACACCAAGTCTGTGAGACACCAAGTTTGTGAGACACCAAGTCTGTGAGACACCAAGTCTGTGAGACACCAAGTCTGTGAGACACCAAGTCTGTGAGACACCAAGTCTGTGAGACACCAAGTCTGCAAGGCACCAAGTCTGTGAGGCACCAAGTCTGTGAGATGCCAAGTCTGTGAGACACCAAGTCTGCAAGGCACCAAGTCTATAAGGCACCAAGTCTGTAAGGCACCAAGTCTGTGAGACACCAAGTCTGTGAGACACCAAGTCTGTGAGACACCAAGTCTGTGAGACACCAAGTCTGTGAGACACCAAGTCTGCAAGGCACCAAGTCTGTGAGGCACCAAGTCTGTGAGATGCCAAGTCTGTGAGACACCAAGTCTGTAAGGCACCAAGTCTGTGAGGCACCAAGTCTGTGAGATGCCAAGTCTGTGAGACACCAAGTCTGTGAGGCACCAAGTCTGTGAGACACCAAGTCTGTGAGGCACCAAGTCTGTGAGACACCAAGTCTGTGAGACATCAAGTCTGTGAGACACCAAGTCTGTAAGACACCAAGTCTGTGAGGCATCAAGTCTGTGAGGCACCAAGTCTGTGAGATGCCAAGTCTGTGAGACACCAAGTCTGTGAGGCACCAAGTCTGTGAGACACCAAGTCTGTGAGACACCAAGTCTGTGAGACACCAAGTCTGTGAGGCACCAAGTCTGTGAGACACCAAGTCTGTGAGACATCAAGTCTGTGAGACACCAAGTCTGTAAGACACCAAGTCTGTGAGGCATCAAGTCTGTGAGGCACCAAGTCTGTGAGATGCCAAGTCTGTGAGACACCAAGTCTGTGAGACACCAAGTCTGTGAGGCACCAAGTCTGTGAGACACCAAGTCTGTGAGACACCAAGTCTGTAAGGCACCAAGTCTGTGAGACACCAAGTCTGTGAGACACCAAGTCTGTGAGACACCAAGTCTGTGAGACACCAAGTCTGTGAGACACCAAGTCTGTGAGACACCAAGTCTGTGAGACACCAAGTCTGTGAGACACCAAGTCTGTGAGGCACCAAGTCTGTGAGACACCAAGTCTGTGAGACACCAAGTCTGTGAGACACCAAGTCTGTGAGGCACCAAGTCTGTGAGACACCAAGTCTGTGAGGCGCCAAGTCCGTGAGACGCCAAGTCCGTGAGGCACCAAGTCTGTGAGGCACCAAGTCTGTGAGGCACCAAGTCTGTGAGACACCAAGTCTGTGAGACACCAAGTCTGTGAGACACCAAGTCTGTGAGACACCAAGTCTGTGAGACACCAAGTCTGTGAGACACCAAGTCTGTGAGGCACCAAGTCTGTGAGGCACCAAGTCTGTGAGGCACCAAGTCTGTGAGACACCAAGTCTGTGAGACACCAAGTCTGTGAGACACCAAGTCTGTGAGGCACCAAGTCTGTGAGGCACCAAGTCTGTGAGGCACCAAGTCTGTGAGGCACCAAGTCTGTGAGACACCAAGTCTGTGAGGCACCAAGTCTGTGAGGCACCAAGTCTGTGAGACACCAAGTCTGTGAGACACCAAGTCTGTGAGACACCAAGTCTGTGAGACACCAAGTCTGTGAGACATCAAGTCTGTGAGACACCAAGTCTGTGAGGCACCAAGTCTGTGAGGCACCAAGTCTGTGAGGCACCAAGTCTGTGAGACACCAAGTCTGTGAGACACCAAGTCTGTGAGACACCAAGTCTGTGAGACACCAAGTTTGTGAGGCACCAAGTCTGTGAGATGCCAAGTCTGTGAGACACCAAGTCTGCAAGGCACCAAGTCTGTGAGGCACCAAGTCTGTGAGACACCAAGTCTGCAAGGCACCAAGTCTGTGAGACGCCAAGTCTGTGAGACACCAAGTCTGCAAGGCATCAAGTCTGTGAGACACCAAGTCTGTGAGACACCAAGTCTGTGAGACACCAAGTCTGTGAGACACCAAGTTTGTGAGACACCAAGTCTGTGAGACACCAAGTCTGTGAGGCACCAAGTCTGCAAGGCACCAAGTCTGTGAGGCACCAAGTCTGTGAGACACCAAGTCTGTGAGATGCCAAGTCTGTGAGACACCAAGTCTGCAAGGCACCAAGTCTGTAAGGCACCAAGTCTGTGAGACACCAAGTCTGTGAGACACCAAGTCTGTGAGACACCAAGTCTGTGAGACACCAAGTCTGTGAGACATCAAGTCTGTGAGACACCAAGTCTGTAAGACACCAAGTCTGTGAGGCATCAAGTCTGTGAGGCACCAAGTCTGTGAGATGCCAAGTCTGTGAGACACCAAGTCTGTGAGACACCAAGTCTGTGAGGCACCAAGTCTGTGAGACACCAAGTCTGTGAGACACCAAGTCTGTAAGGCACCAAGTCTGTGAGACACCAAGTCTGTGAGACACCAAGTCTGTGAGACACCAAGTCTGTGAGACACCAAGTCTGTGAGACACCAAGTCTGTGAGACACCAAGTCTGTGAGACACCAAGTCTGTGAGGCACCAAGTCTGTGAGACACCAAGTCTGTGAGACACCAAGTCTGTGAGACACCAAGTCTGTGAGGCACCAAGTCTGTGAGACACCAAGTCTGTGAGGCGCCAAGTCTGTGAGACGCCAAGTCCGTGAGGCACCAAGTCTGTGAGGCACCAAGTCTGTGAGGCACCAAGTCTGTGAGACACCAAGTCTGTGAGACACCAAGTCTGTGAGACACCAAGTCTGTGAGACACCAAGTCTGTGAGACACCAAGTCTGTGAGGCACCAAGTCTGTGAGGCACCAAGTCTGTGAGGCACCAAGTCTGTGAGACACCAAGTCTGTGAGACACCAAGTCTGTGAGACACCAAGTCTGTGAGGCACCAAGTCTGTGAGGCACCAAGTCTGTGAGGCACCAAGTCTGTGAGGCACCAAGTCTGTGAGACACCAAGTCTGTGAGGCACCAAGTCTGTGAGGCACCAAGTCTGTGAGACACCAAGTCTGTGAGACACCAAGTCTGTGAGACACCAAGTCTGTGAGACATCAAGTCTGTGAGACACCAAGTCTGTGAGGCACCAAGTCTGTGAGGCACCAAGTCTGTGAGGCACCAAGTCTGTGAGACACCAAGTCTGTGAGACACCAAGTCTGTGAGACACCAAGTCTGTGAGACACCAAGTTTGTGAGGCACCAAGTCTGTGAGATGCCAAGTCTGTGAGACACCAAGTCTGCAAGGCACCAAGTCTGTGAGGCACCAAGTCTGTGAGACACCAAGTCTGCAAGGCACCAAGTCTGTGAGACGCCAAGTCTGTGAGACACCAAGTCTGCAAGGCATCAAGTCTGTGAGACACCAAGTCTGTGAGACACCAAGTCTGTGAGACACCAAGTCTGTGAGACACCAAGTTTGTGAGACACCAAGTCTGTGAGACACCAAGTCTGTGAGGCACCAAGTCTGCAAGGCACCAAGTCTGTGAGGCACCAAGTCTGTGAGACACCAAGTCTGTGAGATGCCAAGTCTGTGAGACACCAAGTCTGCAAGGCACCAAGTCTGTAAGGCACCAAGTCTGTGAGACACCAAGTCTGTGAGACACCAAGTCTGTGAGACACCAAGTCTGTGAGACACCAAGTCTGTGAGGCATCAAGTCTGTGAGGCACCAAGTCTGTGAGACACCAAGTCTGTGAGGCACCAAGTCTGTGAGGCACCAAGTCTGTGAGACACCAAGTCTGTGAGACACCAAGTCTGTGAGACACCAAGTCTGCAAGGCACCAAGTCTGTGAGACACCAAGTCTGTAAGACACCAAGTCTGTGAGACACCAAGTCTGTAAGGCACCAAGTCTGTAAAACACCAAGTCTGTAAGGCACCAAGTCTGTGAGACACCAAGTCTGTGAGACACCAAGTCTGTAAGACACCAAGTCTGTGAGACACCAAGTCTGTAAGGCACCAAGTCTGTAAAACACCAAGTCTGTAAGGCACCAAGTCTGTGAGACACCAAGTCTGTGAGACACCAAGTCTGTGACGCACCAAGTCTGTGAGACACCAAGTCTATGAGACACCAAGTCTGTGAGACATCAAGTCTGTGAGACACCAAGTCTGTGAGACACCAAGTCTGTGAGACACCAAGTCTGTGAGACACCAAGTCTGTGAGGCACCAAGTCTGTGAGACACCAAGTCTGTGAGACACCAAGTCTGTGAGACACCAAGTCTGTGAGGCACCAAGTCTGTGAGACACCAAGTCTGTGAGACATCAAGTCTGTGAGACACCAAGTCTGTGAGACACCAAGTCTGTGAGACACCAAGTCTGTGAGACATCAAGTCTGTGAGGCTCCAAGTCTGTAAGGCACCAAGTCTGTGAGACACCAAGTCTGTGAGACACCAAGTCTGTAAGACACCAAGTCTGTGAGACACCAAGTCTGTGAAGCACCAAGTCTGTGAGACACCAAGTCTGTGAGACACCAAGTCTGTGAGGCACCAAGTCTGTGAAACACCAAGTCTGTGAGACACCAAGTCTGTGAGACACCAAGTCTGTGAGGCACCAAGTCTGTGAGACACCAAGTCTGTGAGGCACCAAGTCTGTAAGACACCAAGTCTGTAAGACACCAAGTCTGTGAGACACCAAGTCTGTGAGGCACCAAGTCTGTGAGGCACCAAGATTGCCGGAAGGTCTGCCGGGTTTGTGGCTCGGCGGGTCTCCCTGTCTGGGAAATGGCATCGATGTGTCAGGTGGTGCCAAGGTCTGGTGGTATCGAACTGATTTTTGTGTTTCGTTTGTTGTCCGATTAGCACGGTTGGCTACGTACGGTAGAGAGTAAACCCACGACATTTACAATGGGATCACTCTCCGACGCACCGGTGTGCTGAAATAGTAACTAATTGGCAGGTTTTGTTGACGTGACCAACCTTACTAATTGGCTGTGTCAGTTGGTGATGAGTTAACGACACATTTACGCAATCTAACAAAAAAAACTTAATTGTGGTGCGTAGTTCATGCTATTCGGAGCCCATAACGCTGAACAGTAATCATATAAGGACCAAATCCCATATAAACTACAGCCACTAGCCAACAAAAAAATGTATCACAACACAGAAATTATGACAACGGTGAATGAACACGTGGAGAATACTCCTCTTCGACTGCGTTTCTCGAGACAAGAGCGGTCAGATTTAGTGTTGGGAGGAGACGAGTGAGTGAGTGTGTATGTGTGGTACTCGCCATATCCGTTCAGTATTACTGCACGAATCAGAGAGTAGACTCTATGGAAGCCACTATACATAACACATTTCTGGAATAGCAATACAACTGAGACATCCGGTTGCTTAAGCAATCGATGACTCTACGGAATCTTTGGTTCGATTTCTCGACTAACAACCGGATAACACAAAAGCATTATTTGAAAGAAACAAATCTCACCTGTTCCCACGTGTGCCGCTGGACGGGAGGTGATGGCCGGACTTGGTGACGCCATCACCACCATCAATTACTGCGTTTGTAGGGGGATGTGGGGGTGGCTGCCATTTGGGGGGGGGCGGGTGGTGGTGGGGGGGGGGGTAATCGATTACAACAAAGTACAGTAATCGATTAGTCATTTACAGTACAGTACTCGACGTATTCACCCGGTCGTGGCAGCAGCTCTACTTTGTAGCTTGCTGACTTGTCCCTACTGGACATTTGTAAAGAAAAAAGAAGAAGAGCTTCATAGCTCATCGGATTCCTCCAGTCGAACTAAAGATTCTGATTCTAATGCAGTTGCATGTATGTATGTTGACGTTATTTCGCACAGCACTTAGCCAGCCGTGCGAATCGCAGGTGCATGATCGCATTGACATGTAAGATACGGTGGTTGCAGCTTGCAAGTTTAGAATAAAACGTGAACATTAAGGCAGCAGCGATGTGATTGTAAATACAGTTCATAGCCGGTGACTGTATAGTCCAGGTACTGGGGCGCCACAGTGAGGAGATGTTAACTACCTCGCCTGGTATGCAGGAGATCGTGAATTCGATCCCGACCCTGACGCCTGTTGTATATTTGTAGTTTGCATTTTCTCCCCGTGGTCGGTTGAGACCTCGACATTTAGAAACACGCGCTTAGAGTATTTGGCTGCTATAAATATCCACATAATAAGCCAACTTTGTTGAGTTATCAACTGTGGCCAGGTCGCTTCTGGAAAGAAAAAAAAGAAAGCTACATATCTCAGTGGGACTTACCTGGTTAAAAATAAAACAAACAAGTTTAAATCCTGCAAAAATTGGCAGGTCAGTCAGCATCAGCAGCAGCAGACGCAGCAGCAGCAGCATCAGCAAAGACGACGATGTTCCAACAATCGCGAGATGTATCACTGAGCTGTCGTTAGCCGGGGGCACGGCGTGGCCTGAACACTGCAACCCATCACATGCGTGCACATGAGCCACTTTCAATCGCTCGGACTCAGTCTTGTTTATCTCTTTATTTCATAAGTTGCTTCTTAGTCTGCCTTCGGTTAGCCTCTTAAGTATAAGGCGCTTATGCATTATGCTCCGTCCGATAGCTGTGTACCTCTCACAGTTATTAAGCATGTAATGATTCATCATTTCATTGATAAAACATGATTATTAGTACTGTATACTCTTTGGTTCTTTCGGTAAAGTCACGTAGGCATCAAATAAAATAAATTACGACGTTTTTATCACAACACAAGCGGAAAAAAAATATAATCCAGCAGTCGAACTGAGTATGGATTCCTGCAGTCACGAAAGCTTCAAATCAAGATTATTAGTATTGTTAGAGTCACGATGCGTGCATCGAATTGTGCGTGCAAGAAATCATTTACAATTCATGTAAATATTTCACACGTGTATTTAAGATGAATAGGAGCTAACAAGACTATACTAACGAGACGACAGCACAAACGAGATAGTTGAAATACGATTTTTTTCAAATCACTTACTGAATAGAATCGAAACCGCCGAATTGTCACAGATTTTGGTTCTCATTACATGCCCGATAGCTTAGGCAGAGTCACGTAAAATGGAAATAATAAAATAATAAAAATAAAACAGAAAAAAATGTTTTATTTGTATTATTTTATTATTTCCATTCTACGTGACTTTACCGAAAGAACCAAGAAGATGAATCCCTGCAGTTACGAAAGCTTTAAATCGAAATTTAGCTTAGGCAGAGTTTGACTTTTATATTTGGGGGCAGGGAGCAGGCGTTCGCTTTGTCCCTCACATTAGGAATCACGGCTGTATATAATTAATTTATTTTTCATCTTTATTTGTAAATTTCTGAAAATAAATTAATGAAGGAGTCCAGTTTTGAGGGGGGGGGGTGCGTTGCCTCCCGCGCGCCCCCCGCAAACTCCACCCCGGCCCGACAGGTAAGTGTTAGGGTTGTGCGAAGCTTTCGTTTGGTGCACGCTGAGATTCCCAGATCCACCTCTGACAGCTCCCGTCCATTCCCAACGACCCGGTGGGTGACCCAACCTCTCCAGCAATGCACAACCACGCTCTCCGCCTTCACACCAGGAACCTCACACGGATCAATTGCAGAACATCCCATCACTTCGCTCCCCTCAACCGAAGAATAAAACATTCCTCCTCCGACCTCGAAAAACCCAAACGCACAAACGCACATGGTTGGACAGATCTCTTTCTCATTTGCGGCACCACGTCTCTGGAATAACATCCCCGAAGCAATCCGCACACTCGACTCCATCATCACTGCTAGTCAAATCATAACTCAACAAGACGTCTCTCCACTTGCATACAACAACAGCCGAGATTCGCCACTAAGTGGCGGTGGCGTCACCACGGCGCTTGTGCCAGGCCATGTGCACTTTAAGTGTTGTGTCGAACGCCCGCTGGCAGGAGGACACGGGACAGACCCAGGTGCCATGGATTGACTGACTGAGATGACTGGTACACTCATACAACTAACTCACAATCTATTTTTTTAAACAACTACAGTTTGTAAACATTTTATGTTTCTCATTTTCTTTGGGTCTTGAAGACGATTGCTTGTGTTGCGATCGAAACGTCGTGATTTAGATTTTTGTTATTTTTTATTATCTACGTGGCTTTACCGAAAGACTCAAAGACTATGAATTCCTGCAGTCACGAAAGCTTTAAGTCAAGATTTAATTGTTTACAACCTTTCAAATATGATGTTAAGCTTTAAGTCATAGCGTGATAGGCCTTTCAGTGACAGGATCTGTGCCAGAAAGGCGCCACGCGTATAAACAACATGAAATTGACTCGACTCCACGACGTGAAACAACTATGATCCCACCAAGGGGCGCTCTCCGATAAAAAATCTAACGCAACTCTTTCATTTAACACTCCAAGCCCACTGAGCTGTTCGCTGCTTGTCAGAGGTGACCCGGCCCACACGTGGCGATCACTCATATCGAAGTGGCCTATCGGGTGTGGGAATTTAGAGGAAGCAGCCAAATCATCAAAACGCATGTTTAGAAGAAGGGGGGGGGAAACCCCGGCACATATCACAAGAATATCCTCCACGATAAATTAAGTTGGGAGGATTCCACGCAAGGTCCACTGGCTAATTCAGCGGTGTGTTATTATGCAATTGACAAAAAACCGTGACTTAATGTTCCCCCTGGGAAGACTTAGCAATGTTCCAGGGACAGCTCCCTCCAACAGGATCCTTGGGGAACCGGAACAGGTGGAAACCAAACTCCCCCGCCCCCCCCCCCCCCATCGCTGCTCCTTATCGGAGCTTCTTAGCCCTGGGGGGGGGGCCCAGCGCCTCGGCACCCCGATCCCCCAGGACTCCAATTCAAAATCGGCATATTATTAATACTGGAGGAATCCGATGAGCTACAAAGCTCTTTTTCACAGCTGTCCACTCGTTTTCACAGAGGTTGGCTCTCAACACGAACCCCCAACCCCATTCGCCTTATCTTCATCAGTTCTGGGCCAGGGCGCTTTCCTACTATGTGGGTGCGTGCGTGGCCATCACCACGGGCCTGGCGATGCCCTCCCAAGGCCGGCTGGCCCCAACGCTCCCGCGGTGCTCCCCCCGCCGCTGCGGCGAGGGCCTCCGTGCAGTGGCCGTGCCGCTCGTGGCCAGGACTGCTGCTCGGCTCTGGGGGACCTCCGACCGGCCTGGAGAGGCCGATGGCAGTAGCCTCACCGGCGTGGGGGGGGGGGGCAGGGGGTGCCTTGGTCCCCCCTGGTGGTCAAAGCTACGCGTTGGGGCCCCCTTGACAACCGCCATGAGCGGTGTAAAAGAACAAAACACTTAACGGAGCGCCCCTTACAACGTGAAATGTTCGAGACCGTGAGCGTAATGATGCGATTAGGCGAGACGAGCCGCGATATATAGTAACCCTGGGTGGGTGCGACCGTGCGAGAATGAATCAAATATTGGGGCTCCCACCTGACCCGATTGCCGGCCACCCCTGAGCTGCTCATGCCCTGGCTACGCCACTGGCCAATGGGCACCGCTCACCTCCTGGCCGGCTGGCGGCCATCCTGGGACAGAGTCTCAGGCGGCGGGGCAGGGCTTCGTGGAACGACTTTCACAGCTGGCTCGGAGATCTCAACGGGCGGCATGGTCGGAGGCATGGGTGCCAACTTGCTGGCATCAAGTCTGTGAGGCACCAAGTCTGTGAGGCACCAAGTCTGTGAGACACCAAGTCTGTGAGACACCAAGTCTGTGAGACACCAAGTCTGTGAGACGCCAAGTCTGTGAGACACCAAGTTTGTGAGACGCCAAGTCTGTGAGACACCAAGTCTGTGAGGCACCAAGTCTGTGAGACACCAAGTCTGTGAGACACCAAGTCTGTGAGGCACCAAGTCTGTGAGACACCAAGTCTGTGAGGCACCAAGTCTGTGAGACACCAAGTCTGTGAGGCACCAAGTCTGTGAGACACAAAGTCCGTGAGGCACCAAGTCTGTGAGGCACCAAGTCTGTGAGACACCAAGTCTGTGAGACACCAAGTCTGTGAGGCACCAAGTCTGTGAGACACCATGTCTGTGAGACACCAAGTCTGTGAGACACCAAGTCTGTGAGACACCAAGTCTGTGAGGCACCAAGTCTGTGAGACACCAAGTCTGTGAGGCACCAAGTCTGTGAGACACCAAGTCTGTGAGACACCAAGTCTGTGAGACACCAAGTCTGTGAGACACCAAGTCTGTGAGACACCAAGTCTGTGAGGCACCAAGTCTGTTAGACACCAAGTCTGTGAGACACCAAGTCTGTGAGACACCAAGTCTGTGAGACACAAAGTCCGTAAGGCACCAAGTCTGTGAGACACCAAGTCTGTGAGACACCAAGTCTGTGAGGCACCAAGTCTGTGAGACACCAAGTCTGTGAGACACCAAGTCTGTGAGACACCAAGTCTGTGAGACGCCAAGTCTGTGAGACGCCAAGTCTGTGAGACGCCAAGTCTGTGAGACACCAAGTCTGTGAGACACCAAGTCTGTGAGACACCAAGTCTGTGAGACACCAAGTCTGTGAGGCACCAAGTCTGTGAGGCACCAAGTCTGTGAGACACCAAGTCTGTGAGACACCAAGTTTGTGAGACACCAAGTCTGTGAGACACCAAGTCTGTGAGACACCAAGTCTGTGAGACACCAAGTCTGCAAGGCACCAAGTCTGTGAGGCACCAAGTCTGTGAGACATCAAGTCTGTGAGACATCAAGTCTGTGAGGCACCAAGTCTGTGAGGCACCAAGTCTGTGAGGCACCAAGTCTGTGAGGCACCAAGTCTGTGAGGCACCAAGTCTGTGAGGCACCAAGTCTGTGAGGCACCAAGTCTGTGAGGCACCAAGTCTGTGAGGCACCAAGTCTGTGAGGCACCAAGTCTGTGAGGCATCAAGTCTGTGAGACACCAAGTCTGTGAGACATCAAGTCTGTGAGACATCAAGTCTGTGAGACATCAAGTCTGTGAGGCACCAAGTCTGTGAGGCACCAAGTCTGTGAGACATCAAGTCTGTGAGACACCAAGTCTGTGAGGCACCAAGTCTGTGAGGCACCAAGTCTGTGAGGCACCAAGTCTGTGAGGTACCAAGTCTGTGAGACACCAAGTCTGTGAGACATCAAGTCTGTGAGGCACCAAGTCTGTGAGGCACCAAGTCTGTGAGGCACCAAGTCTGTGAGGCACTAAGTCTGTGAGACACCAAGTCTGTAAGACACCAAGTCTGTGAGGCACCAAGTCTGTGAGGCACCAAGTCTGTGAGACACAAAGTCCGTGAGGCACCAAGTCTGTGAGGCACCAAGTCTGTGAGACACCAAGTCTGTGAGACACCAAGTCTGTGAGGCACCAAGTCTGTGAGACACCATGTCTGTGAGACACCAAGTCTGTGAGACACCAAGTCTGTGAGACACCAAGTCTGTGAGGCACCAAGTCTGTGAGACACCAAGTCTGTGAGGCACCAAGTCTGTGAGACACCAAGTCTGTGAGACACCAAGTCTGTGAGACACCAAGTCTGTGAGACACCAAGTCTGTGAGACACCAAGTCTGTGAGGCACCAAGTCTGTTAGACACCAAGTCTGTGAGACACCAAGTCTGTGAGACACCAAGTCTGTGAGACACAAAGTCCGTAAGGCACCAAGTCTGTGAGACACCAAGTCTGTGAGACACCAAGTCTGTGAGGCACCAAGTCTGTGAGACACCAAGTCTGTGAGACACCAAGTCTGTGAGACACCAAGTCTGTGAGACGCCAAGTCTGTGAGACGCCAAGTCTGTGAGACGCCAAGTCTGTGAGACACCAAGTCTGTGAGACACCAAGTCTGTGAGACACCAAGTCTGTGAGACACCAAGTCTGTGAGGCACCAAGTCTGTGAGACACCAAGTCTGTGAGACACCAAGTTTGTGAGACACCAAGTCTGTGAGACACCAAGTCTGTGAGACACCAAGTCTGTGAGACACCAAGTCTGTGAGACACCAAGTCTGCGAGGCACCAAGTCTGTGAGGCACCAAGTCTGTGAGGCATCAAGTCTGTGAGACATCAAGTCTGTGAGGCACCAAGTCTGTGAGGCACCAAGTCTGTGAGGCACCAAGTCTGTGAGGCACCAAGTCTGTGAGGCACCAAGTCTGTGAGGCACCAAGTCTGTGAGGCACCAAGTCTGTGAGGCACCAAGTCTGTGAGGCACCAAGTCTGTGAGGCACCAAGTCTGTGAGGCATCAAGTCTGTGAGACACCAAGTCTGTGAGACATCAAGTCTGTGAGACATCAAGTCTGTGAGACATCAAGTCTGTGAGGCACCAAGTCTGTGAGGCACCAAGTCTGTGAGACATCAAGTCTGTGAGACATCAAGTCTGTGAGGCACCAAGTCTGTGAGGCACCAAGTCTGTGAGGCACCAAGTCTGTGAGGTACCAAGTCTGTGAGACACCAAGTCTGTGAGACATCAAGTCTGTGAGGCACCAAGTCTGTGAGGCACCAAGTCTGTGAGGCACCAAGTCTGTGAGGCACTAAGTCTGTGAGACACCAAGTCTGTAAGACACCAAGTCTGTGAGGCACCAAGTCTGTGAGACACCAAGTCTGTAAGACACCAAGTCTGTGAGACACCAAGTCTGTGAGACACCAAGTCTGTGAGGCACCAAGTCTGTGAGGCACCAAGATTGCCGGAAGGTCTGCCGGGTTTGTGGCTCGGCGGGTCTCCCTGTCTGGGAAATGGCATCGATGTGTCAGGTGGTGCCAAGGTCTGGTGGTATCGAACTGATTTTTGTGTTTCGTTTGTTGTCCGATTAGCACGGTTGGCTACGTACGGTAGAGAGTAAACCCACGACATTTACAATGGGATCACTCTCCGACGCACCGGTGTGCTGAAATAGTAACTAATTGGCAGGTTTTGTTGACGTGACCAACCTTACTAATTGGCTGTGTCAGTTGGTGATGAGTTAACGACACATTTACGCAATCTAACAAAAAAAACTTAATTGTGGTGCGTAGTTCATGCTATTCGGAGCCCATAACGCTGAACAGTAATCATATAAGGACCAAATCCCATATAAACTACAGCCACTAGCCAACAAAAAAATGTATCACAACACAGAAATTATGACAACGGTGAATGAACACGTGGAGAATACTCCTCCTCGACTGCGTTTCTCGAGACAAGAGCGGTCAGATTTAGTGTTGGGAGGAGACGAGTGAGTGAGTGTGTATGTGTGGTACTCGCCATATCCGTTCAGTATTACTGCACGAATCAGAGAGTAGACTCTATGGAAGCCACTATACATAACACATTTCTGGAATAGCAATACAACTGAGACATCCGGTTGCTTAAGCAATCGATGACTCTACGGAATCTTCGGTTCGATTTCTCGACTAACAACCGGATAACACAAAAGCATTATTTGAAAGAAACAAATCTCACCTGTTCCCACGTGTGCCGCTGGACGGGAGGTGATGGCCGGACTTGGTGACGCCATCACCACCATCAATTACTGCGTTTGTAGGGGGATGTGGGGGTGGCTGCCATTTGGGGGGGGGGCGGGTGGTGGTGGGGGGGGGTAATCGATTACAACAAAGTACAGTAATCGATTAGTCATTTACAGTACAGTACTCGACGTATTCACCCGGTCGTGGCAGCAGCTCTACTTTGTAGCTTGCTGACTTGTCCCTACTGGACATTTGTAAAGAAAAAAGAAGAAGAGCTTCATAGCTCATCGGATTCCTCCAGTCGAACTAAAGATTCTGATTCTAATGCAGTTGCATGTATGTATGTTGACGTTATTTCGCACAGCACGTAGCCAGCCGTGCGAATCGCAGGTGCATGATCGCATTGACATGTAAGATACGGTGGTTGCAGCTTGCAAGTTTAGAATAAAACGTGAACATTAAGGCAGCAGCGATGTGGTTGTAAATACAGTTCATAGCCGGTGACTGTATAGTCCAGGTACTGGGGCGCCACAGTGAGGAGATGTTAACTACCTCGCCTGGTATGCAGGAGATCGTGAATTCGATCCCGACCCTGACGCCTGTTGTATATTAGTAGTTTGCATTTTCTCCCCGTGGTCGGTTGAGACCTCGACATTTAGAAACACGCGCTTAGAGTATTTGGCTGCTATAAATATCCACATAATAAGCCAACTTTGTTGAGTTATCAACTGTGGCCAGGTCGCTTCTGGAAAGAAAAAAAAGAAAGCTACATATCTCAGTGGGACTTACCTGGTTAAAAATAAAACAAACAAGTTTAAATCGTGCAAAAATTGGCAGGTCAGTCAGCATCAGCAGCAGCAGACGCAGCAGCAGCAGCATCAGCAAAGACGACGATGTTCCAACAATCGCGAGATGTATCACTGAGCTGTCGTTAGCCGGGGGCACGGCGTGGCCTGAACACTGCAACCCATCACATGCGTGCACATGAGCCACTTTCAATCGCTCGGACTCAGTCTTGTTTATCTCTTTATTTCATAAGTTGCTTCTTAGTCTGCCTTCGGTTAGCCTCTTAAGTATAAGGCGCTTATGCATTATGCTCCGTCCGATAGCTGTGTACCTCTCACAGTTATTAAGCATGTAATGATTCATCATTTCATTGATAAAACATGATTATTAGTACTGTATACTCTTTGGTTCTTTCGGTAAAGTCACGTAGGCATCAAATAAAATAAATTACGACGTTTTTATCACAACACAAGCGGAAAAAAAATATAATCCAGCAGTCGAACTGAGTATGGATTCCTGCAGTCACGAAAGCTTCAAATCAAGATTATTAGTATTGTTAGAGTCACGATGCGTGCATCGAATTGTGCGTGCAAGAAATAATTTACAATTCATGTAAATATTTCACACGTGTATTTAAGATGAATAGGAGCTAACAAGACTATACTAACGAGACGACAGCACAAACGAGATAGTTGAAATACGATTTTTTTTAAATCACTTACTGAATAGAATCGAGACCGCCGAATTGTCACAGATTTTGGTTCTCATTACATGCCCGATAGCTTAGGCAGAGTCACGTAAAATGGAAATAATAAAATAATAAAAATAAAACAGAAAAAAAATTTTATTTGTATTATTTTATTATTTCCATTCTACGTGACTTTACCGAAAGAACCAAGAAGATGAATCCCTGCAGTTACGAAAGCTTTAAATCGAAATTTAGCTTAGGCAGAGTTTGACTTTTATATTTGGGGGCAGGGAGCAGGCGTTCGCTTTGTCCCTCACATTAGGAATCACGGCTGTATATAATTAATTTATTTTTCATCTTTATTTGTAAATTTCTGAAAATAAATTAATGAAGGAGTCCAGTTTTGAGGGGGGGGGTGCGTTGCCTCCCGCGCGCCCCCCGCAAACTCCACCCCGGCCCGACAGGTAAGTGTTAGGGTTGTGCGAAGCTTTCGTTTGGTGCACGCTGAGATTCCCAGATCCACCTCTGACAGCTCCCGTCCATTCCCAACGACCCGGTGGGTGACCCAACCTCTCCAGCAATGCACAACCACGCTCTCCGCCTTCACACCAGGAACCTCACACGGATCAATTGCAGAACATCCCATCACTTCGCTCCCCTCAACCGAAGAATAAAACATTCCTCCTCCGACCTCGAAAAACCCAAACGCACAAACGCACATGGTTGGACAGATCTCTTTCTCATTTGCGGCACCACGTCTCTGGAATAACATCCCCGAAGCAATCCGCACACTCGACTCCATCATCACTGCTAGTCAAATCATAACTCAACAAGACGTCTCTCCACTTGCATACAACAACAGCCGAGATTCGCCACTAAGTGGCGGTGGCGTCACCACGGCGCTTGTGCCAGGCCATGTGCACTTTAAGTGTTGTGTCGAACGCCCGCTGGCAGGAGGACACGGGACAGACCCAGGTGCCATGGATTGACTGACTGAGATGACTGGTACACTCATACAACTAACTCACAATCTATTTTTTTAAACAACTACAGTTTGTAAACATTTTATGTTTCTCATTTTCTTTGGGTCTTGAAGACGATTGCTTGTGTTGCGATCGAAACGTCGTGATTTAGATTTTTGTTATTTTTTTCTATCTACGTGGCTTTACCGAAAGACTCAAAGACTATGAATTCCTGCAGTCACGAAAGCTTTAAGTCAAGATTTCATTGTTTACAACCTTTCAAATATGATGTTAAGCTTTAAGTCATAGCGTGATAGGCCTTTCAGTGACAGGATCTGTGCTAGAAAGGCGCCACGCGTATAAACAACATGAAATTGACTCGACTCCACGACGTGAAACAACTATGATCCCACCAAGGGGCGCTCTCCGATAAAAAATCTAACGCAACTCTTTCATTTAACACTCCAAGCCCACTGAGCTGTTCGCTGCTTGTCAGAGGTGACCCGGCCCACACGTGGCGATCACTCATATCGAAGTGGCCTATCGGGTGTGGGAATTTAGAGGAAGCAGCCAAATCATCAAAACGCATGTTTAGAAGAAGGGGGGGGGGAAACCCCGGCACATATCACAAGAATATCCTCCACGATAAATTAAGTTGGGAGGATTCCACGCAAGGTCCACTGGCTAATTCAGCGGTGTGTTATTATGCAATTGACAAAAAACCGTGACTTAATGTTCCCCCTGGGAAGACTTAGCAATGTTCCAGGGACAGCTCCCTCCAACAGGATCCTTGGGGAACCGGAACAGGTGGAAACCAAACTCCCCCCCCCCCCGCCCCCCCCCCCCCCATCGCTGCTCCTTATCGGAGCTTCTTAGCCCTGGGGGGGGGGGGCCCAGCGCCTCGGCACCCCGATCCCCCAGGACTCCAATTCAAAATCGGCATATTATTAATACTGGAGGAATCCGATGAGCTACAAAGCTCTTTTTCACAGCTGTCCACTCGTTTTCACAGAGGTTGGCTCTCAACACGAACCCCCAACCCCATTCGCCTTATCTTCATCAGTTCTGGGCCAGGGCGCTTTCCTACTATGTGGGTGCGTGCGTGGCCATCACCACGGGCCTGGCGATGCCCTCCCAAGGCCGGCTGGCCCCAACGCTCCCGCGGTGCTCCCCCCGCCGCTGCGGCGAGGGCCTCCGTGCAGTGGCCGTGCCGCTCGTGGCCAGGACTGCTGCTCGGCTCTGGGGGACCTCCGACCGGCCTGGAGAGGCCGATGGCAGTAGCCTCACCGGCGTGGGGGGGGGGGGCAGGGGGTGCCTTGGTCCCCCCTGGTGGTCAAAGCTACGCGTTGGGGCCCCCTTGACAACCGCCATGAGCGGTGTAAAAGAACAAAACACTTAACGGAGCGCCCCTTACAACGTGAAATGTTCGAGACCGTGAGCGTAATGATGCGATTAGGCGAGACGAGCCGCGATATATAGTAACCCTGGGTGGGTGCGACCGTGCGAGAACGAATCAAATATTGGGGCTCCCACCTGACCCGATTGCCGGCCACCCCTGAGCTGCTCATGCCCTGGCTACGCCACTGGCCAATGGGCACCGCTCACCTCCTGGCCGGCTGGCGGCCATCCTGGGACAGAGTCTCAGGCGGCGGGGCAGGGCTTCGTGGAACGACTTTCACAGCTGGCTCGGAGATCTCAACGGGCGGCATGGTCGGAGGCATGGGTGCCAACTTGCTGGCATTGGAGGGGGGTCTGTGGGAAGCCTCCATCGATGTTCAGCAGCGCGGGCGGGGGTGGTCGTGTTGCCGTGGCTTCGTGAGTGGCTAATGCATCGTTGTTCTTCACGAATTTTCAGAGGGGAGTGGGGCACTTTCGCCGATAAGACATCATGAGTGTGAGGGCCCGCCACACCGCCTGCTGCGAGGGCTGTTTTCACTCTGTGTGTATTATCGAGAGCCGCACTAAAGGCCACCAAGGGCCGCCAGTGGCCTGGGGGCCTTGCGATGAAGAACACTGGGCTCATGGTTTGTTTTGAATTGAAAAAACCACACAAACTGAGCACTGTCTCCATAAATGCTAACCTCCAATGGTGATAGTGTCAGCTAACACAAAAAACACGTACCCGAGTTTGGAGTGTTGTGTATTTTAAATAAACGTTGACTCAGTAATCCCACCCTAGTCCACTGTGCGCAAGAGCGCAGAAGCATGGTCACCACATCTACGCCTCTATATATAAGGAACGAAATAGTTAGCTTTCTCCACAAATCTTGCTGTCGCCTGATGAAGCTAGTTGTAATTACTGGCGAAATGTCGTACTCAGATTGTAAATGTTGTGGCTTGGCTCTCCAACACACCGGTGTGCTGTACTAGTATACTCCACTATACACTACACTATACACTACTATACACAATACACTACACTATACACTACTATACACTACACCGGCGTGCTGTACTAGTGACGAATTGGCCACGTTCTGTTTACGTGACAGCCATTACTAGTTGGCTGTGTCGGGTGGTGGCGGATTTAACGACACATTTATATATTTACGCGATATAACCCATACAACCTCTATTATGGACCTATTCTCTATAGTAACATAAATACATATTGTAATACGTCCATGCAATTTAGCATTGATATGCATTACCTCATTGGAGAAAAATATATCCAGCTAATTTGTTTGGCAAAGACGCTGTGGTGCCCCAATAGTGCAACGCGTGATCTCTAAACTGAAGACGCTGCCCATCGGCTGATTACAGCATGCCTGCAGTGTGTGTCATATACTTTCAGAGCGTTACTCTTTGGTTCTTTCGGTAAAGTCACGTAGGTAAAAAATGATAAACGTAAAAAAATAATAAATAAATCACGACCAAAGAGTATGGATCCTTGCAGTCACGAAAACTTCAAATCTTTCAGAGCGTTGCCGATGATTAATCCGTTTCAGTATTTTTAACGTCCGCTGGAGCACACCACTGCCAGTGAAGTTCTGTAACGTTTTTGTTTTGACTCAACGCAGGAAGAAAAAAAAGATGTGGAACTTACAGCTCCACTCGGCTCCAATGACTTCAGCTACTGCTTGGCCAACCACTCACCAAATCTACGATCCGCACAGATGGGTTTACAACCCCACTTTCTGCACTCAAGTCTCCTGGCACCGTCGAGTGGGAGTTTCACACAATCTATGCTGCTTTGTAATGCTGATGAGGATTATGATGATGATGATTTCGCACGGATGCAGCTGGTGTGCGCGTGTGCACGAGCGTGTGCAAAGTGGTGAGCCCAATTTGTCGCGCGATGTGCTGTGATTACGGTGACTTGTTTTTGATTCTCGGACATGCACATCATCAGCAGAATGTGATATCTCAACCTATTCTAGGCCTCTTATAGGTCAACTAAGCCATAAATACCCAATGCAATGTCAACCTAACCACTTCATTGACAATGTCAGCCTGCTGGGGTGTTAACCACATCGCTCGTAATCGTGACGTGCAACCACGGACAGCACTTCCTATTACAGTCTCAGGCTACATGGGGGACGTGTGTCATTGCAACTGTTGTGTGGGCTCAGGTGAAAGCTAGGAAGTGATGTTGAGTTTTTGTGAAATTAACTGTTGACCCCTAGACCTTGAGATATTTGCACATACGTGTCTACCTGTGATGTGAGGTGAAACTACTTTCCACAACAAAGACTAATTTCCTGGCAGTGATTTCAGCCGCATCACCTCTACATAACAAAAGGCTCAGTCCCTTTTACACGTACCTGTACATCATCCGCACCTAGTTTACACAACAAAGGCTCTTTCCTAACAGCGTGCTTCAGCCGCACCGAACCTCACAAACATAATATCCAGGGCCTACCTTGGCTCCTCCCACCCTCAACCAGTACATATACAAGGACTGTTTTATTGGAATTTCTCTCCCTTGATACAGCTATCGTGCTGTGACGGTTCCACCTGCAGACGGAAGCTTGTGTTGCCTCCGAAACGTCGTGATTTTTTTTATTTTTTTTATTTTACTTTTATTAATTTTAATTTTTTACCTACGTGACTTTACCGAAAAAAACCTAAGAATATACTTTCCACCGCTGTGGCTTTAGAAACCGCTCCACAACTCACAGGTTCAGAAACACCCAGAGCCCAACTCGCGCCTTTGCCGAAGGCACCGTTTACAAACGGGTCTGGCGGCAGGGGGGAGTGAAGCTGTCGGTGCGACACAAACGTCATGTCGGACTGATCGCAGTCTGATTGGTCGGCTTCCACCTGTGGGCGGGGATTACGCTGTGACATCACAATGCCCATGGTGGAATCCTCGAGCATATGGAATCTAACACCACCGATTCATCTTACCCCCCCCCCGGCCAATATTCATAAACTGGGTGGAATAGTTTTGATAAATTTCGATTTAAAGCTTTCGTGACTGCAGAGATTCATCTTCTTGGTTCTTTCGGTAAAGTCACGTAGAAGGGAAGTAATAAAATAATAAAAATATTAAAACATAATAAAATAATTATTACTTCCCTTCTACGTGACTTTACCGAAAGAACCAAGAAGTTTTGATAAAGTCACAGGCCTAGATTGTCTCCAAAAAAATATCCCCGTCTTCACCTATTGGGGCTCCACGGTCTCCATGTATGGGCCAACTCTGCTCATCCGCACTGCACACAACTGGCCTCACTGTCGGACGGGAAATGTCTCCTCCTCCTCTCTCTAGAGCCAGCAGTGGCCAGCCAACATCACCCGAGCCGCACGCGCCTCCTTCAATCCACCCATACGCGGCTCTATCGAAGTGGCATCACGTATAACGTGCTATCACGGCAGCAAAGAATAATGTCTCCCGTGCTGTGCCGAAAACTATCAATATATGCGCACACTTATATATATATACACTTGGCTCTTTGCAGGACGCATCGGTACTTTTTGGCTTTCGGTCTGTTACAGGCTGGCCACCCCTGCTCTAGAGCTACCCCTTTTCCACTGCATAAGCGAACCGAGCCAGTCCCGGGTTGTCACTGGGGCATCGATTATCAGTTTTGTTTTAATTCCTCTGCAAAAAACCCCCCCCGAGCCTTGCCACTTACGTCGCACGCAATTAAATAAGTCGAGCCGCATGCAAATGACACAGTAACGCTATGTCCTCACAGCGTACCGACTCGACGGCACGCACAATGAACACATCGTTAACCCCAACTCCTGGCCCTGCTTGGCCAGGGGCCACTTTCAGATGCCTTTTGCGCAACCGCTCCACAGCTCAGTTCTGGCTCAACAGATAACCAGTGGGGGGAAAAACCAGCCGTACTGCTTGGCTAGTGGGGTAAAAAAAAACTGTGTTCATATATACACGCACTGGCCATTGTGAATGGACACCAGACAAACATAATTGGGTCATTGTTTTAAAATTTAATTGTAATTTTCAATATTAACAATAAATTCATAATTCATCACGTTTCCTCGTTATCTGTGTGCTGTGAAATGTGTGTGGTATAGTGTGCTTAGTATGAACCGTGCGTGTGTACACACGTGGATGTACATGCCCCGAGTATGTATGTGTTCATGTGCACATTGTGATTTGCCTGTGCGCGTATTGGATATATCCACGTGTGTATGTATTAAGTGCTTATGTACATGTGCGTATGTGTTGTGTACAATTCTGGTTCATGTATGCAGTGAGTGCGCATTTCGTGTTGCATATCTGCATGAGTATGTGTAGGTGCATATGGGTGTATATGTGTACGTCCATGGACATAGGTCTGTATACTGTATGGTATGTACGTACACAGTTTAATGTGTGTGGTTATGTACACGTTTGTATATAAGCTGTATTTACGGGCACAACTCACTCAACATGTTTATGTTAAGAGCAGACTCGGTGCAATACACAGATTTTCCAAAACTAGTTCACTCCACGTGTTACAGTCACTGGCTTACGGCTAGCTTTTGCAGCCTTCAAACTCACATTTACAAATCATTTATTCATTTCATATGCCGCCCTTTTCCATGCCATGTCGGTCGTGGTGATTGTTTGACCACTGTTTGCTCTTGCGGATGAGTGCAGGTTGGTGGAGTGGGAGGGGCAGGAACCCGTGACCGGTTCCAAAATCACTCGGCACTTGTTGTCGAGCCGGGGACCGGGAATATAAAGTCATTGG
This sequence comes from Lampetra planeri, assembly GCF_965212315.1. Taxonomy (NCBI): domain Eukaryota; kingdom Metazoa; phylum Chordata; class Hyperoartia; order Petromyzontiformes; family Petromyzontidae; genus Lampetra; species Lampetra planeri. The sequence goes on along the minus strand of NC_136109.1, from coordinate 19,377,374 downwards.
GTTCCTATTACGGACATGCGCTAACCATTGTGCCACCACTCCACACCCCATTGTGGAAAACATGTCCGAGAAATAATTTATCGGTATGATTGTTTTTTTGTTTGAATGTGATGACATCAGCAATAATAATAAAAAAACAAGTTGCTCTGAAGTGCTTTTAGCTGTTTGAAAATCATCGTTCGTATGTTTTGAAATTAACATAGCTGCTGTTAAATAAAGAAAGTTGCCTCATTCGTGAGAGGTGGGCCTCCCCTGTAGCCAGGCTCGCTGTGTAATGCGGCGAGAACTGGTTTCGTCAGCGAGACGGAGGCCACGTCATTCACGCGCTTGCTGACCATATTCACTGCCCATTTAAACTCAGTAGCTGTGGCCACCAAAGGGTTTCTTTACTTTGAGGAAGGCTACCAGCTACCCAGTAAACACGGAACATTGGGTCAACATCCAGGCCAACGTTTGTCCAGCGATTCCAACCACCTGCCAATGTTGGCCCAACGCTGCATGTCTACTGGGTAAGAGTGTTTGAAGCCTCTCTTAATGCGTGTCCAAGGCCTCAACATTATTGTCGTGTGTATGTTTGTCCCTGCCAATGTCCCTTGTGTAGTGTATACATAATATGTACATGTCCATACAAGTACACGCTTCTGTGCGTAATATACTTTTCATACACCTGCAAGCTAGGGATGTGCTACCGATTTTTGGATTAATTTAGAAAAAAAAAGGCCTGTATATGACATTTTTGACGGTCTGAATTCAATGTTTTTGCGTATTGAGCCTCAAATCGGAAGTGACGTCGCTCATGTAACGTCACGTCCGTGCTTTTCTTGGCAAAAGTGGTGTCACACGTGGCATTGGGTGACATCGCCAAAGCTACCACAGACATCCTTAAAAATCAAAATTATTTTGAATCTAAAACTCATCCTTACTACGTGCGTATACTGTATCTGTGCTCGCCTGTCTGCATATCTGTACGTGTCTGCATGCATACATGTTCTGTACCTCTCCGTGTGCGTATGCCTTTGTGCGTATGTAGACATGTCCTGTGTCTATCGTGTACCCACCTGTATACATGTGTATGTGCACAGAAATGTCTATGTGCACATACACCTTTTAGTGCACAGTTCACACAACAATACGTGCAAACACATTTTTTTTTTAGTCCGCCTCTTATTAGTTCGTCTCTCTCTCTCCGTGCGTGCGTGCGTCGATCGGTCGCCCCCTCTCGGGAGTCGCCCCATTAGTTGCTCGCCGCACGTCTCAAACTCCGGTGACCGCCGCGCCCCCGGCCGTCGCTGAATCCTTGCCCAGGAAGCCCTCAGCAAAGAGCCTCTTGAGCTTCGCGACTTCGGCCGAGAGGCTCGAAAGCTCCGTGCGCAGGTGCTCGTTCTCGGCCCTCACCGCGGCGCCACTGTCATCGCTCGGGGGGCCGCCCCCTCCCTCCGCGCCCTCGGGGGTGCCGGATGATCCCCCCGGGCCGGGGTCCGCACCTTCGGAGGGGCCCGAGCCCCCCTCGCCGCCACCCGTGCCTTCCCTGCCGTCGGCCCCGTTCACACCGTGCGCGGCACCGCCGCCGGCCGCCGGCGCCGCAGCGACGGCAACGGTGGCGTTGCCGCCGCCGCCGCTAGCACTGACGCCGCTGCTGCTGCTGCTGCTAATGTCAGCAATGTCTCCCGTGTCGCAGGCCACCCGCAGGGTCCCATCTCCCTCCTGTGTGGTTTTGGGGGGCGACCGCTGTTCTGCGGTTGCAGGGTTGGCGACGGTGGCGACGATGGTGGCGGCCGTGACGGCAGCAGACGAGGGCAGCGGAAGGCCATCCATCCTGCGCCACGTGGGCGACACCACGCCCACGCTGGGGTGGCGGTCGGGTGGCGCTCGCCTCAGCACCCCCGAGTAGCCAGGGCCTGGGCTGGAGCCGGGCCTGGGCGGAGGAGGAGGCGGAGGCGCAGTCAGGGCCACGACGCCGGGCCCCAAGGAGGAAGGGAAAAAGGAGGTGGGGGCGGCGGCCATGGCGGCGGCGGCGGCGTCCTCGATGCCGGCGCTCTGTTTGAAGCGTAACTTGTGCGGGAGGCACGAGGAGGGGGACGGCGAGGGCGACTTGAGGGGCGTCTCGTCCGCGAGGGCCGGCGTCGCCATCGTGGCCACCAAACGCAGCGCATGGCGCTCCGACGCGCCGCCTGCCGCTGCCGCTGCCGTGTTCGCCCTCTTGGGCGGCGGCTCCTCCGCGCTCTCTACCCCGTCGCCGTGACGGCGCAACCCGGGCGCGCACGGCGAGGACGACAACGACGAGGTCGACGACGTGGACGACAATGACGATGTCGACGACGACGCCGAATTCGCCGCCGCCGCCGTCAAATCGGCGTCTCGCGCCGCCGCCGCCGACTTCGAGTCCAAAAGTACCGCGGTGCCGTCGGCCGGGCCGGAGCACCGGTCCGCGGCTCCGGCGGCGGCCGCGGGGGGGGCCGTGGCCGCCGCGGCCCCAGAAGCGGACTCTGGGAAGAAGACAGGGCTCACCGAGCCGGAGCCGCTAGCGGGAGACGCGCAACCCGACGAGTCGTGGCGGTTCCCGTAGGCCCGGCCACCCCCCAGGGAATCCACGAAGAGCGCATGGTGAGCGGAGAGCGGCGGCTGCTGGTGGTGCTGCTGGTGGTGGTGCTGGTAGTGGTGATGGCTGCCGCTGCTGCTGCTGTTGCTGCTGCTGCTGCCGCCGCTGCCGCTGTGGTGGTGCTGATGGTGGTGACCCAGCTGCTGGTGGTGCTGGTGTTGCTGCTGGTTGTGCTGGTGCTGACCGAGGTGGTGGTTGTGGTGCTGGTGGTGGTGGTTGCTGCCGTTGTTGTTGTTGCTACCGCCGGTGCCGTTGCCATTGGCGTGGAGGTCGGCGCCGTTGGGCTGAGGCTCCACGTCGAGGCCGAAGCGGAACTTGAGCGCGAGGAGCTCGGCCTGGGTGTGCGGGAGTGAGCGGGTCGCGTTGTGGGACGGGGAGGGTGGGAGGGTCGGCACGCACACACAGACAAGAGAAAGGGACGCGCAGATTCGTTACTTCGTGAAAGGGGCACGGAGACGTCTGAAGTGTTGCGTACGCACCGTAGGGTTTGTTGCGTAGCCACTGTAGAATAAATGTATATTTCGATTTAAAGCTTTCGTGACTGCAGGGATTCATCATCTTGGTTCTTTCGGTAAAGTCACGTAGAAGGGAAATAATAAAATAATAAAAATAAAACATAATCAAATACAATTCTCACGACGTTTCGGCCACAACGCAAGCAGCCGTCCTCAGGTGAAGAACAAGTCTGTCGGGAAGACAGCGTCTGAATGAAACACCCCAGGCTTGGAGCGTATTTTTAAGCTGGGTTGGAGGATGGAAGAGCGCCTTGACAAAAGAATTACGTTTAATTTTTATTATTTTATTATTTCCCTTCTACGTGACTTTACCGAAAGAACCAAGATGAAAAAAACTCATTATTTCAAGAGCCGCAATGCACGTGATAAATCAGCACGAAGCAGCGCTTCAAGAGCCACATGCGGCTTCGGAGCAGCGGGTTGCCGACCCCTGGTGTCATGCAGTCATTGCAGGAAAGAAAGAGCTTCAAGGTGTCAAGGTCTCAGGGGCTTCTGGAATTGTCGTGAAAGTGCCTCATGGTGTCTCATAGGTGCATGGAATGGATTCAGGGTTATATGGTATCTGGCATTATTGTCTTACAGTCTCGTGGTTCGGTGTAATGGTGTTGTGCGTGAAGGGGGCTCTCTCATCATCTCAAGGTATGTACGTTGAACTTCTTTCACACCGTACGTAGCCAACCATTTTAATCGGAGGTGGTGTCCTAGTGAAGTGATTGCAGGGTCTTATAATGTCATGGTGTCATATCTGCAAGGGTTTGCGCTGGTGCCGTGACCTCTAGTGTTCCCTCGCTGTCGCCATACCGCGGTCTCATAGTGTCACTGTCTCATAGTGTCACTGTGGCATCGTCTCGTGGCGTCACCCTGAGATGATCTCATGCAGTGGAATCACGTGTTGTGGTGCGACACTGCCGTGTGCCGTCGCTTTCCACGTTGCAGTGATCTCACACTCCTGTGACTTCAGGCATTGCAGTGTGACGCTGGTGTGCCGCTGGTGTGACGCTGGTGTTACACTGGTGTGGCGCTGGTGTGGCGCTGGTGTGCCGCTGGTGTGACGCTGGTGTGGCGCTGGTGTGCCGCTGGTGTGACGCTGGTGTGCCACTGGTGTGACGCTGGTGTGGCGCTGGTGTGCCGCTGGTGTGACGCTGGTGTGACGCTGGTGTGTGACGCTGGTGTGCCGCTGGTGTGCCGCTGGTGTGCCGCTGGTGTGACGCTGGTGTGACGCTGGTGTGACGCTGGTATGACGCTGGTGTGTGACGCTGGTGTGCCGCTGGTGTGACGCTAGTGTGACGTTGGTGTGACGCTGGTGTGACGCTGGTATGACGCTGGTGTGCGACGCTGCCGTGTAGCACCTTGAGCCGCGCGTTCTCGTCGAGGAGGCCGAGCACGCGCGTCTCCAGCACGAGGTCGTTGAGTCTCCGCTTCTCGCGCGACCGCTTAGCCGCCTCGTTGTTCTTCCTGCGCTTGTCCCAGTACGACGCGTCCTTCTTCTCCGACGGGGTGAACTCGCGCTTGCGCCGCCCAGAGCCGGACCCTCCTGATGAATTCTGGGTGCCCGAGGGGGTGCGGATGGGGGAACGACACGGGTTTTCAGTTAACCCACGACACAAAATGTAGGTTTTGTACGTTTTACATAAATCTATTTCCAAATGTTTATACCAATTGTGCTTTTGGCAACGGGCCCCGAGATGAATAATTATTTTTATTCTCTCGCAGAATAGTGCAACACTTGTGTGTTAGAGGACAGCCAAAGGTTATGATCCTGGGCTCCCACCCTTCAGCAACCCACCCTGACCAACACGGGTCAATTACGGTGAAATAACCCCCATGGTCAACACAGCTTTGGGAGGCCTTCATTCAGCAATGGAATGACAATTCACCGTAAATTATCACCTTTGAATGATTAACTTATCCAACACCGTTAATTGATGTGCAGATGACGGAGGTCACCCTAGCATGGGTACGTTCAGTGAAAAGGTCCGGCCCAGGTGATCGGGCGCCGCTGCTGGTCTAGGAACCAAGTTCATGCCGCGGTGACCTGGGAGCTGAACAGAGGTCGCAAACGGGTTTTGATTCCTTACCCGTACCCGTACCCGGCCGCACCAGGGTCGCAAATGGGTACCCGTACCCGGACGGGTACGGGTAGCCGTTCCCTACCCGTACCCGTACCCTACCCGAAATGAGTGACAAACGGCTACTCACCAGTGACTCACGGCCTACCCGTACCCGGCCGCACCAGGGTCGCAAACGGCTACGCGTACCTGTACCCAGCCGGGTACGGGTAGCCGGGTATCGGGTAGGGTATGGGTATCGGGTACCCGGTTGCGACCTCTGGAGCTGAATCATCGTTAGGGCTGAGGCAGGTAAGCGTCTCACGCCACGCCGAACAGAAACTACGACCAGGGGGGCCCCTACCTGGGACCCGGCGGCTTGATCCGCCATCCTGTTTCCGCGTGCGGCCGGAAAGTGCGACGGCTGTTGCTGCATTGGGGAGCCGTCGCTACGAGAAGAAGTGGAGTCACGTGACCCCCCGCAGGTCGTAGAGTCAAGGGGCGGCTCTGGGCAAGAAGCCATCATAGCCTCGCTTGGTTTTCTCGTGTTGTTGTACTCCTCCTCTCCCTCCTCCTCCTCCTCTTCAGACTTCTCCCTGAGCTGGTGTCGAGGTTGGAAGTGGGGATAGGTTCAGGTGAGACTGAGACCGTTTGGCTCGGTAAACGGTTTCACGTCTCTCCCACTGTCACCTGTTCACGCACACGTGGGGGACACGGGATTTATATAACAACGATCGATACGCAACAAAAGCAAAGCATCGTGTAAATCACAGCATACTTTGCCTATGAAGATGACATCACCATTCTTGAACATATATTTTATCTGAACGCATCATGAATTGGGTTTCAGCCATTACATCTCAATTTGCTATGCTATGAAACAAAGTGTGGAGAAGTTTATACAGATGTACACATGGGAAACAATTTGCGGATGGAATTGTTGTTTAGTTGCAGATTGTAAATGCATCGTTATTGAGGCAGGTTCTAAGTTTGAAACGCTGTGGGAGTTGGTACAATTTGCTAATCATTTATTTCGCCGAGTACATTTCAAACGTGGTAGAAAGTCGAAAATCCAAACCCACTTGCCATTTGCGGCTCATTCGGATCAGTCAGTGGTCGACAATCAAAATAACAAGAAGAGACATTTTTTTCGAATTCGGTACAAAACTCGGCATTTCAAGAGCCGCAATCCATATGGAAACATACATACATATATTACATTACGAAGTAGTCCGTAAAGAGGCACAGATTGCCGACCCTTGGGATGTGTGAACGGTGCGCGGTGCGGAGGTTTGCTAAGGCACGTGACTCTAGCGCCCCCCTCTGGCTAACCTCGCAGTATCCCTCCCTCCCTGCCACCCACCCACCCCCGCAATCTGGTGGCCACTCGAGAAAAGGGAGCTTATTTCAGAACATTTTTTATAGACAGTTGACGTGAGGATTTCTCACGCTGCACTGTGTTTCCCAGCTTAGTCATTCCCTCTTTTATGAGATTCTTACTCAAGATCAGTGATACACAACTTTTCCGGGCCACCGGGCCCACTGGCAACCCCACAAATAAAACTTTTCACGGACCATTATGAACCAATAACACATATTTTGTTCCATAAATGTCAAACTACCATATTTTAAAAAGCACCATAAATTATTTAAAAAATCCATCAGCAGATTCAGTCAATGTCCAGCTGTGTCGAGTCATGAATGAAATAGAAAGTACGTAACTGTGTCATGGGCAGTCGAGAACATGACGTGCCAAAATAATGAGTAATGCCCGCAAGAGCTCTGTGGATCACTTCCCACGGCCTCTTGGACCACAAACCACACAGGTTGGGAACCACCGCTCCGGCTCTGCGCGGAAGTGCGTAGACGCGAGGAGTTCCCAACATTGATCTGGTTTTTGACGAGGTGGGTTTCGGCAATGTTAAGGCCCAGGCTTTGTGCACCTTTGTCACTGGTATCAGTAGGAAGTTGGAATGTGGAAGTAGCAGAGAACATTGTGTACTTTGCGCCTCCGATTAGCAACGGCTGGCTACCTACGGTGCGAAACAAGTTCAACATACATACGTGATGTGCAACATTCTGTGCTCAAATACTGTGCGGTGTTCAAGAGACGTATTGTGTTAGCAGGGCAGGTGTTTGATGGGCTTCCAAACACCAATTTTGAATAGTGGCGGAGTGCTCATATTTGCTGTTCTTTATGAAATTTGTAATGTCTTTGAAATGGAGGTGGTTAGGACATTACAATGGCAGATGGGCAATAAACAAACAATGGAATGGAGGCCGATGGAGAGAAGGCAGATGGACTAAATTAGATGGTGTGATGAAGTTAGAGACGATGCGGAGAGTGCACCGGACGAAAGTGGCAAGAGACCATGAAGAGTGGACGACACTTTTGGAGGCCTTTGCCCAGCCGTGGTGGGACGCTGAACGGCCAAGTTCGCGAGAAAGCCAGCTTGCATGGATGTACAGTCACGGTTGAACCTCGCCAAACGCGGCTCGCCCAGAAGCTTCCAGCCATTGAAACGCAGGGTGCTTAGCAGGCGACACTCAGAATTCCATGGCAGGACTGGGTAAGCAAATTTGAAGCTAATAATAGAAGCTGGCCAGTAAGTGCCTTAGATGTAATCAGGAAGAGGCGATTGTAATGGTTGGCGCTCGTGTGGCATTGGAGTGGCACTCACAAGGCTGGTGACCAAGGATTAGAGCCAAAGCCAGATGGCAGAGCACAAATTGGGCGTTAGGGTGTCGGGAGACGTAACAGCTGCAGGATCTGGGCAGAAGGAAGGAAGCGATGGCGGTGTGTTATGACATTACTGGCGTTGGCTGTGATGGCGTCTTGCCGTTGATATGTGCAGTGTATACCGTATGCGTGCTCGTGTTAAAATAGGACCTAGAGCGTGACTAATTCTGTACATCTACGAGAGAGACCGTGATTGCTGTTACTGTCTTGGAGTCATGCCCAGAGACAAGAGAGAGTTGCTGGAGGGAGTGAGGGGAGAGCGAGGGGAGGGAGAGACAGTATGTGTGTGTTGAGAGATTTAGAGGGGTGGAGGGAGGAATTATTGGGAAAATGTACAGCAGTCCATTATGTCGGGTGGGGCAGTGGTTAGCGCACTGTTATTTACCCGGAATCCTGAGTTAAATCCCTGATATCACTCGCTGTGGCTCACATCAGTGGTGAGTAACATGAGTGGTCAGTGCGGGGTGAGGAGGGAGGGGGGCGTCACCAATCTGCGTTGACTACCGTGGTGAAGTATGGTCAAACAACGCACGTGACCAACACGTGGTGAAGTATGGTCAAACAACGCACGTGACCAACACGTGGTGAAGTATGGTCAAACAACGCACGTGACCAACACGTGGTGAAGTATGGTCAAACAACGCACGTGACCAACACGTGGTGAAGTATGGTCAAACAACGCACGTGACCAACACGGTGTGGGAAGGCCTCTTCGTCCACCAACCGAGGGGATATCACGACGGATTTGTTCCAGCAGCGGATAGATCATGGCCTACGACGACGACGACGATGAAGAGAAAGAGTGAGAGGAGGAGGGGGAGATATTGAGACAGCTGGGAGGGAGGGCGAGGGAGGGAACGAGGCAGGATGCAGACAGTATTCATAGACGACGAGATGAGCGAGAGTGCAGGGAGCGCATGTGCGAGTGAGACGCTGTGCGAGTGAGACACTGTGCGAGGGAGGGGCGAGGGAGGGAGAAGGGTGGGGGGTGAGAGACGGGAGTGAGTGTGAGATGAGGGGGGTGAGGGAGAGATGAGGGGGACGAGTGTGAGATGAGGGGGGTGAGGGAGAGATGAGGGGGGTGAGGGAGAGATGAGGGAGATGAGGGGGGTGAGTGTGATAGTGCGCGAGTTAGAGACGGAGTGTGGCAGTGGGACACCGAGGGAGAGTGAACGGGAGGGTGTGGGGATGAAGGGTGGGGTAGGGAGTGCGAGAGAGGGAGGGGGGGGGTGTGGGATTGCCAGGGGCACGGTGCTGGAGGGAGAACGAGAGGGAGGGGGGTGTGTGGGATTGCAAGGCGCACGGTGCTGGAGGGAGAACGAGAGGGAGGGGGGTGTGTGGGATTGCGAGGGGCACGGTGCTGGAGGGGGGGGCGAGAGGGATGTGTGGGATTGCGAGGGGCACGGTGCTGGAGGGGGGGGTGAGAGGGAGGGGGATGTGTGGGATTGCCAGGGGCACGGTGCTGGAGGGGGGGCGAGAGGGAGGGGGGTGTGTGGGATTGCGAGGGGCACGGTGCTGGAGGGAGAACGAGCACGAGAGGGCTGAGTCTGTTTAGCGTGGGAGTGAGAGACGGAGTGTGGCAATGGGAGAGGAGAGTGTGGGATTGAGAAGGGGGAGGCTGGTGGGTGAGCCCGGGGGGGGGGGGGTGATGGGGACGGGCGAGTGGGAATGTGGGCGGTGAGAGGCGGGGGGGGAGCAACGGGGGGGGGTGATGTGGGGGGTGAGAATGTGGGCGGTGAGAGGAGGGGGGGGGGGCAACGGGGGGGTTGGGGGGAGTTACTGGGTTCGTTGCTGCTGGACCTGAGCCCAGTGAACTGGGTCAGTGGGGCTCGTGACGCGTCACACGGGGCCTGTGACGACACGGGGCCTGTGACGACACGGGGCCGCGTGTTGACGCGCTGCTGCTGCGTGTGTTTGTCGCAGGGGGGGGGGGGTCTGGCTTACACGTCCGATATGAGACTTACGTCCTTAATAATAGAGGTTTGTTTTTGGGTTAGATGGCGTAAATGTTTACGCGAAATCCGAAATGAGACTTACGGCTGAGCCAACCTGGAGGTGGCACGGTGTTCGATAATCGCTGGCATCCCGTATCGAAGCAACTCACGGCCAGATTACTGAGAATACACCGCGCACACGATATGGAATATTGTTACATACGCATTGTGTTGTTGTATTGCATATATAATTATGGTGCGATTATACAGCTAAAAGTATAATATTTCGGTGCAGTATAACTCACTGATAATTGTCATATAGCGATTGAGTTTCTTCCATTACATATGTTATTTAAAAGATTGTTGCAGAGGAATGTTTACATTTGCATTATTACACAATTATATCGGACTAAAACATAAATCTACGTCTTCCTTTTCAACACGCGTGGGGCGGGGAGAATTTCCACATTCGTGTGACGGAGCCCAGAATTTCCATACCACAAACACTTGATTTCACAACCTTGTAATAATTGTATCGACCTCCAGTACACAATAGTAACCATCCTAATGAGCCGACTCGGCAGTAACATTTACCTATTACGTACGTGTGATACAGATATTAGTGTAGAGATTATTCTTCTTGGTTCTTTCGGTAAAGTCACGTAGAATGGAAATAATAAAATAATAAAAAGAAAACATAAAATAATTCCCATGTGAGAATTATTTTAATATGTTTTATTTACGTAGAATGGAAATAATAAAATAATAAAAAGAAAACATAATAAAATAATTCTCACATGAGAATGGAAATAATAAAATAATAATAATAAAACATCATAAAATAATTCTCATGTGAGAATTATTTTATTATGTTTTATTCTCACATGGGAATGGAAATAATAAAATAATAACATTTAAGCATAATAAAATAATTCTCATGTTTTATTTTTATTATTTTATTATTTCCATTCTACGTGACTTTACCGAAAGAACCAAGAAGATGAATCCCTGCAGTCACGAAAGCTTTAAATCGAAATTTAGTGTAGAGATTATTACCCGGCTGAGGGAATGAAGCAATAGCGTTAGTAGCCATTATCCTGTTGGGCCCATGACTTCATTGGTATTCATTATTATTATAATACAGAAAGCATTAAAAAAACATCTCATGATAGGGACATTATATTTGAGTTGTGTTCATAAAAGCGATCCCGTGCAGGGTTACTCTCGAATTCGTAAACGACGATCAGCACTGAGCGGTGTGAAATCTCGTGATGTTCCACAAGGGCTAGAAAGCTGAGATTCAGCACAATGTAAACCAATGTTTTCAATTTGATGACGGTGCAGAGATTGTTGATTGGTATCACTCAGGACAGAGTCAGTCAAAAGTTCTGCATTGTATAAACTTAAATATATACACCGCCACAAAACCGTCCATTGATCAATGTACCCGTTCAAAATACTATTGTTGAATTTAAACATTTCAAGATCAATCGTCGCTATTAACCTCGAATATATTTAAAACATTGATTATAAAAGCAATATGGGCGTTCATATAATTAGTAAAATGTTCTACAATCAAAGTCACGTGACAATCTGTGATTGAGTAGCTGCGGTGCACTGTCGACTCAGGGGCTAGTCGAGTTAAGATTCCCGACCACGGCTAACATCAGTGTTGAGTAGTATCTGAACCCTGCCTTGGACCTCCCTCCTTGACCATCCCCTACTGAGACCAGTCTGGTGAAGTATGGTCAAAAAACCACCCATGGGGAGGATTTGAGTCTCGCCCCACATTTCGATGAAACACGGAGGGCCTCGGACACAAGGATGCTATTATGCTCTTACAAGTCAAGTAAACATATATTACTCTGTAGTAAGTAATATTACTCCGTGTGTTGACGCCACTAGGTCACCATGGCCTGTGTGGGGTTGGTGCCAACACACCTCGTCATCGCTTCCTTCCCTCTGCCAGACGCAGCCACCATTTGCAGAGTAAACAATGTGCAATACTGCGTTGGCAGTGGTTGCACAGGCCCAAATAGCACATGCGTCAAAAATAAAGTTGTTAACCTCTTCCAAATGCCTGGCTGCGTGCAAGATTAGGTGAACGTACCCTCCAGACAGAGCGTCTAACAATATAAAAGGTAATCATTGCAAGTTTCCTTTGCACCCATTTGTACGCGTGAAAGGAATTGCTCCGTCTCATTTGTGCAGTTTTCCTCACTCCATGAGCACAGTGATTTTCATTTAATTAATTCAAATTCCAGTCCTGGATTAAGCCAACTATCTCTTTGAGCTGATAATGAGCATCGGTAATCTTCTTGGTTCTTTCGGTAAAGTCACGTAGAAGGGAAATAATCAAATAATAAAAATAAAACATAATAAAATACAATTCTCACGACGTTTCGGCCACAACGCTGCTTGCGTTGTGGCCGAAACGTCGTGAGAATTGTATTTGATTATGTTTTATTTTTAGTTTTTTAATAAGTTTTATTTTTATTATCTTATTATGTTTTATTTATATTATTTTATGTTTTATTTTTATTATTTTATTATTTCCCTTCTACGTGACTTTACCGAAAGAACCAAGAAGATGAATCCCTGCAGTCACGAAAGCTTCAAATCGAAAGCATCAGTAATGTGAATTCACCATGCTGGTCAGTGCCGAGGACAAGATGAGAGTTCACTCAGTACCGATGCTAACCATGGAGAGGGAATCGAACTCAGGTGGCAGGGTTCATAGCATAGTACGCTAACCCCTGCCACCCTCATGCCCACCACCAAGACATGTTTAATATACACGTTGACTTCTCATTAAAAGTGATTTATCTGCCCAGGAAAATCCTGAAGACCACGACAAAATGTGCAGTGTTTAGGACAATCGCTGCCAACGACAGTTGCTGCGCCGGCTTCACCCACGACAAAAAATGTAAACGATTACCAAAATCTGGAACAAATCTGCCCACTGCACCAACATTGGGCAACAGGGCTGGCAACTTACCCTCAGAGAGCAGACAAAGGTTACAGAATTTCCCAAGGTTGTGTGCCCTCTAGACCAATCACCACTCCACCCAAATGCACTTTTCAGTAAACTCAATTTTCTATGGCTGGTTATAACTCTATGCCATTGCCCTACCAAGGTAATGGCAGTAAATGTTTTGCCGGTTGTGAATACCCCAAGTGCATTGGAGTCATGTGACTCGTTTTGAAGAGTCTGCTGCGTTGGAATGTTTGGCAAAGTCTTTGTTGAGGGTTTTTTTCCTTCTATTTTGTGGGCAAGAAAACAAGTGGTTAGGGAAACCTCATGCAAACGAGGGGATAATCCTTAGAACGCACGGCACACAGGCCTGGAACCCATCTTGCCGTGCCGCGATGTAATGGCCGTCTCGCAGGCCATTGCGTTCGGGGGTCCTCACGGCGCAGGGTGATCACTGCGTGATCCACCAACCCCTGCCCTCCACAGTTGCGTACGATGGAATACGATTCGTATGTACACGAGTTATTCAATTAGGATTTTTATTAAACAAATTCATGTAATTGTTTGCATAACACCAACATAACATGTGTCACTGCAAGCACAGAGAGCACACGACTGAGTTGCAAAGTTGGGATTTCAGATACTCAACCCCCCAGTGGGATGATATGACATCATCATATTGCTCGAAGGTATATAAAAAGAAATAAGCACCATCTTGCCTCCACTCGCAAGAGAGTGCAATTTCCACTTCTGTTGACCAACCCCTTTAAAGAGAACGTAACATATGTGACATCAGGTGATAGAAATAATGATGATCATGGGAGGTTTGGGATCACAGTGAAAAGTCACACCCCATAAATTAAATGTCAAGGCCGGCTCACAACACAAGGGACAGCTACCATCAGCTGGAGTTTCACCTAGGGTCGAAAAATGCCAAAATAGAAAACCTGTCAAGTTAGGGGTGCAATTTAAATGCAAGTTGTTGATGTTGTTGGGTCTAAGAACAGTTTCAGAGACGCAGATTTTCACTGTCTGGAGAAACCGGATTAAACTCGTGCAGGGATGGGCCCAGGTCGTGTTCAGATCTGGAAATTCCATTATCGCTAAATATGTCTTTGCCGTTGCATGTGTGTCGCAACTATGTGGGTGTGTCCATTGTATTTGTGCATATTCTTTAAGTCAAAGAGTCTCCCCGGCCGAGCGAGCGTTGGATAGCACTCTGGTTCAGATATCACACACCAATGAATGTTGGGCCGTGGCTGAGAATCGAACATAGCTAGCCAGGTTTATAGTGCAGTGTGCTAATCACCGTGCCACAACTCCACCTCGATCGAGTTAATTACGAGTAAAATATCACATCTCAGCAATCTGCCATCACCCCCTTCATTAATCACCTTTCACATACTATTAATGCCTTAATTCATGCTGGAAAAGCCTCACTAAGTCTTAAGACCCTCTGGAGGATTCTGCAAGGTAATGTTTGGACATTTCCCATTTCGTCATCTCCATATGGGGGTAACCACAGTACCCGGACAAAAACAAAACATCCAATGCATTAGAAGGGATAACATACGCAAGCATCCACACTGATATAATCAAGAATCTATTGCTGTACCACTCTCTCATGTCCACGTTGCAGCCAGCCACCCCTTGCACTATCAACCCATTACCCCGTAACCACCTTCTGTCCTCACCACTCACCGCTCACATCCTCACCCCTCGAAAATCTGCCGCACCTCCGATTAGCACGGCTGGCTACGCACGGTGGGAGAGAAGTTCTACATATATACACGTACCACCACTCCCTCCCACTCTTATCCTCACCATTACCATTTAACCCCTCACCACCCCACGTGGTCCCACCAGTCCGACCGTGTCCCTCCTCTCTCCTCACCGCCTCCCCCCAACCCCCTCCCATCCTCACCCTTCCCATCCTCACCCTTCCCATGCTCACCCCTCCCATCCTCACCCCTCCCATCCTCACCCTTCCCATCCTCACCCTTCCCATCCTCACCCCTCCCATCCTCACCCTTCCCATCCTCACCCTTCCCATCCTCACCCCTCCCATCCTCACCCTTCCCATCCTCACCCTTCCCATCCTCACCCTTCCCATCCTCACCCTTCCCATCCTCACCCTTCCCATCCTCACCCCTCCCATCCTCACCCTTCCCATCCTCACCCCTCCCATCCTCACCCTTCCCATCCTCACCCTTCCCATCCTCACCCTTCCCATCCTCACCCTTCCCATACTCACCCTTCCCATCCTCACCCTTCCCATCCTCGCCCTTCCCATCCTCGCCCTTCCCATCCTCGCCCTTCCCATCCTCACCCTTCCCATCCTCACCCTTCCCATCCTCACCCCTCCCATCCTCACTCTTCCCATCCTCACCCCTCCCATCCTCACCCTTCCCATCCTCACCCTTCCCATCCTCGCCCCTCCCATCCTCACCCTTCCCATCCTCACCCTTCCCATCCTCACCCTTCCCATCCTCACTCCATCACCGCCAGGGATCCCGCCCGTCTCATTGTTTCAGACGCTCACCCGTCCCCTCCTCCCTCCCCCACGTGCTCCCCCCCCCCCCCCGCGCTGTGCCCCCCCCCCAACTCCTCACTCCCTCCCAGCTTCTCCCCCCTGCGCCCTACATTTCGCAAGGCGGGTTCACCGGGTTCATGCAAATGAGCACACGGGCACGTGCGAGGGAGTGTACATGGGTGGGAGTGTGTGGTGGAGTGCCTGCGTGTGTGGGGGTTATAGCTTTTTGAGAGTGTGTGGTGGAGTGTCTGTGTGTGTGTGGAGGTTACATACATATCCTCACCATTCCGTCAAAAACAACCCCCTACCTCCTCGTTTGTGCCGGACGGCAACGCTGTGGTGGGCAGTGCCGTGGGGGGAGGGCCAACTTAGATTGGCCATTCCCCTCATGGCAATTGTAACCACCACAGCGGCCAAATGGGGGCTCTGAACGGGAGCGAGTGGCTGGTAACCCCTCCACCTTCAATTAATTACCACCAAACCACGATTAAAAAATTTAATTAAGCTTGTGCCGGAGGCCCCGGGGGGACAGGCGTCTATGACGTCTCCTGGCCAAACCCCATTTGGTGGAGCCAGGAGACTGAATCCTTACCCTCGGGGCTCCTCCAGAAACAACAAAAACCCAACACAGGTGGCGACGTGGAATGTTCGAACGCTCACTGGGGAGGAGAGACTGCCACTCCTCTGTCGGGAGCTGGACCGGTACCGCCTAGATCTCTGTGGTATTCAGGAGGTCCGGTGGACCGGCTCTGGCTCCTGCCTCTAATCGGGGCAGGAGACTGCCAAACAACAGGGAGTGGCTCTTCTTCTGACCAAAAGAATGGAGGGGGCGTGGGAGCGTGGCGGAGAGGTGTGGGAAGCTGTAAGCCCCAGGCTACTTTGGGCTCGCCTTCCCATCAACCAGAGGCGAGGAGTGGTGGTCGTGGTTGCTTATACCCCCACCGAAGACGAACATCCGTGGAGGGATGCAGGCAAGGCCGATGAGTCAGATGCCTTCTACGACTTCCTGTCACAGGTGCAAGCTAAAGTGGCCCCTCGGGATAGAGTCATCTTGTTGGGTGACTTCAATGCCTGAGTTGGTCATGATGCTGCCACTTGGTCTGGAGTGATTGGAAGGCATGGGCCAGATCAGCTCAATAACAACGGCAGGAGGCTGCTCGATTTTTGTGCAGCCTATGGGCTTGTAATTACCAACACGCTGTTCCGGCATCGGCGCATCCACACAACATCATGGATGCATGCCGGGTCCAAGCAAGAACATCTTCTGGACTACATAGTGACAAAACAGCGGATGCGGGCCCATGTCCTTGACACCAGGACCTACCGTGGAGCTGATCTACCCACTGACCATCGACTTGTCATCTGTAAGATGCGCCTGCCATTCTTCCACTCCGGTGGTGGGTGTACACCCAGGACCCCATTCAAACCCATAGTGGTATGGTCTCAGCTAGCTGATAAAAGTTGCGAGAATTTCATCATCGCTTGCGGCTGGGGTTGGCATCGTCCCCCACTCATCCTGATGTCGAGGGGAAATGGGTGAGGTTTAGGATTGTAGCTCATGCGGCTGCAATGGCTGCTTTGGGTACACGGTCCAGACTCCCCCAGAGACCCTGGCTCACAGAGGAGATGTTCAGGCTGGCTGAGAAAAAGTGACAGGCCCACTCTCACCATCTGCAGTATCCCACATCAGAAAATGAGGCTTACCGCAGCCTTCGCTCGGAGATTCAGAGAGCCATGAGGCGCTGCAAGGATGGGTGGTGGTCACGGGTTGCTGGGGAGATGGAGTCTGCCTCAATTGCCCGCGATCACAAGTTGCTCTTTAACTCCATGAAAAAAGTAACCTGCAGTGCCACACCTATTACCATCATTTGGAGAAAGAACGGTGATCCAATATCCGACTCCCAGGACCAGGTTTGCAGATTTGGTGAAAACATCGTGGGACAAAATATTGGAAAAAGAAGTCACCCAAATGAGGTGCCATCTGTTGAGGAAGTACTGAAGGCGATCTGGAGTCTGAGACCAGGAAAGGCACCGGGCAAAGATGATCTCCCAAGTTAAATGCTGAGGGAGGGTGGCGTTTGTGCACAGACTACCCTACATGACATCATAACAACAGTCTGGACCACTGGACGGGTTCCACAGGATTGGAAGGATGCCCTGGTCCCCCTCTTTAAGAAAGGGGACCGCACAGACTGTAACAACTACAGGGGCATCTCACCCCTCAGTGTGCCGGGAAAGGTCATTGCAAGGATTATTCAACATCGCCTTGCTAGGCATGCTGAGGAGAGGCTTGTGGAGCCCAAATGCGGTTTCAGGAAAGAGCGGTCCTGCACAGATGCCATATTTTCTGTCCGTCTGCTACAGCAGAGGTGTAGGGAATGCCAACAAGACCTACATCTCTGCTTTATTGACCTGGTCAAGGCTTATGATACCATCAGTAGGCCTGGGCTCCGGGTTGTTCTTCGTGCTTTCGGAGTCCCTGACCCTCTGCTCATGATCATTAAGGACCTTCATGATGGTGAGCGGGCCCGGGTAAAACTACGTGGCCGGGAGTCAGAGCCATTCCCTGTTCACCTTGGGTGCGACAGGGATGTCCTCTGGCTCCCACATTATTTAACATCTATTTCGACCACATAGTTCGTGAAGCCTTCAATAGCTGTACCAGAATAATTTCCATCAGGTACAGATACAATGGGAGGCTGATCAATGCCCAGGTGCGGTCTCAACCATGTTATGTATGCCGACGATCTGGTAATTGCTGCTCACTCAGAGGAGGAGTTGGAGGCGCTGTTGCTGAACCTGGAGCTTGCCACTAAGAGGTGGGGCCTTACCATCAACCCCACCAAAACTAAGCACCTGCCTGGGTATTTTGTATCATGGACACTCCACCCCCACAACTCCCAATTGGTGATAGGGCAGTTGTGGAAAGAGTGGAGAGTTTCCCATAACGGGGCAGTGTGCTCATGACCAGCTTCGATTTGACAGCAGAGGTCTCACTCCGAATCAGTCTAGCGGCATTATCTTTTCATCGGTTGCGTAACGCTGTGTGGAAGCTACCTGGTCTGTCACTCCGCACGAAGCTTCAGGTCTTCTTGGCCACAGTCATTCCCTCCCTTCTCTACGCTTGCGAAACGTGGACCCCCCTAATGGAACATCTTCGCCGGTTTGAAACATTTAGGCTGGCCTGCCTACGATCCATCCTGGGTTTAACCAGGCTGGCTTGTGTGAGGAGCTCACAATTCCTTAAAGATCTGGACAAAGTCTAATCGGTGAGCTCCTCCAGCAGGCAAGACTGCATTGGCTGGGTCATGTAGCCCGCATGCCCAGCCACCGCATGCCTAAACCGCTTTTATTCGGCCGGATAGAGGGGGCTAAACGGGCTTGGCACGGGCTAGAGAAGAGATGGAGTCATGTGATACAGGAGGATGTGGAGCTGAGTGGACTTGCCGATGACTGGTACCAGCGGTGTCAAGATCGGCCTCAGTGGAGGAGGCTCGTGAAGGACGCTACTGGCGGTGGAGTGACGTTCACATCGAGCGGAGCGCCGGGTGCTAAAGCACAGCAAGTTGGCACAGTAGGGGGCACAGGTGGTGCATCAGCCAGTCATCTCGGTCATCTCAGTCAGTCGACCCGTGGCACCTGGGTCTGCCCCGTGACCTCCTGCCAGCGGGCGTTCGACACTTCACGTGGCCTCAACGTTCACATAGCCTGGCACAAGCGTCGTGGTGACGTCACCGCTACTTAGTTGCGAATGACGGTTATTGTTGTTGGAGTGTGTGATGGAGTGTGTGATGGAGTGTCGGGGAGCGGTAGTGCAGGCGGTCAGGGCGCTGCGCTACGAACCTGGCGACCCGGGTTTGATTCCTGCTAACGGCCGGCGCCGGTGACGAACCGGTCCTGAGCCTCCCCTAGGTAGACTCAGCCTTAAATTAGTACAGTACCTGGTGCGGTGTGTAGAAAACATCGCCACAGGGGGAGACAAAGGCGGCCGGGCGTGGTGCTGGCCACCCACCCCCTCGCGTGCCGTGCCAGCCTTCAGAGGTGCTTGCTAACAGCACTTACCCCAACAGTCTGTTAAGGCTATACGGGGGAGCTTTGTCTTTGGAGGTTATAGTGTGTGTCTGATGTGTGGTGGAGTGTCTGTGTGTGGAGGCTAAAGGGTATGTCTGAGTGTGTGGTGGGGGTATAGTGTGTGTCTGGTGGAGTGTCTGCGTGTGTGTTGAGGTTATTGTAGTGTGTGACTGATGTGTGGTGGAGTGTCTGTGTGTGGAGGCTAAAGGGTATGTCTGAGTGTGTGGTGGGGGGTATAGTGTGTGTCTGGTGGAGTGTCTGTGTGTGTATTGAGGTTATTATAGTGTGTGTCTGTGTGTGTGGGGGGGGGTGTTTCTTTGGTGGAGTGTCTGTGTGTGAGGAGGTTATTATAGTGTGTGTCTGACTGTGTGGTGGTGTTTCTGTGTGTGTGTGGAGGGGGTTATAGTGTGTGTCTAAGTGTGTGGTTGAGTATGGGGAGCGGTAGTGCAGTGGTTCGGGCGCTGCACTACGAGCCTGGCGACCGAGTTCGATTCCTGCTCACGGCCAACACCAGTGACGATTATCTGAACCGGTCCTGGGCCTCCCCGAGATCGACTCAGCCTCAAATGAGTCACTGGTGCGGTGTGTTATAAACATCGACACTGGGGGGACAAAGGCGGCCAGGCGTGGTGTTGGCCACCCAACCTATCAAGTCGTTTCCGCCTTGATAGGTGCTCGCTAACAGCACTGGCCCCAACAGTCTGTTAAGGCTATCTTTGTTTTTGTGGGGTGATAGGATGTGAGGTGGAGTGTCTGTGTTACAGTGAGTGATGTAGTCCATGTGTCGTGTCTGTATGCGAGTAATGCATATGTTAGTGTCTGTGATTGTAGTGTTTGACTGTTATCGCGTTTTTGATTTATTATCAAGTGCAGTGTGTTATAGTGTGTGATGTAATATTTGGCTCTTAAAGAGTCTGTGTGTGATGTATTGTCTATGAAGCACAGAGGGTTCTAGTGTATGTGACTGCCTGTTACAGTTTTAGTTTGTGTGCTGAACTTCTTTCGTACCGTATGTGTGATAGTGTGTCAGTGTGTCACGTAGTCTGACTGATCACCCATCTAACCGGGCTTCAACCTGCTTCGCTTCCAACAACCGACCAATGTTATTGGTCACACACCTTAAGACTTGGCTGCGTTAAGACACCGAGGTGCCAGAATAGACCTCTTTATTTACGCATCTAGGACAGGTTTTAGGAGTCTCAAAACTCGCTTTGATGAGGCTCCTGTACAGAGTGGGTTTGGCCAATTCTAGCTTCCAACAACCGACCAATGTGATTTGGTCGTAAACCTTAAGACTTGGCTGAGTTTAGCCACCGAGACACAGGGGACAAACATAATTATTTATTCGACTTAGAAAGGTTTTAGGAGTCTCAAAACTCGATTTGATTTGGGTCCTGCACAAAGTGGGGTTTGGCCAATTTTAGCTACCAACAACCGGCCAATGTGATTTGGTCGTAAACCTAAAGACTTGGCTGAGTTTAGCCACCGAAACAGAGGGGACAGACATAATTATTTAATCGAGTTTTAGGAGTCTCAAAACTCGATTTGATTTGGGTCCTGCACAAAGTGGGGTTTGGCCAATTTTAGCTTCCAACAACCGGCCAATGTGATTTGGTCGTAAACCTTAAGACTTGGCCGAGTTTAGCCACCGAGACACAGGGGACAGACATAATTATTTATTCGACTTGGGAAAGGTTTTAGGAGTCTCAAAACTCGATTTGATTTGGGTCCTGCACAAAGTGGGGTTTGGCCAATTTTAGCTACCAACAACCGGCCAATGTGATTTGGTCGTAAACCTAAAGACTTGGCCGAGTTTAGCCACTGAAACGCAGGAGACAGATATTATGATTTACTCGCCTAGGAAAGGTTTTAGGAGTCTAAAAACTCGATTTTATTTGAGTCCTGCACTTCGTGGGGTTTGGCCAATTCTTTAGCGAGTGTTTCTTTGTTGTTGCTGCTTTGCAGGAAGAAACTGGAGTGGTTGTGGAGAATTCGTACAAAACCGAGGGAACAACTTGTGAATATATTTGGAGATTGTGCACCGCATGGGTACCCTTTGCATCTTTGTGCATGTTAATTCTCATTACCTGTCAAAATCTTGAGGATTTTTCTATTTTGATCATGTAATAAAAAACACACACATGCAGCCATTTTTCACTAATCTACATAAATTTGCGGGTAATCTTCACGTTTGCCTGCAAGTTTGTCCTGAGAAGTGCTCCCTCGAAACCACTCCAGCAAATTTCAAGAATGAGTCATGTGAAAGCATACCATGTGTTGTTTAGGTGAACCAGGTTTAATATTAATTTAAAACAAACTATTAGCTTTGACCCAATAATTATATACTCTTTGGTTATTTCGGTAAAGTCACGTAGGTATAAAATAACATAATTATGTTTATTGGCTAGAAAACTGCTTATCCAATCTTCATTTACAATATCCCAGGCACGTGGTGTATGCCTCTTTTCAAAATCATACTAGTACCCATATGCGATGCTGTGAGTAGTGGTGGCTCACTGATAAGCACGAAGGTCAATAAAACCTGTCCAGCATTGAGATATCGCACAATTACTGTGGTGTAATGTTGATGTTGTATTACAGTAGTTATTCACAATTCCATTTTTTGACAGTTAGTGTAGTTATGCGAGTAGTGCGGTGATGCGAGTGAATAGTAATGTAATATTTATATTACCGTGATTATACATTAGCTTGTATATTTTAATAGACTACTATAGTTTAGTAAGTCATGTTAATATTGTAATAAAGGTGAGAGTGTAAAGATGTAATTTGTGTAGTTAGAGCTAAACATTTGTAGTATAACTAGTATATATTATCGTGGTAGTGCAGTAATAACATTAATCATGTAAATTGCTACTGTGGTAGTAAGTCTAGTGACACTGTGATGATACAACTTATTTATTTATTATGTAATTCTATCAGTAAATGTAGTGATGCTAATTGTATTGTTAATAAGGGTAGTGCTGTAATATTACCAGTGTAGCCAAGCTATTGGTACTGATCACTGATTGCAAGACGGTGCACTGATGTCCCTGCTGTTACTGGCGGTTGTTAATGGTGGAGTTAACAGTGCGGTGTGTCGTCACTCATACAGTGGTGATGTCACTTGGAGCGAATCACTGTAATCGCAAACTCTATTTTTCCTTCTCAATCACGCACCCTTACAAAGCACTACTGTACATTATACACTCTCATAAAGGGATCGAACAAACGCAGTGTCTTGTGGAGACGGTGGCTTCTGTGGGCATGGGATTCAGGCAAACACACGTGCATGGGAGTCGCCATTTTGTTGAGGCCCAACATTTATGTGTTGTGTCTCTCTCACCTTGTCCCCGTCTCACTGGGTCTCTCTACAGTCATTAGAAGGGGATTTAGAAAATGACACCACTTTTAAATTATTTGCGTCGTATACATTTTACGAGTTTTTTTTATATATAGTCATGATAATAATGATATATTGTAAGGTTAATGTGAGTGGTGAATGATATCCGAATCAGCCCTGGGCTCTTCACCAGAGGTGTGGACTCGAGTCATGTGACTTGGACTCGAGTCAGACTCGAGTCATGAATTTGATGACTTGCGACTCGACTTGGACTTGCATAACAATGACTTTGTCCCACCTATGAGATGTGGACTCGAGTCATGTGACTTGGACTCGAGTCAGACTCGAGTCATGAATTTGATGACTTGCGACTCGACTTGGACTTGCATAACAATGACTTTGTCCCACCTCTGCTCTTCACACACCAACGCACACTAACCACAGCAGTGAAGTTTGGCCAAACCCCGACAGCGAGAGGAACTTAATCCATCATTGGATTGGCAGAGGACTGGAAATGTAATTGTAAACGAATGCATTAATACCCTTTATTTTAAAAGGGAAAGCCTTACCAAGTCTCAAGTTTCTGGAGTGAAAACTTCCATTATATTCGACTAGAGGAGAGTCCTACATTATAATGTTTTTTTTTTAATTAATTCTACATACGAGTATATTGTGCCTGGGACAAAACTGGGGAACCTAGAGAAGAACTCGTACACAACAAGAGATGATAACGCCAAAAGCTCAACACACATGCATTCAAGAGTCTGCTTGCATTGCCGTATCTTGGCCACCTTGCAACCATGTGCATTTAGAAGTTTCACACATCTCTGCGTGGTCCACCAACCCTTACCTCCAGGGCTTCATTTTTTATTTTACATTTTTCTGAACGATGCGAGGTTGACTCGAAGTATGGGTGTAAGGCACCAGCACCAGAGCACTAGGTATGCCGATCTATAATCATGTTTTATTGTACCCCTATACAGTATTGCGATGATTTGATGAACAGGTTGAAATTTAATTACATACAAAACAAGGCGAGATGATGTGGTGTGTGCCAAACAAATCCTAAAACAGCATTCCAAACTGTTGCGGCTGAAGTTGAAGAACCGCTCACCCCAATGCACTGAATCACAGCATTGCACAAGTTTGCACCACCGCTTACTAGTCTTGCGCAAGGTATCTTGTTTTTATTAAAATAGGTGTAAAGATCGTGTTTATATTACGACTATCGAATTTCCAAATGAGATACATTTTTTTGAGGTGGGTGCGAGTTAAGACTTGATTCCCGACACGTTTTGCTTGAACAGTCAGTTTCTTCGATATAAAACGTTCAAGTTGAACTTGTATTTTTGTCTCCGTGTCTGTCTCTGTGGCTCCCTGTCTCTCTGTATCACGATCTCTTCATGTCCTTCTGTTAGTCTTCATGTCTGTTTGCCCAACTCTCTCTGTATCTGAGCCTGCCAACTTGTCTCTATTTCACACCGTTTTTCTGTCTTTGACTTTCTCCCTCTTTGAATGTTACAAGAACTATTACACTACTAATAATATAGTAATAGCAACTATAATAACATAATTCAGAGGTTGTTTTCTTCATATGTTTGGCCAGTTATTAAGTATGGCAGGAACCCCATGAACTCACAAATACATAACACATTGCTGCGGAGGGAGCTGGTAGGAACGTTGGGTTGCTCGGTCAATGGCCAGGGTCAACGGCGGCGTGGTGTATTCCGCAAATAGGGCACCACGGGGTGACCAGCCCCTCCCCACCCAGCCCCACCCCTCCCACCCCCCACCCTCCCCACCCAGCCCCTCCCCACCCTCCCCACCCAGCCCCTCCCCACCCAGCCCCTCCCTCCCCACCCAGCCCCTCCCTCCCCACCCAGCCCCTCTCTGCACGACGGACGGACACAATAATCCCCTGTGGGCTGGTGTAACCAGGAGGTTCCTACCAGTATAATGTACATATAGTCTGAAATCTGGAACATTCTTAACTGAAAAGTAATGTTTCCTGAGATATGTGCTTGCGATAGATATCCGTATATAGATCCTCCGCTATGTTCATGGTACTGTCTTTACCATTGGTTATGGTTCCATCTTTCTTTCTCAGGGCTAGTCTTTGCGATTTGCCAATCATCAACTTCCCTTTCTCTGTTTTTATGCTCATTTCTTTTTTTGGCATGACAAAAAAAACAGAGTTCCCCCCAAAAACGAAATTACTGGACATCATTATTGAAGCACAGAACAGCTGTTGGATACAAACAAGCGGCACTATTTACTAAAGCTTACACATAAATTAGACATTTTTATTGTCTCAATCGTTCCATTAAAAAACTGAGACAAAACTTACTTGCAAAAATGTATAGATCCATGAGCCTTCTGTTATACGTATATATAATGTTCATATAGAGCATAGAGAGCCAAATAACACGAATTAGAGGAAAATCAAGCACTTGAGCAAGCTGGATTTAGAACAAAAATGTAGTTTTTTTACCACCATTCACCACATACATTCCATCATATGAAAGAAAATATATCAAATACCATAATGCCTGCATTTCACAAACTATGAAAACGCATATGATTCATGGAAACTGATGTAGTCATACTCTTTGGTTCTTTCGGTAAAGTCACGGATGTAGAAAAAGAAAATAAATCATATCTCTCGCTGGTTCAGCAGTTACACGGCTGGATTCTTTTCTCCGCCTGAGGACGACCGCTTGTGTTGCGATCGAAACGTCGTGATAGATTATTTTTATTATTTTATTTCCTTTTTCTACCTACGTGACTTTACCGAAAGAACCAAAGAGGATGGATTGCTGCAGTCACGAAAGCTTCAAATCAAGATTGATACAGTCATCCAGGCTCTCACAAGAGGCTTTAAAGTTACCAATATGAACAATGATAACTATTTACAAAAATGGAAGAGTTATAATACTTCTGCATGTAGAAAATGTAATATAACACAGAGGAGTCAAGCAAGGAGATATGCTCCCAACAAGGTTATTGACAGTGACACTTATAATATAAATTCTGAAGTTGGTAGATGAGAAATGAAGGCGTATATATACACATTGAGAAATTATAAACAATCTTAGATGTTACGTCTGATAGTCGTTACCATGTCCAATGGAAATGAATTATAAGAAATAACTGAAAAACTAAGCAAAGAAGGTTGCAACATTGGGCCAAAGATAAATATATTTTAAAAAAGTCATGTATAACAATTTTGTTGAACAAACCAAAATTTATTGTAGGGACATAATTGGAAGACACAACTGAGTATGTATATCTAAAAAAAATATTAAAGGTGGACCATGATCACAATTATGTAACACAGATGTGAACAAGACAAGGTCAGGGTAATTTTGTAAAATGTTACTTGATATTAAATAAAAAAAACTAATGTGCCCAACGATGACAGTTTTCAATGGGCGCACATTACACATGCTATGCCAATTTTCAGAAACATGGACACTGACAAAATGGAAAAACTGAAAAGTACACGCAGAAGAATGGAGGGATGCTTACTGGCAATGACACCAAAGGAGGGATGTCATATTGGCTGCAGATAAAAGCGAACTTGGGCAGGACACAACAACACGTCACCAGAAGGGACAATAGCTGGTGGTCGACTCACGGTGGAGTGGCAACAAAACGAGGGAACACACCTGGAGGGATGTCCACTGCGGAGACGGAGTGAGGGGATCAGCTCGTCAGCATGGTGGCTTATGGCATCCCAAGACCATGTGGGGCGGCATCGACTTGTAGAGGCCTACATACAACAACAGTGGATTGAACATGGCTATTGGTGTATGTACGTTGAACTTGTTTCGCACCGTACGAAGCCAACCGTGCTAATTGGCGGTGCGGTGGAAGAACAACAAACTAAACACAAAACGCAGTTCTAAAGAAATGAGTTTTTAATCGAGATCATTTAAAAGTGCACAGCTCCAGTGGAGATTTTGATAGTGCAACAGATTAACTCGGCACAATCCACCAATCGCATGACCTTAAAAAGACACTGGTGTGTGAATGTGTACCACCGCCACCGCCACGTCCAGAAAGATTATTGTGGTACTGGTGGGTGGTACTGGTGGGTGCTTCTGGTGTTTCACGAGCGTGCCATCACAGAAGCTGCTTGGGAGGATGCCACTGCGCGTCATTCGCCTGCCCTAAATATTCACCTCCTGTCCCAGGCCACCGTGACACTCTGGCAGTGCTCAGCATTTCATTGCCACACCTCTCACCTGGGCGATGCTATCGCCTGTGGGCGGGTCTACCTAACTGCCCTGCTGAAATGCCAGCAAACTTCTGGGAGGCTCAACAGGCAAATCATATGGTGAGCTGGTAGTCCCTCCCACAAGCATCCCACCTCCCCCACCACACCTAACGACAACAACAACAGCCGCCGTTTGCCACGAAGGACGGCGACTACACCGCAGCGCTGATGCCAGGCTAGGTGCACTTTGAGGTCACGTGAAGTGGCGAAGGCTCGCTGGCAGGTCACGGGACAGACCCAGGATCCATGGTTTGACTGACGGAGTTGACTGGCAGATGCACCACCTGTGCCCCACCACTACAGGAACGAGGCTCATTGTGACGTTAGCACCGCCGAATGCTCATAGGGGTCCACCCACTCCTTTACCAATCCCGCCCACGAAGTAAGTCGGCAGGAGTCGAACACGAGGCCAGAAGCAGATGTAATCCAGGACAAAATCACAAATTTCACCAAAGCTTCGAGATACCACGGTGACAGCCTCTGTGAAAACCGGGACACCTGTGGTAGCTTCTTCGTGTGAGTGAGCAAGGCAATGATCAATCCGCTGGTAGCCAAACCCCAGAGGTCGCAATCGGGTACCCGATACCCGTACCCTACCCGATACCCGGCTACCCGTACCCGGCCGGGTACGGGCACCTGTTTGCGACCCTGGTGCGGCCGGGTACGGGTAGACCGTGAGTCACTGGTGAGTAACCGTTTGTCACTCATTTCCCAACGTCTTGTCTCTTCTCACAATTCAAGTTCCTAGAATCAACCCACCCGCGCCTGCAACATGGCTTCATCCCAGAGGTCGTAATCAGGTACCAGATACCCGGCTACCCGTACCCGGCCGGGTATCGGGCACGGGTACTGGTACCCGGCCGGGTACCCGTACCCTACCCGGCCGGGTACCCGTACCCTACCCGGCCGGGTACCCGTACCCTACCCGGCCGGGTACGGGTACCCGTTTGCGACCCTGGTGCGGCTGGGTACGGGTACGGGTAAGGAATCAAAACCCGTATGCGACCTCTGCCAAACCCGCAGCCTGGAAGAGGGGGCGCTGGTTCGGGAACGATGCCGCTCCGGCCGCGACTGTTCGCCAACGCGGACGTTAGGTGGCGGTGTTCAGCCGACTCCGCGCCGAGATGACAATCGTCGAGAGCAGTCGGTAGGGGGCACAGTTTGAGAATTGTCTCTGCCAACTTTTTAGTCTGCACATCGCGCGCCAAGAAGAAAATCGGAACCATATAGCGCAGGGTAATAATTCGTATACAAATACAACAAAATCCAACGCAGCCAAACATATGCATAGTTTAACACGTAGGCTTTCGCGACCAATATTATTCATAATCAAGCAGTGAACTATTTGTCTTTTGTCAACATGACACGTTTTTGCTGATTGGCCGTGTCGGGTGGTGGAGAGTTACGACACAATTATAAATAAGGCGATCTAACCCAAAAACATTGATTATGAATACATATGCATGCATACACATACCAGCAATGCGCACACCACACATATACAAAGATCCCCCGTGTAGCCTACATATGCTGTTGGGGCAAGTGTTGTTAGCGAGCAAATATACAATATTAGCTTGGGATAGTTAGATTAAGTCGTAGTGTGGCCAGCACCACGCCAGGCCCCAGTGCTGATGTTTGAATCACTCGCCACTGATGTTATCAGAATCAAAATGTTGAATGCTGGAGGAATCCGATGAGCTATAAAGCTCTTGTTCACCGATGTCCAGTAGGGGCAGCATTAAATTCGAGCGGCCAACTGCTAACGCACAGATAGACACGCACATCTAATTATTTTTGCAATTCTAATTCATCACGAACAAATATAGTCAAGAGTCAACGCTAACCAGTGTGCCACCGCTCCTACAATGTACACAAAAACATACCCCACTACCAGACCAATGTGTACACACCACATATACACACACACACCACTAAATAGACAGACATACTGTGTACAACCACACCAATTCACAGTCACACAAGAGACGCGTTTAAAAACAATGGAGCTCAGCAGCTGATTTCATTCACAGCGCTTCCTTGTCTGATGAGCGTGTTGCCAGCTAACCATTGGCCACATAGCCATGTGTACACATAATCATAGTGACTATTCAATTTATTTATGTTGAAAAGCCTCATTCTCACGATTCGTCTTCGGGAGGGCCCTACAATTGTCAAACGTTGGCCAATTATTTTCCCAATCGTGGTTTGCGCGTGGAAGGACATTTGATTAACCAGAGAAATGCTGTTCGAACGAGGGGATAACGCCACACAGATGGGTTCACGAACGCCCATTGTTGTGCTGCCGGCTGCTCTCCACCTCATAGCCCAGCGGCCCTTCAAGAGTCACATTACTCGATTACAGTAATCCATTCGACTGCTTGATGGGTGATCTGCCGTCCGCCATGGTAACGTTGGATTCCCACAGTTAGCTTGGGGCCGATGAGCGAGGGTACAATGTTAGCGCCGTCTTTGTGCTGACCGTCTTGCAAGTCCCTTGCTGGTGTCAGCCGAGACCCGGGAGACACGTGTGGGCCACGTCTCCATACAGGCGATCAAATCGCCCGCCAGATTTCGTCAAGATCTCAAAAGCTAAGCAGGATTTTTTGAGCCTGGAGAGTGTTTGGATGTGCGGCCTCACCGTGCATTAAACCTCAGGTGCTGTGGGCTGTTGTAGAGTTACATGGTCAGCTGCAGAGTGCAGTGTAGCAATATCTATTGTACGCTGATCCGTCTATACTCTCTTCTCCATAATAAAGGTTTTTTAGGGTAAATCGCGTCAATGTGTGTCGTTAGACCCGCCACCACCCGACACAGGCAATTAGTAAGGTTTGCCACGTCAACACATGCCCAATGAGTTACTCGTCCAGCACACCGGTGTGTTGGAGAGTAAACCCACATTGACAGTTCGACGTGTCGCCGGTAATTCCAACCAGCCTCCTCACTGAAACTCCGCTGTGCAGTATGGTCGAATAGGCTACACGAACCGTACGCCGAGGGAAGGCCCTCCTCATCCAGCAGTGGAGTGATGCTGGCATCGGGAACGTGTTAAATGTCAAAAAAAACATTGCGAACAATGTAACGTATCCCAGGGCATGAGCGTCTCCATTAACTTTCGCGAAAGTCACTCCCTGTCCTTTATTTAACCACGTAGGCACCCACCAGTGCGTTTGGACCATCGCATGTTGTTGGCTTTGTGGCTGATTGGACCTAAATGTGGGGATGTTGTTCGCACCGCTAGTGGCTTGGGACCCAGGCTGGACTCCCTATGGAGAGGGATTACCACGTGGCCAGATTATAATATTGCAAATACTGTAATGTCATAATGCGCGAGCCATTAGTATTGTTACACACAGCAAAAACTACCATCAAAGCGCCCGACCTCCTGGGATTTCCGAAGAAAACCAGTTTTGAGCCTGGTTAATATGTCTATAGACGTGGGGGCAGCGAGGTGTGGCCAGTAGATGGCAGCTAATTGCGAGCATTGTGAAACCCTGTGGCGTAGAAATCCCATGTTCCCGTGGAGGTGACCAGTCCACGTGACACATCCAGTACTCATGGCCTGTGTTCATCCAAGTAAACATCACCGAGTTTGAAGACTCTCTTATTCAAGAGGGTCCTGCATTGGGATCTCTGGCCAATTCCATACAGCAGTCTATTCAAAGGGCCACCACTGTATATTGTGTTTACAGACGACTGTGCTGTAATGATGATAATTCCACAGTCCTTTATCAATTCCTCCTCTACGCCGTGTGAAGTTACGTGGCTTTTATATTTTTAAAGTAAAAAAAAACAAAGTGTCTGCTTCATTTTTGATGTCGGCTCTGCCCCAGTAGCCGAAATTCCACATTCCTGCGACGGGAGACAGTACTGACATTATTTTTGCAGATGAAATTCATGTATTATTGAAATGACTCTACAGGTTATTATAGTTATATTGGTGGTAGCATAGTTGGCATGGGCCCCAGTGCAAGGAACGAAATGTGACCCTTCATGTCCACTGCTCCCTACAGTGTACTGTTTCTGTGAGAGTATGCATATGAATTCATAGTTGTGTACGTAGGTGTAATACGCTCTTCGTGTAATGTACGCGCACATTGATACAAATACGCATAAATACACCAAAGTCCACAGAAAGCACGTGTTTGTGCAATTGTGTATATGTATCCGGGTGTGTCTGAGTGGATACAGTAAATATGCAGCTATGTAAATGTGAGTGTATCGTGTATGTGTTGGTGTATGTATCAATGTTTACCTGTGTGATTGCGTATCTGTGTCTGCGTTTGTGAGTGTACTGTATCAAAGTGCATCAAAGTGCTCGCTAACAGAACTTGCCCAAACATTCTACTTGGCTATGCGGGGGATCATTGACTAGCCATGTAATATATCAAAGTGATTGTACATACAGTATATACTGGCAATGATATGGCGAAATGCGCTCACACTTGCATGAAACCGACCAGCTGAGCTCGATTTGTGCCCACGGCCAATACCAGTGGCCAGCGCTGCAGTTTGCATCGTTTCTGGGTTTCCCCTCCTTCCATCAACCCGCACTAAAGCAGAGTGGTGGCAGAGGATTGACAAAGGGCTGTGGATGAAATAGGCTCGTAATAGTTCATCATGCAGAGGAGCGAGACGAAACACACGAACATTATCGACGGCATAAACCCCGACACGGGATAAGACTCGAGTTGAAAATCGACGAATCGCGGGTAGACTGCGAAGACTGACAATGCCAGTAGGTATTGTTTTTTTTAAAAGTTTACATCCCGATTCGTATTCTATTATTTAATTTAATTTATTATTTTATCTTTAGACGTGACTTAACCGAAAGAACCAAATAATAATTCCTGCAGTCACGAAAGTTCTAAAATTAAGATTGAGTTTACATCCCTTTATCAATCCCGTGCAAGATGAAGGCCTCTCTATCTCTTGCTCTCTCTCTCTCCACGCTGTGTCGGTGATCGGGGGAGCTGCTATTTGACCATCCTTCAACCTCCGATGGTCAGTGCGGGATCGACTCCGAAATTCAGCGCCACTCATGTCAGCCGTGACCCTGGGAATCGGGGGGGGCGGGGGCACTCGGGCACGTCGCACAGCTGCGCTCACCGCTGCGCCACCGCTCGCTCCATCCTCGTACGTATCGATGATGTTCGTGCACAGTGACCATTACTTGTGCGCGGTTCATCTTCATTATCAGAGGTGCTCGACAACAGTCTGCTAAGAGGCTATACGGGGTTGTTGGGGGGGGGGCGATCTTTGTCCGTCCGTGCTGTGTCCAGCTGTGTGTGAGTGTATCGTGTGTGTGTATCGTGTGTGAGTATCGTGTGTGTGTGTGGGTGTATCGTGTGTGTGTGTGGGTGTATCGTGTGTGTGTGTATCGTGTGTGTGTGTATCGTGTGTGTGAGTATCGTGAGTGTATCGTGTGTGTGTGTGTCGTGTGTGTGTGTATCGTGTGTGTGAGTGTATCGTGTGTGAGTGTATTGTATGTGTGTGAGTATCGTGTGTGAGTATATCGTGTGTGAGTGTATCGTGTGTGAGTATATCGTGTGTGAGTGTATCGTGTGTGTGTGTATCGTGTGTGTGTGTATCGTGTGTGTGTGTATCGTGTGTGTGTATCGTGTGTGTGTGTATCGTGTGTGTGTGTGTATCGTGTGTGAGTGTGTCGTGTGTGAGTGTATCATGTGTGTGTGTGTATCGTGTGTGAGTGTATCGTGTGTGTGTGTATCGTGTGTGTGTGTGTATCGTGTGTGTGTATCGTGTGTGTGAGTATCGTGTGTGTGTGTGTGTATCGTGTGTGTGTGTGTATCGTGTGTGAGTGTATCGTGTGTGTGTGTATCGTGTGTGAGTGTATCGTGTGTGTGTGTGTATCGTGTGTGAGTGTATCGTGTGTGTGTGTATCGTGTGTGAGTGTATCGTGTGTGTGTGTGTATCGTGTGTGAGTGTATCGTGTGTGTGTGTGTATCGTGTGTGTGTGTATCGTGTGTGTGTGTATCGTGTGTGTGAGTATCGTGTGTGTGAGTATCGTGTGTGAGTGTATCGTGTGTGTATCGTGTGTGAGTGTATCGTGTGTGTATCGTGTGTGTATCGTGTGTGAGTGTATCGTGTGTGAGTGTATCGTGTGTGAGTGTATCGTGTGTGTATCGTGTGTGTATCGTGTGTGTGTGTATCGTGTGTGAGTGTATCGTGTGTGTGTATCGTGTGTGTGTGTATCGTGTGTGTGAGTATCGTGTGTGTATCGTGTGTGAGTGTATCGTGTGTGTATCGTGTGTGTATCGTGTGTGTGTGTATCGTGTGTGAGTGTATCGTGTGTGAGTGTATCGTGTGTGTATCGTGTGAGTATCGTGTGTGTGTGTATCGTGTGAGTGTATCGTGTGTGTGTATCGTGTGTGAGTGTATCGTGTGTGTGTGTGTATCGTATGTGTGAGTATCGTGTGTGTATCGTGTGTGTGTGTATCGTGTGTGTGTGTGTATCGTGTGTGTGAGTATCGTGTGTGTGAGTATCGTGTGTGTGTGTGTATCGTGTGTGTGTGTATCGTGTGTGTATCGTGTGTGAGTGTGTATCGTGTGTGTGTGTATCGTGTGTGAGTGTGTCGTGTGTGTGTGTATCGTGTGTGAGTGTATCGTGTGTGTGAGTATCGTGTGTGAGTGTATCGTGTGTGTGTGTATCGTGTGTGAGTGTATCGTGTGTGTGTGAGTATCGTGTGTGAGTGTATCGTGTGTGTGTGAGTATCGTGTGTGAGTGTATCGTGTGTGAGTGTATCGTGTGTGTGTGTATCGTGTGTGAGTGTGTCGTGTGTGTGTGTATCGTGTGTGAGTGTATCGTGTGTGTGAGTATCGTGTGTGAGTGTATCGTGTGTGTGTGTATCGTGTGTGAGTGTATCGTGTGTGTGTGAGTATCGTGTGTGAGTGTATCGTGTGTGAGTGTATCGTGTGTGTGTGTGTATCGTGTGTATCGTGTGTGTGAGTATCGTGTGTGTGAGTATCGTGTGTGTGTGTATCGTGTGTGTGAGTATCGTGTGTGTGTGTGTGTATCGTGTGTGTGTATCGTGTGTGAGTGTATCGTGTGTGTGAGTATCGTGTGTGTGTGTATCGTGTGTGTGTGTATCGTGTGTGTGAGTATCGTGTGTGTGAGTATCGTGTGTGAGTGTATCGTGTGTGCGTGTATCGTGTGTGTGTGTATCGTGTGTGTGAGTATCGTGTGTGTGTGTATCGTGTGTATGTGTATCGTGTGTGAGAGTATCTGTAATCATGGAGACAAAGAACCCCCATATAGCCTGCAACAGACTATTGGGGCAAGTGCTGTTTGCGAGCACCTATCAAAGCCCTGCACGGCACACGAGGGGGTGGGTGACCAACACCACGCCCGGCCGCCTTTGTCTTCCCAGTTGGCGATGTTTTACACACCGCACCAGGTACTCATTTGAGGCCGAGTGGACCTAGGAGAGAGATGGGAGCGGTGGCGCAGTGGTTAACGCACGAACGCCGCTGCCCAAGTTCGCTTGGCGAGTGACATTAGAACCGGTGCGGTGTGTAAGTCATCATCATCGTCGACCTGGAACCATTGAAGACAAAGACGGCCACGCGTTGTCCTGGCCACACCAACCTCTTTCATAGGTGCTCGCTTCACAGCACTTGCCCCAAGAAGTCAGTCGAGGCTATACGGGGGGTCTTTGTCTTTGCAGAATGCCACTTACGGTCACGCAATAGGCTCTGTTAGCGAGCGCCTATTAACTCGAAACGCTCGGCTCGCCCCCGTAACGCGACTCCGCGTTAACACAACCTCACCGCGTTGACACAACCTCACCACCACCAACAACCTCGTGTTAACACAACCTCGTGTTAACACAACCTCGTGTTAACACAACCTCACCACCAACAACATCCTCCTCGAGATTATCGCGTTAACACAACCTCAACATCACCACCAACATCCTCCCCGACTCTCGCGTTAACACAACCTCGCCACCAACAACATCCTCCCCGACTCTCACGTTAACACAACCTCGCGTTAACACAACCTCAACACCAACAACATCCTCCCCGAGATTCTCGCGTTAACACAACCTCACCACCAACATCCTCCCCGACTCTCGCGTTAACACAACCTTGCCACCACCAACATCCTCCCCGACTCTCACGTTAACACAACCTCGCGTTAACACAACCTCGCCACCACCAACAACCTCTCTACCACCACCAACATCCTCACCGACTCCGCGTTAACACAACCTCACCATCACCACCACCACCAACATCCTCGCCGACTCTCACGTTAACACAACTCCGCGTTAACACAACCTTGCCATCACCAACAACATCCTCGCGTTAACACAACCTCGCCAACACCAACAACCTCGCCACCACAACCAACAACCTCGCCACCACCACCAACAACATCCTCGCCGAGACTCTCCCGTTAACACAACCTCACCATCACCACCAACATCCTCACCGACTCTCACGTTAACACAACCTCGCCACCACCACCAACATCCTCACCGACTCTCACGTTAACACAACCTCGCGTTAACACAACCTCACCACCACCAACATCCTCCCGAGACTCTCACGTTAACACAACCTCGCGTTAACACAACCTCAACATCACCACCACCAACATCCTCACCGACTCCGCGTTAACACAACCTCACCATCACCACCACCAACATCCTCCCGAGACTC
Organism: Lampetra planeri; assembly: GCF_965212315.1. Taxonomy (NCBI): domain Eukaryota; kingdom Metazoa; phylum Chordata; class Hyperoartia; order Petromyzontiformes; family Petromyzontidae; genus Lampetra; species Lampetra planeri. The sequence goes on along the minus strand of NC_136109.1, from coordinate 19,341,659 downwards.
TCGCGTTAACACAACCTCACCACCACCACCATCGACAACTCGGTAACATCCTTCATTGTAACAACAAAGACAAAGGTCCCCCGTGTAGCCTGTAACAGACTGCTGGGGCAAGTGCTCTTAGCGAGTAGCAGCACCTATGAAGGCCACTGGCACTGTGGCACACGAGGGGGTGGGTGACCAGCACCACGCCCGACCGCCTTTGTCTCCCCCCAGTGGCGATGTTTACTAGACACCGCACCAGGTACTCATTTGAGGCTGAGTCGACCTAGGGGGGAGGCCCGGGACCGGTTCAGACAATCGTCGCCGGTGGTGTTGGTGGCCGTGAGCGGGAACCCAACTCGGGTCACCGGGTTCGAAGCGCAGCGCGAACCGCGGATGCCCCCCACACACAGACAGCCTCGATTTAACACAACCTCGCTTTAACACAACCTCGCTTTAACACAACCTCGCTTTAACACAACCTCGCTTTAACACAATCTCGCTTTAACACAATGTCACTTTAACACAATCTCACTTTAACACAATATCACTTTAACACAATATAACTTTAACACAATCTCGCTTTAACACATTCCCACTTTAACACAATCTCGCTTTAACACAACCTCGCTTTAACACAACCTCGCTTTAACACAATCTCACTTTAACACAATCTCACTTTAACACAATCTAGCTTCAACACAATATCACTTTAACACAAATCGTTTAACACAATCTCGCTTTAACACAACCTCGCTTTAACACAATCTCGCTTTAACACAACATCGCTTTAACACAACCTCGCTTTAACACAATCTCACTTTAACACAATCACACTTTAACACAACCTCGTTTAACACAATCTCGCTTTAACACAATCTCGCTTTAACACAACATCGCTTTAACACAACCTCGCTTTAACATTAACACAACCTCGCTTCAACACAATCTCGCTTTAACACAACCACACTTTAACACAATATCACTTTAACACAACCTCACTTTAACACACTTGTAACACACTTGTAACACACGTATAAGTGTGTTGTTATGTTTCAGCACATTCGTTACTCACCCGGTGATATCCATTTCTTTGATGTGCATTGCGCCGCCGCTTGTTAAACAATGTGTGTCATATTTGTATTATATTAGTCCGTGTATACATTAAGTGTGTGTTGTGTGTTGAAGTACAGCTGTGTGAGGGTGTTTGTGAGTGTGTGTGTGCCCTATCTTTGTTACGTGTCCGTGTGTATGTCTCCGTATTAAGGATGTACCTACATCAGGGTGTACTAGCGTGCATGTTGAAGCGCTTATGCCCGTGTGAGTTTGTGTCTCGATATTAATGCTGCCTATGTGTCTGTATATTAGTGTCTATGTTTCGGCGTTAGTGTATTACTCAACAGTATATCATCAGTGCGTTACACAATGTGTGTGTGTGCGATAGTGAAGCATGTGTCCCTTTGCCCAGTGTTATTTTGTGTGTGGGTCCATGCCTGAGTGTGTGTGTGTCACTCTAATACTGTCTGTATGTGCACAACTCACTCTGGGTGTGTGTGTGTCACCGTGTCCCACCACGTGTGTCCATACAACTGCCCGCTCTGTGTACGTTTGAACGTGACCCACTGCCAGTCCAGAGCCAAGACCTCTTTGACTGTGCGTGCAATATCTTCCCCGTGAGTCTGCGTGTCTGCCCTGCGATGTCTGCCTGTCTGTCAGCGTGTTTGCTGGCGTGAGTCTACAACTAACTGGGTCTGTCTGCTCTCACTGAATGCAATGCCTTAATTCTTCTTCTCTTACACCCCCCACCACCACCACCACTCCTCCCCTCTGCACCCCCCATCCACCCACCCCTCTATCTCTCTATTTTGTGTGTACGTTCAGTCGGCTGGCAGCAACGATCTGCGCATGCGCTACTTTATATCGAGACGAGGAAGGAGGGGGTGGTGGGTGGGTGGGTGGGGGCCGAGAGGGTGGAGGGGGCGGCGGTGAGGGGCGGGGGTGGAGGGTTGTGAGGGGCGGGGCTTGTGAGGGGGCGGGGCTTGTGAGGGGGTGGGGTGGGGGGGTCGCGGGGGGGTGTTGCTGATGTAAGAAGGGGGGAGAGCGCGGGACGCACAGAGCCACAGTGACCTGCTCCTCCGGCGTGCGCACGCGCACAACGCGAACACAACAAAGACAACGATTTCCCGTATGGCTTTAACAGGGGGCTTTGGGGGGGGCTTTGGGGGGGGTGGTGGCAATTGCTGTTAGCGAGCACCTGTTAAGGGAACGCCGCGGGTGCCGGCAGCCACGCATGGTTGCCTTTGTCTCCCCCCAGTGATGGATGGTTAACGCAGCGCACCGAGGTGGTTGCAGTTTAAGGCTGAGTTGACCTGGGGGGGGAGGGGGCCCGTATCGCCAACGTGTGTACGTCGTGTCCCGCAAAAATCTAATTTGGGTTATTGGGTTCATAGAACAGTGCGATAACTACTTACTCTACCCCACCGCTCCAGCGCATAATTTGTAACTGCTGTATATCTAATAGATGTAGACTCTATTAGATATACAGCAGTTACAAATAGTACGTGTAGACTCAATCTTTATCCTGGAGAAATCCTATGATCTATGAAGCTCTTTTTCACAGATGCCCAGTAGTCTTTTTCGCTGATGTCAGTCGTCCAATAGTCATAGCCGTCATCCTAGGTATGATGCTGATCTGCATTGGGCAATGTTTGTTGTCTCAAACACTGCTGATGAAGCCGAGGAGAATCCAGCCCAACTGCTGTCCTAGTAATCGCTAAAAAAAACCCTGTTACCGGGTGTGATGTTGAGAGGTGAAGATCCAGAGGAGACTAGGATCAGATGGGGTTGAGCCAGTAACCTCCTTGGCATGGGGCCGAGAACTTTAAAAACAATTACCAGCCATGATAAATCCACTGCTCGATGCATCTTCCCCAAACTGTCTCCATCTCTCGCGGTCCTGCGATGGAGCAATCCGTCTAGCATCTGCGCAAAAGATGATTGAATTAAGCAACTTCTAATTATTGTTTTTCTCGTAAAGCCATAGAAGAACGAATAAGTGGCACGACTCTAACCGAGCCGCTGCTTATAATGAGACAAAAACGGAAATGTAATTTTTTGAATCTGGGCTGGAAAACAAATCAAGGCCCCAGAGGTTGATTGATGGGTCTCACTCCGGGCATGGTCAGAAGTTCAACATCACTCGAGGTCCCGAGCTATACATTTACAGACTGGAGGAATCTGATGAGCTATGAAGCTATTTTTTTCACGCATGTCCATTAATGTAAGTTCGACCCCGATCGTTAGCGAACCAAATAATTCGCCTCCTGTGGAATGTTACGTTCACGCCGATAGAAAGCGACAAATGCCCACTCCTGCGGCCACCAGTCTATTTCTATTATTATTAATACACAGCCTATGGTCCCTCAGGGGACTGTAAAACGACTCCCACTTTATGGAATAGAAATTACCCTCTTGAGGCCCAGACATTATTGACTTGACACGCAGACGTATATGCACACATATGCTGCACATGTGCTCATGTATCTACTGTATAGGCAAATTCACACAGATGAGGGATGCTGCCGTGATGTAGATGCTCAGCATCACTGATCGTGTAATCCAATGGTCGTCCATTCGATTTCCCGGAGCGGCAGTGGAAACAATGGGTACGTTTCATAAACACCCCCCCCCCCCCTCTATCGATGGGATATACTACAGCTCGTCGATCGACTGGACACCACAGTATGTGTACACACGAGAGCTGGAACACATTGTAATCGATTACTTCATGGGTAGTGATCAGAACCCATTGCAAGGCCGCCCAGGAATCATATTTGCTTGAAGGCAAGAAACCCCCCTAAAAGCAATTGATGATGCCGATTCCATCAATAAGTGTCGGCCCATCAACCTCCTCCTCCCTTCCATCCACACCACGTGGTCGAGGAATTGAACCCCATAATATTTAACGGTAATCGATTGCTTAAAATCGTATATCCCAGGTTAAATCAGTATCACACTCTCAATAATTGTTATGAAGGCTCAATATCTGGAATGAGATGTGAGCACACACGGGCTTTGGGAGGGAGAATCTGGTATCAAGATAAGAGTGGGTGGTTCGAGCCTGAGCCATGCAGGTGTTGGTCACCTAATCAGCAGGGAAAGTGGACTATGTTAGGGATAAAGCGATTAAGGGAGGTCGTACAGTGCCCAACTGAAGCTTTACGAGTCACATACGTGAGCACCACATCTGTATATTATCGTTATGTAGTCTCGAGTGAAGGTCTACAGAGACGCAGATAATAGCAACACGGTGTGCTCAGGGCTGGTGGTAGGTTAATTCAAATTAACACGGCAACGAGGGGTGGGAGGGGTCATTAACACATTCCTGCGGAGGGAGCTGGTAGGAACGTTGGGTTGCTCAGTCAATGGCCAGGATCAACGGCGGCGTGGTGTATTCCGCAAATATGGCCGACTGTGAGGGCGGGCACAAGCCGGCGTGAGTAGGTAAAACGTTGAGTTTTATAAGGGCACCACGGGGTGACCAGCCCCTCCCCACCCAGCCCCTCCCCATCCTCCCCTCCCAGCCCCTCCCCAACCAGCCCCTCCCCACCCAGCCCCTCCCCACCCAGCCCCTCCCCACCCTCCCCTCCCCACCCAGCCCCTCCCCACCCTCCCCTCTCCACCCAGCCCCACCCCTCCCATTTTTCGATGCACGACGGACGGACGTACACAATAATCCCTTGTGGGCTGGTGGAACCAGGAGGTTCCTACCAGTATTATGTGTCATGTCAACCCGTAACGTCGCTCACCGAGGTCACGGCTCATAGGATGCTCACACTAACACAAGTCTGGCCATGTTATTTTAAACAGCGACAAGACAATGCGACAACTACATACCGGTTTCATCTCCGTTAGGAATCGTCAGGACAGTCCAGGCAAACATCGCCGACTGCTGCTGCCTTGTGTCTCAAGATGCATTTTTCAATCTGATGAGATTCTCATAATTTCGACCGTGTTAGAGTTGGTTTTATACACAGTACACGTTCAATAATGGGCCTACGGCAAAGAGACACCCCGTCCCTATGACTATCTGCCCTCAAGTTTTACACTAATAGAGGCAAAATCAGTGCCTCCTCGCTTTATAACGAGCAACTGGAGTCAGTCTCCATAATAAAGCACAACCGCTGTAGGCTTCCCATAAAGTGTCAGGAATTCTATTGATTATGATGATTGATTGAACCCCTGAGATAGGAACTTCGCCTTCCAAAGACAGGGCCGCGAGTTTGAGATGATGATCACAATCGTGTTACACTCTCTTCAGTTGGGGCTTCATGGTGAGTAGAAGAGGTCAATATCCATTGTTGTACTGTAGTTCTATGCTGTTCGACTTCACCAACCCGCGCTAACTACCGTGATGAAATGTGGTCAATGTAATTTGGCGATATGGCCGAGAGGCATAGCGTGTTAACCACTTTGTTGCATTGGTTCACGGTTCGAATTACAGCGACCGCCCTGGTTATTACTGCGGGCGTAATGACCGTAATAATACGCCCCAGCTGCCTCACAATGCACGTTAATGGCCCCCTGACGACATTCGTCACAGTACACCATTGTTCAAACTTTACAAATTCTATAATTACCCACACATCGCTCAAATGGGAGATGACACGTGGCAATCATTGCCCACTCTTGCAATTAAATTACGACTATCCTCATCTCTTGAGTTCTCTCCTGGTGGTTAAACAAAATCAACTCCCAAGAGACTTTCAATTAACTTCGTCGCTTCGGTGACGTTATTGTGAGACTGTGGTAAGATCCAGTGACACAGCGTGGGATATATACACACACACGCGCGTGTAGAGCGATGTTTTCCTTCTGTGACCGACCCCTACAGCGTTAATAGACTGTTGGGGCAAGTGCTGTTAGCGAGGACCTACGAAGGCCGGCACGGCACACGAGGGGGTGGGTGGCCAGCACCACGCCCGGCCGCCTTTGTCTCCCCAGTGGTGATGTTTACTACACATCGCACCAGGTACTCATTTAAGGCGGAGTCGACCTAGGGGACCGGTTCAGATAATCATGAATTACGCAAAGTTACGAATGCAATGTACAATGCAGTATACACAAACAGCACATACAGTAACGGGCAGTACACACGATCAGTATATGTAGAGCGCACCGTGACATTACAGAGACGGTACGCACAGCACACGCGTAGGTCAACGTACACACACACAGTACACACACAGTACACACACAGTACACACACAGTACACACACAGTACACACACAGTAAACACACAGTACACACACAGTACACACACAGTAAACACACAGTACACACACAGTACATACACAGTAAACACAGTACATACACAGTACACACACACACAATACGCAGTACGTGCACACAGTACACACACACTGCACACACAGTGTACACACAGTGCACACACAGTGCACACACAGTGCACACACGACCGCGTGCACGGTCAAGACGACTCAAACGCGCGCGCTCGCGCAGCGGCGAACCGACTGCGCGTGCGCGAGACGCCGTCGCCGCCGCTGTTTGCGAGCGCCTATTAAGGCGGCGACGGCGAGCCCCGTCGAAGCCCCTCCGTTGTCAAGGACACCACCACCTTACGTAATCCGCATTACGTAATTGAACCCTGTTCACCCCCGCCCCGCCCCCCCTCCTCCCTTCCACCCCCCGTCACCCCCCGCCCACTCTACCCCCACCCCCACTCCACCCCCAACCGTGCAGTGGGGGGAGGGAGGAGGGGCGCGAGCGTGCGGGGCGGACGCGCGTGCATGGCGGCCCAAGCCCCCTCCCCCATTTCCACCCCCCCCACCCATCAAGTCCCCCCCACCTCACCCCGCCCCTTCCTCTTACCCCCCACCCCCAACAACCCACCCCACCCCACACCGCCTCCCCCCCCCACCCATCCAACTACCGCCCCCTCTTAAAGGCGCACCCAAGTCTCAAGGCCAAAGTCGCGCGCGCGCGCACGTGGGGAGGTCTCTTTGCTCGCAAATCTTCGCGAGCCGCTTCCTCGGCGATGGACTGTGTGTACACTACCCACGTGCAAGTTCGCGCTGTGTATAAACTGCACGTGTGTAGTGGTGGTGTGTGTACGTTTGGAAGGCCAGGCCACCCTCCCTCCTCCGAGCACAACTACGCTGTCCATCAAAGACAAAGTTCCCCCGTATAACATTTAGTCGACTTGGGGCAAGTCGCTGTTAGCGAATACCTATGAAGGCCGGCACGACACACGAGGGGGTGGGGTGGCCAACACCACGCCCAGCTCCTTATAGTAGCGATGTTTACCAGAGGTGGGACAAAGTCATTGTTATGCAAGTCCAAGTCGAGTCGCAAGTCATCAAATTCATGACTCGAGTCTGACTCGAGTCCAAGTCACATGACTCGAGTCCACATCTCATAGGTGGGACAAAGTCATTGTTATGCAAGTCCAAGTCGAGTCGCAAGTCATCAAATTCATGACTCGAGTCTGACTCGAGTCCAAGTCACATGACTCGAGTCCACACCTCTAATGTTTACACACCACACCAGCTACTTATTTGAGGCTGAGAAGAGACCCAGAGCTGGTTCAGATTATCGTCACTGGTGGTGGCCGTGAGCGGGAATCGAACTCCGGTCGCCGGGTTCGTATTGCAGTGTGCTAACCTCTACACTACCTTCCCCCCCCCCCAAGCACACACTGACACACACAATCATAACGAATAATTGTATTTACCCCCGACACTGCCACCCATGTGAATAGGCGTAAACGATGCAAATTAATGTGGAGCGAATTGGTAATGAATGATTGACCAGCGGGGCCGTGTCGTGCATGGTGCAGACGGCACCCAAGCGTGTGGACAGTAGAGACACGCGGTCGGTTGTGAGGCTGCGATTCATATATCTACACGATTTCAGTACCGAAATTTAGTTACTCCCACCGATTATATTATCGGTTCGATCACATGCGCCGCTGTAGCATCATTGCTATCTTCAGCCGCGTCACGCTGGGCATGCATGGCTTATAGGGTAGACCGCCTAGTAATCGATCACAAGTAGCGGATTATAATATTTAGTCCATTAATCGACTTGTCTCAGTTCCAGCCTGTAGTGACGCACGCTCGCGCGCGTGTAGACCACTGAGGCACGCAGTGTGACATCAGCATGTCTGTACTTGCAGATCAATGTCCTGCAGGAGGATCGACTGCCTTTGAAAATCTTATGATCACCCAGCGAGCCTTCAAAAGGGAAATGCAGAGCCCTTCAATGGGGGCTTATTCACGCCACTGCTGACAGAAGTGACGGTATCTGGCCTGCCTCTTCCACGCTGGTCAACTGGAAGAGCGGAGAGTATCCAGACTTTACCCCCATCACACGTGACCCGAACCCATCAACTGTGGTGAATCCATTTATACTGCTGCGTATACAATGGCGAGTGGCAGGACACTTAAGAAACTCGCCAACAATGCACTGTGGCATCTCCTGGCTTAAGGGGACACCCCCGGGTAAATGCGAGTGATTCTAGTTTATTTAATATTTCAGTGCATTATATCTGTTGTCGTGATACACAGCCAGATTAAGGAGACATTTGGATGAAATAGGTTTGAGGCCTATTCATATTCTTTGCCGTGCAGAATAAATGTGTCAGGATAGGGCCCAAACATGCCCAAGAATCCGTACACGGCAGAGATGGAGCAATCAAATCAGCTTGTGTGCAGGAGTTAGATTGGAGCAGCACGAGACCGAGAGCGATAGTCACAGCTTGGGGGAGGCATTCATCCATCAGTGGATAGAACATAGCTGTTGATGAGAACCCAAAATAGAAAGAAACCCTGCAGTTTACGTATGAATACACGTACAAAAAATAAATATTACATCAATCACGGCGCAAATGCTGTGCCAGATTACACAACTGCTTTGAAATAGGTCCTCCTATTGTAGTTGTTGTAGAAGCTGTTGCTGTGGAGGCTTTCTGCTCATGCTATTGCTATTCTTTGCTGCTGCAATCACCCGAGAAAGTTGCAGTGTTGGCCTGTGGGGTCACCTGCATACGTAAACGTGCAGCGCCGCAATAGCTTGCTTAGCCGACAACACTGCTGGTGGACGCGCCTCCACTACTGCTGAGTGGACAGAGACGGGGTGGGTTAAAACAAAGAAAACGTGGCCCATTCTTTCGACTGTCGCTACCGGGAGATCGAACCCAATCGGTGACCTCTTAAATGACCGTCCATTGTGCTAATGGTTATACCACGGCTGGATCACCTGCAACAAGGGGCTTATACTGCAGATGGGTTTGGATGCACCGGGGGCCAACACAGCAATGACGGCAGCAGCATTGTGGGCAGGCCGACATCTGTGGATGGGTCGTGATTTAGTGATTAGGGGCTCCACGCAGTGCTGGGGCAGGGATTTATCGCCAAACGGCTGGCGTAGGACGTTAATCTCACAAGCAACTCCGCTGACCTGTAGGACCTCCTCACCTGGCACCATGTTCGATAAACACCGGCAAGGGGCTCACGGTGAGCACGGGAAATGAGAGAGGACTTACAATTGTGGAGTGGCATGGAAAAAACGTTATAACCCCTAAAATGCCGCCATCCACAAATAATTATTTTTCTGAGAGTAGGCAGATTAAAGGTGGATGGAAAATAATTATTTCGGTCATGGTTTGGCCATCTGTCGGATGATACATGAACATCTATCAAAAGTGGAGTGTAAAGTGTTCCAATGAAACTAACGTAGTTTATCTTTCAAACATATTTGTGGGTTATCAGATTTTGCTCAATTAGAAAGTTGTCAATGACAGGATGACAACATTTTACTCAGATATGACCTTTAATGCATTCATTAAAGCATGTTTTTATATATTGCATTAAACTTGTACTTTTATAAATACAAGTTAAATAGTGGAAGTTGAATTAGAGCTGGACCTTAACTCAGCAGCTTGAAACAAAGTTACGGTAATAGCATTTGAGCACAGGTGTCTGAAATGGGATTCCTGGAGTGTTGTGGAAAGACGTGACAATCAAGGCCGAAGTCTGGGAGGGAACATGGCAGGTAAATGTCGAAGCTATCATTTGAACTTTATGGCAGGACCCCGGGGTCTGAATAAATGGAAGTCAAAATCTTAATTAATTAATTACATTTTGGCGACTTCGTCCCACCGCGCATATAAACGCCGCGACCCACCTGGCGCGGATCATTCTGTTGTCATGAATGCACAAAACAAAAACTTCCAAACTTTGATTAGCGCATCGTGTAGAGCTCGTCTAGAGGAATATATTGCTGTATCGTTCGCCTTCAACAGACATAAAATGACGTCGCAACGCAGTTTATGCGAGAGCCGGGGGCTTATGGGACCCCGGGGTCCCGCCATGAGGTTAATTTGGCACAATGGTTGTACTGAGTGGGACGTGCTTTTCACAGGATGGGGGAGGGCCAGCTACCGTTACTGCTATTGGCATGGTATCCACTCACCAAGGGGAAGACCTAAGACCAGAAGGTGGAACATTGTTAGTCCAGATCTTGGAGGAGGCATGTCTACTGCACAGCAGCTGCGGGATCTGACGCAGAGTAAAAGGCGAGGTGAGGTGACATCGATGGCCTTGGCCATGCTGACATCTTGATCTTTTATTTTGATGACAGGTTTTTGTGTTGAGCCTTCTGTGATCTCCAACTGCGGCCCAAACATTCACTTGGAGTCAGGTCTCAAACACAGCGCCCTTCACCAGTCAAGATCTTCCTATGGACAAGTCCCTGCCTACCACTCTCATCTCACTCTACTCCTGTCCCCATCATCTCCTGCCTTTCCACACTCATCTCACTACTCCCCTCTTACGCGCTCTCCTACCTATTCCCTCCCACCTCACTCTACTCCTCTCGACACCCTCTCCTATCTCTCCCCCTTTTCTACTCCCCTTCATGCACTCTCAACAGCAACCTAGGTTTTCTATCGAGGCCCCCAGTCAACATTTGCTCAGTGGGAAATCGTTCATTCCTCTTCTGCTGCTATTGTCATTTAAAACTCCCTTCCCCATTTCCATCCATGATGTCGACGCCCTTGACCATGTTCCGAGACCTCCCTTTCGTCCCTCAATTGCTGATGGCTTCTTTCTTTCTGTAAAATATTCCCACTGTTTCTGCCCAACGTCTTGAGGTGCCGTCGTGTGTAGACGCTACGATCATCATCAGCCAAAGTCAATCCAACCTTTGGCCATCTCTCGCATTCCGAGGAGTGCACGATCCACCTTCGAGCACTTGCTAAAGGATTCCAAATTGCATTTAATCGCGGAGATGACTTTCTGGTGGTAACGATGACGCTGTGAATGATAACGGTTATAAACCCAAAAAAATGCATTCATTCGATAGCCAACACTCTCCCCTCCTATTTCAAACCAGCAATATATCTTGACCAGTTGTTAAGGCTCTCCACCCCGCACTCTTTCGATGTCCAGATGCCTTTAAGAGAGAGGGGTGGCGGAGGGGGATTGGGGGGTGAGGGGTGGGGCCTGAGCGGGTGGGGGAGGGGCTGTGGGCGGTGAGGGGCGGCGCGCGGGGGAGGGGCGGGGCTGGGCTGGTGGGTCACGTGACGGAGTCATATCGGGTCGCGCGCACTCAGAACACCCAGAGGCAATTCATACATTATTTCCCAACGTTCTTATTTGGTTTATGAAAACGTTTCACTTATTTGTTTTATTTGTTGATTTCTGTGCCAGCCAACTGCGCGATTTTAACTCTTGCCCCGCGTATTTTCGTTTCTTTGACTGCTGTTTTAACTGTTTTTGTATGTTTACATGAACATTTTTTTTTGTTTTTCAAACTCGTGTTTGCATTGCCCGTGTATAGTCGGTTGTGTAAGTCACCAGTGGAGGCTGTTTACTGGATTTCATAATAGATTCAACTCCGTCATGGAAACGTCGATTTCAAAAATACTTGTTTCAGGAAAGTTAACGGCCACCACCGTCACGATTATCATCATCGATCATCGCGAAAGAGCCAATAAATGAAGTTTCACTATGTGCAAAGTCGGCTCATCTTCTGGCTATAAAGATACACAGAGGCACACACCGCCACTAACAACACGTGTATACGCAAGTATACTCGACGACACGCGTCTAAGTGTACACTTGCACACAGGACGTAAACAACAACAAAAACAAGTGCTGTTAGCGAGCACCTATTAAGGGCCGACAAGGCGAACGAAAAAGGGCCGGTGGTAGTGGTTGGCTAGCGCCCCACTCCCGGTCGCCTTTGTCTCTCTCGTAGGTGGTTACGTCCGTGTATGGCAGCAAGTGCTCTTTCACAGGTTCAGTCGAGCGAGGCGAGGTGCTGGTGTGACTCGCCACTTGATGTCGAGCTGTGGCCGGAAATCAAACTCAGACTCGAGCGCTGTGCGCGCAAACCACTGCACCACCGCTCCCCACGCACACATGGTGTACATACACACAGACACATGGTGTATATACACACACACAAGCCAAACGTCCCCGTTTAGACTCTCACACACTGATGGGGTAAGTGCTGTTAGCGAGCAGCACCTATGAAGGCCGGCACGGCACACGAGGGGGTGGGTGGCCAGTACCACGCCCGGCCGCCTTTGTCTCCCCAGTGGCGATGTTTACACACCGCAACCAGCTACTCACTTGAGGCTGTGTTGACCTAGACGGAGGCCCATGACCGATTTAGATAATCGTCACTGGCGGTGTTGGCTGTGAGCGGGAACCGAACTCGGCATGCCGGGTTTGTAGCGCATCGTAGCGTTAAACCCTCCACTACTGCTCCCCACCAACATGTACACGCAAACACACACCAGCAAAGCAACACACGCACGTAATACTTAAGACTCAAATTGTGACGAGATTCTAAAAAAAGTACGCGTAATGATTATTTCACATGATACACGTGGGCATCAATCTAACGGAAAGTCTATTCAGCAAGGGGGGCTAAGGTCAAAGGGAAACCTTGACTTAAAGGTAAACACATTTACATTGACGACAAAGCTCCCCCGTAAAGGCTTTAACAGGCTTTTGGGGCAAGTGCTATTAGCGAGCAGCACCTATGAAGGCTGGAACGGCACACGACGGGGGTGGGGGGTGTAGGCCAACACTGCGCCAGGTACTCATTTAAGGCTGAGTTGACCCAGGGCGATGCAGAGTACCGGTCCAGATATTCGTCACCGATGTTAGTTGTGAGAATTGAACTCGGGTAGCAGGTTTCGTAACTCCCCGCAGATTTACAACAGCAATCGTCATTCGACACTAAGTGACAATGATGCATTTACAGCGCTTTTGCCAGGCTACATACACTTTGAGGCCACGTGAATTATCGAAGGCTCGCTGACAGGTCACGAGACAGACCCAAGTGCCAGGAGTTGACTTAAGATTACTGGCAGATGCACCAACCATGCTCCCCACTGTGTCACCTTGCTGCGTTTTATCTGCCCGACGTTCTACTCGCTGTGAGTGTCGCTCCTCTGGCCTCAGCTATTGTTGGAAATCGACTGCCTCCAACTGCTCAGAAGCAGCGTCCTTCACGTACCTCCTCTACACCGCTGGTACCATTCTTCAGCAATTCCATTGAGCTCCACATCCTCCTCTACCACATTACTCCATCTCTTCTCTAGTCCGTGCCGTGCCCGTTAAGCCCGATATGTTGGGCCAAACACGAGCTGCTTGGGCAGCCTTGCCTGCCGGAAGAGCTCATTGATCGGACTGTGTGTTGATCTTTCAAGGATCTGAACTCACACAATCCAGTCTGGTTAGCCCAGGATGGATTGTCTACAGGCAAGGCCGAGCAATTACATCTGGCTCGGGTGTTCTTCTAAATGGGTCCAAGATTCTCAAGCAACTGGGATCGAGAAAACCAACAGATTCGTATTGAGTAAGAGGTCAGGTAGTTTCCACACAGCGTAACGCAGCTGATGAAAAAATGCTGCTCGACTGATTCGGAGTGAAACCATTGTCAAATCGGAGCTGGTCATAAGCACACTGCCCATGTATGGAAACTTCTCACCTACACAACTACCCCACTACTCAAGGGGAGTAGAAGGGGTGGAGCATTCGATCACAGAAAATAACCAGGCAGGTGCTTTGTTTTAGTAGGGCTAATGGTAAGGACCCATGACTTATTAGCAAAACATAGCTGACCAAAAGGAAGCCATCCCTTGACCGCACCCAGGCATCCATCAGCCTCCAATTTTATCTGTACGAGATGGAAATTAATCTGGTACGGCCATAGAAAGTTTCTTAACATACGTGGTCAAGGAAGATTTGAAATAGTGTAGGGGCCAGAGGACATCTCTGTCGCACCCCAAGGTGAACTGAAAATGGCTCTGACTCCCACGCACGCCACTTTACCAAGGTCTGTCCACCATCATAAAGGTCCTTAATGACTGAGAGCAAGGGGTCAGATCATCTATAAGCATGAATAACCCAGAGCCTTGGGCAGATGATGGTATAGGCCTTGACCAGGTCAATACAGCAGAGACATATGGAGGTTCTAATAAAATTCCCTACACCTCTGCTTTGGCAGACAGAATATGGCCTCCGTGTGGGACGGACCGGTTTGACACCACATTGTGGCTGCGCAAGCCTCTCCTCAGCATGCCTGGCAAGGGGAAGTTGAATAATCGTCGCCAGGACCTTTCCCAGCACACTAATGGAGATGATGCAGTAGTTATTGCAATAAGTGCAGTACCCCTTTTTGAAAATGGGTACCATCAGGGCATCGTTCCCATCCTGAGGAAGCCATCCTGTGGCCCAGATTGCTGTAAAGATGCCACATAGCGCACCCTGCCCACAACGCCACAAAAACGCTGCCCGAATCCGGCCACGGTTTAATTTCTAGCTCCTAGGCTGGCTTGGGCTAGCGATTATCGGCATAAGGTACTACCACTAGAGTACAAAGTAGGAATGCTTATGGAGAATAATGCTCAAAATGAATCATTATTTGGTGATGCTGCTGTGTTTGCAGTGGTGCATAAGCACAATTAAAAAAAACTCAACATATTAATCACGAACACTGTCTTAAAATAATATATAATAGGTAACATTTTGGATAATGGCCCATCTTCATATCACATAAACCATAACCCTCTACTGTAATATCTTATATTCCTGTAATTGTATGAACATGTTTAGATATGTGTGTATTTCTTTAATATGTGTATGAATACGGCGAGATGGATGTGGCATACCAAAGTAATTCCCAGAACAGCGTTCCAGGCTGTTCCGGGTCTCGTGTCTCACTGATCTCTTTGTTTCTCCTCCTGCGTCTCGTGGTCTCGAGGCTGCATGGGGTTTCTGTGTCACGTACACGCCAAAATTACACACACCACACACACACACCACACACACCACACACACCGCATACCACAGTCACACATCACATACCAGTTACACACACCATACACACCATATAACACACTCACACACAACGTGCCACACATACACCACATATAAACCCTCAAACACACCACACAAATACCATACTCACGCAATAGGACCCTCACAATACTCCACTTACACACACACGACATACCACACTCACACAATACTCCACACACACCACATACCAAACACCCACACAACGTGCCACACATACACCACATACAACCCCTCAAACACACAACACAAATACCATACTCACATAATAGGACCCTCACAATACTCCACTTACACACACAACATACCACACTCACACAATGCACCACATACCACCTTCACACACAACACACGCCATACTCACACAACAACACACCACACATACACACACACAACACACACCGCATAAACCACAACACACCTTATACCACACTCACATATACACGACATACACAACAACACACTCTCACCTTGCATACTCACCACACACACACACACCATACACACACACCACATATACCACAAAACACACTGCATACAACACAAAACCCTCACCACATGCCACACACCACACTCACACAATAACACCCTCACCATATACACAACACAGACCGAAAAACCCAACAACAGTCACTCACCAGATACCACAACTCACGCATAACACACACACAACCGTAAACACACTGCATATACACCACACACACGCACCACACAATACAAACCGCATACTCATAACAAAGACAAAGATCCCCCCCCCCCCGTAAAGTCTTAACCGACCTTGGGGGCAATTGCTGTGAGCGAGTAGCTATGATGGACAGGGTGTGTGGGCAGCTAGAATCAGGCCCGGGCCGAGTGTTTAAACTCTACACCAGGTACAGTCCTCATTTATGGCTGAGTCGACCTCGGAGAAGCCCTGGACCGGTTCAGATACAGTATCCATCACCAATGTGTTGCCAGATTTGTAACCACTACTCCATCACTCTCACACACCACACACTCCATATACACACCACCACTCACCACACCACTCACACAGCTCACCATCATACATACACAGTAAACATGCCACCCTCATCACACACACACACCACGCCAACACTCATACAGACCCACCACACACACCCCACTCACACTCAACACTCACTCTCACACACCACAAACTCCATATACACACGCCACTCACCACACCACTCACACAGCTCACCATACATAATACACATCAGTTACAGCACCCTCATCACACACACACAACGCTCATACCCTCAACAGACCCACCACACACACCACACTCACATTCAACACTCACTCTCACACACCACAAACTCCATATACACACCACCACTCACCACACCACTCACACAGCTCACCACACATACATACACAGTAGTCATGCCACCCTCATCACACCAGCCAACACTCATACAGACCAGCCACACACACCCCAACTCATCCTCACTCTCACACACTTCACACACTCACCACACTCAAATAAAGTCCCCCCCCCCGTGTAACCTTTAACGGACTGTTGGGGCAGCAAGTGCGGCGAGCAGGCACTTGTGAAGGCCGGCACTTGTGAAGGCCGGCACGGCACACCATGGGGGGCGATGGCCCAGAACGACAACCAGCCGCATATGTTTCCCCATTGCCGATGTCCACACACCGCACTAGGCACTCATTTAATGCTGAGTCAACCTAGGGGATGCCCAGTACCTGCTCAGATATTCGTCACCTATATTGACCGTGAGCCGGAATCGAACTGGGGTCGCTGGGTTCGATTAGCACGGCTGGCTGTGTACGGCGCGAAAGAAGTTGAACACACACAGTGCAGCAGTGCGCACACTGCACCACGGCACTCTCCCACCCACCCAGGGCTCCGTTTCTCACGGCTGGCTGGGAATAGGGATTGTCGGCGTAAGGCACTACCACTAGAATACGCCTATCCGTGACAATCCTCTATTATTGCACCGCTCCTACCACTTGCACACTCCATCGCGATATCGTGACGTGGATGTGGTTGGGTGCCAAAGTAATTCCCGGAACAGCGTTCCGGACTGTGTTCCGTCTGAAATCCAGCAGAGCACTCATCACACACACACACACCGACTCTCACACCACACACACACCGACTCTCACACCACACACACACACCGACTCTCACACCACACACACACCGACTCTCACACCACACACACACACCGACTCTCACACCACACACACACCGACTCTCACACACCACACACACCGACTCTCACACCACACACACACCGACTCTCACACACCACACACACACCGACTCTCACACCACACACACACCGACTCTCACACTACACACACACCGACTCTCACACCACACACACACCGACTCTCACACTACACACACACCGACTCTCACACTACACACACACCGACTCTCACACCACACACACACCGACTCTCACACCACACACACACACACCGACTCTCACACACCACACATACACCGACTCTCACACCACACACACACCGACTCTCACACCACACACACACACCGACTCTCACACCACACACACACCGACTCACACCACACACACACCGACTCTCACACCACACACACACCGACTCTCACACACCACACACACACCGACTCTCACACATCACACACACACCGACTCTCACACCACACACACACCGACTCTCACACCACACGCACACCGACTCTCACACCACACACACACCGACTCTCACACCACACACACACCGACTCTCACACCACACACACACACCGACTCTCACACCACACACACACCGACTCTCACACACCACACACACCGACTCTCACACCACACACACACACCGACTCTCACACCACACACACACCGACTCTCACACACCACACACACCGACTCTCACACCACACACACACCGACTCTCACACCACACACACACCGACTCTCACACACCACACACACACCGACTCTCACACCACACGCACACACGCGCAAGTCGTGGCCACGTTGGGGCTACACACAACGGCGGTTGCCTAGAGCGGAAAATATAGGGGCCGAAGTAAATGCATTTCCACCCCCCCCCTTCCCCCACACTCATTCCCCTCCACTCCTCACCGCATTTCCAGATGCATCAGTAAAACTCGCGCTGGCCCTCCATCCCCGCACGTATATATCTACATGTAAACGCAAGCATACCTCGTGTGTGTGTATAAAAGACAAAGTATGAAGAACGGCACACGAGGTGGTGGTGGGGAAGGGGGAGGGTTGGTGGCCCGGCCGACTCTGTCTCACCTCGTGTCGATGTTTACTACACACCGAGCCCACGTACCCATTTGAGTCTGAGTCGACCTAGGGGGAGGCCCAGGACCAGATAATCGTCACCGGTGGTGTTGGCCGTGAGCCGGAATGGAACTCGGGACGCCGGGTTCGTTGAGCACCGTAACGCTGGTCCACTGCGCCACCGCTCCCCAAGAACATTGCATTCACAACCCGCATTCACCAGCGTGGGGAAGTATGGTCAAACAACCTCCCCCCCCCACCACTACCCCCCCACGGCCGACATGATGTAAGGATGCCTTCATCTAGCAGTGAATAGACAAAGCGCGCTGCGAATTCTGAGTTGCATTAACTTCATTGACAGGTAGATAATACACGAGTTGATGCACACACACACATATATACACACACACATTGAGTGGAAATTGATGCAAATCATACACCCTCTCACGAACCCATGGCTGAACAATTAAAACACTGGAGTGCTGTATGTTGCATTTAGAAATCGTTCAAACCATGTGTTATGTTACTGAATGGCGAACTTCTTTCACACCGTACTTATCCGACCGTCCTAAATAGGACGCATAAAGACGGGGTGCAAGCGTCACCGCGATTGCGTTAACAGCATATTGTACAAATCAGAAATGCGAGTCTGACTTAAGCGACGACACACTCTCCCCAAAGTTTCCCTGTGACACCAGAATATATATTCGTTCTCAAAAGACAACACGCACAATGCAAATTTGCCGACGACATGTCCACGCAAGTATATTATACACTTAATATACACATACACACCACGTGTCACAGCCGTGGTGATCCTTGCACGGCTTCGACGCCGGGTTTTTGGTGTTCCGCTCTGAACGGGCCTCGCTTTGCTCATGCCAATGAACACGTGGCGGGGGGAAAACAAAACCCCCAGCAACGTTTCTTTAATCAGGAGGACCGACCCTGCCGATGAGGCTCAGAAAGGCGAAACCGGCCCGCAGACTGAAGCAACGGAAGACCTATACACTACACATATACGTGCGCATTTTCGCGCGTGCAAAGTTTTCAAATAACTTGCGCACAAAAAAGTCGGCTCGGACACGTTTACACCTTTTTTTTCTCACTCACAAATATATACACGACAATACATGTGCACGATACACACTTCGACGGCCTAGCGTGCACGCACAAAGACAAATGCGCACGCATTTACAAGAACTGCAGACACGTAAACACAAGTGTACTACGGAGGCTGTACGGCCAACTCAGTTTTGGGGAAAGGCGTGGGGGCTTAACAGATGTGCCGAGGAGACAGAGACAGCGAGACAGCGGCGAGACACGGACAGAGGCAGGCAGGCAGACAGCCTTGAGCAGGAGACAACGGAGTTTTAATTGTAAAGTGAGTTGGGGAGCGAAGTTGGAGTGGTTAATGCACGCGCAGTGTGTATAGCGCTTGGGCTAATGTGTCAAGAGGCTCCATATATATGCTGATGCTGCACGTGCACATTCTGATCTTCTACAGGGGCTATAAAGCTTACGAATAGCATATAGTTAAGACTGATTCAGTGGTATTTATAGGACATATCCAGAGAGCAACACATTTATTTGATGTTGAAACCACAAAAAATGTGGGGGGGGCGATTGTAAAAGGTTTCTGCCTTGTAATCTGAGGGTTCCGTATATAAAATTACATGTTGTACCACGTGTCGCCTACAAGTTCATAGTGGCATTTTAATCAGCATTAGGACATTGTAACATTACATAATGGCAGCGTTACTTGCGGTAAGCTGCACGTATCGGATTGTCAGAGCCACCTCCACACTCGTCAGACCCTGGGCCACAGACGGGGAGCGGAATGAATGGGCCACAGACGGAGACGCGCGGTGGCAGTGAGCGACATACCGGAGACACACCCGAGCCAGAGACACGCGGACGCAGAGAGACAACTGAGACAGCGACGAGAAGACGCGCACGGCGAGAAGACGCGCACACAAAGCCACGGGGGCCCAGACACGACGCGAGACCGGTGGGAGACACCCAGAGAGAGAGAGGCACGTGAAGAGACCCAGAGAGAGAGAAAAAAGACAGGAAGACAAAGCAATGAGAAAGGCACAGAGAACGTCGTGACATACACACGCAGAGACAGAGAGACACACGCAGAGACAGAGACACACGCAAGAGACAGAGAGACACACGCAGAGACAGAGAGACACACGCAGAGACAGAGAGACACACGCAGAGACAGAGAGACACGCAGAGACAGAGAGAGACACACGCAGAGAGAGACAGAGAGACACGCAGAGACAGAGAGACACACGCAGAGACAGAGAGACACACGCAGAGACAGAGAGACACACGCAGAGACAGAGAGACACACGCAGAGACAGAGAGACACACGCAGAGACAGAGAGACACACGCAGAGACAGAGAGACACACGCAGAGACAGAGAGAGACACACGCAGAGACAGAGAGACACACGCAGAGACAGAGAGACACACGCAGAGACAGAGAGACACACGCAGAGACAGAGAGACACGCAGAGACAGAGAGACACACGCAGAGACAGAGAGACACGCAGAGACAGAGAGAGACACACGCAGAGAGAGACAGAGAGACACACGCAGAGACAGAGAGAGACACACGCAGAGACAGAGAGACACACGCAGAGACAGAGAGAGACACACGCAGAGACAGAGAGACACACGCAGAGACAGAGAGACACACGCAGAGACAGAGACACACGCAGAGAGAGAGACACACGCAGAGACAGAGAGACACGCAGAGACAGAGACACGCAGAGACAGAGAGACACACGCAGGTAGAGACAGAGAGACAAACGCAGAGACAGAGACACACACAGAGAGAGACACGCAGAGCCAAGGCGGATAAGATCAGTGGCGCGTGATATCTGAACTTGTGATGCTTGTCCTTGCTTTCGGTCCACTACTGCCCTGGGGGTCTGGCGCGGAGTGCAAACAGCACGGGGGGGGCGGAGAGACAAAGGCGGCCAGGCGTAAGGCCGGCCCACAGCACTGTATAACAGCGCTTGCCGGTGCCAGTGTTATGGGGGGGGGGGGTAGATTCGTTGGTGAGTGGCGGTGGTGGGAAGGTGAGCGGTTCGCGGACCCGAGTTCAATTCTCGCCCACACACCACTGACGATTATCTCTGAGCCGGTCCTGGGGCCTCCCCTGGGTCGACTCGGCCGCGAACGAGTACCTGGCGCCATGTGTAAACATCGACACGAAGGGAGACAAAGGCGGCCGGGCGTTGTGCTGCCCCCCCCCCCCCCCCCCCCACGTGTGCTATACCGACCTTCATAGGTGCTCGCGAACAGCACTTGCCCCACCAGCCTGAAGAGGTTATACAGTGCATCACGGGGGGGGCAGGGGGGGGGTCTTTGTGTATCATTATGTGGCTGTCTGTGTAATTATGTAATTAACACGTGGTGTGGACAACAGACGCCGGTCTCTCACGTGCTTCTGTCTGTGCTGTTTGGGAAAAGCAAAGCGGTCTTAGGCATGACGAGTCGCTAAGAGGTGGTGGTGGTGTTTGTGGGGGGTGGGTGACCATGCCCCGATATTGAACACGAACAACGGCGGACAGCCGTGGGAGGGAGTCGGGCTCCAGAGGAAGTCCAACTGCAGGGGGATGGAATCCCCGACCCGGGATGCATCGGTGTGCAGGAAGCTTGCGCGCTGGATCTGCTCGTTACATCGCCATCGAGATGGGCGACGGTGTTTTTTTTTGGGGGGGGGGGGAGGTAAGAAAAGGCTTTCATCCAGCAGTGGATAGAACCCCACGGCCGACGATGTTCCCCAATGATTGTACAAATGCAATTATGATTGTGCCGTGCAGTTGCGTATACTCGTGTATACGTGCGCAACGATTATCGCTGGCGCGCGTACGTGCGCACCGTATACATAGCGCGGGTCTTTTTATAGACGCGGCGAGCGTGCACGCGCATTCCCTGGCGCGCGCCCTCCGCCCGGCGTGAGCACGTACCCCGTGTCCCCAGATAACCCGACTCTCACCCACTCCCCCACTCCGTCTCCCCGCCTCCCTCCCTCCATCCCCCCCAGCCTCCCCCACCACCACCACACCCGCCCCCCCAGCCTCCCCCCCCACCACCACCACCACCCGCCCCCCCAGCCTCCCCCCCCACCACCACCACTACACCCGCCCCCCAGCCTCCCCCCACCACCACCACTACACCCGCCCCCCAGCCTCCCCCCACCACCACCACACCCGCCCCTAACTGTCCCCCCTCCCCGCACTCGTCTCCTCCCCCCGTCTCCTCTCTCTCTGTCTCTCTTCCCCCCCCACTCCCCCTCTGTCTTATCTCCCGTCTGCCTCGCGCTCTCTCTCTCTTCCCTTTCTCTCCCCATCTCGTTCCTCTCATCTCTGTATCCCTCTCTCCCGAACTCCCCCCCCCTCAATGTCTCCCCACCACCACCACCCGTTTCTTTATTCCTCACTCTCGCACCCCTACCTCGCGTCTTCCGCACTCAATGCTGCATCGACGCTTGTGCTCTCTCTCTCTCTCTTTTCACTCTCTCTCTGTCGAACGCTCTCTCCTCCACGTCTCCCACACATTGACGTAGCGTTGTTGGCATGGACCCTGAAGCAAGGAATGACATTGGAAGGGGTGAGGGGCTTGTTACCCCCCCCCTCCAATCTTCTAAGCCCCGAAGGGCTGGCCCCACAGCGCAGTTGCACCGCCTGCACACTCGGTAGCAATAACCGCCGCCTCTCCCATTGCGCTCTCGCGTAATATTTATACATCGCCCCCCTCCCTCCCCCTCGTTCCAGATTACATCCGCGCTCTCCCGCACGCAATTAGACACGTACACGTGGTGTCACAGGATGACAGGCGCTCACACACACAGACCCACCGCACAGCCTCCCAGCACTTGCCCCTAGGTGGGGTTGGCAGGCCCTAGGGCCAAGCGGTGTCAGCGAGCACCTGTTACAGGAATAACAATCGGGTGAATATGAACAACCCTTAAGTCAATCCATGCTGGATGAAGGCTTCCCCCACCCCCCTCTCTCCCCCACACGCTGTCAATCCATCATGCGGGTGTTGTGTTGAGCATACTTGGCCACGCTGGCCAGTGCAGATTTGTGATTTTAAAAAGGGGGTGTTACAGCATCGGGGCTTGTTTAGATACTACTTGGCCACCGATGTTAGTGGCCGCGAATCGAGCTTTCATGTTGCTGGGTTCATAGCTGAGTGCGCTAACCACTGCGCCACCGCTCCACCCGTGTTGGAAGACAACGCCACAACAACGAACGGCTGCTGGACGTGGATTACACACCCGGACTGTCCGACACGACTTTTATGGCTTCCTTAAAACAAAAGAGCATTTTTTTTTTCATTTCAAACAAGACAATGGGACTGCCCGGTGACGTCCTTTGGCGGCCCCACGTTCTGTTCAAAGCGGCCTCACCGGAGCGGACAAGCCCGGCGCGTGCGTCCAGTCGGAGGGGGCAGATAGACACCTGGGGTGGCGCTGTTGACAGAGCCACGCCTGGCCGCCTTTGTCTCCCCGGTGCTCAACTAAGGCCGAGCCGACCTAGGGATACAGGGATAGGAATGGATTCAGATATCACGTTGCCGGCAATCTTATCCGTGGCCAGGAATAGAACCCAGGTCGCCTGGTTTCGTGGGCGCAGGGAACTCGCCCGCAGTCCAAATCAATGTCTGACGAACGCAGCAGCCGCCACGAAGTGGTGGTGACGTCACCGCGGGGCTCGTGCCAGGCTAGGTGCGCTTTGAAGCCACGTGTTGTGTCGAAGGCTCGCTGATAGGTCACGGGACAGAGCCAGGTGCCATGGGTTGAGTGACTGAGATGACTTGAGTGTTTGTCCGGCCCGACGCTCCACTCGGTTGTTTCAGAATCGAAAAGATGCATTTACACTGGCGGAATCCGATGGGCTATCGTGCTCTTTGTCAGAGATGTCCAGCAGGTCAGAACGTTGCAACAGCAATCGTGAGCGTCCCTGCTTCTGGCTTCGGCTGTTGTTGGGGCCGCCTGAGCAGCGAGCGAGCCGGCGTCCTTCACGAGCCTCCTCCACAGATGCCGAGCGTGCATTCATGTTCACATCACAGAGACAAAGGTCCCCCGGATAGCCTTAACCAACTCTTAGGTTTTTTCGGTAAAGTCACGTAGGTAAAAATAAATAATAGAAATAATAATAGAAATAAAATAATAAATCACGACGTTTCGGAGGCAACACAAGCTTCCTTCATCAGGTGTAAAAAGGCACAGCAGAATAACTGGTCACGAAAGCTTCAAATCTAGAACCTTAACCAACTGTTGGGGTAGGCGATGTGAGCGAGTAGCAGCACCGATGAAGATCGGCACGGCACACGAGGGGGGGGGGGGTGGCCAGCAGCACGCCCGAGCGCCTTTGTCTCCCCGGTGGCGATATTTTTAACACACCGCACCAGGTACTCGTTTGAGGCCGAGTCGACCTAGGGGATGAGGCCCAGGACCGGTTCAGAGAATCGCTGTTCACTGTTGGTGTTGGCCGTGAGCGCGGATCGAACTCGGGTCGCCAGGTTCGTAACCGCAGCGCGTTGACCGCTGCGCCACCGCTCCCCATTCACGTCCCACCCCCACACAGTCACAGACACGCACGCAACAGAACCACACACGAACGGTCGCAGATGATCATGAATTACTGTTTGGTGGCAAACGCTGTTCGCGAGCACCTATGAAGATTACTTTTGCGCACAAATACCACGCGCGCAGACACACACATAGACACACAGACACACACAGAGACACAGAGACACACAGACACACACAGAGACACACACAGAGACACACAGAGATACACACAGATACACACAGAGACAGAGACACACAGAGACACACACAGAGACAAAACAGAGACACACACAGAGATACACAGATACACAGACATACACAGAGACACACAGACACAAAGATAAAGATCCCCCGTATAGCCTTAACAGACTGTAGGGGCAAGTGCTGTTAGCGAGCACCTATGAAGGCCAGAACGGTACACGAGGGGGTGGGTGGCCAGCACCACGCCCGACCGCCTTTGTCTCCCCAGTGGCGATGTTTACACACCGCACCAGGTACTCATTTAAGGCTGAGTCGACCTAGGGGAGGCCCAGGACCGGTTCAGATAATCGTCACTGGTGTTAGCCGTGAGCGGGAATCGAACCCGGGTCGCCAGGTTCATAGCGCAGCGCGCTAACCGCTACACTACCGCTCCCCATAAAGACACACACACAGACACACAGACACACACAGAGACACACACAGAGACACACAGACACACACAGAGACACACAGAGACACACACAGAGACACACAGAGACACAGACACACAGAGACACACAGACACACAGAGACACACGGACAAACACAGACACACAGAGACACACACACAGACACACAGAGACACACACAGAGACACACACAGAGACACACAGAGATACACAGACACACACAGACACACAGAGACACACACAGAGACACACAGAGACACACAGAGATACACAGACACACACAGACACACAGAGACACACACAGAGACACACAGAGATACACAGACACACACAGACACACAGAGACACACACAGAGACACACAGAGACACAGACACACACAGACACACAGAGACACACAGACACACAGAGACACACACAGAGACACACAGAGACACACACAGAGACACATGGACATGCGAACGCCACGCGCGCTACACTCACAACGCACAGAGCGAGTCGCGCCCGCACATCCCATACACCAAAGACAAAGGTCACCCGTACAGCCTTAACAGACTGTTGGGGCAAGTGCTCTGTTCGCGAGTAGCACCCATGAAGGCCGGCACGGCACACGATGACGGTGGGTGGCCAGCAACCACGCCCGGCCGCCTTTGTCTCCCCGGTGGCGATGTTTTTAACACACCGCACCGGGTACTCATTTGAGGCCGAGTCGACCTAGGGGATGAGGCCCAGGACCGGTCCAGACACTCGTCACTGGCGTTAGCCGTGAGCGGGGATGGAACTCGGGTCGCCGGGTTCGTAGCGCAGCGCGTTCACCAACCCCGCGCTCCCCCCCCCATCGCACATTCACCTCCACACACAACAAAGACAAAGACCCCCCCCCCACCCCCGTATAGCCTTTGCAGGCTTTTGGGGCAAGTGCTGTTAGCGAGCACCTATAACGCAGACACACGATGGGGTGGGCGACCAACACCCACGGCTGGCCGCCTTTGTCTCCCCAGTTGCTTACACACCGCGTCATTGATACATTTTACGGCCGAGTCGACCTAGGAGAGGCCCGGGTTTAGAGATTCGTTACCGTGTTGGCCGCGAGCGGGAGAAGAACTCGGCTCGCCGGGTTCGTCGCTCAGCGCGCTCCACACACACACACAAAGACAGTCCCACACGTACACCCCAAACACACACATTCACACACACCCCCACATACACACACCCACATACACACACCCACACACCCTCCCCCCTTTCTCACACTCCCCTCCCTCCCTCCCAGCGTCTCTCTCCCTCCCGTGTCCTCCCGTGCCCTCTCTCTCTCTGAGTTATTCCACCGCCGCCGTCACCACCGCCAACCTCCTCCCCCGCCTCCTCCTCCCTCCTTCCCACCCCCCTTCTGCTGTTTACGCAATGAATGTCGTAAAGATTTTACATAAACCTCTGCCGCGTACAGTGCCTTACGTAAGGCGGTTCCCGGAGTTCGATACCTCGTGCTCGGACGATGGCGAAATCCCACTCGGCCATCCTCCTGTTGACAGATCCTGTTGACAGATCCTGTTGACAGAAACGAAACGACTCATCAGCTAGGCGAAGCACGCGGCCCCCGACCGACGTGGTGCACCACTGCGTTATTGACACGTGGCCTCGCCCTTTTACGGGAATCATCAGCAGGACTGCAGCCGCTTAATCGTTACCCCGCACAGCCTCGATGTACACGTTGGGGCAAGTGCTGTTAGCGAGCACCTGTGCAGGGCAGGGATACGCTGCTTAGCTCGCTGAAAACCGACGACACGGGGTGCCATGTACACATCTAATACTCGAACACTCGTGACACAACGTTCAACAGTATTAGATGCGTATACTACACGCGCATGAGCGAGCGAGTGACCGATGGAAATACAATAAGGATATTCTAAAAGATACAGCTTTTAGCTTGAAAGAGCCAAAAGCTAAATTTGTATTATTCAAACCCTGGATATGTGAGGCCCGGACAGAGGTAGGTTGGTTTCACTCAAAGGGCAGAATCAGCCGAAAGTTATAAATAGCTGAAAGTCTCGTGCTATACGCCTACAACTATATGATCATCATTGAACCACCTAATTGGTCTTCAAGTAGAGTGTGACGCTAAATCGACTGTTTCAGACTGTGGATCACTCTTATTCCTGGGCTTCCTTGACAATTCTGTGGAGATTTTAACACCATAGACCACTCTTCTTCTTGCATCTCCAAAACAATGTCGAAGTCTTGCATCCTGGCACCCACTCCTACCTCTTCATTACCGCTCCCACATTTCCGATCAAGGACTGTCATTCTCTCAGAAACCTGTGTATGTATGTATTTGACCTTCTTTCGCACCGTACGTAACAACCCGTGCTAATCTGAGGTGCGGGCTATGGTGTCCAAGAAGAATTCATCCCCAGCCCTGGTCTTCAGCAATAGTATCTCCTCCCACCTGGATAAATC
The DNA here is from genome assembly GCF_965212315.1 of Lampetra planeri. Classification (NCBI taxonomy): domain Eukaryota; kingdom Metazoa; phylum Chordata; class Hyperoartia; order Petromyzontiformes; family Petromyzontidae; genus Lampetra; species Lampetra planeri. The sequence goes on along the minus strand of NC_136109.1, from coordinate 19,313,308 downwards.
GTTGACAGATAATTTCCACGCTCGTCACACTTGGGCTGCACATCGCCAATGACTCCATTAACCCAACAAAACTGTCCACGCTCACATCCTCGCTTGAAGTGGATCTTTTTTAACATCCTCCAGCTATAATTGTTGGCATCAATGGCAAAAGGTCCACTCTGTCTCTCTCGTTTCTGTTTATGTGCTTTGAGGAAGGACTTTCCCAAAACATCGCCTATTATGTGTTTCCCTGTAAGGAAGTGATATTGACCAATCTGACAATAAAAAAAGGTTTGCGAAACCTTAAAGTTGTTGTGATCCTTAGCTCTCAATCTCAATGCCACGTACGTGAACTGTACAGGACATCAGTGCAATCTGTGCAACATCTTTGCCATTCTGAAAGCCAGCTGCTGCTGCTGCTGCTAAGACTCTTTCTTATCCATCTCTTTATCAAGTCCCGACTTCACGTTTGCTAAATCTCTTCTCTGTAAACTTCCAAAATCCATTTCCAGGTTCCGGATCATCACAAATGCCACCGACAGACTTCTCTCCCGCACTCGTTGAAAAAAAACCCGCAATCACCCCAATGCCCCGATCCCTCCACTGGCAACAAATCCAATCGTGGATCGCACGAACCATCTTAAAAGATCCCCCTCCCCTCACCCCCCATGGTCTCGCCCATCTCACTCGCCTCACTCACTCTCTGCTCTCGCAACTTTAAAGAGTTTTTTTTCTCTTGAAGCCTCCAACCGACTGTCTGCCCCCACTGTCTGGAATCCTTTTCCCTCCACCATCTGTGCTGTCAAAGAGGAGACTGGCTCATCACATCAATGCAGATGTTGCATCTCCTTTGTCAATCCGCTGCTGAATAAAGATATCTTATGCGCCAAGTCAGTCATTGGGGTTTTTTTTGACCATACTTCAGCACGCGGGGGCACTGCGGCTTGATGAAAGCGGAGGGCCAGGACGAGAGTGAATGCGTGATGTGGGCGGAAGAGATAGGGTAGGGGCGGCCCTACCACAGTGGACGCGTCGTGTTCGCTGCGTTTGTGGAGGAGCCACGTAAACATATTTACTTCAGGGAAACGCACGTTTCACAATCGTAGCACGTGTTTGTCAGGGATACAAGTTTTAACCACATTCCCACGTTGACACATCTTGAGCAAGATGATCGGCTCCACAGCAGTCACGTGGTGTGAAATGTGTCTTCACAATGTGATCTGGACAATGGTAATCATTTGTTTGGTTTGCCATGGTTGAACCGGGTATGCATTCTCTTTAACGCTACCCCAGGGTTCTTCAACAATATTTTCTGGTGGGCCACGTAAAAAGAAACACCAGCTTATGCTTGGCCGACCACGTGATGCCCTATACACCACGTGCATACATTGTGACTTCACGTGCCATCTTATGTACGTGTGAACACTAATATTGAACGTTTGTCTCCAGAACGATTCCTCCTATTTATCTCACTTTCATCTCACCAATCGTTAGAAGTTTTCTATATTTCCATAAATGATTATTTATCTTGCTTTCATCCCATTAATATTTGCATCTTGCTTACAGCTCTCTCATTAGTACCTGTTCTCTTTCATCAGTGTTGGTGTACGGTGCTTTTTCTGCAATATTTTGCTGTCTTTTCTTGGATTTTCTGTTTGCACATAGTCACTTTAAGATGTTTTCTTGTTCATGTTTTTGTTTTCTCTTTGTTGCGGTTGCACCCGATTCAAGAGCCGAATGGCTCACAGGGCTATACCTAATAAATGAACTTGAACTTGATCTCACTAACCTTTATCTCTTGTATATAGCTTACTGCCTCTCTTTAGGTATCGGCAATTGATCGCTCAGCGGGCCACTTCAAGCGCCTTCGCGGGCCACATTTGGCCCACGTGCTGCCAATGGAAAAACGAGCGGCGACTCCAGAGCCGTGGCTCGACAACCTGCGGCTCTTTAAGGGCCGCTTCTTGAAGTTATTTTCACGTTGCACTGTGGCTCTTCAAATAGAGATTTTTGTTTACCGAATTCGAAAACAAATTATCTTCTTGTTATTTTTGGTTGCCGACCCCTGAACTAATCATTGCTGAATTTTTTCGATTTAAAGCTTTCGTGACTGCAGGGATTCATCTTCTTGGTTCTTTCGGTAAAGTCACGTAGAAGGGAAATAATAAAATAATAATTAAACGTTATAAAATATTACGTTTTATTTGTATTATTTTAATAATAAAACATAATAAAATATTATGTTTTATTTTTATTATTTTATTATTTCCCTTCTACGTGACTTTACCGAAAGAACCAAGAAGATAATCATTGCTGGTTTTATAAAATGGCATTTATGCATATATACTGGTTTTAATGCCTAACTTACTAAGAAATTCATTCTCAGTTTGTTGTTTATTGGTATACTATTTGAATGGTATACTCGGGGAGATGAGTAGCTACTAATTCGCGTCGTATCAGTCATGCATTGTATTGATGCACCAGTTAATATCGAGTGTTAAACTGAAGCAATGTGTACATCAAATCGTTCGTTTCCTTCGCTTGTTTCTCAGTCTGCTTGTCCTGGTGAGGGTCGCGGCGGCAGCAGCATGTTGAGTAGGGCCGTCCAGACCTCCCTGTCCCTGGCGTCAGACTCTAGCTCTTCCTGGGGAATTCCCAGGTGTTCCCAGGCCAGCTGAAGGACACACATCCCGCCAGCATCGTGTCCTGGGCCGTTCCCGGGTTCTTCGCCCAGTGGGACGTGCCCGCTAGAGTTACAGGGGGAGTCTACCGGGGGGCGTCCTTACCAGGTTCCCGAACCACCTCAACTGCTCCTCTCGATCCGGAGCAGCAGCGGCTCGGCTCTGAGGCTCGCCCGGATTAGCGAGCTCCTCACCCGATCACGGAGAGTGAGCCCGGAAACCCGGCGGAGAAACCTCATTTCGGCCCCTTGTATCCGCGATATCATCCTTTTGGTCATTACCCAAAGCCTATGATCATAGGTGTGGGTGGAAATGTAGATCGACCTGTAAATCGTGAGCTTTGTTCGAGAACTCAGCTCCCGCTTCACGACCAAGGAACGGTACAGTGCCCGCAACACAGCGGACGCTGCACCGATCCACCGACCAATGTCCTACTCCCACTTACCGTCACTCGCGGAAGAGACCCCGGCGTGCTTAAACTCCTCCACGGAGGGCAGCTGTTCCCCCCTCACCTGGAGAGGACAATCCACTGGCTCCCGGGAGTGAACCATGACCTCAGGTTTGGAGGTGCTGATCCTCAACCCATGCCAGTGAATGCTGGAGGTCACAGACTGACGAGGCAAAGAGGACGTCATCTGCAAAAAGCATTAAAAAAAACATTAACCCGTAAAAACAAAGTTTTTCACTATAAATCCTTTATATGCGTGGCGGCTAGAGTCCTCTCGTCCTCTGGCTTGAGATGGCTGCCACCTATGGGTCAGATGATTGCCTGCCACCATTAAGCAATTGGTAATTAAATCTAAAAAAAATATCCTAAAAAGTGTAAAATTTTGGGAAAAAAATTTCACGAAAATAAATTGTCACGCACAACGAGCCTGTGTGCAAAATGTCAGCTCGATTGGATCACGGGAAGTGGGTTAAAAAACGACCGAAAGATTTGCACGGTCGTAAGCGCGCAAGCAATTGAACTTAATATAAAGGATTTAAAAACATCAACTCGTGTGCAAAGGGATACGAAGTTTGTATTTCTATTGGGAGCTGTATGGAATGGGCTCGCGTAACCTCTGCACTCACGTACGCTCTGGGTCCACCAGCCATGGCATCGCCTGAGATGAAGATTCAGGAGGGTGCTAAGAATCACCGGGGTAAGGCCAGGACGCCTTCGATAGCTGACCATCTCTAGCAACAACACGTGGACTGCAGTGAAGGGGCGGGGGGGGGTTAGAGGAAGCAAACCTTAAATTTCAATTTAAAGCTTTCGTGACTGCAGGGATTCATCTTCTTGGTTCTTTCGGTAAAGTCACGTAGAAGGGAAATAATAAAATAATAAAACATAATATATTATTGTATTATGTTATATTTTATTATTTTATTATTTTCCTTCAACGTGACTTTACCGAAAGAACCAAGAAGAGGAAGCAAACCTTCTTGAACTGGCACTTCCACGTGGTTTTAATTGACAGACATAAACTGGGATACATTTTTTAAAAAATATATGAACTATTTTAATTTCACCAAGTAAGTCCCAGTCAGCTATATAGCTCAATTTCAGAAGCAACCTGGCAATAAATGATAGCTCAACGAAGTGGTTTATCATCGTGTAGAAATGTATAGCAGCCAAATACTCTAAACGCGTGTTTCTAAATGTGTAGGGAAAACCCGGAGGGTCGGAATCGAACCCACGACCTCCTGTATACCAGGTGAGGTCGTTATTAGCATCAATGGTCTGAGAAAGGCAGGGGAGAAACTGAATATGCTAGGCGAGTGGCAAGCGACCACTAGAGGCCGCTATATTAACCACAATGTGAGAGGAATTGATTCTTAAAACAAATTGCGACCCGCCGAATGATGGCAATGAATTGCACAGGGGGAGGTGAACCGTCACTGTCCTTGCCAACCACAGCAGCAGGACAAACAGTCCGATAACACGCTGGCCCAGACATCACAAAGATTTACAAGGTCTGCGCCGTCCAGCCAGGTACCATGGCGGCTCTATAAAGAATAAACAAGTGGATCAGCAGTCCCCTGTCTGTCCAGCTAAAAAATTGTGGCCAACTGACGACTCACTGAAATCGATGAGACAAGATTGCTACAAAATTATCATCGTTATCACCCACGGTGCAATGCACTGCTCCTCTTCACTGAAACAAACTCCCGCTGCACATACCGACTGTAATCACCCAGGAATGTCTGTCCTTAACGCTCGTGACGTCACTCAACATCGACCATACCCCGTCATTAATATTCATGAGCAGGTGACGTCCTCCAAATGGACACCCCCCCCCCCATTCATAATAGTTAGTGGCTGACGTCACTCCACATGGGGGGGCGAGGCGCCTCCTCGCGCCTCCTCCCCCCTCCTCGGCGTCAACTCACAACCCTCACTACAAAGGCAGAACCCTCACGTCACGTGATCTCCGTAACGCTATTGAGACATCAAAGTAAAAAGGACGTCATGATGAACAAGAGATTATGACCTTAAAATGAAATAATAGGTCTGTGTCACCACGCCTTGACATGTAATGAATATCACGTCACGGTCTGCTTTCCGCTTGCAAGTTTCAGATTTGCTGCAATACACCTGTCCTTGGACGGGCAAAAGGCGAGTAAAACAATAATCTTCATTATTACCTGCTTCCGTTCCTCCCTTAAAACAACCCCCACGTATTCTCCCTTGCCCATTCTACTGCGACTGCTACGCCGTGCCCCCGCTCCCCCAGCTACGACCAGGCCTACCCCAACCCCTATCACTACCCAGAGGTGTGGACTCGAGTCATGTGACTTGGACTCGAGTCAGACTCGAGTCATGAATTTGATGACTTGCGACTCGACTTGGACTTGCATAACAATGACTTTGTCCCACCTATGAGATGTGGACTCGAGTCATGTGACTTGGACTCGAGTCAGACTCGAGTCATGAATTTGATGACTTGCGACTCGACTTAGACTTGCATAACAATGACTTTGTCCCACCTATGTCACTACCCCAACCCCTACCCCAACCACTATCACTACCCCTACCCCAACCCCTATCACTACCCCAACCCCTACCCCAACCACTATCACTACCCCTACCCCAACCCCTATCACTACCCCAACCCCTACCCCAACCACTATCACTACCCCTACCCCAACCACTATCACTACCCCAACCCCTACTCCAACCACTATCACTACCCCTGGTCACTACCCCAATCACGACCACGATCCTAAACCCCCCTTAACCACTCCCGTCTGTTCTCCTGTCACAACAATTCGACCACCACTTTTAATCACAACCCCACCCTTATTCTTGGTTCTTTCGGTAAAGTCACGTAGAAGGGATATAATACAATTGTAAAACAATAAAAATTCTCACGACGTTTCGACTGTAACACAAGCAATCATAATCATAAATTTGAAATAAAGTTTTCTTGCTGTGGATTTCACACCTGATGATGATTGCTTGTGTTGCAGTCGAAACGTCGTGATAATTTTTATTGTTTTATATTTGTATTATTTTATTATTTCCCTTCTACGTGACTTTACCGAAAGAACCAAGAATATGAATCCCTGCAGTCACGAAAGCTTTAAATCAAAATTTAACCCCACCCTTTATTTCAACCACGGCCATTTTATGTACAATTTTATAATTGTCTTAAAGCGCCTGGGAACAAGGCGCTAGAAAAAATCTCTATAAGATTAGAAGATAAAGTTGAAGGCCTCTCCAAGCCTCTAACATTCCATCCCCATGGCTTCCCTATGTAACAATCCATCTATATCACTTACATATGACCCTGACGCCTGTATATTTGGCTGATATACATGTCCACGTGATGATAAGCCACTTCGTTGAGCTATCATATGTGACAGCCAGGTCGCTGCTGAAAAAGAGCTGTTTAGCTCAGCGGGCCTTACCTGGTAAAATAAAAAATAGTAGAAAGTAAAAAAATAATACGACTTCTTGGTTCTTTCGGTAAAGTCACGTAGAAGGGAAATAATAAAATAATAAAACATAATTTAATATTTGATTATGTTTTATTATTATTTTATTATTTCCCTTCTACATGACTTTACCGAAAGAACCAAGAAGATGAATCCCTGCAGTCACGAAAGCTTTAAATCAAAAAATAATGCGAGTTTATTATATCGCTCCCTCTTCTCGATGGTCATTGTCGTTCCAGATGCTCCCAGAATGAAGCCCCCTTTCTTATTCTTAATCTCGAATAACCGTGCTATAATGCCGAAGACTCATTGAGCAGAAGAGAAACAACACGCGCTTTATTCTAAAGGGTTAGTGTTGATACGTGAGGATGGCTCAGAAAGACTGACTCGTCCTTCGGATTCTTAAGGATCATTGTCCATTCTTGAGGTTCGTAAAGTTACACTTGTGCACCTCGATGATTCTTACAAAGCTCAGCGTTAATGCACAAGGCTCATCATGGAGCCATACTAAGGCAGCCATTAGTGCGGTGTGAATTGCCGAATCTCATAGAGGCAGACTAATGCTCCCTTCGTATTCCTTATTAATTAATGATCAGTGTAAACACTTTAGTGATGATGTCTAAACTAGTGTTAGCCAATGCGAAATAAAACTGGCGTAATTAATCGAACAAAATTGTATTTTTGTTCCAGATAACTCGAGCCCCTTTAAAAATGTCAGCCACCTTCACCTTCCTCGCGAAGGCGAGCAACCCCCCAACGAGCGACGCCCATTATGACGTGACCAATGACGACCTATGACCTCACCAAAACCCCGCCCATCACCTCCCGTGTCTCCTTTTTTCTCCGACTATGCTCGTTGTTTTCTGATAATAGAACCGACAATGGGTAGAATAAACGATTACAGTGCGTAAATAATCCGAGAGGCGTGCTCGAGTCTCAACATTTCGAGTCGACTGCCCCAGCTGTGTGTGCGTAGTTACTGAGTCGTGTCCCCTGGAGTGCACTATGCAGTATTCTCTTCGGAGTTTGTTTTTGGTAGTTGCTGACGCAGTCGATGTTAACAGATCAATCTTGTGGCCCACGCAACAGGGTGTGGAGGGAGAGGAGGAGGTTTAAAATACGACAGGAAGCTGCACAATTTTATCTTTAACGTTATTTCTCAGAACACAATGTCACAGATAATAGATTACGTTTAGAACTCTTCATTCCATAACATTTCATTCGGATTGTATATATGTTTTACGTCATGATAAATCACAGTGTAGGTGTGGGGCGGAGGTACATGGTAAGTATTAACACTGTGCTATGAACCCGGTGACCTGAGTTCGATTCCCAGCCACCGATAACATCGATGGCGAGTGATTTCTCAGAACTACGAAGTCCTACCTCCACCGTTGCCCCCTCCCCCCCCAGCCACTGAGCAAAGTGACGAAGTATGGTCACGACAGACACTGCGTGGGGAGGCCTTCATACAGCAGTGGATTTGCCTATATAACGTATAGATTGAGATTTCTGCCGCGCTGTTGCCATATTGGGTTGAAATAGTGCTGCAACTTGAACCAAAATATTATTATTCATATTCTATGGGTCTTTCGGTAAAGCCACGTAGATAGAAAATTTATAATAAATATTTTATCTTATTTTTTTTATTGTAAATTTTCTACCTACGTGGCTTTACCGAAATACCCAAAGAATATGAATTCCTGCAGTCACGAAAGCTTTAAGCCAAAATATTATTTTTCGATTTAAAGCTTTCGTGACTGCAGGGATTCATCTTCTTGGTTCTTTCGGTAAAGTCACGTAGAAGGGAAATAATACAATTATAAAAATACAATTCTCACGACGTTTCGGCCACAACGCAAGCAGCCGTCCTCAGGTGAAGAACAGGTCTGTCGGCTGCTTGCGTTGTGGCCGAAACGTCGTGAGAATAGTATTTTTATTATTTTATTATTTCCCTTCTACGTGACTTTACCGAAAGAACCAAGAAGATCAAAATATTATTGTTAATTATCCACGATCTATCCACTGCCGTCGCTATCTCTCACAATCCTGCAAAATGTAATCATCCACCCGGCACGTGTACGCTGGCTGATGGCGAGATGTTAACTCCCTCGCCTGGTATGCAGGAGGACGTGGGTTCGATCCCGACCCTGACGCCTGCATAGTTGGGAGTTGGCATGTTCTATCTCTCTCTCCCCGCGGTTGCGGTGATTTTTCACCGGGTCCTCCGTATTCTTTTCCCTCCACATTTAAAATCAACGTGCGTTTGATAAGCCACTTCGTTCAGCTCTCATTTGTGGCCAGCTCGCTTATGAAAGAGATCTGTATAGCTCAGTGGGCCTCGCCTGGTGAAATAAAAAAAACATTTGTTTACATCATCCCATCGTTCACTCGGCTTCCATTCAGTCGTTAATCCTGATCATCGTCCGTCATCCTCTATAAGCGACGTGTCCTTCATCAAGCCCACTCTACGTTGTACAACAGAGCGACGTCTTGAACCCGTGTGCGCCCTCGAGTCCACGTGCTCCTCTCTCCGTCTCTCGCTGTCGTTCCCGGCGTGCGTCTTTTCTCCCGTCCTCCGCCGCGCTCCCTGGAAGTTTGCGTTGGAATGTCGTCCTCAATTCTGCTTCATGTGTCGGCAGCGGCTAGTTAGTACGCATTGATTAAAACGCTCTTCTTAAGGCATATTGTGCGTTGCGTCTCGCTGCCTGCTTGGCTGCGTGTTGTGTTCCTGGCCAAATCTCAACCAAAACATTGTCAACAACAAAAATCCATCCAGTTTAAAACGTCTTGAAAATGCGTATTGACGGAAAGTACGAATAAATGCAATTACTTCCAAAAATATAGAGCACTAACAATTAGAGTATTATGGAATAACGCGATATACGTGCCTGTGTGTGTGAGTGTGAGTGAGTGTGAGTGAGTGTGAGTGAGTGTGAGTGAGTGTGAGTGAGTGTGAGTGAGTGTGAGTGAGTGTGAGTGAGTGTGAGTGAGTGTGAGTGAGTGTGAGTGAGTGTGAGTGAGTGTGAGTGAGTGTGAGTGAGTGTGAGTGAGTGTGAGTGAGTGTGAGTGAGTGTGAGTGAGTGTGAGTGAGTGTGAGTGAGTGTGAGTGAGTGTGAGTGTTGAGCGATAGTGTAGCGGTTAGCGCGCTGCGCTATGAACCCGGCCACCCGAGTTCGATTCCCGCTCACGGCCAACACCAGTGACGATTATCTGAACCGGTCCTGGGCCTCCCCTATGTCGACTCAGCCTCAAATGAGTACCTGGTGCGGTGTGTAAACATCACCACTAGGGAGACAAAGGCGGTCGGGCGTGGATGCTGGCCACCCACCCCCTCGTGTACCGTTGCGCCTTCATAGGTGCTCGCTAACAGCACTTGCCCCTACAGTCTGTTAAGGCTATATGGGGGATCTTTATCTTTGTGAGTGTGTGCACTGGGGAGACAAAGTGGGGAGCGGCAGTGTCGTGCTTAGCGCACTGCGCACCACAAACGCAGCGTCCCGAGTTCGATTCCCGCTCACGACCAACACCAGTGACGGTTATCTGAACCAGTCCGAGGTCGACTCAGCCTCAAATGAGTAGCTGCTGGTGCGGTGTGTAGTAAACGTCGCCACTGGGGAGACAAAGGCGGCCGGGCGTGGTGCTGGTCACCCACCCCTCTCGCGCGCCGTTCCGACTCGATTAGCCCCTTACCAACAGCGCTTGTCGCAATGCTCCGTATTCACGTATTGTCTAAACGGGAGGTGTTGTTTGTCTTTGGTATTCGCCGTGGTTACCAACCACCGATGCATCGGCTATTTTGTCAACATGCTGATCAGAGACGTCTCGCAAAGCGTAAGCACGATGGTGTCACGGTAATTCTAAAGGCCGATCATTATAAGATTTCATTACACGTGGAGCGGTGACGCAATTATTGGCTTCGTGCGCTGTGAACACGCCCGCCTGAGTTGGATAACACTGTAACAAAAAAAATGTTAGTTCATGGGTACTCAGTGTTATTTGCTAATTGATTATGCCTCAAAAGTACCGAAAATAGCTGTTATCCCCCACAAACGTTGCTTTTGTGACCAGGACAGTGATATTTTGAAATGTACCTATTTTCAATGAGAAAACGTGGTGTGCATTTGTCTCATTCTTTCACATCAAGTCCTGGTTGATGAATCGGTCGTGGCTAACGACGACAATGGCGATGACCAGCAGCAGCAGCAGCAGACGTATTTCATCATGTGCTGTGAGACTCTGTTCACAAACGCTGAGATGCTGGCAGTAGATCAAGTGGGCGGGTTCGTAAGTGCGCGTCTCTTTCATGTTTCTTAGCGTTCGCCTCCCCCTGAACGTGTTTTCTTGAGCGATATGCGGACGCGTTCGTCACACGCGCGCAGACACGCGCGCGCATAAAACACGCTTTGAAAAGGAATTGGTCAAATATGAAAACAAATTTGATAAATGCTCTTGTGACTCAGGCTCTTTCGAAATAAAAAAATATATATATATGCATCGTGATGTGGGTCAGAGAAATATTGCGTTACGGCTTGAGGATGCCTCCATACAGCTGTGGATAGACCATGGCTGACGCCACGTGGGCCCCCTGGTCGCAGCACGTGGCTCGTGATCGCGGGGTGGGGGGGGTGCAAGAGATCAAACGCATGAACGACGCTTTGTGGCCAAGCCGACGGTGGACATGCGGTGGACAAAAAATACCCCAACAGTGGATCGGTGCAGTGCCGAATTCAGCTCGTGCGGGGCCTGTAGCATGATGTTATAAAGGGGCCCTAAATATAAAAAAACACGCAAATATTAAAACAAAATGTTTTTACTTGCATAGTAAAATAATTGTTATTTTTAATTTGGTATACAGCCAGATAATGCGACAAATCGCTAACCTTAAACACCCAGTCGTTCATAAACGTTTAAGGCAGTATAGGACTATAGTAATAGAGCAAGTGCAGAATCACTGAACCGGAATTGATAGCTTGAAAGCATTTAGCGCCGGGCCCTTGAAAGTGCGGTGCCCGTATCATATGCTACTTGTGCTACTAGGATTATCCGGCACTGGATCGGTGGCGCGGTGGTTAAGCGCGCTGCGTTACGAACCCGGTGACCTGAAGTCAGATTCCTCAGTCACGCTAACATCAGTTGTGATTGTTTTATGTTGTTTTATGTTGGCTATGTACCCCCCCCCCCCCAGCGGCCCTGCCCCACCATCGCCCCCCCCCACCACCCGACCCTCTTCACTAACTCGCGCTGACTAGCGTGGTGAAGTATGGTTACAATTGTGAAATGTTTATTGTAGAAATGTGGAATGTTCACCACTGGCTCAGGGCTTCCAACGCAGTCCATCCCGGGAAAACCTCACCGAGTCTGAATATTTGTCAGGAGAGACCTAGGGCAGGGGTCGGCAACCAAAATAACAAGAAGAGCCATTTCTTTCCAATTCGGTACAAAATTCAGTATTTCAAGAGCCGCAATGCATCTGAGTACATACTGTACATACGTACATATCGTCAAGAAGCAGCCCGTAAAGAGCCGCATGCGGCTCCGGAGCCGTAGGTTGCCGACCCCTGACCTAGGGCATACAATTGCTTTGTGTGCGTGTGCAAAGAAACTGGGATATCCGGAGAAACCCCACACACGCGAGGGTATATCACTCACGAGTCAGTAGAGTGTCTCGAACCCACGTGCTCTACTGGCTACCTCGCGACCCCATCTACTGCTGGACGAAGGCCTCCAAACGCCGCATTATTCATGGGTGTTACTTTTACCATACTTCACCCCACTGGTCAGTTGGGCGAAGTGAAAGTGGGACCCACAAATCGGTTTTGATATTACCACCGATGGGTTAGCCCGTGGTTTGGGTGTTGAACTAAGGTCGCCGTGTACTGGCGCAGCACGCTAACCACTGGACCGTCTGAAATAAGCGCTCGTCTGTCTGCTTTTGTGCCGACAGGACCGACGGGTTAATGGATCTGGGGCGGAGCTATCGTGGACTGGGTGGAGGTAGACCTGGGATGGAGCTTTGGTGGAGCTGAAAGGGGTGAGAGGGGGAGTGGATGGAGTTGGAGCTGCAATCGGTGTAGATGGAATTGGTGGAGGTGGTGATGGAGTGGGTAGAGGTAGAATGAGTGGAGGTGGAGCTGAAATGGGTGAAGGTGGAGCTGAAATGGGTGGAGGTGGAATGGGTGGAGGTGGAGCTGAAATGGGTGGAGGTGGAAGAGGTGGAGCTGGAATGAGTGGAGGTGGAAAGGGTAGATGTGGAGCTGAAATGGGTGGAGATGGAGCTGTAGTGGGTGGAGGTGGAGCTGGAATGAGTGGAGGTGTAATGGGTGGAGCTGGAGCTGGAATAGGTGGAGGTGGAATGGGTGGAGGTGGAGCTGGAGAGGGTGGAGGCAGAGGTGCAGTGGGTGGAGGCAGAGCTGAAATTAGTGTAGGTGGCATGGGTGGGGGTGGTGCTGGAGTGGGTGGCGGTAGAATGAGTGGAGATGGAAGAGGTGGAGGTGGAGCTGGAATGAGTGGAGGTGGAATGGGTGGATGTGGAGCTGGAATTGGTGGAGGTGGCGCTAGAGTGAGTGGAATGGGGTGGAGCTGAGCCAGACCGGGCGAAGAGAAAAGGGAAATAGATGGAACTGGACCTGCGATGGGTGGAGCTGGAGTTGCGCTTGGGTGGAGTTGGCCGAGATCCAGTCCGGGTCACCGTGACTTCACCCCCGCTTCAGACCCGCGTCGAGAAACAGCGCGTGCGGCCCCATGTAAATTCATGAGGGTTCGCGTGTGCAAAACAACACATACAACACACAAAGACACGTAATACTTACAAAGGTTCCCCGTGTAGCCTGCGCAGGCTGTTGTGGCAGGTGCTGTTTTTGCACACGAGGGGGGCGGTGCGGCTAGAACCACGCCCGGCCGTCTTTGTCTCTCCAGTGCTGATATATACAACGACAAAAATACCCCGTATAGCCTTTACAGACTCTAGGGGCAAGTGCTGTTAGCGAGCACCTATGAAGGCCAGAACGGTACACGAGGAGGTGGGTGGCCAGCACAACGCCCGACCGCCTTTGTCTTCCCAGTGGGGATGTTTACACACCGCACCAGGTACTCATTCGAAGCTGAGTCAACCTAGGGGAGGCCCAGGACCGGTTCAGATAATCGTCACTGGTGTTGGCCGTGAGCGGAAATCGAAATCGGGTCACCGGGTTCGTGGCGCAGCGCGCTAACCACTGCGCCACCTCTCCTTCAAAGGCACACGTGCACGCGAAGACCGCCCCATGTAGGCAAATAGAATTTGTGGAGCAAGTACGGTAAAGTGAGAATATGGTGATTCAAGAAAAACACATTATGAAGGCGTTAAATAATCATCAGTTTTGTAATAATGGTATCACTTATGCGAGTGTGAAATCAGTAACAAAAAACATTCTCTGTGAATATGCAGCTTGACCCTGATATGATGTGCACATTTGTTTTACTCAACTATAAACAAAACTATTTTCATTATTTTACCAGGTGAGGCCCACTGAGCTATGTAGCTCTTTTTCAGAAGCGACCTGGCCGCAAATAAAAGCTCAACAAAGTGGCTTCTCATGTGGAAATTTAGAGTAGCCAAATACTCTAAAAGCGTGTTTCTAAATGTGGAGGGAAAACCCTGAAGACCCGAAGAAAAATCCACACGGACCACGGGGTAGAGAGACACTGCAAACTCCAAATATACAGCACCAGGCGTCAGGGTCGGGATCAAACACACGACCTCCTGCATACCAGGCGAGGTAGTTAACATCTCGCCAGCTTCTGCCAAGACTGTGGATGCAAGTCGACGCCTCACGTCCTCAATGACGGTGGTGGTGGCGCCCTTGCACAACTGCACATTGGAAGAGGGAGCGAGCTGTTGTTGATTTTTTTTGTTGAGTTTTGGTGACAACTTGCACGAGTTACACAAATTCGCTGAAATTCTGGCAAAAAAAATTCACAGACTTCACGCGGACTGCTCACCGACGGGGCACGGCTGACGCGAACGCCGCTCGCGTTATTGGTCTTCTCGTAATATCGTTGGCGCCCGACGGTTTTTAGAGAAATTGAGCTTGTTGTGGATTATTGAATTAAATGTTCCCACGCGTTTGCATATACGAGCGCAGGCTTTTGCTGAATTTTCCCTCGCTGTTGAGCCAGCCCTGATCTTATTTAAAGAGGGGGAGGGGGGGGTCTACAGACTTGGGGCGAGGAGGGGGAGGGCGGGCAGACGGCAGTCAATGCGAGACAAACTTTCAACAAGTTGAACTCTGAACAATAATTCGTGACAATGCAGAAACCGCGTTTTTGTGTGTCATTCATTCCGCTGCGTAGCTCCGGTGCACAATGCATACGGCGGATGGCGGCAACGGCTTGGCGAGGTCTTAGGCCCAGCAGTGGGTAGAACATTGCTGCTCATGATGATGATGACGGTGATGACGGCGGTAATGACGGTGACGTGAACCTGCTATTGCCTGTCGTGGATTCTGCTCTGGTTCTCAATCGCTATGGACGAGGAATGGCTGCCACGCACATCTTCGTTATAATAATTGTTGCATTACGTTCAGGCCCCTCCGGCCATTACAGGCAGTTTGTATATCAAACGACCTGACTATATCTTCTTGGTTTTTTCGGTAAAGTCACGTAGAAGGGAAATAATGAAATAAAAACATACTAAAATAATATAATAATATACTAAAATAATGTAATAATATGTTTTTTCCCTTCTATGTGACTTTACCGAAAGAACCAAGAAGATGAATTCCTGCAGTCACGGAAGCTTTAAATCGAGACCTGACTATAATAAATTCAGCAAGGTTTGGTGTGGTGGCAGCGGGCTGAGGTCTGTATTTCACGGGCCATTGTCAATCTACTGCTGGATGAAGGCCCCTCCACGCCGTTCCGTTGGGTGTTGTGGCTCAATATCTACAGCGGTTTCCCCGCCTTGAAAAGTGCGCGATGCTTGCGTGAAATCGTGACCCTGAATGGCGAAGAGTCATTCTGGCCTGCCACGTCATTATCACAAGTTTACATACACACGTATGTATGTTGAACTTCTTTCGCAACCGTGCTAATCGGAGGTGCGGGGGAAGGACAACAACCTAGACATAAAAAAATAAGTTCTAAAGAAAGTAGTTTTCAATTTACATTTAAAATGTGCATAGGTCAAGTGGCGTCCTAATATCGATGGCTCGCCAAAATCCGCTGCTGCGAGGATGACCAGAGCTTGCGTGAGGCTTTATGCTCCTTGACGAGACCAGCAAGTATCATGGTTCATTTGTGGCAAGCATTTTGTGCGGGGCACCACGGTGGCGAGATGTCGACTACCTTGCCTGGTATACAGGAGGTCGTTGGTTCAATCCCGACCCTGACGCCTGCTGTATATTTGAAATTTCCATGTTCTTCCCGTGATCGTTTGGATTTTTCCTCGGGTCCTCCGGTTTTTCCATCCACATTTAGAAACATGCTTTGTAGATAATTTGGCTGCTATACATTTCCACGTGATAATCCACTTCATTGAGCTACCATTTGTGATAGCCAGGGCGCTTATGAAAAAGAGCTATGAAGCCTTAACTGGTTAAATAATATGAGTTCGTGTTAATGATGTGTTAATGAGCGCGAGTACTGCCGAGTGGAGCCCGTGTCGCCAGTCACACTCCTGCAGGGCGCAGGGGAGGGAATTGTCACCAATCGAGGGCCCATAATTCAGGGACTGAATTAAATTGCTTGGTCTCGTTTGTGCTGTCTCGTGCGCATTGTCTGCCCCACGCACGTTCCGTCTCGTTCGTTCCACGTTGCCCGAAGGCAACGTTTGCATATATATTTGCACGTAATATAAATGATCGATTCATATATATCCAGTGCTATGCATGCATGCATATATGTGATGTAGTGGTTGTGTGGATAGGTGCGGCCCTGCAACTTATAGGGACCTCCACGAAAGCAACCTCGAGAGGGTAGTCGGCCTACTCTTCCACCACTAGTTGATAGACTGCCGCCCGTGGTGTACCCAATCATAGTGCGCGGTGGTGGACACGGAAAACAAATTGAGTCCGAAGACTCCAATTTCAGGAGGGTCCTGCATTTTGGGAATGTTTGATAAACTCCAAATAAACTGTGTGTGTGTGCTTAGCTATAGGAGGAGACCGGGTAACCGGGCAGAACAGGGGGAGAACGTGCCAAGTCCATACAGAGAAGGCGCCCGAGTCACGAATTGAACACAGGGGCACAAGCGCAAGGCTCGGAGTATAGTAATAATAATAGTAGTGCCAAGATTGTCTATGAATTAATGAATAGAGGAGTTAAATGAATCAGCTATGATTTACTAAAATAAAATAAAACCCATTTGTTAAGCCACTGCTGGATGAAGGCTTCCCTCCCACGCAGTGGCAATAGTTTGGGGTTGTTTGACCATACTTCACCACGCTGGTCAGTGCGGCTTGGTGAAGGAGGGCGGGGCTTCGCCGTCATCGGTTCGGAGATCACCCACCACGAAATGTTAGCAGTGGGCAGGAATCGAACCCAGGTTCCAGGGTTCGTAGCGCGACGGGCGCTAATCACCGCGCCACCGCTCCTCCCGTGTGTCTGTCTATACAGTGCAGTACTACATTGCTATGTTGATTTTAGTGCTGTACACATTTAACCTTTATGGGTTTCTTAATAAACAAACAAATGCTTCCTGTCCGACTCGATCACGATGCGATGTTTATCGGGTCGCAATTCAAACCGGGCTCGGTTTTTTTTATCTTCCAATTTAATTGTTCCACTCGCCCGGAACGCGTCGCATCCACAGCCGACACCTCGGAAGCCAAGCAGGCGCTGAGCCTGGATAGCGACCACCACGCGCACCAACAGCTGTTGCTGCTGTTGTTGTGGGCGCCAGAGGGCAGTGCAGGCAAATCAATTGTTTCTCTCTGCCCAGGAGTTCGGCGAGCTGCTGCTACCTAGCCGCATGCCGCTCGTTCAGGACTGCTCCGTGACGTTGACCAACGTGCACTGCGACTCTTGAAATATTGAGATATTTTTTTAAACTTAAATTTTAAAAAAAAATGCCTCTTCTTATTCTTATTAACGTGCTTGCCGACCCCTGCTCTATACTTACCCCACCTTCAACAACTGCCAGCGACCGGCGTGGTGAAGTATGGTCGATCAAATAACCCCATGACATCGCACGGCGCGGGGGGGAGGGGGGGTGGTGCCTCGTCCAGCAGCAGATTGACAAATGAGCCGTAGACGTCACGTGTCGCAGATTTGTTTCATAAACAAAATAAGAATTGAACGTCATTGCAAGCACCTGAGTACGTACACGTGTGCGCCACACTCGTGTGTTGTCGCCCCACATCAGAATCAAACTTTGTATTCATACTGGAGGAATCCGATTAGCTATAAAGCTCTTTTGTCACGGATGTCCAGGACAGTGTGTAGTCTACCGAGACAAAGACCCCCCCCCCCCCGCCCCGTAACCTAAGAGGCTGTTTAAGCAAAGAGCTGTTAGCGAGCACCTATTACAAGGTCGGCACGCCGCACCAGGTGGGTGATGTGGCCAGGACCACGCCCGGCCGCATTTGTCTCCCTCCGAAGTGCTGATGCTTACACACCGCGTCAGCTGCTCGTTGAAGGCTGAGTCGACCTAAGGGGATGGAGTGTCCAGGCACGGGTTAAAGTATCACTCGCCACTGCATGCAAGCCGTGTCCGGGAGTCGAACTGTGGAGGTGGCCGGGTTCATGGCGCAGAAACGGCGCGCCACGCGAGTGGGTGAATATTCAGTGGTGCAATAATTATAATCTGCTGCAGCGACCACAAACAATAAATAACACGTGGAGTCTGGGAGAACATTCTTGATTTCGCCGCGCAATGAACATGTTGATTCTCTCCCAAGATTGGTGGAGCGGTGGCGCAAGTGGTTGACGCATGGCGCAACGAACCCCGTGGGACCTGAGTTCGAGTCTCCGTTCACGGCTTTTTGGCGGAAATCCCGCATGTCTCGTCTCATCTCTACATCAGTAGCTCGGTGCGAGGTTTAGACATCAGCACTGGGGAGACAAAGGAGGCCGGGCGTTACGCTATCATCACCATCGTCATCGTCTGTCGAGCCGGCCTCAACACGTGCTCGCTAACAACATGTATCCCGACAGGCTACACGGGGCATCTGTTTCTTTTAGTGTCGGGGTTAAGTGCTATTAGCAAGTTTACATAACCTGTTAAGTAGGCTAATCTTTCATTTATCCAGAAAGGACAAAAAAGCACAAAAACAATACAATGAAAAGTGAAATACGATTGCAAAGTTACAGGAATGGTATCGCGAAAATGGTCATGTCGCGAAATGTTATATTATCGTATAGTGAAACATGATATCGTGTTGTAAATGTAGTTGTTTGAACTGAAAATGTACGCTCATGAATGTGCACGCAGGGGAGGTGACACGAATGCGTTGTTCACCGCTTGTCGTTGCAGAGGTTCACGATTCGTTTTCTAGCGGCCGCCCTGATTAATACTGCGGTATCAACCATACACAATCAAATACGCGCCATATGATTGCTGCACAGTGAATGTTTAAATATATATATGTCCCATAACGTCATTCTCAAGAGTAGGCCATCTTGTGTCGGCATAAACGGTCCTGATAAAAATGCCCACGAATGATTAAATTTGGATTACACATTGCAACATCTCCCTCTTAACTGCAGGACGCTTCTGATAAATAAGCCTTAATAAGGCGTTCTTGGGTACATCAGCGGAATGATTCAAGTACAAGATGAGCACTGCCCGCGCCTTGAAGTGGGGATACACGGCCGTGGTAGAGGGTGGGCGTGGGGGGGTCTGTGCTGCTTTATGTCATCACGCACGAACCCGGCTCAATGCTGTGGGATGTTGGTGTGAGGTCATCAAGCAAATATGCGCGGTGATGTCACCGTCGCGCACCTGACCACCCGCGTGCAAGCCAGCAAAGCTTTTTAAAAATAAAAAGTATGACAGTCCCCGATTTACGAACAGGTTCCGTTCCTGAGACCCGTTCGTAAGTAGAGCTGTTCGTAAGTCGGAACACAATCATGTCCTGTATTGAAATGCACAGTCAGTGATACCAAATGTGTGTTCGGTTCAACAAAAAAGGGAAGCATTGTTAAACTCATAAATGAGAAGAAATGTTGTACATTTGCGCGTAAATAGTTCCGCTGGTCGGTTCGCAAGTGCGAAATTCACGTTCGCAAGTCGGACGGTTAAAATGGAATCTCGCGTGCAAGCTCGTCCATTTAAGCGATGATGTTCGTAAGTGGGGATATGCAATGCATTGCACCATGGTACATGCACGCGCACCTTTGTAATCGATGTATATGCATGAGATGGTTGCACGCGCGCGCGCGCGCGCACTCAACACGGTGCACGTGCCACGGGCAGAGCGTCATCACGCGCACGCGCGCGCCGCGGCCGCGGGCACCACGTGACCCTCTCCTCCGCCCTGCGAGCGTCTCGCGGGCACGCGGTGTCCCGTCTCGCGTGCGCGCGCGCGCGGGAACGCGCTTTTGGCGGGAATCCAGGGGCACGGTGACCCGCGGCGCCCTGAACACGCCCCCTGGACCTCCACCCACCCCCAACACCTCACCCCTCCCCTCCCCCACCTTGCTCCGCTTACAACACACACACACAATAGTCACCCTACCCCCCACAAACACACAAGTCACCCTACCCCCCCCCACACACAAAATTGTCACCCCCCCCACACACAAAATACTCACCCCCCCCCCACACACAACCCACCCCATCCCACCCCTCACACCTGGACTGATCACAAACTAGTTCAAGTTTCAAGTTCATTTATTAGGTATAGCCCTGTGAGCCATTCGGCTCTTGAATCGGGTGCAACCGCAACAAACATAAAACAAAAACACGAACAAGAAAACATCTTAAAGTGACTATGTGACTGAGTGCAAACAGAACATCCAAGAAAAGACAGCAAAATATTGCAGGAAAAACACCGTACACCAACGCTGTGTGCACAAATTCCAGTGGGATGCAAGTCAAACAACAACAACAACCACAAGACAACTTACATTAAGGCCATCAGTCTAATTCTGTACTACAACAAACAATCATGGCCAAACCAAAAAACTTTTCGAAAATCACCAAAATAAAGCCATAAAAGCAATGAAACAGTGATCATAGGACTACTACACCCCCCCCGACACACAACCCACCACCCCGCCCCTCCCCTCACACCTGAACTAATCACAAACTACCCCCAAAGACAAAGATCCGCCGTGTAGCCTCTAACAGACTTTTGGGGCAAGTGCTGTTAACGAGTAGCAGCACCTATGAAGGCCACTGGCACTGTGGTACACGAGAGGGTGGGTGACCAGCACCACGCCCGACCGCCTTTGTCTCCCCCCAGTGGCGATGTTTACTACGCACCGCAACAGGTACTCGTTTGAGGCTGAGTCGACCTAGGGGAGGGCCAGGACTGGTTCAGATAATCGTCACCAGTGCTGTTGGTCGTGAGCGGGACTCCCACTCACAGACCTTGAATAATGATCACAAACGGCCATCACTCGCCCGTCAAACCCCTGCCTAATGAAACAGACGAGCGTATGGAGGCCTTCATCCATTAGTGGATTGACCATGGCTGATGATGATGTTGATTCCCCCTCTGCATTGAAAGTAGCATTCGCCTACGATTCGCGAATCTCGCCAATAATGGATAATTCTCTAACGCACAATTCGATTAAATGCGTCATCGTGAGACGATTCATCGTGCAGTGTAATCGATACGATGGTTCCTTACGTGGTTACACTCGCCTAACACACACACACACACCTCGACCGAACAACAACGTGAAATTAAGCGGTACTCTCTTACCAAACAACGCAGACTACTCACACAAACAACCCTTATTAACAACAACAACAACAATGACACATCACACTTCGTACAATGTCGAAGGAAGTGGTTGAGAGCTAACGCCTGTTAAGGAATTTCAATGGAGCCACATGATCTTGTCTCTATGCGCTTCGGGCATTAACACTTTCATTTGAAGAGTCCTGTATCTAGTGACATTAGTACGGCAATATCAGGGGGTTGTTTGTCATGTGTTGTGGAATTTTACTATGTAAACGTAAATGTAAACCTGTCGGAACAATTGGGCTTATGGCCGGCCAAAGTGCATTTAAAGATTGTTTGTCAATCCACTGTTGGATAAGGGCCTCCCCATGCCATCTGGATTGTGGCGGGGTTTTGACCATACTTCACCAAAGTGGTCGGCAGTGCGTGTTGGTGGAGGAATGGAGCATATACGGAGGGGGGGGGGGGTATAAATACAGTACAACAAATACAAATTTCGCACCGCCTTCTGCTGCCCACCACAAATCGCCGGGCCGATGTACATACCGTGTTGTCATATTTTATAATGAACCGTAACAATCTTAAGTGTGAATTAATCTGGCACCATGAGCCTCGGGCATATAACTTAAGCAAAAATGGGCTCACATCCAGGCAAGACGGAGCCAGATGAGAGAGAGATAATATGAGATATTATTATTCACACAGTAATAGTATATACAGTACATGATCGGAGCACAAGTTGCAAAGTAAGGTTTCACACTTACGGATGCGGCTGTGCTCACCTCTTTCTTTACGTTGCATTGGTGGAAATTCCAAATGATATTGGATAGGAATTGTTTTACATCGCGCCGACTAGTCCACATGCCAGATGTGAGTGCCCCGCCAAGATGTTACGGTTCGCCAGGTCATTAAGCAATACAAATCACAGACAAAAGCAAGAGATGTAGGTGAGAAAGCCGTAGACAAGAGTGATCGCATTCACAGGATCGATCAGAAACTAACAAAAATGGAACAAAAGAGGCAGAATGTGAAAATAGGCATGGGAGGTGCATGTTGCCAACTAAGCAGAGTAAGAAGAACATGTGGATAAGAGAGCAGATGAAGATTTGACACGTGGTGTTAACTGGCCTTGGACAGGAAACGTGGCTAGAAGGGCTGATGGCCGGTAATTGAGAGCCACGAAGGAGTAGAAGTTCAAGGAAGGCTAACGGCCACAGTGTAAATGGAGTAATAATATAAGTTCATGTGCAGGAGGTAAGACGGATTGTTACATCGCGAGGTCACGAGGGTTGAAACACTATCGTTATCAGAAATAATTTTATAATGTGATATGTTACATTACGATTAATTAAGTGGCCACCATTTGGCAGATTCATTCTACTGAAAATGTAACCGTTGTTTTTACCCCCTGAGGGTACAAAACAACGAAGAACAACAGATCACACTGATCTTCTAATTTTCGGTTGTGCAAGAGCGCCGCCATTTTGTTATCGTGGGATACGTTTGCCATCTAGTGGCACAAATCTGCAATAAAATATTACACGAATGCATAATTTCAGGGTTTCTTTTGGGTGAGATCGCGTTAATATATAAAAGTGCCGTTAAACCCGCCACCACCCGTCACAGCCACTTAGTAAGATTTGTCACGTAAACAGAACATGCCAGTTCGTTACTAGTACAGCACACCGGTGTGTTGGAGAGCCAAGGGTCCACACGAATATCAGGGTCCATGGCTCAATTAACTTCGTTTTTTACCGAAATCACACTGATACAGGTTACATAATTACCATTTACAAAAACAGTTTCGGATTTAATGTAACAACCGAAAGTTATTCATAGTTATCCCCATCGTTAATTATTCATGAGGTTAGCATGACCTGAGACCCAGTGTCCTGAGAAGACCACCCCAAACGTAAGTCTACTCGACCGTACCGAATTCAAGAACATTGGCTTATCCTTAACTGAGCCCGTGTTCTTATTTGGCTGCTTCAAGGATTGACGAGAACATACCTCGACCATAACGTACACATATTAAGCTAAACTTATGTGTCTGTACGTAAAACACAAGCTGCACACCAGATATCCCAGTGTAGCCGTTCGCAGACCGTTGGAGCAACATTGCTGTTCGCGAGCACCTGTTATGGTGCGTAACAGTACCATACCCGGCCGCCTTTGTATTCCCCAGTGCTGATTTACACGTAAAAGTAGACAATCTGCACACACAGCCATAAAAAAACCACAAGCACCACAATGAGTACACACACACTCAGCACACACAATATAACCTCCTGCACGATCAAGCACACACACACACGGACAACATTGACTGAGGAGCCTAATACGCCGTACTGAACTCCGGTTATTATTATTATTCAAAACGCAGGATCGTACGGCATGGACACAACTCCTCGCGGAGGCGTTCATCCAGCAGTGGATTGACCATGGCCGCTGCTGCTGCTGCTGATGATGATGATCAGGATGAAGTCTGGCGTGGCAGTAGGCGAGCACGCGGGCTGCAGTCACCGCCGGTGCCGTCTCCTCCACTCAATCTTAACGCCACGGCCAAGGACACGGGGCAACCGAGTTGTGTACGTTCACAGCCCTTTAGCGATCCACTGCTGGATGAAGGAAGGCATCGATCGCTTTCAGATGTGCTTCTGCGGGCCCGTCTGGAACGTTCTTTCCTTCCGATGTTAGGAAGCCACTGGAGCTATGCACTTTGAAATCATCTGGATTTAAAACTAATTTCTATAGAACTGCTTGTTGTGTTTGGTTTGTTGTCTACCCCCCCGCCGCACCTCCGATTAGCGCGGATGGCTACGTACGGTGTGAAAGAAGTTCAACATAGAGTACATGAACGTACAATTTCACGACGCCGGTGATCATTGCAGCAGGTTGGTGAAGTGGGTGCTCATAGAACCGTTCGGTTCAGGTCCACTGATGCAAAGGGCACCACCACTCCACTCCCTCACCACCACCACCCCCAAAAAACCCCCACTAACTTATGTGTTTAAGAAAGTGTCAGTGTCGCTCTGTATCTGCCTCTGTGAAGTCTGCCTTCAAATCTCTACCATTTCAAAACCATGTCTCTCTACGTGTCTATCCGTCTCCATGATTTTCTGTCTCCGTGTGGCTCTATTGTCTCTCGCTCTCTCTCTCTCTTCGTGTCGCTCTGTCTCTGTATCTGTTGCGTGTCTATTTGTCAACTCTCCCAGCCCCGCTTTCTCTCCCCACGTCCATCGATCCCAAAGGGCCCCTCTTTTCCACGCCCGCGACCCCCCTGGGCGCGTGCAGTCTCATTTCATTCCTCGCCCTCTCCGATCCCCGCTCTCACGATCTCCTCGGCCACCTACAATGATTTCGAGGGTCTTCTTCTGGACTCACACACACACGCAACAACAACAAACAACCGTCTTTCGCCATGAAGTGACCAGAGACGTTACCCCAGCGCTTGTGCCAGGCTAGGTGCACTTTGAGGCCACGCGAGGCGTCGCAGGCTCCCTGCTGGCAGGGGGTCACGGGACAGACCCAGGGGCCGTGGGTTGACTGAGATGACTGGCGGATGCACCACACACAAAGACACACGTACTCTACATGTACACGCACGCGGACTTTAATTGTACCTAATTAGTATATCAATAGCTAACTATAAACGTGTTTTATTATGCAGTGTCACCGCAGACACTAAATTACTGCGTAGCGAATTGACCAGATTTAACGGGACACGGTGCTACAATCACAAACACGAAAACAAAAGTTGACCAATCCAAACTCGAGTCATCAAAATCGTCATCATTTTCAGCAGCCATCATCAATCCACCGCTGGATGAAGGCTTCACCAAGCTGTCGCCATCTCCCACGGCCCACCGGTGTGACGATCCACTTAACAACTTGTGGGGAATATATCTAACAAAATAAATACGTGAACAATACGACTCCTTCAAATATCGATCTCTCCTTCATATAAGAGACATTGCCTGCTAATTTGTTTTGCTATTTGTATTCTCCACAACGACGCTCGTGATGACTTTGAGTTAAGTATTTTAGAATTTTGCGTCGAACTAGAATTTCATATCGTAAAGGGAACGACCTTGGCTGTCAGATCCGTAGTTCACCAGCATTCATGCTCGCAAGCCTGGCTCTGCTGATAAGACACTGGAAGTTGAAAAGGGTCCAGAGTTTTCTTGTCTTGAAACAATGCTGCTGAAATTATTCACATACCCCATGAAGAGCTATACAAGTCAAACAAGTGAATGCAACAGTGGGGCTGGATATTTGGGACCTTTGCCATATTCGCTACTAGTCGAATACATTTATTCCGATGGCAGTAGATATCTGACGTAGCGTGGGCGATATTTCATGAAACGACGGGGAAACTACTTGTGATGTAACGGCCCTCCAGAACGGTCGGCAGAATATCAGTTGACGTTTATCCCCGCAGCTACTTGACTGGGAGATAACCCCGCGGTGATGACGATGTGTGGTTTGTGTGTGTTTAGTTTGTTGTCCTTCCCCTGCACCTCCGATTAGCACGGTTGGCTATGTCAGGTGCGAAATAAGTTCAACATAAATACACACAGGGATGAATGGAGGGGGAGGGAATGGTAGAGGGGACCGAGGTTGATAAGAGGGGACATTCGGAGGAGGGACGAGAGAAGAGAGCCGTGCATGAAGGAGGGGTCTGTGTCTGTGTGTGACGGAGGTGGAACTAACGGACTGGGGCCCTTTCCGGTCTCGGCGTGTTGATGAGGAGAGTGGTCGCTGTGTAGTTTGTCTCATGCACCGGATAAGTAATTGACATGCCGAGGAGGGAATACGACCTCCAGGCAGGTGATGACATGTGTGTGAAACATAAACCGATGAGTTCAGGACGTCCACTTCATCATCCCCAAACAGACGTATCCGTAGATTTAATCAACAGAACGCTGGTTAGAACGCTGTCAATGTGTCCAATGTACAACGTAGTTATTGGGATGAACATCGGTGTTGTTTGCCTATCAAATAAGCGTGCACGCAACCACCAGACTGGGAACGACGCCGATTTAGTTCATGTATGGGAGAATCTGGTGCATGCCAAGTGAATTAATCGTTGGGACACCCTCGGGGAGAGACTCAAAGTGAAGTATAAAACAGTAAATCATCGATATTGAGGTGTGGCAGAACAGGCACTGAAAAAGAGTTAAAAGACGACAAGGGTGAGGGTGGTAGAACCCAAGCTGCAATGTTCATGGCAGGGGACTTGGCTTGGCATCACCATAGTACAGTGATGGGATCCGTTGAAATTATGACTTTTAATAGTACAGGGTAAACCATAATGGGAATTATATAGAGTCTTCGTGTGTGTGGCGTGTATGTTGTCATTGCACGGGACAGCTTCGATCAAATCAATCAAACTTTATTTAATATCGCGCCCTTCACAATAAAATGATCACAGAGCGCTTCACGTGACCATAACATTACATCAATCGGTCAGGTGCCACCTCCCCCCCCCCTCCCAATATTTGATATGTTTCGCACGGTCGCCAAACGTCACCGTAATAATGTCAATTAAAATAAAACGTGGAACGTAAATGAAAACATTTTCACGAAGAACAAAAAATACATTTAAAGCGCATTTTAAATATCTTAATTTTGGAGCTTTCGTGACTGTAGGAATTATTCTTTGGTTCTTTCGGTTAAGTCACGTCTAAAGATAAAATAATAAATTAAATAATAGCATATTACGACGTTTCGTGTTTGTTTTTCTTTGACACTGTTCAAAACGTATTTCATGGTGGTTCTCAAGGGGGCCCCCAACTCATAGTTTAAACTTAAACAATTTGGCTACAAATGATAGCTCAACGAAGTGGCTTATCATATGGAGATGTATAGCAGCCAAATGCTCTAAATGCGTGATGTTTATTCTAAATATGGAGGGAAAACAGGAGGATCCGGATAAAAATCTACGCGACCACGGGGAGAAAAAAAAATGTAATCCCCAAATATACAGCAGCAGGCGTCAGGGTCGGGATCGATCCCATGACCTCCTCCATGCAGCAGCATTGAATCTCCACCGACTGTATAAGAGACACGAAAAGGCCCCAAACTCTTTCACGTCTCTCCCATGGCTTTCAAGCGTCACAGCGTGGCTCTGGTGCCTCAGAGTAACGGTCACTGCATCATTGTCTCTGAAATATCGTGGGCAATATAATGTGCAGTGTTATTGCTATTGCTGTTCCTTGTGTTCACTGCCTGACCTGCCACTTCTCTTATTGTGTTAACGCATGTTCCTTGGTTTTTTTCGCGTCTCCCTTACCTTCGGTGTTCAAGAGCTGCATGCAACATTGCTTCGTCCTTATTTGAAACAGATGTCACTTTTTTTTCAATCAACTTCAACATCGCCGTTTCGAATTGTGTCCGCACCTTTTGTTTATGAATTCATAGCTGTCAACCCATC
Organism: Lampetra planeri; assembly: GCF_965212315.1. Classification (NCBI taxonomy): domain Eukaryota; kingdom Metazoa; phylum Chordata; class Hyperoartia; order Petromyzontiformes; family Petromyzontidae; genus Lampetra; species Lampetra planeri. The sequence goes on along the minus strand of NC_136109.1, from coordinate 19,285,457 downwards.
ACGATTTACCCCGTATACTTGTACAGGGAAATTGAGTTTTCAGGTCCATACGGCGGACAGCCGTTTCAATACGTGCAAAACATTTTGTTTGTTTGTGTTTCTCCCTTGTGATGGGACTTTGTAAAATTAACGTTGAGATTTATAAGGGCACGGGGTGACCAATAAGGTCTGAATTGGTATGTAATAAGGTAGGCACTGATAAGGGGTTGACAGGTATGTTAACTTTTGAGATGGGGGGGGGGGGAGAGCTGGTGGATCGTGTAGGGGCCCAAGAGATGGCAGTAGCAAACGTAGGCTGGTGAACCCATGTGAGCGTGAAGATGCGTGTGCATGCTAGGGGGAGCGGTAGTGTAGCGGTTAGCGCGCTGCGCTACGAACCTGGCCATCCGGGTTCGATTCCCGCTCACAGCGAACACCGGTGACGATTATCTAAACCGGTCCTGGGCCTCCCCTAGGTCGACTCAGCCTCAAATGAGTACCTGGTGCGATGTGTAAACATCGCTGCTCGGGAGACAAAGGCGGCCGGGCGTGGCGCTGGCCACGCACCCCCTCGTGTGCCGTGCCGGCCTTTATAGGTGCTTGCAAACAGCACTTGCCCCTACAGTCTGATAAGGCTATACGGGGGATCTTTGTCTTTGCATGCTAATACAGGTGTGTGTGCGTGCGTTCGCGACAAACATCCATAATATAGCTTTTTTGGGTTCGATCGCGGAAAATAAATATGCCGTTAAACCTGCCAGCCCCCGACACAGCCAATTAGTAAGGTTTGTCACGAAAACAAAACATGCCAATTCGTTACTAATACAGCACACTGGTGTGTTGGAGAGTAAATCCACAACATTGACAAATTGAGTACGACGTTTTGCCAGTAATTGCAACTAGCATCATCAGGCGACAGCCAGATTTGTGGAGAAATCCTCCTCGTGTGTTAAAGCCACTTGTAAGAATGTGGGTGTGTGGGGAGCAGTGGCGCAATGGTTAGCGCAGTGCGTACAAAGCCGATTACCTGGGTTCAATTCCCGCTCACGGCCAACACCAGTGAAGATATCTGAACCGGTCCCGGGTCTTCCCTAGGTCTACTCAGCCTCAAATAAGTACCTGGTGCGGTGTGTAAACATCGCTACAAAACAGCCAAAGGCGGCCGGGCGTGGTGTGTTGGCCACCCGCCTCCTCGTGTGCCGTGCCGGCTTTCATATGTGCTGCTCGCTAACAGCACTTGCCCCTAACGTCCGTTAAGCCTATACAGGGGAACTTTGTCTTTGTATGTCCGTGGTAAACCTCGCACAAGCCCAATTAGATGTGGAATTGCTTGGGAGTGTGGAACTGCACGTGTCGAGTCATACGAAGAGAGTGAACGTGACGTGGACTCGTCCAGGGTCTTGTACCTCGAGGGCTGAAGGGTTGCTGCGTAGATTTTGAAATACCCCAAAGCCCCTTGTATGAATGATCCAGAGTGGACAGGTGGCCTACAGGCCACAGGTTCTCAAAGCGGGCCCTGTCCGAGCCATGGCCCGTTGTTGGAGCGATACGGCTCCCCGCGGCGTAAATAGATACAGATTAGTGAGATAAAATGGAGTTGGATAATGCATACTTCGTAAGAGACTTCGGGTGACAAGGGGTCACAGATTAGTCGTTAAAATGCCAATACGTTCTGACATTCATCTTGCACACGTGTTGTCATGTTTGTAAACGTGACACTCTACGACGTCACCCGCAGGAAAATGTCGTTGAATTACCTTTCCCTCTAAAGTGCACACAGTAGGCCTTACACGCGCGTGTGGTGTTAGGTTCCACCCGGTCACATCCCCTGCGTTGGACTGATGTGCGCCGCGCCGAGCCGAGCACCTGTGTTTTCATCAACAACAATGCACGTGTCCCGACACGACACGGAGCGTGAATGTGCAGAACCCCCGAGTCAAAAGAACACTTCCCCACCCTTGAACATTCCGCGCGGTGTTCTGCAGCGCCCCTTGCATGTGCGATTGCGTGCTGCTCTTCTGAACTGATGACCCCATCGGCATCATCGTCTTCACCACCATCACCAGTCGATTATAATCTGTAATTGATTAATCCACTTAATCGATCCGGTTGATGTACGTGTACTGTGATTGGCTCTTTCACACCGGCGAATCGCAGCGCAGCGTCGCGCGTGCCAAGTCGGAAATTGAATTCGCCGCTGAAAGGCAACTGACCAATGTCTGTCTGTGTGCTTATTGAGGTTAATAACCAGGGGAGACTTGCTCCATTGTGTTTTCAGGCCGTGTCCGTCCAGATCTTTGCCGGGATTTCTTTTTTCAGGGCCCGAATTATGTTTTTATGAAAAAAGAATGGAGGGCAAACCAAGAGGCTAAATCACCAAGGAGGAATTTGAGGTCGGTGAAGGTGAAATGAGGAGGGGGGGCGGAAATGGAGTACGTGTACACACTCATAATTGGGATACGATCAAGATAAAAAAAATTCACACTAAATATTTTGACGTAAGACACTGCCACGAAAGTACAGGGTACGCATACCCTTTACAATCAGACTATTGTACCCTATATTTAGGTACTGTACTGACCTTCAGGATACCTGCACTATTCACGCATATATGTTGCACACCACAATAGCTTGGGGCGCCACGGTGGCGAGATGTTAACTACCTCGCCTGGTGTACAGGAGGCCGTGGGCTCGATCCCGACACCTGTATATTTGGGAGTTTTTTTAATGTTATCCCCGTGGCCGCGTTGGTTTTTCTCGGGGTCCTCCGGCTCTTCCCTCCACATTAATAAACACGCGTTTAGAGTATTTGGCTGCGAAACATTTCTACATGATAAGCCACTTCGTTGAGCTACCATTTGTGGCCAGATCGCTTCTGAAAAGGAGCTATATAGCTCAGTGGGCTTTACTTGATAAAAATAAATAATACTCTTTGGTTCTTTCGGTACAGTCACGTAGGTATAAAATAAAATAAATCACGACGTTTCGGGCGCAACACAAGCGTCCGTCATCAGGTGGGAAAGCATGGTCTGCTGCTGAGGCAGACTGTTTTCAAATCAAGATGAAAAATAAATAGCTTTAGTATCATGAGGACGAGTGAAGGCAAAATGGATGTGGCATGCCAAATCATTTATTTACGGAACATCGTTCCAGATTATTCCGGCTGAAATTAAACACTTGTTGCAATAGACGCAGTGACATATATCAATTGAGTCGCGTCACTTGGGGAGTTTCAGCGCGTAGGAATTTAGCAGTAGGCGTCAGCAGGGGGTACGAGAAGCGTCAATTGAAACAATCCACACCGTGATGGAGTGCAGCTCAGGACACGTGTGACCCGCGTGTGTGACCCCAGCGAGCCGCGTGACGTGCGCCTGTGGTGCGGCTTGTAGTCGTCACTGGGGAGACAAAGGCGGCCCGGCGTGGTGCTGGCTACCCCATCCCCTCCGTGTGCCGTGTCGGCCTTCATAGGTCCTCGCTCACAGCACTTGCTCCAACGGTCTGCTTAAGGCTATACGGGGGATCTTTGTCTTTGCTATGGGCATTACGTGCGCGTGACGTCTGTACGTTCGCGTGTGAATGGGCCGAATTGTGAGGCTTGTGGCATTAAAGCCCAAATAAAGATAACGATGCCCGTATATAATATAGAGACTACTGGGGGAAGTGCTGTCAGCGAGCACCTATTAAGACCGAAACGGCGGACGAGAGGATGTTGTTCGGAGGGCACCACGCCCAACCGACTTTGTCTCCTCGGGGCTGATGTTTAAATAACGCACCGTTTACTAATGTTAAGGCTGCGTCAACATAGAGGAGACCCAGGGTCGGTTCAGATGCAGGGGCGGTTTCTTCATTAGGGCGATTGGGCGACGCACCACCAATGTCATTCAACCACAGAGTCACGCTAGCCGTCACTGTGCCTCTGGATATAGTCCAATCAGCGTCATGCTACGTTCTGTGGAGTACCGCCTCTTTTTGGGCGATTTCCCTCCAGCTGAGAATCGCCCCGAGTGGTCCCATAGACTTACATTCAAAGATGTTTTTTTTCGAACGGGGGCGCTGCAATGCATTCTCTATGGCTTCCGGGAGGGCTCGCCCTAACGTGCTTACGTCATCATACGTGCTTACGTCATTATACGTAAGCACGTTTCATCCAACAATATAATTTGTCGCCACCTAGTGGAATCTTTAATAAAATAAACTTGAGTGGTTTGTTTTAATAGTGAGTATAGAGACAAACAAGATGTATTGTAAGAGTCACTTTATTTTTCATTAATATTAAAGAAGTGAAGTTGCCTTTACATGCTTAAGCTGTTAATTTATCCATTGCATGGGTGGACCTTATCCTTATCAACCATCCAGACATTTGCCCCCCCTGAGAGATTTTGCAGGAGCCGCCACTGTTCAGATGTAACTCGCCACTGATGTTAGCCGTGCCCGCGAATCGAACCCGGTCTGCCGTGTTCTTAGCGTCTCTCTCTCACGCACCCCTCTCTAGACATTTTAGTACACAGTTTTACGCTCCTGTGTCGCCCTCTAGTGGCTAACGAAGGCTCATTGCTGCTCTATCTGAGTAAGGTTCCACAGGGCGTTTTAAAGACTAAATTCGAGACTGAACCTTTATGTTTGGGAGATGCAATTCAAAGTTTTGGGATTTTCTTAATACACTCTATAATAAGTATAAGCACATACAACCTAGCTACATGCCAAATCTAAAGTTTCTAGACCTTTGAGTTGTTTTTTTGGGATAGGCGTGTCATTTCAGAGAAAAATTGTCACATTTTGGATTTCAGTTTTTAAAGTAGGGTGGATGTAACCTTTGGAATGAGCACTCTTCAATATTTCCAGATTGAAATTTCTTTCTAGGCCTTCGTTCAAACACGAACGAGTTCAAATACATTGTCGTTCAATCACTGCTACATAATTAATTGACCAAAGGTAACATCAACATAATTTCGTAACTCGCAACTATATTCACATTTATTTACATTGTTTATAATGTACGCAAAACGACGTTTTATGCTCTGCCCTATGCAACATGGCGCGTCTCATTTGCATACCTTTGTGACGTCACGCGCCACCGACACGTGCTCACGGCGCGATGGAAACTCTCCCCGCTTTCCCGTCACAGAACGTGTCTCCTGCCGTATCAAGTGCGTTTAACAAGAGCTCCTTAGTAGTACGCTGGTCGGGAATGAATCCCCATACATACAATGGTAGAAAGTCCCCTTTTAGTGCCGAGTCAAATTTACCGCTCAGGGGCCGCCCATAAATGACGTCACGCACCTGGGGGGGGGGGTGATTTTTTTTTTGTCTAATTTGTTTGCGTTTCATATTCTTGGTTCTTTCGGTAAAGTCACGTAGAAGAAAAATAATAAAATAATATAAATATGAAATATTAAAATTCTCACGACGTTTCGAATGCAACACAAGCAATCATCATCAGGTGTGAAATCCACAGCAAAAATGTATTGCACAAGCAACCATCATCAGGTGTGAAATCCACAGCAAGAAAATTTTGTTGTGGATTTCACACCTGATGATGATTGCTTGTGTTGCAGTCGAAACGTCGTGAGAATTTTTTGTTGTTTTATATTTGTATTATTTTATTATTTCCCTTCTACGTGACTTTACCGAAAGAACCAAGAATATGAATCCCTGCAGTCACGAAAGCTTTAAATCAAAATTGTTTGCGTTTCTCCCTTGTGGTGGAACTTTGTAGGATGAACGTTGAGATTTATAAGGGCGCGGGGTGACCGATAATGTCTGAATTGATCTGTAATAAGATAGGGCACTGATAAGGAGTTGATAGCTATGTTAACAATCACATTTGTTGATTCCTCCGATAATGAAAACAACCATCAGCCTCCCTTCCTCGCGACGTCTCCCTTGCATGCAAAGATTCCGATGACGCCATCAGACCCAAAGGCTGCGAAATACCGTCATCAACAACAGTGACATGACGTCACCGCCGAAGGTCTTTGGCAGAGTGACGTCACCTCTGCCCATGGCAGCAGCTGCCACCGCCGCGGCCTGCGCGCTCCTCGGCTCGCGGTTCGCGCCCGGGCTCGGCTGGCCGCGCCTGCCGCGCGCCCTCGCCCCGCGCCCGCGGCACGCGCAGGCAAGGCCCGGGGGCTCGCGGCTCGCGGATGCGGCCCGCGCCTTCAGAGCGTCCACGCGTGAGTTGATTTATTTACGCGGAGCGGTTGTCAACTCCGCTGCTGGATGAGGGGGCCCAAGGCGTTTGACCATACTTCACCTTTCCCCGGGCATAGCGAAGGGGGTTTTCTGTGCTGCCCTCTGCTGCCCACCGAGTGAGGGCTCCGCAAGCAGCCGCGTGTGTTGATCCGTCGTGGTTCAGAGTGATCGCGAGAGTCGTGGGGGAACACAAATGTAGCCACATCAGCAGCCTGGTGAAGATACTGTGTGTCAACACCGCTTGTTCTGAATCGATACTGATTTGAAATTGTGCACTGTGCTCCCAGAAAGGCCTGTCCGGCTCGTAGGTTATGTAAATAAATGTATTTGTACGTGGATAGACGGAGACAGTTTATATTCTAACTTATTTTATTATTATGATGATCGGTGGTCACACACCACACCAACTATCCCCAGGCTCAATCGTGCTTTAGCTTCTGCGATCTTACGGCCTCGTCATAGGAATGTCGAATTGCCAGTAGCTGGCTCAGAGGCGCCAGGGGAGATGAGTAGTATTATTATTGTTCTCACCCAGAAGCTCGTGACCAAATCACCCGGAATACGACCGATCCCGTCAGATCTCAGAAGCTAAGGGGAATGGATACTGGATAAGACCTCCGTTGACCGATCACCGTGTACGCACGCCAGGCTTGTGGGGGGATATATGTTGTGGGCAGCAGAGGGCAGTGCTGCTACATCCATGCCTTGTTGTTGAATGCCTTGCTCACAGCGTCTATGCGATGCTTGCAGGCACCTTCAGCCTGTCCTGAGGCGAGTGGTGAAGTGTGGTCAAGTCACCTCACGTCCTGCACGACGTGGGGAGACCCTCGTCCTGCAGTAGATTAACACAACAGATCGGGCGTGAATATTGTTACCCGTGGACCTGTGGATAATAGGAGGTTGGCACTGGACATTCAAGTTTGTATTTTTTTCAAGGTCACGCCTCGTGGTTTTATTTATTTGTTGAACTGAAACGCTGCAAGTTTAAAGACATCCCCTCAATATCGAATAGCTGCTCAACGGAGTTGGAAAATGCATCGCAGTAAATGCATATATAGTCAGAGTAGCGGCATATATGCATAGAAGATAAGTAGATTCCTGAACAACCTGTAAATATTAACAGATTTGAATGACATTTTCAGAAGTTGACTTTTACACCAAAAGTAACATTGAGAGGGTGTAATCCAAGCAAATTAAAACTTCACTTTTTTATTTGCATATTGAGTTGTCACTAACGGATATCAGTATGGTATTACCTCTCGTAATTTCAACAATGGCATATTGAAGGAAGTAACTGTGAGATGTGATGGCATCAATTTCTTGCCCGTGATGACCCTTTGGCTGTGACCTGTGCTACCTCTTCCTGCACAATGAGTATGTTGCATATGTTGCTGTTTCTGCTCTCATCTCAGGAAACAATGGCGGGGAGTACGAATGGAAAGACCCCGATTCACCACTCGACGTGTAAGCATTAAGGTCCTTGTGTGTGTGTCAACCAAAATGAGTTCTCAGAGAAAGAGAGACTGAGTCCAAGGTGCTGAACCCAGGATATCAGTGATGCTTGCTCATTGTCGATGACATGCCATGGCCAGTTGGAGCGTCCTGAGAGAGAGAAGCCGATGACCAAATCACCGAATCGGAAGCTAAGCAGGTTGAGTCAAGCTAGAGCTTGGTTGGGCAGCATCATACGTAGGCTGCTTACCCGAGCAATGTCAACACAGGGCCATGCAGAAAAGTACTGTACCATGCCTCAACGTCTGTGCACCTCGTCTTCACCAACTGGCACTGACTAGCATGGTGAGAAGTATGGTCAAATAACCCCTATAATGTTCACGGCATGGGGAGAGTCTCTTCCACCAATGAATTGACATTAAAGAGAAACCCAGTCACTCAGTCCTTCACCCCAGGGATGTTTGAGTGTATTGCTAGTGATGTTGGTGTTGAACTGTAGCACAGTTTATCTGCTCCGGCTGAACTTAATATTTGGGAATATTATGGTCGGAGAGATTGAAAAGCCAAACGGTTCCGGAGCAAACACATAACCATCCAGATTCACATCTTGTAGAAATATCATACATCCCATTGACGATTTACCTGATAGCAATGTAGTCTTGACACATTCTTCATAAACAGCAAAAATATATGCACGTGTTTAAATATGAATTTGGCTTATAAAGGCACACATACAAATGCACTAAGTTACACATACATCCTGTACATACTGATAACAACTGTATGGGATATGGGTGGTGCATCTGCTGGACATCGTGGTCTGCTGAGAAATAACCGATTTCTGTCACCTGACCTGCCATTGTGCTTATTCATAGTGCACCTAGCCTGGCACATGCACAGCAGTGATGCCCACCACTTAGCAACGAATGGTGTCTGTAGTTGCTAATATCCATGTGTATTCGTGTGTGCAGTGTACACGTGGAGTTTGTGTCGAGAAGTGGGGAGGTGACGCGCGTGGCTGGGAAAGTCGGCGACAATGTGATGTATCTGGCCCAGAGACACGGCATCAGCATTGAGGGTGTGACGCTACAACACACCCACACGGACATGGACTCAGAGAGAGTGGGGTTGTGTGTGTGTGACACCATAACACACACAGGACCCAGGGAGCGAGAGAGGTGGGGAATCGTGAGTGTGTGTGTGCGTTTATGGGGAGCGGTAGTGTAGCAGTTAGCGCGCAGTGTTACGAACCTGGCGACCCGAGTTCGATTCCCGCTCACGGCTTTGAACCTCGCCTAGGTCGACTCAGTCTCAAATGAGTATCTGGTGTGATGTGTAAACATCGCCACTGGGGATACAAAGGCGGCCAGGCGTTGCGCTGGCCACCAACCCCGGTTCTGGCCTTCAGAGGTACTCGCGAACAGTACTTTCCCCAACAGTCTGTTAAAAGCTGTACAGGTGATCTTTGTTTTGTGTGCAACCCTACAACATTTACACTGGATACTGAGAGTGGGAGTTGATGTTAGGAAAGTGGTGGTGGAGATTGTTCACTCACTGCATTGTGGTCCCAGTGACCTGGGTTTGATTCCCAGCCATTGGTAACATCAGTGGCAAATTATATCTTAACCCGTCTTTGTTTCAAACTTTAACGAGTACTTTCCGCAATGTCTGATAACCACCGGTGAGACGGACGGCTGGGTGTGGTTTTGGTCATACCACCTCCACCCTTTGTGCATAATCACCGTGCTTGCTAACAGCACTTACCTCACCAGTCTGTTAAGGCTCCAAAGAGGATCTGTGTATCATACTGCATGTTGTATGTGTGCGTGTTAATGTTCCAGGTGCCTGTGAAGCATCCCTTGCGTGCTGCACGTGTCACGTCTACGTAGACGATAAATTCTACGACATGCTTCCGAGCCCCACGGAAACGTGAGCTACGATGCCACCCCACCACCATGGTGCACGCACCCGAGACTCGGCTCGGGGGGAAACTGGGGTCTCGCGATCACAAAGCCCATTGTGTAATAATGTGTTTTCCTTAAGGGACGGAGCCCAGGTCGAGAGTTGAATATGTATGCATTTAGAAGGACAACAAACTAAACATGTCAATCATGATACATATGAATATCACGATTGACATGATGAATCGCAGAGCACGGGGATGTGGCATCTAGTAGGTTTACGATTGCTTCCCCGTCATGACCTGACGAATTGTCATGATTCATCGTCGTGATTTAATTGTAACAGTGGCGTTACCAATTCATCTCGGTAGCTTGTGCATTGCACTCTGAATGTGGCGACCTTAGTTAGTTTTCCACCCTTGTCTGAAATCATAGTTGAGTGACATCTGAACTGGTCGCAACTCCCCTCCCCTTCAACTTGCACCGACGAGTGTGTTGTAGCACATATCGTTAAAGATTCCCCATTCATCACCACGGCATAGGAAGATCATTCAGCAGTCGATTGACAAAGAGCTGCAAATTATTAGCATTTTGCCATTGTGGTCTTCGTGAACCTATTACAGCATGTACAACTAATTAATAATTGTGAGTGTATATATGTTATTTATGAACGTTATGTATACAAATTAAACCCCATCTCGTGGTTCCATAGACTGTTTGATGTTCGTGTTGGTGATACCATTATGAGAAGAAAATCTGGCAGTTCACTGTCCTGCCAGATCTAACCCAGGCATAGCATTCACAGGGACCACTGGTTAATAGGGGCTCTGGCTTTGTGCGCTCAGCTGGTAATTCCTCCACAGTAACAGCTCACAATATGAGCACGTGGCAGTAACTCATGATAAGCATGTGCCAGAGTCGCCAAAAGGACGGCAACCATTGTCATCTGACCAAACTCCTTGTTTGTGGATCCAGGGAACTTTAGCTAAGCAGATCTTACAGAAGCAACTGGCCTCACTGGCGGAAGAATAATTGGCGAATTGATCGATTGTTGCGTGCGTACTGTTAGGTGCACACTAGCAGTACATGGGGTGTGCGGTGAATGCAGGGAGGAAGATCTGCTGGACATGGCCCCGGGTCTGCGGGAGACGTCAAGGCTCAGTTGCCAGATCCTCCTACGCCGGGACCTGGAGTCCATAAAGCTCACGTTACCACGAGCCACACGGAACTTCTATGTGGACGGCCACCGTCCCACGCCTCACTGAGACATGACGTGGGGTTGCACGTCATGCCTCTATATGTGGACACAGGTCACTTGAGACACAGCCTAATGGAGATATGACTCACTGGGACACTCAGTCACGGGAACCACAGGACCCTGACATCTTGAGACACGGAGACGCAGATACACGAGGACATGTAGACATACCACAGGAAGAACGGGAGTGGATGTAAGGTTACCTGAGTATGCGGAGACACAGGGAGGTACTAGCCCCATAGCTGTCTGAGACATGGGAATACACAGATACATGGTGAGACAAGGACATACCGGGGGGGGGGGGGGGGGCGCACATGAGGCCACAGGGACATGAGATATGGGGCGACCGTGAGATGGATTCTGACCGACAGCCCCCCACCGAGACACAGCGACATGAATGGATTGGGGGGACACGTGGTGATTCAGAAACATTGAGAGATAGACACTGTCCCCTGGCGCACCAACATCTGGTGCCGCAGGGGCCACTGGGAGAAACATGGACAATTGGACACTGAGAGACGTGGGGGCACACGTGTACATTTAAGGAATGTTGAGACATCTGAGAAGTCATGAAAGCTTGAGATAAAATGTTAACATGTGGATACAGATGGCAGCATTGGGTTTAGCTATCAAGTGTATAGGTGGTACAATTGCACTAGGGCCTACGGACCAGGCGGGTCCAGGCGCCGGGCTACCAAGCTGGGGGGAAATTGGACGGGGCCTCATTTCATTCCTTGCACCAGGGCCGATGCCAACTCTGCTACGCCACTGGATGGCAGTGGGTCGGAACGGGCTCACGATAGCCATGTTGGAGATCGGACCATCATTGTGATGGTTCTGGGTTAAAACATGTAATGTACGCGTCTTGTAAAGAACTGTATTTAATTGAATCTATGCGTTATTAAGCGTGTGTGCGTACACCCGAAATAAATAAAAAAGTGACTCTTAAGGTTGTGAAATCTGCTTCCTGTGGTTTACCAGAGCCAAGACTGTACTTGGCTGTGGAGACAATGAGAGGCTGATAGCCTCGTCTCTTCTTCATTCATATGAATGATGTAGATGCAGAGCAACAACTACAAATTCAGATGGTCAAGCCAGATAACCGCGTGGGGAGTAGTGGAGTGTATCCCTGTGTTGTCTCCTTCGTATTTGGGGATCGGTCATTGTGTCATGTTGTATGGGATGTTCTGGATGACCACAGTCGCACCCTGGAGCGTTCTTAATTTTCCATTTGTGCATCAGGTATCTGCATCTGCCATGGTTTGTGCAGTGGATGTGGTTTAAGGTGGACCATGAGCTTCGTAGAAGATCAAGAACCAGGGATCTTCTACGGTGGGTCTCACAAGGTGTTTGCGATTGATTTTCAACTCCATTCAGCTCGAAGCTTCATTGGAGAAGATGGCAGCCTTCATGAAACCCACTGTTTAGTGAGAAAGTCGCGACTAATGCCATCAACACGGCGACCGAACGTCCATCATCGATCCCCTGGTCTCCAGAGCAACGACACGTGGCTGGTCTCTGTAGATAGCTGGTGTTTGCTATTAAGTAGTGAAAGAATCCTAACAGTGCTTCTTCCAAGCTGAGTGTGCAATAAAAATTGTTAGTGGGGAAATCTCATTGGCAGGACAGGTCACAAGTCAGACCCAGGTGTTACAGGTGACCTGCGCTCCCCATTGTGGCCAACTTCCTTAGATTTAAACCAGTGCTCTGCTCATAAGCATTATGTTGCTGAAGCGTGGCTGCTTCATTCAAAAGCCTCCACAGAGGCAGATTGTGACCACTAGCATCAGTGTTGTTAAGTCAACTTAGTGCCAGGTCTTCCTTGTAACCACCTGTGGCCCCCATCTCTTCATACAAGTGCAAATGTTAATTTATAGCCGTCATTTTACCAAACAGGAGCTGCTTGGCCATGCGGCATTTGGGCTTGCAGGCTACATGATCCAGCATGGTCCTGAATGTTTTGGGGCGTCCACGTTTTACAAACTTTGAGCATAACAGGACATGCTTGTGTTGCTGGGACTTAAGGCAAGTGGTAGCATTTGCATCGTTGGGCAGATGACGAAAGCAAGCTGCTCAAAGAATTTGAAATGAGACTTCTGCCACCACGAAGCATGAGCTAACCATAAGCACACTGCTCTGGTGGAGGAATGATGGCATAATTGTAGGTGATTTTTTTGCGTTGGTGGTGCTGGGTGGCAAGGCTCCCACCTCTGGCAAGCAGTACGAGATACCGTGGTGCGTGGTAACATCTTTCAAGAAATGGAATGCTCAATTACGCAGCCCAACTCGGGGGTTACCAGCGTATACCAAAACGCGCGTGCCGTCTCGTGCCGTCTCAACTCAGAAAACCGGTAGGCTGACGCACACACATACGTGTACTCGTGGCAAAATTGAGGCAAGTGCTGTAATATGTATATATAATTTTTAATATATTTTAATTTATAACTCTGGGGGGGGTTCGAGACGAAGAAAGCTTTGTAGAGGTTATGTCTTTTAGGAAAAGTGAAACGGGGCGTTTCCGGGAAAACTTGGGCATCAAGTCTTCTGTGGCCGGGGCACGCTTGTCCCTGGAATGCGGTCGCGCACAGAGACGCACAGACACAGCCGCACAAGAACACATCGTCAAAACGGGTCAGCCGCCATTTAACCACCGCTGCAAATTCGCCAAATAATCGCCATCTTGCTGTTTTGTGATGCAACAAAGACGAAGACTCCCCCTCTCTATACAGCAGCCTTCACAGACTGTTGGGGCAAGTGTTGTTAGCGAGCACCTATGAAGGCCGGCAGGGCGCACGAGGGGATCGTTAGCCAGCGCCGCGCCAGGCTGCCTCAGTCTCACCAGTGTTGATGTTTACACACTGCACCAGGTACTTTTTTAAGGCTGGGTCAACCTAGGGGAGGCCCAGGACCGGTTCAAATATTCGCCACTGTTAGCGGTTGTTGAGTGGGAATCCAACTCGGGTGGCTGGGTTCGTAGTGCAGTTGGACTTTAGGCCCAACGACCGGAGTTCGATTCCCAGCCACAGTCAACATCAGTGGCGAGTGACATCCAAACCGCTCCTGAGCCTTCTCCAGGTAGACGCAGCCTCAAATGCATAACTTGCGTCGTGTATAATCTTCAGCGCTGGGGAGACAAAGGCAGCCGGGCGTGGTTCTGGCCACACCACAACCTCATGCACCATGTCGTCCTTCATAGATTCCCTCTGAACAGCACTCGCCCCAGCAGTCTGTGCAGGTTTTCTGTCACGGCTTCAAGGGCGAAGCCGTGGCAGGGTGTCTGCGGCGCAAGAATCTTACCTCTCTCTACCGCCGGTCGTCTCTGAGGGAGTTCCTTTCCCGGTTTCCCCATCCCCTCCTCTTCGTCGCCATCGCCACCTTCGCCATCGTCGGCACCGGGTTCCAGAGTTCCGTCAAAGTTCCCGGTCAGGTCGAGCACCTGTAGCTCCTCGAGACCCATGAACATGTCCTTGACGTGTGGAGGCAAGCGGTTGTAGCTGCGTACGGACGACAGGCATTGGGACGCAAGCGTGAGTTTCTTTGCTTAGGCTGTGTGTTAGTGTGTGTACAGCACTTGCCCCAACAGTCTGTTAAGGCTATATGGGGGATATTTGTCTTTGCGTGGGTGGCACCACGTTGGTGCAGTGGTTAGTGCACTGCGCTACGGACCTGGTGACCCGAGTTCGATTCCCACTCACGATCAACAACAGTGGTGAATATTTGAAGCAGTCCTGGACCTCCCCTAGATTGACTTGGCCTCAAATGAGTACCTGGTGCGGTGAGAAATCAAAGGTGGTCGGGCGTGCTGCTGGTCACCCACCCCTTCGCGTACCACACCGACCTGCTCGTGTGCCATGCCGGCCTTCATAGGTGCTCGTTGACAGCACTTGCCCCAACAGTTTGTTAAGGCTACACGGGGGATGTTTGTCTTTGCACGTGTACCGTGTGTGTGTGTATGTGTAGCATGTGTGTGTGTGTACAAGGGTACCGTAGGAAGATGCCCTTGATGTTGGGGGTGGTGCTGAAGGCGCCCTCTGGGATGCTGTTGATGCGGTTGTTCTGCAGGTAGAGGTACTCGAGCGACGCGGGCAGAGACGAGGGCACCACGGTCAAGGCGTTACTGGACAGGTCCAGCGTCTATAAAGACAAAGATCCCCCGTGTAGCCTTAACAGCCTTTTGGGGCAAGTGCTGTTAGCGAGCACCTATGAAGGCCGGCACGGCACACGGGCAGGTGGGTGGCCAATACCACGCACGGCCGCCTTTTTCTCCCTTGTGGCGATGTTTACACACCACACCAGGTCGTCGTTCGAGGCTGAGTCGACCGTGGGGAGGCCCATGACGCATTCAGATAACCGACGCTAGTGTTGGCCATGAGCGCGAATCGAACTCGAGTAACGGGATTCGTCGAGCAGCACGCTAACCACTGCGCCACTGCTCTACACACCACAACGCACACACAGGTGTAAGCACCTGCTAGACTGCTGTCGACTGGAGGCGGCACGATTAGTCACGAGGCAATTCTAATCGACTCAAGATTGTAATCAACGACCGCCAACATCCTGTTTCTGAAGGCTGGAAACTCCGCACAAAGCTACGCCAGGGTTGAAGCTGCCGATGGTTATAATGCCATCACCAAAACCCACCCATCACCTCCCGTCCAGCGGCACGTATGCGGGGTATAAATATTGTCACTAAGGAGACACAGGCGGCCGGGCGTGGTGTTAGCCATAGTGCCGGCTTTCATAGGTGCTCGCTAACAGCATTTACCCCAACAGTGTTAAGGCTATAAGGGGGATCTTGGTCTTTGTACTTACCCCGACAGTCTGTTAAAGGCTATACAGGGGATCTTTGTCTTTGTGTGCGTGCGTACCGTGAGGCTGGGGAGCTGCGCCCAAATGTTTGGCGCGATGGTTTTGCTCGCCAGGGCGTTGTCACTGAGCATCAGCTCCCGCAGCGCGGGTAGCCCCGACAGCGCCCCGTTCCCCAGCACCGCCACGCGGTTCTGCTGGATCCGCAGAACCTGTGGGGGGGTGGGGTGGGGGGAAGGTGGGCAGGGGTGGGGGGTCGTGGTGGTGAGAAGAGCTGGGTGGTGTGGCTGAGCTGTCTAGCCTGTGCAACTGGGGGTGTACGGATGGGTGGTGTCGCTGCGGCCGTCTGTTGGCGCCTCTGTGGAGCAAGCCCGGCACGGCTCCACGGAGGAGCCAAGTTCATTTTCCACCGCGGAAGCCGAGCCGTGCCGCTGGCGTCGACAAACGCGACGAACGCATCGAGCGGCGTGCAGATGATGCCGTGACGCCGTGCAGGTCACTTGGGTCATGCGCGACGGACGCGTCCGTTGTTATCCCTGACCTGGACTCCGCTTGGGCCCCTCCCCCCCCCCCGATGCAGATTCAGATGACTTACGGAGCCAGCGGTGTATTCACACTTTGGTTCTGGTTCGGCTCAAAAAGCTAGTGAAAACCCACCTGGACCGCAGGAGGGCCTTGCGCCGTGTCGGCTCAGGTGCGCCAGCGGGTGCCGCGGTGGCGAGATGTGAACTACCCTCTTTGGTTCTTTTGGTAAAGTCACGTAGGTGAAAATAAAAGAAAAATAATTAAATCACGACGTTTCGGAGGCAACACAAGCTTCCGTCATCAGGAGGGACAATCACAGCAATTTTTAAATCCTTTATATTAAGTTCGCATGCTTGCTTGCTTGCGTGCTTGCTTGCGTGCTTGCTTGCTTGCTTACGACCGTGCAAATCTTTCGCTCGTTTTTTAACCCACTTCCCGTGATCCAATCGAGCTGACATTTTCCACACAGACTCGTTGTGTGTGACAATTAATTTTTGTGAAAAATTTTTTCCAAAATTTTACACTGTTTAGGGAAAACAAATGAAATATTTAATTACCAATTGCTTAATACTGGCAGACAATCATCTGACCCATAGATTGCAGCCATCTTAAGCCAGAGGACGAGAGGACTCTAGCCGCCATGCATATAAAGGATTTATAGTGAAAAACTTAGTTTTTACGGGTTTACTTGTTTTTACTGTAGTGGTTGTCCCACCTGACGACGGAAGCTTGTGTTGCCTCCGAAACGTCGTGATTGATTATTTTTCTTTTATTTTCACCTACGTGACTTTACCGAAAGAACCAAGGAGTATGGATCATTGCAGTCACGAAAACTTCAAATCTAGAGATGTGAACTACCCCGCCTGGGATACAGGTGGTCGTGGGTGGTGTTTATTTGGGAGTTTGCATGTTCTCCCCGTGGTCACGTAATTTTTCTCTGGGTCCTCCAGTTTTTCCCTCCACAGTTTAGAGTATTTGGCTGCAATCCATATTCATGAGTGTGATAAACCACTTCTTTGTGGCCAGGTAGCTTCTGAATAAGTATTACCCGTAAAAACAAAGTTTTTCACTATAAATCCTTTATATGCGTGGCGGCTAGAGTCCTCTCGTCCTCTGGCTTGAGATGGCTGCCACCTATGGGTCAGATGATTGCATTGCACCATTAAGCAATTGGTAATTAAATATAATATTTTTGTCCTAAAAAGTGTAAAATTTTTGAAAAAATTTTTCACGAACATTAATTGTCACGCACAACGAGTCTGTGTGGAAAATGTCAGCTCGATTGGATCACAGGAAGTGGGTTAAAAAACGACCGAAAGATTTGCACGGTCCTAAGCAAGCAAGCGAACTTAATATAAAGGATTTAAAAAGAGCTATGCAGCTCAGTGGACCTCACCTGGTAATATAAAATATAGTTTAGTTTGTAGTTTTAGGAAGAGGAGTGGGCGTCCGTCCGTCTGTCTCTCTGCGGTCATGTGACCCCCTCAAGTGCCCCCCCCCCCCACTCACCTCCAGGCTGGCGGGCAGCCCGACGGGCACGTGCGTCAGCTGGTTGCCCGTGAGGTCGAGCGAGGCGAGCTTGGAGAGGCGCGTGAAGGCGCGCGGGTGCAGCCGCTTGCTGCTCAGGCGGTTGAAGCTGAGGTTCAGCTCGGCCAGCTCGGGGGTGGCAGCGAAGTCCTGCGCGCGGATCTCGTGGATGGTGTTGTGGAGCAGCATCAGCACCTGGGGTCGAGCCGAGAGGGAAGAAGCTGAACGGCGTGGTTGTGTGTGTGTGACTGTGTGTTGTGGGAGCGGCGGTGCAGCGGTTAGCGCACTGCGCTACGAACCCAATGACCCGAGTTCAATTCTCGCTCACGGCAAACACCAATGACGATTATCTGAACCGGTCCTGGGACTCCCCTACGTCGACTCAAATGAGTACCTGGTGCGGTGTGTAAACATCACCACTTGGGAGACAAAGGCGGCTGGGCGTGGTGTTGGTTACCCACCCCTCGTGTGCCATGCCGGCCTTAACAGGTGCTCACTATCAGGACAAGCCCCAACAGTCTGTTAAGGCTACACGTGGGATCTTTGTCTTTGTTTGCCCCCCTTGACGTGCGTGCGTGCGCCTGCCTTGATGTGCGCCGGGAGGCTGCGGGGCACGCGGTTCAGCTCGTTGCTGTAGAGGTGCAGCGTGTGCAGCCGGCGCAGGTTGCGGAAGGCGGCGGCGCCCACGGCGTGAGCGCGCACGCGGTTCGAGTGCACCAGCAGGTACTCGAGGGCGCGGAGGCGGCCCAGGCCCTGCGAGTCGAGCGCCGCGATGGCGTTGCGCTCCAGGTGGAGGATGACGAGCCGGGCCGGCAGCCCGCGCGGCACCAGCGTCAGGTTGTTACTCGACAGGTCCAGGTACTCGAGGCGCCGAGAGTGACTGGCGGTGGGGAGGGCAGGGCGATGAGTGGAGAGATGAGTGACGGCTGGGCAGTGAGCATGGGGATGAGTGGCACAGTGGGGGAACACGGGTGGTGGATCTGCCACTCGTCTGGGTCAGTCAACGAGTGGCACTTGCTGCCAGCACCGAGCCTTCGACACTGCGCGTGGCTTCAAAGTGCACCTAGCATGGCACAAGCGCGGTGGTGATGTCATCGCCACTTAGTAGTGAACGGCGGTTATTGTTGTTGGGGGTGTGAGTGGGAGGGTGACCGTGAGAGCGAGCACGTGAGTGAGTGCGTTGAGTGAAGGACAGTGGGAGCGTGTGTGGGAATTATTGCGTTTTTTTTCCATGAGAGTGAGTGAGCGTGTACGCATGAAAGTGTGTGGGTGTAAGTGTGAGTGTGTACGTGAATGGGTGAGCGTGTGAGTGTGTGTGTCTGTGAGTGTACGTGAATGGGTGAGTATGTTGGTGAGCGTGTGAGTGAGTGTGTACCTGAAATGTGTGAATGAGTGAATGTGTTGGTGAGTGAGTGTGTGCGTGTACGTGAATGTGTGAGCGTGTGAGTGTGTGGGTGAGTGTGTGTGTCTGTGCGTGTACGTGAATGTGTGAATGAGTGAGTGTGTGTCTGTGTCTGTGCGTGTACGTGAATGTGTGAGTGTGTGGATGAGTGTGTGTGTCTGTGCGTGTATGTAAGTGGGTGAGTGTGTGAGTGCTGTGCGTGTACGTAAATGTGTGAATGAGTGTGTGGGTGAGAGTGTGTGTCTGTGCGTGTATGTAAGTGGGTGAGTGTGTGTGTCTGTGCGCGTACGTGAATGTGTGAGCGTGTGAGTGTGTGGGTGAGTGTGTGTGTCTGTGCGTGTACGTGAATGTGTGTGTGGATGAGTGTGTGTGTCTGTGCGTGTACGTGATTGTGTGAGCGTGTGAGTGTGTGTCTGTGTGTGTGTCTGTGCGTGTATGTAAGTGGGTGAGTGTGTGTGTCTGTGCGTGTATGTAAGTGGGTGAGTGTGTGAGTGCTGTGCGTGTACGTAAATGTGTGAATGAGTGTGTGGGTGAGAGTGTGTGTCTGTGCGTGTATGTAAGTGGGTGAGTGTGTGTGTCTGTGCGCGTACGTGAATGTGTGAGCGTGTGAGTGTGTGGGTGAGTGTGTGTGTCTGTGCGTGTACGTGAATGTGTGTGTGGATGAGTGTGTGTGTCTGTGCGTGTACGTGATTGTGTGAGCGTGTGAGTGTGTGTCTGTGTGTGTGTCTGTGCGTGTATGTAAGTGGGTGAGTGTGTGTGTCTGTGCGCGTACGTGAATGTGTGAGCGTGTGAGTGTGTGGGTGAGTGTGTGTGTCTGTGCGTGTACGTGAATGTGTGTGTGGATGAGTGTGTGTGTCTGTGCGTGTACGTGATTGTGTGAGCGTGTGAGTGTGTGTCTGTGTGTGTGTCTGTGCGTGTATGTAAGTGGGTGAGTGTGTGTGTCTGTGCGCGTACGTGAATGTGTGAGCGTGTGAGTGTGTGGGTGAGTGTGTGTGTCTGTGCGTGTACGTGAATGAGTGTGTGGATGAGTGTGTGTGTCTGTGCGTGTACGTGATTGTGTGAGCGTGTGAGTGTGTGTCTGTGTGTGTGTCTGTGCGTGTATGTAAGTGGGTGAGTGTGATGGTGAGTGTGTGTCTGTGTGTGTATCTGTGCGTGTACGTGAATGTGTGTGTGGGTGAGTGTGTGTGTCTGTGCGTGTATGAAAGTGGGTGAGTGTGGGTGAGTGTGTGTGTCTGTGCGTGTACGTGAATGTGTGAGCGTGTGAGTGTGTATCTGTGCGTGTACGTGAATGTGTGAATGAGTAAGTGTGTGGGTGAGTGTGTGTGTCTGTGCGTGTACGTGAATGAATGTGTGAGCGTGTGAGTGTGTGTCTGTGTGTGTATCTGTGCGTGTACGTGAATGTGTGAATGAGTAAGTGTGTAGGTGAGTGTGTGTGTCTGTGCGTGTACGTGAATGAATGTGTGAGCGTGTGAGTGTGTGTCTGTGTGTGTGTCTGTGCGTGTACGTGAATGTCTTTGCGTCGATGCTGCGGTCATTCAGCTGGTTGTGCTGCAGGTAGAGCTCTCTCAGGTCTCTCAGCTGATCGAACGCTCCCCCCGAGAGCGAATGCAGCTTGTTATTCTGTGACACACGGACACACGGAAGGACACACAATGTTCTCATTCGCACGTTAACAGTGAGACGGGGAAGACATCTCAGGATCGGACAGGGTGCGGGGAGTTTCAGCCACAGACACTGCCAATTGGGGATCTTAGTTTTTTGTGAGCGTGTCTGTGCGTGTGAGCTTGTGTGTGTGAGCTTGTGTGTGTGAGCTTGTGTGTGTGAGCTTGCGTGTGTGTTTGTGTGTCTTTGCCTTTGTCGACTCAACCTCAAATTAGAGGCCGACCGAAACTGAATTTTTTTTTTCGGCCGAAACCGAAGCCGAAACCGAAAGTTTAACTCCACTTTCGACCGAGACCGAAACAGAAAGGTATATAACCGAAGTTACCGAACACAACATTTATGAAATGCTTTACTACCCGGCATCGCCCGGGACTTGGATTCACCACGGCCGGCCGCCTTTGTCCCCCCAGTGACGATGTGCCATATGCCGGCCTTCATAGGTGCTTGATAACAGCACTGGCCCCAACAGTCTGTCAAGGCTACACGGAGGATCTTTGCCTTATGTGTGCGCGTGCGTGCGCGTGTGTGCCTGTGTGTGTGCGCGTGTGCCTGTGTGTGTGCGTGTGCCTGTGTGTGTGCGCCTGTGTGTGTGTGTGCGTGTGTGTGCATGTGTGTGTGAGCTCTGGGCTGTTCTTCGTGCTTTCGGAGTCCCTGACCCTCTGCTCACGCTCATTAAGGACCTTCATGATGGTGAGCGGGCCCGGGTAAAACTACGTGGCCGGGAGTCAGAGCCTTTCCCTGTACACCTTGGGGTGCGACAGGGATGTCCTCTGGCTCCCACATTATTTAACATCTATTTTGACTGCGTAGTTCGTGAAGCCTTCAATAGCTACTGGGCAGTTGGAGGCAGTCGCCCTCCAACAACAACGGAGGGCGGAGGAGCGACGCTCACAACAACGAGCGGAGCGCCGGGTGGCTAAAGCACAGCAAGTTGGCACAGTAGGGGGCACAGGTGGTGCATCAGCCAGTCATCTCAGTCATCTCGGTCAGTCGACCCGTGGCACCTGCTGGGTCTGCCCCGTGACCTTCTGCCAGTGGGCTTTCGACACTTCACGTGGCCTCAAGGTGCACTTGGCCTGGCACAAGCATTGTGGTGACGTCACCGCCACTTAGTGGCGAATGGCGGTTGTTGTTGTGCGTGTGTGCGTGTGAGTGTGTGTGCCTGTGCGCGTGTGCCTGTGTGTGCGTGTGTGTGTGCGTACCCGCAGGTGCAGTCTCTGCAGGGCCGACGGGAGGCCGAGGGGGGCCCGCGTGAGGCTGTTGCTCGACAGGATGAGAGTCTCCACGGCGTCAGAGCCGAGGAACGCGTCCCGCGGGATCCCCGCGTTCGTCAGGCGGTTATTGTGCAGGTACACGGAGCTGCGGGCACACACGGAGACCCCCCCCCACACCCCCCGCATAGACTCCAACAGACCGACGGGGCAAGCAGCGACGAAGGCCGGCACGGCACACGAGGGGGTGGTGTGGCCAGAGCCACGCGCGGTCATCCTTAGCTCGCAAGTTCGAATCCCGCTCAAGGCCGCCAACACCAGTGACGTTTATCTGAGCCGGTCCTGGGCCTCCCCTAGGTCGACTCAGCCTCGAATGAGTACCTGGTGCGGTGTGTAATCATCGACACTGTCGAGATAAAGGCGGCCAGGCGAGGTGCTGGCCACCCAACCCCTCGAGTGCCGTGCCGGCCTTCATAGGTGCTCGCTAACAGCACTTGCACCAGCAGTCTGTTGAAGCTATTCGGGAGATCTTTGTCTTTGTGTGCGAGCGTGATTTACCGCAGGTTGGGTTTGCCACCGAAGGTCCCGGGCGAGATCGCGGTGAGGAAATTTGCGGCCAAGTCCGCACTGACGAGGGAGGCCGGGAGGGATCCGGGGGTCTGGGTGAGCTGGGGATGGGGAGGTGAGCGACGAGGTGAGCGACGAGGTGAGAAACATCACAGCAGCAGCTCACACATGAGCACACGTACGTGGTGGTCATCGTGACGATTTCCAATGACGTCATCGCAGTTTTACCAGCCAGCACCTATACAGACACAAGACAAAGATTCCCCGTGTAGCCTTAACAGACTGTTGGGGCAAGTGCTGTTAGTGAGCACCTATGAAGGCCGGCACGGCACACGAGAGGGTGGGTGGCCAGCACCACGCCCGGCCGCCTTTGTCTCCCCATACAGACAGACACATTCACTCATAGATCCACACTCACACAACAGGATCCCCAATCAACCACATAGACTGTTGTGGCAAGTGCTGTTAGCGAGCAGCGCCTGTTAAGGCAAGTACAGAGTACCAGCGATGCGGCCATGATTACACCCGACCGCCTTTGTCTCCCTTGTGCTCATGACCAGACACTGCTCCGGAAACTCCTGTGTTGCCGGCTCAGTTTAGGGGAAGGTTTAGACATCACTTTTGATACTACCTTCATCCGTGGATGACAATCTAACCGAGGCCACGGGGGTTGGAGTTGCGTCATTGCACCACCCCTGTCCAAACACTGACACGGCCTGTACACGGCCTGTACAAGGCCTGTGCAAGGCCTGTGCAAGGTCTGTGCAAGGTCTGTGCAAGGCCTGTGCAAGGCCTGTGCAAGGTCTGTGCAAGGCCTGTGCAAGGTCTGTGCAAGGCCTGTGCAAGGCCTGTGCAAGGTCTGTGCAAGGCCTGTGCAAGGCCTGTACAAGGCCTGTGCAAGGCCTGTGCAAGGCCTGTACAAGGCCTGTGCAAGGCCTGTACAAGGCCTGTGCAAGGCCTGTGCAAGGCCTGTACAAGGCCTGTGCAAGGCCTGTACAAGGCCTGTGCAAGGCCTGTACAAGGCCTGTGCAAGGCCTGTGCAAGGCCTGTGCAAGGCCTGTGCAAGGCCTGTACAAGGCCTATACAAGGTCTGTACAAGGCCTGTACAAGGCCTGTGCAAGGCCTGTGCAAGGTCTGTATAAGGCCTGTGCAAGGCCTGTACAAGGCCTGTGCAAGGCCTATACAAGGCCTGTGCAAGGCCTATACAAGGTCTGTGCAAGGCCTATACAAGGTCTGTACAAGGCCTGTACAAGGCCTGTGCAAGGCCTGTGCAAGGCCTATACAAGGTCTGTGCAAGGCCTATACAAGGTCTGTACAAGGCCTGTACAAGGCCTGTGCAAGGCCTGTACAAGGCCTGTGCAAGGCCTGTACAAGGCTTGTGCAAGGCCTGTACAAGGCCTGTGCAAGGCCTGTACAAGGTCTGTGCAAGGCCTGTGCAAGGCCTGTGCAAGGCCTGTACAAGGCCTATACAAGGTCTGTACAAGGCCTGTACAAGGCCTGTGCAAGGCCTGTGCAAGGTCTGTATAAGGCCTGTGCAAGGCCTGTACAAGGCCTGTGCAAGGCCTATACAAGGCCTGTGCAAGGCCTATACAAGGTCTGTGCAAGGCCTATACAAGGTCTGTACAAGGCCTGTACAAGGCCTGTGCAAGGCCTATACAAGGTGTGTATAAGGCCTATACAAGGTCTGTACAAGGCCTATACAAGGCCTGTGCAAGGCCTATACAAGGCCTATACAAGGCCTGTACAAGGCCTGTGCAAGGCCTGTACGCCAATCACACCACGGTGCACCACCTTGTGGGAAATCAGCAGTTGTTCCACGGAGAGGCTGGTTCCCGCCATAGGATAGTGGAATTCCCGCTGCTGGCTTGGACAGTGGTGCTCCATGCTTGCATACCCAGGGACATTCCTTGGCGGTTTGTGACTTCCAAGTAAACCTGACCCCCCACAAGGTCCACTCAGCGTTAACTGTGCTCACCTTGTTGTTGGCCAGGTAGATGTACTGTAGCTCCTTCAAGACCATGAAGCCGTCGGCCGGGAGGCCTGGGCACGACAGTGAAGAGGACTCAGGCCATCATCGTCGTCATCAACATCATTGTCATCGTAGTCGTCATCATCATTGTCATCAACGTCATCATCATCATCATTGTCATCCACGTCGTCATCAGCATCGTTATCAACGTCATCAACATCATTGTCATCAACGTCGTCATCATCATTGTCATCAACGTCGTCATCATTGTCATCGTCATCAGCATCGTCATATTCGGTGTCATCATCATCATCCCACTGGGATAAATAAAATCGACACTGCTTTTTGAGGAGTCAAAAGTGGTTGTCCAATGGAGAGACTGGCCACCGTCATGGGAATGTGGAATTTCAACCAGAGACACAGGACAGCCAACACAGATGAGTGCCAATCCTTCCCTTCTGTTGTCCTTCCGCCACACACCTCCGATTAGCACGGTTGGCTACGTACGGCGCGAAAGAAGTTCAACATACGTATGCATGCAATACTCAGCTCAATGGAGCAGGGAGACGCGGTGACTCGACTCGCGGAGTTAGAGTCGGGTCCTCGTCGAGGTAGAGGGGGTGTGCTTGTAAAGTATTATTTAGGTGGAAACCTCTTGTTGTCGTGAGGGAGGTAATGGTGGCGTTTAGAGGCACCCGCAGCATTAAGGGAGGCGAGGTGTGGCCTACAAGTTAAGGCCCACGCACTTTGGCCCACAAGTTTAGGGCCCACGGCCCTGTGGCCCACAAGTTAGGCCCACGACACAAGACCAACACACAGACCCTCACCCAGGAAAGCCACACCCTTTTTCAGGAGGGTTCTGCATTTGATTTTTAATACCCAGATGATATGAGCCAATGAATGAGTGTTAATACATTGTAGCTACAGAGCGAAATCCAAGTGAGTTGTCACGAAGCCCCACCCACTTTCCCCCGTCCAGCTTCACGTCCCTCTCCTAGCGTCCACGCAGCGCTCCCCTACCCCACAGCCCCCCCCCCCTCTCTCTCCCCTTGCCCCTCCTCCTTTCTTACCTATGTAGTGACATAAGAGGGGAGGGGCTGCTGGGGGCTCTGGGACCCTAGGCAACCCAGACGCTTAAGCCCCTTGGCGCCAGGCGCTGGGATCCCAGGCACCCCAGCCAGTTAAGCCCCTTGGCGCCACCAACGGGGGGTGGGGGCTGTGTGTACTCTGTGGGATATCTGGGGGCGCACACAACCCCACACCTCGTTGGGGACGAGGCATAAAAGGGCAGCTCCCTGGCCGATCAGGGCCAGTTGTAGCTCAAGACCCAAGACCCAAGACCAGCCATCTCAGGACCCTGGGACGCTGTGAGGGCCAGTGGTGGGACTCTGGAACTCCCGGCTCTACGTCCTTGTGAGGGCGAGTTCCGAGGAAGCCAGAGTAGTGTATCTAGGCTGTGTACCTAGGCTGTGTACTTAGGCTGTAACAGAGTATCAGGACTGTTGGAGTGTTGGATTGTAATAAAGAAGTTACCTCTACAAGTGTCTCCGGAACCTATTACACCTATATAACCTCTTACCACGGAATCTCTCTCCCACTTCAGCAAAAAAAACATTCTTGCTGTGGTTTTCCCACCTGATGATGATTGCTTGTGTTGCAATCGAAACGTCGTGATTTATTTTATTTTATACCTACGTGACTTTACCAAAAGAACCAAAGAGTATGAGTTGTCACGGTTCGAATATTTCAATCTGTGACCAAAATTTGAAGAAAAACGGAACCGAAGTGTCGTCTGATCGGCGTCAAAAAAGGGAGGCATGTGTAGTGTAAAGGAGGTGAAACCGGTGGGCACACGGCACCTGCAGACGTGATGAGGTTGTTTTGAAGGTTTAAGGTGCGGAGCAGTGGAACTCTCTTTAAAGCCGCAATCGGAACCACCTCGATTTGATTGTTCTGTTCGCAGAATCGCGCACACACAAACACACAACGATGCATCAGAAGGCCTAGAGCATAATCTCATTGGAGACTCCGATCCTGAGACCCGGTATCCTGGAGCCGAGTCTCAATGAAGACTCCGATGCTGACACCTGGTCTCCTGGAGTCTCAATGGAGTCTGAAACCACTACCATTGTTACACTCCTCCCTGAGAGCTGCAAATAGAAATGTCTTCATCTCACGACACAACACAACGCCATGCCACACTGTCACATCTGAGCCAGGCGAAGCATGGGCCTCGCATGGGTGACTTCCCACTGGTTATTTGGCGTCCCAAGCGAGAACCAAATCGTGATCCTGTGGCTTCTCTCAACATGATGTTGTGAACCAAGCTCAAGTCCTAGCAGACCCACGGGACGGGGCTAACGATGCGTCCCTCGCGTTGTGACGTCGGTCAGTCATCTACACATGTCTCGACCCATTCATTGCGCGTGACATCAGCGGCCCAACTTGACTTCTGCAGTGGGATAAAAACAACAACAACAACAACCCGGCACTTTCTGAGCCGTGCCGGGCCGGTTTGGTGTGGGTCCCAGCATGGTTTGGTTGGACAGTGTAAAAGAAGCATTAGTGTGTGGGGGGGAGGGGGGTTTTGTATTGCTACAGAAGGATACTGCATCTTAGCTGGACCCAAAGAGTGACCAACGTAGAAGTAAGAAAAATGTTGCAGAAAAAGAAGAAGAAGACCTGATGCAAGCAGTGATGAGAAGGAAACTGGCACTATTCTGGACACATATGTAGGATGGACAACAACAGGAAAATCAAAGTGTGTTGTTCGGGGAAAATGGAAGGAACCGGAAAGTGGGAAGACCTAACGGAGAATGGCCAGACGACGACATCAGAGATTGGTGCCAGAAAGATGTGGCCCTACTTGAGCATATTGGCACAAGGCAGAGGAAAGTGGAAACAAATGACGAAATGTGCAGTGGAAAGCTACGGGGCTATCTGTCCGTGGATCGTGATGACGATGACGACGATGATGATGTGCGGGGAGTGGATAGCCGGTGCAGGAGAAGACGAACGGAAGCGGCCACCTGCAAGGACAGCAGCTGGGTGTCTGCAGGCAGCGAGGCGGGGAAGGAGTCGAGCCCGGCGCCCGCACACTCCACGGCGCCGTCGGGCGAGCAAGTGCAGCTGGACGGACACGAGCCCTGGCGCTGGGCCGGACTGGGGAGTACGCCCTCCTCCTCCACCTCCTCCACCTCCTCGCCCTCTTCATCCTCGTAGATGCCGCCGCCGTCGTCGATGCGGTCCCGCGCGGCGTCGCGAGCGGCCGGCAGAGCCAGCAGGGCGAGGAGCAGCAGAGCCGACAGCGGAGACGCCATCGCGAGAGCTGCGCGTGGGAGCCGAGGCGACGGTCGCTGAGCGGGCCACGAGGCCTACGAGTCTGACGTTCGCCGGCGCTCCGAGGGCTCGAGCAGCAGCAGCTGCTGCTGCTGCGCGGACGAGCGGCGCGTTGAGTCGCGTTTCACGTGGCGGGGGGGCGCGGGCTCCTCCACCAGCAGACCAAGCGGGGTGTTACGGCCAATGCTGTAGGTGCCACAACACCGTCCTCTGTCATTGTCGCGGCAGATCTAGCTTCCTCTCCGCCGTCTCAAACACGGAAATGTTAACAGCAAGTCCTCGCTTAACGCGTGCTCACACTTTAACAAGTTTTCCCAATCATGCAGTTCTTTCATTAGGGAACGCTTCGCACAATGCGCACCGTTATAACGCGGAACGCGCATCGTTATAACGCGGAACATGCACCGTTATAACGCGATGACTGAGCGGTCGACGACAAAGTGCTTCCTTGAGCTGTGCTGTCCGTGAAGTTATACAATATGCGGTGGCACACCCTCAGTTCTTTGTCCCGCCATCTCACTGTATATGCGTACATCGCATCTCGCCAAACTTTACCGTTACATCGTTTGTGGGGAAATTTTTCCGCTTAACGCGTCACTTTTCAGGAACGCATCTCCCATGTTTCCCATTTGTTATCCGATCTTGGATTTTATATAGTGCTTTTATCAAAGCGCTTTACAAGAATTATTAATTGTACATTAGTATTGGCTGATGGGGAAAAGGGACGGGGTTTTGAGTGTTGAGGAGGGGGAGGGATGGCAAGGAAGGATGATGTTTGGGAAAGGGAGCGTCGAGGTTAGGAAGGAGAATGGCGAGAGGATGGTTAAGGTTTTAACGATGCAGACAGGAAGTAGTAGAGAGATTCGCTATTGAAATAAGATGAGTCCTAAGGGAGGAACGAAACATGGTTGAGTGAATTTGCTGCTTGATGTGGAGTGGGAGTTTATTCCAATGTAAGCCAGCCAGGAGGGAAAAGGGGCGGAGCACAGGGAGGGGGGGGGGCATAGTGGGAGACAAAAGGGATTGTGAATACTGGGGCCTAGATGGAACATTGTAAGCAATAAGAGAAGCGAGATGGGGTGAGACAGAACCACAGAGCGATTTGTAAACAAGGGTGAGGAATTTGAATAAGCAGCGGTAGTAGACGGGACGCCAATGAAGACAATTCGTGGCCACAATTCAACCCGGGATGATGATCTCGTCCCGCTTCTCCCAGGACCTCACGCCTTCCATTGCCCGCATCCCACCACGTCGCCATCTCATCTGCTGCTGAGACCCTCCCTCATCTACACATTCATCACCTGCTGAGACCCTCCCTCATCTACACATTCATCACCTGGACGCTCAACGACTGCAACTCCCTCCTCCAGGACCTTCCCAAAGCAGGGCCGTATAATTATCCAATAGGCCACAGTAGGTACTGTGCCTAGGACCTACGAAATCTAAAGGGCCTACGAAATAAATGTGACCATGTTTTTTTGTTTGCATGATTTAAAATAATGTAACTAATATATATTCTTAAATATAATTGTATAGCAAGGATAGGCACGGTGTTTCAAATTAAATCTGCTTATTAAATCGGCACACAGCGCGCTCCCATCGAATTAGGGCACAGACTTAATAATGAACGTATCAGCAGTAACGACATCAGGCGGCTTGAGACGTTAGTGGAAGGCGCCTTACAAGTAAATGTCAATGAGTATAATTATCATCATCTGTCCAGCGGCTGGACAGATGATGATAATAATTGTAACATGGGGCAGCGGTGGTACAAACTGGAGAGAGTTACCACTGAAGGGCCTACGAAACAGACGTGCTTATGGCCTTTACAAGAACCTTAATCCGGCCCTGCCCCAAAGACTTCGTCTACGAACTCCTCATCGTCTATGCAGGCCACTGATTCCCGACTCCACGCTGGTGCCCGTAAACTAGACCAGGCCTCGGATCTCCCAGGTCAGTGCCGAGTCGATGCCACCCACGCCACTCAATGTCAGAGGGGGCGGGCTGGGGGGCACTTTCGCCGATGAGACATCTTCATACTCTTTGGTTCTTTCGGTAAAGTCACGTAGGTATAAAATTAAATAAAACGCGACGTTTCGGACGCAGCACAAGCGTCCGTCGTCATCAGGTGTGGAAGCGTGGCCTGCTGCTATTTAATACCCACGTGACTTCACCGAAAGAACCAAAGTGAATGGATTCCTGCAGTCACGAAAGCTTCAAATCAAGACATCTTCAGTGTGAGGGCCGCCACAAATTTGAAACCATCGGGGTTTGACAGCACGATGGCGAGGGGGGGTGTTTTCACATTTGTGTATTGTCAGGGACCGCCAGTAGCCCAGGGGCCTTGCAATGAAGAACCCTGAGCTACACGATCCTCCATGGACTCGCTCCCACCTCCCTCTTCATTCTCGTTTCACTCGACTCCCCTACACCGCGTTCTCCTACTCCTGCAACAACCAAGGACTTCTGACACAAACCCCCCCCCACCCCTCAACTAACGTCTTGCTCAGTTGGGCGGCTGCTTCTTCTCTATCGCCGTCCCTGCGATTTGGAAACGCGCCCCACCACCCCCCAGTGTCCCGTGCCGCTGACTCCCTGTTCACG
This sequence comes from Lampetra planeri, assembly GCF_965212315.1. Taxonomy (NCBI): domain Eukaryota; kingdom Metazoa; phylum Chordata; class Hyperoartia; order Petromyzontiformes; family Petromyzontidae; genus Lampetra; species Lampetra planeri. The sequence goes on along the minus strand of NC_136109.1, from coordinate 19,255,063 downwards.
TCCAGGTCCCAGACCGCTCTCACGTTGCGTGCCTGCAACTATAAAGCGATTCATATTATACCTCGCTAAAAAAATATATATGAAACATTAGAAAAAAATATATTCTTGTGAGTGGTATATTAAATGGGCACACAGCGCGCTCCCATCGAATTAGGGCACAGACTTAATGATGAACGTATCAGCAGTAACGACCAGAGGTGTGGACTCGAGTCATGTGACTTGGACTCGAGTCAGACTCGAGTCATGAATTTGATGACGTGCGACTCGACTTGGACTTGCATAACAATGACTTTGTCCCACCTCTGGTAACGACATCAGGTACCTTGAGACATTAGTGGAAGGCAGCCTCTCGTAGTTGCAGGGGTCATGCCAACCAATGACATCATACACGAACTAAAGAATACCCAATGTTACTTGATCGATGAATCGATTCACAACCCCCTTCTTCAACCCACCGGTGTCTGCTCCACCTCCCTTAAAGCGGCCCCCAGTGCAGCAGCTCTCAACACGTCCCCCCCCCAACCAAGACCACTGGTGACCTCCACCCCACCGCGACCTCGCACCAAAAGAACGCTTCAGGTTCTTAAGGGGCCATCCATTGAGTAGGTTCGCAAAAATCTGTCAAAACTTGACCCCCTCTCCCCCTCCCTGCTCGCACGCGTACTTTTTACACCCCTCCCACCTGCGTACGTACTAAATGGATGTCCCCTAAGGCCACCAGCGCACTGAGAGCGAGCGGAGATTCGGCGCGAGGATTTTTGTTTGAAGGTTGCGTCCCTGCGAGTTCTCGTGGCCGCAACGCGGCGCGAACGCTCCCCCGCCCACGTTCGCGTTTGTATTTTCCTCCCGCACGGTATCCACTCCGCAGCCTGTGCCCCCTCGCTGGGTGGGGCTGTTGGGCGGGGGGTCGAGCCCATGCGTTGAGAACGGCTTGCCCCCCCCCCGCCCCCCAAAACAGCTTCACTGGAATAGTTCCACTTTGGGAATCTGCAGCTGCGGTGCGGAATCTCCCTGCACGGCAAACCTCTCACTCCTGGAGCCCCCTGCGCCACGCAGCCCCGGGGATGTTGTTCCGAGACTCAAATCGCAGCCCCCCCCCCCCCTCCCCGTTATCTTGAAACGTAGATGCCCCCCGCGCCGGTCATTCCGTCGCAGCCTCACCCGCCGGACGGCATCTCACGAACCGTGCCGCTTTGCGTGAAACGAGGGGCGGGGCATTGGAAATGCGGCTTGGACCCTTTTAACCAGCAGGTAGGTGACACACACTGAGACTGAGTATCAACACGCCCCACCCTCACCCCCTAGACGCAAACAGCATCGTGACTGCTGGAGTCAGCGACGGTGATGGATGAGTCCGCACGTCGGTACCGCGGGCGCTCGGAAGCGCAGCAAGAGCATCGTAACACGGGCCGCGCCATTGGCCACTCTCCGAGTTCTCACCTGGGGCAACACAAACAAGCTGAAGCCTTCCCCACCAACGCGTGGGGCTACACGGCGCGGGGGGTAGGGCGCTTGGCACGGCTCCTCGTGCAAGGAATGAAACGCCCGGGCCGCCCTCGGGGGGTTCAACCGCGCAGTTGCACCGCCTGCACACTCGACGGCCCCGCCACGAGGGTGCTGACTCGACCCGCCGGGGTCTCGGGGGTCTCGGCCGCCGAGCGTCGCCCGGAGTCTGCCCAGGGGATGAGCCGATCGCTCGAGTTCAGCTGCGCCGTCGACTGTGTAGGCGGCGGAGCGGTGGCGCGGCGGTTAGCGCGCTGCGCACGTGAAAGGAGTGAAACTGGCGGCCACCTGGGTTCGAGTCCCAGCCGCCACTGAACATCAGCTGGCGAGTGCGCTACCAGAGCCGGTCCTCGGCACGAAACTTCGCCAATCCGCACGGACCGCACGGCGTGGTGAAGTATGGTCAAACAGCCCCCCATGAGCCACTACGACGGGACGGGGCATGGGGGGGAGGGGGGCTTCACGCAGCAGTGGACTGACAAAGAGCTCAAGACGTGCAGGGTGACAGCCACTGCGAAGCGACAGCGGTTGAAGCCCCACGCGACGACTGGCACGAATGTGGAGGGAGGTGGTGGTGGCGTCTGCTCAATAGCAGCAGGGGGAATGGATGAGAACACAGCAATTAAATGAGGAGTTTTGCGGTGGCAATCTGCTCTGTCCATGAGCTGCGCGCAGTTCAAGTCGAGACAACGTCAGAGGTGGTATAACGTGGATTGGGAGCAGATGGTGCCGATGCGGTGCCATTGTAGCGAGAGTTGATTGAGGGGACAGGAAAGAAAACGCAACCCATGGGGGAATTTCATCTCCTTCCTTTGCATTCGCTCCCCTCCCTCGCGCTGTCCCCGTCTCTCCCTGTGACACCATCATCATCATCACCACCATCATCATCAACACCATCATCACCACCATCATCACCACCATCATCATCAACACCATCATCACCACCACCATCATCATCACCACCATCATCATCACCACCATCATCACCACCATAATCATCACCACCACCATCACCACCATCATCACCATCACCACCACCATCATCACCACCATCATCACCACCATCATCACCATCACCAACATCACCACCACCATCACCACCACCATCATCACCACCATCATCACCATCATCATTACCATCATCACCTCCATCATCACCACCATCACCATCATCACCACCATAACCATCACCACCATCATCATCACCACCACCATCATCATCACCACCATCATCATCATACCGCGTGTGTGTGATGCACGGAAGTGTTGCGGTGAGCGCGATGCGCTCCGAACCCGCCTACACCGAGTTCGAATCCCGCTCACGGCCAACACCGGTGACGATTCTCTGAACCGGTTCTGAGTCGACCCCTAGGACGACTCAAATTCGTACCTGTTGCGGTGAGTAGAACATCGCCACTGGGGAGACAAAGGCGGCCGGGCGTGGTGCTGGCCACCCACCCCCTCGCCTACCGTACCGCCCTTCATAAGCGCTGCTCGCTAACAGCACTTGCCCCAACACTATGCTAAGGCTATACGGGGCATCTTTGTCTGCGATGCACAGGCAGCATCGGTTTTAGATCCGACTCGAGAGTCAAAATTGTGACCGAATTCCTGTTGACAGCGACAGCAACGAAACCACCGCACGTACAATCATCGGGGTCATCAGTGCGGTGTCGCCATCAGTGTTGCCCTCGGGGGGGTGGTGTCGATACATCCTCCCAGGGCACTGGGGGGCACCGTCTAGCGTGGCCCCGAGGTGGGCAACGATGGAACTGCTTCTCGCACTTTCTGTAAATTACGGGGCACTCGTTAGCAAAGTGCAGCAGGCAACGAGTGCCAACGCGCACACGCAGACGGCTGCAGCGAGGATCGCCAACACTGTAGCTGATGATTCCTAACAATGATGCAACCCCGGTATAATATTTCCCTCCCCTCGACACAAATCTCTCTCTCCATCACACTCTCTCTGTACTTGCTCCGGCAGTACATATACTAAAATTGGAACGATACAGAGAAGATTAGCATGGCCCCTGCGCAAGGATGACACGCAAATTCGTTAAGCGGTCTCTCCATCACACTCTCCATCACACTCAGCGCACTCTCCATCATCACACTCATCACACTCTCTCTCTCATCACACTCTCTCCCGGTTACGCTCCACCCCCACCCCAATCTCCCTCCATTTCTCTCCCACTCTCGCTCCGTCTCCCCTGTGTTCTCTCGCCCTCCCGGCTTCACGCTCGCCCGCCCTCAACTCCCCCATCTCTCTGCCACTCTCCCCAACTTTATCCCACACACCCCGTGTCTCACAACTCGCTCGACGCCACCACTCCATCTCCCCCCCCTCTCTCTCTCTGCCATCCCTGCCACCTCGCCCCCGTGATTGCCCCTTGCCGTGAGTTCGTCTCGGAGGAGCGACAGGAGCGAGCGGAGTGGCCTTACCCGAGCCGCGTGGAGGCGCCGCGCAGTGCGGGAGACGCAGGAGGAGCCTCGGGGAATGGGAGGAGGAGGAGGCGCGGGTGGCGTGGGGGGGGGGCCGAGACCCCGACGCGTCACGACTCCCATTCATCAACAAAGATCCCCCGTGTAGCCCGGGACAGACTGCTGGGGCAAGTGCTGTTAGCGAGCACCTGGCACGACACGGCACGGCACACGAGGGGGTGAGTGGCCAGCACCACGCCCGGCCGCTTTTGTCTCCCCAGTGGCGATGTTTGCACAACGCACCAGGTACTCATTTGAGGCTGAGTCGACCGAAGGGAGGTCCAAGACCGGTCCAGGTAATCGTCACTGATTTTGGCCGTGAGCTGGAATCGAACTCGAGTCGCCAGGTTCGTAGCGCAGCGCGCTAACCGCTACACTACACATGTAAACATACACACACAGCCATACACACATACACATCTATACACAAAAACACATCTATACACAAAAACACATCCACATACAAAAACAAATACACATCCACAGACAAAGATCCCCCGTATAGCCTTAACAGACTGTAGGGGCAAGTGCTGTTAGCGAGCACCTATGAAGGCCGGAACGGTACATGAGGGGGTGGGTGGCCAGCACCACGCCCGACCGCCTTTGTCTCCCTAGCGGCGATGTTTACACACCGCACCAGGTACTCATTTGAGGCTGAGTCGACCTAGGGGAGGCCCTGGACCGGTTCAGATAATCGTCACTGGTGTTTGCCGTGAGCGGGAATCGAACTGGGGTCGCCAAGTTCGTAGTGCAGCGCGCTAACCGCTACACTACCGCTCCCCACATACACACACATACACACACATACACACATCCATACACATATACACATCCACACATATACACACATCCATACACACACGCACATACACACACATCCATACATATATACACACACACATCCATACACAGATATATATAAACATATACACACGCATATACACATACACACATCCATACACATACAAAGACGTGCACACACAAGCACACACATACACACACATAAACACATGCACACACATCATACACACATTCATACACACAGACAAAAAGACAAGACCCCCCCCCCCCGTATACTCCTGAGATACTTTTGGGGCAAGTGAGGTGAGAGAGCCCCTTTGAAGGCCGCGTCTACGGCTGTCTCGCTCGTGGTTCTACACATCGCACAAGGTGCTCATTTGAGGCTGAGTCGACCTAGGGGAGAAAGCCAAGTACCGGTTCAGATTATTGTCGCATGCACATACACACACACATGCGCACACACGCACACACATATTGTAAAAGCATACAAAGTCAAACTTTGTATGCATACGCACTTGCACACACACAGATACCTGTGTAAACACACAACCCCAACCCATATACACGCACAATTACACACAATGCGTACAGCCAGATGCACGCACACACACCCGCGCGCATACACGTGGGTGCGTGTGTGTGTGTGGTTGTGTGTGTGTGGTTGTGTGTGTGTGGTTGTGTGTGTGTGTGTGGTTGTGTGTGTGTGTGGTTGTGTGTGTGGTTGTGTGTGTGTGGTTGTGTGTGTGTGTGTGGTTGTGTGTGTGTGGGTGCGTGTGTGTGTGGTTGTATGTGTGGTTGTGTGTGGTTGTGTGTGTGTGGTTGTGTGCGTGTGTGGTTGTGTGTGTGTGGTTGTGGTTGTGTGTGGTTGTGTGTGTGTGGTTGTGTGTGTGTGGTTGTGTGCGTGTGTGGTTGTGTGTGTGTGGTTGTGGCTGTGTGTGTGTGGTTGTGTGTGTGTGGTTGTGTGTGTGTGGTTGTGTGTATGTGGTTGTGTGTGTGGTTGTGTGTGTGTGTGGTTGTGTGTGTGTGTGGTTGTGTGTGTGTGGTTGTGTGTGGTTGTGTGTGTGTGTGGTTGTGTGTGTGTGGTTGTGTGTGGTTGTGCGTGTGTGTGGTTGTGTGTGTGGTTGTGTGTGTGTGGTTGTGTGTGTGTGGTTGTGTGTGTGTGGTTGTGTGTGTGGTTGTGTGTGTGTGTGGTTGTTCACTGTTATCTGCCCACAGCGCGAGAAGCACTTAGTGAGCAGTTCCACGACGAGCCTGGGTCGTCCGACAACAGCCTCGTGGCCTCGTGAACGAGAACGAGCAAGGGGGACACTCCAAAGCAGCGCTCCTCATCGCGAGGCCCACGGGCCCCTGAGGGCCCCTGACGGCCCCTGAGGGCCCCTGAGGGCCCCTGGCGACACGCAGCGAGAGGGAAGAGCCCTCGCAGCGGGCGGCGTGGCGGCCCTCACGCTGGTGGTGTCTTTTCGGCGAAAGTGTCCCCCCTGTTCCCTCACCACCCCCTCTGACAACGAGTGACGAACAGCACTGCTCGACAGCAGGTGTTGGTGTCTCATCGAGGGATCCATTTCCCCAGGTCCTTGTGGCTCAACGTCAGCGCTGGGGAGTCGAAGGAGGGCGGTGTCGGGAATGACTGACCCCGTGACTTTCACGTCTTTGTCGCATTCGCGAAGCTTCAACCTGGGATCCATATCGAACAGTTGAGGAGCCACGCATCCAATCAGCTTGCAGTTCTACCAGGTCAGCCTTAGACTCGACTCTGCTTCAGTGATGAGGCACCGAAGCGTCGAAAATCAGTCTTGACTTTGAACTTCTTTCGCACCGTACGTAGCCAACCGTGCTGAAAATCTGATGAAATAATTCATTTGCGCGAATGTCGTGTGGCTGATGGGATGTATGCACGTACTGGTTTTCCTCTTCTTTTAACGCGGCGGGAGCAGCGATGTAAAGGAGTCGGCCTATTGCCGTCAGGTCATTCATTTAACAGTCGACGACACGGGGAGCCCAGGACAGAACCCAGGGGCGTGATGACCACAATCGCCCCTGCTGCCTGTGTTTGGGTCGTGCCTGTGCCGTTGTTTCTTTGCGCGTGAATGTTCAGTGCCCTGTCTGGATGGACCATCTCGCTGAATCCGCGAAGCCCATTTCATTGCAGCGCGGCCTGGCGGGCAGTCGGCAGGTCAAGAGTTCAAATTCCTGCCGGGGCCACGGAGCCGGCCAGCACCGCCTTGGGTGACGTCAGAATATTAATTTACACTGCAGGAGGAATCCGATGAGCTATAAAGCTCTTTTTCACAGACGTCCAGTAGGCGCACGGGGTAAGAACATTACAACAACAACCAATACAACAACAACATATCATGGTCGTGCAAAGTACACGAAAGGTCAACAAGTCACCCAAACACATACAAATATAACGAAACCATCGCCATCCTACCAGGCAAAGCCCACTGAGCTATTCACTTATTTTACAGAAGCGACCTGGCCACAAATGATAGCTCAACAAAGCGGCCCATCATTTGGACTTTAACAATAAGCAGCAAAATCATCTCAGCGGGTGTCCCTCGCTGCCGTCGTGTGAGCGTGGAATTCGCGGATTTCGCAGCCGAATGTTTTTGCCTGAGCCAACAGGGAGAGCTGCTGCTGCTGTTGTGTGCATCGTCTCGACTTGCGCACACGCGGCAAGGCGCCGTCACTGCACACACACACAGCACTGCGATGCCTCCGGCCGCAAGGAGCCGAGATTCGGGGAAGATTTCTGAATGTGGGCGGCGGAGAAACGACGACGCGGCAACTGCGGTGCAACGTACAGGTCGATTTCATCCACTGCTGGACGAAGCCCTCCTCGCACCTTTTGCTCGTGGAGGTTGTTTGACCATACTTCACCACGATGCTCCGTGCGGGTCGGTGAGAGGCTGGGGAGGGGGTGCCCAGCACTGATTCAGTCGGACACCACCCGTCACAAAGAGGAGCCCGCGTGCACCGACACGCGTTCAGTTTGAACTTTATTCGTGCTAATAGAGAATCCGGTCCCACGAGACAAACGCGCACACCAGCTTAACCCTCATTACGACTCATCAGTAGAGTTGCCGTACTGCTACGGCTTTGTGGCCGCGGGTTTCGTGTCGGCCCTCCCCACTGCCACTCGAGACAAATTCTCCGCGCGCTCACAGCAGCAGCAACAGCAGCTCGCTCTCTGTTGTTGAATCGTCGGCTGCGAGATAATTACTCTGAGCGATGGGAGGGGAAGTCGGGGGCAGTGGCGGCGAAGGCACGGAAACCACGCGCCCTTGATGAACACCACATGTGGTGGCTTCTTGACACGCTGCGTCACATCACAAAGATTCCCCCCACCCCCGTTTAGCCTTAAAAGACTCTTGGGGCGAGTGCTGTTAGCGAGTACAACCTGTGAAGGTCGGCACAGCACACGAGGGAGTGGGGGGGGGGCAGCACCACGCCCGGCCGCCTTTGTCTCCCGAGTGGCGATGTTTACACACCGCGGCAGACTGAGTCGACTTAGAGAAGGCCCCTTGACCGGTTCAAATATTCGCCCCTGTTATTGGCCGTGAGCGGGAATCGAACTCGGGTCGCCGGGTGTGTTTGCTGCACCACCGCTCTCCACACGCACGCGCGCGCTACACACGCTGTACAACTCCCCCGACAGCGAACCCTGAGATTCATTGATCTACAGCCCTTCGTAAACCCACGGCAGGACGAAGGCCTCCTCCCACGCACACCCCCGCCGGTTCTAAGGAGGTCGTGTGACCATACTTCACCACGCTGGTCAGTGCGGGTTGGTGAAGTTGGTGTTGGCGCCGGGACCGGATCGTATACCGCTCGCCACTGGAATAAAAAAAAACACAAAACTCAAGTCGCCGGGTTCATAGCGCAGTGCTCGCCAAATCGCTCTGCCACTACTCCACCAATATCCACTCGCTTGGGTTGCTTTCCTCTGACTTTCTCTGCCAGATGAATTGATACCGGGGGCTCGGGTGACAACATTCTGTGTCCATGAACGCCAGACGTGAACGACGAACCGACGATACAAGTTGCACCTGAGTCTCGCTGTGCTATTCCAGCCGTCGCGTGGCTCCTCTGCGAATCCCGAGCACAGATGTTGGAGCCACTGGCATGTGACGACTGACCACCCGCACCCCAGGACTTGAGTTACACGCGTTTAACCCGCCGAGCGTGTTAATTACAGGGGTTAAATGCTGCTTCCCCCTCCTCCGCCCCGCGCTGTGTTTACACAACACACCGCCCCCACGGCGGAGGAGGAGAAGGAGACGGCGAGAGGTGAAAGTAGTGGTCTCTCTCTCCGTGTCTCTGTGTGTGTCCTGTCTCTGTGTGTGTCCTGTCTCTGTGTGTGTCTCTGTGTCTCTGTGTGTGTCCTGTCTCTGTGTGTGTCTCCGTGTCTCTGTGTGTGTCCTGTCTCCATGTCGCTGTGTGTCTCCGTGTCTCTGTGTGTGTCCTGTCTTCTTGTCGCTGTGTGTCTCCTTGTCGCTGTGTGTCTCTGTGTGTGTCCTGCTTCCTTGTCGCTACGTGTCTCCGTGTCTCTGTGTGTCTCCGTGTCTCTGTGTGTGTCCTGTCTTCTTGTCGCTACGTGTCTCCGTGTCTCTGTGTGTGTCCTGTCTCCATGTCGCTACGTGTCTCCGTGTCTCTGTGTGTGTCCTGTCTCCATGTCGCTGTGTGTCTCCGTGTCTCTGTGTGTGTCCTGTCTTCTTGTCGCTGTGTGTCTCCGTGTCTCTGTGTGTCCTGTCTCCATGTCGCTGTGTGTCTCCGTGTCTCTGTGTGTGTCCTGCCTCCGTGTCTCTGTGTGTGTCCTGTCTCCATGTCGCTGTGTGTCTCCTTGTCGCTGTGTGTCTCCGTGTCTCTGTGTGTGTCCTGTCTTCTTGTCGCTGTGTGTCTCCGTGTCTCTGTGTGTGTCCTGTCTCCATGTCGCTGTGTGTCTCCTTGTCGCTGTGTGTCTCCGTGTCTCTGTGTGTGTTCTGTCTTCATGTCGCTGTGTGTCTCCGTGTCTCTGTGTGTGTCCTGCCTCCGTGTCTCTCTGTGTGTCCTGTCTCCGTGTCGCTGTGTGTCTCCGTGTCTCTGTGTGTGTCCTGTCTCCGTGTCGCTACGTGTCGCTACGTGTCTCCGTGTCTCTGTGTGTGTCCTGTCTCCATGTCGCTACGTGTCGCTACGTGTCTCCGTGTCTCTGTGTGTGTCCTGTCTCCATGTCGCTGTGTCTCCGTGTCTCTGTGTGTCTCTGTGTGTCTCCGTGTCTCTGTGTGTGTCCTGCCTCCGTGTCTCTGTGTGTCTCTGTGTGTCTCCGTGTGTGTCCTGTCTCCTTGTCGCTGTGTGTCTCCGTGTCTCTGTGTGTCTCCGTGTCTCTGTGTGTATCCTGTCTCCTTGTCGCTGTGTGTCTCCATGTCTCTGTGTGTCTTGTCCCCTTATCGCTGTGTCTCCGTGTCGCTACGTGTCTCCGTGTCTCTGTGTGTGTCCTGTCTCCTTGTCTCTGTGTGTCTCCGTGTCTCTGCGGGTGTCGATAGTGATCTGTCTGGAGTGATCTCCGTGCCCCGCGACTCGAGGCCCCGGACACCCCCTCACCACCCCCCCGCCCCCATATTTCTCACGCTCCACCTGCACCACCTAAAACGAACTCGGTCCGTCGCCTCTGTTCCTCAGAGGGTGCCTTACGTCTGCCTATTCGGGCTTGGGGAATTAACGCGCAAGCCGCGTGGACAAAATAAAGCAAACAGAGTTGGAATGATGGAGACGGAGCATGAAGAGCAGTGGGGAGCGATAGATGAGAGGGGGGGGGGGAAGATGAGAAGGGCAGATGGGGAAGGTGCGACGAGGGAGCAGTAAAGCAAAGTAGAAGGAGAGACGCGCGCACGTAATGATGTGAGCAGACGATAATCTGCCTTCAATTCCAAGAGGGGAAAAATGTGAATAATGTTGGATAGAAACCAATGGGCACTCGTGCTCCCAATACTGGACTCCGCCTCCAGAGGAGACGCATTGTGCATTGACGGCCCCTTGCCAGTCGACTGCTGGATGAAGACTTCCAACGCCCTGTCAGTCACGGGGGTTGTTTGGCCCGACTTCATGCGGGATAACTTTCAGATATCACTCGCATAGATGTCAGCTGTGGCTGCGAATCAAACTCCAGTCCCAGGCTCACGACACAGCGCGCTAACCACTGCGCCACCAATTCTAGATTTGAAGCTTTCGTGACTGCAAGGATTCATATTCTTAGGTTTTTTCGGTGAAGTCACGTAGGTAAAACATTAAAATTAATAAAAGTAAAATAAAATAAAAATCACGACGTTTCGGAGGCAACACAAGCTTCCGTCTTCAGGTGGAACCGTCACAGCCACCATTCCACCTGCAGAGGTCATGACGGCAATATTTACGAGGATGAATCTGGCTTTCTTTACTCTGACCCTTTTCCAGGGACAATGAACAATGTCTTGGAATGTTGGCATTAGCCCCAGCGTGAGATCCCCTACGAGTGGCCTCGCAGTCACACCGAGCCACACGATGTTTAGTATGCCCATAGTTGATCGACTCAGATGACCGATGATGGTTTTCAGTAAACGGATCGAAATTTGGTCTTGCGGGTCCGATCGTGAGTACGGTACAGTATAGAGCGCTTTCATCAAAGCGCCACCGATCCACTCGTAACCAATTGTGCTCAATCTATGTTCTATCTATAGAGCGCCTTCTTCAACTCAAGGCGCTTGACGTAGCCTACAGAGAGGCGACAGAGAATACTGGTTCACACGGCAGGGACGCGTACGGGTTGAGGACTGAGTGACTGCGATAGAGGGTTTACTCAGGGATCACGAAAGGGTAGGGGAGGGACGGGAAGGAGTGGAGGGGCGAGGGAAGAGAATCGGCAGCAGAGAAGTGGCGAGGCTTGAGAAGAAACAGTAAATTTCGATTTGAAGCTTTCGTGACTGCAGGGATTCATCTTCGTGGTTCTTTCGGTAAAGTCAGGTAAAAGGGAAGTAATAAAATAATAAAAATTAAACATAATAAAATACAATTCTCACGACGTTTCGGCCGAAACAATACAATTCTCACGACGTTTCTTTTATTATTTCCCTTCTACGTGACTTTACCGAAAGAACCAAAGAGATGATCACACATTATTGTTAAACACCAATAAGCACAAACGCAACATTAGCATGAAATTTGAATCTGATTTCAACACACGTGCTGTTCTTGATGACGTGCATGTGTCACGAGCGTAAGAATGGATTGTCAGTGGATGTGGCTTGGCGCCGTCTCCTCTGCGCCTTCTTCGTTCTGTGCCGGGCCGGCGGTAGGGGCTGGGGGGGGGCTGCTGGGGTTGGGCCCTGCGCCATGAAATGCCCCTTTTCCCTCCCCCACCCAATTTAATTATCTTTGGCGGTGTACATCGCTCTTATAGTGCCCCCCCTCCCATCCCAACCTCGACTGCCCCCCCCCACCCCCCTTATCCTCAAGGAGCTAGAGGCGAGCTGATGCCCTCGGCGCAGATTCACGGCACCACCACCGCCGCCGCCTCCTCCATCGCTCGAGTTTGGTGTGCGCCGTCGAGGCTTGAGAGGTCGCGGTGAAGGCGGATCTCATCCACGACCTCGCGGAGCTCGTTAAAGATGTTCTTAATGTGCGACTCGCCACCTTCCTCTCCACACTTGTGATCGTTTCTCCTGGAATTACAAAAACAAACTCGGACGTCGCGTTTATGATATTTTATTTTGGGCTTTGTTTGGTGACATTGTCTTCCCCCCCCCCCCCCTTTTTCTCCCCCCACCACGCTTTGTAACACCGCTTGCCCGACTGTCCCCTGATTGTTTCCCCTGCCATGGTCGGGCGGGTGAGCCCGCGTGCTCTCGTCCCGTTCTCTTAATAACCACGAGCGTGTAGTAGCAGTGGTCGTGACTCACGTGTCGAAGTGTTTGTGTGTTCTACATGAAGTCTCGCCCCTTGCCCTGTTATTCCTTCTGTGTGCCCTTGGCACTTGAACAACGTTTTTTTTAAATGTTAAAAAGAAAGTGTGCCACTCGGCCCTGGTGTCTGCGCTTTTATAAATCACGCAGCCTCGCCACCACTTTGTCGCCTCCGAAAACGTCGCCATCACCAGCGGCGAATACAGAAACAAAAACTTCCCAAGGATGAAGGGCGGCGGACTTGAAATGCCAAACTTTTTTTTAAAAATGCAGTTCTTAAAACGACGATCAATGCATTTTCTAGGGGTTATAAGTTTTCTGGTAAATACCAATGAAAACGACTGTCGTGGTTTCATGGGGGAAGGGATGGCTCCTCACGTCGTGTGGACGTTCTTTCTCGGGCGCGTTCCGTCCTTTGCCTGTCACTCCAGCGTGAGTCTCGACCACTCGCTGTCGCCACGCGTCCGTCCCGAGCCCCCTTACTTTTCTTATACTTCAACATAACAATATCTCTTAGTATAAAAAAAGATAAGGTTTTACGCTTTCTGGCAACAATACAGATGTTAAGATGTTCAAAAACCAAATAGAAACTTTTTAGAAGGAAGCAAGTCTGCACTAACCACACGTACTTGTGGTGAACATGCAACCACACATGCTGTGATCATCATGCACTATCAGAACATGTATAGCTCGGGGTGAACAGCTACATTTTTTCATACTTTGATACTGGTACAAAAAAAGGTCCCAGATCTCTTAATATTCACGATCAAATTAAAATACCAAGCCATGCTTGTCGAGTAGCTCTTAACTTTTGATCGTCGTTTGACCGGAGGCAGTTTTGGCTACGATCCAACCATCGTCAACTTCAGGGGGTGTGCGGAAATCCGTCAGGTGGAGCCCCAATGTTTGATTTGTCACGCACCGGTCGCAACCGAGGTTATGAGATATCGCGGGCACTCTTGTTCTGACATCGTTACGCTCACGGTAATTTTCATTTAACATGTTTTCGAAAACGCGTTTTACGTAAAATAAACAAATGATCAAACACTGTCGTTGAACACATATCTCCAGAGGTGGGACAAAGTCATTGCTATGCAAGTCCAAGTCGAGTCGCAAGTCATCAAATTCATGACTCGAGTCTGACTCGAGTCCAAGTCACATGACTCGAGTCCACACCTCTGCATATCTCATGGTGGCCGTCCAAAGGAGTGTCCAACTCGTACCTCTGTCCACCAGGTAGGGTGGGTGGGGGATGGTGGCAAGCCACCCACTGCTCGCACGCGAGTCACGCTGCTGCCAACCAGCGATCTGTGAAGACTGAACAACCCCCGCGCGTGGGCTTGCTGGCAGCTGCTGGGTCCGCGTTCTTGCAAATGCCACGATGGATATTCAGTGTCGATAAGCGGCACTGGCTGCTGTACGGGGTTGCAAATACATAGCGGGCTTCCGAGTTCAAACCCAGCTTTTAATTGTTGACTTCGATAAGTGCATGTCGATTTACAGCTAAGGGGGTAATTTTTTTGTTAATATATTATAACTGTAAACTTTAAAATACAACGTTAAAACAACGATGTAATAGCCGTAGTATAAACGATGCGTATCCACTCCACGTGGTGCAGTGGCTGGCAATCACTGGCTGTTGCGCGGTCTCCCCGGGTTTAAATCGCCACGTCAAACTTTTACTCAAATTAATACAAGTTGGGCAATGCCTCATTACAACATCCGTGAGAACTGCTGGACGTCTGTGAAAAAAGAGCTTCATAGATTCCTCCGGTACAAATAAAGATTTTGATTTTACTTTACGTAACGAGTGCGGTGACGTCAATGTCAACACGAGGACGTCATCGCAGCCCAACCCAGCCACGTGGGAGTGGGCACCACGTGGGAGTTGTAGGTCCTAGAGTCCGTGGTTCAAATCCTACTTTTATTGTATTTTTGTTTAAATATACACATTTTTTTAATACAACAAACTGTATCTTCAAAATGACGATTACTTAATAACCAGTACAATCATCACAGCCATTAAGCCATTTCGTGTGGGTGTAGTGGATAGCACGGCTACCACAGAAGCTGGCAATACCTGGGTTCGACACCGTCAAGTTACTGGCCACATGTTTTACAGCAAATCAACTGTCTGTTGAACTTCATTCACACCGTACGTAGCTAATCTGAGGTGCGGGGGAAGGGCAATCTAAAACATGACTCACTACCAAACAATGGTGTCTAAAACGCAACAAGTGATTTTAAATGATAATCTACAGTGAGAAAACCGGTTGAACATACCCTATTACCTCGTGTCCCCCAGCCTTATCCTGTGCTCCCATACCCCACCTCGCGTCCCTCCCCTATCACCTCGCTCCGTCCCCTTCCATCTCCCCCCTCTCACCTTGCATCCCTCCTCCCCATGCCCTCCCATCCATCTTCTCTCCCCTCCACGTGCTTCTTACCCTCTCCCATTGGCTCCACCCCTCCCCCCCTTGCTCCCAACTCCCATGCTCTCCCAATCGCTCTCCTCACCCCGTGATCGATCTTCTACCCTCCCCATGCTCCCCTCTCCCAACTCATCTCCCCTCCAGCAGTCGAGACATCATATTCTTGGTTCTTTCGGTAAAGTCACGTAGAAGGGAAATAATAAAATAATATAAAACAATAACAATTCTCACGACGTTTCGACTGCAACACAAGCAATCATCATCAGGTGTGAAATCCACAGAAACATTTCTTTCTGTGGATTAATATTATTTTATTATTTCCCTTCTACGTGACTTTACCGAAAGAACCAAGAATATGAATCCCTGCAGTCACGAAAGCTTTAAATCAAGATTTAGTCGAGACATTGTCCAAACGCCAGTCACGCGCACCCCCGGTGAGCACGGTTGTCTCGACACGGCGCGAAACAAGTTCAACATGCGCGCGTTCCCTGGCCTCGTGCTCGTCAACCTTTCCTTTCACACGTCACTCGTGGGAGACGGCGACATGCCCAACGATGCCATCACAATTCCCGACGAGCCATGGGGCAACACAAATCCCAAGCACAGCAAACGTCAATTTACTGCAGGCCACGATTTCTCTTTATTTCATACAAAATGTACACAACACGTTACTCTGATGTATGCATATTTCTTGTATATATACACAGCTTTTCATATAAATCTGGTTTATGCATCATGATATAATTACAGGCCAGCGTGGAGTTTTCACGCGACATTAATAGGCGCTCGCAAACATGGCTCGTTGCATTCCCGACACGATTTGCGATTTCGGCAGCACGAAAAAAATTACATATGTCCAAAAAGTAACAATGACGGCTGTGTTGATCTATGTCCACAGGGCTTGAAAAGTTGTGGTGTGTTCAGTGTTGTCTCTGGGTCGATAGGTGCAGTTTGGTGCGCGTCGGTGGTAATGGCTGTTCCGTCTCTTGAACCCACTTTAATTTCCCCATCTCCCCAACCGCGTACAATGGAATATAGTCCATGGTCAATGTTGGGTAAGGGTACCTTTAAAACGTTATCAGCCACGATTACTTGCAACTGGAGGTTTTCAAAGTCACAAAAGTGTAACCCCCAAGTCTAAAATAGTTTTCAAGCACCGTAATTTGATGTATCTGTGATTCATAGTTGAAACATTCAGAGTGTGTCCATGCTTGTAGTGAGCATGAGCAGCGAATGTATCCGATTTTGTCCATACGCCAGCAACTAGAAATTCCATTGTTCCATAACAAAGCCAGTATCCCGATAGGAGTATTCCAGTTAATTACTTTCACGATTCCTTCATTCAAATGCCTATGGTATTGGATCTGACTGGGCGTGGTATCACTGTCATTAGACCGCTAGAGTCACAGTCTTAAGGTTGCGAGTTTAAGCATCAGTTGGGGTCGGCCTCTGTCTGTAGGTCTCTGGGGTTTATAAAACGAGTACTGTAATTCTTTTGTCAGAAGTCGACAATCGCCATATGCTGTTAAACTGGGCCGCAGTGATGTCTATTGTCTACAACTGGCTCATATGGCCACAAAGATCAGCAACTGCCCTATCGTGTCCGTTTGAGCATTGAAACAGCGACTTATTAAAAAGCCAATTTCAGCTCAGAAATATCATCTCTACGCTATGACCGTCGTAGGCTCTGCAGCATTAACTCTATGCATGTTCACTAATGTCCTTGCATGAACCCAAGTGCTAACAATAATTTCCCCCATTTAGATGTTTGGAAGGAATAAAATAAAAATGAAGAGTAATCATCCAGTACACATCAAATCACGGTAATCTGATCACAACCTGAAGTCGAGTATGAATTAATAAGAGGTTACTGATACTTGCATTTGGTCATCTGAATACAGTAACACATTACTCCCAAACACTGTCGATGGCTCACACGGTAAGCCTGACTGGGAATGAATCGTTCCCCGATGATTAGGGGTGTAAGGTGACGTCATTACCGTACACTCTTAGCATAGAGCGCATCAATATATCAATGTATATAAACGTATCAATAGCAATCATAGTACCACTAAGTTAAGATCAATAAGTAATGTAACATACAGACATTGGCACAAAGGAGAGATAAATTGAGCAATGAGATTGGCTGCGGTGTGTGTTCAAGGTGGCGGAAGGGTCGTGGGAACGTGAGTGTAGTAGTTAGGGCACTGCGCTACGAAGCTGCCCACCCCAGTTCGATTCCCACTCATGGTCAACACCAGTAACGATTATAACCGTTATCTGAACCGATCCCGGTCTCTCCCCTTGGTTGACTCAGCCTCAAATGAGTACTTGGTGTGATGTGTAAACATCGCCACTTTGGATACAAAGGCGGTCGGGCGTCGTGTTGGCGACCCCAAAGCGCTTTCACAGAAGTCTGTTAAATGCTGTATGGGGGATCTTTCTCTCTGTTCAGGTGGCGGACGGGTGAGAGAATGGGTGATCGTGCGAGCGAGCTGGTGAGTGAACTCATTTGCGTGTGGGGGTAAGTGGATGAGTATGGAAAGCCTCCGAATCCATTTAAAGGCGCCAAAGTTGAAACAAAAATAGATATCACATTAACACAGCACTTGTATCCCATTGGCTGATTGAAGTCACAAGGTAGGAAGGCATTCGTATTCACATGGCTTATCTGGGTACGTGGGGGCAAGGTGTTTGATGGTACGGAGGATTTTTCGAGTGGGAGAGGTGGTGATGGATTTAACAGTCTTCCCCACCCATTCACGCCCCATCTTGATCACTCGACACTAACCTCCCATCAAGGCTGGTCTCATAAGGGGCCAACCATTTAGTAAGCAAAAATCTGTCAAAACTTGACCCCTCTCTCTCCTCCCTGTACGCACGCGTACTTTTTACCCCCCGAAGCCTATAGAACGGCCGATATTTAATCCACACATACATGATCATGGATTAATAATATTAACGTGTTTAAGCAAACAAATAGTCCACCGCCGGACGATGTAAGCCATTTGAAGGCCAATGTAGACAAATTATATTATCGAGGCTACATCCCCCAATCCCCCCCGTCTCCTATGCGTACGCATAGAGACATTGTCAGTAGACCCCCCATACGCAAGCGTACGCATTTGGGTTACCCCCCCCCCCATGGGTAGGTACTAAATGGATGGCCCCTAAGCATACAGTCTACGATGGTGTCTGGAAGCGGAGTGCGCACAGTCTGCAGTGGAGCAATTACATAATTGCTCTGAAGTTTGCGTGGTTATTTGAGTGCACAACTGGCTGGGTGATTGTGTAAGTGGGTAAATAGGAAAGGCAGTTGGTAACTGGGCGAGTGGTGGGTGATTGAGTGGTCGGTAGGTGGACGAGTGAATGCATGGTTGATGAAGTGTGAGAGGTTGAGTGTGGGTTAGTTACCGAGTTTAAGTGTGGCAGTCGGTGAGTGGGTGGGTGTTTTTGGAGCTTATTGTGTGTGAGCATGTGTACGTGTAGATTTATATGCATGCGTATATGAGTCTATTTATTTTTGCTTGAGTGATTTCCGGGTCCCCTGACCACCTGCTCACAATCATTACAGACCTCGTGATTTTGGGCAGGCCCAGACGAAGCTACATGGCCAAGAGCCAGAGTTATTTCCTGTGCACCAGGTTGCAACGGAGCTCTCCTCTGGCCCCCACACTATTTTACACCTTTTTCATAGTGTAGTTTGAATGCCTTCCAATGTAGTACCAGTGCGATTTTCATCTGGTGCAGATACCGTGGGAGACTGATGGATGCCTTGGTGTTATCAATGCAAGGCTTTCCTTCCTTCTGGTTAACTGTGTTATGTAAGCCGATGACCTCATTATTGCTGTCCATTTTGAGAATATAAAGAAGTAGAGACCTTAAAACTAAACCTGGCGATGGATATAACGGGTGTGGCCTCACCATCAGTGTCACCGAAACAATACTCCCACTCGGGCACTTTGTGTCATCAAACACTTGTGACAATGTGTGTAAGCTCTCTGGGCATGTTGCTCCACACAAGACTTCGGGATTTCTCCGCCACAACGATGCCCCGTCTCCTCTTTGCAGAAACACATTTAGTCTGGCCTGCCCACAGTTCATTCTGGGAGCTGAGTAGATTTGGAGGGAGTTTGGAAAAGATTCTACTGGGCAGTGTCAGCAGCTAACCTGCAGCAACAATTCAAGCTGACTTTGCGAGGAGTACAGATGGTGCATCTGCCATCCACCCTAGCCAGTTAACCCATATCATCTGGGTCTGTGTGGTGATCTGCTCGAGAACTGGTCACTTCACGTGGCCTCAAAGTACAATTCGACTGACACAAGTGCCATGGTGACATCATTGCCACTAAATGATGAATGTTAGCGATTAGAATTGTTATGCAAGTGTATTTCTTTGTACTTGTGTATTGCGTGTGTGTATGTATGTAGAACATGTGCGTGTGTCTACATGTTTGACTTGTGTGCGTGTAATTGTTTGAGCGTATGTATAATTGCGTCATGCTGTTTGTGTGCTGTTTGTGACTGGCTACACGGTGTAGTGATCAAAACTTCCCAGATATTCAAGGGCAGCACGGTAACAGAATTGGTACTGATCCTGGAGACAGAGGGGCGACACAAAGAGACAATGAGACATGTGACAGAGTTTTCATGTGTATACATTATGTATATATGCGTATGCATGTGATTTACGCAGAGGTAGAAGAACAAAATAATTTGAAGGTGGGGTAGGCACAGGATGCGAGGCATAAACTAAACAATAAACTATTTTTTATTTTACCAGCTAAGGCCCACAGAGGTATAAAGCTCTTTTTCAGAAGCGATCTGACTACGAATGATAGCTCAATGAAGTGTACATTTATAGCAGCCAAATCCTCTAAACGCATGTTGATTCTAAATGTGGAGGGAAAAACTGTAGGACCTGGAGAAAAATCCACGTGACCACGGGGAGAACATGCAAACTCCAAATATATTGGCGCTGAGGTCGAACCCACGACCTCCTGTATACCAGGCGAGGTAGTTAACATCTGGCCACCATAGGCGCCCTAGGGGGCAGGGTCACTACAAACAGAGCCGTCTCAATGCTCAGTGGGGTTCTTGTGCTAATGGGGTGGAAGGGACCTACAAAGCGACGCAAAGAAAGACTCAGAAAGAAACGGAAATCGTGGCAGACACAGAGAGCAACATGAGGATAGACAGAGTCAGGGAAAATAGACACGGGGAGAGACAGAAAAAAGGAGTTGAACACAGAGATTGTAGAGATGCAGAGAGCTGAAGAGAAACAAAAAAGAGATAAAGCGACAGGATTGACGACAGACAATAACATGGAGAGAAACACTGACATTTAAAGGGTCCATAAATGACTGTTGGCCCTCTGCCATGCACTGGTTACGCATGGTTAGAGATCGCTCTGTATGTAGCTAGAGACGGCCATGGCTAACAGTAACGTTAGCCATGGCCGGGAATCAAGCCTAGGTCAGACGTTTATAGAGCAGTGCACTAACCACGGCGTCATCGCTCCACCCAGCGAATGCATTAACCTCTGAGCTACCATTCCTTACAAATGTATGCTATACAGTTGTAATGAGTGGTAGCTCAGGGGTTTGTGCACTGTGCTACAAACCTTGGTGCGACTCCTGGCCATGGATACCACCATGGAATGTCTTACCTGTTATAGGACTCCCCTAGGTCAACTCAACCTTAAATGAGAATCTCGTGTGCTCTGTGAACTGCAAAGGCAAAGGTGTTGGCTATGCCACAACCCTATTGTGTGCTGTACCAGCCTCAATACGTTCCTGCTAACAGCACTTGTCCCAACAGTTTTTCAGACTAACCAAGGGGGGACCACCTTTCTCTGCGTCTACGTGTATGTACATCGTATATGTGTGTGTGTGTGTCACCTCCGTCTGCACCATGCCTGGCCTCTGTGTCCTCATCATCTTCACTGTCTGGAAGAGGTCGAGGAGCCCTTCATAGCGCATGCGCTCCAACACGACGCTCAGGGCGACGAAGACGCCTGTGCGGCCCACACCAGCACTGGGCACACGCAAACAAAACACAAAGATCCCCCGTATAGCCTTTAATAGAAGGCAGGGGCAAGTGCTGTTAGAGAGCACATATGAAGGCCGGCGCAACACGCGAGGTGGGTGGCCAGCACCATGCCTGACCGCCTTTGTCTCCCTAGTGGCGACGTATACACACCGCAGCAGGTACTCATTTGAGGCTGAGTCGAGTTAGGAGAGGCCCAGGACCGGTTGGCTGGGTTCTGTGGGCTTAAGTAATACAGTCTTGGAGCATACAGGACTTGCCGACCACCGGTACCAGCGGTGTCAAGATCAGGCTCTGTGGAGGAGCAATGCTCCCGGTAATGAGCAAGGTGCTGGGTGGGAGAAAAGCAGCACAGCAAGTCGGCACAGTGGGAAACACAGGTGGTGCATCTGCCAGTCATCCCACAGTGAACCCATAACGCACGGGTCTCTCCCGTGACCTTCTGCAAATGAGGCTTTGATATTTCACGTGGCCGCAAAGTGCACCTAGCATGGCACAAGAGCTATGATGATGTTACCATGAATGGTGGCTGCTGTTGTTGTGCATGTGCGCGCGTGTGCTGCTTTGGGCACCTGCAGTGCACCGTTATTGGCCCCTCCTGTCCAAACTGCTCCTTGGTCTTGTGCACCTGCCCTATGAAGTCGATGAACCCCTCCCCAGACCGGGGCACACCCTGCTCCGGCCAATCCGTGAACTGGAACTGACGGACGGTGCGAGACTGCCCGTCCTGGAGACGTGGAGAAACACCCAGTACACACGTGACAATATTTACATGTGACAGGATCCATTTGCCCATCTGTCATTGAGGTTAGTCGCATCATTCACTTCAGTAGTTTTCATCATACAGGGTCCAGTAAGAGCTCATTGTTGAAGGTGAGCTGTGTACCACCTTCAGGCGAGGGCAATAAAACCATGATTTAGGAATACACAGTAATGGGAAAGGATAGGGACTAATGTCGTGGAGGGCCAATGAGGGTGGGTCGGTGGGTTGAGTGAAGCAGTGAGTGAATGATTCAGTGAATACGTGTGCAAGTGAATAATGTGTGAAGGAGTCCCTCAAGTAAACAAGTGAAGAAGTGAGTGAGCGAATGGGTCAATGTGTGAGTAAACGAGTTGTGTGTGTGTGAGTGAACAACTTACCCTCGCATCTGTGACCTTAAACTCTCTCAATACGTATTGAGGCATCTTGTACTCGGCCATGGGATCAACCACAAAATACTGATAACGAGCAGAGCGTTCGGCTGGCCAGTACTGGTGACATTTCTCCTGCAGGGTACACGGAAACAAGCAGACGACACGGAGCCAAGGGGTCACAGAGATATACAGGCTCATGCGAGAAGACGGGGAACACATGGGGGATACGTGGACAAATGTAAGGTTTTAAAAATATATAATGTACCAGGTAAGGCCCACTGGGCTACATAGTTATTTTTCAGAAGTGACCTGGCCACTAATTATAACTCGACGAAGTGGCTCATCACGTGGGAATATACTACAGATAAATACTCTAAACGCATGTTTCTAAATGCGGAGGGAAAAACCGGAGGACCCGGAGAAAAATCCACGCGAGCACGGGGAGAACACGCAAACTCCAAATATACAGCAGCAGGCGTCAGGGTTGGAATAGAACCCACGACCTCCCGTATACCAGGCGAGATAGTTGAAATTTCACCACCATGGCACATGGATGGACAGCAAGGAGATGGACGGACAGGAGATGGGAAAGAGGGGGACACACGGGGAGTCGAGAGACATGGGGATGTGAGCAGACAGACAGTGTGGGTGCAATGTGATAATCAGGTAGGTGCAGACAATCCTACGACTGCTTTGGTTTTAGCATGTAACACAATTGTAGCATGCACTGGCTTGTTGCTTTTAGGAGCTTCACTTGCATCAAAGCACTTATATACTGGGAGATGTTTTTTTTATCCGCATATTTGATACAAATACGAGGTTTGTATAAAGCTGTAGCACTTGACATTCCGAGATGAAAGTCACAAGCCGTACGCAGCTCTCACAAAATCGTTATTGGACAGATCTTGGAATGTCTCAGCGCGGTTTTGATCTCCTTTCACAAGGTGCTAAAAGCAAAGGAGACGAAGGAGAGTCCATTGCTGCTCCTTTTGTTTGTAGAAATCACCTTTCCACAAGAAATAGGTGTTCCTTAGACGGTGTTCAGCTAGTCGTGGGATATCTTTGGCTAAACCTGTTCAAATAATATATTTTTGTTAAATGCATGCCTATACAGGACACTATACTTCAATAGGGTTTACCTTTGGGGCTATTATAGTACACACAAGCGACATGAAGTACAATGACAAGAACAGTGGGCTTGCAAATGTGCATACGTAACAATGTACGTGGATTACCACAGAAATAACACAAACGGCAATGGATACCCATCGTAAAGTCTCTGCATTCATTAATCCTCCCGCCACTCCGCACAAGAAGAGCACACAAGCGTTGTCATCACATCTACCCCTCTCCTATTTCATCTGGATACAATCATCAGACCATCTCGTGTATCTCATCATACGCCATCTCTCTCCTGTATCCCCTTTTGAACAAACATCTCTCCTAGCTTCACTCGTCTATCCCATTCGTCATACATATTTCTTATCTCTTCTGTCTCTTCTTTCTTGTGCCACTTCATCTCTTCTGTAACATCACCGCATCTCTCTCCTACATTTACATATCTCTTCGAGTTAATTTCATTCAAGATCTATCTTGCATCTACATCTCTCCCACATCTCACATCGCACTCCAGCTCCTCGTGTCTGGGTCTCTGCTCCCTCTATTTACTGAATATCTTATCTTACGTCTGCATTACTCTTTTCATAGCTTACTGCATGTCATCTCACTACATTGTTTCTAACGCTTGTTTGCGTCGCTGTTCTAACACTGTATCTCTCACCTAAATCATCTTTCTCACCGCATCTGCGTAGTCTCCTCTTAATTGAATGCATCACGTTTGTCTCTCACCTGTCTCTTGTCTCAATGCATTTATAATTCATCAGTTGCAGATCATAGTTTCTTTTGAATACTATACTGTACTACATTACATATATATTTTAAAAAAAGTTCACTATTTGCCTCTGGATCCAGCCGGAAATCTAATTGGGCATTTGGATTTCAGCCATAAAACTAAAAGTGCTATTCCATGCACCTCTAATATAGGTTTATACACGTGTATGGGACCCTTTTTGGCAGTATCAAGAGCATGAAACAATTACGAGGCTTAACCCTTTCAGGAAAGAATTTCCAAACATCCGAAAATGTACCTATCACGAGGTCTCAAGTCTGCATTAAACACACATGTGGTATAACATGCAAACAAATATGCTTTGATAATGTATGTATTGTCCTTGAAACTGATTGGCCTACATTATATGTATGTGTTTATACGTGTGTGTATACGCGTGTGTGTGGTCTGGCAAAACAACCCCCTACCTCCTCGTGGTGCCAGACGGGCAACGCTGTCGTGGGCAGTGCCGTGGGGGGAGGGCCAATTCCGATTGGCCTTTACCCTCATGGCGTTTGTAACCACCACAGCGGCCAAATGGGGCCTCTGAATGGGTGCAAGGGGCTGGTATCCCCTCCACCTTCAATGAATTACCACTAAACCACGACCACAAAATTTAATAAATAAACTTGTGCCGGAGGCCCCGGGGGGACAGGCGTCTATGACGTCTCCTGGCCAAACCCCATTTGGCAGAGCCAGGAGACTGAATCCTTACCCTCGGGGCTCCTCCAGCAACAACAACAAACCACTACGTGTGGCCACGTGGAATGTTCGAACGCTCACTGCGGAGGAGAGACTGCCACTCCTCTGTCGGGAGCTGGACCAGTACCGCCTGGATCTGTGATATTCAGGAGGTCCGGTGGACCAGCTCTGACTCCTGCCACCATGAGGGGTGGACTGTCCTCTGCTCGGGGCAGGAGACTGCCAAACAACAGGGTGTGGTTCTTCTTCTGAATAAATTAATGAAGGGGGCGTGGGAGCGTGGCGATGAGGTGTGGGAAGCTGTAAGCCCCAGGCTACTTTGGGCTCGCCTTCCCATCAACCAGAGGCGAGGAGTGGTGGTCGTGGTTACTTATGCCCCCACTGAAGACGAACATCCGTGGAGGGATGCAGGCAAGGCCGATGAGTCAGATGCCATCTATGACCTGTCACAGGTGCTAGCTAAAGTGGCCCGTTGGGAGAGAGTCATCTTGTTGGGTGACTTCAATGCCTGAGTTGGTCATGATGCTGGCACCTGGTCTGGAGTAATTAGAATGCATGGGCCAGATCAGCTCAATAACAACGGCAGGATGCTAGATTTTTGTGCAGCCCATGGGCTTGTAATTACCAACATGCTGTTCCGGCATCGGCACATCCACACAACATCATGGATGCATGCCGGGTCCAAGCAAGAACATCTGCTCGACTACATAGTGACGGAACAGCGGATGTGGGCCCATGTCGTTGACACCAGGACCTACCGTGGAGCTGATCTACCCACTGACCATCGACTTGTCATCTGTAAGATGTGCCTGACATTCTTCCACTCCGGTGGTGGGTGTACACCCAGGACCCCATTCAAACCCTTAGTGGCATGGTCTCAGCTAGCTAATGAAAGTTACAAGCGAGAATTTAATCATCGCTTGCGGCTGGGGTTGGCATCATCCCCCACTCCTCCTGATGTCGAGGGGAAATGGGCGAGATTTAGGACTGTGGCTCATGCAGCTGCAATGGCTGCTTTGGGTACACGGTCCAGACCTCCCCAGAGACCCTGGCTGACAGAGGAGGTGTTCAAGCTGGCTGAGAAAAAGCGACAGGCCCACTCTCATCGGCTACAGCATCCCACGTCGGAGAATGAGGAGGCTTACCGCAGCCTTTGCTCGGAGGTTCGGAGAGCCGTAAGGCGCTGCAAGGATGGGTGGTGGTTGCGGGTTGCTGAGGAGATGGAGTCTACCTCAGTGGCCCGCGATCACAAATCGCTCTTTAATTCCATGAAAAAAGTAACCTGCAGCGCCACACCTATTACCACCATTAGGGGAAAGAATGGTGATCTAATCTCTGACCCCCAGGGACAGATTTTCAGATTTTCTGAGCATTTCTGCGAGGTCCTGGGGGAGGGGAAATCCCTCACACAGGAAAGCAACGTGGGACAAAGTGGGGATGACCCTGCTGAGGCTGCGGTGTCTCAAATATTGGAAGAAGTCACCCCCTGTGAGTGGGTGGCTGAGGTGCCATCGGTTGAGGAAGTACTGAAGGCGATCTAGAGTCTGAGACCAGGAAAGGCACCGGGCAGAGATGATCTCCCAAGCGAAATGCTGAGGGAGGGTGGCGTTTGTGCACAGACTGCCCTACATGACATCATAACAACAGTCTGGACCACTGGACGGGTTCCGCAGGATTGGAAGGATGCCCTGGTGGTCCCCCTCTTTAAGAAGGGGGACCGCACAAACTGTAACAACTACAGAGGTATCTCACTCCTCAGTGTGCCGGGAAAGGTCCTGGCAAGGATTATTTAACATCGCCTTGCTAGGCACGCTGAGGAGAGGCTTCCAGAGCCCCAATGCAGTTTTAGGAAAGGGAGGTCCTGCACAGATGCCATATTTTCTGTCCGTCTGCTACAGCAGAGGTATAGGGAATTACAACAAGACCTACATCTCTGCTTTATTGACCTGGTTAAGACCTATGATACCATCAGTAGGCCTGGGCTCTGGGTTGTTCTTCGCGCTTTCGGAGTCCCTGACCCTCTGCTCACGATCATTAAGGACTTTCATGATGGTGAGCGGGCCTGGGTAAAACTACGTGGCCGAGAGTCAGAGCCATTCCCTGTTCACCTTGGGGTGCGACAGGGATGTCCTCTGGCTCCCACATTATTTAACATCTATTTCGACCACATAGTTCGTGAAGCCTTCAATAGCTGTACTGGAGGAATTTCCATTTGGTACAGATACAATGGGAGGCTGATCGATGCCCGGGTGCGGTCTCAACCATTTATGCATGCCGATGATCTGGTAATTGCTGCTTACTCAGACGAGGAGTTGGAGGCGCTGCTGCTGAACCTGGAGCATGCCACTAAGAGGTGGGGCCTGACCATCAGCCCCACCAAAACTAAGCACCTGCCTGGGTATTTTGTACTATCGGACACTCCACCCCCACAACTCTCAATTGGTGATAGGGCAGTTGTGGAGAGAGTGGAGAGTTTCCCATACCTTGGCAGTATGCTCATGACCGGCTCCGGTTTAACAGCAGAGGTCACACTCCGAATCAGTCGCGCGGCTTTATCTTTTCATCGGTTGCGTAACGCTGTGTGGAAGCTACCTGGTTTATCGCTCCGCACGAAGCTTCAGGTCTTCTCGGCCACAGTCATTCCCTCCCTTCTCTACGCTTGCGAAACGTGGACCCCCCTAATGGAACATCTTCGCCGGCTAGAAACATTTAGGCTGGCCTGCCTACGATCCACCCTGGGTTTAACCAGGCTGGATTGTGTGAGGAGCTCACAAATCCTTGAAAGATGTGGACAAATTCCCATCGCTGAGCTCCTCCGGCAGGCAAGGCTGCGTTGGCTGGGTCATGTAGCCCGCATGCCTAGCCACCGCATGCCTAAACAGCTTTTGTTTGGCCGGATCGAGGGGGATAAACGGGCGTGGCACGGGCTAGAGAAGAGATGGAGTGATGTGGTACAGGAGGATGTGGAGCTGAGTGGACTTGCCGATGACTGGTACCAGCGGTGCCAAGATTGGCCTCTGTGGAGGAGGCTCGTGAATGACGCTACTGGGCAGTTGGAGGCATTCGCCCTCCAACAACAACGGAGGGGGGAGGAGTGACACTCACAACAACGAGCGGAGCGCCGGGTGGCTAAAGCACAGCAAGTTGGCACAGTAGGGGGCACAGGTGGTGCATCAGCCAGTCGTCTCAGTCAGTCGACCTGTGGCGTCTGGGTCTGCCCCGTGACCTCCTGCCAGCGGGCGTTCGACACTTCACGTGGCCTCAAGGTGCACATAGCCTGGCACAAGCGTCGTGGTGATGTCACCGCCACTTAGTGGCGAATGGAGGTTGTTGTTGTGTATATACGTGTGTGTTTATACGTGTGCGTTCATACGTGTGCATGTATACGCGTGTTTATACGTGTGTGCAGATACACATTCTCATGTACCCGCCCCATCTCTCTCAGCTTGGTCAGCATCACAACGATGGTTGAATTTTGCTCCCAAAGCATTCTCCACAAGTCCTCTGTGGTCTCTGGAAGGGGCCCTTGTGTTGCGATGTAGGCCCTCTGCTGCCTGCAGGACAGGGAAACAACCATCAGAAAACCCACATAGAACAATCATTAATCTAATGCGAGAATAAAGCTTCTACTAGCATGACATCAGAGGCATGTCTGTTGACAGAGTTGATCAAAAAGTTTGCATTACAACTGCGTATGTTTCCGCGGTTGTGCTGTATGGCTCTCCGATGCGTATCCAGGTTGTAAAGCGTGTTGTGGTGTTGTTGTGTTATTTGGAATGATGTCTGACATTAAGCTCAATGTGCCGGAAGGTTCTTTCAAGAACTGAATTCAGTTACGTTAGTATTTCTATCAGAGAGGTGTATCAATCGTATGCAGCGTGGAACACGGATTTCATGATCAGCCTCCATGTTAGCGAGATGTTAACTGCGTCGCCTGGTATACAGGAGGTCGTGGGTTCAATCCCGACCCTGACGCCTGTATATTAGGAGTTTTGCATGTTCTCCCCGTGGTTGCATGATAATCCACTTTGTTGAGCCATCAATTTTGGCCAGGTCACTTCTGAAAAAGAGCTAGACAACTCAGTGGGGCTTCCCTGGCAAAAAAAAATGTTTTAGTAGTTTTTTTTATAGATCTGAACAAAATTAGCTTTGTGGCTTTTCCTCATTCACAGTTACATCACTGTGTCGAATGGTGTGAGCGGCGTCGTCGTGCTTATGCGTGCGTGCGAGCGGGAGACCGGTATCCATCGATGTAGCTGGCGTTGATGTAGTCGGATCCCTGGGTGCCCCGGATTGCCTGCAGCGCCACCCGGCTGCTGTCAGGCGGAATCACTGTGAGCAGGCGATTCTTGAGCTTGTTGCACGGCAGCGCCCCCGACGGCGCTGTGCTCACCCGCAGCTTGGACATCTGCAGGCGCTGGGCCAGGTGAAACAAAAGGTCGGACAAGGGGAGCATGTCGGAGAAGGGAAACAGAAGACGGGGGAGGGAGAAATGAGAGGAAAACGGAGAAATGAGGAAAGAGAATGAAGATATATAACATTATTTATGCATGTATGTGTACAGCTTGCATATACGTGTACAGTATGTACATTCCCATACACTTGTGTGTGTGTATGTTTATCACATTTTTGGGGAGCGGTAGTTTTGCGTTTAGCATGCTGTGCTATGAACCTGGAGGGCCAAGTTCGATTCCCGCTCACGGCCAACATCAGTGATTAATATTTGAACCGGTCCTGGGCCTTCCCGAGGTCGACTTCGCCTCAAATGAGTACCTGGTGCAATGTGTTAACATGGCCACTTGGGAGACAAAGGCAGCCGGGCATGGTGCTGGCCACCGACCCCCTCGTGTGCCGTGCCGGCCTTCATATGTGCTGCTTGCTAACAGCACTTGCCCCAACAGTCTGTTACAGGTTATATGGGAGATCTTTATCTTTATCATCTGGGCAGTTCCAATGATTTTGGATGTACATTTCAGATGCAAAAATATGTGGCTCATCTTGAGTATAATCAACAAGTGTTTTTTTTTTAACTTGGGCATAATGTCAATCAAGACTGAGATTCAGACAGAAATCATTTGGCTACCATTCTTGATAAGTGAGAAATTCTCATAAAAATACTACGGTGGTGGACGTACTCAGACCAAATTATTTTTTACATCCACGCTGGGATGGTGCATTCATTGCCATGTACGTGTCAAACTATTGACTCATTCAATATCTATGCCAAATGTTTTAAAAACATAATTACCTTAAAAATACTACCCACTATGCATTGCCATAGTAGTTTTGGCATGGCGTGGGGGGGCCCTTGTAGACACAGGATCTGAGCCTCTCCTGCCACATGGGGGGGGCCCCCCCTTCAGACCATAGCCCCCCGGTGCAGCTGCACGACCTGCACTCTCGACAGCGAAGCTCCACCAGTGTCAATGTGCAAATCACCACGATGTTTTTGCAAGGTTGAGGGTGAGCGTGAGCGAGCTGTAGGGCTGCCCACCTGGAACTCGAGGTGGAGCCCCGTGGTGCGTGGCTCCGTGTGCGACACGCTCTGGCTCAGCCGCTGAAGGTGAGCGTGCAGGGAGCGGGCGGGTGTCTCCGTGCAGCCACTCGACACCGCCTCCACCAGCGCCGTGTGCACAAACGCGTACTGCTCCTCCGTCTGCACCATGTAGTTGCGCTGGGCTCGCATGCAAGTCACCTGCAAGCATGCAAACACACATACACACGTACTGACAAATGAGACAAAGATCCCCCCGTGTAGCCTCTAACAAACTATTGAGGGAGGTGCTGTTTTGCGAGTAGCTAAGAAGGGCGGCATGGCACATGAGGGGGTGGCTGGTCAACACTACACCCAACCGCTTTTGTCTCCCCAGTGCTGATGTTTACACACAGCACCAGGTATTTTTTTAGGACTGAATCGACCTAGGGGAGGCACACGACACAACGTATAGAATACACACGTACACCTACATGCACATATACCTCTAAATACAAACTAGCGGTGATACAGCCTTATAGACCGTTGGAGCAAGTGCTGTGAGTGCTTATCAAGGTCCACATGACGCACAAGATGGTGGTGTGGCTAGCGCCAAGCCTGGCCACCTTTGTCTCACCAGTATTAAGGCTGAGCAAATTTACAGGAGGCCCAGGACCGGCTCTTATATCACGAGCCACTGAAGCGAGCCGCGGCTGTAAACTAACCCCGGGTCACTGGGTTCATAGCATGGTGCCCTATCCACTCTCCACACATATATCTCGATACACACACACAAGTTTTAAGCTCAAGGGGTCGTCACAGTTATTGCTGTTGATTTTGCAAGTCTACACCCGTCCTCCAACAGCAGACCCCAACATCTGGTGTTAGTCCTTTGGTCGCTGATCTCCGGATGCCATTTGAATGCCTGTCTGTTGTTAAACTGCCCTCCTCCAGCAATTGTGTGCAACATTTACCTGTCATGTCCGATTCTGAATTTCCAAGTTGATTACCCACTCTTGCCAAGAAATTCCTAGAATACCAGACAAAGCACTTGTGCTAAAATGGCAGCTTTTTTTTTGTATAGTTACTTGTTAAAAGTCCGGCAGGAACGCCGACGTTATGCCTGCGTTGTAGTTGCGTTCACGTTGAGCTAATATTGTAGTTGTTTTATAGTTGAATTGTAGATGTGTTGTAGTTTAGATTTTTTAGTTATGCTGTAGTCGTGCTGTACATCTGTTGTAGTTGTGCTGTAGATCTGCTGTAGTCGTGTTGTGGTTGTCTTGTGGTTGTGCTGGAGAACTGCTGTAGGTAATGCTGTAGCCGCGCTGTAGACCTGCTGTAATTTGTGCTGTGGTCGTGCTGTTGCCGTACCTGTCCATACACATCGACCGTGTGTTCGTGCTTCACCCTCTCGAGCGCAGCGTCGATGACGATGAGGCAGCCCGTGCGACCCACACCCGCACTGTGGGACAGCAAAAGGAGAAGAGGTCGAGAGGATTGAGTGAGAGATCAAGAGGGAGAAGTCAGGGAGTAAGCAGTGAAGGTGTGAGAGGTCAGCAGCTGAGCGATCTGGGGTTAGAGGATTGCGTGTTTGCTGCTTGCAACTGTTGCCTTATGACCGTAACTGTGTGATTGTTGTGCGGTTGTGTCCATTTGACATGACTGCGTGGCCAGTACGGCCCATCAGCATCATCCCTCTGGGATTGATAACACATTCTTGCGGAGGGAGCTGGTAGGAATGCTGGATTGCTCGGTCAATGGCCAGGGTCAACGGCGGCGTGGTGTATTCCGCAAATATGCCTGACTGTGAGGGCGGGCACAAGCCGGCGTGAGTGGGTTACACGTTGAGTTTTATAAGGGCACCACGGGGTGACCAGCCCCTCCCCACCCAGCCCCACCCCCCACCCAGCCCCTCCCCACCCTCCCTTCCCCTCCCCACCTAGCCCCACCCTCCCTACCCAGCCCCTCCCCACCCTCCCTCCCCACCCAGCCACTCCCTCCCCACCCAGCCCCTCCCTGCACAACGGACAGACGGACACAATAATCCCCTGTGGGTTGGTGTAACCAGGAGGTTTCTACCAGTATGAGTAGCACTGCTGCGTGGGAAGTCAACAGTGGTTGTGCTTTCAGAACACTGAACCCCGTCATTACAATGGGAGACTTTCAGTACTGGCTCAAGGCCAGTAGCAGAGATGAGCTCTGCCCTGTGCTTATTTGTCCAGGAAGACTTTGTTGTATGCCTGTTGCATGATTATTATTGTTGTATGATATCACTGTGTTGTAGTACTGCAGCTCTGGTGCTGTTGTAATGTTGTCAGCGCTATCTCAAAACAAAGTGGGGCCCCTGTGCAGATGTGGAAAGAGTGCCCCCCTTGTCACAGGTATAGAGACGTGCAGAAAACCGAGAGAGAGACGTGGAGACAGCCATAGACATGCACAGAGTGAGTGCATGCAATACACTTTTGGATTTATATACCATCTAAAATATCGTCACATCTCACTCAGCGCAAAAACAGTGGGATGTGCACCATGGGGAGAAAGAATAACTAAATACTGTATGGCTTTCCTTTACATGAAAACAAAGATAAAGAAAACAACATGCATGGAGACAGTCACAGAAAGATACACTGAAAGACAGAGACAAACATAGAGACACTGAGTGAGACACTGAATAAGACACAGAGAGACAAACGGAACATTTTGGAGGGCCCCTATGAAACTGAAGGCCCTATGCACATGTGTAAATGGCCACGGACGGCTGTTGGACAGTGCTTGTTGTTGTTGTTCTGTGATTAAACGTGTTTTGTTGTTGTGTAACTGTTATTCTTTTGTTGCGGTGATTGTAGTTGAGCTATTGTTATTGTTGTTGCGGTTTGGTGATTGCTATTGGGTTATTGTGTTGTTGTGACTGTGAATGTTGTGGGAATGTTGTTGTGGTGTGATTGCTGCTGTGTTGTTGTTATTGTGACTGTCGCATTAAATTATTACAAAACTATTTAAATGTTACCAGGTAAGGCCCACTGAGCTATGTAGCTCTTTTTCAGAAGCGACCTGGCCACAAATGATAGCTCGACGAAGTGGCTCGTCATGTGGAAATGTATAGCCAGCAAATTCTCTTAAACACATGTTTCTAAATGTGGAGGGGAAACCCGGAGGACACGGAGAAAAATCAATGTGACCACGGGGATAGACAAGCAAACTCCAAATATACAACAGGCGTCAGGGACGGGATGGAACCCACGACCTCCTGCAAACTAGGCAAGGCATCTTGCCACCGTGGCACTCCACATCATGCTGTTGTATGATTGTGGCATTGTTGTATCGTGGTGGTGGTGTTGTGGTAGTATCTTTGTGTTTTTGTTGTTGTTGTATATTGGTGTTGTTGGTGTATCGTCGTAGTGTTGTTGTTGTGATCGCTGCCTGCAGTGCACGATGAGGGGGCCCCCGTCAGCGGAGCTCCCCCACGCGGCGCGCACGCGGCGCAGGAAGGCGAGCACGGGGGTCGGGAACTCGGGAACGCCGTGGTCCGGCCACGCCGTGAACTGAAATTGCCGCACGTCCCGGCGCTCCGTACAGCCAGACTACAACAACAAGAATTACACAACAACCATTATGTAACAACCGTACAACTGCAAAACCAAACAACATCCCAGATCTGTAGCATTGAGAGTCAAGGGGAAGTGGGGGGTATGTGCAAATCATTTGGTTTTAGTAAACACTGGATCAGGGGTTTCTAACTCACCATCACCATTAAGGTCTTAACCATTCCCCCACCAGAGATCGAATTCTCCTCACTGCCAACATCAGTGATGAATATCAGAACCAGTCCTGGGTCTCACCTAGGTTGGTGTGGTTCGGCCTTACCTAGGCCTTCAACGAGTACCTGGTGCGGTATGTAAAACATCACCACTGGTGAGACAAAGGTGGCCGGGTGTAAAGCTGGTCACATCACCCCCTCGAGCACCGTGTTTGACCTTTGTAGGTGCTTGCTAGCAGTACTTGCCTCCAAAGTCTGTTAAGGCTATAGGGGGATCTTTTTCGTGGTACACTCCTGTGTGTATGTGTGTGCATACCCGCGTGAGAGTGAAGGAGCGTGTGCTGTATGTTGCCAGCTCCACTGTGTCCGTGAGTGTGACTTGCACGAGGCCATATGACTCGGAGCCCCGGTTGGGCCAGTACTGATCACACTTCACCTGCACAGGGAGAATGGAGAGACAGACATCGAAATGTACAAGGGTGTTGAATGAAGACACAGGAAGACACAGATATATAAGCATTACACAACTGTGGGAATTTGCCTATTTATGTACGTATGAAATGAGTGTACATAGTATATACATGTGTCTGTATTAGAGTACATATGCCACATGTGCCATGCCGGCCTTCATGAGTGCTCGCTAACAGAACTTGCCCCAACAGTCTCTTAAGGCTATACGGGGGATCTTTGTCTTGGTATTCCACGACAACAAGCCATGCTCAACGAACTCATCTGAGATTTGGCAATATGGGATCACCGCACGAGACGGCTGGATGAAGCAGGCTCAACTGAAGACCGCTAGCGAACACCGTGGAGTTCTGCCGAGGCTCCCAATAAAACTCTCATCGAGGTCCTCACCACTGCTCCACGTGGCTTTGATTTGATAAAAACACTGTGGTGGCTCCCATCATCGACTGCTTCAGAAGATAAACGGGTCGTTGCTGTGCACACCTCTTCCACCAGTGAGACATTATAGGTGGCCCGCAGTGTGACTGCGGCCACTCGAGCCAAACAATGGAGCATGTCGCCAACAACTGCATTCTACGTCGACTCTCTGACGGACCAGTCAGTATTGGTCATGCTACTACAGAAGCCATCACTTGGCTCACAAACTTAAACCTGAACGTATAATTGACACATTTGCCATACTCTAGAAGAAGGGTACATAGTTACAGGTGAAATTGATAATAGCTGGCTTTTTTGTCACTGAAAGGAAATATCTTGAAGTGTTGGCTGACTGATCTTCAGGAAATAGAGTGAATGCTGATCAGCCAATTGAATGAAGTACATGTTGTATATATGAACCTTATGGCAGGACACCGGGGTCCCGAATAAACGGAAGTCAAAATCGTAATTGATGAATTTATTTTTGGCGACTCCATCCCATCACGCACATAAATGCCGCGACCCACCAAGCGCGGATCATTTTGTTGTCATGTCGCCCAAGCGCAATGCGGACGAATGCGCAGAAGAAACAAAACTTTTCAACTTTGATTAGCGCATCGTGTAGAGCTCGTCGAGAGGAAAAGATTGCCGTATCGTTAGCCTTCAACAGACATAAAATGACGTCGCAACGCAGTTTATGTGAGAGCCGGGGGCTTATGGGACCCCGGGGTCCCGCCATAAGATTCATATGTGGAAATACAGTGCGATAGTGCTATACCACAGAATTTACTGAGGTTGTGGACGTTAGCATAGTATATGCCATTGCAGCAGTATACATGCATATCCGTTAGCGCATATGGGTATGGCTGTGTGCCAAGTCTCGGTGACAGTTCTCTGCGGCTGAATTGGCGCCTGGCTACTGGCATCTAAGGGCGCCACAGTGACGAGATGTTAACTGCCTCGCCCGCTATACAGGTCGTGGGTTCGATCACGACCCTGACACCTGTATATTTGGAGTTTGCATGTTCTTCCCGTGGTGGTGAGTTTTTTTTCTTGGTCCTCCGGTTTTTCCCTCCACACTTAGAAACATGCGTTTAGAGTATTTGGCTGTTAGAAAAATTTCCACATCATAAGCCACCTCGTTGAGCTATCATTTGTGGCCAAGTCGCTTCTGAAAAACAGATACATCGCTCAGCGAGCCTTATCTGCTAAAATATATTTTTTTAATAGGTTAGTTTAATAGATACCCGTGAGCGCTCCTCCAGCTTTGTCATCATGACGATGGTGGAACTCCGCTGCTCCCACACCATCCTCCAGAAGTCGGCGACCGTGTCCGCGAGCGGGCCCTGTGATGCTATGTACGCGTTGTGCCTCCGGTAGCCGTCAATGTAATTGGCGTTGATGTAGTCACTGCCTGGGACACCTGCGAGCGTGCGCGTTGACGGAGGTGGTGGCAAAAGAGCGGTTGTCAGGAGCGGCATTACCGGCAGCAGGAGCAACATCACCACTGAAGCTATCCGCATCATCAGCCATGGTGGAATAAGCAACAATAACAACACTCACTCAGAAACTATTATCATTAAAATCATGAGCAGTATCACCATTAACCTCGATGTTAATTGGAGCCAAAGCAGCTTCAACAGTAACTAAAACAAAATATCATCAATAGCAACAGTAGTAGCATCAGCATCACCATCCTTATTGTAATCAACACTTCATCATCATCACCACCATCATCATGACAATTGGTACCACAAATGGTACATTTATTATTATCACCAATATCAGTAGCAGTAGTATCAACACTAAGATCATCTTCATTGCCATCAACACAATCATCATCATTCACAGCGCAAGCAACATTTTACATGAACACACCAACTTGACTGTTACATCAAAAGCTAACGAGTGAATTATTGAGAGAATACGTGAGGGTGAGTGTGCACGTTGTAGTGTACCAGTGTGTGTGCGTTTGTGTGTTAGTAAGATTGTGTTGGCGAATAGTGGGTGAGTGATTGCGCGAGCATGTCACCGTCGATGGTGTGCAAAATGACGCGCGAGTGGTCGTAGGCGACCACGTTCGCGTATCGGTTCTTGTGTTTGTTGATCTCCAAGTTGGAGTGGTCCCACGTAAACTGCTGACCTGGGTCTATAGACTAAAGATACAAGAACACATACGTATGAATAAACATACAATGACAAACACACACACACATATTCATGCAAATTCTGATACGAAGAAAAAAGCACGTAAATACGACACGCACAAACATCTAACCCATGCCAACTGCATTTAGGTTTTCTGGCCATGATCTTACTGAGAACACAGCGGTGGTTATCATTAGCATATTAGAGTTCAGCAGTACTCTTGCGTTGTGTCTCACATGCTTGCCACTGCACACAAAAGTTCGGACCCGACCCCGACGCCTGCTGTATATTTGCATGTTCTCTCTCCCGGTGGTCGCGTGCATTTTTCTTTGGGGTCCTCCGGTTTTCCCCTCCACATTTATAAACACGCATTCAGAGTATTTGGCTGCTATACATTTCCACGTGATTCTCCACTTCGTTGAGCTATCATTTGTGGCCAGGTCGCTTTGAAAAAGAGCTACATAGCTCGGCGGGGCTTACCTGATAAAATAAGACATACTTTGGGAGAGGTTTTTCTTTTCTATATATACTTTTGTCTCAATAAGTTCACACCTATTTATAAAGGATATACTATACATGTATATATGTATGTATTAATGTGTGTTTGTGTGCAGCATGTACAATTTGCAGCATGCACAGTGTGGGTGTGTGCAGGATGCATAGGTCCACTCAACCTTAAATGAGCTATTTAAGTTAGTGAGCCTTATCTGGTAAAATATAAATAGTTAAATTCTAGATTTGAAGTTTTCGTGACTACAAGGATCCATACTCTTTGGTTTTTTCGGTAAAGTCACGGAGGTAAAAATAAAACAAATAAAATCACAACGTTTCGGAGGCAACACAAGCTTCCGTCTTCAGGTGGAACCGTTACAGCAAAATTGCTGTGTCAAGTGACAAATTAAATCACGACGTTTCGGAGGCAACACAAGCTTCCGTCTTCAGGTGGAACCGTTACAGCAAAATTGCTGTGTCAAGTGACGGTTCCACCTGAAACGGAAGCTTGTGTTGCCTCCGAAACGTCGTGATTTAATTTGTTTTCTTTTAACCTACGTGACTTTACCGAAAAAAACCAAAGAGTATAAATAGTTTAATTTTAGAGTTTAGTTGAAGAGAGCTTACAGGAAATAACGATAGTCCACGATGGCGCCTGTTTAATCGTATGCCAACAGGGCCCATAACACGATCACACCAGGTTACAACTCAGCCCACTGATAGAGCCATCTCGCCATCTCTCAGCGCCTACGATGCGGCTCTGCAAGTTAAAATTCACGTGCCCGCATATGTGTTCCCGTTGGAAGCGGAGCAGCCTAACGTACAGCCCATCTGCTCAAAGCCTATGGCGACCCAGTGTCACCCATGCCGCTATTATACAATCCTAGTCACATCTATGTTGCACCTACGCCATCCCCACACACTCATGACTAGAGGGCACGATCATATTAACGATTTATCACGAACATAACCACACCTATTACACTTACATAGCATCTAAATCTAAACACATGGCAAAACGTGCATACACAGAGACACACACAATACACATATACACACAGATATATACAAATATTCTCTGTATATCCGTGTAGAATCTTGGGGCAATTTCTGTTAATGAACACTGATTAAGCACATATAAGTAGATACAGGCACATAAACTCTATATACAGTATAATTATGGTTGTAAGTGCTATGTATTATTACATCCAGATGAAATATGAAGCTATCACCTAATTGGTTAATGTTTTGGTCAGTGCTGGAATTAGTCAGAGTTAGAGGCAGTACAGTATTATGGTTCAGACTTTGTGTTAAATGCCTTAAGCTATTGTTAGGGCCAGTGCTCGTGTGAAGGGGCTAGTGTCAGGAGTGTCAGTGTCATTGCTAGCTCTAAGGTAGATCTAGTCTTCTTGGTTCTTTCGGTAAAGTCACGTAGAAGGGAAATAATAAAATAATAAAAATAAAACATAATAAATGACGCTGTCTTCCCGACAGACCTGTTCTTCACCTGAGGACGGCTGCTTGCGTTATGTTTTTTATGTTTTACTTTTATTATTTTATTATTTCCCTTCTACGTGACTTTACCGAAAGAACCAAGAAGATGAATCCCTGCAGTCACGAAAGCTTTAAATCGAGGTAGATCTAGTGTTCGGGTCAACGTCGGGAGTCGAGTCAGTCAGTCAACGTTTTATAGACCGGTGATATCTCGCCCTCCTCACCTCATACTCCTGTGAGAAGAGCATGTTGTCATTGGCCTTCAGTCGCTCCACGTGACCCGCAAATTCTGACACTGGGATAGGCGGATGCATCTCCATGCCTGGCACAGGGCCCCAGCAGAAGAGAAAAATCCTCCATTCATGTGAATGCTCTTTTAAAATCTGTACACGAATCTCTTTAATATATATACATACATAAAAAGCCTAAATGCCAGTCAATTACAAGCATCTATTTTGACAGAGAATTCAAATCTACGGAGAAATACATGCACGGACAGTTGCACACTTGCAAACCCACGTCATCGCATTCGCTGCTTGTTGCAGAGGTTCACAGTTTGAATCCAGCGGCTGTCCTGCTTGTTAGTAGTTGTAATCATCATAATCATACCCACAATGTAATTCGCAAGAGTCGGCCATTGCAAGGCCGGCATCAGGGTCCAAAAATCACCTGCAAATTATTCATGTGCAAACTTAACATTCATTGCCCCCGACTGGCAGATTTATGGTCAAGGTAACTCTTGCAAAAAATACTACCCTGGTCTTTTGAGTTCTGACCTGGTTAAACAAGTGAAACTTGAAATAAAAATGGACATCATTCACCATTGATGTTGATTGCGAATCGAAATCAGGTGACTGGGTTTGTAGGGCAGTGTCAAACTCTGTTCTAGCACACATCCCCCTGCCACCAAATCATAAACCTTCAACTATATGCAAAAAAGGGGCATCTTGCTACGTGAAAAAGGGCTCCTCATCTTACTCTGAACAGTTAGTTTGCCTGTAAATGGATGTGGATCTATATATTGCGAATAGCATGAATCTAAATCCAGATTAATCAAATTCAAATCTGTAGACCTGAATATAATTAACCCATCAGAACCAACATTCAGGAGGTGGAGAAGTGAAACTCAGAACAATGAGAAGTGCATCGAGTTCATAAAACGCAAGTGAGTTGGCATAGTAGGATGTGCGAGTAGTACATCTGCTAGTCACTCAGGTCAGCCAACCCATGATACCACGGTCTACCCCGTAACCAGCTCGCAATCCTTTGCCACTCCACAAGCCCTCACAGTTGTCCTACAGTGTCACAGGCGCCGTGTTATCATCACTACCGCTTAGTTGTGAGTGGCGCCTAGTACGTTTGTACATATGTACTCGTACACAAGTATTACGTGTGTGCAATTATAATCACGTGTGTGTAAATGCGTGTACTGTACCGGGGGTCTGGTGGTTAAGCCGACGCATTTGAACTGGGTCGGCACTGCCGCTGTGCCCTGTGTCTTTGCTGGGTGCCGGGAGGCAGCCCTTAACCTCCGCCTCCCGCTTAGACCTGGAACAAGTCGCACATCGTCATCTTAGTATCCCTAGATCATATAAGCAGTGCCACATTAAATGCAATTGAATTGCTCGTCTGCATAAGCAATGGTATCAATAATAATTTTCATTGCTAGGCTGCATAACCCATTAATTGGTGTGCTTACAGTTGAAGTTATAGTCTTGCAAATCAAATTACAATAGATGTAAAAAAAACTGATGAATAACACTGGATTGCGACTGTAGATACCGTGTAAAGGTAGTTACATTGATAACCAAGATAAGCATTCTTCAAGTGTAGTTCGAACCAATAGACCAAACAAGGGGGCTATACATTTCTCGTTGCGTATGTTGGTTATAGTGGAAAAGTGGATGTTGGACTGCAAGTGACATGACCACTGAGTTGGTAGAAAAGACAACGGAACGTTTTACGTAGCTGAATCTTTCTAGACGTTAGAGAGGTAAGCGGTGCTGCCTAAATTAATAAGCGAATGATACGGCTTAAATTGGATCGATGTAAGAAATATTTAAAATAAATGTGAGACTCCAGTAAATGAGCTGCATGCTAGAACATAAATGTCAGTTGAGTTGCTTGATCAAATCGAGCGATGCAACGACCAAATTTCTAGAGCCAGATAAGCAGAGTGTTGATATAACTGCATTGATAGACCAGGTAGGGAAGTGGTACATTTGATGACAGTTGAATTTTCAAAGTAGATAGATGTGAAGGGGTTGTTACCTGTCTGGCTTGCTGAAAGCAAAGAAAGACATAGACGCATAGTCAGACAGAACTGCTTGCTATGGTGATGATTGTGCAAATGTGGGTGATGGTGATTTCCATATACAGGGAGATAATACAATTGGAGATGCTGTTGGTGATGATAGTGGTGCGAATAATTAAGATAGGAATTAAGCGATAACGGTGACTATGGTGATGATCATTTTGATGACGGTGATGATCAAAATGAGGTTGATGGTGATATTGATGTCACCTCCTGTAAGGATGATGGCGATGTCAATTCTGACGTTGGTAGGGGTGCTGCTGTCACTGATAATGGTGAGGGTGTGATCATGATCATGGTGTTGACCAGCAATGATTGATGATGGTGGTGGTGTGTTTATTATAATAACGGTCATGTCACCTCTTGTAGAGGAGGATGGCGATGACGATGACAATTATGATGATGGTCGCTAGTACGGGTCCCACCACCCACACAAGTCCCTCGTCCTCCCCAATCACAGGCTGTGCCTCCAGAAGAACAGGTGGAGAGCACGGGCTGCTCACATACACGCTCTGTACACACACACACACACACGTACGAATGCAGAAATATACTTAATAATATAAAACATATACTTCAATTCATATATATGTCACGACAATAATTTACCAAGATGTAAAAGTATACCAAATGTATGAATAAATTAAAAGACATCGAAATTATGGCAAAATATGCTCCCGACATCGTGATGTGAGAGACAAATGCAAAGGTATGTAACAATAACAGACGTAAGATGATTGGTTAAATTGGTAATGTCAGTGAGGAACGAAATGTCTCCTAGAAATCGCAGCCAGCAAAGAGATGTAGCTCATGGACCCTTTTTTAAAAAGAATGGACCATAAGAAATGGACATGGGAGGAGCCCAAATAGAGAAATCTGAAATGTAATTGACTTGATTTTCAAGGATAAACCCCAGATAATCAGAGGTATTTCCATCTTCAGCAAATTTAACAGAGGAAGTGAGGGACAAGGAACACTTCAACACTGTGAACAAGTAGAGAAAAACTAATGACAGGAAAAAAAAACAAGCTCATTAATGTAGAAAATCTAGTTCAGGCGGTATTAGAGTTTATACTGATTAATCAACAGATTCACATCCCTCAAGAAGCAAAACTATTCAATGGATGTAACACCGTTGAATTCATGAAATTACTAATATTGTACTGGGCTGTGTATTGAATGTGGTGGGCAAAGTAAAGAGAAAACAGGCAATCTGCAACTATGAAAAGCATGTTTTGAAAAAAAAGTATCAAAACGCCAAACAAAACAGTGGATACACAGAGCCATGTAAAACCATGAGAAAAATAAATTAGAGCATCCAACACAAACATGCTTGAACATGCCATGACGAGTAGTGGGAGCATGAAAGAGCCAAGAGGTTGATGTTTGGAAAATCACAAAGAGGAGCCCCCTTAGAGAGCAATACAGAACAATAATGCACAGAGACAGAATCATAATACAATTGAGACAGCAAGCACGTTCACTCACTTGTGCTTAACGCAGACTTGATTCCTTGCAAAAGGTATATATTTGGCGTTAGAACATCTTAACACCCGTTTTATTGCTAGAAAGGGTAAAACCTATTTTTAATAATCACACCAGCCAGCTTTGCCACTAAACGACATTGTTCTCAATCTAGCCACAACCCTTGTGACAGGCTATGTG
This sequence comes from Lampetra planeri, assembly GCF_965212315.1. Taxonomy (NCBI): domain Eukaryota; kingdom Metazoa; phylum Chordata; class Hyperoartia; order Petromyzontiformes; family Petromyzontidae; genus Lampetra; species Lampetra planeri. The sequence continues at coordinate 19,211,933 of NC_136109.1, read as the reverse complement.
CAATGTGAGGCCAAGTGAATCACACAGTCACAGTCTCACACAGACTGCTGGGGCATGACCTGTTAGCAAACACCTATGAAGGCCAAATGGCACATGAGGGGATGTTGTGGCTCAAACCATGCCCAGCCTCCTCGGTCTTCCTAGTGGTGATGTTCAGACACTGCACCAGATACTCACAAAGCTGGGTCAACCTCGGGGAGGCCCAGGACTGGTTCAGATATTTCTTACCGATATTGGCTGTGAGCGGGATTTGAACTCGGGTTGCCGGGTTCATAATGGAGCATGCTAGCGGCTCCACTACCGCTCCCCACATGCCAAAGGTCCCCTATTTTATCTTTAACAGACTGTTGGGGCAAGTGCTACTAGCGAGCACCTAGGAAGGCCGGCATAACACATGAGGGGGTGGGTGGTCAACATCAAGCTGGGCGGCCTTTGTTTCCCTTGTGGCCATGTTTACACACTACTTCAGGTACTCATTTGAGGCTGAGTCGACCTAGGGGAGACCCAAGACCAGATAATCATCACTGGTGTTGGCCATGAGCGGGCATTGAACCAGTGCGCCACCACTCCATTTCCAGAGTACACACGCATTGACGCGCGCGCATGCTTGCATGGACATGGGCGCGTGTGTATGTACGTTGAACTTATTTCGCACCGCAAAAGCCAAGCGTGCTCATCGGAGGTGCGGGGGAAGGACAACAAACCGAACACAAAAAGCAGTTCTAAAGAAACAAGTTTCCAATCCAGTGGCTTCCTAATATGGGAAGGGCGTGTGTACGCACCGCCTGCTGTGCAGGTGCGTGCAGCAGGGCCAGCACGCACACTCGGTAAGCGAGCCCTGGCTGCAGGCGCCGACTGTGCCCGTCTCCAATCGGGAACGTGGGCGGGAGATGCTCCAACCGCGCCACCACAAATGGCCGCTCGAGGCGTTCCATGTGCGCCGCCACGAACAGGTGCTCGCTGGCACGCAGAGACATCCGCTGCTGCCGCGTGAGATGCAGGCTGGTGGCCTCCATGTCCAGGATCTAAGGCGTGCACGAGCACATGTTAAACGTAGAGCACACACGTGTATATCCGTAGAGATATAAAAACACACGTATAGGTGAATAGGCAGGCAAACGTATACTGTACAGACAACGTATACTGTACAGACATGAATGTACAGACATAGACGTATTACTAGTGTCCATTAGATAAACCCATTGAGACGCGTGAAACATTGCCTCTTTTTCAAAATGATAACCTGGGTCACATCAATTCATTTTAAGTACACAACGATGTACTGCACGAAAGAGATACACAATAAAAAAAAGTGTAAGGAATGAAGGTCAAAATTTTATAAATGTTCAACTATGAGCTTCTAGTGTGAGTTCCCTTCACATAATGCATTCCATTTCTATAATCCCTTCAGATATCATTAAATAATTTTCCCCTGAAATTTTTGGCTGGAGCTCGTAGATCAACACATGTATGCCATGCATAAACCTAGCACTAGATGGCAGACATATCACATAATTATCAAAGGGGCTCCTTTACGTAAATGCAGGGTGTAGGGGCAAGTGGAATACGTTTTAGCTGAATCGTGGAAATGTTAAAAACTTGGTGGAGAAAGTTGCAGTCAGGACGTGAACAAGTTTGTGATGACAATAGCAGTTGTGGGCCTGCAAACCATTACATTTTACTGATGTTAAGCGGTTGATTTTTCATAGAGGTAACCATTTGTAGGAAATGGCATAGACTGATGAGCATTAGAAGTGGTGTTTCAGCATGGAAATGTACACTGCATATGAAACAATGGACTTGTTTTCGAAAGCTTGAATGGGATATTCCGTAAGATGCGGCTTACAGCCCAGACTGATTCCCTTATGAAATCTATCTGCTCTGACCTGTGAAAGCAGCTCTATATGGTAGGTCCTCCAACAGTAATGATTTTTTTTACGGATACGTGAAGGGCCATTTGTATTGCCGTCTACGACAGATGCCAGATAAGAGAGCGTTCCGTATGGTAAAGTGCCAAATAACAGAACTTTTGCTGTACATGTATACACACGGGACACAAATGCATAACAAACAACAATCTTAGTTAATCACACAGCTGTTATCAGTGGTGTCCGCTTCATGTTTCTACCAGGGCAATTATGACTCCCCTGACAGACACCCAGACTTGAACAAAGGATCTCAGCAGTGCCATCTGTCTCTAACACAACCACGATGAGCCAATAGAGCACCCAGACAATGGAGTAGAAAATAAAGCGGCAGTAGCATCACCTCTTCAAAGTCCATGTTGTTTGGGGAGACCCAGGCAATGGGCTGCTCTTCCAGGTTGTAAAGAGGCACCACCACAATGAGGTACATGCTGCACACAAGACAAGACAAAGATCCCCCATATAGCCTTAACAGACTTTTGTGGCAAGTGCGGTTAGCGAGTACCTATGAAGGCAGGCAGGGCGCACGAGGGGGTAGGTGGCCAGCACCATGCCCGACCGCATTTGCCTCCCCAGTGGCAATGTTACACACTGCACCAGGTACTCATTTGTCCTTGATAAATAGGTGTGAGGCCATTAAGACAAAAGTTTATATTGGAACAGATACCTAAACAAAACGACAAAACTATTTCTATTTTACCAGGTAAGGCCCTCTGAGCTATTTTGCTCTTTTTCAGAAGCACCCTGGCCACGAATTAAAGCTCAACAAAGCGGTTTATCACGTGGAAATTTCTATCACGCATATATACATTTTAATCAAACTTTACATGCACATTGCTTTAATTGGTCTGAAAAAATACTGTCCAAACTCCCCTAGGTATCCAGACACAGAGAACAATACCTTCATATTCTTTGGGTCTTTCGGTAAAGTCACGTAGATAGGTTCAAAGAAAAGAACAAAAAACTACGACGTTTCGATCGCAACACAAGCGGTCGTCATCAGGAAAAGGGGGTTAGCCTCTAAAGGCAAACTGTTTATAAAGGTTTAAAATGGGCGTAGCCCAAGTGTCAGCAGCATGGGCGGGGCAGCTAATGTAAGTGATGGTCCACGCCGGCGCTCGTGGTGGGTTTCCACCAATTAAAGGTCTGCCAGGTAAAAAATTAGCATGTAAATGTAAGATCGGAGAGCGGCAGAGGTCGCAATCGGGTACCCGATACCCGTACCCTACCCGATACCCGGCTACCCGTACCCGGCCGGGTACGGGTACCCGTTTGCGACCCTGGTGCGGCCGGGTACGGGTAGACCGTGAGTCACTGGTGAGTAACTGTTTGTCACTCATTTCCCAACGTCTTGTCTCTTCTCACAATTCAAGTTCCTAGATCAAACCCACCTGCGCCTGCAACATGGTTTCATCCCAGAGGTCGCAATCGGGTACCCGTACCCTACCCGATACCCGGCCGGGTACGGGTAGCCGGGTATCGGGTAGGGTACGGGTATGGATACCCGTTTGTGTCCCTGGTGCGGCCAGGTACGGGTAAGGAATCAAAACCCGTTTGCGACCTCTGGAGAGTGGCCTCCTCCACGGCAAGCACGCTGAGGTGGCTATATTAATGTTTAGAGATTAGCATGTTAATGTAAGATCACAGAGCCGCCACCATCTCTAGGTCGGCGCGCAAAGATGGTTGTGTTAGTGTGAGAAATTTAGCCTGTTAATATAAAAGCGGAGAGCCGAAAATAACATCGGAAGGTGGTAGGATGGGAACATCACAGCCAGTTATGACTTAGACTGGTAGATAACGCCCTTCCAATGATTGCTAAGTTTGTACCCATCTTCTCGGTTGAAATTGTGTCTATGTCTGTATATATGGATGGCGTTATGAACGAATCTTTGTTTATTGCCTTACTGGTTAACAAAGAAACAGATAAACCATCAGTTAAAGTTGATGCACAGAATTATGTAAAAATATATATTGACTGTAGGGCTGCATTATGGGAAGGGGCTGGTTACAAACATCCGAATGCATGACCCTCCTGTGTCTCAAGACTCGACAATGCTTTGCTGGGTAAATTAATGATGTGATACGATACAGGGAGCAGCAGAGTAATGCTATCTTTAAACTAAGCCTGGTGTGCTAAGAAAGTTGGCTATTAGGTGAAATAATTCACCGAAATATTTGTATTTTGTTGTATTTCTGCAATAGCTTTAGAAAAACTTGGTATCCCTGCAAACTTTTTTCAGATATACAAAGTAATAGAATGCAGCCCACATCATATTCACGCAGACTACGAAAAAATAAAGATAATGATGTTACATGTTAGCACCACCTACACCAAGCTCACTACATAAAGAGAAAGTTCACTGGTATAGTATCAGTTTAATAATTACTATTTTGGTGTTGGGAAGTGTAAATGATGTGTCTTGACTCTGCAAGCACTAGTACCTCCACCTGTATGTATGTTGAACTTCTTTCACACCGCACACTGCCAACTGTGCTAATCGGTGGTGTGGGGGGCTAACCTGAGGTGCGGGGAAATAATTGTGGTTATCTAACTACCACGGGAGGAGGTAGTGAAAACATCTGGTTTGAAAATGGTTGTCATTCAGCTGTTGAACGGTGACTCAAATGGATTGATCTATTTAATTAATAAATATATTATTCAATGCATTTCCACCACTCTCTCACACACCGCCTTAAACATACACTCATATTCTTACAAGTCACCACTTGCTTCAAAGTGATGGTGATGTCACCACAGTGCTATACTGTGCGCCCTTTAAGGCAATGTGGACTCAAATACAACACTCTTTCATGCACATATCTTCTCTCACACACAAAGACAAAGAACCCCCCACCACTATAGCCTTAACAGACTATTAGGGCAGGTTCTGTTAGCCAGCACCTATGATGGCCGACACGGTACACAAGGGAGTGGGTGGTCAGCACCACGCCCGACCGCCTTTGTCTCCCCAGTGACAATGTTTACACACCACACCAAGTACTCATTTGAGGCTGAGACGACCTAGGGGAAGCCCAGGACCGGTTCAGATAATAGTCACTAGAGTTGGCCATGAGTGGGAATCGAACTCGGGTCACCGGGTTTATAGCGCAGCGGTTAGTACGCTGCGCTTCGAACCCAGCGGCCCGCACACACACACACAACCGCCATTCGCCACTAAGTGGCGGTAACGTCACCACGGCGCTTGTGCGAGACTATGTGCACGTTAAGGCGACGTGAAGTGTCGAACGCCCGCTGGCAGGAGGCCACGGGGCAGACCCAGGTGCCATGGGTCGACTGAGATGACTGGCCGATGCACCAACTGTGCCCCTACTGCGTCAGTAGGGGGCACACACACTCACGCTGTCATATACATCGAAGCTCCTTCACACATTATCTCTCTCACACACACTCTTACATTTACACATACCCAGCTTATTCACACATCCTCTCTCTCTCTCACACACACGTAAAAAGACAGACTTCTAGGGCAAGTGCTGTTTGCGAGCACATTTGAAGCCCGGAGCGGCACACGAGGGGGTGGGTGGCCAGCACCACACACGGCCGCCTTTGTCTCTCCAGTGGTGCCGTTTTCACCCCGCACCAGGTACTTATTTGAGGCTGAGTCGACCCAGGGAAGGCCCAGGACAGGTTCAGATAATATCATCGTCTCTCACAACAACAACAACAACCGCCATTCGCCACTAAGTGGCGGTGACGTCACCACGACGCTTGTGCCAGGCCACACACACACACATACACAACTATCTCCAGCCCTCATGGCCCGCACTCACTGACCGGACCCTGAGGTCTCCCAGCAGCTGTGGCAGGGGCACAAGGGTGGGCTCGAGTCCGTGTTCCCTCATATCCCCATCCGCGTCTCCTCCCGTTTCTCCAATTAGCTCCCCAGGCTCAGACCAATGTACTTGGGGCACCGTGCGAACACTCACCACCTGCACACACACACACACAAAGACCCCCGATAAAGCCTCTAATAGACTGTTTGGGGAAGTAATATTAGCGGTCACCTATGAGGCCCAGCATGGCACATGCAGGGGTGGGTGTTCAACACCACGCTTGGCCGCCTTTGTCTCCCCAGTGCAGATATTTTTAAAATTGAGTCGACCACTGGTTTTGGTTGTGAGCAAGAATCAATCTCGGGTGGCTGGGTTCGTAGTGCAGTATGCTAAGTACTACACTACTGCTCCCTACCTGCACACACATGCTAAAGTATCCTGTTTAGCACAATATGTGCGTGGGGGTTATGATGCTGTTGAGTAGCTGTTAAGGCTGGGACTGCAGGTATTATGACCTTGAGGAGGTCTAGAACATGTTTAGATACCATCTTGATTTGAAGCTTTCGTGACTGCAGGAATCCATACTCTTTGGTTCTTTCGGTAAAGTCACGTAGGTAGAAATAAAATAAAACAAATCACGACGTTTCAATCGCAACACAAGCAATCTTCATCAGGTGGAACAACCACGGCAAGAAGATGCTAAAGTAGGCGAGAGAGCTGCCGTGGCAAGAGGTCATATAGGTAAGAAAGGGGGGGGCAAGAGGGGAGAGATACAGGGGGGACAGGGTGTGGGGTAAGGGGAAGGGGGGAGCTGCGTGAGCGCTAGGGGAAGAGGACGTGAGGCTGGGGGGGAAGGGGCTAGAAGTGGGAAGCTGAGTGTGGGACACGGGGGGGGATGTACTAGTAAACGGCAGGTAGGAAGGAAACAACCACAACCAGTTAAGGCATTACCTGGTTAATAACATCCTTCCAATGATTGTTCAATTTGTATCCATCTTCTCGCCCCCCCCCGTGTCCCACACTCAGCTTCCCACTTCTAGCCCCGCACACTTCCCCCCCCCAGCCTCACGTCCTCTTCCTCTAGCGCTCACGCAGCTCCCCCCTTCCCCTTACCCCACACCCTGCCCTCCCCTCTCTCTCCCCCCTTGCCTCCCCCTTTCTTACCTATATGACCTCTTGCCACGGCAGCTCTCTCGCCTACTTCAGCAGTTTTCTTGCCGTGGTTGTTCCACCTGATGAAGATTGCTTGTGCTGCGATCGAAACGTCGTGATTTGTTTTATTTTATTTCTACCTACGTGACTTTACCGAAAGAACCAAAGAGTATGTTTAGATACAGCTTGGCACTGATGTCATGTTACCAGTGGCAAGCTGCATCTGAACAACAACTGTGCCACTGCTCCCATATATATATACATACACACCATTACTGTAAAGATGACATATATTTAGCAACAAGACCACCTCACACACCGAGCTGACCTTAGTATGCTAACAGCACATTATATATGGCTAAATGGGAAGTATTTCTAGCTTACAACAGTATGTGTGTTTTGTGTCTCTTTCCCAATTCTTCTCTTATCCCTCTCTATTTCGCTTCTATTTTCCTCCCTCCTCTCTCCTCCTACCCTCTTCCTCTTTCTCTCTTCTGCCTTATTATCTCCTCCCCTTCCACCCCCGACGGTACCTGCAGGAGGCCCCCATTGGGGCCTGCGTTGAGCATGAATGAGTAGAGTGAATCAGCCTCCAGCCCGACTACGAGCTGGTGGCTCCTCATTGCATCCACTTCCATGTTGTGGCCACCCCTGTACACGATCTACACACACACGTGGAGGGCAGAGGTGGAGGGAGATAAAGGACAAAGGTCACACAAGACTCAGGGCTCTTCTGTTGAGACAGCCACGCTCCTGTGAAAGTAAATACCCTGCCACCAGTCGGCATTAACACTGCCCTGAAAACCGGCTGGGTGGCACTGTCTTCAAAGTAAAATACTCAATTCACAATCATAAGCTGATGTATTTGTCAAATTTCAGTCGGGGGTAGACTCGGCCCATCGTGTTTATCATCACTGCCATCATCATTTTTAATCAAGAGGGGAAGTTAGGCACCTTTTGTCTGCGCCTACTGACCACTCCTGGCCTTCACATGGGTCGAGGTGGCTTGTGTGCTGAGAATGTGCAGCTGTACCACCCTGACTCTCCATAATAATTGCCTATACCTCACTGCCACACCTGATGTTTACTTTTTATAAATGTTCTCACATCACCTGACTTAAATGGCCATGCTGCCCCCTGACTAGGCGCGCCACGATGTATCGTTTAATCCGTGAATTTGATTCGCACACGTTCATGATGCATGCATAAAAATCGTACATGCAATTACTCAATTGCTTACTATGCAAATTGCATGCTGATACATTAAGCTAATAAAACAGACACAAGTCAGAAACAAATAAGAAACAATATCCAGTACACGAGATGGTAAAAGCAATCACAAATACATTATGTAACTGAATCACAACTCGAAATGTTGACGATCAATCGAATTGCAGGGTGCCAACTCGTTACATACATAGCCCTGACTCTTGCCTGACCTCCTGTCCATGTCCCTGCTCCTTATCGTCGCTGCTGCTGCTGCTACTGCCACCCGTCATCTGTCTTTGGCCTCTCCTGTCCTTGGTTCCCCCAAGGCTCATTGGTGCTGGGCCCTGGCACCCAGGACCCCCCTGAGACTCATCGGTGCTGAGCCATGGCAACTGCAGCACCCCTGGGGCTTCCCTTAATTGTATTGATGTTGTCTTCAGACTTAGTTACATTTGGACACACTATTCAAATGATTACATCGTTGTCCGTCAAGTGTTTTTAAAATAAGTAACAACATTGTATGTGCCACCTAGAGAGAGACTGGCTCCTGTCATCGAAATGTAGAATTTTCACCACTGGATCAGGGCCGTAAACAGAGAGAAACACAGAACTTATTTTTTAAGCAGGGCTACAATTTAAATATATTCTGTTGTAAGGCACTGATAATGCAGACACAGTAAATTATTTTGTCGACTGTGATGCTACACTCATAATACGGTGATAAGTTGTTTAGTGTGGTGTGTCGTATCGTGTTAAAATGAAGTGCAGTGTTCGATGCAAATATGTAGTACTAGCGGGAAGTACCCGGCATTGCCCGGGGGAAAAAGAGATTTCAAAACTCCTCTTAAAAAAATAACATATACATACACAAATACAGAAAAGTGTAATGTAAGTAAAACGTATTTGTGTATGAATTGTACGTGTTTAGGAGAATACAATATAAGCTGTAATACTAAATAAGGAATGGAACTGTGAACTCAAAAGATGGAGCACATAATAAAGCAGTGTGGTCTCCGTCTCTTCAATGGAGGAATAACAGGCCCGCATGAGCTCTCTCCAGAAGCCGTTTTGGTGGCAGCAGACCTCAACATTGACATTTAGCTCACCAAAAGTGGCATAGGCAAAAAGACAAACAGAAAAATGTATTTAATTGTAGTAAACATTTATTTAGTGCCTTTTTTTCAGCTTACAGTTTAATTTATTAGGTACATATATAGGTCTGTGAGCCGTGCAGCTCTTGACTGGGGTGCAACAGCAACAGACAAAAACATAAGAGAACATATTAAAGTGACGACGCACCACAGAAACATCCAGGAAAAGACGTAAAAATCTTCCAGAAAAAAACAGCGTATATCAACGCTGCGTGCAAAAATCACAGTGGGATGCAATTAAAATAATAACAACAACCATAAGACAATTGAGATGAAAGTTATGAGGCTAACTGTGTACTTGAATAAACAAAAATGGCTTAAGCATACGTTTTAGAAATCAGCAAAAGAAAGCTAGAGATAGATTGTAACAGTGTGCATAGGAACTGCGATTCAAATTTAAGAGCAAACGATATAAATAACGTGTACGACCATACTTTGCTGACATAGCTGGCAGCATGAGTCACTCCATAACAGCTGGAGTATCAGCAGGAGTATCTAAATTTTCCAATGCACCTTTAAAGATCAGCATACTATAATCAAAACTAAAGGTCATACTTTATTGGTATGATATGCCTTTGTCTTTTATTAAATGCGATGAGTCATATACGTATATGGTTAATGGCAGAAAAACACGTATTTATTTGTACTGTAGTATTTATTACCGTAGTACTTATGAGTACTGTAGTAAGGCACTTCACAAAACACAGGCGGTATAACATGTGTAATAGGAAAATGGGGGAAATGGGGAGAAGGGAGGTAGGGCAGCTAAGATAGGAGGCGAAAGAACAACAGCGCGCGGGCGGTGGCGCAAACAAAAGCTGCCAGCCAAATCGCGGACAGGACACTTGACAGGCACGGAGGCAGGTAGGAGATGTGGGGATAGGGCGATGAGATGTGGGACGGCGAGGAAGGCGCGCTGTGTGAGCGCCATCACCAACAGCCGCCGACAGGCAGGCTGCTGAAATGGTGGCCGGCAGGCTTAGGTGAAGGTAGGACACCAGGGAAGGAAGTGAAGTGCAGGCCGCACAGGGCGGCGAGGTGTGGACGCGGCTCAGCGAGCATCCGCCGACAGCAGAACTACCCCCCAGCAGGCGTGGGGTGAAGCAGCACACGTGTGCGGGGAGTGGTGCCCCCAACCCAAGCAAGAGCCTCTCCAAAGTAATGAAACACAAAAGAGGGCCTCTTCCAAATAATTCAAGTGGCACTTGTAGCTGACCCGCACCTCCCTATCAAAGAGCCTCTCTTTCTGGTCTTGCCTGCTGGTGCAAAGTCATGTCAATGTTTTGCATTGCCTACACGAGAGCATCCAACATAAAGCTGGCCATGAGAAAAGCACGGAGTTGGCAAATTGAGTCCCACCACTTTTAAAGATTGTCCTTGCGCCTTGTTAATGGACATCGCAAAGCTGAGCTGGATGGGGATATGAAGCCTCTTAAAGACTGTGCCATTTGGGATTATAGGTATGCGAGGAAAAAAGACGTCTTCACCTTTAGAGTTGCCTGTAATGATCGTAGCTTTGATGACATTTGAATGTAATTCTTTGACAATCAACCTTGTGCCATTGCAGTCTAGGTAGGTCCAAGTTTCTCAATAGCAGGACATGTGCTCCAATTTTTAGTAGCAAGTTGTGTGGTGGAACACCCGGGAGCTGCAGATAATTCAAGAATTCAACAGGATAGTGAACAATTTGACCATGGTCCAACACTGAGTCAATATATTTGTAGGACTTGTGCTCTCCAGATAATTTCTGCAACAGCATAGAATTTTTTCTATGAACAGCATCATTTTTAGGAGCCAAAATGGCCCTCTCCCATAGCCAGAGAACATCTTGAAAGTGTTGTTGCATGTTTGGGTACACCTTTTTCTCCAGTTCCTCTTGCCAAGTGCAAAGGATGCCTTTAGACATGTTGATAAGTCTATCTGTGCCGTCAGCAACAATTGTTCCATTTCCAATATCAAGAAGAGCTTGAGCAAAACTTCCTGCTTATTGGTCTCCATGGAGATATACATGCATGTTTGTAGTTGGTCTCAGTTTCATTACGTACCTCCAGAGGAACAATAACTTGATGCAGGCATTTAACTCATCAGCTTTGGTTCCGCAAAGTACCACAGGTAAGGTTTGTCGGAAGTCACCAGCCATGAGAAAAGTTACACCACCCATAATCCTGGGATTGTCGCGGAGAGCCTGCAAAGTTGTGTTGACAGCCTCAAGTGCTCCCTTGTGGGACATGGTGCATTCATCCCACACTATTAGTTCACAATTAATCAGGACTTGTGCAAGGGCAGTCCCCTTTGAAATATCGCAAACAAGGTTTTCTTGTTGGGATAGATCTAATGCAAGCTTTAATGTGGAATGGGCAGTTCTTCCTCCAGTAAGCAGAGTTGCCGCAATCCCTGATGATGCCACAACCAGAGAAATTGTCTCCCTCTGGCGAACCTTAGCCAGGAGCAGGTTGAGAAACAAGGTCTTCCCAGTACCACCAGGTGCGTCAAGGAAAAATATGCCTCCATTTTTAGACTCAATGTCTTCCAAGATTTTCGTGTAGGCCTCTCTTTGTGCATCCATCAGCTTTGGTTAATTTTCCTCAATTAATTTTAGCAGCTCTAAACCATCATAGGATATTTCACATAGGATCTCTTGGCCAAGGGCATACAGGTTATCCCTGGAGGGTGTTGGTAGTCTGATAGACTTTTGGTCTTTACCACCAATGGAGTGAAGTTTGTCTTCAAGGAGGATGAGGACCTGGTTAAAGATTGAAGTCCTTGGAGGAGACAGTTTGTGAGGATGACTTTGTCCAATTGCTTTGATAATTTGAGGAATTTGGACGTGGTAGCCATCTTGGCCTTGCCACAGTATCAGGGGGTATTGTAGGGCGTCATATGCTCTGTTTGTCTCAGGAATTCGTTTGATGGTGTTGTCTTGGTATCGAAGCAAAATGTCCCTCTTACCATGTTCTTCACCCACCATAAGAACAGCAACCTCACCACAAGTTGGGGCATTGAACCTCTGTGCGTGCTCCCCGCCTGGGACCTTGGATGCATTGATTACAACCTGATAGTCATTGGAGGTGACTTGTTGAGCAGCATGTTTGAAACTTGTAATCAATGAATTGTGTTGGTTGAGCATCCCTTGGAGGGAGAGGACAATGGCTAGTCTGGCACCAGGAATATTGCTGCATCGCCGGTTGCCTTGCTGACCTTCATCTCCCATGAAGTATATCTGAAGAAACGTTGGCTCTTTGCCAGGCAGTGGGCTGAATGGATCTGATTAGATGATAGAATTGCCCTTGAACTTTGAATGTGGCCAATAAATCCTGGCTCCGCTATTTCCTTAGTTGCACCAAAAGAAGTCATTTGAAATCAAGAATTGTACTTCCTAATGTTACTCTTTGGTTCTTTCGGTAAAATCACGTAGATGAAAAATAATAAAAATAATAATAAATGTTAGTCAAAAAGTGTTTAGTGGCCAGATACCAAGGATTTCAGTGGCTCAGGGGGGGGGGGGGGGCGTCTGCACAAGGCAAAGTTTGAGTTTTCCATAACTGCAGCACATTCCCTTAGTTTCTCCTTTCCACTTGTGAGCACCACATTCTGCGCAAGTAATTGACATATAGCCTAATATCAGCATGGATTGATAATTGATCTATGGTTGGTCATTTAAAGCAGCTCTGTTCCAGTCCGGGTTAATTCTTCTTGCTCTTGATGCAGCAGCATGACAGACTTGGCTCTGGCGCGCCGTTTTCTGATGTTGTGGTTCCTCAGCCGGTGCTGCTGCAGTGATTGTGCGGTCCCTGGCTTGTCGAGATGCACGATGGTCAGGGTGTTCTGCAATCCGTGCTGCTGCAGTGACTGTGCAGTCTGTAGCTTGGTTTCGTGCACGCTGCACTTGAGTTCCCTCAGCCTGTGCTACTGAGGTGCCTTCGTTGTTAGTTTGGGGAAGTTGCTGCTCCTGCACTGTTTATGTGCAGCAGTGGCACTCTCTTTGTGTGTTTTTTTATTTTGGAGAGGCCTGTTTTTTTCTTTTAGGCATTTTGTACGTGAGGGAAAGCCTCCCTCCCGTGAGCACTCAGCAGAAGCTGAGTCCACCTAGGGGAGGCTCAGGACCTGTTCAGACAATCGTCAGCGGTGTTGGACATGACCGGGAATTGAGCTGGGGTCGCTGGGTTCATGGTGCAGCGCGCTTACCGCGACACCGCCGAGACACAAATAAAATAAAACACACACACACACATCGACTTAAACATACAGGTTAGATGAGGTGGTGTGTGTGTGGGTGTGTCATGCTGTAGTTTGGTGTGATATGTTATGGTGGTATGCCATGGTGTAGAATGGTGGATCGAGGGGTGATTTGGCATGATATGTTGTTGTGGTGTGATTCTCTGTGGTGTGTTGGTGTGTGGCTTGGTGTGGTGAGTTGCAGTGTGTGCGGTGTAGTGTGTCCTTGTATGGAGAGGTGATATGTGGCGTGTCGTCGGTGGGGTGATCACCTGCAGTCGTTCGTTTGACCCTGGAGAATCAGGGACCTCCCAGGACAGCAGAACTGAAGTCGGCATCATGGCTTTAATGCGGAAATTCATGGCAAATCCGCCTGCTACAACAACAGCAGCAACAACCACCATTCATCTACATGCTCTTCCTGACCATGTTACATACTCCAGGTTGACTTTCAGGCAATGAGTGGATAGAAAACAGACCAAGGTGACTTCAAGATGCACCACCCACACTCGCTGTATTTTTCTTATAATATTTCATTCTCGGTGTTTTACGCAATGACCTACATGTCCAGTTATATCGGAGTCTTCTCAGCTCCAAGGCCTATAATTACTACTCAACTTATGGTCCTTCTGCCCCTGCACAGCCAACTTAGCCCACAGAAACAAAGACACACACACACCACATAAACAAACATAAAGATCCCCCTCATGGCCAGACAGACTGTTTGGGAAAGTGTTGTTAGTGACACCTATTAAGGCTGGCACGACACATAAGGAGGTGATGTGACCAGCACCACCCCTGGCCGCGTTTGTACGTGCAAAACACAGGTTTACGCACCACACCAGGTACTCATTTAAGACTAAGTCAACCTAGGGGAGGCCTAGTAAAAGTTCATGCATTCGCCACTGTTGTTTTCCACGGCTGGAAATTAAAGTGAGATCACTGGGCTCAGAGAGCAATGTTGTAACCACTACGCCACACACACACACGCACCACCTTCATTGGAGAGTGTCCGAAAGTGCACGGCATCGCTGAGGGGTCCGGGCCCAGCCTGGGTGTGTGCCCTCACTCGCGCCTCGTAGCTCCGGTTTGGCTGGAGGCCGCTCAGCACCACGGCTGTGGTATCACCGACGACATGAAGCTCCCCATCCCACGACTCTGCCGCAACATCTCCTCCTTCTTCAGAATCCCCACCGGGTCCTCCAACACCAGGGCCTCCACTGCCTGGACCCCCAGGAACTCCTCTACCTACTCCTGCAGAACCTCTTCCTCCACCTTCATGACCTCCTCGTTCACCTCCACTTGCAGGACCTCTTCCACCTTCAGAAATTGTACCTCGAGTACCTCTTCCACCACGTTGAGAAAGTCCACCTCCTTCGTAATCTCCTTCTCCTCTTCCATCTCCAGCAACACTTCCTTCTGCTCTCTCTGCTCCGGTACCCTCGCGGTGTCCTACTCCTCCACTGGGCAGGGCTCGGTAAAGCACCGTATACCTTACGATCACTCCATTGCGAGAGTCCAGGGGTGGAGGCTCCCAATGGAGCGCGGCCGCCGAGCGGCCCATGCGCCCCACACTCACGTTCAACGGCGGAGCTGACGGCGGAGCCTCGGGAGTCACCACTGTAATCACCGCCTCCTCGCCCAAGAGACTGCCTCCGCTCACCCCGCCCACACTCCGTGCCACCATGACAAACGAGTAGGAGGCCCCGCGATGCAGGTTGCGCACAGTGACACTTGACTCGGACACCGCGAGGTACAGGGTGGACGCTTGAGTGGCTGTGGTACAAGAGAGGAGAGTGTTTCGGATATGTGTTTAAGATGCGACCCAAACAACAAAGGGTGATTATGTAGCAGCTATGCATCTAGGCCGTGTATTCCTGGCTGTCCCATATGACTTGTAATCTTTGTTAGTGAGAAAAATACTTAAATTGAGCATGTCTGTTAATAGACAGTGTTCCTTTCCTCCCTATGACGGTAAACAAAAACCTGGTATTATTTCAATGAACCTGTCAATTAACACGCACCTCATTAACGTTGCATTGTACAAGGTCCCTGCTGTGACAGAAGTGACTGATAACACAAACATTAGAAACACCATGTTGCCAGGTCACAAATATTGGAAATAAAAAGCCATAGTTTCCCTACCCACCGATGTATCTAGATATGCATATATTATAATATGTGTGTAAGTACTACCTGCATCCATGCGTTTGTAAGTGAGTCTGTAGTCCAGGAGAGGCCCAAATGTCACTTCTGGCTCCTCCCACTCAACCAGCACCACTGTGCCCTCCATGACTGTCACCTGACACCAGGGTCAAAAGGTTAAGAGGTTAGTGTGTCACACACTCTCATTCTAACAGGCAATCACAAATGTGGTGCTGAGTGTCCAGATACCACTGACAGGTTTTAAAAGTAAGGTAAGGTAAGGCAATCCTGGGCTTGGTATTGTCAATGTTGTATCATCTGATTACTTGATAATCTTTGTTATTAACTTCTTCAAATGTACACCTGATAATGTGATGTATTCATGTCTAGCTTTAACGAGTATAAATACTCTTTTTAAGAAGGCTCCTGCATTGGTATAGTTAAGCAATTAATTTCCAAGAAAATGTTTTGAGTGTGGGAGGCAACCAGAGTACATGGAAAAAAAACCTATAAGGCATATAAGGGGTTAACACTCTAACGATCCACGCAGATGAGTTGATTAACCAAATTGTCCTGTTATATTCCGACCACCTCGCAACCCACTGGGTTTGGGAACTTGACAAATGTGTGCGATTCACCAACCAATGACTTACAAGCAAGCAGTGCCACTGCTGGAAAATATTATACTGATTTAATCTCAGAAGTAACATCACTGTGCTACAACGATTGTAGGTTTTGCACAATGATCCGTATGTATTGGCTGCTGCCACTTTCCTCGTATCACCCCAAGCTGCTGACACAATTATTTCCCACTTTTGTGGTAAAATTAAAAATTGTACGCATGTATGTTGAACTTCTTTTGCACCGTACGTTGCCATCTGTGCTAATCGGAGGTGCAGACATTGATATAACCATGGACAGTAATGAACCAACGGATGGTAAAAGCAGCGAGATTACACACTGGAAATGTGTAATCATAAGGGATTACCGGTACCTGTCCTTTGTAATCTGACTACAGTAATGCGTTCCTTGAACTGCATCTCTACACAACATTCACATCTTTGGCCTCTCCATCTGAAACCTACGTGTTAAAAAAGACACATCATCGAAGAGGAGGACTGACCTTGACATGAGGTTTGCTGGGAACTAGGATGACAACACCACAGATAAGGCAGGGAGGGGGTCAGGGTAGTAAAGAAGAAATAGTTACTCAGTAATGGACTGCACAGACTCTCCGAGTGGGAGGAATTCATTCATAGTTAGAGCCTTAAAGCCAAGTGCACGTGAAGAATGTATCGTGTCTCATCAAGTAAGCGGAGGGGGGGGGGAAGAAGAATCATGAAGGACTGTAACCACCTCTAATTCGGAGATGTGGCATGTGTTCGTTCACCTGCAGCCTTGGTTTTGACCGTCTTCGGCAGGCTCTCCGCAACCTCCCCTCGCGGGAGAAGGGACCTCACAGTCAGGGAGTAGGAGGTCTCAGGCTGCAAGCCCCCAATGAGAAACTCCTGAACATAAAGACAAACATCCTCCCCTATAGACGTAACATATTGTTGGGGCGAGCATTGTTAGTGAGCACCTATGAAGGCCAACATGGCACCGCCAGGTATGGATAACACTGCGAATGGCCACCTTTGTCCCCTCGTCGGTGGTGTTTACATTCTGCACGAGGTGCTCATTTAAACCTGAGTCGAGCTCCGAGAGGCCCAAGACTAGTTAATTTATTTGTAACTGATATTGGTTGCGAGCGGCAATTGAACTCGGATCCCCGGGTTCACAGCACAGCGCGCTAACCACTGCACTACCACTCCTCACCTAAGTCGATACAAATGACAAAGACAATCATTCCCTGTATAACCTCAACAAACTGTTGGGGCAAGTGCTGTTGACGGTTACCTATAAAGGCCGGCACAGCACAAGAGGGGATGAATGGCAAGCACAATGTCCAACCGCATTTGTCTCCTCAGTGGTGATGTTTACACACAACACCAGTTACTCATTTGAGGCTGAGTTGACCTAGAGGAGGCCCAGGACCTGTTCAGATAATCGGCACTGGTGTTTGCCTTGAGAGGGAATCGAAATCGGGTCGCCCGGATTTGAATACACATGCAGTAAGCATCCACACTTATATACCGAAAGTGTTGATCTCTCAAGAGAAGCTTACGTATTCTGATGTGTCATCACTCTCCCACTGCAAGGAAATAAAGAAATGCATGTTAAGTATGGTGCACACTCGGCATGTAACAACTAATCAATTTATTGATTAAAAACCATTCTTACACTTAAGATACATGTGTCAAATGGTGTATGTAGAAATAAATAATTCATGGTATATGCAAATTACAAGCTCATGATACCTTTACACTCATGGAATACGTGATACAAAATAAGAGAGATCACATGAGACTACAAATCAGTGTATAAACAAGACAAGAACTGTGGAATAAAATCGTGAAGTCAAATTGTGATCATTCATCAAATTGCGAAGACGGTGCTGAATTATTACAAGACAATCAACGCTACCAGTGGGATGGATCGATCAAAATTTAATGTGAATAAAATATAGGATTCAAATCTGTATATGGCCAGATCTGAATCGTATTAAATAAGAATACTGAAAGTTTGAAAGTATTTACAGCATGATAACCATGATAACATCTTCACAGTTTACCATGGCTATAACTATAAGACCAATAATTGGACTAGCAGGACTATTACTGGGACCTCCTGGACTACCACTGGCACCACCATAACCACAAATTGGACCACTAAGACTACCACTGGCACCACCATAACAACAAATTGGACCACTAGGACTACCACTGGCACCACCATAACAACAAATTGGACCACTAAGACTACCAATGGGACCACCAGAACTACCACTCAAGACAACTGGGACAACCACATCTTCAGACATGAATCTATTCATTCACAAATAGATGCTCACTAATGTATGCATGGATGCACAGATGATCACATGTATGTAAAGTTTCACATGGGAATTGCCCATACTAGAATCACGAGTACTGCATGAATCATAGACATATATGTTTCAAGGTAAATGCCTAATAAAAAAAACTGTTCTTGTAGACACATACGTAGGCTGTGTGTTTCAGATGGTCTGACACAAGTTTGAAGATTCGTTAATAAGAAAAAAGTGTTTTAACTGTGGAAACGTGACTTTCTGCAGCGCCGTCTACATTAGCGGTATCGATGTTATAATTGTCTAGACACCACGCTCCACCTAGACTCATTTACGCGCTATTACTGCACTGCACAACTACACGGAGAGGGGTGCACAAAGTAAATATACTCATAAATACACATTGAATATACGATATATAAAAACAACCTCTTTATAATACAATCAGTACATTTCACAATTTGCACCACTTTCACAATGTGCCATTGCTCCCAAACCGTTCTTTCACTACTATACCATGACACTCACTATTACACCATGAGTGAGTCAGTGAGGAACTGGGGGAATTGATGAGTGGGTGGGTGGGTGGGTGAGTCAGTGAGTGGGTGAGGGCAATAGCAAGTGAGTGAGTTATTGGTTAAGTGAGTTTGTGAGTGGGTGAATGCGTGGGTAAGAGTGTGAATGGGCAAGTGAGTTAGTAACTTGGTGAATACGTTATTGGACGAGTGAGTGATTTAGTGAGGGGGTGAAGAATGAGTGAGTGGGCAAGTGAGTTAGTAAGTAACTTGATGAATAGGTTATTGAGTGGGTAAGTGGGTCAGGGAGTGGTTGAATGCATGGGTGAGTGGATAAGTGAGTTAGTAACTTTATCATTTATTGGGTGAGTAGGTGCATGCTGTGCGGGCGAGAACACTGGAAAGTGTAGTAGGGGAAGGTCGCCAGGTATAATGGGACAGCAACGCTTTCTCTCCCGCAGACTACAGCCATCTGCTAGCAGTGAGTGTAAACGATATCGTTAGTGCAAATAATACAGCCACTCCGCCGTGACCATTCCCTCACAGTGGCGTGCTCGTGAAACACATTGTGTACAAACGAGGTGAGATTTCATTTCATATTTGCAGAGTATATGGGTCTGCAAATGTAGTGTCCGTGTCTATAAAAAGTGAGAGTATATGATGAGACTTCGCTTAGGGATTACAAACAAGTTAATAAACAGCGCTCGGGTGGTGTTTGGGCTTACGCTTACACAGTTGGCTAGAAGTCTCTGTTGGAATACGGTGGCGTTATGGGAATAACGGGAAATAGGTATCTCACTCTGAATTAGAGAATGGATTGAAAAGCGGATTTGGTAAAGAAGGAAAAAAAGACATTCCACGGCCAAAAAAGCAAGCAGTGCAAGTAAAAACATGTTGCAGAAACCGAAGGTTGCTTCTCGTTTACTTGCGCTCGACGTGAATGGCAACAGCGAATCAGAAGAAGAATCGATTGTATGCGGGTCGACTGCAACGATCGGTTTTTGAAGAACGGAAGCGGCGAGAAGGGTGGGTTCGGTGTTTGTGATGTCACGAGTGGACCCACGGTGCCGGCGTGGACAATGACGACCAATCCACTTGTGAGCTGCGCTCGTAGACTAAGTCGAGAGTGGCTTTCAGCATTCGGCATGCTTTGTTTGCATTGCGTCACTTTTGTTCCTGTAGCTATAACTACGAATAAAGGTTATATATTTCCGCTCGTAATTTGCAAACACGATTGTGTATCCCATTTTACCTCAATGGTAAATAGCATTTTACCAAGTGCGGGTAAAATGGGAAATTGTAAGGGTTTGAAAAATAAATTTCACACTTTATCTTTTCCTTTTTTATTTAGCAATTTTCTTATTGTAATACAAAACCCTCTTCAGTTTACTGAGGAATTTCAAAGTGATTTGTGTTCTATGCTGACCTACAGAAATGTCAAAACTTTAAATATCCCATTTTACCCAACACTCTGTGAGAGAGTAAAGGTGTATTGTTGAGTTTCATAGTGTCATGGAGTACTGTTGCATGTTTGTGAGAGTAGTGAGCGTAATGACGAGTCAGTGGAGTATCATATTGAGTCAGGAGTGATGGTGAGTGTCAGTGTTGCAGCGTAGTCTTGAAGGTCCTGGTGTACCTGTGAGTGCACTGGTTAGTGTACTGTTGAGTAGTGAATATATATGGATTAGTAGGGATGAGTGTACCTGAGAGAACAGGTGCACTCATTTCATATTGGTGCTTATGCCTGTGAGCATGGGTGAGGGTATTGTTAAGTTTGCCGATGAGTATACTGATGTGTGTACTGGTGAGTGTTGTGATGATACAGGCGAGTGTAGTGTTGAATATGGGTAGGTGTACTGTCAAGAACTGTTGAATCTACTGGCGAGTACTAGTGAATGTATTAGTGAGTGTGCTGTGTAGTCAGTGCAGTGATGCATTCTGGTAAGTGTACCTTTGACCATAAGTACTGGTGAGTAATGTTGAGTGTAGTGCGAGTAATGGTAAGTATACATGTCAAGTACGTATATTGGCGAATGTATTGATAAGTGTATTTGTGAGTGCAACGGTGAGCGTCCCAGTCAGTGCACTGGTGAGTGTATTGGCGAGTGTACCTGCCCTATGATGTCCGGTGACTGGGTCTCCTGTCTTCCTTGTGCCGAATCCGACTTCCACCATCGCACGCGGAACAAGGGGTGTGGAAGTGGAGGAGGGGATGACGACGACGACGACGATGACGATGTCGATAACGATGTTGATGGTGGCAATCTCCACCGCACCATTACAGCCGACGCGTTCACAGCCTCGGCCTCCACCCGCCGAGGAGTTCCGCTCGCAACTACAGAAACAACCACAACCACAACTCTAGCCACAACCACAACCTCAATCACAAACAGCCACAACCGAATAATTCCATTATAATAACAAACAGACAACCACACATACAACTACAACCCGAATAACAGCCAAAACCTCAACTCCAGCAACATCCAAACTCACAACCAAATAACATCCAAACACACGACCATCATCATAACCACAACAATCACAACGATAAACCACAATCAAAACAACAATGCCAACACAATCGAAACCACAACCAAACAATCACAACGATACATTTAAAGTATCCCAATCATGTGGTGATATTCATCTCTGTGAATGGCCCTGAGCAATGTGTAAACTCCACATTCCCATGGCAGTGTCTAGTCTGTCCACGGGGCGACTACTGTTACATTCCCATGGAGTACGGATTATTTTATTAACGCAGGAATAAAGGGCTGAGTCAACCCTCCAACTAGACCCCGCAACCTTCTGACTTTAAGCCTAGAACTCTGATAATAGAACTACCCGGCCTGATTCGATGTATATACAGTATACACACGTGTGTATTTATATACACACATGTGTATTTGTGTACAGTGGTGTAGTGGCTTGCATACCGTGGTATGATCCCAGCCTCCTTTGATGCCTTTCCCAGATATGGATAACATCAGGGAACCTGGTATGTGAACCAGTGCTGGGCCTTCCCTAGATTGACTCAGCCTTAAATGAGCATCTGATGAGGTTTGTAAGCATAGACATTCAGGAGCTGGGAATAATGATCATTAACCGCACTTTCCCCAACAACTCTACAGTGTTAAAGGGGTGATCTTTGTATGTGTATGAGTGTGTGTAAGCGGTAGTGTAGCGGTTAGCGCGCTGCGCTATGAACCTGGCGACCCGGGTTCGATTCCCGCTTACGGCTAACACCAGTGACGATTATCTGAACTGGTCCTGGGCCTCCCCTAGGTCGACTCAGCCTTAAATGAGTACCTGGTGCGGTGTGTAAACATCGCCACTGGGGAAACAAAGGCGGTCGGGCGTGGTGCTGGCCACCCACCCCCTCGTTCGTGTACCTTTCCGGCCTTCATAGGTGCTTGCTAACAGAACTTGCCCCTACAGTCTGTTAAGGCTATACGGGGTAGCTTTGTCTTTGTAAGCGTGCATATATACATGTGTGATTACATGTGAGTGATAGTACACGTGTATGCATACGTGTGGGAAGTGTGCGTGCAGTAACAGTGGGGCTGTAGGGGCCCAGGCCGTGCAAGGAGCGTCCAGCGAGACGGAATGAGTAGAGGGTGTTCTCCCTCAGGCCCTCCAGGACATGGTTCATGGTGGGGTCAAGGGAGAGCCGGCGCTGAGACAACATCATAAATAACAGAACACCAACAAAACAACATCAACTTTATCATCTTTGATATCGTCGTTGAGAACATCATCATAAGCATCAACAGCATCATTAGCATTAACATCACCACAATTATAACAGCCTTAAACATTAATATCACCATCAACACGATTACCAATATCACAAAGAGCACAGTCATTGAACGTCACCAAAATCAGCATTTTTTTTATATTGTGAGCAAATGTGTGTTTCCATGACCATGTTATTTATTTGGAGTATATTTCATAATTCAACTTCAAAGGTGCTGTCTGCATCATATAATGACATTAAGTATTGTGTATGAATGTGCCAGTATGTGAGTGTTTGTTAGTGTGAGCACCTGTGTGCATGTGGTTTGGAACGAATAAAAGCGTGCTTTAATATTAGGTTGTGAGCTTGAGCACCAGTGAATGTGTAACCAGGTTTCAGCTTGAGGTTTGTTAGCATGTGTTTATGACCGGGTGTGTATGTGAGAGCGGGAGTTTAGCGATTAGCATACTGCACTACGAACCCGGCGACCTGAGTTTGATTCATGTCCATGGCCAACATTAGTGACGATTATCTGGACTGGTCCTGGGCCTCCCCTAGGTCGGCTGAGCCTCAAATAAGTGCCCGGTGTAGTGTGTAAACATTAGGTACTTGCTAACAGCACTTGCCCCAACAGTCTATTAAGGCTATGTGATAATGTGTTCGAGTTTGTGTGTTAGTGTGTTAGTGAACGTGCAGTGTCTCTCACCTCAGGCCCTGTGTCTCCCTCTCTGTACAGAAGCTCATACTTCAGGATGTTCTCCTGACGCGGTGGCAGCCATGAGAGTAACATGCTTGTGTCCGACTCGGCCTCTGCCTTGAAGCTGATTGGTTGACTCGGCACTGTCAGGGAACACATTTAGACACACAACAACAACCGCCATTCGCCACTAAGTGACGGTGACGTCACCATGACGCTTGTGCCAGGCTATGTGCACCTTGAGGCCATGTGAAGTGTCGAACACCCGCTGGCAGGAGGCCACGGGGCAGACCCCGGTGCCACCGGTCGACTGACTGAGACGACTGGCTGATGCACCACCTGTGCCCCCTACTGTGCCAACTTGCTGTGCTTTAGCCACCCAGCGCTCCGCTCATTGTTGTGAGCGTCGCTTCTGCCCCCTCCGTTGTTGTTGGAGGGCGAATGCCTCACGAGCCTCCTCCACAGAGACCGATCTTGACACCGCTGGTACCTGTCATCGGCAAGTCCACTCAGCTCCACATCCTCCTGTACCACATCACTCCATCTCCTCTCTAGCTCGAGCCGCACCCATTTAGCCCCCTCGATCCGGCCGAACAAAAGATATTTAGGCATGCGGTGACTGGGCATGCGGACTATATGACCCAGCCAACACAGCCTTGCCTGCCGGAGGATCTCACTGACTGGAATTTGCTCAGATCTTTCAAGGATTTGTGAGCTCCTCACACAATCCAGCCTGGTTAAACCCAGGATGGATCATAAGCAGGCCAGCCTAAATGTTTCTAACCAGCGAAAATGTTCCATTCGGGGGGTCCACGTTTCGCAAGCATAGCGAAGGGAGGTAATGACTGTGGCCGAGAAGACCTGAAGCTTCGTGCGGAGCGACAGACCAGGTAACTTCCACACAGCGTTCCGCAACCGATGAAAAGATAATGCTGCTCGACTGATTCGGAGTGTATCTATACCAGATGGAAATTCCTCCGGTACAGCTATTGAAGGCTTCACTAACTATGTGGTCGAAATAGATGTTAAATAATGTGGGAGCCAGAAGGCATCCTTGTTGCACCCCAAGATGTACCGGGAATGGCTCCAACTCCTGGCCACGAAGTTTTACCCGGGCCCGCTCACCATCATGAAGGTCCTTAATGATCGTGAGCAGAGGGTCAGGTACTCCGAAAGCACGAAGAACAACCCAGAGCCCAGGCCTACTGATGGTATCATAGGCCTTGATAAGGTCAATAAAGCAGAGATTTAGGTCTTCTTAGAATTCCCTACATCTCTGCTGTAGCAGACAGAAAATATGGCATCTGTGCAGGACCACCCTTTCCTGAAACTGCATTGGGGCTCCGCAAGCCTCTCCTCAGCGTGCCTAGCAAGGCGATGTTGAATAATCCTTGCCAGGACCTTTCCCGGCACACTGAGGAGTGAGATGCCCCTGTAGTTGTTACAGTCTGTGCGGTCCTTCTTCTTAAAGAGGGGGACCACCAGGGAATCCTTCAAATCCCGCAGAAGCTGTCCAGCGGCCCAGACCGCTGTTATGATGTCATGTAGGACCGTCTGCGCACAAACGCCACCCTCCCTCATTATTTCACTTGGGAGATCATCTCTGCCCGGTGCCTTTCCTGGTCTC
The DNA here is from genome assembly GCF_965212315.1 of Lampetra planeri. Classification (NCBI taxonomy): domain Eukaryota; kingdom Metazoa; phylum Chordata; class Hyperoartia; order Petromyzontiformes; family Petromyzontidae; genus Lampetra; species Lampetra planeri. The sequence continues at coordinate 19,186,837 of NC_136109.1, read as the reverse complement.
AGACTCCGCATCGCATTCAGTGCTTCTTCAACAGATGGCACCTCAGCCAGCCACTCACAGGGGGTGACTTCTTTTGTGCAGTGTGCTAACCGCGACACTACTGCTCCCCACACAAACAAACACATGCATGCATGTGGGCGTGCGTGCTTGCCTCCGAACTGTGCGATGATGTGTATCTCTGGGGAGAGGGGCCCGTCCCCAACGTTGGTGAAAGCGAGGACCCGCACGGCGTACAGCGCCCCCTCCTCCAGCCCCGACAACGTGGCCAGCGGCACGTTCTCCACACTCCGCTTCATCCACGACGACAGCGGTGGTGTCACCACTGGCATGTGGCGAGCCAGGCAGCGGAGACGGAGAGAGCGGGGAAGTTGGTAGGATCATTAGTAGCAAACGTATCATCGACAATACCAATACCTGCCATTCGCTACTAAGTGATGGTGACGTCACCACGGCACCTGTGCCAGGCCAGGTGCACTTTGAGGCTATGTGAAGTGTCGAAGGCTCGCTTACAGGTCACGGGACAGACCCAGGTGCCATGGGTTGACTGGCTGAGATGACTGGCAGATGCACCAGCTGTACCCCCTACTGTGTTAACTTGCTGTATTTTATCCACCCGGCGCTCCGCTTGTTGTTATGAGTGTCGCTCCTCTGCCCTCAGTTGTTGTTGGAGGGTGACTGCCTGCAACTGACCAGTAGCGTTATTCACGAGCCTCCTCCTCCATCATCGACAATAATACCATCATCTTTAGCAGCAGCAGTGGCATCAACACTAAAACTGTCAAAGTTAACAACCTTATTATCAGTGGCTATAAAAATAGTAAGATCATTACCACCATTTAAATTTTTGTCATCACCATTATCTTCATTAATATCACCACCATCGTAACGATCAAAAGTATCACTGTCATCACCATCATCAGCATGAATGACAGCAACACCACTATCATCGGCATCATCGTCGTGAATAGCAGCAGCAGTACGACTGTCTTATACCACAGCATCACAACAACCACCCTCCCCACCAACATCATCACCACCGCGACAACCACCGCCACCACATCCTGCTCCACCTCCTCCTCACCGGGGCCCCGTGTGCCTGCCGCCGTGAGCTTGGCGGAGTAGACGCGGTATCCCCGGATCTGCCCGTTGGGCTCGGCCGGCTCCTGCCACTGGAGCAGCGCGTTGGACGGCGACACCATGCGGCCGTGCAGGCCCCACGGCGCCGTGGACGGCGCCCGCTCGCCGGTGCGGGCGCGGGCCGCCCCACTCAGCGCGCTGCGCCCCACGCCGTTCACGGCCACCACGCGCACCTCGTAGTCCGAGTAAGGGCTCAGCCCCCCTACCTAAAGGGCCACCAGTGGCAACACGGACAGACGGAAGAGTGTGCTGCTGATAAGAACAAAGTGCCGCTAAAATGGATCAGTGGAGAATTAAACAAGAGACTCGTAGAATTCCCTAGCATGCAGTGCGGTGTGTTGTGTGCAGCGAAGACTTTGGAAATGAGAGAGAAAGACATCAGAGAGCGGGAAACTTTTGAGGTGTGGGTGTGGCGCCACATGGAGAAAATCAGCTGGACAGAAAGGAAAGAGTAATGAGGTGCTAGAACAGATTGGACATTTGTGAAAAAGAGCATCATAGTTTATCGGACTCCTCCAGTCTGAATAAAGATTTTGATTCACCAGGACGATTCAAAAAAAGGTAATATGTCTGGACCGTGGATATTTTTGGAGGAAAGCTTGCTTAAGGATGTTAGAAAAAATCCCGGGAGGTAAAACAAGGAAGGCGCTGCTCGACAAATTGAAGGCTGAAAGGCGATGTGAAGAAATGAGGAGGAAAGTGCAAGATCGGAGAGGATGGAGAAAACCTGAGCTAAGAAGTTGCCCTTAGGCAAAGAGCTCGAAGAAGATGTCTCGCTTCAACGATGTCAATAGAGCGGCAAGAAAGTGACTTTGATGCATATATTATTAACAATGCTTGACATTTGGACAGTCTAGGACACACATCCCGAGTGTGTAGCTACAAGAGCTGTTTGCTTTTTGGGTTGCATCTTCGTTTACATTGCATTGCATCAAACTACATCCTGCTGCATTGTAGCATTAAGAAATAATGCCCTGTATTACACTGTGCTTTATTGCTACAAGAAAAAAGGCTGTTCGTTTTATGGGTTGCTCCTTCCTTGACGGCATCATCACCATCAGTTTTTATTAATCAAGTGCCAATAAACTGTTATACGTCTTAGGAGTGCCAAAAAATATATTTCACAGGACTGGTAAACCATTATAGCCGTAAAAAAATCAAGAATAAAAAAAATATTAAGTAACATAATGTGTGCCAGCTAATCTAACCGCAGATGCATGTACAAAGTGAAATGTTTCATGAAGTAATTCAAAACCTCCGTAAAATGATCATTAAAACAGAAAGTTGCACGTGTGTGCTGCCACGCTTGTCTTCAACGTGCCACGTTTACTACAGAATTGCCTCCTCTAGGTCAAACGCCTTTTTATTAAATACGTTTAACAGAGAACCACAAAATGGAAGTTGTTCTGGCATCCTCAATATATATTAATACATTCCACATAGCTTGAAGACAGCTGCTGGGAATCACCAAACACACGATTCTGTCTGTGATTGCCCAGCCTGAGGGCATGCAAACAGAGGGAGGTTGGCGGAAGGGGCAGAGAATGCTGGCACCGGATGAAGCGGCTCCTCACCGTGTATCGCGTAGTGGTCACCGGTCCAATCTCCTGCATGGAGGGAGCGCCGCCACCACCTCCTCCTCCGCTGCTGTTGCTAAATTCCTCCTCATCCTCCTTCTCCTCATTGCTGTTGTCGTTGTTGGCATTGTCATTGTTGTTGTTGTTGCTGTGGCCGGGCCGGGCCTTCAGTAGCAGCACGTAGTGCAGCACGGGCTCAACATTGCCCGAGTCCCACGTGAGGGTGATACTCGTGGCCGTGGTCTCCGTGACGAGGGGAGTCCCGGGAGGCCGTGGTAAGGCTGCGCATTGTGGAGTTAACGAATTACGTTCGAGGTTAGCAAATGAGAAATTACTGCATTGTGAAAACCATAGACAGCGATGAAAAGGAAACTGGCACTATTTGGACACGTGTGTAGGATGAACAACAGGAAATGAAAATCACAATATATATTTAAAAATATGTATTTATATTGCTAAAGAATTCACTGAGCTATAAAGATATTTTCAGAGATGTCCAGTCGGGGTGGGTGAGAACATTACAATCACAACCAATAAAAAAACACAATCGGAGTGAAAAGTACAAGAAAAGTCAACCATCTTCATCTACCAGACAAAGCCCACTGAGGTATTAACTTATTTTTCAAAAGCAACCTGGCCACAAATGATCGCTCAACAAAGTGGCTTATCATTTGGACATTTATAGCAGCAAAATTATCTGAGTAGTCTAAACGTATGTTTCTAAATGTGAGAGGGAAAAACCACAGAGGACCCAGAGAAAAAAATCCACGTGACCATGGGGAGCGAGACATGCAAACTCCAAATATACAGGTGTCAGGGTCGGGAAAATGGAAGGAAAACAGGAAACAGAGTAAAGCCGAACAGAAAATGGCTTGGTGACGTAAGAGATCGGTGCCAGAAAAATGTGCACTACTTGAGCATACTGGCACAGGGCAGAGGAAAGTGGAAACAAATGACGACATGTGCAGTGCACACCTACAGGCTATCTGCCCATGGGTCGTGATGATGACGATGCTGACGAAGACCACATTGCAACATCACCCCGTGTCATTGGAGACTCATGGTCACTCGCAGGCTGGTGCTGCGTTCACCTTGAACGGCACAGGGACAGCTGCCATTAGGGAGTCCTCTAGGCTAAAAAACAAAATACAGCGTGCCATTGGAATAATTAAGAGGATATGTGATGCAAGGTGCTTTGAGTTGCTGAGGCATATAAACCTATAAATGCAAATCATTATCATTTGCACAGTGTGTCTTTGAAATACCAAGCTAATTCCATGAAGACAAAGGTACCAAATTACAGATTGCAATTTTTGTCGAGTATTCAACATTTCCTATTATATTAAAACACAAATAGTGTGTGATAAAGGCATACATAACTTTCAAATGACAAGCAATATAATAAATTTGGTCTAAACGGGTGGTGGAGCAGGGGCGGAGTGAGGGTTACAATACAGGACTGGGACTGCCTGGAACGTGACATTACGCGGTGGGGAGACGCAGCCATCAACGAGTCGAATTGCTTTGCACGCTGTTTCACTATAAGCTTCGGGGGTTGCAATTATTAATTATTAGTAAAAGAAATTCTGCGGTACACCTAAACCCATCCAGTGTATGCGGGAAAGGGTATATCTGCTCGTGTTATTCAGAGGAGGGTCTGTAAGTGACAGAATAAGTTAGCAAGGCAGTCAATTAAGGAAGCGAACAATCTGTTCAGGGATTCGAATCGACCAAGAGCTGTGCTCAAAGAAACAGGCAAATGCACATGCTAATGGCGAGGCGTCAGGTGCATGCGTGCACGCATTCTACACTGGTGCGCAAATGAGGCTGCAGCGCAGCATAACGTTCCTTTATTCGAGGTGGTGCATTTTGTCACAGTTTGTTCAGGGGTTTTGTCATTTTCAAGAATGAGTGTGAAGTGTCCTTAGACAAGCAAATATTTCCCCAGCCAATTCAAGAAGTCATTTGACTGCCAAGGAATTCATATTCTATAGTTCTTTCGGTAAAGTCACGTAGATAGAAAAAAAAGAATAATAAAATTATTAAAATTAAAAGTGAATAAAAATTTAGAAAAATATTACGACGTTTCGATTGCAACACAAGCGGTCGTCCTCAGGAACAGGGAGGTTAGCCTCTGAGGGCAAGCTGCTTATAAAGGTTTAGAGATGGGCGGGGCAGCTAATGTTAATGTAGAAGGCTCTGACACCGCCAGTAGGTCTACACCAATCAAAGCATAGAATATGAATTCAATAAGCATCCTATAAGATATCCTTAACAATATACCATATTCCGTAACCATCAGATAAGTCACAATTGATTGACTGAAATCGATATAAATGCTGACAAATTGAGGCATTCAAGTGTGTGTGAGAATAGTTTCCAATTCGTGCACATTTCTCCTTGAGACAGCAAAGATGTGACAAAGTAAAGATGAAACAGTGCACACGAGAAGGTAGAAGGCAGAACAAACAGCAACATGTAGAATGTGATATGTCCTCAGACGGACAGATGAAAATATAAATGAGACTAGAACAATTGAGAAATGCCAAATATACAAACAATATGAATGGGAGAGTACAAAGGACAGATATGACAAACTAAACAATTTGATTTACCAAGTAAAGCCCACTGGGCTATTAGCTCTTCTTCAGAAGTGACCTGGCCTCACACGCTAACTCATCGAAGTGGATTATCATGCGTGGGAATTCTTAGTAGCAGCCAAATAATATAAATGCATGTTTCATCTTCTTGGTTCTTTCGGTAAAGTCACGTAGAAGGGAAATAATAAAATAATACAAATAAAACATAATAAAATCATTCTCACGACGTTTCAGCCACAACGCAAGCAGCCGTCCTCAGGTGAAGACCAGGTCTGTCGGGGAGACAGCGTCTGAATGAGGACGGCTGCTTGCGTTGTGGCCGAAACGTCGTGAGAATAATTTTATTATGTTTTATTTTTATTATTTTATTATTTCCCTTCTACGTGACTTTACCGAAACAACCAAGAAGATGAATCCCTGCAGTCACGAAAGCTTTAAATCGAAATTTAAATGCATGTTTTTAAATGTGGAAGGCAAAATCGAAGGACCACCAGGTGGAGAGACCATGCAAACTCCAAATATACAATAGGCATCGTCAGCGTCAGGATCAAACCGACACAGCAATCAAAAGGAGATAACATCTCGGCACATGGCACCCCAAGAGACACAATGCACTTGGTTCGTGTACGTTAAGAGTATTATGCGTTATGTAGTGTGTATAGTATGTGCATGTAATAAATATGTAATGCATTGAGCTGTCTTTTTAGGAAAACAGGTCTCTGAATGTGTACATGTTTCATGCCGCTTCATGCTTAAATATTGTTCAGCATGACTCATCTACAATTCGCTATGGGGATGCTTCAGCATTGCTGCTGCTGCTGCTACTACTGCTGCTGCTACTGCTGCTGCTACTGCTGCTACTACTGCTACTAATGCTGCTGCTGCTACTGCTGCTGCTGCTACTGCTGCTACTACTGCTACTACTACTGCTGCTACGACTGCTACTACTACTGCTGCAGCTTGCTGCTGCTGCTGCTACTACTACGACTGCTACTACTGCTGCTACTGCTGTGTATCCTCACCCTTCACGGCCACCTGCACCACAGCCTCGATGACTCCCAGCGAGGACATGGCCACACACGTGTAGTTGTTGCTGCTTCTCACGTCCGTGAGCTGCAGCATGTTCAGTCCGATAGGCATCTCGTCGGCTGGGGTCAGAGCCTGCGGCAAGTCGGGCAGAAGTTTGGGAAACATACAATGGGAGTGATTTGCCCTCTCACCACATATTTTTGAAAGGAGACAAGATACGTTTTGCTCTACCCACCCCAAAAATTGGCTTCATGGGCTGCTTACCTACCAACTCGTGGCTGCTTACCTACCAACTTGAAAACGAATTCCATGTGACCACGACTATATCCACAATCGCGTCCACAACCGCGTCCACAACCAGGGGTTTAATGACCAAACCTCTTTCTGTGATTAGACAAACTGCCGCGATTCAGGGTCCTGAGCTGCTTCAAGAACCAACAATTTATTTGAAACTATGATAAATGTAGCAACCCCGAGTAACTGCAGAGTTCCATGTGAACCCATTATAACATATAATCATTTAAATAAAAATACACTTATTCTTACTTGAGTTTGGGAATCAATGTTAATCAATTAATTTATGCATCATTCTGATTTTGTATGGCAATGTGAAATTTGCAACATTATTTGTATACATCAAGGTTATTAAGCCGTTGTCTGACACATAATGCAACACATGTAAATATAGTTACACATTTACAAACGTAGGTTATCAATATGCTGTTGTAGTGAACTTCTAGTAAATAAAAGATCCTGACGTTTAAGCTAAAGGGCACTATTGTTTTTAACTAACCTGTTATTTCATTCATAAAAATATAGACAGTGTACACAAGACTCTGATCACAAAACCCAGTCTCCTCGATCTGAGACCGATTTCAAAACCCAGTCTCCTGGAGTCAAGTATCGTGAGACCCGGGCTGCCTCACCTGCGTGCCAAGCATCCACTTGACGAAGGGCATGGGGGAGCCCATGGCCACACAAGTGATGTTGATGCTACCGCCAGGCACCACCTCCTGGTTGGTTGGGACGATGGTGAAGCGAGGGGGGATGGTTCGCACTGCACGACAGATGCACAGAACACTGTGGGTGCATGGCACACATGTCTACATACAAGAGACGTACATGCACAAACAGGAGACATATGCATGCACATACCGGGGCACACACACATGGGCACACACATGCTGGATATGCACAAACTAATACACATACAGGGCACACACATGTACAGAAAACACATAACACAAGAGAGAAGGCAGGGTTGTATCCATGCACGTACAGGAGACACAAACACGAGACGAACACATACAGGCATGGGAGACATACACACACTTACATTTGTGAGACAAACACATAGGCACACACATATAGGATACAACGGGTACATACTTAACAAACAACAGTGTACAGATACCAGCAAACTGTTTAACCGTTACCCAATTATCCGCAAATTTGCATATCCGTGGTTGGCAAAACCCGATTCTCTATTCCAAATATCTGGCCATCCAAACATCCAAGCCCTGCATGCAATGCAAGTGCTGCTGCAGGTGGGCAGATGCTTTCGATGGATGGGTATGAGAAGGGGAGCCCGCTTGCCATCCTGTTAGCAGAGACTGCGTCGGACTGGTGCCTGAGGGGCAAGCATCTGATGATCGCGACCTCGTCCTGCGACATAAACCTTCGTCACAGAACGACCTCGAGGCTCCCCACGGCCTTGCCTGCTGCCGCGCCACATCTGGTTCGGTTTTGTCGTCGCATGTCACAGGTGGGCAGGGCTCTTCCAAATATCCACTCGGGATCACGGATAAATCGAGTTATTTGGCAAAATCCTTCTAATTATCCGGGATCTAGACCATAAATAAGTGGAATCATTCGGCAAATTCTTACAATTATCCGGAGAAATCCACGGCCCCTCGATTAAAGTCAAAGTCAATGCCCAGTTGGAACCATGGATATTAGGAACCAGGTACCTGTTCTCCCGTTTACCCCAGAGTTTGACTGTTGCAATACACACACACATATAAGACACATGGGGCCAGGAACAGAATGGGTTGAAGAAAATTCCCAATTTTGTATTCATATGTATGCAAGCACACTCAAACAATGCATACTTACACACAGATTAATGCACAAGCATGCATACAAGCACAAACACGGAGGCTCTCATACATCCACACACACACATATGCAGGAGCAAGCATATTAAAATGTAGATGCAAATGCACACACACAAAGCATGCACAAATATGAATACTATATAAGCACATATTTTAATATGCACACGTTAACCCAATGCATTCAAATACATTTACGCGTGCATTCGCATTGACACTTATTAGTAAAACATTAGCAAATGCATGCACATGCAATTTTATGCGGATATGACACATACGACATCAATGTGCATAACCCTAATATGTTTCATTAACATGCTCCCACACACATACGCACACACATAAACTCACACAGGCACGCACACACAAACGTACACGCGTACAGAAACAGGCACACACAATAGGCGCAAGCATAGACACACACAAACATGTACAAAACAGACAAAGCGTTTCCCTTTAGACTTATAGAACCTTGGGACAAATGGTGTTCGTGAGCACCTGTTAAGACTTTTGGTGGTGTGGCCAGCACCACAACTGGTCGCTTTCAGTGTTAATACATTGCATCAAGAACTTATTTAAGGCTGAGGTTCAGACACCCCTTGCCAGTGACGTTATTCATGGCCGGGAATTAGACTCAAGTCACTAGATTTGTAGCGCATTGCGCTAGCCATTACATCAAAGATGAAGATCACCTGTATAGCCTTAAAATACTGTTTGGGCAAGTGCTGTTAGCGAGCACCGATGCAGGCCGACACGGCACACGAGGGAGGTGGCTGGCCAGTTCCACGCCCATTTGCCTCTGTCTCACGAGTGGCAAGACATTTACACACCGCACCAGATACACATTTTAGGCTGAGTCGATCTAGGGTGAAGCCTAGAACCAGTTAATCAAATTATCACCGGTGTTGGTCATGAGCGGGAATCGAACTCCGGGCACATTCACACACATACATAGACAGACACTGGGAGACACCCAACTGTGTGTTTGTGTGTGCGGGAACCTGCATTCAAAGCAAAGTAATTAAGTCACACAATCACAAACACATGTGTTCGCATTCACGTGCATGCGAACAAATTAACTGAAGGCAGTGGAAAAACCAAGCCACTTTTCTGTGACCAAGAGTCTTGATTGAGATGTGGCTCTGGGAGACTGGGTTTCAGGATTAGAGTGTTGATAGAATCTGGAGCCTTCATTGAATCTCATCCTAAGACCCGGTTTCCTGCAGCTGAATTTCAATGAAGATTCCAATCCCGATGTGCGTTTTTCTGGAGCCGAGTCTCAATCAAGACATAACGTGGTCAGGCTAGCAGTGTCTTCTTTTAATAATGCACATGTGCATACACACGTGCGCTCTCTTGCATGTGATTCAGTGCACACAGATCTCCCTGTTGATGCATAGCAGCGTGCATATGCATCAAATGCACACATCAGTGTGCACGCACATCACAATGCTATGCCGTATACACTTCAATAAGTGCATATCAATATGTATGTATGTGTGCACGCACACATACATACATGTGGACCACATTGTGATACACAGGCAGTCACTTAATTGGTTTCCAATTAGAGGTAGGAGAAATTACTCCGCTTAGAAAAATATATATTAAAGATAAATCTGTTCTTCTTTTTCACTGCATCCTAAAGACATAAGCAAGTAAATAACTTAATGACATGTAAGATGATGTGCTGCTCTTGAGTGGGATAAAGGCTTTAATATAATAAACAACACCTCTTCGAGCAAAACATGGAATTGGAAACTCAATGATAGTGACCTGAATACATGCAAGCACATATTATAATCACGTACGTAATTGTAAACAGTCAGAAAGTCAATTGTTTCCTGCTCAAACGAGTTGTGGGCCCAGCACTCATCTACATTGTCGACCCTGAATCAGCAGTAACAATTTGACGTTCCTAAGGCAGGGGTCAGTCCCTCTAATAGAACCACTGTTGACTTCACAGTCATGGCATTTACATGCTGAATATGAACACATATCTATATTACACAAGTACAAATACACAATTAACATACACATTATTTGGCAGTGCTAATGAGTGAATGATTATTTAGCTATGTGCTATCTGTCAAAAGTATCCTTTAAGGGTGTATCTTACAGTGCCAATTAGTATTATGGTAAATGGAAAACTTTATGTATGTTATTTGTGTGCAATATAAATACGTTAATAAAACGCTGTGTGATATCAGAATCGCATTCCTATTAATGTGATCATTTAAAATCAAGTCAAAGTGTCTGCCCTCCTCAAATAATCCATGGGCGGTGTTCATCTATGCTGGTGGCCACGAGCTAGAGGGTAGTCATACCGCATGCCCGTGGCAGGGACCAGTCTATAAATAAGACAAAATACTGCTGACTTGCCAAAAAACGGTGCTAATCATTCTATTGACCGCAGAAGGATTATTGTGAGCAAAGGGTCATACAGCAAGCAGCAAAAAAACAATCGCCAACCTGTGCTCTTGATGCCAAAGGGAAAAAAAATCCCCAAATAGGAACAATGTGCTTTGATTTTAAACAATGGTGTACTATGCGTTGTATCACATAAACATCTTTCATGTGTAATGGATTTATCTATGAGCTCCTTTTGTCAGTATCAAGATATTGTATGATAACCGCTTAACATGAGTTATTAATGCTTTGGTGTTCGCATTATCCTTGAACTGTTTCGCGTTTTGGCAGCCTTTGGTCTCACACTGGTGAGACAAAGCCATAAAAGAGACGAATTCTGGTGAAGGCCAATCAGTTTCAAGGACAGTGCATATATTATTATCAAAGTACTATATTTGTTTGCACTTTCCCCCACAAGAAGTGTGGTTAATGCAGACTAGATGCCTTATAATAGGTGTCTATTTGGTGTTTGAACATCTTAACACCTGCATTCTTGCCGGAAACGTAACGGATGACTGAAACATAATTTTAGATAATTATTGTAGTTTATGATGACACTACAGTACATAACACGGAGTTTCACTCCCCTTCCATAGAATGTTGTGTACTGCACTTGTTTCCCGTGGGAACTCATTATGTATTTAGGCCTTAAGTTTGAACAAACCAAAAAGTTCAGATTGTTAACTGAAAAGGAAGAGTACAGAGAAATTGCACAACTTGTCCAAATGCCCCCTTTGTTATCCACACTGAATTATGCATTAGCCCCTTCTTAATATTGCTCACAGTCGACTGTGTTCCCAGGTACTATTAATTAGGCCCTTTCCCACCACTGCAACCTAATAATGACAACTGTGAACTGTCGATAATTTGTCACTCACTAATAATTATTTCTAATTATTAAATCAGCATTAACAATTATTAAATAAGCAATAATAATTCTTAATAATTATTCATGCTTATTTAATGTGTACTGTAAATGTGTTTACTGTATGCCATTCATTTTTACGTGTATGTTGAACCTTTGTCGCACCCTACGTAGCCAACCGTGCTAATCGGAGCCGAACAATGCACACGAGCATAGCGTCATAGAATAAGAGGGCTGTACAGTGGTGGTAAGTATTGCTCTGCAGTTATTGCAAGTGCCATCTGTTCCTTCACACAAAAAATGTTCCCTTGAAAGGGCATGGTACCCCACTGCTTTTAGAGTTCTCCATTCAACGTATAAATGTTGTCTCCAAATGACTAAACAGCAAAAATCCCCCATTACACTAAAGTAACAACATATTGACAAATAAAGCACAGAGGAAACAGAGTATTGGGCCATTCCAATGACAAATCAGCAAATGGCTCACACAGGAATTTAAAAACCCAGCAACATTGATACCACCACCCAAAAAGTGTTTACTCACAAACCCAGCAGGCTCTACATGTACTCACTTAGAAAATGTCAAAAGTATGTATTGGTTCTGTGAGTTTTTATGCCTATTTGACACCATAGAATGAGGCCTGTTTTCATGTCCAGTTCACACTACGCATTGAGAATTGGGATGGTGGTATGGGTCCCGCGCATGTCAGCAGCAGATGTTGGTCAAATAAGTGGGGGAAGAAGACAAGAGTGAAGAAATGAGCAACGGGAAGTCTGCGATGGCAGTCTTATAATAGTTCAGTATGACGAGACCTATGTTGAGCACAATTCACAATAAATGTAATCTGCTGTATTTTCGTGTCATTTTGTCCTGTGTATAAAGTCCAAGCGTCTCCCTGCTCCAGTCAGCAAAGGGCAGCAGCCATCTCCACTGGTGGCCATGGGCCAATGGTAAAAAAATTCCACATCCCTATATAGTGGGGATCAGTTCCTCCAAGCACTTGAATGTAGAAAAAAAGTAACAACACCTTGAATGCCATTGCACTGATTTAGGGTAATTTCTACTCTTCATGTTCACATATTTACGGTAAGTAAAGTAAACCTCGGAATGCTTGTCCACAAACCTCCTAATATTGTATTATTTTGATTTGTATACGGATAGGGCATGCAGTAAAGTCATAGGCAACAGCAAGCTTGCACTTACAACACATGCTCAGATTACAAACAACACATGCATTACCGACACATGCACAACAGACGAGACACGTGCAGTTGTTCGGACGGGCAAACGACGGTCGGAAATTTTTAATTAGATTATTTTTTTATAAAACAACTCCACTTCCCCCTACGTCAGAACCGTGTGTTGGGATGATGATCATGATGCGAAAGTGATGAAATAAGGAGGGGGGAAGGTGTTTTCTTTTCGAAATAGGCAGTCTCTGGTTTATGAAGGTCCGATTTACTACGATCCACATTTATGACATTAATATGCCACCATGGATCGATTTGCGACGCAGAAATTTGATTCACGACGCATCTTCCGACATGACTCTGAACACAATTTGAACAGAGTCAGTCTGCTTTCTATGTGACTTGGCGTGGAGCTTTTTGTTATTCTCAAGTGTTTTTGTGCATTTTTACCTCTTAAACCCTCTTAAATATGGCTGATGAAATTAAAACGCAAAGGAACATGATGCTTTTACTGTTTCTACGGGTTTCCAGGAACTCATTGTATCGTAATAATGGTGACCGTCTGTATTCAAATTCTCTAAATTATATTTCGAGTGCACTATTGGCATTGTATTGTAATGCGACTATAACATTTCCATTTGGAAATTTCTATTTGGAAATTTGCTGAAATATGTTTTTAACATCAACTCAAGTCAGAGGACTGCCAAGACATTTCAGTTCAAATAATTACAAATCTACAATAGGAATACAGATTTTTAATTCCCAGCAAAGGGTGTTGGTCACTTGGCAGTCATACTTTAGCCAGGCTCAGATCTTCTTGGTTCTTTCGGTAAAGTCACGTAGAAGGGAAATAATAAAATAATAAAAATTTTACATAATAAAATAATTCTCACAAATTATTTGAGAATAATTTTATTACGTTTTATTTTTATTATTTTATTATTTCCCTTCTACGTGACTTTACCGAAAGAACCAAGAAGATGAATCCCTGCAGTCACGAAAGCTTTAAATCGAAACAGGCTCAGATCATCAACTAATTACACTTGAAAACCCAGTTTCATCATAGGTGGTTAAACCCAGATTCAAAACCAGGATCTCAGTGATGCTGGCTAAGTGTCTATATCACATCCATTAGGGACCCATTGAGCCACCCAGCCACCTCCGAACCTGCGATTGTGGTGTATGCTGCTGAAAGTATGTAGTGACATGAACAATGTTCAAACAATTTGCAAAGTCACTTTGTAGTTTTTGTTTCTTAAAAAAACACACCAAAGTCATTATGAACAGCAGTTAAGTCCCCACTTCATATATCACCCTTCTATACACATTACATAACACATAACACAAAATGCTAATTGGCCCCACATTCCAATGCAGGAGATTTCTAATGAAGTTTGGAAATTCAACAAGGTTTCTGAATATAGGACTCAGAATACTGCATAAACATTCATATTCACTAGGTGTGCAATGAATTGGCTGAATTCCAATAAGGAAATAGAGTGATTTTGCAAGCTGTTTTGTTCGTTAAATTTAACTCTGATTCATACATACACACAACCACAATCATCTTTACAGGCAGCAAGCGCTGTTTGCGAGCACCTTTAAAGGCCAGAATGGGGCAGGAGGGGTGAGTGCTGCAAGTTCTAACACACTGCCGCAAATACTCAGTTGACCTAGGGGAGGCCCAGGACAGGTTCAGATAACGCTTGCCACTGATATTATCCATGGCCGGGAATCGAACCTAGGTCGGCGGGTTCGTGATAGTGCACGAACCACTGTGCCAACGCTCCCCATACCCACAATATATCCACAGGCACACAGGAATATTCACACTATGCAGGTGGCATTAGTAGATGGATGAAGTGGAGCGATGTGAACCTTACCCCGTGTCATATAGAGATTTTAACAAAAATAGCCCAAGTACGGAGGAAATTCTCGCTCACATGCACATCCCAACACATGCATTCAGCGTAACTTACACACCCGCCATTGTTGTCCTTGTCATTACACCGGTAATGTGTCTGCTCAATACGTAAGCGGTTGTGATTTATATTTAGGCATGCACATGCAACAACATTCACCGTCAAACGACCGACAATCAAAACGATCCTTGATTAAATTTGATTGAATTTAATATTTGTATTTCAAGAGTTTTTTTTTATTTGATGGAATTGTAAATTTAAACGGCGATCCCGCGGAGACCTCGTGCAATCAATAAAACTAATTTTTAAAATATATGTTCACCGACTGAAATTCGGCCAGAAGATCGTATGATGCATTTAGGAGGGGGGGGGGGGGGGGTACCCAAACGAAACCAGGCACTACACTAAACACACAGACACTGACCTTTTCGGAGTCCTGAAGGGAGATGAGGGGAGAGGTGGTGGTGGTGTTGTGGTTAGCGTTTTTATGACATGGAATGGGAGGAGGAAAAAAAACCCAGGGAAATGCAGAGAACGCAGGGGGAGAGGGAGGGATTGGAGCATTCGGGGAGGTCAGGGAAAGGGGTCGAAAACAACAACATCGAGGGAAAACATAGAGAGTAAAAAATGCCGGCATTCAAACGCATTAAGATACAACGCGATTCGGAAAATGACACGGGGATCCGTGAAGTTAAAGGCTGCCTCGAGATACTGTAGAATCCTGACACCATGCATGTGAAGACACAACGACCTCCTTTACAGATACAATTAAGACAATAAACGGCTCTTATCTTTTAGATACATACCTAGGGTGTGTGTCCCGGGTTCTCAGAGACAAGTTTCAAGCTTCGTTTGTGAGAAAAACGAATTTAAAATGAAAGTCAATCGCATGTGTTTCAATACGTCCCTTTATTGACATCACGAGAGCATTCAAATAGTTTTTTTGCACGAAAATTCACGCTCCTGTCAGTTAGGAACACAAAACTCAGGTATGTATCTCAAATATAAGAGTTGTTTGTTTATTAGGTTCCATCTTCCATGAGAGGTTTGTTACGTTTAGGCAAAGCCAATTTATCTAACAGGCATCAGAGCCTCTTTAAGATAACTTCACGTGAAGCAACAGCCCTGGAAGATGACGCCACAGACCCCACTGTAATAGAAGCCACGACTTCAATATTGTAAAAGGCCTCTCTCAGCCAACACTAAATGGCGATCAGAAAAAGAGTGGTGCACTGTGTGTCAATAAACCCATACTCAATTATTTTATGTATATGAGCTGGCCTCAGCCTAAATAAGTGAGAAAACCAATCTGTAATGTGTTATTTTCTAAATTTGTACTGTCATTGATTCATGGGATTCGATATTGAACTCACTACACATGACGACCTGCTTTTATTGCGGGTGGGTGGAGACCGAGATCCAAATCCGTGATCTCAACGCTGCCAGCTCAGTGTCTCCAACACAGCTAATATGAAACCTTTGAGCACAGCCATAGAAAGACACTCGGCTCCAGGGTTTCATCTGATGCCTCAATGGTGCTGACTTTGTATGGAGTGAGTGGCTCGCAAAAATAAACACGCTTTTATAAGTAACATTTAAATGAACCACCACTTGTGCCCTTTGTTTAAGTAGGTGAGAGCTGATTGAGATTGACCACGACACTGTGGTTATTTTTTAAGGAAATTTGACAACTGGGCTGTGATGTCACCCGTGGCTCGCAATGGCCTGTGTTTATCGCGAATAATGTCACAGGGTTTTAAACATCCACTTTACAGCAGATGACACATTGATTTAAAATAGCGAGTCAAGGTTAAGTCCAACCGGTGCAACCTGAGCCAGCCATTCCTAAGTTGAGGGCCATTCTTTCCCAAGGATAACCATTGTTGACTTCCAACAAGGTCGTACTAATTTTGTTGACCTTTGGAGGCATAATATGCTAAGTCAACCCCCATCGGATGTTGGTTGATCTTGCAACTTTATTCACGCGAGTCAACCGCAGCGCCACAAGATAATTGGAAAACACGTGGTAAAATATGATGTTGTAAATATGTTGCATAAAATGTTATTGCATTTAATAAAAACACAATTTCATATTCACTGTTTCATATGCACCTCTAAGTCACTGTAATACTGTACTGTATAATAAAATACCTAATGAAAATGAAAGACAAGGTGTCAAATTAGAGCTCAAAGTGGTAATATGTTTAAATATAATTAAGATATTAATCTCAAATTATTATATATGTAAAAATATTCCTCTTCAACATATGAAACCTTTAATTATAACCCACGGTAAATGAGTGAAACTGGCCAATCAATAATGAACGAGTCAGATCATAGCTCAGGTTATACCTTAACAAAATATGTATTTATGATTTATCAGCAGCTTAAAATTTCAGCGTTAAAACTTAACAGTTTATTTGTTCACAAATTAGCTCAACATCCTCTCATACGATTAACGAAAAATCCAACAAACAAATGGCTCTAATATTGTAGATACACACCTTGAATGTGTGTCCTAGGCTGTCCAAAATTAGCTTGAAGCTTCATTCGTGAGAAAAAAAGACTTTCAAGTTGTGGTCAAGCACATCATCATAACACTCTCGTGACATGATTTCACAATCAAATGATGCTCCTGACCGTAATTGTAAAGTCCTTATACTCATTAACATAGCTTTAAACTCATCTTGGACAGTTCAGGACACAGAACCTGGGTACATATCAAAAATGGAATAGCCTTTTGATCCTTGGATAGCATCTTCCTTAATTATTAATGTTTCACAAACTCCGCACAAAATAAAAAGTGCCTGAGCTGAGGCCTAAAGCAAGGGCAGTTTCCTAGTTTGGCCATGAAACCTAGGAGGAAGCTTGGTTGGGCAGACAAACGAAGCAAGCCCTAGAGACCTCACATCACTAAGCCAAACGCTTAATAACATCACGATGGGGTAAGGAGACAGCGTCGTCCTGGCTCAGACACAATCGACCTCTCACTCGGTTAAGCATTCGTACCTTTAACGAAGAGCTTGGCTGGCGCAGAGAAGCGTGTACCCACACTGTTTGTAGCCACACACTCGTATTTGCCTTGGTCCGAATCCTGGCTGTTCTCAATTTGAAGGGCCCCTGCAGTTACAGGGATGGCAAGATGAGAGGTTAATGATGATTGCGATGCAGTAATTATCATCATAATGACATGAGAAAGGTCCCAAAACAACGCTGATTTTAAGACTCGGTCTGCTGAAGTCGAGTCTCAAAAGGTGCCAGTTGACTTCGAGTTTAAAATAAAATCGATCTTCGGGCCTTCCATTGACAAGGAAGATATAAATGGGGAACGCATCGTGACATCAGCCTTACCTCGTATTGGAGTACTGCCTGTGAGAGACAGAGATGCAGGGAGAGGAGAGAGAAAAAGGGAATGGGGAAGATATGTTGAGAGGAAACACAAAACTACACAATGGTTACATAATTTACTCACAGGCAACATGTATCAACAAGCTAATGTACCATGGCAAAGTGGATAATTTACAAAATTAACACAGGAATTGAGTATCATGTGAGAACTCAATAACTTTAAACAAGCAGAACTAATTTTATTCTCGTAGGCGACGGTTTAATGTGACATTCAAAATATTTTCCTCCCTTATCCCTAGGACATGCTAATTATTATGTGGGTGACATTTTGTCACGACATGAAGACATTTAGAACCCTCACTAACAGCAGTAACATCACATGATGATGGAGAATGGCTTCTGCTTGATGACTCCCACAAAACTACAGTACGTAATTATTTATAAAGTTCATATTTTAACTATTGTTTTTTGACAATTTCTGTTCAATCGAGCTGTTGACATCTCGTGTGTTTGGGACAAAGCATTCATTCAGAATTATTGCAGAGTAATGCAACCCCGTGTGTTAAGAGAACGAGCACGTGGCAAGAGATTTCATAGAACAAGTAACTTTTTTAAACCTACGAAACAATGAAGGGCAATTTCTCACAAGTCTTGCTACAAATGTGTAATAAAAGACTCGACCACGGTATCTGGCTTGGTATCCTTTATTCGGGTTCGTCTACTTTTCCCACACGGCTCTCTCCCTTTGAGACCCTCCGCTCGGTGCCGACGCTGCTGTCGCTCCCGTAGCCTCTAGCAGCCTCGCTGCTGATCTCCTCGTGTCGCTCCCGTAGCCTCTAGCAGCCTCGCTGCTGATCTCCTCGCGCAGCCTCTCCGGCTGTCCTCGCTGCAGCTCCACCACTGCTCTCCCTCTCTGAACAGTCCCACTGCTGCCTCTTCGTGCAGCCTCGCTGGCTGCTCTCGCTGCAGTCTCGCCGCTGCTCCCTGGGTTGGTCACCGCTGGCCGACGGTGCCAATCCGCTCTCCGAGTGTGTGTGGCGATCTCGCCACTCCTCCCAGCCTTCGCCCTGCGTGGCCTCACCCTAGTCCAGTCTCCAACAACCCCCCTTCCTCTTCCGGTTTCTCCCCTTAAAGACCCGAACCCTTCTCCCACGTGACGTAACTCCTCCCCCCCGTGACGTCACATCCGGAAGGTCGTTTACGCCTGCATTACACCACCCTCCCCCGTAGAGAAAACCCAGCCGACCTCGGCTGAACAAAACTCCGAACAGTAATGCGGGCGAAACCGACCCTGACACACTAAAGGACACGAAGCATGCAATAATTATAACAGTAAGAACAACAACACAACATAACAATCAACGAAACGTAAGAGATTTAGAACGTGTGCGGGTCGCCGGCCCGTCCCGGACGGTCGGCGGCCCTCCCGCAGAGTGACAGGCCGCAATCCTCCTGTCGCTGTTGGAGGCCCACCAACGTCCCGTGTCCCCGAAGGCTCAGCCCCGGAGGTGTCCCGCGATTGTGCTTGCAGCGGGGTCGGAAGGGCTGCAGGGCTCGGAGTTCCCGCAGTCCTGGCAGGCACCCCCCGAGCAGGGCCCCTCGTCACCTGCGGTGTCACGGCCGGTCTGTCTGGAATAGGCACGACAGGCGCTCTTGCAAGATCAACGGACACAGGCAAGGAAGAGTCGGCAGCAACAGACCCTGGCAAGGCAACATCAGGAGATGACGCATCAGGTAGGGGAGCAACATATGGCTTCAAGCGCGACGTGTGAACAAACCAGCGACGAGATCCAATCCGAACACGTGCCGACTGCGGGTTGGGAACGTCGATGAGGCGGACGGGCCCTTGCCAAGGTTTATGCAATTTAGGAGAGGTTCCTGGCCGCACCTGCGGGCAATGGAGCCAGGCCAGGTCCCCAACCTTCCAGGGGCACTCCACCTTGGAACGTCGAGCATACCGCTCGTTCCGGGCCTGAGCTTTGGCCGTAGCCACGCGGGCACCCTCCCGCGCCTCCGTGACCCGGCGAACGGTGTCCCGAATGTAATCTGGGAGTGGTTTACCAGGTCCCCTCACACCGGTTCCCAACTGCACATCCATCGGCGGCACGTTTTCCCGACCATACATAAGGAAAAACGGCGAATATCCTGTAGCCGCATGAGGCGTCATCCGGTACGCCGAAAGCACCCCAGGGATGTGCAGATCCCAATCTGATTGTTGTTCACTCACCGTGTGGCACAGCATGGCAGACAATGTCCGATGCAGCCGTTCGACCATACCATCCGTTTGCGGATGGTATGTGGATGTCCGTACTTTCTTAGTCCCAAGAGCCGCGCACACTTCCGCCAATAATTTAGAAGAAAAATTTCGGCCCTGGTCCGTGAGGAGTCTCTCCGGCGCACCCTTGTCCATAACGTACCCGAATAGAAAGGCCTCGGTAATAGCCGCGGCCGATTGGTCGGGCAACGGCCAGGCCATCGGCCAACGGGAGAGGTACTCGACCCCAACCAGCAAATATTTATTACCCCTCGCAGATGGTGGGAAGGGTCCCAAAATGTCCAGTGCCACCAATTCATTAACCCGAGACACCTGAATAGACTGTATAGGCGGCACATAAGGATGTTTAGGTGGCTTACGCCGGGCACAATCAGGGCACGCGCGCACGTGCCCGACGACATCTGTCGCCATGCCGTGCCAAAAGTAATGACGTTGCAACGTCAATAGGGTCTTTTGCACACCCAAATGTAAGAGCGTGTCACAATGGAGAGTCCTAATTAACTCGTATCGCAGGGACGCTGGCACAACCAGGCGCCAGCGTTCCTGGAATCCTTCCCTCCACATGAGCAGACCATCCCGGAGAGCGGTTTCCGGCACCCCACCCGTACCCGGACCCCCACTCTCCACCGCAGACCGCTTCCGTAAGGACAACAACAACTCATCCATCATTTGTTCCCGAATCCACACAGACCGTGGCAGATTCAAAACCCCATCAGTCGGACCCGGCTCCATCGGAGCATCCGGCCTCTCGACGGCCAACGCAACCGGCTGAGGGGGAGATAGAATCGGCGTACACCTATGCGTCCCCGACGCGCACGCGCAAGGGGAGCGCTGCGGCAATCTTGAAAGTGCGTCTGCATTCGCATGGCGCACCCCCTTCCGATGGTGAATTTGGAAGGAAAATTATTGCAGCGTGTCCAACCAACGCGCCAACTGGCCGGATGGCTGATCCATCTTAAGAGCATACTGCAAGGCCGCATGATCCGTACGCACAATAAAGGAACGACCGTACAGGTACGGTCGAAATTGGCGTAGAAAAAAAACAACAGCCAAAAGTTCCCTGCGAGTGACACAGTAGCGGGTTTCCGCGGAAGACAAAACCCGGCTACCATACGCCACCACGCGCTCCACACCCCCTTTAGACTGAGACAACACCGCGCCAATACCTGTGTCACTCGCGTCCGTATCAAGAATGAAGGGGTGATCGAAATCCGGATAATCCAACGTCGGCGCCGTAGCCAATAGATCGCGCAGGCCCTGAAAAGCCGCCTCTTCCGGCGGTCCCCAACCAAATTTTCGTCCTTTACCCGTAAGGAGGTGCAAAGGCCTCGCGATCGTCGCAAAATTTGGAACAAATCTCCGATAATATGAGGCGAATCCCAAAAACCGACGTACATCCCCCACGGTGGCCGGAGTTGGCCAATCCCGGACGCACGCCGTTTTGTCCGGATCCGTGGCCACCCCCTCAGCACTCACGATATGCCCCAAATAACGGACGGACCGTTGCAGTAGGTGACATTTCTTTGGCTTGAATTTCAAATTCGCGGAACGCATCCTCGTGAACACCGCCTCCAACCGCCGTAAATGTTCATCAAATGTGCGGCTGAAGACGATATCGTCTAAATATATGAGACATGTCTCCCACTGCAACCCCGTCAATACCAGCTCCATCAACCTTTGAAATGTGGCAGGGGCCGCATTCAGCCCCATCGGAAGACAATTGAATTGAAATAACCCCTGCGGCGTACGGAATGCAGTTTTCTCCCGTGAGGGCTCGTCAAGGGGAAGCTGCCAGAATCCCGAAGAGAGATCCAGCGTAGAAAAGAACTTAGCCCCCGACAAGGCATCGAGGGAGTCGTCCATACGCGGCAGGGGATACGCATCTGCCACCAATATTTTATTCAATTTCCGGAAATCAACACAAAATCGCAATTTGCCGTCCTTTTTCTTGACCAAAACAACAGGCGCGCCCCATGGGCTGTTAGATGGAGATATTATGTCCGCAGCCAACATGTCATCCACTGCCCCCCGAACGTGTTCTCGCTCGGCCGGACTCATCCGGTGCGAGTTCAACCGAATAGGGGCAGCGTCCCCTGTGTCAATATGATGGTAAAGCAACGAGGTGCGTCCCAAATCCAAATCGTCGGAGCTAAACACATCCGAATACGTCAATAACAATTTATGAATCGCACAACGTTGTTCCTCGGACAGGGAAGAATTTTCCTCACATAAGTCGGCAATCCAGCGATTATCCGAAGCTACCGGCTCGGAAACACCAGCAACCACGCCCTGGCAGTGCAGGCAATCCTGTGCCGTAAATGCCGCAGTGGCATGTGCCACAACCGTACCAGCCGGGACACACACGTTTTCGGTACCCGCCTTGAGCACCTGCAAAAACGGTAATTGGTCCGGCCGGACGATGGTCTGCGCCCCAACCAGCGCCAATCCGGCCGTTATCGTGGCTGACGGTGACAACAAGACCCCAACCGCTCCTAGCCGATCAGGCAGGGGCTTCCGATACCGCAAAGGAATAAGCATCTGTGAGCCAGGTGGAATGTCAACGGATACTACGGATAACGCCTGCACCTGTGCGGCAGGAGCAGGTCGCCCCCAGGGCGACGGCAGAAACGAGATTTGACGGCCACCCGGCAATTCAATACAATTCTCATTAATTTTGATCAAAATGGGCATCTTAGCCAGAAAATCAGTTCCCAGTAAACAAGGAACTGCCAGAGATCTTGAAATTAACACAATTCCTGAGGCCGACACTTCCCCGATAGATATTTTAGCATCCACCTGGCCCACAATGCCCATGCTACCCCCGTTCGCAGCGACGCACGACCCGTAAACCGGACGCACGGCCCCCGGTGGGATGCCCAACAGATGGAAAATGACATCCGATATAATAGTCGCGGACGCTCCGGAATCAACCAAAATACGCACGTCCACCCCTTGTATAGACCCCGGTACAGTGGACGAACCCGTAGCGGCCGCGACGACCCTCCGTGCCAATTTACGCCACTGCGTCACCGAGCGACAAGGCCCCGTCGATGGCCTCCCCTTAATAACAACACCCGGATCGCACGACAACGGTGATGGGTGAGGTGCAAAGCCTTGCCGGGTGTCTGGTGCGCACCGACTTGCCTGTCTTGGCGGTTCCTTCTTTGGCGCGACCGTTGACGAGGCCTCCTGCTGGGGCGGACCCGGGACGCGGGCCCAGCAGTCCCTGGCGTAGTGGCCCTTACGCCCGCAGCGGAAGCAGTCAACGTCGTTGCGCCGTAGCGCAGGCCCAGCGTCCTGCCGGGCCCGTACCGGTGGTGCAGCGCGCGGGGCCGGCCCACCGCGGCCTGACCATGGACCAGAGGCGGCCGTCAGCTCCTGAGGGCCCCCCCCATCCAGCACGTAGACCGCCTTCTTAGGGTCCCAACCCAAGGCGCCTCCCTCGACGATGGGCCCCCCCCATCCACGCCGCGACTTGCTTCCACCGGCGGAGGTTAAACTGTGCATCTAGACATTTTGCTGCCGCCCGGGAAGTCAGCTTCTCGTGGCCACACACAGGCATGGGAATCCCCAGATCCCGAGACAGCTCGAGCATCTTACCTAAGATGAGAGGCTCGAGCAGGTCAGGCTTCGTCTCCGGATATGCGGCCATAGCCAACTCCAGCACCGCACCCCTATATGCCACCGGCGAATCCTCAGGCGCTCGCTGTCGTTGAGCAAATCGGCGATGAGCATCATCAGGTGGCTCGTAAGCGTCCGCCATTTCGTCAAAAACTCCACGTAGTGTTTTCTTCTTTTCGGCCGTTATGGAACGAAAGAATCTGACCGACTCGTCATCAAGAAGAGTCGGCAAAACTTCCAAAGCCTCAGCGTCGGTCCACCTAGCAGAACGTACCGCCGCCAAAAATCTGCAGGCGAAAGCGCTCCAATCGCCCCCGATGGAGAAATCTTTGACCGTAGTAAGATGCCGACTGCGACTCCTTAGCGCGCCGTCCTCAAGCGATGGTTCATCCGGTGGTAGGTTCAAAATGGCGTCGAACCGCGGCGTGGTCAAGATGGCGGCTTCCCGCCGCGGAGCGCGCAAGATGGCGGCTTCGTGCTGCGTGGCTGATGGCGTCGACAGCGAAGGCAAGGCGGCGGCCTGTGGACCACCCTCAGCTCTCCCCATCGCCGTCCTCGGCGTGACGAGGTGACATAACTGCGCCAGTACGTTCTTGAGAGTCTCAAGCTGCTCCGCCATCTGTTCCCATGGTGCTGACGGGCCCGCCGACGCGGCGACATCTTCAACTCCCGTTCCCGCACTCGCTTCAGCAGGGCTCTCCTCCACCACCGCAGCTGAATCCATCGTTGGAGGAAGGTCGTCGTCGGACAAAGAAGCAGATGATGGCGTCGGAATATTATTTTTTCTTAGTTGCTTCGACATGCCGTTACACTTCCAACACCAGTGTAATAAAAGACTCGACCACGGTATCTGGCTTGGTGTCCTTTATTCGGGTTCGTCTACTTTTCCCACACGGCTCTCTCCCTCTGAGACCCTCCGCTCAGCGCCGACGCTGCTGTCGCTCCCGTAGCCTCTAGCAGCCTCGCTGCTGATCTCCTCGTGTCGCTCCCGTAGCCTCTAGCAGCCTCGCTGCTGATCTCCTCGCGCAGCCTCTCCGGCTGCCCTCGCTGCAGCTCCACCACTGCTCTCCCTCTCTGAACAGTCCCACTGCTGCCTCTTCGTGCAGCCTCGCTGGCTGCTCTCGCTGCAGCCTCGCCGCTGCTCCCTGGGTTGGTCACCGCTGGCCGACGGTGCCAATCCGCTCTCCGAGTGTGTGTGGCGATCTCGCCACTCCTCCCAGCCTTCGCCCTGCGTGGCCTCACCCTAGTCCAGTCTCCAACAACCCCCCTTCCTCTTCCGGTTTCTCCCCTTAAAGACCCGAACCCTTCTCCCACGTGACGTAACTCCTCCCCCCCGTGACGTCACATCCGGAAGGTCGTTTACGCCCGCATTACAAATGTATAATTGACTGCATACATTAGTATTGCTATTCATGAAATACTATTGCCGAGGAATGAAAAAGCAGAGGTGAAGTGAGTAAAAGAGGGAGGGGACAAGAGGAGAGCATGAGATTGAGTGCAACGGCGAGTGGGGAGAGAATGAAGGCCGAGCTGAGAAAGAGTGAATGAGAGGTGGAGGCAGAATTGGAGAATGAGTAGCAAACAATGGGGGGGGGGGGGGGGGCAAGGAATAAATGACTTTAACATACTATTTAGCCGAAATCAAACAATACATTTTCTTGCAACAATGTTGCTGTATGTGTTACTCTATTTGTCATGCGCTGCGACACAGGCGAAACAAAAGTTGCACGTGTCTGCAACTCACAGGCATGTTTCTGAAAATCATTTTGAAAATGTAATTCATCACTGAAATAATAAAACCTGAGCACACTCCTGACGATGATTTCAAAGTCTCTTTCCTCAAAAATGAAACATATGTAACAGTACAGATTATACATACAAGACGGTGCTGAGAAAATAGTATCAAATTAAAACGACTGAGACAGTACAGATGAGATGGTACAGAGACAAAAAAAGACCTGATTCTGAAATCGAAAAGAGAGCTCTAATTGTGACATCGAATTTCAGCGAAGTGAAATGAGTGGTGAGTGACTCATTACAGGTCGAATGGAAACCCTGCAGCCACTAAAGATGCTACCTGGGGCGCAATAGCAAAAACCTGTCCTCTTGAATTGTGACACCAAATCATTACAATTTATAGAATAGCAGAGGCTGTGAATATTTACATAGCCATAAAATGTGGGACAATTATGATATTTAAAATTCTGTAGAATAGCCCGAGACTCAAACAGCCAAGCTATGGCACATGTTGGATCACTTTCAGTGTTTGAAATTCTAAGATTCAGAGAAACCCATCGATTAAAGACTTCAAAAGCAAAATAATATGTATTTTATATGCCCACAAACACATTCTCCCAGCCCGAAAGGCAATGCCTTTAAATATTTCACGTGCAGACACAGAAAAAATAATAAAATAAAAAATAAAGCGATTGCCCTCTGTGTTTTATTATGATTCAAATTAACTATTAATGGTGTTGGACCACTGGCGATGAAATATACAAAAATAAAATCACAAAACGGTGGCTGGATGGCGAAACTGGCTCGTAATGTCCATGTCGAAGCCATTGAACTGACAATTCTGAGGTCTTGGGTTCAACCCCTGGGTTTGAGTGTCTTTCTCACTCAAAAGGTTTATCTGACATTCGTACATTTCACATTTTCAGCCCTCGGAGCTGGATTTTGTGGAATAAAAAAAAAAATCTGCACAATGCCATTTTCATTCATTATTTTGCAATCGCTGTCACTGTGGTCAGAGTACTGGACTCCAAGGTCACAAATTCTAATCCTGGTTGGGAGAAAACACCGCTCAGCATTCCTCGAGGGTCAATAAACACAACTACCACTTGGAGGGAAATACTCTTTGGTTTTTTCGGTATGGTCACGTAGGTAAAATCTCACTAAATTAAATCACGACGTTTCGGGCGCAACACAAGCATCCTTCTTCAGGTGAGGACAACTTAGCGAAAGCACTCCGCCGCTTAAGTGTGTTGCACCCGAAATGTCGTGATTTAATTTATTTTAATTTTTTACCTACGTGACTTTATCAAAAAACCAAAGAGTATGAATCCTTACAGTCACGAAAACTTCAAACTTGGAGGGAAGACAACAGTCGTCATCATCTGGAGAAAAGGGTACCTGGTAAGGGAATGTGGCATTGTAACTTGTAGTTCAAGGCCGCCAAAGGAGTCAGTACCAACTCACACTCACTAGAGCAGGGGGAAAGTCTGGCTTTGACTTGCGACTGTGCTGGAACTAATTCACTACACTTCAGAACTCAAGTTTCAAGGTGGCCAGTGGGGTCAGAGGTCAGAGATTCAAGTTTACACCATTGTGATATCGTGGGTTTGAATCGGGTTAGCCACACATATTATCAGCCCTATTCTCCAATGACAGTACCAACAAAACGCATCATATTAAATTAGTATGAAACTAATTCTAGATTTGAAGTTTTCGTGACTGCAAGGATCCATACTCTTTGGTTCTTTCGGTAAAATCACGTAGGTAAAAATAAAACAAAATAAAACAAAAATGAAAACTAAATTAAATCACGACGTTTCGGAGGCAACACAAGCTTCCTTCATCAGGTGTAAATAAATAGCATAGCAAAATTACTGTAGAGAGAGCTATTTGTGATGAGAGATTATTACATAGGGTATTTACACCTGATGAAGGAAGCTTGTGTTGCCTCCGAAACGTCGTGATTTAATTTAGTTGTTTTCATTTTTATTTTATTAACATTTTATTTATTTTTTACCTACGTGACTTTATCGAAAAAAACAAAGAGTATAGTATGAAACGAATTGGTTTATTTGAGCTTTGACACTTTGATATGTGACAATCGTTGCAGGGCATTACAAGGTATGGCTCTAGGGTGGACAATCAGGTCTACTGAAGTGGCCCCAGATGTAATTAAATGGTTTTATCTTCCAGGGCTGTTCTCCAACACAGGGACATGCATTGCTAGCTGCAAATGTTTAAATGTAAATGCATGACTTCAATACAATTGTGAAAATACAGAACGGCTCAGTTAAATAATGTGTGGCTTAAACAAGGTGTTCATTCCAAGGTCTAGAAGCAATATTTGCTTAACGTCTCCAGGCCATTGTGAACCTCCTACAAGAGCCACCCAGTCGTAAGACTTCAAGCCAGGACGCCAAAGTTGTTGCCTCATCATCTCCTAGAGCCATTACGAAGCTAACTTAATGAACCCGACTGTCAATGTGAACTCCCAGAGAGAAGCGCCGTCTCGATGATCAGTTCCAGAATCTGAGTGGTATTTGCTCAAAGTTTCTGCCAAGGCCATTATGAACCACCCAGCTGCACAGCCATATCGCAGGTGTGTGTGCGTGTGTGGTGTTGTGACAGGGTGTGTGAAGACGGCCATGACATCGTGGCTGTTTTATTCATGGGTTTTCTACGAACATTCACATCAGCAGGAGAAGGGGTCTTTATATTATTGAATAGAAGCTGTCCACACACATACACGTACACATATACGCATACATTTATGAACTCACTCTTTATATATATGTAAGGACAGTACTGCTCCTCGTGGCCTGGTTATTAATTGACGCGACGGGCACTGACAGGGTCGCGTAAGGATAGCACGGGACCTAAGTGGTCGTAAATAATAATTGAGACTGGGACAGAGAGGCCCAGATGAGGAGGTGAGAGAATGTTCGGGAAAAGGGGCGTGGCCGGGTCGAGGAGAGGATAAAAGCCGGCGTGGAACAGGGCTCTGGGCTGCTGTGGGGGAATCAAGAAACTGTCATCGCTGTCATCGTCTTGGAGCGGGTTGTCTTCATCATCTTGGATCGGGCACCTTGTCGTCTTGGAGGCTAGAGTTAATATTGTTTCTGTGACTACTACGCGTCCGCTCCTGTGTAGCCAGCCAACTACATAGGCAGCGTCGTGTAGAGTCACAGAAATTATCCAGCTGTATATAGTCAACTCGCGGTTACTCGTTAAATTATCAGTGAGTCGGCGGACTTTATTCACAATAAATATACATATAACTGAACAATACAGCGTCTCTGAGAGCTACATAACACATACATGTGTAGTGACATCGGGGAGGCCCAAGAGGGCCGTGGCGTGCGATGTCCCTACATCGCGGACAGCACCGAGTGGGTTGCTGTGTGAGGCCGGCTCGAGCACAGCACGGCGTGTGATGCACCGTCATCGCGTACACCCCGTAGGCGGGTGTAGTACCAGCCCTAGCGGGGCTTGGTGAGCGCTGGGATAGCACGGGCACCACGCATGGCGTGTAGTGCGGACTCCCACAAGGGGGAGCGGGAGAGTGTCAGCCCAGGGGCAGGGTTGCCCCGGGCCATGGCACTCTGGTTGACCCCATAGACACGTCGAGAGGGAGCTAGAACGCTCGAGAAGACGGGCAGGGCCAAGGACGGAGCGGCCCCGACCCGGGGGGATATAAGGTGGGTCCCTGAGAGGGATCGGGGTCGCTGCATTCTACAAGCTGAAGCTCCACGTCTACAAGCTGGAAGCTCTACGTCCTATGAGGCATCAACACGTGGTCGGGGACCCGAGTGAGGGTCTGACCCTTCGTAGCTGTAACTCCTACGTATAGAGTAGTTAGCTGGGTGGTCACCACCCTAGGCTGTATCTGGTGAAGGGGCAGTTACCCCTTTGTGTTAGCGGGTTGATGTTACAATAAAAGTGTTGCCTCTAAAGAACAACGTCTGCGACTCAGTTGGACTCACTACACATGCATGGTACTGTATATACGTATGTACATTTATAATAATTTATGTATAGGTACAGATATAAGTGGATGGTAAATGCATGCAACTGTAAACACACAAGAATATATTGTTTTGCCTTAGATGTGTTCATGGGAAGCGCTGGTGCAGTGGTGCAAAGACCGTGCTATGAACCCATAGATAACTCCAGCGCAAGTGGCATGTGAACCCTTAAACGAGTACCGGGTGTGGTGCGTAAATATAAGTGGAAAGAAAGGTGGCCTGATGTGATGCTAGACATACTATGATATTAAAATATCCTCACTACAAGCACTTCCACAACAACAACTTTCCCAACAAAAGGTGTGTAAGGCTAATGAGGAAATATTTGTATTATAAGGGTACGTTAATTATTCATTTGTAAAAAATACGTACAGCAATGGCCACTATATGCAGAGCTCATGTTCAAATGCAGAGATGATAAACATTTCTAGCATGCATTTCTCAATGCTGCTTCACGCATTTTTAAACCTTTATTCCACTTTATCATGTGTCCACGTTTCTGATCTACGGCACAGCAGGAAATATGTACGGATTGCAAGCTTTCTTCGTGAACCACACTGGTGCCTTGCTTTCATAGCAAATTTTAGTTTTCCAAAAGTCTCCATCCTGCTCTTGTGTGCTTCTTTATTTCATAATTTTGATCCAAAAACAAACTTCAATATTTGCTAAAGATATGTTATTGTATTTTCCACAAAGATTCCTCCGACAATGTATTTTTTGTTTAGAAAACTGCACGTGATTTTTGTTTCATATTTCACCTTGAACTTTACATGTTAAGTTTTTAAAATATATTCTATAGTTTATTTCTATTGGGTGCAAATCTGTGGTGTTTAATATTCTATCCATTTATGTTCATGCCTTCATTTTTCCAATCCGATTTTGTGATAACATCTTCTAATCTTGCTGTAAATATACTTATTTGAATGTTGTAGATAAATTTGCCTGCTATCACGCATATAAATAATTCACAAACGTCACAGGGAAGCAAGAAGGGAATTGAATAGTGGAAAACTTAAGAGGCCAAACAACAATGTGAACAAGCTAGATTTAGATATAACGTTTTCTATCAAGGACCATATAAAATTAACAATCTGATTCTCCAAGAAAACCTAATTGAGTTCTAAATACCATTATGTCTGGCTTTATGTAGACTCTGAAATTACATTTGATTCAGTAGAAGCGAATTCATGCATTAAAGCTCAAACAATCCAATCCCTATAATAATTTAGAAATCATCAAACCACTGTATTTAGAAAGGTGAACAGCTACACTGATGTGGCATTTATAATACAGCAAAAATACCAATCAGAACAAGAGTCAGATCAGAGGATATGTTCTCATTTAGCATTTGAAACATTACAGTGTCTCCCTGCTCACATGTGGGTGGTGCTCTTTTCCTTTGGCAGTCCTAAACTTTTGGTGAAAATTCCACATTCCCATAGCAGTGGTCAATCTCTCAAAAGGATGACCAAAGTTTATTTCCAACAAACTGGAACTAATTTCATTGACCAATAGAGTACAGTGGGTTAAAGGACCCCCACCAACTGGGATTTGAAAGGTATGACAGTTCCACTCAACAACTACAATTCATCAAGTTCAAGATGTCATTATTGCCAAGGCCAGTAATGGCACCACATCTTATTATCACTGCCAGACCTCACAACTGTTGCACACTTAACACCTGGCCTCCGAGGCCCACTCTTACAAACTCATCACCACTGCCATCTGGCTATAGGTCTTCCCCTTTGTTGCTGAAGTCTGGATGCCATTGCAATGCTTGTTTCAGCAACATGTCCTGTTTCGTTTATCACAACCTCCTCTTCGTAATCACGAATACAAATGCTCTCATGCCACGTTCTGCGCTGAAGTTCTACGTTTTTTGCCTTAACCTCCACATACATCTGCAATCAAATTCCATACGCTTATTTTATTGTTGATTTAAATCACGTTCTTCGATGTGTACAGTAACAAAGGCATTACTCCAGGCTCGAACACCCATCTCTTATTAACAAAGTTGACCCCTCTACTCCTTAAAGTGGTCTAAGTAATTAATCACACCCAATCCTGCTAATGCAATGTATTTCTGGATATTCTATCATAGCACTTTGGAGGCAAGGGATGGTGCATCGTGTAGATTTCTGAAGTTCCCATATGTGCTGAACTACAAGTTGGGCAGTAGATGGTAGTAAAGCAAGTAGGTTCGTGAATCCATCTATGCAGACCTTTGGGTGTTATCCCCCGGTATGCGTCTGCATTTTCTCTGGGGATTACATTTCCTTTGACACGCAAAACACTCATTAAAAGGTATGTAGTCACACACACGAGAAAGAGTAAAGAGACTGATATTTTCCTGGACAAATACACTACATTATTACATTATAAACGTGCAAAAGCATACTCGTATTTTAAAAATACACGCATGCACACGTGCACATGCGTGTACACACAGAGTTTAAATCCCTTGTGATTGTACAGACTGCTAAAGCTGCACTTCAAACAAGAACCTCCCCTCATCACTATTTAATGCTGAATGTGTGCCCTTTGAAGTGATCAGTCTCAACCACTCATCCAGTCGTCGTTACTTGCATTTTTCATGTGTCGGGGCTACACCACAACCCAAGCCACGGCACAGGAATAGGTGATTAAAACTTTTCTTTTATGTAATAAAAAAAACACACATATATTTACATTAAATAGATTTCATCATAAATTGTTTAAGATCAATTATAATACAATTAATTAATTAACTCTGGTACACGTTGGTAACTTTGAAAGTCAAATTGTTTTTCATACTCAATTTCCATTTTAGATTCAGTCCATAATCGTCATCAGCACCATCAACCCCCTAAGGTAATGGCATGACTAGTAGTCTCACTCTGTGGGAAGTCAACACTGCTTGCGCGATGGACAGACTGGTCCCTGCTATAGAAATGTAGACTTTGAGCACCACCACACACTCCAATGAGCAGGTGATACGCTGTGCATGTGGCTTGGACATTTCCATAATTGCTTTCATTATTTATCAATTCCAGTCAAATCTGATATTTAGTAAAGCACCCTTACGAGATACATGGCGTCATAAAAATAAGGATGAGAAAATAAACAAGAACTAAAACATTAGAATGGGTAAACATTTATATAGTTTATTTCTCTAAACACCGTTGTCGAGGAACACCTATACTGTGATTGGTTCACAATGAGTAACGTACCAATTCCCCTGTACACTTTTCCCATAAAAGGAGGCAACTTATGTGGAGTAGGCATAGTATTATGGGTTGAGGATGGGGGCAGGGGTGCTAGTAGAGTTATGGGTATGGTTAAGTGTAGTAGGGGTAGAGTGGGTAGGGGGAGGACTCAAGTGGAGGGGGATAAAAGATGAAAGGTGAAGAGGGTGGTAGGGTTCTAGGTAGGAGTAGGTTCTGTAAGGATGATGGCATGGGTAGCAGTGGAAATTATGTGTGGAGGTAAGAGTAGGGCACAATAGTAGAGGGTTACGGGTAAGGCCGTTGGATATGGGAGGTAGGTTTATGGGTGGGTGTAGGGTCCGTGTGCAGAGTGGTAAAGCTAGGGATAGGTACTATGTGTAGGGGATAGGGGTAGGGTTAGTGGTGGGATTATGGATAAGGGTAAGGCCCACGTGCAAGGTGCTATAGTTTGAACAGGGTTCATGTCAATGTGTGTGTAGTTGAAGGATCGATAAGAGTAGGCCCTGTGTGGAAGGGCAATAGGGACAGGGTTAGAGGTCATATATGGGAGGTGAGGGGTGCAATTAGGGCTGTTCCCTGGCTCACTTGGGAAGGGTCCACCAAGATTTGAAGTGGTCTCGTGTGCATGTGTGTACGTGCATAGCTGTGTTTGCATGTGTGTTTGAGGTGTGTCTGTGCCTGTGGGTGTCTATACATGCACGTGTGAATTTGTGCAAGTGTGTATGTTTGTGTGTGTGTGTAAAATTAACTCACCAAAAGACTCTGAGGGCCCGGCCAAACAGTGTGGAGGAGAAATAGGCAAGAACCAAACAGGACACACATTAGGTTACACTTGACATGTGGTAAAACGCACAGTTTCAACACACAAGAACTCCGTTACAGCCAAGTATGAACCCTCAGAGAGAATGAGACACCCAGACCCAGCACTTGAACTGAGGACCTGAGGTTGCTGGCTCAGTATGTCTGGCAAAGTAGTTTTATTCAGCCCGTTGTAATAGAGAGGTGCCAAGCAAAATGGTTCACACACAGGTTCTCAGCATTGGTAGCTGATACCCATTTATGAATCTACGAGAGTGACACCCAACCCCAGGGCTCAAACTCAACTCACGCAGTGCCTCTGACATGGCTATTATGAAACTGGCATGGTCATTATGAATTCCAGATACCATACCCCACGGCTTATACATGTGACATCAGAAGTGTTGTTTCCTCAGTGTATCCAAGAACGTCATTGTGAACTCTGCGAGAGAGCGTGCCACTATACTCAGGTATCCCTGATGCATATTTTCTTGGGTTAGATCAGTTAAATATAAATGTGTCGTTAAACCCACCACCACTCGACACAGCCATTAGTAAGGTTTATCACATACACAAAACGTGCCAAATTAGTTACTACTTTAGCACACCAGTTTGTTGGAGAGTAGACCCATATTTACAATTCGAGTACGACATTTACAGGTATCCAACCCATGTCCTCAGATGCTGGCTCACTGTCTGATTTATGCATGTTCATAGTAGCTTCTCATTTACAGCTGCCTGCTATTGGGCAAACTCATCACATATAACTTATTTACAAAGACACAGATTCCCATATCGCCACAGGCTGCTGGGGAAAGTATTGTTCGCAAACATCTATTAGGACCGGCACGGCACACAAGGGGTGCTGTAAGCAGCACCACACCAAGCCGCCTTTGTTAGCCCAGTGCTGATGTTCACTCACTGGACTAGGTACTCGTTTAAGGCCAAGTTGACCGAGCTTCACAGTGTACATATCAATCATTGCAGCCTTCTGGCAGACTAATGCTCCAGGTCACTTTTTCAAATGAGACGTTCATGGTCTCTTGAGTTCTCACCTGATTTAACAAAAGAAACTTGCAATTGAACTTGCACTAGATTACACCCAGGACAAGATCAGATATTTGCCACTGATGTGAATTGTGGCTGGGAATCGAACTAAGGTCGAAAGGTGCACAGCCCAATGCGCAAATCATTATGCCACCACTCCACAAGACCATCACAGGCAAAGAGAGTACCACCTGGGCATAGGCGTGAACCCAGGATAAGCCTCACCTGAGCGAAGCTGCTTGATGCGGCCTTGGTTATAGCCGGTGTCGACGGGCAGCAAATCCTTGTACCACGTGATCTCCGGGTCTGGTGTGCCGCTCACAACACACAGCATGGTGGCCAGGCGGGTACGCTCCACCACACGCAGCACAGGGCCATTGTCAATTACAGGAAAGCCCATCGGTAGTTGGTCCTCTGTGGATAAAGCAGCAACAGCAGTTGCATCAGCAGAAGCACCAGAATCAGCAGTAGTAGCAGAAGCAGCAGAGTTGGGAGTCAACGATGCATCATAATAATAATATAGTAATGTATCCGTACAGGCCTCGCTGAGTCTCAAGACTGTTTTACAGAAGGGTTGTGCACTGAAATTCACTGGCGGAGCCTGCGGGGGGGGGGGGGGGTAGCACGTGCCCCCCCAAAATCCCTAATTTCGATCGGATCATTGGGGTTTATTAGTAATAAATCGGGATTTTGCGACCCCCAGTGCCACTGTGTAGCATATTATTACATGCCAGGGACTCTGACATGATAGGACAATAGTCTGAGTCCATAATTGGCAATAAGTAACGGCAAAGCAGTTATAAGTGACTCACAGAATTGTGCACAGTTGCGAATACAGTCCACGACTTCCCTCAAGGCATTCACCTTCAGCGAGCGCGATGCCGATTACACAACGCGGTTCGAATTCGACCCTCGATCGATGGCTGCGCCATCGCCGCACACACGTCGAACAAAAAGCAAGGGACAAGTCCTTACTAACTAACAACTCCTCTATCATTTTTCATTGCTGGAGGGGTTGCCCCCCCCTTTCTGAAAATCCTGGCTCCGCCATTGGATAATTTTACCTCCGATTCGCATGGTTGGCTATGTACGTTGCATACATACTCTTAAGGAGTGTTTTGTTTTGTGTGGTAGGGAACCAGAGTACACTAGGCACATTGTAGAATTTGTGGCTAAATGTCTGCACAGACAAGTTCATAAACACACTTCCTAGACTATATTTCCTGACCATCTCACAGCCCAGTAGGTTTTAGGAGTTTAACAATTGTGTATAATGTGTGCCACTATGCCCAAATCTAGAGCAGAAGTGGCTCAGAGAGTAGATAATGGCCATGTCAGACACTGGATCAGACACAATGAGTTTGAAACTGGGTATCAGCCACCCATAATTAAACTGGATTCTTAAGTGCAGCAAGTTGATGGCATCAGCCAGGTCACTGGTGACTGCACAAACTAAACCCAGTTCTGAGGACTTGGGATTTTGTTTTCATTTACATGCAGGCATTAATTGTAGGGCATATAATGGGTGTTGTATCCCTAGTATGAGCAAGAGGCTATTGAATGGACTTCAGGAGTACTGAATTTTTATGATGTCCAGGGGTCCTTATCTGACATTTTGTGATATTACAGAGGTTATAAATGGAAAAAAACAAATCACAACCTGAAGCCGATAGCCCAAATGGAATATAATTGGGTAGAAAAACACCAATGCCACCAAACATATCACCAGAACCACAACTAGTAATATATATATGTGATGAGACACCACCTCAAACCTGGGTTCTCCCCCTGTCCTCGAACAGGGTAAGAACCCAGTACTCTCAACTCCGTGTCCACCATACTCAAACACCACAGTTTCCTGCACACTCAAAACCACTGCACAATAATCACCAACATCTTACTACCCCTTAGCACAGTGGTTCTCAACCGAGGGGTACATTGACCCCTGGGGGTACGTGGCAATGTCCTAAGGGGATACGTGAGATGATATATAAACGTGTGAAATTATATCATACAAGAGAGTAATTGCTGAATAATCATGTATGTATCTGCCAATATAAAATAAAGAAAAAATGTTAATCCACATGGTAACCTAGAACGATATAAAATACCTTTCTAAGCTCATTGTTGTAAAAAAAGTGGTTTCCAAGAGTAAACAGCGAGCAGCGAACAAATGACGTTATGAATGCAGAGCATTTGTTGGGTTTTTTTTATTCGCTTGCAGTTACAAGCTAGTTATGAGCCCTCGCAAAATGGACAACTGGTTAAAAATTGATGTTCATTATTCATACATTTATTTCTCAGAACCATGTTGGGTCAGGCAAGGGGGCACTCGGTTCAAACAAATGAGAACCACTGCCTTAGCATATCAAATACGCATCAACCCACAATCCACACCCATGTTTTACTATAAACACCTCAAATGCACACAAATCAGTAAACGTGCTCTACTCCCCCCTTGACCCGATAACATAGAACAATTGTTAATTAAACTGCCTGCTGTGTGTGGCTGGAACCCTGATGTTTGACAGATTAAGGGGGGAAGCAGGTGTTAAAGGGATGTGTAATTACTGTGGGAAAATTAGCAGACAGCACGTATACACTGAAGTTAATGGCGGTGGAGGTGTGACCTTATTCACGTGGAGAACAAAGGGGGCAGCAGAGGTGAAGACGAGTTGGAGCTCAGGGCCAGTGCGTGCTGTACTGGACTGTGTGGCAACATCAATAAGCAGACAATAACCTCCTTCATTTCTGTCCTTTCAGAATACAATTTTCAAGTATTATTGACACATCCCATCATCCACGAGGCCTTCTGGGAGTGCATAATTTTACCGACGATGGTTCAATACAAGCAAAGTCTGGACTGGTTTTCACATTCAGTGTCTCATCAGCAAACCCAGGCTTGCTTGAACCGATGCTGGCGAATGCAAAATGCAGTTCATCAGCAGATACCATACATGAACGAGGCGTATTGTTTGCTAATTTATATTGTTACTTATATTCTCCACAACAACGCTCATGATTATTTTGTATACAGTTAGAGGTAATTGAGAGTGTGATAATCTTGTTGTTTGATCGTGTTTAGTTCAAGTCAAAATATACATTTCATGAGATGAATTTATATTATTTTTGTCTATAAAAGTAATATTGAACATGAAGTGTCTTGATAACTTTGTGAGAGCACCAACAACCAACATTTGCCACTAAGTGGCAGTGACGTAACAACCAGCACCAATAGACAAAGATCCCCCATATAGCCTGTAACTGACTTGCAGCGAGTGCTGTTGACGAACACCTATGAAGGCCGGCACGGCACATGAGGGAGTGGGTGGCTATGACCACAAGCATTCATTGAGACGGGTCCAGGTTTCGCAAGCATATAGAAGGGAGGCCATAACTGTGGCCTAGAAGACCTGGAGCATTGTATGCAGCGATAGATCAGGTAGCTTCCACACAGCGTTACACAGCCAATGAAAAGATGCTGCTCGGCTGATTCTGAGTGAGACTTCTGCTGCTAAACCGGAACTAGATAACTGGTGTTGTCACTGGTGTTGGCCGTGAGTGGGAATCAAACCCGGGTCGCCAAGTTCGTAGCGAAGCGCGCTAACCCCCACACTACCGCTCCCCACAGATAAAATACACACACCCTCATACACATATAATCCCAAGCCAACAATAGAATAACTTTACTGAATGAAACAAACTTACTTCAATACCCACACACCCATACACTCAAATTAATATACACGCACTCATATACCCTAACCCCACAACACACGCACTCTGCCAACAACAACAACCGCCATTCGCCACTAAGTGGCGGTGACGTCACCACGACGCTTGTGCCAGGCCAAGTGCACCTTGAGGCCACGTGAAGTGTTGAACGCCCGCTGGCAGGAGGTCACGGGGCAGACCCAGCAGGTGCCACGGGTCGACTGACCGAGATGACCGAGATGACTGGCTGATGCACCACCTTTGCCCCCTACTGTACCAACTTGCTGTGCTTTAGCCACCCGGCGCTCCGTTCGTTGTTGTGAGCGTCGCTCCTCCGCCCTCCGTTGTTGTTGGAGGGCGACTGCCTCCAACTGCCCAGTAGCGTCCTTCACGAGCCTCCTCCACTGAGGCCGATCTTGACACCGCTGGTACCAGTCATCGGCAAGTCCACTCAGCTCCAAGTCCTCCTGTACCACATCACTCCATCTCTTCTCTAGCCCGTGCCGCGCCCGTTTAGCCCCCTCGATCCGGCCGAACAAAAGCTATTTAGGCATGCGGTGACTGGGCATATACACACACATACCCATACAAACTCAAACACTAATTGCCACACACACTATATACACGAATACACTGCACGACACACACTCATAAACACACAGCCATTTAAACACGCTCATACACAAACACAACTATATGCCCACACACACAGCCATAGAAACGCACTCACTCACTCATTCACAGACATCACTGTCAGCCACTATATCTCTTTCTGCCTGAAACCTATCCCATGGTGGGACCATCCCAAGGTCACAAAATGAGTAAGCACCTCTTACAAGGTCTCACAGCACTGGTGAGAGAGGGGGGGGGGAACGAATGGAGAGGTTGGTGTGTAGGCTTGTAATGATAATAGATAAAGGATTAAATTAAAGAAAATACAATAAAAATGGTTCAAGCCAGTGTTAAAATAAAGAAAATAACCCTCTGTGCCCTGACTTTTGAGCCACTCTGTATATATAAACTACATGCAGGTGTGTGCCTACTTGTACGTGCGTGAATTCTGTGCTGTGTAGTAATGTGTAACTGCAAATTAGATCCTAAGCCAGGAGTAGAAATTCCTCATTCCCATGGCGAGGGATCAGTCTATTGACAGTACAACAGCCACTGATGATTTTACTTAATGCTGCTGCTCATTTGATCAACCAGTCATGATGATGATGATTAGGCAAGTAACAATTGAACCTTATGGCGGTACCCCGGGGTACCATAGTACCCCGGCTCTCGCATAATGTCTGTGATGCATTAATTTTAAGTCTGTTGATGGTCGGCGATGCGGCAATCGACTCATCTCGACGAGCTGTACACGATGCACTATGGTGCATATGTGAGCATTCAGGGTTTCAGCGCAATCGTCCTCGCTGCATTTCGACATCGCGGAGCGGCGCTGATTTCAGGATTGATTCGTACCCCTGTCGCAGAGTTAAGTACACCCCTGGAAAAATTATTGTCCCAGAAATAAAATATTTAATCTTGATTTTAAGCTTTCGTGACTGCAGAAATCCATACTCTTTGCTTCTTTCGGTAAAGTCACGTCGGTAAAGTCACGTTGATTCTTTACAATGTATAAAATGTATATAAAATATTTAATTGCCTCGGCCATAAGGATCAATTGACATCCCCCTTTGGTGAGTCCATTAACTGTTACAATAAATGGTCAAGTTTCTCATGTCTCTGTACAATTCCCCATTTTCTCTGTCTCGTTTGGTCAATTGTCTGCTAATTTAGCATAAATGTAACATAAGTTTCTAATTTGCAAACATTGTAAAGAATCAACACTCGCATGCACAATTGAATGCATGTATTATTAACGAGGTATCGATTTTAATTGATAAATCGATGCCTCATTAAGTGTATAATGATGATGATAATGGGCTAAGTGAATCCTTGATTGGGATTTAAATCATGACCTTCTGATTGCGAGTCCATATCGACATCCAGCGCGATACATCACTTATTGTGTGCATTCAGATTACCATTACTTTGCATTTGCCAGTTGATTACTTAATACGATAACTTTCATTTTTAGGAGCTGCAAAGGATTCTGAAATTAAGAGAGAAACCACTGTGTCAGCAACTTGGGTTAATGTGACAGCAGCAGCCGATGTGTATAGATCATGCAGCAAATACTTAAGTCACAGCACAGTGCTGGTAATTGAGAGATTAAATCAACCTAATTTACATTAATTTATTAATCATAATTGATTCTCACACGCACAATTTGATGCACGTAACGTAAGCGTAGTATAATTCACGAGCCCTTCGGCAATCCGCCTCCCCAAGCTCTACTTCACCAAGCTGGCCCAGTGCGGGTTGGGGGAGGGTTAGTGAAGGAAGAGGGGGGGGGGGTTAGTGAAGGAAGAGGGTTAGTGAAGGGAGAGGGGGGGGAGGGTTAGTGAAGGAAGAGGGGGGGGAGGGTTAGTGAAGGAAGAGGGGGGGGAGGGTTAGTGA
This sequence comes from Lampetra planeri, assembly GCF_965212315.1. Classification (NCBI taxonomy): domain Eukaryota; kingdom Metazoa; phylum Chordata; class Hyperoartia; order Petromyzontiformes; family Petromyzontidae; genus Lampetra; species Lampetra planeri. The sequence continues at coordinate 19,145,714 of NC_136109.1, read as the reverse complement.
AGGAAGAGGGGGGGGAGGGTTAGTGAAGGAAGAGGGGGGGAGGGTTAGTGAAGGAAGAGGGGGGGGAGGGTTAGTGAAGGAAGAGAGGGGGGAGTGGTGGCCACGATCGGTGAACTCGCCAATGATGCTAGCCTCGTCCAGGAATCCAACTTGGGTTAGCAGGTTGATACCACAGTTTGCTAGCAATGAGCCACAGCTCCATTTGCGAGCATAATCATCCTGGCTGAATAAGTCCAGGTATCACAAGAGTCAGAGGTTTGCGAGTTTAAATTACTTTCAAGAGAGAGACGTGGTCAATCATACTTTTTTGATTTATAAATCAAATAACACTTTGTAGGAAACCCATCGTGGTTGTCCTATGAAACTACACCACTAGCTGGGACCGGGAGTAGAGATGAGCAGTGCCTCACTTGAGACACTGTAATTCATAGAGGTAGTCAGATTACGCAACGTTTTTTACATTGAGAGTGGAGTAAAATAAAACTCAGCTCTTCCTCACTGGAACATCCCCCAAACCCCCAACAAAAAATACCAAGTGGTAAAATCAAGACAAGAAATAGATTTTGGAAACATACTCCAGCCCTAAATCATGGTAAATCATCGAAATGCCAACAGCATGAATGAATACAGTTGTAGTGACATCCCCGATGTCACTGTATGGTGCCGGCCCGGGAGGGCCGTGGCGTGCGATGTTCCTACGTCGCGGACAGCATAATATATGATTCTTTGAAACTGATTAGTCCACACCAGAGAAAGCTTTCTTTGGAGCATAGTCTCAAAAGGTGTTAGACCAGAGGATGCCAAAAGGCCTTCAGTTTCAAAGATAATGCATATATTATCATGTTTTTTGTTTGCATTCTGACCACACGTATTGTGGTTAATGCAGACATGATTCCTTGTAAAAGGTTTCAGTTTGGTGTTTTGCCAGAAAAAAGGGGAAACCCTATTCTCATATTTTGGTACTGGTGTAGTGGGTTCGAATTAGGTGCACACACACGCAGCTTGGAGGCAACACTATTTATTAAACGGTAAGTAATATAACACTGTACATGAGGTGGTGACCACCTTCCTCAACTCACTAACACTCTGGAACACGACACAGACTGGACCAGGCAGGCAACGGCCTGCCTGGCCCAGGACGACGACTCGGGACTTGACGACCGATGATGTCTTCACTTTGGAGTCCAGTACAACAGCCTCGCTCTGCGTTCACACCACGCTTATATATGCTTTGGCGTGGCTGGCTCCGCCCCGGCGTGGCTGGCTCTCTTCAGGCCACGCCTCCCTTCCCAGGACACGCCTCACTTCCCCCACCTTTGGGAAGGTCCGGATCCCTCCACCACGTGACCCCCCAGGCACCCCCTTGGGGCCCCCAGCCTTCGTACAGGCCGACACAGTAGTGACCGTTCTATGTCACTACATCACCCCCCCCTGTATAAACACACAGCCGTCCCCGGCTGTAACACAACTGTGAAACATCGAAAAGGTGTGCCTCCGAACCAGCAACATCAATAAATGACCGGCGACCGATAAGAAATACAATCACGTAATATATACAGAATCGACGAGGGTAAAAGGGAACCGCATAGAAAACGGGGAATTAACAACAAATATACATGAAAACTGGCTAACCCACTTACGCTCCAGCACAGCCTCCCCGTGAGAACCACTCATGCACCGACATGTGAGTGTGGCCATTGGAACGACGGCATAGGCAATGAGCAAAGAGTCTGAGAGGCATGTAGAGCAGCCAGCCTTCAACGAGTCCATGTGGCCGGGCCTGGGGAACCAGAAGCGGCCCAAAGGGCACGGCCCCTCCCCCCAGGAGTCAGAACAGGAGGAGCAGGAGTAGCTGACGCATGCTCCACTCCCCTCCCAGTCCATAGCCGGTCGGCATAACCGGCGACTCCAAGGTGCCAGGTAGATACTGCCTCCTGTGACGAGAACCAAACCCTCCTGAGGCATCACTCAACGAACACTCGCCTCCGCTCTTCGGACATGACAGTCACCCGTTAGCACCCCCCCGCCTTTCCGACGCGGCGTCACAACCAGTAGCACGCGTCGGCCATATCGGGGGGGGAATTTCCATGTTACCACCCCACCGCCTTTCCGACGCGGCGTCACAACCAGTAGCACGCGACGGCCATATCAGGGGGATTTTAACCCAGTCTCTCTCCAAGACTCGCATCGCAGCATATAGCTGTTCCGACCGAGCTGAGACCCAGTCTCTCTCCAAGACTCGCATCGCAGCATATAGCTGTACCGACCGAGCTGAGACGACCCAGTCTCTCTCCAAGACTCGCATCGCAGCATATAGCTGTACCGACCGAGCTGAGACGACCCAGTCTCTCTCCAGGACTCGCATCGCAGCATATAGCTGTACCGACCGAGCTGAGACGACCCATCGTTCACTCACTGCACAACATGCACCCTAAAAACTGAGGGATACAGTCCCAACGTAACAGGACAACTCCACCTGAACCTTACGAATCTCCAGCCCACTGTTTCAACGCACCTCGGAGTGTCTCACTCTCCGGGCCGTCAGGTCAAGCCATCAGACACAGCATGATGGGACCACACTCTCTGAGCCATGTGAGCGCACAGCCCACTAGGCTAGACAAGCCACGGAGTGTCTCGATCTCCGGGCTGTCAGGTCAAGCTGTCAGACACAGCATGACGGGACCAAACTCTCTGAGCCATGTGAGCGCACAGCCCACTAGGCTAGACAAACCACGGAGTGTCTCGATCTCCGGGCTGTCAGGTCAAGCCGTCAGACACAACATGACGGGACCATACTCTCTGAGCCATGTGAGCGCACAGCCCACTAGGCTAGACAAACCACGGAGTGTCTCGATCTCCGGGCTGTCAGGTCAAGCCGTCAGACACAGCATGACGGGACCACAATGTTCGTGTTAGGCACGCAACTCTCACTGGGCCATCCTGGTCAGGATCTGCGCCCCAAGATAAGTGACAGCCAGCACCACAATTCCAAATCCCTGGCAGCATGTCACCATCGCAATTTAACACCATCACAACACATACAATTTGAATTATGATCCCCCACAGAACTGGTCCAATGCCGAACAGGTACGCACAATTTGTGACGATCCCGAATATTCAATGGTCACAACAATACACCTCACATCCCATATCCGTACACATCATCTCCGAGACTCGCATTGCAGCATGCAGCTGTACCAACCGAGTGGAGAGAGCAACGCAATTTGACAGCAATTAACGGAAACGCACCCCCGATTGATGTAGAACACAAGGGGCATTCCTGCACAAAAGACATCATCTGTGCAACAACGGACAGGAGCCAACCAGTGAGGTTGAAACACACCGAACCTGTCATTTCAAAAACCCCTTCAACATTAACCATGGGACTCAGGGCATTCGAATTTTGAGAGCAAAAAAACTATACACAAACCCCAAGAATCGCCAAATTGATTAATACAGTATATGCAGTATATGAAATTCGTACAGTCAATCATTTGGCGCAATGCTCCATCCAGTCCCCACATGGCAACACACACAATCAATACTCCAGACAATCCGTACATAGTAAATAATCACAAGCAAGTACCCAACAGTCCATACACTGTTAACAATTCCAAGCAAAGCTCCATACGGTCTGTACCTTGGCAACAATGACGATCAAAGTTTCTTACAGTTACACGTGACAATCACGAGCGAAACTCCATACAGTATACACAATAACAATGGCGATTTCGCAACAAAACGATGTAACAACACGAGTCATTAACACGGCAACCTACAGGATATCAACAGAGCTCGGGACACCCAACCACGAATTAATCATTAACTACACCCAGAAGATACCGATCTCGACGTCGTAATTAACAACAACACTTGTTACAAGCAGACACCCGCATGGAAGCCGCGCCAATTTATCACGCACACAACCGGACGAACACGCTCCGCAAACCAGCGAGTAAAAAAAAACACCCGCGATCGCAACCCGGCACACGCAAGATGGGTGAAGTTATTATTATTTTTCTTGGGGACGGGTGCTTGTCATGTCACGACTCGCCTGGCAAACTGTGAATAGCGGAGGGCGGCAAGGTGGAGCACTGGGACGGCCCGAAGAATCTTGCATGGTGAATATGGCCTGCTCTTGCGAACCCATCCACCCTCTCGCGCTCGAGCAGAAGACGGGGGCGCCACCCGAACGTGTGGAACTCCCCCTCCGCAGGCGTTGATGTCGGCGGGAGCGGCATTTCGGCAGCAGGAGCGGCGTTTTGGCGGGAACAGCGCCCCGACCCGCCGCCGAAATGGCGGGAGCGGCGTTTTGGCGGGAACCGTGCCCCGACCAGCCGCCGAAATGGCGGGAGCGGCGCTTTGGCGGGAACCGCGCCCCGACCAACCGCCGAAATGGCGGGCCCACCGCGTGGCCCGCATGCCCGGGCCTCCCCCGCCAGCCCCCGCAGCGACGATGGTGTCCTCTCCCCCGCAGCGACGATGGTGTCCTCTCCCCGCGGCTCCGTTGCTCCGTTCCCGATGGCGGCGAAGCAGCGGTGCGATGCCAGTCCCGCCGCTCCGCGTGCAGCGCCATCTCTCTCTCTCACCGGGGCTGCCATCCCCGGGGCTGTCCGAAGGATAGTCGTCACACCGTCCCCGTCGTACGAAGACATCCAGATGAGTTTTATATTTGTTTTTCGTGTGCCCATTTTACTTCTCTAGGATAACACCTAGCAAAATTTATTTTTCCACCTTCTGACACCAAATGTAGTGGGTTCGAATTAGGTGCACACACACGCAGCTTGGAGGCAACACTATTTATTAAACGGTAAGTAATATAACACTGTACATGAGGTGGTGACCACCTTCCTCAACTCACTAACACTCTGGAACACGACACAGACTGGACCAGGCAGGCAACGGCCTGCCTGGCCCAGGACGACGACTCGGGACTTGACGACCGATGATGTCTTCACTTTGGAGTCCAGTACAACAGCCTCGCTCTGCGTTCACACCACGCTTATATCTGCTTTGGCGTGGCTGGCTCCGCCCCGGCGTGGCTGGCTCTCTTCAGGCCACGCCTCCCTTCCCAGGACACGCCTCACTTCCCCCACCTCTGGGAAGGTCCGGATCCTTCCACCACGTGACCCCCCAGGCACCCCCTTGGGGCCCCCAGCCTTCGTACAGGCCGACACAGTAGTGACCGTTCTATGTCACTACACTGGCAAAGGAGGTCCCATGATGTAGCCTTCAAGTACATTCAAGACTTCTTCCCTAAGCTGTCTGAGGCAAAGGTCAAAGCCGGTGTCTTCTTCGGACCACAGATAAAGTAGAGCCTGGAGTGCAATGAATTTCTCAAGAAGCTCACTAGTAAGGAGAAATAGGCTTGGAACAGCTTTGTTACAGTGGTTCGTGGCTTCCTGGGCAATCACAACGTCGAAAACTAAGTGGAGCTGGTTGAGACTCTGGTGAAGAACTACGGCGCAATGGGCTGTAGGATGTCCCTCAAAGTCCATATCCTTGATGCTCATCGTGATAAATTAAACGAGAACATGGTAGCGTACTCGGAGGGGCAAGGTGAGCGCTTCCACCAGGATATACTGGACTTTGAACACCACTACCAAGGACAGTATAAAGAGAACATGATGGGAGACTACATTTGTGGGCTGATTCGTGAAAGCATTTTTTATTACTTTAGTATAAATACATGTTAGTTTATTTTGGTTTTTTCTAACTTTATGTGAACGAAAAGACACCAATTTGCCCGTTTTCTTATTGAAAATAGGTAAATTTAAAAATATCACTGTCCTGGTCACAAAATAAAAGTTTGTGGGGAATAATAGCCATTTTCTGTACTTTTGAGGCATAAGCAATTAGGAAATAACACTTACTACTCAGGAACAAAAATTGTGTTACATCGTGTATTCACAATAATCCGATGAGTGCCTTTGCCTCTGTAAGCCAGAGACAACAATCCTCCATACTCAGTGTCTGAGCGTGCCTTTACCTGGGTGTCTAGCCATACATATCCTGAGAGAGTCTGTCTGACTCGCCGAGTAATAAGCAATAATTAATGAATTTTACTTCACAATCAACAAACGCAACTGTACTCACACACACAGGGACACGTACAGGAAGATGCACACACATGCACACACGGAGATACACAATCGAGGATAAATGCACATGCACTCATATAGGCAGACACACACACGAGCACACAGATACAGAAATGCACAAACACACAAATGCGTACTCACACACAGATGCACACAGACACACATATTGCACCCACGCATACATGCACACATAGCCACACTCTTGAACACATACACACAAGAGTGCAAAGGAACGAACATGCATACCAAATAAAGACAAATATACCCCGTATAGACATAACAGACTGCTGGGAGAAGTGCTATTAGCGAGCACCTATGAAAGCCGGCACGGCAAAAGAGAGAGTGGGTGGCCAGCACCACGCCTGGCCACCTTTGTCACCCCAGTGATGATGTTTAGTCACCGCACCAGGTACCCATTTGAGGCCGAGTCGACCTGGGGAAGCCCAGGACTGGTTCAAATAATCGTTACCGATGTTGGCCGTGAGAAAGAATTGAACTCAGGTCGCTGGGTTCTTAGCTCACCCCACTAACCACTACACTACTGCATGTATACAAAGACACGTGCACGCATATGAACGTACAGAGAACGAAATAAGGGACCCCCTTCGAAGCCTCCTCAATAAAATTGGGATGCTGTCCCTTAACGGAATGAATCGTCTGCGGGGTAGGGGGGAAACGGAGAATAACATAAAAAAAAATGCTTGTGGCGAGACTGAGTCTGCAGTGTAATTGGTGTTGGACCAAGACCTAGGATAAAGAACAGCGACAATAAAACACAAAAAAAACACAAAATGGTTCAACCCCCTCCCTCCTATAGCAAGATTGGAGCCATGGGGATGAAAATACATCAGTCTGAACACACGCAGAGTGGTGTGGTTATTTTAGCGTGTGGCTGGTGGATTTTTAAGGAAGTCTCTGAAGGGGGGTTGCGTAATGGGAGGGGTACCTTAATGGATGTGAGTGTGTGTAGGTGTGTGTGTGTGTGCCTGTGTTGATGGCCTCAAGGTGCACATGGCCTGGCACAAGCGTCGTGAAGTCACCGCCACTTAGTGGCGAATGGCGGTTGTTGTTGTTGTGTTGATGTGTGTGCGCGTCGGTTATGTGAGTGGTTTATCATTGCACTGTGATACAAATGCAGTGCCATAAGTTCGATTCCCAGCCACAACTAACATGTGGTGGAGTGTGAGAAAATCAGCAGTGGGGAGACAAAGGTGCACACTTACAATCATGTAGCCCTCATGCTTAGGCACCTTAAAACACCTAGGGCCATCCAGGTTTGATTGTGTGAGAAGCTGACAACTCACAACTGGAAGGCGAATAACAGTGCAATCCCAGAGGCAACGAAACAAGAACATGTTAGGGATGGCAGACCGGCAGAAGTGAGAATTGCAAGCAGCAAAAGTGGGATGGGTGGAGCACGCTACAAGAGGCACAAAGTCACCATGAAATACAAAGACAAAGATCCCCCGTACAGCCTTAATAGACTGTAGGGGCAAGTGCTGTTAGCGAGCACCTATGAAGGCCAGAACGGTATACGAGGGGGTGGGGTGGCCAGCACCACGCCCGACCGCCTTTGTCTCCCTAGTGGCAATGTTTACACACCGCACCGGATACTCATTTGAGGCTGAATCGACCTAGGGGAGGCCCGGGACCGGTTTAGATAGTCGTCACTGGTGTTTGCCGTGAGCGGGAATCGAACCCGGGTCGCCAGGTTCGTAGTGCAGCGCGCTAACCGCTACACTACCGCTCCCCACAACCATGAAATACAGACACAGAGAGAAAGACACTGAGAATGGCAGAGACACAGGAAGTCCATGAAAATAGAAGAGGGACATGAATAGAAACATTGAGAGATGGAAAGAGAAAGACACACACAGATGGAGATCGAGAAAGATAGTCTGACTCTTGAGTAACACGGAGAAAGACAGGCCGATTTTGGCACAGACTTATCAATGGAGGCATTGCCATTTCATCGATAACAATGATTGCGTTCACTCAGGATTTTTTTCTCCCTGATTTTAGCGGACGCAGCGCCCAGGTAAAAAATGTAGAGGGTACCTGTTTTTACTGGTGTGTGCAATTGCGTGGAAAATCAGCGGTAGTCATCCTACAGAAGAGACTCACCCCCCCCCCCCGACTAAAGAAATGTGGATGTTCCACATCAGGACCGGCAATGGATATAAGAACCGTTCCACCACACTCGTTTTGGCAGAGAGTGTCTCCCCGCTCGCGGCGACAGCGGGGAGACACTCATCTCACATCCCCACGATGGAGGCAGCAGCAGCGCCATTGCGTAATCTCTATCGTGTAATCTATATACAATTTAAAATGTAAACTCAACTTTTTCTGCTTACCGTCAATGTTTGCCTTGATGTTGATGGCTTCGTGCCTTTTGCGCGAGAGCTTTCGTGTTGACTTAAGTACCGTTTATTGAACAAAAAACTTGTTCGTAAAATCAATTCGGTGGATAGAAATTAAACAAAACTGCACATCTTTTCAAAAACTCGTACCCTGTTCCCAAACCAGAATAACAATATACATGCTCTTTACAATGTATATTTTTTTCGTATTAAGGAAGCAGAAGATTGGACAAGCATTCCATTTAAAAAATTCCATCCAAACACAATACATGTATAATCCATACATGTAGTTACCATGAAAACAATTCACATTAATTACAGTGCACAAACAACAGTGGGTTGTTATAAGGTGTAACCTATACAATAAAACTCCTGAATATATGTAGCGAGGCTACAATTCCTAAATTAACCAAAATTATCCATAATAGAGGTTTTTTGGGTTAGATCGCGTAAATATAAAAATGTGTCGTTAAAACCCGCCACCACCCGACACAGCCAACTAGTAAGGGTTGTCGCGTAAACAGAACGTGCCAATTCGTCACTAGTACAGCACACTGGTGTAATGTTGTGTATAGTGTAATGTATAATAGTGTAGTGTGTAGTGTATTGTGTATAGTAGTGTATAGTGTAGTGTATAGTGGAGTATACTAGTACAGCACCACCGGTGTGTTGGAGAGCCAAGCCACAACATTTATGATCTGAGTACGACGTTTCGCCAGTAATTACAATTAGCTTCATCAGGCGACAGCCAGATTTGTGGAGACGTCTATTTCGTTCCTTATATAGAGGCGTAGATGTGGTGACCACGCTTCTGGGCCAAAGTGGGAGGGGGGGGTGTTTAATTACTGAGTTAACGTACATTATGCATGTGCATTATGCGAGCCCTCTGAACTTGTCCTTCCTGTCTATTGTGTGTATTAAAATAGCCCTACCAACGGTAATCCCTATTGAAGTACGCTGCCCTTTGTAGGCATGCATTTAAATAATGTATTATTTGATGATTCGCTTCCACGCAGCACTAAGGCGGTAGCTATCCGAACGGTTAAAGTTATTTTTATTTCTTTACATTTCGATAGATTCTCTAATTAGTCTTGGCCAGTAGTAGCTAGTTTTGCACAGAACTTCAAACATTATCTAAATCAATTGAGTGTCCTTGTTGGCACGCGTTCTGCTACTAACAGTTGTATTTGGGAGAATTTAATATTTCTCTGATGTTATTTTAGTCTCGTGCTGATCATCCGTCCTGTTTGCCCAACATAACATTTACCACACGTGCAGTTAATCCTGTACACACCTTCTGTAGCAATTGTTTTAATGTGTAGAGTATGAAGGCTGAGAGAAACAGAAGAAAGCAAAGTGTTCACAGCAAATTCCACCTTATCCCCACCCCCTACAAAACGGCACTCTCTCACCTCCAACCCGAGCCCTCGTTACGAGAGAAAAAGGATCCTTGTATCAAGGAGAAATGGGGGGCAGGAGAGGAAAGGAGGAGGGAGGGTAGAGGAGGGGACAAGATGCCCATAACGTCTCCAAATAAAATCTCACATTACCCCCACCACCCCCACCACCCCCACGCCTCATGCCAAAGAGGCTAGGATTCCTTGGGCTCTCACAAAAGCACAGGGCAGCTTCATTTACAAGGGGAGACGATAGCTTCTGCATGTTTTTTTTAATATTGATTTGAGGCTAAGCAGATCTAGGGGTTGGACAGTTGGTGCCATGACTTGCTCGCCTGCCGCCAAGACGGATACCCCTGGGAGCGATGATTAGACCCCCACCGCTGGTGACAGATTAATGTACACTGGGCGGATATTGTCAGTATTCAAAGTCCACATTGTTAATCCCGATTAAGGCAGTATGAGGATGATAATCCTTAATATATAATTCTGGCTTAGCAATCATTGGAAGGACGTAATAAACCATTTCGGATCTTAACTGATTGTGTTCACGTTTACGGTGACTTTCAGACCGCGTTCCACTCACTGGCATTGTATTCTCCGCAGGGAATGGATTCTTTGCTCCACTGCAAGTTTTCCCCCCACGACTCACCCATTGACACGACGGTCAATGGTACAGCGTATAATAACAAATAGTATAACATTTATAATCCTAAAGTCTAATAATGATTAGACTTGTGACTGGTGTCGATCTCAGTTGATTCATAACAATCATGTATTAGACACGAAGCTAACCCATCGAAGGTCGAGGATTCAAACCTTGACGCACATTTAAATGTTAAGAGTTAATTGATTCAAATTGCAGCAATTTCACATATTCTTCGGCAAATTATATTTTATCAGAGCAATTGTTGCCTCAAAATGGCCAAGTCGGACACAATGACTAACTCCTTCGAGGTTCAAGCCATGAGACTGCTTCTTTTGATTTTATTAATGTCATAACGGTTGTCGGAGACTTAAACAGCACTTGAGATCATGGGTTTGAGTAGTGGGTCTGAATGGATATCTCTTTGTTAAGGGGTTTATGATCATTACACACAATGATTCAGCACTGGGTCGAGGTTTCTCTCTCTCTCTCTGGGGGTTCACAATGGCCGTATTAGACACTCAGTCAGTTCAACCAAAGCCATGGGTTCAAGCCCTGGAGTTGGGTGTCTGTGTGTGGTCCTCAAAAAGGGCTCATAATGGCTGTCAAAGACACTGAAACAGTGCCACTCAGATCCTGGTTTGAGCCCTGAGTCTCGCTGATTCCCTCCTGGGACGTTTCCGTATATCCCTTTCCGGCCGGGATGTCCTATGTTTCTGGATTCTGGCTCCACACACCCGCAATCGACGTGCCAAATAAGTGGCTTTATAAATGGGCTCAGGTGACACGATAGCTACAGGAGATGGGGGGGAAGAGGTTGATTGTGTCAATCCCTCCTTCTCAGCAGGAGCCAGTCACATTTACGGGTGATCGAACAACATACATACACATGCAAACTCACGCTCACATATTCTTAGGTTTTTTCGGTAAAGTCACGTAGGTAAAATTTTTTAATTTAAATTAATAAAAGTAAAAGAAAATGCAGACAAGCGCAACCTCACACAGACCCCTAAGGTTAAAATGCAGTCATGGGTAATAAGTTGATTGGATTCAAATTGGATGTCAATCCATGAGTAAAATTGTCTGTGCAGTTTAACAGATGTTTTAATGAAGTGCAGCAGCATTTATTGTCTAAAAGAATGTGTGGAGAGAGAGCAGGAGCAAGAGTAAGAGAGACACCCGGCCTGATGACTTGAGCCAAATATTTGTGACACGACCAGTATCAACCCAATGAGAGAAGACGAGAGATACCCAACCATTGAGCTCAAGTCCACGGTCTTTGGAGCAGAGGTCGCAACCGGGTACCCGATACCCGTACCCTACCCGATATCCGGCTACCCGGCCGGGTACGGGTACGGGTAGCCGTTTGCGACCCTGGTGCGGCCGGGTACGGGTACGGGTACGGGTAGGCCGTGAGTCACTGGTGAGTAACCGTTTGTCACTCATTTCGGGTAGGGTACGGGTACCCATTTGCGACCCTGGTGCGGCCGGATACGGGTAAGGAATCAAAACCCGTTTGCGACCTCTGCTTTGGAGGTGTTGCCTAAATGCCTGACATGGCCATTATGAACCCTTTTAGAGACACCTAGTCACAAGGGTCGAACCCAAGACCTCATATGTTCTCGTTCAACGTTTGACAAAGCCAGGATGAACCATCTGAGAAAGAGAGAGGCGTCCAGCCCGAGGGCTTGAACCCAGTATTTCTGTGGAGCTTGCTCAGTGTCTCCAAGATCGTAATTATCCACAGCCAAATGCCCAAGAAACACTCGTTACAATAACCACCAGGAGGAAAATACAGAAAGTTTGATGTGAAACTGCTCTAATGTGAATCAACGAAGATACAATTCAATTTACTTTTATTGGTGGCAATGCATCATTTATAAAGTTATGCAAAGATCAGTTCAATCTTACTACATGACATGTAACATTTGTAGAAATAAATATCTGTTTGTTTTATTATAGTTTAGCCTCAGTCTACCTTTGGCGATTTTATGAATGTGTAGTGACATTGGGGATGTCACTGTATGGTGCCGGCCCTAGAGGGCCATGGCGTGCGATGTACTCACATCGCGGACAGCATCGTGTGTGTTCAAGTGATCCCGGCTCTAGCAGAGCACGGCGTGCGATGCACCGTCATCACGTACACCCCGTAGGTGGGTGTAGTACCAGCCCGAGCGGTGCTTGGTGAGCGCTGGGATAGCGAGGGCACCACGCATGGCGTACAGTGCGGGCTCCCACAAGGGGGAGCGGGAGAGTGTCAGCCCAGGGACAGGGTTGCCCCGGGCCATGGCACTCTGGTTGACCCCGTAGACACGTGACCTGGAGTGTCCACAGAGAGGGCCCCAGGTGGGGGGGCTAGGGGGTGATCACGTGTCCGGGGAGAGTTCTCGAGAGAGAGATCAAGAGAGAGCTGGAACGCTCTCGAAGGTGGGCGGGGCCAAGGGCGGAGCCGGCCCCGACCTGGGAGGATATAAGGTGGGTCCCTGGGAGGGACTGGGGTTGCTACGTTCTACAAGCTGGCAGCTCCACGTTCTACATCTGAAGAGGCACCAACAAATGGCCCGGGACCCGAGTGCGGGTCCGGTCCGTCGTAGCCCTAACTCCTGTATGGTGGTGTAGTTAACTGGGTGGTCACCACCCGAGGCTGCATCTGGTAAAGGGGCAGCTACTCCTCTGTATATACGTGTTGTGTAATAAATGTGTTGTCTCTGGAGAAGAACGTCTGCGACTCAGTTGGACTCACTAGAAATGTTTAAGTACGGTATTGAAATATAAATGTGTGTGTGAGGGGGGAGAAATAGTGCAGTGGGTAGCACATTGCGCTGTGAACCCAGTTACCCGAGTTCAATTCCCACTCATGACCAACAGTGACGAATATCTGAACTTGTACTGGGCCTCCCCGATGTTAACTCAGCCTTAAAGGAGTACCTGGTGTGGTGTGTAAACATCAGCACTGAGGAGACAAAGGGTGCGGTGTTGGTGACCCACTCCCTAGTGTGCCATGCCAGCCTTCATAGGTGCTCACAATGATGAAAATAGAATAGGCATTACCCTTCCTGGCAATAAGCACAGGTGTTAAAATGTTGACACACCAAATAGACACCTATTATTCTTTCATATGGACACTTACAAGACACTCACTGATTAACAATGTTTTTTTACAGGAGATTCTTGCTTTGCCAAACTACAAATTGGTCAGCTGATTATCCTCATCGCACACACACATCCATATATACAGTTGCAAATGAGGGTTCTAGTCTGGTTGAAGGGGCTAGCAAACCCTCCACCTTACAATTAATTACCAGAGGATCAGAGAATGTGATGGAGGTCTCGAGGGGGCAGGCATGAACGACGTTCACTGGGAAAACCCTGTTTGGTGGAGCCAGGTGACTGGAACCCCCCTCGGGGAGCCTCCAGAAACACCGTTCTTTCATAGGCGCATTGACACAACACCTTGGGTACATGTCAGGTCAAATCAACATCTGCAGGGTGGAACAGCGAATGTGAGCTAATCTAGCCATTGCCCATCGGATTGTCTGTAAGATGCGCCTTCCATTCTAAGATTCCATTCAATTTACAATAGGCCAGTATCAGCTGTTGATAATTGTGAAAATGTGATCATCACCTGCAACTGGTATCTTGTGTTCCACCTGATGCTGAGGGGAAATGAGTGAGGTTCAGGAATCTGGTTCGTGCAGCTGCTATGGCAGCACTGGGTGCCTAGTCCAGACCCCCGCCCCCCAGAAACCATGGCTGATAAAGTATTTCAGCTTGGCGACAGAACGCAACAGGCTCATTTTCACAATCTACCATATCTCACGTCCAAGAATGAGGCGGCTTATTGCATCGTCCTTTTGGAGATTCGCAAAGCCATTTAGCGCTGCCATGATAAGCGGTGGTTGCGGGGGGTTGCTGAAATGGGAACAGTGTCAGTCGCCCAGGATCACAAACCACTCAATTTGATCAAAACAGTTATTTGCAGCAACTATCCTCATTACCATACTTAAAATGAATAAACGTGATGAGGGGAAAGGGGAAATCCCTCGGCCCCAACATCATGGTGCGAGGGTGGGGAGCTGGCCCCTTCTATGGTTTCACAGGTTATATGAAGTAGAGAGCCCCTGTAAATGGCTTAATGATGTGTCATCTGCTGTAGAGGTGTGTAAACTGCCAGGCAGGGATGACCTTCCATGCGCATCGCTGAGGGAGGATGACAATTGTGTGTAGGCTGCCTTACACAACATCATAACAACTTCTTGCACAACGTGAACATTTCTGCACAACGCGAACATTTCTGGAAGAATGTCCTGGTGGTCTCCCCCTTTTTAAAAGGGGAACAGCACTGACTGTTAAAACCACTGAGGGATCTCCCTTGTTAACATCCCAGAAAAGAGATATGTAAGGATTATTAAAGATTGTCTTCCCAGGCACACTGAGAAGCTTACAAAACTCCAGTGTGGTTTTAGGCAGCGGCAGTTCTGCAGAGACACACTATTCTCTGTCAATTTGCTACTGCAAAGGTGTAGGCAATTTTAACATGACCTACACCTCTGTTGTATTGATCTAGTTAAGGCTTCTGATACCAACAAGAGGCTAGAGTTTGGTGCCCTATGATTGTGCACAAGTCCTGTAAAACTACTTGGCTGGGAGTCAAAGGCATTCCTGGTAACCTTGGGGTGCAACAGGGATGTACTCTAGCTCCTGGGCTATTTAACATATATCTTTTTTTTTACCGCAGATAGAGATTCCCATCATGGCATGTGTGTGTATCTAAGCAATGCATTTGCATTTGTCTATTATGCATGAAACAATAAATCAGTTCTTCTGGTCACCAAATATGCATAGCATCATGTGTGTAAGAATTAATTATTTACGAATCGTGCAACTTAAGCTCCATTGAAATAAAAAATTCTTACATTTAGGCTAATAGAGTGAATGATACAACAATTGAGACAGAAGATATTGACAAAACTGATTCTTGTATGGAATGATGACCCCAAAATCATGACAATTTGCCAAACTGCGGGAGTGGGGCATCATTGCAAGCCTAGTATCGATAGGTGTATGTGTGTTTTCACCTCTGTAAATGTGAGGTGTGTATGTATGTATATGTAAGAGGTTCAGTAAAAAAGTGAGTGTAATTAATTTGTTGCAATTGAAGGAATGATAGAAATTGCGCTTAAGATTTTTTTTTCATCTCCATCTCCTCCAACACCTTGTGTGCATGTAGTCACGTGGTATAACAGGACAATCACGTGAGCAGGCCCTGTCAGTGTGAGTTTGGCACCTTCTGATTTATACTGGAGAAAGAACAATGACACAACGTGAAATTGTTGTGCTAAAGTGAAAAAGCTCTCCTCCGTAACGCTCCCCATCTTACAAGGCGCCCACACAGAGAATGTAATGAGTTTTGATAGGAACTCATTTTTAAGAAGGACATGAAAGCAAACGTGAAGAGGCAGCTTAAAGAAATCTCAGCTTAAGACTTCCACGACTGATGCCATGAGCTACGTGATTTTTGGCAACAATGTATGCATGAGAATGAGACTACTTTGAAGGCGCTTCATGACGCGTTTAACGTGTCTTTGTAGGTCGACAAGTGGCATGTGTGTCACCTCTGTAGACGGTGAGTGTGGCAGAGGCTGTTGCCACTCCGACCCCGTTGGAGGCTGTACACTCGTACTCCCCCTCGTCGCGAGGGGTTCTCAGTGGCTGAATCCGGAGCACGGAGCCTGAACCATCCTCAAACTCCGTCACCTGCGTAATCACAATGACCACTCATTTACAGCAAAACGACTCACAAGCACAAAGCCTGAGTCATTGTTAAACTCCAGTCACCTGCATAACCACAATGAAAAGCACTAAACTACAACGAAAACATCACATGATGGAATCTGAGTCTTCCACAAACTCCATCAGCTGAGCAACCACATCCACAACAACAATCAAGCTACAAACACCAAATTGTTACAAACACTAAACTCACAGCTTGGGGTCTGCTTCATCCTCAAATTTACTTCACCTGGAAAGCCACAACAACTGTGACAAACGCCAACCAAACCACAACAGCAACAATGAAACGAGTAAATACATGGATAAAGACATACATTGAAACTACACATCTAAATTACAACTACTAAACGACAGCAAAGCACACCAGACACAGACTGTCACCTGGCAACCACAACCACACAAACCACACAAAACAACTACTACCACAGGTAAATTACAATACAGGAAATATAGAGACATAATCAGACTACAACTAAATAACAATCAAACAGTTAAACAGGTAAACAAATTGACGCTACAACTTAAATGAAATGACCAAAACAAACAATTCAACAAGCTAGGAAGCCAGGACATATAGGGTATCTCAATTTTGATTGAGAATTCTTAGTAAAACACAAATGCATCTACAAACTGATACACGTGCACAAATATAAATACTGTACAAACTCATTCAGTGTTGTTGGGTTGGAAGTGGTGGCATAGTGGTTGGCGTACTTCACTATGAACCCGGCGATCTGAGTTCGATTCAGGGCCATCGTTAAACCATCACTAAACTAAAACTATGTTTTATTTTACCAGGTAAGTGTTGCACACTCGAAATGAAGGACGTGGGCAGGTGCTCCAAATCGAGGGCAAGCACATTTATTTATTGTGGTTAATATTAATCTTGTGAAGAACAGCACCGTCACTCTGTAAAATGCAACAGCACGTGTGTCACGCAGCAATTCTTCCGAGACGCCATTAACCATGTGGCTGGTTTACACGTGCGGTTATTCATTAACCCTGCCAGCCACCTACAGGCCCGACTCAGTCATCACATGCTGCTGTACACACATGCATTGATGCACTGCACAGCACATCAGGACCTTCACAGAATCACACTTTACTCCCTTGCAGCACAAGGACATAATTAAAAGAGTGATCCATTCCTAATGTGCCACATAAGGTCCACTGAGCTGTATAACTCTTTTTCAGACACAACCTGGCCACAAATGATTACTCAACAAAGTGGCGAATCACGTAGAAATGTATATTCTCGACTATGACGTTTTCGATCGAAACGTCATAGTCTTATGTTATTTTCTTTGAACCTATCTACGTGACTTTACCGAAAGACCCAAGAATATGAATTCCTGCAGTCAATGTAGAAATGTATATCAGCCAAATACACTAAACGCATTTTCTACATGTGGAGGGAAAAACCGGAGGACCCGGAGAAAATTCCACACAACCACGAGTCAGGGTCGGAATTGAACCCACGACCTCCTGCATACCGGGCGAGGGAGAATAATATCTCGCCACCGTGGCGCCTAATAGCAGCGAGTGATATTGGAACCAGTGCTGCCCCCCCCCCCCCCCTGTTCACTAACCCGCACTGACCAGTTTTATGAAATACCTGTATGGTCAAACATCTCCCCAAACGAAAACGTGTGGGGAGACTTTCCTCAAGCAGTGGAACGTTAACAGGGGTTGACACAACAACCCGCGTGTTAAAAAGGAGCGAAGCCACCCTCTCTGGTGAGTCGGGCGTACTGCATTCTGTCTCGGTGGATGAGGTCTTTACTGGGTGTGCATGTACTAACACTCCTACAGTATTGTACATGGGCTGAGGCGAATAAACCGTGTTATATAATAAGCTCACTGAACCGACGCACGCACACACACTAATTGTCCTGGCATGCAGCATAACGTTAACATAGAAAAAAATGTCTTACATTCATGAATTGCCAATCATGCCCCAAAACTATAAAGGTTAGAATATTCTTTATTGGTAAACTCTCTAGTAGGTTTTGTAGCAATTAATTTGAGGGTTTTGTAGTTTTATTGAAAAAATGTGAAGCGTCCTTGGACAGATGAACACAATATTTCCCAGGCATATCCATACATATCCTATCAGGGTGCTTAAAACCACCAAGGCATAACAAAACAACTGCAACAAAACAGAACAAGGACCAGGCCGGCAGTCTTCGAATACATCACCTTGGCAATCACAAAGAAACAACAACCAAATGGCAGGTATCGAACTTAATAACTGAACAGCAATCACTCGAACTACTAAGCATCCAAACAACACGAAACCATCTGAACTATGTAAACAAATACAATTATGCAACGTCTGGTTATTGGAATACCCTTAAATAGGGCTCCTCCTTGAGGCACCAACTTGGTGCCCTCGGCTGCCCAAGGACTCATTGGTCGTGTGTCCCCACTCTCACCCGTCATCCCCTGCGTTGGCTTCCCCTTGTGTCCTGCTCTTCTATCGAGTCTTAAGATGCTTTTTTCGATTTAGATGCTTATTAATTGTATTTCTTGTTGCTGTTGTGTTTTTTCCTCCTCAGCTCATCCATGCCTCTTGTAATGCCAATCGCCGACAGTGTACGCTCAATCCCGACAGGCGTGTGCCTAATTCTATCAGCAAGTCGTGTTCAGGGACACGCGCGTCTCTCGTTCCACTCCGCTGGAAAACCTTATCAGCAGTGACACCTAACATCTTTCTGGATACTGCTGACTGAGTATGCATGACTGAAGGGCCCTCATTCTGAGTCTCACCCGAGCCACCATTTCAGTTGTAGTGAATCGCGTGCCTGGGTAGGAACGAGAAGAATCTGGTTAATGCTGCCTGTTACGAGTCCGTCTGCTTGCCTTCTATTGAATTAACGTTCCCTTTTCTACTGGCAGAAAACGACACCTAGGTATTTCAGCCTCTGCAATGAGAAAATGTAGTAATGGGAAGAATGAGCATAAACCGGTGTTCATGGAGATCCTTTCTGAACTCGTTCTTTGTGTGGACTGACAGTGCTGGAATAACCTTCGCAAGACTATAATCCACACATGGAAAATTAACTGCAGATGTTGACCTTCAAAATGGAAACAGAAAATAATTGTAATGGTTTATTGAAAAAAGACTTAGGCAGTACATCAAATACAGGACATTTACTACTATATTTACCCAAGAATGTCAGTGTGTAACGCGCGTGACATCACTCCACGTCGACCAACCCCCCTCATTAATAATCATGAACAGGTTACATCCTCCACATGGACCCACCCCTCATTAATAATCATGAGCGAGTGACATCACTCCACATGGACACCCCCCCTCAATTAATAATAATTAGCGGGTGACGTCACTCCACATGGGGGGGCGAGGCGCCTCCTCCCCCCTCCTCAGCGTCAACTTACAACCCTCACTCCGAAGGCAGAACCCTCACATCACGCGATCTCCGTTACGCTATTGAGACATAGAAGTCAAAAGGACGTCATGATGAACAAGGGATTATAACCGTTAAATGAAATAAGTCTGTGTCACCGGGGCCTTACAAATTGCACACGAATGGATGTGTTGGGGAATTAATCAGCACTCCCCATGCTGTTAGCGGGTAGCTCCTCCTTCTCGTCAACAGAGGGCGGAAGCGGGGTCACGCCAGTGTCAAGGATCATGGCCCAAGGGGCCAACGCCAATCCCTGGGAAAACGGATCCTGGGACACAAATCCCCAAACCCCGAGAGGGGGGATTGGGGGATGATGTCACCTTCCAGAAAATTCTGGAAGGGAGGCGTGGCTAGGGCGGAGCAAGCCACGGACCTGTATATAAGCCGGACCTCTGAAGGGTCCGGCTCAGTCATCTCCAAGCTGAAGACCGAAGACGGAGCTGAAGATAGGACCCTGGGCCCCAAGCTCCGCTGTCCTTCTAAGGGCCGGAGGGAGCTCAGTGAGGCCAGCGGGCAAGACCCAGAGACGACCTTGGGACGGTCGGGTCA
Organism: Lampetra planeri; assembly: GCF_965212315.1. Classification (NCBI taxonomy): domain Eukaryota; kingdom Metazoa; phylum Chordata; class Hyperoartia; order Petromyzontiformes; family Petromyzontidae; genus Lampetra; species Lampetra planeri. The sequence continues at coordinate 19,125,437 of NC_136109.1, read as the reverse complement.
GAGTGGCCTCCCCTAGGCCCCGAGCTGGAGGGCTCAGAGCTCGCGTGGTCCCAGAGTTAGCAGGCAGTGTAGCCCGGAGGCCACGCCTCCTTAGGTATCGGGTGAAAGGGGCCGTTACCCCTTTGTGTTAGGGACCTTGTACTCAGTGTAGTTAAATACAGATTGTGTTGCCTCACCTACGTTCTCCTCTGGTTCCTGACCCACTACAGATGCAATGAATATCACGTTGCGGTCTGCTTTTCGCTTGCAAGTTTCAGATTTACTGCAATACACCCGTCCTTGGATGGGCAAAAGGCTAAAAACATCAATAATGACCATAAAAATAATGAACAAACATAAATATTAATTGTACAATCTTGACTTAAAGCTTTCGTGTCTGCAGGGATTCATATTCTTGGGTCTTTCGGTAAAGTCACGTAGATAGGTTCAAAGAAAATAACAAAAAATTACAAAAAACTACGACGTTTCGATCGCAACACAAACAGTCGTCTTCAGGAAAAGGTGGGTTAGCTTCCAAGGCAAACTGTTTATAAGCAGCCAATGATAATGTAAGTAGTGGTTATTTTTCCACCAATCAAAGGGCTGCCAGGTGAAAATTAACATGTTAAAGAGAGATTAGCATGTTAATGGAAGATCGCAGCGCCGCAACCAAGGGGTCAGCGCGCGGAGTGACTGTGAAGAAAGCTCAAGTTTGAAATGGGCGTAAAGCACAACTAACATCGGCAGGTGGTAGGATGGGAACATCATAGCCAATTATGACTTAAACTGGTTGATAACGTCCTTCCAATGATTGCTCAGTTTGTATCCATCTTCTCGGTTGAAATTGTGTCTGTGTCTATATATATGGATGGCATCATGAACGAATCTTTGTTGATAGCCAGTGGGCTTGCAAAGTACCTTCATCTTAGAGAGATCAATTTCGTGTGAGCCCACCGCATTAAAACAATGATCAACCACGGCCGAGGTATTGGTCCTACCATGTTTCAGATCTGCCTTATGTTCACGAACACGGTCCGAGACATCTCTAAGTTTCCCCAATGTAACTACTGCCACAGACACAACTTAGTTTGTAGACGCCGGGGTATTGCATGGCAGGGATCACACCCTTCACAGATGGGATCAAATCACAAATTCTATGTACTGTGTTAAATCCAACCTGGATCTTGTGTTTGCTCATTATTTTGGAAATATTTTTAGTGACCCCTGCTATGTATGGCAAGGTGATGGTTTTGATTGGGTCCTCAGATGGTTCTTTCCCAACGGCTGGGGTGATAGCTTTATGGATTGTGTAGTCTGAATATCCATTCATCTTGAGGGCTTGGTGTACGTGTTCCAGTTCACTGGCTAGGGGATAATGGTCAGAAATACATTGAGCTCTATAGTGTAGAGTTTTGATGAGGGAATTCTCCTGGGATGGATTGTGGTGGGAGTCAGGTTTTAGGTAGGCATCCGTATGGGTGGCTTTCCTGTAGACAGGGTCCCATTGAGCCATCTGGTCTTCTTTCTATTAAAACATCCAAGAATGGTAACTTGCCATCCTTTTCCACTTCCATGGTGAATTTGATGGCTGGGTGTATGGAATTGATGTGGCTGAAGAATTGGTTCAGAGCAGGTCAGCCATGTGGCCAGATGACGAACGTGTCATCTACGTACCTCTTCCACAAGGACGGACGTAGAGTGGATTCCTGGATGGCACCTGTCTCAAAATTTTCCGTGAAAACATTGCCTACAACTGGATATAACGGAGAACCCATTGGGGTACCTTCAACTTGTTTGTAGAATGTTCCATTCCAGGTGAAGTAAGTGTTGGTGAGACAGTGTCTCACCAGGGCCGGTACATCAGGATTCAATCCTTGTTGGACCAAATCTTCAATGATTGCAATGGTGTCAAGCACAGGAACTTTGGCAAGTGGATTCATAAGATATTTGTATTAACTTCATCGTGCAGTGGTTCAAGAGCCTTAATATTAGTTGAAAGCTCCATCTGATGCACTCTTGAATTCTTAAAACTCTTTGCTTGATGTCCAAAGAGACTAAGAATCCCATATTTTATAATTAATGTCAACTGTCCTCCTATAATTTTAAATGTTGCCACTTTTAAAATGCATGGCATTTCCCCCTTGCTGAGCCCAACGACGTCCCAATTATTTTCTCTCAAGTCTGTCTCCATTTGGACAAAGTTTTCATACCCATTCATCTTTACACCATGCCATTTGTTGTTTGCAGATGCAATCAGGGGATTCAATAATAAAATGCCACTGAAAACGATTTCCAGGTTCCTGACTTTCAGAGCTGGCAATTGATTCTGAAAATGGTCACTGGTTTTCCGTTTGTTTTTTAACAAACATAATGTGTATATAAGTTTATGTATATACATATTTACACCTATATGTTTATGTATGTGCATACACCTGCTCACCTCAAACCTCTGTGAGCTCACCCTCTTGCCCTTCTTCATCCAGGTGATGCGGGGCCGCGGATCACCTGCCGTCTTGCACACAAACGCCGCCACCCCGCTAGACACTCCACTTTGATCCACCGGGGTCCGTGTGAAGTGAGGCGGGCCTGAGAGCGCGGAGACACACAAACCCAGAACATGTGACTACCTGAAACTTAGCACCAGCAGACAGACTGGATTTCAGGAAAGTAATTGACTCGGCTCCAGGAGACCTCGCTTTGGTATCAGGATATCGATGTGACTCCATTCTTGATATTGATTGGAGACTTTATGCAGACCATTTCATTGGGTTATCCCCAAATGAGTTCATCTAATATCGGTTGACAATTGCAGTATTATTATTCTTGTTTACTCAAGAAGCCTCTGTGAGTCTCAAGACTTTTTTCAGGAGGGTCCTGCAAAGTTTCACATAAGTTGGCGATTTTGCAATGTGTAATCCTAAAATGGACTTGCAGGTAATATTTTTGCATTGGGATTTTTGGCCAATACCAGTTAAATTGCATTGGTCTTTTTTTAACTGAAAACACCTTCTGTTTGACATCACAATGACATTTTAAGTCTGAGTCAACCTAGTGTAGGAATGCATTAATTTACTATTTAGATCTTCATAGGACGTTCATTTCGGGGTTGAGCTATTTACAGTGAACCCGGCAACCTGCGTTCGATTAATAGCTGCAGCTCACTTCAGTGGTCAGTGATATGAGGCCCAGTTAGGCCCTCCTCCCTTTCACCAATCCTCATTGACCAGCATGGTGACATATTACTGAAAGAACCCGAGAGTAATAGTGACATATGGTCAAAAACCTCCATAGCTGACATGGTGTGGCAAGGCCTTCATCCATTGGTGGATTGAATATGGGAGGACCTTATTTATTTGTTTATAGGATATCCATTTCAGTCTCAGTCAACCTAGTGTAGTACTTTAATTTGAATCTGAGTCCAAGTGTAGTACTTTGTTAAGTGGTCACTTTAGTCCGAATTGTCTTAGTGTAGGGCAGTATCAAGTCTCCATTCTAATATAAACAATGTCCTGCTGGGTGTCCTTTTAAGTCTGAGTCAACTTAGTATGGGGGGTCTTTAATAAATGTCAATTTCAGTCTGAGGTGACCTACTGAAGGCTTGATGATTCATTACCTGGAATACAAACGTTGCTGTCGCCCCAGGCCACTGTCGAGAAACTCATACATTATTCAACACAAATAATTCATTAAACAATAAACACCAGCACATTCTACAGAACTTAAAAAATGTGCACTGCCCAGCAACACTTTTATTTAACTATGGTTAAGACTGGGTTTCCGGGTAAGAGTCTTCATTGAGATTTGGCTTCAGGTGGCTGGGTTTCAGGATATGAATCATGATTGAAACTCGGCTCCAGGAAAGTAACAGTGAAAATATCAGATTCTTGAGACTCCATGAATCCCATTGAGCCATAATAAGACTCAACCTGTGGAAAATTCTATAAAGTATGAGAGAGAAACGCCCCTAGTAGACGCGTGTGACCGCGCTGCTTGGTTCAGTGTTGGCGTCAGATTCAGCTGTAAATGAGACTTGCGTCCCAGGGGTGGTGCTGGTGTGGTCGAGAAACAGTAATAAAAAAATATAACAGCTTTGCTTCGCACCGTTTATTACAAATATGAAGGGGAAAAAATCCCAGGAAGCCAACAGCAATAACATGAAACAGCTGCAGAGGCAAAGCAAACATTGCCTCAGGGGGAAAGGTGGCCACAGAAGGCTCACGGGGCTCATAATTGTTGTGTCCGAGCAGTGAGCCTGCACCACTGCGTCCTGGGTTCAAGCCTTGGGTCTGGGTGTTTCTCACTCTAAGTGGATTCATAATAGTTGCGTAAGAGCCAATGAACCAGCACAATTCAGGTCCTTGGTTCAAGCCCCAAGGCTGGGCTTCTCTCAATTTAAGAATGCTCATATAGGTGATATCAAAGACATTAAACTAATACTGCTGAGATTCAAATTAAACCAAGCAGTGTGCTTAGCGATTTTTATGTCTCAATTCATTTACGAATCGTTACACAATGAAGTGATAAGATGATTGTGGCTTGTTATATAATTTAGCCAAACGCATCTCTGAGGGCTGAAAATTCTAAATGTCAGATTGCTGATATGCAGCATTAACTAGCATCATTGTCTTTTGGCGGAGGGAAGCCTTTTATTGAAGTGGCTCCTCACTCCATCTTGCTCCATCTCGCCCACGTCAGCATCACGTGCCCATTATCCACGGCTATATTCCGTCACCTCCCTCCGTACACTTGCTTCGTGTCGCCAGCAAGGTCAGCTACAAAGACAACCTGCCTTTCCCACCGCGCCTCTAATTTCAGTCATCTACCTTATCTTTCTTCACTCCTGTCACCCTGCACTATAGCTCACGCACGGTGGAACTCTCCACAGCGTCACGATTCACAACCTCCTCCTCTCTACACCGAGGACCATGAACATCAATGGCAGGCGTCGTTTCTCCAGCGGAAGCCCCCGCCGTCTGGAACACGATTCAGCTGCACATTCGCAACATTCAATCTACGCCGACTTTTAAGAAAAACCGAAAGGCCCCACCTCTATTGTCTGGGCTTCATATTACACTAAGCTAGGCTCCGTGCCTCAATCATGGTCATTTATGTCCATGAAATACGGCCTGCATAAGCCAGATGAGTGATGTGTGTTGGCCATGATGTGCCTCTGCCTGGCAGTCCCATCTCGAATGATGCATCTAATTTTACTACAAATTACATGTTCAATTAAGAATTCTGTACGATTCAATTGTCTGCACAAGTAAATATACTAAAAGTTAAATGTTGAAATCAAAGAGTCTCTGTGCTCAAATAACCGTGGGGAAGCATTCATCTCTATTTGTGAACATGAGCTAGCAGTGGAACTCCACGTTCAAATGGTAAGGTTCGGGCTTCTACACCGGATGTCCAATGTTGACTTCCCACAAAAAAAGTGATAATTGTATCGACCACTAAAGGATGATGATGGTTTGGATGATGATGCTGCTGCTGTTCAGAATGATTATTCAAGTATAGCTTTATTTTGATAAAATATAATGCTTTCTTGTATTGTCTGTCATATAGCTTGTCTTGTTCATCCTGTTAGTGTAACATAACAGGATAAAACATTTATTTTTGCTACTGTGGATCTAAACCATGGAACCTACTCTCTAAAGCTAATCGGGAGTCAGTCCATTTATGTTTTTTAAAAAATTGTCTACAGACCTATCTCATATTGTTTTAACTCGCATAGGCTGGGATTCCTTATTCATCTATTGTTGTTTGAAGAACTAAATTTCCCTTTTAAAGGTTTTACGTATTTAACCACCGTAGACGAATTTTTTAGATTGCAAACTACATCAGCACTATAATATTCATTATGATCAATGATTGTATAATTTGCACGTAATACAAATGAATTGTAAACATTCGAATGTATGCATGATTCAATGGCTGTATAATAGCATGCGAATGTAAAAATAATATATTTGATTTTGATTTTCTTATTTATCTAGGACAGCAACACTGCATCGTACGACTCTAATTCAGGAGGGTCCAGCGATATGTTTTTATTTTAAGATATTTTCAGAAAATTAATGATTGTTTATACAAGTTGGAGGAAACCGAAACATCCGGATGAAACCCATGTGCGCGAGGGGGCAACACTCCATACGGATGGAAACAGATGATGATTAGTGCATATGCTGTATTGTCTTCTCCTGGCGAGCCAAAGGATCACAACTCAAAACCCACAGGAAAGGAGTTTCACAACATTTGTGTGATCCACCCACCCTCACCTCCACACAGCCGCCATCACCCGGCGATATATTTAATTGAATGACTAAATAATCAATACATGTCGAGTGACAATGTTGATGTTTATATTGCTGCCACTGATTGAAATAAATTCCTTTGCTGATGATAATAAAAGTTGCTGGTGATGGTGCTGCAGCAGATGCTGGGATGGCGGGCAAAGTAAATCCCCCCCCCCCCTCCCACTGAAATTTGAACGCGTGCACTTCAGATTTTGAGTTGAACACTCTTATCACCAAATTAGTATATTCTCCACTGAAATGTAAATATTGAGGCAACTTTGTTCTCCAAACAGCACTCAAAGCGTGCGTGCATGACTGCAAAAATCGCACGAGTATTTGCTTGGTCAGCCGAAAATATAATCTCTGTACGAATGGAAATAAATGTCGACATTAAAAAACCAAAAACCCCCTGCATTTAGATTTTAAACACTTAAAAACTGTCAATACAGAACTAAAGTGGCTGGGTGTCTCTATAAAAGGGCATATAATGACTGTGAATACATGCTGAGCAAAGCCCTGCTGAAGTTCTGGGTTTGAGTCCTGAGTCGGGGTATCTGTTTCTCCAGGGGGTCATAATGGCTGTTTAAAAAAACGCACGGAGGCAACACTGCTGAGGGTCCCGGGTTCAAACTCGGGGTTTGCGTGTGTCCCTTTCTCTTTCTCAGGTTTATAATGACAGTTTCAGCAACAATGAGTCATCTCCGCTGAGATGCTGTGTTTATATCCTGCTTTTTGCCACCTGTGATTACGTTGTCATGTGTGTTGAATGTGACATCTCAATTCGGTCAAATTTTATTACATTAAATAAATTATACTACATTTGCTTTTTCCCTTCATGTGGCTCAGCACAGGTCTATGGATAAAATATATAAAGCCATCGGGTGTCTAGCACATAGAGAACCAATCTTAATAGAGTTTGAAGGGATACTGTCGAGTGTTGGTTGAGAGAGCCCTAACGAAGGAGAGACACCGATTGAAGATAGGTCTGTAGTGTCATTTTACAACACTATTCTCTGGTGTGACAATCTAAAAACAACAAAGCTGCGATACAAATCGGATGGTTGCAATTTCAAATCTCAGTTGGGAACCAATTCAACCTATCGTTTTTATTACTCTGGCTGATAGTTTATTTCCACAAAGTGAGTGCCACTTTGTGAAAATAAACTATCCCTATTGAGAGAATGGCCCCCACCATGGGAATGTGAAATTTCAACCAATGAGCTGAGAGACGCCAATGGTGACAGCACTGCTCAAAATTCGGATGAGCGGGGAGACAATTTGACATGTCAAGATAAATAATAAGGAAACAGAGGTACCTGTGTTTACATCAGTATCCGCCTTTCTGTCTGTACATGTTATTTTTGTGCAATTACTTATACAATAATAGTAATCATTCATTAATGTTAGGAATATATATATATACATATACCTGTAAAGATATCGAAGGAGATCAATCAAATAATAAAGCCATTTGTTTATCCAGGAAAGCCTCATTGATCTGAAGCCTAATTTTAGGAGGGTCACTCATTGGGATGTTTGGTCAATTAATTTTTAAGGAGCAGTTTGATATTTGTGGGAAGAACCCCGAGTACCTGAAGATAACCCACACTACTACTTACACTCAAAACTACTATGTGCTGGCCACCTCGCAGCTCTGTGGTTTGGAATTTCACATACCTCTTTGCAATCCACCAAATCTTGCCTCCAGAGCTCTGGATTACAGGCTTGCACATCTGGTTATTGGGTGAGTGTCAGCAAATGTAGTCCCCCACACACCAGCAGAGGTTTCCAGAACAATGACATTGGTTACACCTTCAAAGAATACAAATCCTGCATGGCCTGAACCAACGTCCAAGGTTGCAACAACAAATCCCTGTACCTGCTAACACTATAATGTTAAGTGAATCAGTAAGTAAAAATATATATACATAATGACCTGGATTTCTGCTAGAAATTTCTTTTCCCTTTGGGGACTGGAATCCTGCTGAAGTATATAAAATAATAAGAGATTATCATTTTTAAAACTGCACCTAAAGGCCCACTTTGCGAAAAACAAGCAAACTCTGTCGTCAGCGAACAAAATAAATCAAAGCATGGACCATTATTTTATTATAAAAACTATTTCCCAGAACAAGTTAAACATTTTTCTTAACGTGAGACATCATATTTTTTAATATTTTCTTTCTTTTGTCTCCCAAGTGTATTTTAATTGTTTTAGTGACATCACAATATAAATAAATGTCCATTCATGTCTGTTCAAGAAAGCAGTGTAACATCATATTGTTTCAAGGAATGGCTCAAGATTACATCACAGAATGATTACTTCCAAAGTCCCTTGACGTGTCTATTATCCACACTAGGTGGTACACCTTTTATATGCCCTGCAAAAGAGCATCCATTGCATGGTAAAGTAAACAAAATATGCTCAAATTTGCTGATTTAAGTGGCAAAACAAATGAAATTTTTTTTTTGGCAGTCATTCGTAACTGGACTGAAACCATTAACTCACAACACGATAGTAAACTAAAAAAAACACAAATGTTGTGTTGTAATCAGAGTGAGAAGATAAGGTTGGCCTGTGTTGTGCCCGTATACGAATAAAAAAGTACCCTCGACACAACGTGTTGCGGAAGTCACTCATTACACATGTATTACGTAAAAACACATAATCTCTATGTATATATCAATAAAAACATATATTGTATAGTATTGTTGTGTCATTTAACATACCTTAATAATAGGCATAAACATATTTAAAAGTGCAATTGTCAATGGATAATCAATTAAATAAATATTCAACAGACCAAGGCAGACTGAGGAGAGCGTCGCATGGGCAACTTTTGCGGTCTCACAATCTGCGTCACTACTTCTTGTCGGGTAATAGCACGCTACGGCCGAGAATATAAAAAAACAACCCCGCAAATTTGAAATGGCATGAGAATAAATTTGTTGCAAAACCGCGATTATAAAACCCACAAATATTAAGGGGTTACTGTACTCACAGTGCCAGAATCAGGTATATCCAGTACATCATTTATTATGTGCCGTCTTAATGTATTATGGGTCATAAATAAATCGCATTTTACTCGTGAGATTGAAGAAGCTAAAACTGGAACACAGTTTGCTGCTTAAACAAATGCTTTTGGAAATATTAGGCCAGAAGGCCCATCCCATGATATACCTTGTATTGTTTGAGTGGTGAAGCACACCCTTGTCTCGTAAATGATTATATCTAGAATATTTAGCATGAAGTTCGAACACCCCAGACCTCAGAGTCAGACGTAGACATAGCCTCGGGAGAATTCTCTATCGGAGCAATGTGGGAGAAACACCACCAGGTCGCCGTGCGTAGCTGCTTTTCTTCAGCTTTAAGAACAGATGGCAATGAGTGCGAGGGGAGACGGTAATGAAGTAAGACCCACACGTCTGCACGTTTATGAATTATGGACACTTCTGAGCACTGCTTGCACTCACTGGCTACTATTAAACGTGACTTTCTTCACCTGAAAAAGACTAATAATGAGGCTTGGAAATTTGCGATTGTGTTGAAAATGATGTGTTTTTTATTTTCAAGGCAGAAACGTGGTTATTATTTTCATTATTAAAGATACAAAGCAAAGTGTGTCTCTGCATATACAAGTGTGGCACTCCACTCAACTTCAATGGTACTCTTGGGCCAGCATTAAAATATTCAGACGACCATTGCCCAAAAGCCAATTGTAACCCAAAACCTAACCCTAACTTTAATCTTAACTCTAACCCAAATCGAAACCCAAACCCTAACCTCTGATTTCACCTTAACCGTAGCCCTAACCACAACCCTAACCATGACTCTACCCCAAAAGGACTACAACTACTGTTGGGTTTCGACTATAGGTGATATTGTCATGGTAAGGATGAAGACAATGTCATCTGATTATTTAACAATTCTGAATGAATAGCCTCTAAATTTTGATTTTTGAAATATAAAACAATAAAATTGTTTTATATTTCTATTATTTCATTGTTTCCCTTCTACGTGACTTTACCGAAAGAACCAAGCATATGAATAGCCTCTAATTGACTCCTTCCAATTATTGTGAAAGATAATAATCGAGCACCTATATATAAATAATCAACACCAATCTCAATGCACAAATGTACCTGGTCTAATCAAGGGTGGCTGCTCAGATTCAAAGTCAGGATCTCAGTGGTGCTAGCTCGAGAAAGAGATACATACTCAGACCAACGACTCAAATTCAGGATCGAAGCAGTGCAGTCCCAGTGTCTCGGAAACAGCTCCTTGAGCGAAACTTCCAGACTTCAGCCGAAAAACTTAGCAAGAGATGACTATTTTCTTGGTTCTTTCAGTAAAGTCACGTAGAAGGAAAATAATAAAAATAAAACATAATAAAATAATTCTCACGACGTTTCGGCTACAACGCAAGCAGCCGTCCTGCTTGCGTTGTAGCCGAAACGTCGTAAGAATTATTTTATAAAGTTTTATTTTTATTATTTTATTATTTTCCTTCTACGTGACTTTACCGAAAGAACCAAGAAGACGAATCCCTGCCGTCACGAAAGCTTTAAATCGAAAGATGACTATTTGTCTCCAACACGGCTTGAGAGACAGTCAGACATCCAGCCCCAGGGCTTGAACCCAGGATCTCAGCAGTGGTGGTTTAGTGCATTTGACACCACCATTATGAACCTGCTGAGAACCATCTTCCAAAACATTGGCAGAGTCTTACACTTGCTCATTAAAAATGTTTCCACCCTCGACTCCCCCTGTCCTTCATTGGATATGACGTGTTTTCTTGTTGCATTTAATTCAGCCAAGTGCGGTTCGCATGGAAATCTATTAATTTAAAATGCTCGGGTGTGCGTGTGTGTGTGCTTTCATATATTTGATGGGCGGTTGATTTTTTTTCCTTTTCGTCCAATGTGACTTTAGTGGAGGTGACAGGCAAAGCTGGTGAATTGAATTAACAAATGGGGAGGAGTGCTTGCTTGATGAAAAAAGAAATCAAAGTCAAAGTGTCCCTCTGGTCACAAGAGCATGGGATTGATGCTCCTCTCAGCTGGTGACCCTGAGCCAGCAGTGGAAATTCAACATTCTCATTCCAGAGGTCAATCTATCTGTAAAGTTACCACAAAATGGTCCTCGTTATTTTATTATCAACATCTGGTAATGATGATGATTATGTCAATGATGATGACTATGCTACTGCTGTTACTGATACACTGGAATTTATCTTGCAGCGCAGTTTATGTCAATGATGATGACTATGCTACTGCTGCTACTGATACACTGGAATTTATCTTGCAGCGCAGTAGGTTTTGGAGTTATAAAATCTGCATGATCCACTAATATATGTCTCCAAAGTGCTGATTTTCAGGCAAATGCCACCGTGCCCAACTAGGGGGTAAGTCAACTCTAGACCAGAGCCCTTTTAAGTCACCGATGCAAGTTGCCTCCACTTTATGGTGTGTGCTAAATAATGCACCCTCTTGGTGAACCGTGGGTATTTAAATAAATAATAAATGCTCTATCTGGTAGTCACCAAAAACAAAGTAACTCTTAGGCTTCCCGGACCAACGTTGGCCAGTTATTTTATTTTATTTTACGTTTTAATGTTTTTTACCTACGTGACTTTACCGAAAAAACCTAAGAATATGAATCCCTGCAGTCACGAAAGCTTCAAATCTAGAGTTGGCCAGTTGCATTTGTTTAAGCAAATGACAGTCTGCTGAATATGACTGTATGAACAAAACAACAAATGAGACGGACATTACAGACAAATGAGAAGACAGAAATTTTAGATTGTACAGATGAAACAAATTAATACATGAATAATTTAACCAATTGGCGACCCAAAATGTGATCATGGAGAATAAAGGGTGCATTATTGCATGCCTACCCAATACTCACGGCCAAGTTGACCTAGACAATGTCTAGAAATTATTCAGATGCCACTTGCCACTGATGTTATCAATATCCAAGCATAAATCGCATGGCCGCCTATGACCTGATGGTCATTTAAAGGCTGAGTAGCCTAAGGACTAGTTATGATATCACTCGCCATTCTCGTCAACTATGGCTGGGATTCAAACTCAGGTCACCAGGATTCACTGAGCAGTGCACTACTTGCTGTACAACCACTAAGCACACACATTCAGAAACACATACATATTAACACACATTAATGCATAAACACAGACCTCCACACGGACACAAAAAAACCCCTGTATAGCCTTAACAGACTGTTGGAGCAAATACTTTTAGCGAGCACCTATGAAGGCCAGCACGGTACACGAAGGGGTGGGTCGCCAACACCACACCCGACCGCCTTTGTCTCCCCAGTGGCGATGTTTACACACTACACCAGGTACCCATTTGAGGCTGAGTCGACCTAAGGGAGGCCCAGGACCGGTTCAGATATTGGCCACTGGTGTTGGCCGTGAGCAGGAATCGAAGTCGGGTCGCCAGGTTCGTAGTGCAACGTGCTAACCGCTACACTACTGCTCCCCACACACACGCACACAGACACACATAAACATACGTAAATACATAAAGCAATACCTGCCTTTTGGCAAGAACAAGAATGCAATAACACGCCAACACTGCCTGAACGTTCATACCCATTGCAACCTCCTTTTCCTGATTACACAGCTGTGGCGAATGCATGCGAATGAACTAATGAATTAAGCCAGTAATCGTCGAAAGTGCCCCACAACGATATTGACTGCTCTGCGTTATTGGCTTCGGTTCCATTCTTTACCCAAGCACTCCACTCAATGTGAATTACATTTCTCCGCACTGAAACACTAAGTAAATATATAAATATATGTGAAAAAATAACCGAGCACTCAGGCTAATGTTGGCTCACTTTCCCGTCAAAGACCAATGTTAGTCTGATGGCTAGCATTGGTAGGCAGGGATCGATTTTTGGCTGGGAAAAAATAAATAAAAACGAGCCAATAAAAACAGCACAAAGTATTCGATGAATTTTCAAGGACGGCCAAGATAATTTTTTTAAGACTCGGGGGTTGCAGCAAGGCTGAATGAATCAACCAAGCGGGTTTATAGCCATCTGTAAGTGGGAGATTTCTGCAGGAATCATTCGATTACTACAATTCCACACTCGACGATTTATGCTTGAATTGTATTCTTATAATGGTAATTGCTATGTTAAAATACACATCCATATATTTGCATGAGCACCTGTGTGTGCATCCACGGTGGTTGCTGTGGTAGTTTTGGTAGTTTCAGTTGTTCAAGTGGTAGACCCAGTGGTCCAAATAATCCAAGTGGTAGTCATCTTGGTCCTGTTTGTCCAGTCAGTGGTCCCAAGAGAGCCGAAAGGCATTGTGGAGCACATGCTGTGCTCAGTGGGATGTTGGGCTGTATAGCTATGTATAGATAGTATAGCCAAGGCTAAAGCTATGTATACATAGCTGCCCCATATATACACTGGACAAAACAGTTATTCCATAATCTAGGCCACTACACGATGCTCCACGCAACCCCCCACTCCAACCACAGTTTATTGATTCCAAACTTGGTAGGAATTATATTCGATAAGAATTGAATTACAATTCTAGGCTATGGAATATGGGAATCTCCTAGCTCTAATGCCCATTTATATCCCTCAATATCTCAGTACTGTATGTCCATAATGGCCGCTTCCGAGACATCTAGTCAACACTGACGAGTGTTTAGGTTCAGGAGCCGGAGCTGAGAATCTCTCCCAGAAGGCTCATCATACCCTTGGGTTCATTTGAAAATGCCTTTTACTGTCTGGAAAGTTCGACATAATCAAACACAATTTTTTTCCCAAAATGGTTACAAGATAATCAGTTGGTCAACCTTAGAGCTTTAAGGAATACACGACTCAATTTAGTTTTTTATGAAAGGGGTGGTGTATGTACTACAACAGCAGATTGTTGTTTCTAATTCATTAAGAACTCAATTATGTCAAGCAAATGTCACCAACAAACACATCCTTTAATTCTAAATTTGAAGTTTTCGTGACTGCAAGGGTCCATACTCTTTGTTTTTTTTCGGTAAAGTCACGTAGGTCAAAATAAATTAAATCACGACGTTTTGGAGGCAACACAAGCTTCCGTATCAAAACAGTAATTTTGCTGTGACGGTGCCACCTGAAGACGGAAGCTTGTGTTGCCTCCGAAACGTCGTGATTTAATTGATTTCCTTTAAAACACATCCTTACCATGACAATATCTGCTCAGTGTCCTATCATCTTGTTAAATATGCAGCCCAAAAAAGAAGCAGCTCTTCTCCAGTAGATAGAACAAACGGGCTGTCCTACATGGGTTCACCGCTTTGTTAAAGAGAACAAAATACCTCAAAGAGACGAGAAGGAGGAGAGCTGTCAGGAGTGCTGTAATGTTGTCACTGTCGCATAACTACTGCCGTTTTTAAAATAATTTCACTGGAATGTAAGGTTAAAGTCCTTTTGATTCGTTAAAAAGTCTTCAGACTCATGTAAGAGAGCCTGAGACATACAGCATAGGTGTGTAACTTCTATAGAAGGACTACTTGTATGTTTATGTATCTCCTTAACCTTTGGACCATTTATTAATTAAGGGAGTTAAGTCAGTCAAAGTGTCTGCCTGTTCAAACAAGTGTGTGACATGCTCATCCCCACAGTAGCAGGCTTGAGCAAGTGATGAACTTTCTAAACTCCCATGACAAGAAAACTGCTAACTTGCCACAAGGCATTGCTACTCATATAAATGATCCCAGAGGAATAATGATTAAAATGATGATGGGGTGAGTTAACGAGAAATACAAATACGCATTAAGATGTCTTAGTCTACCTCTTTAAGCCTCAGGCCTAACCATTGAATACTAAAAATGTGAATCAGACTGGAGGAATCCGATGAGCTATGAAGCTATTTTTCACAAGATGGTGCCTTAGTCTGAGATGTTAACTACCTCGCCTGGCATATTGGAGGTTGTCAGTTCGATCCCCACTCTTGATGCTTATATATTTGTTACATGCTAATTTCTTACATTAACATCACTAACCCCGGCCACTTCTTTATAACCCTTGAGCTACACCCATTTCAAACCTTTAAAACAGTCTGCCTCAGCAGCAGACCATGCTTTCCCACTTGATGATGGACGCTTGTGTTGCGCCCGAAACGTCGTGATTTATTTTATTTTATACTTACGTGACTTTATCGAAAGAACCAAAGAGTAGATATTTGGAGTTTGCATGTTCTCATTCTAGATTGTTCACCGGGTCCTCCCGGTTTTCCCTTCACATTTAGAAACATGCGTTTAGAGTATTTGGCTGCTATCAATTTCCACAATAAGCCTGTTCGGTGAAGGTTTGAAAAACAGCTAAACAGCTCATTGGGCCTCACCTGGTAAAACAAAAAAAAGTTTATTGTTTAATGTTCTGTGGTGAATCAAACAAGAGGTAACATTTAATTGATTTTCTCGCAAAATCTGAAAGTTTTTCACATAATGTAAGAAATAATGCATCATGCTCTCATCTAATGAACATCAGCGACAATTCTTTATAATTTCTGTATATGTTTTTTGTGAAATTACGTCAAAATGAACGTGACTCGTCAAGTCCGGGTCTTCACAAAATAATGAGATTTAATTAGTTTGCCGCTGGCTGCAGAGCGCAAGTGTAAAAAAAAATACAATAAACACACTGAATAAATTGCCCAGCTTACATGACAAACAGCTTAATGGAATGGCACACAGTAATTGGATTGCAACTTAGGGAAAACAATTAAGTATGAAACAAACTGTGACTTGTTGGAAAGTCCATTATTGTGGTGTCATTTACTACATGCTATATCCGTGTAGATGCATACACAGAACATTGCACAGACTACCTATATTTAACACTGTGCACAGCGCGGTAACACTGAACATGGAAACCATCTCTAACACTGTACAAATAAGAGCACATATCCCCAATATAGAACATTGCATAGAGCTACCTATGAGAGCCTAGATTCACGATGCAAATGTGGTGCTATCGAAGGGCTGCAATCCAGTTGCAGGCGATAGCTTGCACAAATATTGCATTCTGTAAATAGGCCTTAAAACTGCACATAGCGCCTAACACTAGATATAGCTCCTATTAGATTACCTGGCTGTCACTGCAGTATAAAATGTTACAATTCATCAAATAAAATTAATTATTACATTTAGGGAAAGGTTAATGAAAATTATACATTTAGGCTGATGTAACTAAATGAGGCCGTGTAGAAGACATCAAACAGATGAGATAAGCACAACAAAGAAAAGTAATCGAGTGTCGAATCGTGACTTTGAATCATAGAAATCCATCGAATTGAAGAGGCTGCCGATTGTGGTGGTGAATCATTGCCTGCCTACAGCACAGTGTGCAAACCACTCCACAAACCCTCCCCGCATCGCGCCAACACACAAACACGCACGGAAAACACACTCACACATACTCTGGTGCACACGCACGTGCACACACAGAGAAAAAGACAATTGGCAGTAAGCTGGCTTAGGAAGGAGAGAGGCAGTTGCCGAGGATACGGACGCAGAAAAAGTACAGTGACATCCCAGGTGAATACAGCATCTCCATTACATGTGCACCCGGGGGAGCGAGCGAGTAAAGCGAGAGTCTCTCTCTCTCTCTCCGTAGAGACTCCCTTCCCACACTCCATCTCTCTGCATTGTCTATCTCTCTATTCTTGGCCTGTACCTCCCTCACTCCACAGTATCTCCCATAGACTCTCACTCTACATCTCCATCGCCTCTGAATAAATGGATAAGGGTATTTTTCAACACTGCCTCTGGGTGTTCTGGAAAAATGTTATCCAACAGAATTTGTTCCAGCGGCAAACCTCGGAGCGGTGGCGACTTCTCCAAGTCTCATCAGCAGGGCGGTGTGTCCTGTAAAAATCACATTTCTGCGTTGCCTGCTCAAATAGGCAAAGCCACTCCATGACCAACACCATAGGGCATAGGGACAGTCATGTAATTTTTATTATTAAGCTTGTTTAACCACAAAAGTCTCATTGACAAGTGAATCTCATGATGTTTTTTTTTCATGAAGGCATGGCCACATTTCTACAGTAGAGGGCAATGATTGTTCTGTATATTCCACTTGAGTGATTTAGAAGCACAGTACTGTAATACTATTGCGTCTCATCTCTCCATGTTAACATTTGCGACAGCAATTTCACATCCTCATGGCATTCACATGTACAAATTTTCATGTTGACTTACATACAGTATTTACACATGCATATACACATATATACATACAAAATACGCAAAGCCGTAATACGTTTCTTAAATATACATACAATATTGGAGAAGCGAAGTATGTTTGAGCCAGACAGTATGCATAACATGTACGTTGTAGATTCCTGCACAGTGACATCACCAACAGCACACTATATTGTTCTGTACCATGCTCCAAGGTCTCTGATCCCTACCTTCACCAACACAAACTAACCATGGAGGTCAAATAACCCCCATGACCCTCAGAGTGTAAGAACATCACAAAAGAGCATGTGGATATATTCTCGCACATACGCGTCTTGGACAGGGTAAATGTTTCTCATTCGGCCCACTTCTTGCCCCATTGGCCACACTCACCACTCACTTATCACTCACCACTCACTTATCACTCACTTATCACTCACCACTCACTTATCACTCACCACTCACTCACCAATCACCACTCACTTATCACTCACCACTCACTTATCACTCACCACTCACCACTCACTTATCACTCACCACTCACTTATCACTCACCACTCACTCACCACTCACTCACCACTCACTTATCACTCACCACTCACTTATGACTCACCACTCACTTATCACTCACCACTCACTTATCACTCACCACTCACCACTCACTTATCACTCACCCCTCACCACTCACTTATCACTCACCACTCAGCACTCACTTATCACTCACCACTCACTCACCACTCACTTATGACTCACCACTCACTTATCACTCACCACTCACTTATCACTCACCACTCACCACTCACTTATCACTCATCACTCACCACTCACTTATCACTCACCACTCACTTATCACTCACCACTCACTTATCACTCACCACTCACTTATCACTCACCACTCACTTATCACTCACCAGATATTAACCATTCACCTGGGACTCACCTGGCCCTCACACTCACCAGACACCGACACTTCACCATATAATTCACCTGACATTCATCACTCACTCACGATGGACAAGTGAGGTTCCATATATTATATACAGTAAAAGCTTGAATTGCCAGTAACTTGGTCTGCGAGTGTTTTGCAAGACAAGCAAACATTATATATACGCTTTGTCTACCGAGCGTCACGTGATCACAACTGATGTACGAGTGCTTTGGATTACAAACACGTTTCCGGAACGAATTATGCTCGCAATCCAAGGTTTTACTGTATGCTGTATAGGCAGTGTCACAAAACATAAGAGACTAGTAACACTCTTTGTCCGCTTGAGTGAAAGAGTCACAGGTCGATCATATGTCCATAAAATAAGTCACAGGCTTCTTCTGGTCAGATTGAGCCATTACAAGAACTAAAAAACTAAATGTACTCAAATAACTACTCTGAAAGACTGACAGATGCAATGTGTTGTATGTGTATATATACTAGACGTAGAAATTAATCAAAATATCTTCAAATAAAAAAAATTATGATGCTCATCTCTATTGGTTGCCCTGACCCAGAAGTGGACATTCCACATTTCCAAGGCAGAGGCAAATCTGTAGAACTACCACTGTTAGACTTTCTAACAAATTGCACTCCATATTTTGACCCGAAGAGGGATCATGATGATGAGCTCTCACCCATTCATCATAATCCCTCTATTCGCCCATCCAGTTAATCTCTCTTTCTCTCATCTCCTGGTTACTCCAGGCTGGACCCAGGATTCTGCGTTCCCTTGGCAGTCCCGCTGGGCCTCTCCAATCTCAGGGGAGCTCGGCACTTGGACAAGCCAGCTTGCAAACCACACCGCATACATTCACCTGGGCCAACCCCGGAGCCCACGTGACGACTTCACCGTTTTATCTGTGCCAATAATTCACAGCAGGAAAATACCAAAGCTATAGTTTTAGTTTTAAAATACAATTTTCATTATATCGCAGTCCAACATAACTCATGTGTGCATTAAATATTGCAAAAAAAAATGTTTTGGGGGGGTAAAGTTATTTATCTGATGCTCACTCTCAGCTGTAGGGGGTTGGGAGTAGGAGGAGGCAGAGGACCAAAGAGTCCACGAAAAAGGTCCACAGGTTATATTTGCCCGATGGGCTGCGGTTTTTTTCAACTATTGACACAGACACATAACCACACTTAGTTAAAATCTATCAAGAATGGGGACAGGTAACTGGGCCCTCTTATCGAGCCTGGCCCATTGCTGGACTTGCAGAGCCAGGGACTCAGTGGTCATGGAAATTAGGCAATAGACTCTGTCCTCCACCGGTCTCTCTCCCCATTCCCTCATGTCTAGGCTGTCTCTCCCACTCCCTCCCCTCTTTACCGTCGAGATTGTGCAACATTTATTTCCATCAATTATTCATTACTTGTACAGTACTGCATTAAGCATCCAGCTGGGTGTCGCCTGTCTCACAACTTGAAGGTTGTGAGTTTAAATCCTGGCCAGGAGATGGCAAGGTTGATCATCAGCATCATCACAATCGTTTCTGCCGATAAAATAAGCAGTACCGCTGTTTGCAAAGTCACCAGTAGTCATACCATCGACAGACTTACCACATCACACGAATGTGGAATTTTAATTGCTGACTCGGGAGCAACAAACAAAAATGTGTGTCAATACATTCCATACTTAAGCAGGGAAAACACTTCCACTTGAATAAAAAAGTATTTACCCAAGTTGGTCAAATATATGTTATATCGGAGTCTGCTTATGTGTGTCTCAGAGTCTATTTGTCAGTTTGCCAGCCTGTATGTTTGTCTATATCAGGGGTCGGCAACCAAAACAACAAGAAGAGCCATTTCTTTCCAATTCGGTACAAAATTCAGTATTTCAAGAGCCGCAATGCATCTATGTACATACGTACATATCGTCAAGAAGCAGCCCGTAAAGAGCCGCATGCGGCTCCGGAGCCGTAGGTTGCCGACCCCTGGTCTATATGATAGCTGTGAAAAACACAGTACATTACCATCACCTGCATGCGAGCTCAATTTGCCCATCTACCAACATTCCTGAAGTTTATTATTAATACCAGCCCTCAGCTACTTCTTATATAGATCTAGACAGTATCTGGCTGCTTTTTCACGATGCAAAAGTGTATTGCCTTGATTGAAGATTATGAACTCAAATTAAGTCCACTGCCCTGCTCAAAATGTCGTAAGCAGTGTTTGTAGTTGAGGGTAGGAGTGAGTGTGTAGGGTGAAGCCTTCAAACAAAACTATCTCAGGCGAGCTGTACAACCCACCTTCATCTCTATAAATTTCCCACTCTCTTCTTTTATATGAATGCATTTCCATAAGTCTCCTCTATATGCTATGCATACATATTTTACACATATCTTTCACCTCCCTCTATCTTTTCTGAATGCAGTACATCTCCCACCTATATCTCTACCTTATCCTCTATCTTTTGAATACATCTCTCTGCATGTATCTCATATATCTTCAAATACCTTACATATATCTTCTGTATATCTCTTCTATCTCTCACGTATCTCTTGGAATACATAATTTTCCTATTTTCTCCGATTTGTGTCTTGTCTATCTGTACTATATATCACGGCACTACATCTATATATCATGTCTATCTCTCATCTCACTACATATGTGGTCTATCTCTATTTCTCATCTCACTACATCTCTGTTGTAATATACATAATGCATTTGTAGTGTAATAGTGCCGGCTGGTGGACAGCATGCGGCAACTGTGGTGGACAGACAGCACACACGCCGGTGAGGGTGTGCACGGTGTGTTGGCAGAGATGAGGAAATAGGGTACGGGTCACGGTAGATCCCATCTGGAGGCCCCTGGCACATGTTAATGGGTTCAAGAAGGGAGGCACGGTAAGGCAGAGCCAGGCCGTACTGGTAGCATAAAAGGAGCCGAGAGTAGGAGCCAGAGGTCGCAATCGGGTACCCGATACCCATACCCTACCCGATACCCGGCTACCCGTACCCGGCCGGGTACGGGTACCCGTTTGCGACCCTGGTGCGGCCGGGTACGGGTACGGGTAAGGAATCAAAACCCGTTTGCGACCTCTGGCAGGAGCTCGAGGCTGCCGGTTCTGGGAATGGACTCGTCCCATCGTTGCTGTCGTCTCATCGCCGTCGTCGCTAAACGTCTCCGCTAGACATTGCGCTACGAAAGATAGTAGTTGGCTCTCTCAGCAAGCGCCGTCAGTCTTAGACGGCTAGTGTTGTGTACAGGCGAGGCTAAGCTACTGTGGAGAGTGTGTGGACGAGACCCTGAAAGTTGTTAATAAAGAAAGTGCTTCCGAGAAACTCTGTCTCTGAATCGTTGACACTACACATTGAGTTCAACTGAGTCGCAGACGTACTCTTTGGAGGCAACACCAACACACGGGATAACTGCCCCTTAACAGAATAACAACCTATGGTGGTGACCACCAGGCTAACTACACTAATTACACCGTTACTAACTACAATGGACGGGACCACAGCTTGGGTCCCGGTCCACGTGTTGGAGACTCTATAGGATGTAGAACGTAGACGAAGGTTTCTGCAGGATGAACAACAGCGCCAGTCCCTCTGGGGGACCCGGCTTATGTCCTCCGCGGCGTGGCTGCCTCCACCCTTGGCCACGACCACCTTCCAGAATCCTGCAGCAGGATCTCGACCCCGACCACGTGACCACCCCTTGCCCCCACTTGGGGCCCCTTTGTAGACTTAACCGGTCACGTGTCCTCTGGGGTCAACCAGAGTGCCACGGCCCTTAGTAACCCCATTTCCATGGCCGGCACTCCCACACCCTATCCTGTAGGGGCCGGCACTGCACGCCAAGCGTGGTGCCATCCAGCGCTATCGATCTGCGCTATCAGCCCTCTAGGGCCAATACTGCACCCACATCCTAGTGGTGTCCGCGATGTCAATACACCGCACGCCGTGCCTCTCTAGGGCCGGCATTACACAGTGACATCCCGCAATGTCACTACACATTTATACAATTCAGTAGTCGCTAGGTTAACACGGTTAATGTTTTTCGGTTCACGTTTCGTCTCCCATAGGATCGAATGGTTTCAACTAACGTTAACATTTTAATTAACAGTATATTTACGTTATGCACATGAGCGCTCCTAAGTGGGCTGAGCCATGCCCTCAGCCAATCAGTGACGCCCATTTATGAGCATTTAGACCTCGACTGGCTTTGTTTACATTCTTTTTTTCTGTTTTGGCAGTGGAAACAGCTCTCTTGCACTCAGGTGATTTTTACAGTACTTGTTTTTCAACTTATAAGTGAATTAATAGTGATTGCAATGGGCCCTAAAGTTAATTCGCAAAAGGAAAAATGTGGAAAGTAATTAGCCTTATAAACATTTTGTTAGGGTCAAAAAAGTCAACTTCCAATCGTTTTGTAACAGATTAATACTTTAAATATGTAATTCCTATATTCGATTAACAGTTATTTCAGTTAACAGTAGTTTTTGTAGAATGGATTAAAAACGTTAATCGAGGGACTACTGGATACGAATGTGGCCCCTGGCTCTATGGATGTTAGTAAATCTGGCGCTCCTTGCAAAACGTTGGCACTTCTAGTTTATATGCCTGTCCTATGTGTCTGTATATATTTCTGTCTGTGTCATTCTGGGTGTCTATGTGTCTGTGTGCCAGTCTTTGCATGTGTGTCTATGTATCTCCATGACTGTAGCTCTGTCTTTCTAGGCAGCGTGGTAAAATAACTGCTTTCAGCCTACGCACACGTACACATTCACAAAGATAAACACTATCTAAAAAACAATACATTACACACACACCAATAATATATCACACACACAGTTTGTACACACACCCACACACAATATACACACTCAAATGTAGACATATGCATGCAGACACACACACTCTGATACATACACAGTCACACTCACAATCACACACCAACATTCACACACACCCACGCATACATGAACACTCCCAGAGATGCATGCATAGTCCCCAGAGAGCTACTCAGCCTAAGGGCTTTAACCTAGAACCACAGGGGTGCTGGCTCAGCGTTCCGACATGGCCATTATGAACTTTCCACAAAATTCCCAGCCCCAGGGCTGGAAGGTAGTACCTCCAAGGTTGCTGCCTCAGTGTTTTGACATAATGCAATTAGAACCTCCCAAGAGACGATCAGAATAAGGAATTGAACTGTGAATCCAGACATTCAGAGATGGTGGGTCACTGTTTTCCCAACAATGAGGCAGCATTGCTGAATGAACCCTGGCTCATTAAATCCCTGAGAAAGACCCAGGCCTCAAAAATGTTTGTTAGAGATGCCCTGATGGCTAAAAAAAGTTCATAATGCCCATGTCAGAGACATTGAGCTGACACTGCTGACATACTGCCTTTAAGTTGAATACACTGCTTCATAAGTTTTGTGAATTGAAGGTCTCAGCTCAGTCACTAATGATTAATTAAAACACAATAATTTGGCGTGTCACTTGATTGTCATACGACAATCACATGTATAGTAATCATGAGAGGTGCAATACCGAGTGAAA
Source organism: Lampetra planeri (assembly GCF_965212315.1). Taxonomy (NCBI): domain Eukaryota; kingdom Metazoa; phylum Chordata; class Hyperoartia; order Petromyzontiformes; family Petromyzontidae; genus Lampetra; species Lampetra planeri. Next base: position 19,101,449 of record NC_136109.1, on the reverse strand, counting down.
ATAACTAAAGTTATGTATTTTATATATGCAGGAAAGCCTGAGTCTCAAGACTCTTTTTCAGGATGACCCTGCATTGGGATGCTTTACCAATTCCTTTTTGTGGAGTATTTTGCATGTGGAAGGAAACCAGATCACCAGGGGATTCCGAATCAATTACCAATCCCGAAAGTCAAGAACGGGTACGTGATTCCAGTGGAATGCACGAATTAGCAGATGGGAACGTACACGTTAATGCTGGCAGGAGCTCCACAAGAGGGAACTCTAGAGGTTATTTGGTCTACTCTTCCACACTGACCAAGTCACCCTTGAAAAATAGCTGTGTAGCTCAATGGGTTATTTACTTGGATAATGAACTTCGGCTTCTGATGTTGGAAGAGGTGGACGTAGCCACACTTTACCCCAATTGAACTGTGGTGCACCAGTTTAAACTGCTGCATGGACAGAGGTGTCATGATTGAATAAACTTGCATCATTGTCTTCACTGTCACGCCAGGAGATGAACTCCAACCGGTTGACCTCTGGATTGCAATCCAGTGACTAACAATTTCACCATGGCAGCTGCCTTTGTTCATCATGTTAAAAGATCCGCATTACAGTGGAACCTCGGTATACGGCCGCTTTGGAATACTTCGAATTTGGTATACGTCGTGTTTTTTCGAGAGAGAAACAATGTCTTGGGATACGACGTCTTGCTTGGGATAGGACACGTTTGCTAGAACTTGTATGGGTCGGGATGAGTCGCCGCGTACAGTACCTGCGTATACCCCGTTCACGACTGGAACAAAGCGAGAGGGGCGGGGTGGCGTGGGGGAGAGGGGCGGGGGACGTGGGGGAGAGGGACGGGGGGGGGGGGCGTGGGGGAGGGGGGGACGTGGGGCGACGTGGGGTAGAGGGGCGGGGGACGTGGGGGAGAGGGGCGGGGGACGTGGGGGAGAGGGGCGGGGGACGTGGGGGAGAGAGGGGGGCTGCCCCCATGGAGGGTGGAGCCCCGGGTCGAGGCGCGTGCGTTGCGGGGTTGAGGCACCGCCACGTGACCAGCGCAACTGGCAGCACCGCGGTCACGTGGCTTCTGTATGCATTTTAGTAATTAGTGACTAAATTATTTCATACAACACCATTCATGTATAATATGCCATATGAGATATAATTTATTTTCCTCTGGAACGGATTATTTCCTTTCCCTTTATTTCTTATGGGAAAAATTCGTTTGGTATACGTCATTTTCGGTATAAGTCCTACCTTCTGGAACGAATTAACGACGTATACCGAGGTTCCACTGTATAAGTTTATTGCTAAAAATGTTATATATTTGAAAAACTGATAGTTTAGAAAGAAAACTATTTTAACATCCCTATTAGGGAGGCACCTAAAAGAACCTCAGAAGTTGTTCTGTGACATTGTATTCTAGAGGCCATTCTATAATGTGGCGTGATACACCGCTTACTCTGAAAGTTCACAATGGAAATTTCTTTGCCTCATGAAAACATCACGCTTATAGCACAATTGGAATATAATTGGGATCAAGAAAATGTGCTGGCTCAGACTCTCTTACACCTGTATCTATCTCCCAGGATCCCAGCTACTACTGCATTAAAATAATTGTTATGGCCTTTGGATGGAGGCTTTTAATGATGGACGCACACGCATATGTGCATATCATACACAGCACATTTAAAAGCCCCCACGCATTAACCTGATCACCTGTTGCTCAATTGCCCCGCTCCCCATTAACCCACGAGCTGAAGGATTCAATTGATGTTTAATGAACGCTTACTTAGAGAGACGTTTTCGAGTGATGGAGGAGCCTTCCTGTAAAGGCGGTCCAACCGCAACACACTAAAAGGAACCCCCATCGGGGCCAGCGTTAAATCGTAATGGGCCCAGGTTTTGATGAAGGCAACATTGGGATTCTTGGGTTTCATTGTTAATATCAGAGGTTAAAAAAGCCAGACTTAACATATTTAGGATTTTCGGATATGCATGAAACTGAGAATCAAACTTTAGCTGCAATTGGGTTGTTAAGAGTTTGGCAAGGTTACCCAAGGCTAATAGAGCCAGGCTAAGACACCCTTAGGATATCGTAGTTCATCCTGGCTCCTTAACATTACCAGTGTCGGTAATGCCTCCATTTATTCTGGGAAAATTCCATAACCCCTCAAGACTGCTGCTGTAACACCCTTTCTGAAACAATCTACAAAATGCTCCAACATCCCTGAAAATCTTCACCGCATCTCAAACATCCCTTTCCTTAGAAAAGTTATTAAAAAAGAATACACTTTTCCCACCTCTCCAACACAGCATTCGTCAATCCTGTGCATAGCCTCGTTTGGGAAATTGCCAGTGGAGACGGGAGGTATGCTGGTTGGTCCGGTTCACCCACCCAGACCGGACGCAAGCGGGTAGTGTAGAACGGCCTAAAGTTCCATTCTTGGCCCTTTGTGCTTCGCAATAATATTTCCCCACACTTCACAAAATCTTCTCCAGCTTTGTCTAAAATTACTTATACGTCAATGACACCCAGCTTCGTATTACCATTAACACCACAACCCCAATTTCATAGCCCACTATCACATCCTGGCTGAATAAAGTCCCATCTTGAATTGGCAACAAGCCCATTCGCAGTAAATACTCTGTACTGGTTAAGAGTGTATGTAACCTGGAGTCATTCGTGATTTAGTTCTCTTTTATCTTACCACATGTCTCTGCTGGATCTCCTACGTTTAGATGTGCAACATTTGCATTCGCCACTTCCTTGACCCGGCTGCTGCTCAAACCCTCATCTGTATGTATGATGAACTTATTTACAACCGTAAGTAGCCAACCGTGCTAAATTGAGGTATGGGGGAAGGACAATCCTTCATTAAATCTCAACTCTCCGAATGCAACTCTCTCCTTTATGGCTGCCCCAAACCACTTACCTCCAAAATCTAGATTATCCATAATACTGCTGCCAAACTCATCACCCACACCAGTAAACAAGGCCCCAATAAAACTGCCCCTCCACTGACTCCTAATTCAGTCCCGCATCAACTTCAAAATCATATCGCTCTACTCATCTGCACCTGTTTGCCTCCCCAGCAACAAAGGCATTTATATTCAAAGCCCCCAGTTAACATTTCATCTCCATCGGAAATCACGTCTTCTCCTCTATAGTATGCAACTCGTTCCCCCAGGCCATCTGTGTTGTCAACTCCCTGCCTCTGGTCAAGTCCTGGTTGAAAACCTTATTTATACTCTACCTATAACTGCATTCAACTTAAAACTAATATATGTATGTACGTGTATAGGAGTAGACCTCTTACCCATGCTTTTCTAATCCACAACTCCTGTTATTCGTGTTGTGTTATCCATGAAAACTCCCTATTATCAGCAGGTAGATGTTTATTATTACGTGTTCAACCAAGAAGGTAAGAGAAGTTAATAACAAGTGGTCACTGGTAAAAATAATCGTGTGACAACTACTCCAGCCAATCGTGGACGAGAGAAGTTAAGCGGAAGCGGTTGCCGTATGCACGAATTACTTTAGTGGACGGCAATAGTATAATCATTATCGTCATCACCATCAACATACAGTACTGCATGATGATGTTTGATGATGATGACAGATTGATAATAACGATAATGATGATGTATCTCTGATGCCGGGTGGTATACTGGCGAGCACGAGTGCGACTTCCCACCGTGTGTGACCCCAGGCTCCCGCTGGGCACTCGCAGTCATTTGCGCTGCACGTGGATGAGGCTGGCAACGAACCGCATTTATACGACAGTAAGAGATGGAGCGATGAGAGATCATGAGGGATGGCAACAGAATGAGGATAATTCATAGAGCAGTAAATAGACAATGGATGATGATTGTGATAGTGGTAATGGTGGTGATGATGGTGATAATGATGGTATCAATGGTGGTGGTAGTGATGATGACATGGGGAATGGTCGTGTGGCGGTTAGCGTGCTGTGCTACGAACCCAGCGACCCGAGTTTGATTCCCACTCACGGCAGATACCAGAGATGATTATCTGAACCGATCCTGGGCCTCCTCCCCTATGTCGACTCAGCCTCAAAGTAATACCTGGTGCGGTGTATAAATATCGCCACTGGGGAGACAAAGGCGACCGTGTGCCGTGCCGGCCTTCATAGGTGTTCGCTAACAGCACTTGCCCAAACAGTATGTTAAGGATATACGGGGGATCTTTGTCTTTGTTTTTGGTAGTGATGACAATGACTTTAATGCTACCAGAGTCTTGTCAATCCTGACGCAGCCACAGCCACGAGGTACAGTAATACATTTCGCACTACATATCTTCGGTAGTCCTCTTTTACGCATGTGTAGTGACGTAGAATGAGTCACTGGAGCGCATAGCGCTGGGGACTGGTAGACAATAGGAGTGGGGGTAGCAGCCCGTTCTACCAGTTGGATCCGTGGGCAAAGCCCGGAGCCTTCTGGGGGATCCAGAAGGCTCCGGGATAAAAGGCGAGCTCCGACTAACAGTCGGGGCTGCTGCAATCGTCATGGTCTTCGCTTCTTCAAGATGTGAGTCTGGAAGCATGTTGGCTGTCCTGACATGGTATGTGGTTATCCCCTATGGCTGTGAAGGCCAAAATAAACAAGAGAGAGTGCCTCCTACTAGTGTCTCTGAATTAGTACACTACAGAAAAGATTAAAGTGGCAAATTCCTTTTATCCATAGCTCCGAATCACCCAGATGTTATACATTGCTACAATTATAATCGCGAATTTTGATGGCAGAAATATCCTATTATCAATATTTAACAGTGGGTGTTGACGCAGAAAAGAGGAGTTGTTTCCGCAGATAAATGTGATTACTAGGACGCAAAAATAGCAAGCCCCTAATTAATGCAGATACGAGTTCCACTGTACACTGTATATCAATTCTAATATCACTAAACCTAACCCTTTTTTAATCCAATGCCACATCACTATAGGAGTTGACACTACTTCACCACGGTGACCAGTGTAGATTAGTGAAAAAAGGGGGGCCAGGACCAGTTCAGACATCACTCACCAATGATATTTGCCTTGGCAGAGAATCAAACTTATGTCACTGGGCTCCTCGCATAGTGCACTAACCAGTGCATCACAACTCAATATAATACTTATAAGGGCCGTTTTTTCTGTATTGATGCAGGTTCCACTATTTTGTATGGAATTTTAATGTGGCTATATTTCATCACCATCATCATCAGCAATGATCAATCTACTACTGGATGAAGGCCTCCCTTATGGTGCGGCAATCCATCAAGCTGCTATCATCACTCCATCTCGGAGGTGTTCATCCTCTCGGGCATGCAGACACCTTTGGATGTCACTCTGCTCCACTCCCAACCTCGACAATCATCTCTTCTAGTCATGAGTCCTGTCCAAACCCAATTACTTTTATTAACAGTTAACATAATGTCCCTATTTTGTATTTGTTCTCAGATTAATGTGTTCTTCTTTCTGTCACTCTGTATCATTTTAAGCATGCATTTATCTGCACCTTTCAACTTTTGTAAGTGTATGTGCTTCCAATCCATATGGCATCGCATGTAAGATGTACTCATTGAAAACTTTCAGCTTCAGAAAAATTGCCACGTTTATTTTAAGTGGATAACTTTTACAATAGCACTCCAAATTGCTCTGTTGTGTCTTCCAGTAATTTCCCTCTAATCAATATCTTAATGTGATAATCAAACTTATTGAATTGTGGTTCCATTTAAACCCTACATAAATCGAAGCTGAATTGTATTGAATGGAGTCAAACTTAGCCTTCCATAGGATTTGTATGATTCAGTGTTGGTTCTAGAATTCCAGAGGCAAAAGCACCCTTATGGGTCTTAAGAGGTCAAAGACACAGCCTAAGGCACTCTTGGGCTTTTTAAAGTTCACAGTTAATGCCTGAAGCTTGTAGAGCAAGACTATTGCACCCTTAGGATTCATATGGTTCACAGTTAATGTATAATGGTCAGTGGCTCGTGAATTTACATTATCGGGTCTTACGAGTTTAGCTTTTATATCAATGGCTCAGAGCCAGATGAAGGAAAATCTAAGTTGGTTATGGCTCATCATTTTAAATAACTGTATAAAAATGTGTTTTCTTATTATATTAGATATCGCTCGCAACTGATGTTAGCACTGGATGACAATTGAACTCAGGTGAGTCACTGAACATTGCCTACCGCGTACCAGACTATGTTTAAATTGATAAAGATTCAGTGTAAATCTCAAAAGTTATTTATACTGCCAAAACCAACAAATTTAAGGTCCTAACAAAAAAACTACTTGTCTAATATCCTAAGAATAGCAGGATCATTGTTCCAAGCCACCCTGCATGGCTGCCTTGTTGAGGATTTCATTTTAGCCTGTGCTTTAACACCAAAGCCCACGCATTGGCCTATAGTAGACCATTCAACAGCCTTATCTATAGCATACTTAAAATGATCCAATAGAATACATTGTACTAATGAGCAGCCCACACATGTATTCATACATATAATTGACACACTTGTGGAGATGTACACTGTTATACATGTATCTGTACATGAATCATCATATATAAAGACGACAAGGGTAAGTTCTGTCAGTGAACACATTAATGCTGTCATGATAAACAAGGGGTTGGGATGGCCAGCATCACTCCATGACAATTTTTCCTCCCAAGTACTGATGTGTACACACACACAAGGTTACTAATTTAAGGATGAATATACCGAGGAGTGGCTCAGGAGAGGTTCAGACACCCCTTGCCAATGCTATCAAACACCTGGAATACAGGTCACCAGGCTCATAGAGCATTGCGCCAACCACTCCACCACTAATCCACATAGATACATATAAGAATAACCAATGTCATTCACCAATAATAGGCAGTGATGTCACCACAGGTCTTGTATCAGGCAAAGTGCCCATTATTTTTCGTGGAATAGCCTGCCATACCCTCTGTGTGCTCCCTGTACAAGTCATGCTCCCAAACATGACTGACATGATTTCCGTAACATGGCAAACAATTTCTGCATATTCATAAAGTTGTTGCCATCATTGGCTATGCCGTAACCACTCTGATCCATTACCCAATTGTGCCGTGAGTATTTGAGGAACGGGTGCATTTTTGGCGTGGTATTGGCCACAAATTAATTGCAAAAGACATAACTCTGTTTTTACATGAAAACGCCTGTCGTTTTGCGAGAAAGTGGCAGAATAATGGAAAATTAGCTACATGAAGCGGGCCTGGAGCTCTACAGTGCTAGTTTATTGTCCTGAAACAGCCATTATGAAGCCCCTGAGAGCCCAAGAAAGAAACCTAGCCTCAAGGAGTGAGCCTAAAACCTTAGCAGTGCTGATTCATTGTCCTGACATGGCCATTATGAATCCCTTAAGGGAAAACCAGACTCAGGGCTCAAACCCAAGACCTCTATAGTACTAGATTAGTGTCTCTGACACAGCCATTATGAACCCCCCGAGAGAGACACCCAGCCCTAAGGCTCTAACACAAGACCACAGCGGTATTGGATCAGTGTCTTTGACAGCCATTACGAACTCGCAGTGAGAGAGGGATAGACCCAGCCCCGGGGCTCAAACCTAGGACCTCAGCACTATTTCAATGAACTGACAAGGCCATTATGAATCCCCTGAGAGACATTTGGGCGATGCAGACATAGCTTAATTTTGAGAGAATTAAAAGCCCGTTTAGTGTTGTGTGACCTGCATTCAATTTTAATTTGCTTAACGCCACCATGTTTCGTTGCTTTGTAAAGCCACCTCAGGTGGATTTCAATGGCGACCATGATGAATTGTAAGCTAATAGCACTGCAAGGAATCTTTTCACAAATCCTGGCTGGAAAAAGAGTTAATAATACATCAATAATGATTTGTAAAACTTTATAACGCTACAGGACTTTCTTTTTTTACAGATAAGTGCACATTTAGAGGGAGTGTAAATTGTAGGAGCCACTTTCACATGCTGCTTTCGAGTGCTGCACCCACCAGTGACTCAAGATGACCATTATGAATCCTTAAGCTTTGACAGTGAGAAAACCCAAACCCATGGCTTGAACACGTGGCTCTCAGTAGTACTGACTCAATGACTACAGCCATTCAGAACACTTTGATAAAGGACAGTTAGTTGGCTTACTTTTGGTCAGTGCTCAGTCCATCATAGTAATCATCATTATTCCTGTGATGTCAACAAAATAAGGAGTACCACTTTGTGGAAAGTCAACAGTGATCATCTGGTAAATGTACGAGCCCCTGAAATGAGGATATAGATGTTCCACTACTGGCTAAGTTGTAGTGTCTCGTTCGCTATGCTTCCATCTACATTTTGACATTAGCCTAAAAAATAAAAATATATAACAATTTGTATGATTGGAAAACAATTCTCCCTCCTGATATGAGGTATGGATCTGAAGCATGAAATCGATTTCAAACAATGCGTCAATTAAGTATTACATGACTACCTTAACTAACGCTATGGGCTAATTTAATTAGTTTTCTAACTCACCTGATTCGGCCACCTTAAGTAACACTGACAGTCGGTGGCACGTAATTTCAATGTATAAAGTATCACTGCGATAGCGGTAGTCAGGCACATCAGAATCAGAATATGTATTTATACTGGTGGAAACTGAAGTGCTATGAAGCTCTTTTTCACAAGTGTCCAGTAGGGGTGGGTAAGAACGTTACAACAGTACAAAAACGTGATAGTAGTGCCACGTACAAGAAAGGTAAACAAATCACCCAAACACATACAAATGAAACTAAATAATCCCTATACTACCAGGCAAAGCCCACCGAGATATGACCTTGTTTTTCAGAAGCGACCTGGCCACAATTAGCTCAACAAAGTGGCCCAAAACATTTGGACATTTATAGCACCAAAATAATCCAAATAATATCAATGCATGTTTCATGATTCACTTTCCCCCACGATTCAGATGTCACAGATTTGGGTTTCAAATGATATTCAACAATTGATTTTTGTTTGTACATTTTGTACTTTCTTGTTTGCAATGTGTCTCATTTGTTCTAACTTGTTTGAACAGTATAATTTGCCTCATTAGGCTAAATGTAACCTTTTCACGTAATTTACATAAATCATTAAACAAATATCTTTACGCGCACTCTTCCACACATGTACTGTGAGCGAAATAATCAATTTGAATCAAAGAATCATAAAATACCAATTGCAAGTCCAATGTTATTCATATCACGTGGTACAATATAAAAATACGGACAAGCACAATGAGCGTGGGAGTAGGGCAGTGACAAAATGATGTGTGGTCTCAAAGGTACATTATTAGGGAAGTAAGAATGTATATTCTACCTCCCGTACCTGGGAATTTAATCAAGAAAAAAAAATTTCGTCTTCATCATGGGACCCCCTTTGCCAGTACCAAAAATTAATAGGGGTTTTCCCCTTTTTTCTGGCAACAAAACTGATACCTTTTGCAAGGAATCATGCTTACATTAACCACAATACTTGCAGTCAAATGCAAACAAAAAACAACACTCTGATAATTTATGCATTGTCTTTGAAACTGATTGGTCCACACCAGAGACAGCTTTCTTTAGAGCCTGGTCTCATTTGACTGCAAGTATTGTGGTTAATGTAAGCATGATTCCTTGCAAAAGGTGTCAGTTTTGTTGCCAGAAAAAAGGGGGAAAACCCTATTAGTAAAAATTCGTCTTGTTTCTGCTCTTCTCAATGATACTTTGTCTCGTCTGCACTGTCTCAATTCTACTGTCTGTATTGTTTATTCTATCTCGTTTCTTCTGTCCATTTCGAACATCTAGTCGGCTCTTTTGGAGGGCAGGCTCGATTTGAAGACTGGCGAGGTTGTGCAACGTCACGTCGCCACGTGTGGCATACGTGCGTGGTTTAAGTGGCTCCCACGGCTCCACCTACACCATCCATTACTGTGGCATCATCCACTGCGACTTTAACCGCTACAGTGACGTACGTACTTCTGTTGGATGATTGACCGTGTAGATGGTAGGTATGTTTCCGGGATCGGCTTGATTCACTCGCTTGGTTTTTGTGTGGATGCCAACGGATCATGTAAACATCGACAGTTTCATCTTCTTGGTTCTTTCGGTAAAGTCACGTAGAAGGGAAATAATAAAATAATAAAAAAATTAACATAATAAAATACTATTCTCACGACGTTTCGGCCACAACGCAAGCAGCCGTCCTCAGGTGAAGAACAGATCTGTCAATGCATGTATCATGATTAGAATAATCTATGAACTCATTCAGACGCTGTCTTTCCGACAGACCTGTTCTTCACCCGAGGACGGCTGCTTGCGTTGTTGCCGAAACGTCGTGAGAATTGTATTTTATTATGTTGTATTTTTATTATTTTATTATTTCCCTTCTACGTGACTTTACCGAAATAACCAAGAAGATGAATCCCTGCAGTCACGAAAGCTTTAAATCGAAACATCGACAGTTTGACATGGAGAGAAGCAGAAGACGCAGAGAAAAACATGGAGAGACACGAAGAGAGACATGGCAACAGACGGGGAAACAGTGACATTGAAAAGGACAAGCGTACATATATACAGAAAGATGAGGCATAAAGAAGAACATGGTGTGAAACAAAGAAGACTATTGAAAGCAAACAGGCAGGGGCACTTGCCACTCTATCAACAACAATACTGCTGAGCGCTGACCTTATTAATAATTAGGAGTGGGCGGTTGTGCACATACTGAAGAAAAAATATAGATGGCATTTACCCAGAGTTAATGTAAAGTTTTTGTCACTGCTGCTGTGTACTGCCTGTCCCATCTCTACTGTCTGATCTGTACGGTCTCATATGCATTGGGCTTGCTGTCCATCCTGTCGTTTTGCCTCATTTGTTACAACCATATCGCCCAAAGATTACCTAAAATGTGTGTGAATCAAAATTATTGATTCTCACACACAAGATTCAATGCATGTATCATAATTAGAATAATCTATTTTTATCGATAAATCATTTAATACCTATTTATTATGGTGTATGTCCGTGCGGGGGGAGAGGAGAGGGGGTGGGTAGCATCTGAGAAGTGGCAGGGGTTGGGTCATTTCCAATATCTCAATAAAGAAGCAGTCGACTTGAAATGAAATACATATCTGAGCAAGTAGCAGGGAGATCAGTGTGTGGTTATTGAGTGGCCGGCAATGTTCGGTCTTTATTAATAAAAGTCCTCAGTGTGTTGTACGAATATGAAATAGGCGGTCAAGAAGTTTTGATATTAAAAAGTTAATATCGCATTGTTAATATCTTATTAAAAATTTAATCTTGAATCGTTACATGCCGACTGTTGACCTTCATTAATGCACTCGTCCTATTTTAAGATTCAATAGTCACCAGCAATATCATCACTGCATTACATTCTGTTATAGACCAAGGGGGGAAGGCCTGATGTCAGAATGGCTAATGATGGTGACGAGACTCCACGACCGACCGGTACTTGAAGGACATGTGTTAACTGTTTAAAAATGGTAAGGCTTAACAAGACAGTGGTGGTTGATTATGATACTGTATATGTGGTCCTGAAAGGACATGTTGAATGTGTAACAAACGAAAAACCAAAACCCAGATGATGGTGGTGATTAAACCAAGAGTAGTCCTTGGAGGTCATGTTTCAGCTGTGCAATACATTAGTCATATTTATCTTTTGACCTTAATTATATTACACAATTCAATACTAACTTACAATCTTGTATAGAGCAGAGTATGAGCTTGGAACCCATGTTGCTGACAATACCTTTGTGCTATAAAAAGACTGGGAATTTGGAATTTTCCCTGCTGACTCAATTAATCAACGTGCTCATCCTATGGTATGGGTTGAACAAAATCATCCTTAATGATGTGAATTAATGAAGGCAAAAATGAGATTCAAACCCAGGATCTCAGAAATTATGGTTCAGTGTCTGACACAACCATTATGAATATGGGAGGCCCTGAGAAAGACACCCATCCAGGTTATTTAAACACTGCCATCAGAACACTCACAATGCATATAAACATACAAAGACAAATATCCTCTGTGTAGCATACACAGACTGTTGGGGAAAGTTTTGTTGGTAACCACCTATTAAAGCCGACAGGGCACACAATGGCATGGTGTGGTTAGCACTACTCCTGACCATCTTTGTCTCTCAAGATGCTGATGTCTGTACAACATACCAGACCTAGGATCGGTTCTGAAATCACCCACAACTGACGTTATCCGTGGTCCAAAACCAAACTCTGGTTGTCAGGTTGTATATATACACAAATACAGTGGTACCTCGGTATACGTCGTTAATTCGTTCCAGAAGGTAGGACTTATACCGAATATGACGTATACCGAACACATTTTTCCCATAAGAAATAAATGGAAAGGAAATAATCCATTCCAGAGTATAATACATTTTATTTTATATGGCATATTATACATTAATGGGGTTGTATAAAATAATGTAGACACTTATTACTAAAATGCATACATAAATTAAAATAAATGCATAAATAAATTAAATTAAACTGAAATAAAAAATAAAATGTAACATCACTTTACCTTGCTGAGAGGAGTTGATAGCCTACGGGGATGGTGGTGAGGAAGGGGAGGAGGAGGAGATGTTATTTTTGGAAGGAGAGTCCCCTTCCATTAAAACTTCAGGAAGCTGAAATTCTGGGCTTTTTTCTCTTTCTCTTTTTTTTATTGACTTGGACCTGGTTGAGGCTCACCAGGTTTGAGTTTTACTAAAAACCTGTCCATTGAAGTTTTTGTTTGCCTTCTTCTAAGAATGTTCCTGAAGTGTGAAATTGTCTGGTCATTCCACACAATACTGTTACAGCTTGTTAGAGCCATAACAGTATTGTGTATGCGGGTACTGTACACGGTGACTCATCCCGACCCATACTAGCAAGCGCGTCGTATCCCAAGCAAGACGTCGTATCCCAAGACATTTTTTTCTCGTCAAAACACGACGGATACCAAATTCGACGTATTCCAAAGCGGTCGTATACCGAGGTATGACTGTACATGCATATTCACATACACAACAACACCCACCATTCACCACTAAGTGGCAGTGATGTCACCATGGCACCTGTGCCAGGCCAGGTGCACTTTGAGACCACGTGAAGTGTCGAAGGCTCACTGGCAAGAGGTCACAGGACAGACCCAGGTGCAATGGGTGGAATAACTGGCAGATGCACGACCAGTGCTCCCACTGTGCCAACTTGCTGTATTTTAGCTGCTCCGCTAATTGTTGTCAGCGTCACTCCTCTGCCCTCCATTGTTTTTGGAGGGTGACTGCCTCCAACTGATTAGTAGCGTCCTTCACGGCAATAGAGGCCAATCCCGACACTGCTGGTACCAGTCTTCGGCAAGTCCACATCTTCCCATACCAAATCAGTCCATCTCTTCTCCAGCCCGTGTCGTGCCTATTTAGCCCCTTCTATCTTGCCATACAGAAGCTGCTTGGACATGCGGTGGCTGAGCATGCGGGCTAAATGACTCAGCCAAAGCAGTGTTGCCTGCTAGAGGAGCTCACTGATGGGAATGTGTCCAGATCTTTCAACAATTTGTGAGCTCCTCACACAATCTAGCCTGGTTAAACCCAAGATAGATCGTATGTTTATTACCGGCACAGATATTTCATTAGAGGGGTCCACATTTCACAAGCATTACTGTGGCTGAGAAGACCCGAAGCTTTGTGTGGAGCGACAGATTAGGTAGTTTCCACGCAGCATTATGCGAAAACACATATGTACACATACATGCGCACACATACTCTACACAAATACAACAATCCCCAGTATAGCCTTAAAGACTGTTGGCGCAAGTGCTGTTAGCGAGCACCTATGAATGCTGGCACGGCACACGAGGGGGTGGGTGGCCAGCACCATGCCCGACCGCCTTTGTCTCCCCAGTAGCGATATTTACACATCGCACCAGGTACTCATTTGAGGCTGTGTCGACCTAGGGGAGGCCCAGAACTGGTTCAGATAATCGACAGACTGGTGTTGGCCGTGAGTGGGAATCAAACTCGGGTCGCCGGGTTTGAAGTGCAGCACGATAACCACTACACTATCGCTCCCCACATACATACTGTACTCATGTACATATACACACACATTACCTCTAAGCACAAAATACAGTACCCCTTAATCAGTTTTTTCTGACAAGGCCATTATGAGGCCCCTGAGAGACAGATACCCACGCCCATGACTTGATCTCAGCAGTGCTGATTCAGGGTGTCTCCAAAACATGTCCATTTTGAACCGCCCACTATGAAACTGGCGAAACATCAACCCCACCCACTGTGAGACACCCAACTCAGCCACGCCACTGTTTATCAAGGCAATATAGATGGACAATATATTAAAATACATAAATACATACAAATACTCGAACACTAGTATACACTAGCACCCGAATAATAAAGTGTCTCCTTACACAAAGGAAAATTGGATGCCACTCATCACCATTGGTGGTCCTGAGACAGTCTGTTGAAAATCCACATTTTCATAGCAAGATATACATATGTACAATTACTCACAGTACCTTGTACCATTCTCTGCAAGTCTACGAGTGGTCATGATGTACTGCGTGAAACCTAAAATTAACTGTTGAGTTCTGATTGAAGATTGAGCACGCTAAGCACAGCAACAACTGGCTGGATATAGATACTTAATGTTAGAGATTCGTTCTAAGCCTCGTTGGTTGCTTGCTCACGTATACGTTTGTGAAACTATGAGTTGGCCAAGCAATGGCGGTACAGCAAGTGACAAAATAGATAATCACATGATGTCTCATTTATATATCGGTCTCTCCACGTACACAATAAAATAACTTCTTATACAATCCATCAGCTCTATGGCATTCGAGGAGTGAATCATTTCAGAAGCATTGTTCAGTACAATCAAATCTAGAGAAGTTTCAAAATACTCTACAGTGTCTCATCAGCAGTCAGGCTTACTTTAATAAATCTACCTGTATGGACCTTTGAGCGTTACCCTATTGTATGTGTGGTGGGCTTTCTTCATGAACTCCGGTTTCCTCGCAAATGAAGCTCAACAATTATTTAAAAGGCATTGGCCAAATATCCCAATGCAGGACTCTCCTGAAAATGAGTTTTAGGACTCGATTAGGCTGTAATGAAGAAATAAATAGCAATTATAATTAATACCATTATTATGATTTTAAAAAAGCAGTGTGTGTTCGCGTGCGCGCATGCACACACATGCTAATTAAAATAAAATGAAAGCATGTGCATGGCACAAGCAACTTAATTAGGACAACCAATTAAGTCGTTAGTGTGAAAGCCCCAAAATGTACTTGTTTAGGAGCAATTAGTACAATTATATAAGATGTATGGAACACACATGTTGTCCTAAATCAGTGTACAAGTGTGTGGCAGTCCTGAACCAGCATGTGGACTGGACCTTCTGCCTACGATCCTTATGGCGGTGCCCCGGGGTACCAAATAATACAAAATGGTGGAGGCAATTAAATATTTTATTTCGGGGACACTATTTTTTCCAGGGGTGTACTTAACTCCGCAACTGGGGTACCAATCAATCCGAAATCAGTGCTACGCCACGATGTCAAAACGCAGCGAGGACGATTGCGCTGAAACCCTGAACGCTCGTATGCACCATAGTGCATCGTGTACAGCTCGTCGAGATGAATCGATTGCCGCATCGCCGACCATCAACAGACTAAAAATTACTGCATCACGGACATTATGCGAGAGCCAGGGTACTATGGTACCCCGGGGTACCGCCATAAGGTTCATATGCGGTAAATGAAAGCATCGTCTCCTCTGACCGTAACTTTCTTTCTCTCAGGCACTGGCCACAAGTGACAGCAGCAAAGTTAATTGCAGGACAGGGCCTCAGAGGTAGGTGAAGGAGTCGGGACACAAGTAGAAGCTGCTCTGCTCTGCTGCGTCGGGGTGGACCCCACTGGGTCTGAAGCGGCAGAAGTAGGGGTTGACCTTCTCATCAACCTCACTGTTGCTGATGACACGACTGACCACTTTATCTTCAAACCTTGAGCGCCTTCACAAAAACCGTGTAGGTATATCAGGAAGCCTCCTCGCTTAGTTCCACTCATACATTTCACCGAGCTGCTTCTAAGTCTACATAAAGAGGCTATATCTCGCACCTCCGATTAGCATGGCTGGCTGCGAAAGAACTTCAACATATGTACATCTCTTTCATGGAAACCCCTAGATACGTTGTTCCACTGCACTTACCATCCTTATCCCTCTCCTCTTCTCAATCCACCTTCCACAAGGACAAGTTATCTCAAGTTTAAACAATAACCATCACTTCTATGATGAAGATACTCAAATATATGTAATAAAGGTCGTAGAAGCGACTTCTGGAATCCGGTCTTTATTTGTCTTTCGTTCACAACACTCCTCTCCTGTCTTACTCCTTCACGCTGCTAACAGACAGCTTCAGAGGGAGAGAGACACGCGCGGCCACGTGGCAGCCTGGACCTCGCTCCAGCATGGCCTCACCCTCCGTTCGTTCCAGATCTGACCACGTGTTGTCCGTCTCCACCCCTTTTAATACCCGGGCCATGTGGTACCTTTCCACCAATCCTGGTTAACCTCCATGGAATCTTCTAGATTCCATCGTACGATCCTAGGACCGCGCCCCTGACTCGTCCCCCCATTGGCTGTGGCTAAAGCCAGCAGATCCAATCATCTCCTCCCAGATGTCACCTTCCCATTACGTCAGGGCCACACCCCTAGACTTCCCCCCATTGGCTATGGGCCAGGACCGGTAGAGCCAATCATCGTAACGAGGTGTGATCCATCAACCACCCGGATATATGCTCACATTTCATATACATGTCCACTGACTAAACAAACCCCATCTCACAGTCTATGCTAGCATTCTGCTTTGATGAAATCTCGTCCTCGATTGGTTTCAACTTTTTGACGAAACTTTCCCAAGACGTGAGTAAAACGCATCTCAACGGTATGCACTTAATCAAGAATACAGTTTGAACATGCTCCTTCTCAATTCTAACACCAAGGTGGAAAAGAGTGTTTGAAATTATGAAGTCGTTACTGATCTTGAGGGACTGTTCTCCCATATCTCTCAGGACTCCCCACGCCCACATAAGCAACATCCAGAATTACACCATTACACTCCGCACCTGCACCCCCGTAAACAAACCCCCATGACTCTGATCCTCCAATCCCTCCCCAGGCTTTCTATTCAATCGCTGTCTTCAAAATCGTACATCAGACACCTCACTTACCTCTCTCTCCTCCCTCTTATTTTGCTCTACTCCCCTCCATGTGCTCCCTCCTCCAGCAACCAGGGACTTGCCGTCTAACCCCCGTCAATATTTTCTCAATGGGAGGTCACTCCTCTACAGCTGCTCCCCATCCCCCCAATTCGTAGTCTTGTAATGTTCGACTTCTCTACTGCCAAGTTCCTTCCCCTGTTGAAGTCAAGCATTCGACATTTCTCTTCTCTACCTATTACTAAGGCTACGGTTTTGTCACGGGAGATTTAGTGACATTCACAGCCGACATGTGGAGGGGCGGAAAAACTATAATTCATGGAAAGGCCACGAAATAAGGTGCGATGGTGTCCTACCCCCAACCCCGGCACTTCCTTTGTATGTGTCTGTGTGCAAATCTGTGTGTGTATATATCCGTGTTTGTCTCCATACGTGTATTGGATCTCTGATGTCTGTGTGTATGCATCTCCATGTCTCTGTGTGTGTCTTTATATCGTTGTGTGTGTATCTCTGTGTCTCCGTGTGTGTGTCTCTCTCTTTGTATCTCTGTAGGTCGATTGCTGATGGTTGCCAGGGCCGGTTTTCCACCACCCCCCCCCCCCCCCCCCATTTCAGCCCTGGAGTGCCGAGTCTAATGTGTTTCAAGTCATTTCCAATATTTCACTTGAAACTTTATTTAACTTCATGATTTCCAATATCACCATGACCTCCATGACAAAATCACAGCCTTACCTATCACTAACCGTTCTCTCTCCATCTATGAATTGCTTTCATTCGCACCATTATAATATCATTTGCTTTCCCTAACTGCCATGTAGCCTTAAAAAAACACATTTGTACAACGAATTGAAACATTACCACGTTGAGATACTTTATAAATCGAAAATGTATTGCATGTGTGTGCATGCGAGTGTGCGCATGTCTGCTTGTGAGCGTGTGTGGCAGTCTGAATAAAAGTACACGAGGGTGCGTATGTATGTGGGTTATGTTAGCCGTGACTGGGAATCAAACTCACATGGTTACGTTTTTAGCGCAGTGCGCTAACAGCTGTACTGCTGCTCCACATACAAATGGACATGCACAATCACATGTTCAATCACTTACACATACTTACATATACACTTATTTAGTGCTCTTAGTTGTTGGCTGTGAGGTTTTTGCACAGCATTTGCGATAAATACAAACACAACAAATCACACCAACACACACACACATATATACATACATTTAGACACTCCCCATCACTATTACATCAATAAACACACAGACACACGCCCATCAAATACGAACAATACCACACCAATTTACACACGTAAAAAAACACATAGACAACCACATACATTCAGAATGATTCCAAAACACTAAGACAAAAATCCCCCATATAGCCTTAACAGACTGTTGGGGCAAGTGCTGTTAGCAGAAAACTATGAAGGCCGGCATGGCACATGAGGGTATGGGTGGCCAACACCACACCCGACCACCTATTTCTCCCTAGTGGCGATGTTTTTACACACCGCATCAGGTACTCATTTGAGACTGAGTTGACCTCGGAGATGCCCAGGACCGGTTCAGATAATCGCCATTGGTGTTGACCGTGAGCGGGAATCGAACTCGAGTCACCAGGTTCGTAGCCCAGTGCGATAATCATGACACTACCGCTCCCTTCAAAGCACATACACACACACAACAACTTACCTTTTAGACTGTTGGGGTAAGTGCTTTTACCAAGTATCAATTAATGCGCGCAAGGTACATGAGGCAGCGATGTTCCCGGCACCATGCCCAACCACCTTCATCTCCCCAGGTACTAATTTTAGGTTAAGTTGACCGAGGAAAGACCTTGAACAGATAGTTACCAATTGCCACTGATGTTGTACAAGTCCATAAATCGAACCTATGTATGGGTTCATACAACAGTGTGCTAACGATTGAATAATTTATCCTCACACGCAGATATACACGTGCACATGCATAGGCCAGTGCACGCAGAGCCTCGCACATACACACATACAAATATAAATGCATAACGCCGCAATCACTTTCACACACACTCACAGTGTGCTATTGGTAGCCCCTGCTGAATACACGACTAAATAAAGGCTATGAAGATGAGATGTTTCTTCTATTTAACACTCAGTACAAGGGCTGTCAGTGAATGTCTCTGTTGACTACAAGCCGTGATAAACCAAGCGCATGCTTCAGCACGTGCACTCTCTCAGGAGGTGCACAATGGCCGTGTCAGAGGCACCGAGCCGGTACCTGAGATCCTAGGTTTGAGCCCTGAACCTGGATGCCTGGCTCTTTCAGGGGTTTCATCATGGCCATGTGAGAGGCAATGAAGCTAGACATACGTGAATATCCTGGTTGGAGCCCTAGGGTTCATAATTACTGTTTAATAAACATTGTGCCAGCCCAGCTGAGATTGTGAGTTCACTGCGAAATCGCAAATTTAAATATTAACTGCCCCGAAATTGTAAAATATCTATATATAAAAAAACTCATCCTTTCGTAGCTATGGTTACGCAAGTCTCACTAGCAAGAGATAATGAATCTCAGGGGGAGAAGTGGTGTAGGGAGGCGGAGTGGGTGGCTATGGTTAAATAAAGGACAGCCAATTGTGCTTGAACAACTGGCAAGAACACTGTACTCTATATGGCCTATGCATGCAAGTTTCGGTTGCAAAAAATGCGTGGTTAAGAGCATTCGACTACTGGTAACCAGACACTCTCAAGCGCAAATCAGTCAGGGATTAACTCGGCTGATCATTACCACTACTCCTCTAGGGTAAATTAAATAAGTAGCACCTCTCTGTGGGCTGTCAGTGGTGGCCATCCTATAGAAAAAACTGGTCCCTGCCATGGAAATGTGGAATTTTCGGTCAATAGCTGAGGGCCCCCCATTGCAATCGTTTTAATGGGAGATACATTGAACTCAATTTAACAATGAGGAAAACTTTGAGCATCTGCCATTATGCGATTTCAACAGTGGAATAATTTTCCTTAAAATGAAGAAGTCTGGCCACCAAAGGAAATGACGTTGGCATGGCAACTCATTCTGCTTAATTAATGCAGCCTAATTGCACCTGGATTTTCCAAATTTGTGCTAGAAACTGACAAATGTGTAGTGCCTCAAACCTTCCAGGATGGAGTTCGGTGTGGCAGTTTAGGCACTGACATAATGAATAAGATGATGAACATCCAATTAACGATGAAGATAATGTGTATGATAATGCTGCTGCTGCTGTTGATGATGTCAAAATATATTTGGGAAAGTCTCAAGGCTCATATTCACAAGGGTCATGGAATGGCCATTTTCATGGCTGTTTTGCATGTTGGAAGAATCTAGATTACTCGTGGAAAATGTATTTACCTAATAAAGATATGACCGATGGGTTAGAGACTCAATTTGCTGTACAAAAAATTCCAGGCAAATGTACTGCGCAGCTAGATTTTTACAAATCTAAACAATCCAACAACACTTGCTTCCAAAGCACATTCACATATATATGCACACACAGACATAAACAAAGATAAAGATCTCCCCATGTAACCTACATAAACCAGCAGGGAAAATGCCGTTAGCGACCACATATTAAGGCTGGATCAGCACAAGAAGAGGTGGTCTTCCCAACGAAGTGCCACCGTTGTTTCCCCAATGTTATAGGTAGTCATTTAAGGTTTTATCCATGTTGAAGCAAGGCAGATTGCCAAGACAAGCACCGGAATGATCAGCAATTTACAGTGGCAATGACACTGTAAGAGTAGTCTTTGGAGGTCAGGTGGTGAATGGGCAAGAGCTAAAGCATTATGTAAGAGAAAGTGATGCAGAGGTGTGGAAGCATCGGCTGTATTTACTCATTGACCTCGAGATATACTGTACGCACACAGGAATGTGTATGTGTGTATGTATGTACTGTATGTGTCAGAACTTGCGCAAAACGTCTGTTATGGTTATATGGGGGATCTTATTCTTTGGAGTGGTATCTGTTGAGGAAGTGCTAAGAGCGATCTCGAGCCTGAGACCAGGTAGAGCGCTAGGCAGGCATGACCTGTCAAGTGAACTGCTGAGGCAGAGTGGAAATTGTGTGCACGCTGCCCCCTATATCATTACAAATTAAGAGGAACAGCACTGATTTTAACACCTACTGGGGCATCTCCCTCCTCAGTGTGCCGGGAAAGCTCCTGGAAAAGGATAATTCAACATCGCCTTGTCAGGTACACTGAGGAAAGGCTTAGAGACCCCCAATGTGGTGTCAGACCAGGGCAGTCCTGCACAGGTGCCATATTCTGCCCGGCTAATACAGAAAAGTGCATGGAGTTTCAACAGGATTGACATCACTGCTTTATTGACCTAGTCAAGGACTATGATCCCATCAACAGACCAGGGCTTTGGGTTATTTTTTATACTTTCAGGGTCCCTGACCCTCTGCTCACAATTAATAAGGACCTTCATAATATTGGGCAGGCCCAGGTAAAGATGCATAGCCAGGAGCCGGAGCCGTTCTCTGTTCACCTTGGGGTTCAACAGCAATGTATTCTGGCCCCGACACTATTTAACATTTTTTTACCATGTAGTTCAAGACGCTTTCCATGGTGATACTGGAGTAATTTTCATCAGATTCAATGGAAGGCTAATAGATACCTGTGTGCAGTCAAGTGATGGTTGCCTATTGGTCAACCACGTATGCTAATGATCCGGTAATTGCTGCTCGCTCTGAAAATAAGTTGGAGACTTTACTGTTGAACCTAGAGCATTTGACCAAACAGAACACCTGCCTGGATATTTTATGCCATCAAATACTCCAACTCATCATGAGTGATGGGGAAATTGTGGAGAATGTAGAGTAGTTACCATATTTGGACAGTGTGCTAATGACGAGCTCCGGTTTGCCAGCAGAACTCTCACTCCAAATAAATCCAGCAGTATTTATCTTTACATGCGCTACGCAATCCAGTGTGGAAGCTACCTGGCCTATTGCTCCATTTGAAGCTTTGAGTCTTCTCAGTCACAGTTATGCCCCCTCCCTTATATTTACTTATGACATGTGGATTCATTTAAAGGAACATTTGCACCGGCTTAACATTTTAAGCCTGGCCTGCCTTCCATCCATCCTGGGTTGAACCATACTCAATTGTGTGAGGAGCTCGCAGACCTTTGAATGATATGAACAGTCCCATGAGTGAGCTCCTCCGGCAGGCAAGGTTGCGTTGGCTGGGTCATGTAGCCCGCATGCCTAGCCATCGCATGCCCAAGCAGCTTCTATTTGGCCAGATAGAGGAGGTTAACTGGGTGTGGCACAGGATAGAGAAGAGATGAGCCAATGTGGTACTGGAGGATGTGGCACTGATTAGACTTGTTGATGACTGGTACCAGCAGTGTCAAGATCAGTCTCTGTGGAGGAGGCTCGTGAAGGATACTACCGGGCAGATGGATGCAGTTACCCTCCAGCAACAAGACAGAGTAGAGAACCAATGCTCACCACAATGAGCGAAGCACTATGCACCTAATACGCTGCAAGTTGGCATAGCAGATAGCACAGGTGCTTCATCTGTCAGTCATCTCAGTCAATTAACCCATAACATTTGAATATATCCTGTGAGTCTTCGACATGTCACGTGGCCTCACAGTGCATCTAAGCCTGGCACAAGTGCTATCAACATGTCACCATCACTTAGTGGCGAATGGCGGCTGTTGTTGTTGGAGTGCAGTTGTACTCCATCGCTGTAGATTTCCACATCCCTCTGCAAGTTGCAGAAAGGGTTCAGCACCATATAACCCTATCAGTGGAGTAAGTCTAGTCTTCTGAAACAGCTTTGAATGGAGCAAAGTCTTTGACACGCATGTACATATGCATATGTCAGATGGAAAGGAGACAGGTTTAATGTTTTTAATAACTTATTTATGGTTCAATCTTGATTTGAAGCTTTAGTCACTGCAGGAATCCATACTCTTTGGTTCTTTCGGTAAAGTCACGTAGGTATAAAATAAGAGAAATCACGACGTTTCGGGCGCAACACAAGCGTCCATCATCACGCTTTCCCACCTGATGAGGAATGCTTGTGTTGCGCCCGAAACGTCGTGATTTATTTTAACTTATACCTACGTGACTTTACCGAAAGAACAAAAGAGTATTATTTATGGTTGTAGACAATGCATTTCTGAATATGCATATCTATGCGCATACATTATGATGTGCAGGTGTGCACGTTAATATCAGTATTTAGGTATATTCCCTTAAAAAATAAATGTGAAATTTATACCACCAAACAAGGGGGGTGAAGAGATGAGCTTTTCTCCACACTGGTTGGAGCAGGAAAACACAACTTGGCATTTAAAGGAAAGAGAATATCCCATCACCAAAACACATACAGGCTTGTGGACTTGATAAATGACCACTTGACAGCAAAAATGGCTCCCAAAAGAGGACGTTAGTAGCTTTAGAGTGTTTTTTTGTTTGTTTAAAAATATGGCTTGGATTTTATCACCAATTATAAAATCCCAACTACGCTGTCAGGAGAGTCAAATTTGTCATGAGGTGAAGAAATGTCCTTTCCTAAATTCTTCAGGGTAGCAGAGACTCATAAAGCTGGCATCGCATGAGGGAATAGCCCTGGAAGACGACGCTACATATCCCATGTCAATAGCTGTCTCTCCTTCAATAGACCTCTGTCACTCAACGGTAGCGTGTGCACTTCTTCATGCTCTCTAATGAGTAGTTCACCACATGTTAGCCAACATATTTGTAAAATTTTGCTTGGCTAAATTAAGTGAAAAACAAATATATCGTTTTATTTGTATGTTTATCTTGTGCAGTCATTATTGATAGGAATTACGGTGACACAAATTCATAACATAAAACCTGGTTTCATCATGAGCAAGTGAAATCTGCTTTTAATTCCAGGACTTCAGCAGCACTGGATATGTGACTTTTACAGGACCTTTAGGAACCTCCTGAAAGACACACCTATGCTTAGGGCCTGAACCCAGGATCTTAGCAAAGGTGCCTCAGTGCCTCCAATATAACGATTATTGGCCCCATGAGAAGTTGTTTCCACTGGACAAAATAGCCACTGTCAAAACATTGTGCAATTCTCACCAATGGATCGGGGCCACCACCAATGGAGATGAGCACCACCCAGTGTGTCTTTAGCAGAGAGATACAGACATTAAGATAAACACCCAGATAGAGGTTTTGAACCTGATAACGCTGGCTTAATGTTTTTGATAGCCATGTAGTTTGTTGTCCTTCCCCCACACTGTATATAGCACGGTCGACACTCAGCCTCAGGTCTTGATTTCACAATCTCGCCAGTGATGAATGAGAAGCCCTAACACAGCCAATATGAATCCTTCTGAGCGCCAAAGACAACCAGACCTGGTACTCCAACCCAGGATCTCAATCATTTAGTATCTCAGAAGGGCTGGATAAGTGTCTCGCACACGGCCTTCATGAATTGTCTCTGACCATAAAACTAAAATCTTTATTCCCATTACCAAAGTTTTAAGTCGTACATGACAAACCACAACACACACAAAAATTAGTCTTTGGGGTTGCGTCATTAGAATTGATGATGCAGGTTCGTGTTGAAGTTGATACCTCAAGTTGAGACTGTTTGTCTCGAGGTTGTAGAGAATGTTTAGGCTGTGGGTTTGTGTTGATGCTGTAGGTTGACGTTGAATTATAGTTTTTTATTTCAGCATGTAAGAAACCACTCTCACAAGTCTATTTTTGCAAAGGTGGCCTGAGTCACCAAACAACAACAGTACAGTGTTATTTACACCTCAACACATTGAGATAATATACATACAAGTGAAGGTCAAATGCAAATCAGCAACATATACAGATTATCAAAGCAAGCAAAAATAAACAACACATGCAACAAAATAAGCAACAAATAAATTAAGACATATCTATCACATTCTACTAACAATTATTATCAAAACCTTAGATCAAGATTGACAAATACTCAATTGTTATCTTATCTTATATTTATAGAGCACCTTAACTCAAGGTGTTTTACAGTTTAAAAAGCGGTCATAAAATAAGAGTGATGTAGATGGCAGGGGCATGCAAGGGCCGAGGAATGAGTGACCAAACAGAGGGCACATGGGGGTAACGAAAGGACAGGGGAGGGACGGGAAGGAGTGGAGAGGTGAGAGGAGGAAAGAAGGGAATGGGCAATTGAGAAAAGGTGAAGCTTTCAGAGAAGTGACAGAATGAGGTTAAGGAGGGGGACTGCTCAATGTACAGAAGTTTATTCCAGTGGAGTAGAATGAGGGGAGAAGGATCGAAAGCTAGATTGGGCACACGGAGGAGGGACAGAGAGAGAGACAAAGAGGATTGGTAATGAAGAGAGGGGACATAAAAGATGAGAGAGGCAAGATAAAGTGGGGCAAGGCCATGGAGTGATTATTTGCAGAATGGATGCCAGATTTAACAGTTAATTACATTTTACTACTTTAGCACGACATTTAATTTTTAATATTATAAATATCCATCTGGAGTTTTGTCTGTACCTCATCCACTCAGGAGGCAGGCGTGCATAGAATCATATTATCACCATTATCATCAGCAGAGAAGTGGATTTTCGAGTGGGTCAACTTTTGAGCCAAAATTATTACGTAGATAAAAACAACGGGCTTAGAACTGACCTTGTGGGACGTCATTGGAAATCAGGAAAAACTCTATAATGGTTTTTTTCATTACACTGAGTTCTACCATTAAGATAGTTTGAAAACTCAACAATTTCCCTATTGCTAACTAACGTCACTGTCTTTGAATTTTGGAATTGGGATTTGAAGATCAACTGCCAAAAGCTTTGCGTATGTGAATAAAAAAGACCATTGACATGCTAATCTCTCACAATACAATGGCCACCCCCACAGCTTCGTTTATCAAGATTTACCCGATCTTACATTTACATGCAAATTTCATCTCTAGCCCCACCCACTGACCCTTGGGCTACACCCATCTCAAACCTTATAACTCCCTGCCTTAGCAGCGCTCCCGCCATATATTTTTCCTGATTCAGCAGCTCTCACCTGATGACGATTGCTTGTGTTGCGATCGAAACGTCGTGATATTGTGATTATTTTTATTATTTTTCTATCTACGTGGCTTTACCGAAAGACCCAAAGAATAAAAAATTAACCTGTAAAAACAAAGTTTTTCACTATAAATCCTTTATATGCGTGGCGGCTAAAGTCCTCTCGTCCTCTTGCTTGAGATGGCTGCCACCTATGGGTCAGATGATTGCCTGCCACCATTAAGCAATTGGTAATTAAATATAATTATTTTTTCCTAAAAAGTGTAAAATTTTGGAATTTTTTTTTCACGAAAATGAATTGTCACGCACAACGAGTCTGTGTGGAAAATGTCAGCTCGATTGGATCACAGGAAGTGGGTTAAAAAACGACCGAAAGATTTGCACAGTCGTAAGCGCGCAAGCAAGCAAGCAAGTGAACTTAATATAAAGGATTTAAAAATGACCAAGCACTATTTTCCTTAATTGAGAAAGCTGTAGATATATTGAACAGTCGTGGTGACTATTATGATGTCTGACCTGATCTGAAACCTATATGCTTTTAGCTAGCCCTTCCTCTAAATGTGAAAAAATACATTGCAACAAATTTGGCAGGACTTTTGACAAAATGCATAGATTATAATTGTATTGATCTACCTTTATGTCGTGGCTAAATATAGGTAAATTTCTAGTCATTTGGCAGTTTTTGAGTCGATATATTAAGGTGTCTTCCTGAAGATGCAATGGAGCTTACTGCCATTTTTAAACATGTGATGGAATATGGTTTGGTCCATCTAAGTTACAAGGAATCAAGTCGGTCAGAGCACACCCTATTGTCCATAAACTGAAATAACTAAAGTAAAAGGAATAATGCAAGATATTGATCGAAGGTGTTTGGAGAGTCATTCATGTACTCATAATACAATACCTTCTTATTTCATCCATCAATTGTTATTTTAAAGTCACTTTATTTAGCATTCCAGATCCCTTTTGTGCAAAAATTCTTGAGGCTTCTGGAGTGTTTTAGATTTATTTTTTGGCTAAGGCCCAAGCTGCATTTGCCAAAAGAATAGAGGACAGACGTGATGTACTCATGGCATGTCTCTCCTTTACCCTGTGTTTGGATCATACTTAAAGTTCCCGGTTACTGATTGTGTTTGCTTTAACTGACATTTCTCCCCCTTCCTTTATTTTTGTTCATAAAAGAACGTAGTCGTCTTTTTTAGGTTTCGACCAGTTACCTATTCCTCAATACTTATTGTTTGTATCGTGACCTATAAAATCGTGATTGTAGCAAAGATCTGTACTGTATAACATCTATACCGTCGCAGGATGCTGATGACATAGAGCCTAACAACTCATTGGAACATTCCTGCTGAAATAAATACTATATAAAAATAAATCTAAATATTATTTATATCTAGAAATATGTTTTTGAAGGGTAACAATGCTGATTTTGTGTCTGGGGAGTCCAATATAACTGACCAAATTATTATACAAAAAATTTCAATTCATTATTTACAATCATATTATTTTAAGAATTTTGCTAAGATTATGCAAAGAAAATTGTGATTTTTGCTGTATGTAATACAACATTCCACTTTGCAATGGTAGCTCACATTTTGTGAAGGGAAGATAGGATCTAATAGGGAGGATGTATTTGGATGTATTTTAATATATTTTCGGTAAGCTCTAATAACAGTTGAGTTAATGGTAAAGAAGTCAACAAGTTCAAAGCTTTTTGGACTATGAAGCCAATTGCAGTTAATATCCCCCACAATGTTCAACTCAGATGTAATAAATTATGTTAGATCGGGTAAAAGGGTATAAGCACAAGAGTGTGTAAATGGGGGATAATAACAAGTGTCTAAGTGAAAGGAGGCCTCTGGTGATAATTTAATCTTTATGACTAGAAATTCAATGAGCTTTGGTTTCGTAGTAAATAGGACCATCACGGAGCTAAAGTGAGGTTTTCTTATATAAGTCAACCTCCGAAACCATATTGTCAATTGAGTTAGAATAGACTGTAC
This sequence comes from Lampetra planeri, assembly GCF_965212315.1. Lineage (NCBI taxonomy): Eukaryota > Metazoa > Chordata > Hyperoartia > Petromyzontiformes > Petromyzontidae > Lampetra > Lampetra planeri. The sequence goes on along the minus strand of NC_136109.1, from coordinate 19,073,149 downwards.
CCCCTGATTGCTAAATTAGTCAAAAAGAGATGTTTGCCAAATTTTGGCGACAGAAATAAAAATGTGGGTTTAGGTTGGCTATATTTAATGTACACTCATCAAATATAGGCCAGAGACTCATTGCATCCAGTTGAATTGAACCAACTTCTTTGAGACACAAAATTGGATAAAAGTTTGCCATTGATGTGAAACAGTTGAGACAGTATTCTAATCGACATCACTAATAAGTAAAGAACAATAATTTTTTCGCTAAAATTAAGTCTATGGGTTTTAAGGGAGCTTAGTTTTGGCATTTAGTTAGCTTAGTTATCGTTCTAAGCATTTTATAAGAAAGCTAAAGTGGACAGAGAAGTTTACAAATATATCTAGATTATGGATTTATAATCTAAAGAGTTCACTTAGTTACTATGGTCTACTTGGATAACATTGACATACACAAACCAACTGCAGCTAAACAAGGAGTAGGAGTGCAGGCTTCATTGCAATTGCATGCATAAAATTGTGCAACAATCGACTCCATTGATAAGTGCAATTTATATGCACATTATATACCAATGTTACATGAAAAATCATGCATCTTTCGAGCCGTAAAACGAGAATAACGTTACTCCCCATGATGTCATGCGGTGGTAATCATGAGCATGGCATGTGACGTCATTGTCTTGGTCAAAAAGGCTTACACATTATCGTTGGTTTTTATTTCCAAGTTTTAGGTAACCATTTTATAAATATAATCAATGGTTTCTATCGGGCAAGTCTATAATATCGACACTAATTTTTACATTTCATTTAATCTACATTGGATCATAGTTATGCCAATTTTCATACAGATAGACATACACATTGACATGTGTATGGAACTAAAGCAGTAACGCTTTCAACTTTAGTTGGTAAGTGTTCAAATAAAACGTTGAGACTGTGGTTTCATATTGATGCTGTGGGTTATTGTTGCAATTGTGGGTTAGTGTTAATCCTGTGGGTTTTTTGGGATTGTAGGTTTGTGTTGCAAGTTGCATGTTTGCGTTTAGGCTGAGTTTATACTGAGGCTGTGGGCTGGCAATGACTGTGGGTTAGTAATGAAGCTGTGGGTTTGTGTTGATGTTGTGAGGTTTTGTTGGGCTTGTGGGTTCATGTCAAGTATACGGTGGTGAGGTGACTCCAGTGTGGCTGCGGCGCCCAATAGAAAACTCTATAACAGTGCACCCGAGTCCCGTCACCATGATTCTCAATTATTTTCTGTGAATGACGAGACGTTCAACTTGTGTCAGAGAGCCCAAGCAACACAGCCTTGGTTTACAACTGCATAACAGCAACTATTTATTTGGGATGTCTGTATTCAACAGAGGTGATTTCCTGGTTCAGGACCACCAATGGAAATAAGCGTTGCCCAATGTATTTAATCACCTTTACTTTAATGTGCGCTGTAGACAAAAGTGTGTCTGAATGTGATTTTGTATATCCATATATTGTTCTAAGCATTACTTGTATATATCACTCATTGATTCCATTGAATGTCTGATATTGGAGCCCAGAATTAAAAAATCTAAGTCAAATGACTGCTGGCTCAATGTCTTTCAGAAGACTATTATGAACCACATTGGTGGCTAAATGTCTTTGAAACAGCCATTGTCCTTGACAGTGATTGGCTACCACCATATAAATCTAATTTCCACTGCCAGCCACCCACTTATTCAAGTAAGCAATAAGACAATTTGCCTTTCGAAAGAACTTTCAACAAGGCACTCTTGACAGGGAAATAATTAACCCCTTGTCAATAACATGGCCCTTTTGAACCCCTTGTGAAAGAGCTAAACCCAACAGGACTTGAACCCAGGCTCTCAGTGCCTCTAGCATTGCCATTATGAACCTCTTGTAAGAAAGCGAAACCCTGCCCCAGTCTCAGGATGCTGGCTCATTGTCTCCGATATGGACATTATGACCCCCCTGAGCCATTTCATATCCGCAGTGCAGGCTTAATAAAAGTACATAATCACTTTCAATGGAAATAATAAGAACTGTCTTTGTATATAAATTAGATGAAAATGCAATAACCCCCTGCTATGTTTAATTTAGGAAGAAACAACACCGGTGTGAGAAGAAGCGCTCATGGACACAGTCTCAAGCGTGACTGTGGGCTCGAATAAACACTGGGAAAAGATCATCGAGGTCCAATGCCTTTAACAGCACCACAACTCGCCACTTATTCTGTCTATTTGTTAGGTCCTATAGTTTTTGTGCAGTAGGCACAAGGGTATTCAACAGTAACCATTAAACTAGCAACCGTTTTGAAAATCGATAACCAGCTCAGAAAGTCAGGAACTGGTAACTGATTCCAGGAGTAATGGATTCACTGATTGAAACTTGCACCATTATTCAACTGCCGTAACCAGGAGATCAATTGAAACCAGTGACCTCTAGATCGCAAGTCCACTGTGCTAACCATTACACACCACAGAAGCTTCCTACCTTTCTCAGTTGATAGACGTTTACATGTGTGTAGCAAGCTGTTTATTTACCATTTTATTGAATGTAGTTACCCGTGATACAGAAAAACGGTTTTAACAACCCTCGTTGGCACCCAACTCCTACTGTTACAATCATCACCATCATCTGACTTTACGTATTCCCCATGTCACACAGTTGACAAACGTCTTTACATGACTTTCTCCTCCAGCCTTGATACCACCACTTAGCTTTGAGTCGTCTTCTTGCTACAGTGCTATGGCCTTCATTACCCATACTTACAGTCTCATCACCACTGCACCTACGATTAGCACATTTGGCTATGTACGGTGTGAAAGAAGTTCTATATATACATCTGGATTTATGTCTTCTTCTTGGTACAGATGACGTGTCCTTTAAGGATCACTCTCAAAAGTCCCGTCGCACAACCAATATCTAGCAGTGTTATCTCCTTCTTATGAAGTCGATACTCATCCTTTCAGGACCACTCTTAGTCTCATTACCAACGATCCGGCATTAGGGTTTCCTCTCATTACACAGTCAACACATCTTTCAAGGACCACTATTACAGTGTCATATTTACCACCATCTGGCTGTAGAGCTTCCTCTTGATTACCAAACACTGGATGCCATTCTAATGCCTGTGTTAGTAACCTGGCCTCCTCACAACGTTCCCTTCATAATTACATATGTAATGAGCGATTTCCGCGACACGTCGTGTAGAGGGTACTTCTTCTTTATTACTCAAACTGGGCACAACACAGGCCAACATTTATTATTCCTCACACTGAGTACAACACTAGATATTAACGTCTCTACTGGCTACACACAGCCGATCACTCGGCGTGGTCCCATCGCCCTCACTCGGCTACACCACTGGCTGGCGGCGTGACGATGACGGCGATGGAAACCACGCAGGAGATCTTCCACGAGGCCGGACGACGGAGAGAGATGTCGGCGAGCAGCGACACAGCCAGGACCCAAGACCCCACACACGAGCCCCGAGCTCCAGGTCCGCTCCCCCTATTATCCCCCCAGGCGTGGCTAGGCCCCGCCTCCGGCCACGCCCTCTCGTGGAACCTTCCAGCAGGTTCCCAGAGTATCTCGGCTAACCCCACCTGTTACCTTTGCCCCAGATACTGCTTCTCTGATTGGTTGGTACCTAATTGTGCCCGTATCCGTGATTCCCTTTCCAGGCCAGCAAGTGTCACCCTGTCATTACACATATACAATGCATACCTATCATGTTCTGTTCACAGATTTCCAAAGAATTATTCAATCCTGCCATTAAATTTATAGAATCCTTAAGCACCTCAGGCATTCTCATATAACAGACTTAAAGATACAGTGAAAAAAATGAACAAGTCTTCTCTAGTAGCTGCATATAAAGGCTGTGTTTCCAGGGGATTCAATACATAGTAAGGTCCAGATGATCCAATCAATTTGTTACGTGACTCATGCATTGAACTACATTCACGCTCACTAATACATTAGCTCCGTCTAACAAATGGCAACTGCTACATATTCCTTATCCCTCCCATCACTATAAGCCTAGTATTGACAACTCAAAATACTTCTAAACAGGTATTAATTCAATAATTACACACGACCACACATGACTGTAATATCAATGCTTGTTACTTTACACATTTTACATGGGGTTATTTTCTTGGTGTTCAATGGAGGCAAGTATCGTTTTTGACAATTATTACAAAAAGACAATGGTTTTATCCATCACGTAAACAGTAAATTAAAATAACATTTGATCCATAAGTCAATGCTGCCAAAACTGATGTTTTCAATGCATTTGTTCCAATGCAAGACCCTCATTGTTACTGGACAAAAGCAGAATACAGTGCTTGAGGAAAACTCATGCACGTAAGGGGACAACGCTCAAGTGTCCGCCACACGACGCCACTTGCTGCCACCAAAAGCTCCTGGCAACCTCATGGCCCAGTGGTAGTTTTCACAGATATGCATGATGCGTCAAAAATATCCTCCAGTGGTCCATACCTTGCATACATGTGTAGTGTAATAACGCCGACTGTTGTCCAACAACGGCAACTGCGGTGGACAAACAGTGCACACGCCGGTGAGCATATGCACGGGTGTGCTGGCAGGGCGGAACCTGCTAGTTGGTTCGAGAAGGGAGGTGCGGCAAGGGCGGAGCCAGGCCGCGCCGGGTAGCATAAAAGCAGCTGAGAAAGGGAGCTCGTGGCTGCTGATTCTGAGAGTGGACTTGTCTCGTCGTCGCTGTCATCGTCACCGCCTTCGTCGCTGCTGTCTTCGCTAGATATTGCGCGGGTGGATAGTTGTTGGCTGTCTCGGCTGGCGAAATCGGTGTTACGCGGTCAGGATTGTGTTAAGGCTAGGCTAGACGACTAGGGAGAGGGCGAACCTATGAACCTGTGAAGGTGTTAATAAAGAAGGCGCTCCTGAAGAACCTTGTCTCCCGCTCCGCTGACACTACACATGCATTACGTGCGATGGTGCATACCTTAGATACCTTACATGTATGCACTACTGCAGCCGATGGCAGTTCCAACTGATGTGGTTAATGAAGATTGTTCATTAGGATGATGATAGACAAAGACACACACACATGAATACACATGTATAAACAATAATTAATTCCTGAATTTAAAATCCACAATTATCAATGGTGTTCAGGATAACTTATTAAGGCCAGCAGGCCATTCCATGGGGTGGTGTAGCCAACATTAAGGCCAGGTGCCAATATCTCACCAGTGCGTGTAACAATCAATTATTTTATATTCATATACGTTGTGTGTAAAAAGTTAATGTGACCCTTGAAGCCATTACAGATGCTACAAAATGAAATGTCATAAAATCGCACGCTCAAACCATAACAATTACAGTAATGTGAATCGTGAAGGGGGTAATTTATGATAAGCCTAATGAACGCATCTATCCAGACATGCCTACTCATACTCCTATACACAAGATCATTTGTTTAGTCTAATAGACAACTTGGCTGAGTAAATTCATATTTAAAGCGCAAAATGGGTTTTTATGCCCAGTGCAATTGCTTCAGTGGCAATGCCCCCAAATTGACTGATGCAATTATGCCTCGAAGATTACTCAAAATGACTATGCCCTAGTTCTGCTCTAGCCCTGCCCAATTTGACCCATACTGCATATGGTGCATAAGTCATGGTGCGATGTAAATATGCAATGGCGAATTGCCCCCCGATGAATTAAAAAATCTGGAATGGGGTGGACTCTCTATATCGCAGTTATCGAGCACCTATTGAGATCAAGACATCAATCACATGTTTGGGTGGTATGTCCAGTATTATGCCCAGTTGCCTTTGTTTCCACAGTGATGATTTTTTCAGAATACAGAAGGTACTCATTTATGCCTGAGTCAATCTAGCAGAGGCCCAATTGTCACTTATGCTAGAAAGTGCACCCAGGATTCCAGAATTGTAGCAGAGTTCACGAACCACAACACCACTGCTCCCCACACCATTACACAAACAAAGACAAAAATTCCCCGTATAGCCTTAACAGACTGTTAGGGCAAGTGCTGTTAGCGAGCACCTATGAAGGCCGACATGGCACAAGCGGGATGGGTGGCCAGCACACCGCACTAGGTACTCATTTGAAGCTGAGTCGACCTAGGGGAGGCCCAGGACAAGTTCCGATAATCGTCACTGGTGATGGCCATGAGCGGGAATCCAACTCCAGTCGCCGGGTTCGCAAGAAAGCACGCTAACCACTACACTACCGCTACCATTGCACACACACTCCAGCACTCACACATGGACACACACTCTCAGACAACCATATGGACACAGAACACATATGCATTCAATAACAAATACCTAATCACATAAAACATACTGTACATAATTTCATATGCACAAATACATGCACACACAAGGGCATAGGTTTAGCAAAAAAAACCTCAATCGGAAAATGTGTGACAAACTAGCCTTTCTTTAGGTTAAAAACAATCATAAGCATCTGCCTCTCCTAAGAGACATATCGCCTCTATAAAAAGCTCCCTCCGCCACTCTCGTGTGGAAATAAAATATTCAGGCAACAGCTTCGTGCAGTCGACCCATTTGCAAATTTAATAACGGCAAAAAAATAACCAGGTCAAAGTAGTATACTGTTCCGTTAAAGTCAAAATTCAGAGTGTATTCCGACTAAAGTGTAAGGTAGTGCTCGTTTCCATTGGTGACTCTAAGGAAGTAGTAAAAATTCAACATTCCTATGGCCAGTTTCTTCCCAAAAAGTGGTGCTACAACAACAATTCAGAAATACGCACGAACACGTACTAGGTATATGTACTGAACATATCGAAATATATATACACTACATAGTCACATTTACATATATTATCTCTACACAGACACAAATGTAAAGACGTATACTTTTAGAAACACATCTAGAAAAATATATAATATACGTATAATGTACACACCTTATGCCAAGGACATTTGGAGGCAAGAGTCGATGGATGATGGGAATGTGTGAGATTTTAAAAGCTGTGAGGTGGCCAGGGTACGGCAATGCAGCAAGTGGTTTTGTGAACTTGTCTGTGTGGACCTTTAAATGATATTCATTCCGCATTCCTCCCATAGGAAGCAAAACACTCCTCAAAATGGAACTGAAAAAAATTTTCAAGGCACGACTCTCCTGAAAAACAGTATTGAGACTCAGTGCCTTAAGGCTCCTGAATAAATATCATTATATCCAGGGTATTTTAAGACGTAAATACACTTATAATCATTCTGTAACCAATTAAATGCAATTTCAGTAGCATAATCTGTCGTCAATGGGGTATTACTCTTGGTATAAATGTGGAATTTTTATACCAGTACTTATGTGATCATCATCATACCACACATGTTCATAAAGTTGTCACCATACTGTATTGCAGTTTTTTTTTATTTTATAATCACTTAACCTTACACCGAAGCCAAAAACCAATAATAATTTCGATTTAAAGCTTTCTTGACTGCAGGGATTCATCTTCTTGGTTCTTTCGGTAAAGTCACGTAGAAGGGAAATAATAAAATAATAAAAATAATACAATTTCTTAATAAAAATAAAACATAATTATTATTGTTTAATTTTTTTATTTAAAAATTTATTATTTTATTATTACCCTTCTACGTGACTTTACCGAAAGAACCAAGAAGACCAATAATCATGTTCTGCTCTTCGAATATGCAGTTGTGCAAGTGCCATGCCATCCTTGACCATGTGATACGTCTGCTCTCAGAGAAATATGTACAAAAAAATGTAATATAAGTATTCCCCTTTCAGATTGCAATTGACTACAAAAACTACACTAACAACTTAACAGAAAAAATCGAAATATCTTTACTTCCTGAACATAATTACATTTAATATAAACAAAATGTCTAAACAGTTCAACACTTCACCCACACATGTTAAATCATAAGTGTTATGTTTTAAACTTGTTTTAATTCGTTTTCCCTTGGCTTTTGATCATGTTAAGTTTACTTAAACGTTATGACGCTAAAATATCCTACTATTGTGACAAACGTTAAAGCAGCATTCTGCATATTAATTCCACCTATCCTAGAGGCAGAGGGCATCTTATTCTAAGCTACAAGAATTGATAAGACGGCATTGCATGACTTGTCTCCAACAAGCCAAACTTGAAACCGGCACATGATATGGTTCAAAAACATGGTCAATAACAAAAATGGAACAAAATATATGAAGAGTGAGCAAAGAAGCATGGAGAGATGCACACTTAAATTACACTGCGACTGAAAGACTAACACATGGATGAGAGAACATATGTAGGTTAAAGACACTATACAATTAAGAACAGAGCTTGGGCAGGACACATCGCTAAAAGCAACGATGGTCGATCGACAAGAATAAAGATGACAGTGGCAGCCAAGGGATAGAACAAGTCCAATAGTACGTCCACCAAACAGATGGAGTGATGAAACCAGCTCACGGGCAAGTGCTAGGAGGTGATTATTACATCAAGGGATCATGATCGTTGACAATGGCTTGGGGAGGCATTCATCCAGTGGTGGATTGATCATGGCTGATATTGATGTACACTATAGGCAGCAATCACTACATTGAGTAAGCCATATCTAGATGCTTAAGGTGCAACATTGCATTTTGCCTGACAGGCATGGTGAAAATGTTCAATCACACTATTGTTGTACATAGCTCAAACATCAGGGGTAGTACATAAGTTATCATAAATAAGGCAGGTTAAAATGAAAATGTTACATCGGGGAACACTGACTGTAAAAAATTATTCAAGGACTTTATAAATGGGATGTTAGATACAGGAACGTGAACAAAGTGGGAAGAGTCCAACTTAATGTTTTAATGCAACTTAATTTCAAAGCAGCTAAGTGCATTTCCCCGTATCTGACATTTAATTTGAATGGTGACTGGGTTTTCACCCTAATTACCTATCTTGCTCAGCATGTAGCCTTTGTAGTCATGTGATATGCAGGAGGGTGGCCGTTCGTAGGGTGCTGGTTGGTGAAGCCTTCAGTGCAGCATCAGGTGAGTACAGTATGCACGTTTTTCGCTATTTTCTTATACTTATTCTGAAAACATCTGGCCCCTATATACTGAATTATCTCTCCTAAATGTTACAGCTCTACAAAATGCAGTGCTACACCCATCCAAAACCTTTATAACTCCTTACCTTAGCAGTGCTCACACCATAAATTCTCAGCAGCTCTCCCCATCGATATTTCTCACTTGATGACGATTTCTTGTGTTGCGATCGAAACGTCTTGATATTGTTATTATTTTTTTTTTAAATGTATTCTTTGATCTATCTACGTGGCTTTATCGAAAGACCCAAGAATATAAAAATCTGCTATCGTTTGGTTTTGGAGTTGTTTAGACTCACAATACAAAGTGGATTTAAGCGCATACATTATCAGAGTTATGTTTTTTGTTTGCATTATGACTGCAGGTATTGTAGTCTATGCAAACATGACTCCTCGTAAAAAAAAGTGTCAGTTTTGTTGCCAGATAAAAGGGTAAAAAAACAATTATCATATTGGATTTAATATATTCTTTGGGTCTTTCGGTAAAGTCACGTAAAGAGGTTCAAAGAAAACAACAAAAAACTACGACGTTTCGATCACAACACAAGCGGTCGTCTTCAGGAAAAGGGGGGTTAGCTTCCAAAGGCCAACTGTTTATAAGGGTTTGAAATTAGCTTAGCCCAAATGTCAGCAGCCAATGTTAATGCAAGTGGTGGGCAGCCAACCCGACTGTGGTTGGTTTTCCACCAATCAAAGGGCTGCCAGGTGAAAATTAGCATGTTAATGAGAGATTAGCATGTTCATGGAAAAAAGCAAAACCGCTAGCGAGGGGTAGTCGGCGCGCGAAGTGGTTGTGTTAGTGTGAATCCTGTGAAAGCGCAAGTTTGAAATGGGCGTAAAGCCCAACTAACATCGGAAGGTGGTAGGATGGGAACATCATAGCTTTTATTATCCCAATCAAATTACTACGTCAGCGCAATCTGTGCAACGTCGAGCCAAAAAAACATTTCCATTAAAAACTCCGTTTATCTATCTACATCCACGTTTGTCTCTGCAGCTTCATCTCTCTCTGTATCTCAGAGACAGATGCGTTCCAAGCACTTCAAACACGTCTCTCCAACATTTTAAGCCACTGGCTTCAAAGAAGTCCACTGCGCTTAACATTTTCATTCTGATAGCGGTGTCTTGTGATTATAATAAATTCGCCTCTATAATCCCAACTTTTGCGGCTTATCAGAGTTTTTAACTGTCCTCCAAAACATCCGCAATGTTTTTGTGGATTTTTGGATATACGGGAACTACCACGAATCTGAGGTGGACCACGAATTTTAGGAATTACGAATTGCTGGAGGACGGATTTTTTTGGACGTTCAACTGTACATCTCTCTTATCTCTCATATATCTCATCTGAATACATCTCTTATATAAATCGTAAATAATTTCAAATCAAAAGTTGTAACTTTATTCCATAGCATTATATGCTGCATGTGCATATTTAAAATGTATGATATTGCTCGTAATACTGTATACTGTAAATATAACAATGTTTACATTATGTAATATAGGCTGTATGTCTGTTGCCCTTGTTCTTGGCATGTTAGTCAATCTGGCCCTCCATATAAAAAAAGTGGACACTCCTGATTTACGTACACACTTATTACGGGCTTGTATGCGTTTGTACATGTTCAACGAGCGTTTATATAATATTCAAGTGTTCATGCAATATCGGAAGTATTAAAACAACTAATTTAATGCTATAATAAATACTGTACTTGTTGTTTCGTTTTCATGATGACATGAAAAGAATGTTGTGATTAAAGAGTCCAATACTCACCGTTTCAACACATCACAAAACACTGACAATTGTTTTAAGATTTATATATTATGCCCATGCAAATGCACAAAGAATTGACAGTTAACACTGATTCATATGCAGACAAGCACTTTGAAATATGTAAGTGTATTATTTAAATAGATTTTGATGATGTGTGACTGTGGTCTTACAAAAAGATAAAAAATATCTACATCAGAGTACTGCACAATTATCAATAATACATCGTACAACACAGTATTGGCAGTGAGAACGGAAATGTAATTATTCCAAAACATTGCGATTGTATAAAATCAAACTTCTTTTGTACAGCACTTACTGCTTCAGTGTACAGCTACATAAATGGCCAAACATAAACATGTACGCTACTAAATTTACCATTCTGCAGAATAAATTGAACACCTTACATCACAGCTTACCAGATGTGCTTTATTTAAAATATGCATACGCTTGATTATTATTTTCGTAACTTAAATGTTTGTGAGGCAGCTGAATATCGTGATTATGTTCGGTGCCCTTGTAAGCATCAGAAACATATTTGTATGTAAATAATGCTGTTTCATTATGAAAAATCCACAGACAATCCGAATCTTTCTGTACCCGTGCTTCTCTTACTGTTTACTGTTACAACGTCATGATGCGGTGTCCCAATTAAATGTAACAAAAATAAGCTCCTCCTGCTCCTGCAAGTCGCACTAATAGATGGAATGGATATAGCAATAAGGTGAAGTGCTTTGATGTGATAAATGTTGTGTGAAAAAGTAAAAATCTGAGAATAGGTTTTTCCCCTTGCCAGATAAAAAGTGGAAAAACCTATTATCATATTTTGGTACTGGCAAAGGAGGTCCCATGATGAAGTAAAAATGTATTAGACATTTCTTCCAATGTCAGTATAGGGCTCTAGAAATAAAGTGCTGTTGCAGGATATTCCATAAGAGGAAGTAAAACATACAACATGAATAGGGCAAGAATATATAAATGAAGGCATGTGTGTGCATAGTGACTTCTGTTACTCCGAGACGCACTTGCAGTGATAGAGGTGATTAAGCACCCTAATATAAAAAAATTGTGCTGCCAGGTCAAAATACTCAAAATACTCCCCTCTAGAACCATTTAGTGAGGCTAAGATGCTTGCAGTGAAGGACAAATATTATTTTCAGGCTGTTTCAAAGTGGTAGGCCTGTATGAAATTAAGGTGACAGGCCAGTTTCCAAACCCTAGTTGAAGGGAATGTGTGTGTGTGCACGTGTATAAGAGTATATGTGTCAGAGTAGTAGTTTGTGCACTGTTCTATGATCGCAGAAAAAAAATGGTAGCCTTACTGTCAGCATCCGTGAGTCCCAAGATGAAGAGTAGGAAAGGTAAGCAGATGAGCAGTGCAGGCAGCGACAGCCTCTCCGTAAGCCCCATTTTACGCGACATCCACACGACCACCGAAGCGTCTGTCTCGTCAGCCAGTAGTGTCAGGTGATGGCGTTTAATCTGAAACGCAAAGTGAACACGATGGGGCACAGGTGAAAAAGTTAACTGCTAGGTTGAATGGGCCAAGTTAAAATCCCCAGCCACGGTTGACTCAGGCAGCAGCGGCAGCAGCGGCATCACCATCAAAGACATAAGATCAGCAGCAGCATCGGCGCCATCATTTTAAATCGTATCAAAATCAACATTATTATCACCACCAACAGGATCATATTCAACAATATTATTTACAACATTGCCATCAGTAGCATCAGCAATATCACCATCATTATAATCAACAGCACACCATTATCATCATGAGTATCATCAGTGTCATTATCACGATTATCAGTGTCGAAGTACTCATCATTAGTGGTATCATCTTCATAATCAGTGACGTATGTATGGCTTCAGGCATATTGGATATCGCCATCAAGTTACTGTGATAAACATGTGATCTAGTCCAGACAATTACCGTATTTTCCCGCATATAACCCGCGGGGTAGACCACTTTTTACTAACAAGACCCTGCGGGGTATATGGAGGTGCAGGCTATCCCAAAAATATTTGACACGTGTGACATGTCATAACTCGTAAAAAAAAATTCATGGTAGGACTATCCACTATGCAACACTTACCTTTGACTAAAGCACTGCTGAATAAACCACTCACACTAAAATTGCACATGTTATCACGTTTTAAATTATTCGAATTGTTTGTACAATGAAACGACAATGTATGAAATGGGTGAACTTTGTTTACTGTAATACTTTCAGTGACTGTAGGGGGGTGCGAAAGTTTCAGCTGAGGCTATGGATTGCACAATGGGAAGGGCCTTAACAAGCGTCTACCAGACGCGGAATCATGATTGCTGAGTCCCTTAGGCCGCTGCTTTTGGCTGAGCACTATACAGTCGCGAGCATGAGCTTTGTTTCAAACTTCCAATGGCTTTGTTGCCAGGAGCCAACGGCGTTACCGTAGTGCCGCTATTGTCTGCGCAGTGCGCAATCTACCAGTGCTAAAACTGTACAGAGGTAACTACCGGTCCAGTAGCTGTACTATGATGAGGTCGAATGCTGGTAAGCCTAACAGTATTCTTACTTACTTATCTACCAGTTATGTGTTACTTATTTATTGGATATTTACTTTTGTTACTTATTGTTTTAAGTTCACTCGTTTCTGGTTAGTTTATTTTACTTGTGCACGTTATGATTTTTATGTTAACAATTGATAGTGGAATGTATTACAAATGTCAACGTTGTATTAATGTGATGGAATTAAGCTGCGGTAACGACGTTAAAGATATGAATGCATGCGGGGTATATGGAGGTGTGGGCTATCTGAAATTTGTTTTACACAAAACACTATTTTTGCGGGGTATATGCGTCTGCGGGTTATATGCGTATGCGGGCTATATGCGGGGAAATACGGTAGAGCGCATGCAGTTTCAACAAAGGTTTGCGTTGCAGGACAGAATTTAATTTAACTCTATTTTGTACTTTTGTTATATGAAGCAATAATGCCATTATCACTGGCTACAATTTTGCAAGAAAATCACACCATTTAACTTCAGCTTAAGAGATTGGTGTTGATATGAAAATGTTGAAAAAATTGGTTCATGATTGCTCCCCCCCCTCCTCTACATTCACCACAAGCCAATTAACCCTTTCCCATTTCGAGACGGCTGCAAGTTGCAGGGTCGGTCCTGCTCACTGCTGAATCTCGGAACGCGTAAGCGGTTCCGCATACATTTTATTTACAAAGGCATAGCGCTGTTGTTATTAAAGGCAATGTACTCACCGCAGAGAACTGTAGCGACACGACCGCACTCTATGATAGCTGGCGCCCAAATGTGTGACATACCCTCCCGCGTGGCCTTGTGGGAGCCTTGGTACCGATAAAGTTATTTTATTTTACACGTATGTCATCGGAACGGAATCGGAAAGAAAAACTGATGATGTACATGTTTGTCTTTCGCACCATACATAGCCAACCGTGCTAATTGGAGGTGCGGGAAAAAGACAACAAACTAAACACAAAAAGCAATTAAAGCAAATTAAAGACACCACTAAAGTAGTTCTCTGACATCTTCCAGAGACACCTGAAGTGACATTACAACTGCTTTTTGCTCGAGTTTCAAATGGAAATTAATTGGTCTCATGAAAGGATAATAGAATAGTTGGAATAAAATTTAGGGAAAGACAAAATATTTGAAAAAAGGGAAAAGTGAAACCTAATGGTGCCTTCGACCTCTATGAGCACCAGAAATAACCTTCAATACACGGGAATTTTAAAGGTGCCAGAGGAACTGTTTAAGGGGGTGTTTAAAGTGTTTTTTTACAGAATCCTGCTATAAAGCACACTGGCTTCTAGGCACTGTGACTGGAAAGCAGTAGTTGAGATTAATAGCATCTGCTATGAGGAATGTTTGATAATGTGTCCTGTGAAATCACATGACTCACTCAAACACATATAGGTACAGATAAAACACACACACAGATAAGAGAGATCCCCAATAGCCTTAACAGGCTGTTGGGTCAAGGGCTGTTTACAGGCACATACCCGGCCGCCTATGTCTCCACAATATTGATTTTACAAACCACACTATTTCAGGCGGAAACCAGTTGAGATGTTCATCACTGATGACTGTGAACAGGAGTCGAACTCGGGTCGCCGGGATATAAATATACTCACGCAACCAAAATATATTTACACACATACACAAAATCAGACACACTGATACGCACGCACACATAGGCCCAATTTACACTACCCACTGGCTTCAGGACTAACCAAATTAGCAGGTACACCAGATCAGCCCCGGCCAGCACACTTCCCATACACAGTTTATCATACAAACGAGGATGTGCACAGGACATATTGTATCACATCACTGTAATCATAGATGATTATGTAATTTTGTATCATTTATTTTATTATAATTTGTAGAATATATTACGCGCCATCTAATTTATTGTGTGTATTAGGTGTTAGATTATTTCCGAGCTGGACATTTTATTCTGCCCTCACCAATTGCCAAAACCACATCGTAAGCCTGATGCACATGGTAGTGTGGCTACACTGGCCTTTCTAGCTTTGTATCAGCACCTAATATCCGAGAGGATCCACCAGGAGGCTACGTACGTGAGGCTGGTGGCACTGCTAAGCAGGAGTGGACGTACTGCCCCAGTGAGCCTTCATGTTCTTTATGGACGCAAAGAGATAATATAAACACAGTTATAGATAAGTACAGACTCTTGCACACAAGTAGCTACATTCATAGATACACATAAACACACAGATAAAGACATACACACACAAACATTTCACGTAATCACAGATACATACCGATATACACATGTAGAGACAAACAGAAACATTGACACCCATATGCATATATACTGTATATACACACAGGGCTTAATTTCTCACTTGATATTTCCCAAAACACTACTAGGCTGGTTTGGAATAAGGATTATCAGTAAGAGGCACTTCTGCTAAGTATAAGGTACAACACCTATCCATAACAATGCTATATTATTGCATCTTATATTCTCATGGAGTCATCCCTGTAGTAAGCTTCCATTAAAAAAAAGTATAAAAGAGCAAAAAACACATTGTTATGAGATTTGGGACCAATTTCTAACACATCATCATGAGTAAAATGTGTGATAGTTTGTACATTAGCGGTCAGAATCACATATTGATTAATTGGCCAAAAAACACATCATGATGGTTGATTTTATCCATTGCTGGTAATGGAAACATCAGACCAATTTCACAAAAAATCACAGTTACATTCACCATCATGCAAATCTGGCTCCAGATGCTTAACTCGCTTTCTGTTAAATTGTCTTATTGCAGTAGCGTACTTTAATAATACTTTTATGAGCAAAAATAATTGTAGTAAATAACCTTTTTGAATAAAACCTTGCGCAAGATAAAGCTATTTTCACCACGATGAATTTCAGCATGATTCCAGACTGCATGGCATTGCCAAAACATAAATATTGTCTCAAGATACAACACTCACGGCAGGACAACATAGTTTTATCTTGTAATCCCAAATCTGTACTCACAAAAAGCAGTCAGTCATCACCAAGTCTCAAGGGTCACCTGAAGAATTAAAATCCTGCCCGTGATGTTTGGTCAATGCTTATTGAAGCTGTTTACACACTTTTATTATTACACACTTTATTGAACTTGCCGTGTTGTCTGTTCATATTCTTTGGAATATTTGATGCATATCTTCGATCTACGAACCCTGACGAGCTGAAATTTTCTTCACAGACTCGCCTCGCCTGACAATTGAAGATTTAATTTTTAAAAAAACGGTCCAGGTCCCGGCCATCGTGGTCCTCTTCGTGTTTTTAACTACATTTTAATAATTAATAACTGTACATTTTACCCCCCCCCCCTCGTTTGAAATCACGAATGGTCGCCCCCACCTACGACGGCAAACGTCTGGTCCAATGACAGCGGCTGTTGCTGGCCAACCTATGACCAATGAAAGGAGTGCTTATATCGCCACTCGTCATCGCGCCGGAGCGGCCACTGTGATTCTCTGTTCCTTGGGGCGAGAGCAACAAGTATAAAAAAAGGGTTTAAAAAAAACCAAACTTTTCAATACACACACTTTTATTTGCACTGAAACGTAGAAAATACATTATTTTGACCCTGGAATTAATCAAATTTGATGTGCTCAATAAAAGTGGGTGGCTACCTTTCGATATGTATAATTTTCTTTATGCACATTTTCTTTATGCAGGCCATCCCCTGGGTCATGTCCATGGAAAAGGTAGTATTATGAATTTTATGGCAAATTCTGGGTACTCCTTGTATTTGCATAAGTGTATTGTTATCGTTACCATGGCAATACATTCCAGGAAACTCCTATTCACACATCAGTGTAACTAGTATTATCACTAACACTGTCATGATTACCATGATCATCAGCATTATCCCTGACATGTTTCCAACACATTTAGGATATCGCAGGTTATCTTTCAACACAGCAGGACACAGCACAGGAGTCATCCTGAAACAGTAGGACAAAGTAGGAATCGTCTGAACACAATGATACACAGTATTATTCATCCCGACATTTGGGAATGTAGTATCAATCATCACGAAATAGCAGAGCATGGTATGAGTCATCTCGACATAGCTGGATATACTGTAGTAAAAAATCATCCCGACATAGCGGGACATAGGATGATTCATCCCAACATAGCGGGACAACATGCGAGTCATCCTGACATTACAGGGCATACTCTGAGTCATCCCGACATAGCACAGTTGTGAGTCATTCCAGCACAGCGTAATACCCAGCACAAATCATCGTCATAATCATCACTGCCATTCATCCATAATCATCATCACCATCACCACCATCGCTACCTTCATCAATATCACCACCACCGCAAAACCAGCAGGGCTGCGAAACCTCATCAGCAACGTATAATTCGTTGGCAGTGATGTACTTCGCACTGCTGGAGATCCGCGCATGGTCCACACCTTTGCAAGGGTAAATCCTCTCTAGCCACGGATAATCGTGGATAATAGAAAACATGTGCCTTCACTTCTGGATCACTGCTTTCCTGCATGATGGCTCGGATAATAGGAAGGTGGTGTAAAGATAGAGTATTGGATAACACAAGTTTCACTGTAGACATGTCCAAGTTCGTTACGATATCCCAAGCGGCAGTTGAAACAATGGGTGCATGTTTCTTCCATCACCTTGCCTCTGTTCACCCAGAAGTATAAATGGGTACACCAGTTAGTAGATTGGTAGGTAACATGTGGTGGGGTAACGTGTGGGTACACCCACCTCTTCCAAGACATTTGGTCAGTGTGGAAGTGTAGACCAAATACCCTCTAAAGCTCCCTCTGATTAGGAAAGGAATTTCAGGGCTGCAGCTTTACCTTGTAACTGAGAAATTAAGGCAAGTGTACCATGTGGTGACTTAGACAGCTGTGCCGTTTGAACATTCACACATATGCCAGTGAGTGCATTCATAACTAAAAGTCCACTGGAAACGATTACCAATTCCTGACTTTTGGAATTAGTAATTGATTCTAAAACAGATACAGTTGACATTTTGGTTACGAGTTAACATCTTGCCATGGTGGCAAGATTTTAACTCTCTTTCCTGGTATGCAGGAGATCGTGGGTTCGATCCAGACCTAGACACCTGCATATTTGGAGTTTGCATGTTCTCCTCGTGGTCACGTGGATTTTTCTCTGGGTCCTCCGGTTTTTCCCTCCACATTTAGAAACATGCATTTAGAGTATTTGGTTGCTATACATTTCCACATGATAAGCCACTTTGTTGAGCTACTTAGCTCAGTGGGCCTTAGCTGGTAAAAAATGAATTGTTTAACAACCCTACTATAATCAAAGTAACCTGAGATTGATTGCCTGCTACAGCTAATAACAATGGAAACTAATATATGAACCGTAATCGGGCCCTCCCACCAAACCTGGTAAAATGTTGTCAAGCAATCCCATGGCCAATATGGCAAGGAAAGGCCTTCATTTGGTAGTGGATCGACATAGGGCCAAACATTATGTGTTATGTCCCTATGTGTATTATACATCATGTATGTGTATGTATAGGTCTACCCACCTCTCATTCACTTTTATTATCTGAATTTAACTACATACAATATTCATATCCATAGTCTGATTTTCCTATTATCTTCACTTATTCACAGGTAACAGGTGTAACCTTGAAGTGGTGCCTAACTCTTCCTATTATCCATGCTTATCTGAGAATGAGTCACCCACAAGTGCCAAAACCATCCTATTATCCGTCACTTTTCACAGGTGACAGGAGTGACCCGGATGTGATTGAATGTTTGCGAACCATGTTTATCCGCAAACAGCAGTGTGGATAACAGGAGTCATTGCTGGTGATCAACGTGAATAGTAGGATCTGCCAAAAGCACAAACCACATCGCCATGAATAATATGAGTTTCATTGTATTGTACATATGTAGCTGGATTACAGGCAACTCTTAGAAAAGGAAACGTACAATAGTATCTGGCACATCCAACATAATTACTGGCTGTGAGTAACCCGTAAGTAGATCGTTTGGGCTGATAAAATCAACGCATAGTCACCACGCACCCACATTAATTCAGGCCATTTAATTCTGAATTAAGCCTCAATTAATCCGGGAATGTAATCTAGCGCTCTGAATTGCAGAATTGGTCTTTCAACTGCAATGTAATTACCGCACTGAGCACACTGTGTGTGTGTGCCGAGTTGTGAGTGAGAGTGTGTGTCTCCCTGCTCAAAAAATCACATGGAGACGTTCACCTCCAGTTAGCAGTCTGGAATGAGTGGTGGAAATTCCACATTCTCAAATTAGGGATATCCCTCCACATTAAATTTCGATTTAAAGGTTTCGTGACTGCAGGGATTCATATTCTTGGTTCTTTCGGTAAAGTCACGTAGAAGGGAAATAATAAAATAATAAAAATAAAACATAATAAAATAATTCTCACGACGTTTCAGCTACAACGCAAGCAGCCGTCTGCTTGCGTTGGAGCCGAAACGTCGTTTATTATGTTTTATTTTTATTATTTTATTACTTCCCTTCTACGTGAATTTACCAAAAGAACCAAGAAGATGAATTAATCCCTCTACATTATTTAGGTGCCACGGAGGCCAGATATTAATTACCTCGCCTGGTATGCAGGAGGTCGTGGGTGCGATCCCGACCCTAACACCCGTATATTTGGAGTTTGCATGTCTCTCTCCCAGTTGTCGTGTAGATTTTTCTCCGGGTCCTCCGTTTATTTCCCTCCATATTCAGAAATATGCGTTTACAATATTTTGCTGCAATCATTTTCAACATAAGCCACTTCTTTGAGCTATCATTTGTGGTTAGGTCGCTTCTGAAAAAGAGCTATATAGCTCAGGGGGTCTTATCTGGGAAAATAAAAAATAGTTTAGTTTAGTATAACTCCTGTTGACTTCACACACAGTGGTGCTATTATATTATTGCGTATGGCCATACATAAAACACATTCCTGCGGAGGGAGCTGGAAAGAACGTTGGGTTGCTCGGTCAATGGCCAGGGTCAACGGCGGCGTGGTGTATTCCGCAAATATCCCCGACTGTGAGGGCGGGCACAAGCCGGCGTGAGTAGGTTAAACGTTGAGTTTTATAAGGGCACCACGGGGTGACCAGCCCCTCCCCACCCCACCCAGCCCCACCCTACCCACCCAGCCCCACCCTCCCCTCCCCACCCAGCCCCTCCCTCCCCACCCAGCCCCTCCCTGCACGACGGACACAATATTAAAATATTAAATAATAACTTATTTTAAACAAAAATAATGTACCTTTTCAGGGAATTCACCAAAAGATCTGCTGCATGTTGGAATGACTGGAATGGTGATGTGGAGGCATCACTGTTGCACTGCAGGTATGCCATGACGCTGTAGCGTATGGATGACGCAGCCTCCCCGATACTTCTTATTTAATCTAATGCCGCATGTGCCATGTGAAATTTCGTTCAAGCAAAAATTCGATTTCGTTAATTGAAAAGTGTCCATAATTTGTCAATTGCGTTAAGGCGAAATTTCGTAAACCAAACGTTCCAAATCGAGGGATATTTGTACTTTAAAACTGTCGTCACAGAATTCTCACCGTCACAACACTGCTGCAATAATGAAAATGTGATAATGCCTGACCGTAACTTTAAAGTGTTTAGAGCACTTTCTTACGAAACTGGAATACATTAGCTATGTATATAAATGTATGTTTATTTATCTATCTGTCGTGGAGGGATCACTGTCACTCTCATGAGCAAATTTTCCAATATTAACTACATTTATGAAAAAGTTGTATTGCTGCTAAGGAATTACTGGGAAAAAGTATCAAAAGAGCTGTCCAAAAATTGGCAATACATTTTAAAAGGTTATCTGGTTTCCTTGGGAATTACATCACACGTGCAACATGCATATCCAATCTCATGGTTACAAGGAGCATCACCTCGCGACATCACGTATCATATGTCATCTTGCAACATGACATGCAGTAAGAAATCATCTCTTTACCTAGTTTTAACGCTAACGTTATTTCATCACTATCCCCATCAACTTTGATCGATCCGCTACTGGAAGTCATCTCTCACAGTCCTGCAATGTAACAATCCACCAAGCACCTGCACAAGAGATGATAGTATCACTCCATCTCCATTGTGGATGTCCCTCCCTTGTAGTTACGTGTCCTGCCCAAGCCCACTTACTTTTCTTAACAGTTTAAATAATGTCATTAACCTGTGGTATGTTTCGATCGCAACACAAGCAATCGTCATCAGGTGGGACAACCACAGCAAGAGAAAACTGCTGAAGTAGGCGAGAGATCTGCCGTCGCACGAGGTTATATAGGACTCGGCAGTAGGGGGGGAGAGAGAAGTGGGGGGGGAAGGAGGCGGGACAAAAAGTAGACCCCGCAGCAGCACCCGGGTCACTGGAGTAAAGTGGACCACAGCAGCAGCATTGGAAAGATCGGCAGATCTCTCGCCTACTTCAGCAGTTTGTTCTTGCCGTGGCTGTCCCACCTGATTACGATTGCTTGTGTTGCGATCGAAACGTCGTAATCTATTATTTTTCTACCTACGTGACTTTACCACAAGAACCAAAGAGTATGGATTCCTGCAGTCACGAAAGCTTCAAATCAAGACCGTGGTATGTTCTCTAAAAAAACACTTGAAAGGACAAACATGTTGGAAAGCATTACATAATCTATGCATTTTCATCCTTGTTCTCATGAGCAAAGCTTCAAACTCATGCCAAGCAACCCAAGAAACAGCCTAAGTGTGTAGCTACTGGAGAAGAGCTGCTTACTTTTTAGGCTGGGTCACCCCTTTAATGAGTGCATTCATTCCACGTGCACCATCAGCAAGCACATGCAGCAGCTAAACTGATTGAAACAACTTATCCAATTAATTTTTGGTTTAGCTCTTTACTTTAACACGTGACTCACTATACTCTTGGTTCTTTCGGTAAAGTCACGCAGGCAGAGAAAATAAAAATAAAAGAAAACACGACGTTTCAGGCGCAACACAAGCGTCCGTCATCAGGCGGGGACAACCACAGCGAAAACAATCGCTGAAGTATACCAAAGAGATGACTGTGACAAGGGATTATATAGCTGGGGGGGGGAGGAGCCAGGGTGAGTGTGGGGGCGGGGCGTGGGCTGGAGGAGAGCGGCAAGGGTGATCCTAAAGCTCAACCTAAAGGGTGACCTAAAACTGTGACACGTTGGGGGGGAGGGGGGTTGGGAGAGAACTCTGCAGGCTCGAAACACTGCACGGCAAATTTCCAAGTGATGGGAGTGAGCAGGGCTGGGAGTAAAAGACTGGAGATGCGGATATGAAAATAAACTTTCAGGCAGCTAAGGTTTAACTTGGTTAATAACATTCTTCCAATGATTGCTCAATTTGAATCCATCTTCTCGGTTGAAGTTATGTCTATGTTTGTATATCTGGATGGCTTCATGGACAAATCTTTGATGGTGTCCAGATGGCTTGCAGAGCACTTTGGTATCGGAGAAAACAATATCATGAGAGCCCACAGCGTTGTAGCAGTGGTCAGCCACGGCGGAAGAGTTCGTCCTGCCGTGTTTCAAATCTGCCTTGTGCTCGCGAATACGGTCTGATACATGTCGTTTCGTTTCACGTGACTCACTTTTGAACAGCAATGGGAATGCAGCGTCTAGTCAAAGGTCCAAAGATAATTTCCAGCAATCAGTAGAGCTTACTCTCTTTTTGTACAACAGAATTGTCAGCCACTATGAAGTATGTATCCCCCCCCCCCCTCTTAGACTGACCATTTTGCTGTCATTTTTCATTCGCTAAAATAACGCATATTTCTAGCTCCAATTTAAATGCTAATTTTAATGAAGCGAGACTTTATAATGATGGATGTGGGGGCTGTCAAAGTGCCACCACGTGTACACACAGCCGCTAGAATGATTTAAAATTTTACAACACTTTGATTTAGTTTATATACTGTAGTCTACAAGATTTCCGCATTTATCACCAATTATAACATTGTAAGTATTGTTAGCGTGTTGTCATGAGGTGAAGAAATGTCTCTTCCTGAACTGTACAGCCAGTAGAAGCTAATTAAAGGACAACGCAACCCATAACAACAAACATCTTCTGTCTTTGAGATATTTAACTGGGCTGTATGTCCCTGGCTGTCTGACATCAGCTTGAAGTTTTGCGAGTGAAAAAACTGGCATGTCATAATAGAACTGAGAGTGATATATTTCCCTTAAATTTGTCAATGAAGTGATATCGATACAGCACTTTGACAACACCCAAATGCGTCTTAACAGTAATTTAACAAAGCTTCAAATGCATGTTGGATACCCTAGGGGCAACAGACGAAGTGTGTAGGTGCTAGAGAAGAGCTGTTGTGTTTTTGGGTTGTGTTTGCCTCTAAATGATAAATCTTTACATCCCTAAACATTTTCTAATTAATCAATTCAAATAGATCATTACTCTCACAACCCACAGGTTGCAAATTTCGTGTAATAATTGATCATTTTCACTTCATACACATGTTACGCATTTATTTGCCTTCATGTAAATGGTGGGAACACACTGGACAGAAGAGAGATAAGATGGAGAGTAATGCTGAGACAGAAGACAAGGCAGCCAATACAAAGACACTGCAAATCGTACAAACTATACATTAATATACTGCCAGTGTACAAATCAGACAAATTAAAATATGATACAAAAAGTAGATATTACATATCATAATTTATAAGACAATGACTGTACGGACAAGACGGTAGAAATTAGATTGTACAAACCAGACAGACGCACGGATATGACAGTGAAAACAGATGTACAGGTGATATAGTGATTACAAACAATATAAGCTAGACAAGCAATACCGTAAAGAGAGACAATACCCTTGCAACAAATAATCCAGACAAGAGAGACATTACTTAACAGACGATGCAGACAAAAACATTGATTCTTAAAACTGAACCATGATCCAAAATCAATACGATTAATTGGATCGTGGTGAGTCAAATCAGCGAAACTTGGCTGAGAAAGGGTTACACATAAGGCTATACGGGCATGAGGTGGCAGGTTTACAGACGGTCAATTACTATGTTCATACCGGGGTGTTAATTGGGCTTGTTTCACAGTGTCGTTAAAGCTCCCCCAACGTGTGCGGCCCATGTTTTATTACTCCAAGCATTATCATTTTAAGTGCATTATTATTACTTTACATATGCCGAGTGCAGCGGCTGAGTAGGCATATAGGTTGGACGGTGCACCGGATGGCTGGCTTGTTAATTATAACCAATGGAAAACAGTATTTAAAGGATGATTGCTGTCTCAGGTTATTATCTACAATTAATATAGATGTGAGTACGTTCATTGCATATAACACAGTTAAGCAAAGTCTCTCCCTGCTCAAATAATCCACAGAGCAATGCTCATCTCCACTGATGGTCGTGAGCCAGCAGCGAAGATGCCGCATTCCTATGGCAGTCGATGAAATTCTGCAAAATGGTACCAATTGTCATGACCTCATCAAGCTGACGATAACAATCTAGAGTCAGCCCCTAGCTGGGATTTGAACCCATGCCCGACGGATTTTTACTTACACATCTTGACCACAGTGACACCTTGGGAAGATAGTTGCTAAAGATGCAATGAGAGGTAGCCAAATGGCTTTAGGGGGGTTCATAAGGGCGGAAGCACAAAGCTGGTACTGTACTGCTAAGATCATGGGTTCAAATCGAAGGTTCAGGCACCCTTGATTAAATTGTATTCTCAAGTGTGGTGTTTTGATGGCCTTAGCTCAGGTAAAAATTACTTTGCAACAACCATCACATTACATCGTGTTTGCCACTTAATTTGGCCTTTTCCATTTAACATTATATTACCAAATAAGAATCCAAGATTGATTGACATCAAACACCGTTTGCAGGGCAACTATCACCCGTATAGCCTTAACAGACTGTTGGGGCAAGTGCTGTTAGCGAGCAGCACCTATGAAGGCTGGCACGGGACATGATGAGGTGGGTGGCCAACACCACGCCCGGCTGCCTTTGTCTCCCCAGTGGTGATGTTTATACACCGCACCAGGTACTCATTTGAGGCACAGTCGACCTCAGAGAGGCCCAGGACTGGTTCAAATAATCGTCACTGGTGTGAGCGGGAATCAAACTCGGGTCGCTGGGTTCGTAGCGCAGCGCACTAATCACCGCTCCCCATACACACTCACTTTCACACACAAAATACACACGTGCGCGCGCACAGACACAAACACTCCAAGCGGGAGGCTTGTGACTCATTACATATCGCGGAAGATCACTCCGCTGAAGAAAATAGTTATGCGGTTCAATGCGTAAGTGCGAGTTTGCATTTGATATAAAAAAAAATCTCATGGAAGCTGGTTCGTAAGTGCGGATGTTTGTAAGTCGGGTATTCGTACGTAGAGGGCTGCCTGTAATTATAGAATCAACTCACTGCACTTGAGAATCCAGCTCAACCCATTGATAGCTGCCTAAATTCGAACTTAGAGCCGCAATGGTGCCAGCTCAGTGCATGACCCCTAAGTAACCCAACAAACTATAAGTTCAACCTTACGCTCAAGATACATGCATTGAATTGAACATCTATATATCTGTTATTCATGACTTGTGAAAAGTACATGCAAATCATATGTAAATGTCACATTCAATCTCGTGTAAACAATGACACAAGATGATACAAATCATACAATACAAATAGGACTAAAATAATCTATTCTTAAATAAAATCATGACCCCAAATGATATATATCGAATCGTGGGAAGGTGAATCAATGTATGTCGATTTGTCAATATCACTCGATATCCTTTACTCCAGGTCTCTGCTACGACTGCAGCATTGTTATTGTTCGTATAGCTTCCACTTAGCTAATGCGATTAAAATAGACTACAGCGGCGTGTCCTTTATATGCATAAAGAGGCCAGTTGAAAGGCCATCAAAAGTAGTTCTGTGATATAATTGTCTAGGCCATTCTTTGGCCCAAGGTGATGCAATGCTCGCTGTCATAATTATAAAAGGAAATGTATTCATCCTATAATATGTTGATGCAAGCACGACATATTTAAATGCAATTAAGGAGGTGGTGGGGGGGGACAAAAGTAACCGCAAATTGAGAAATTGCAAAAGGTGCTGTGTTTCAGGGCTGCAGAAAGACTGTGGCAGAAGCAATTAGTGGTGCTGATTATGAGAGTGCAAGTCATGATAACACTAATAAGGAGCGTCTTTACAAGACACACGTTCCGCAGAATTGTGTTATTAGGGTTTCATCAAAATGATGAGGATCAATCCAGCATCACTGGGATGTTTAATTATTGGGTTTAAATAAAGATGCTATGGAGAAATCTGTCTGCTGTATCTCGACCCCTTAAGAGAGATCTCTGTCAGTCGATTATTGTCTTGCAATCCCATCACTGTTGTCTAAAAACACAGTAATACCTCGATATACAAAATAGATGCGTTCCTGGAGCTATATTCGTATATTGAAACTTCGCATAATTGAATAATTTATAACATTAGTACTATTACGATGCACTGCCAGCCTTAGTAACTTACCATTTTATACTACACAAACTTCATAACTTACAATTCATAA
The DNA here is from genome assembly GCF_965212315.1 of Lampetra planeri. Classification (NCBI taxonomy): domain Eukaryota; kingdom Metazoa; phylum Chordata; class Hyperoartia; order Petromyzontiformes; family Petromyzontidae; genus Lampetra; species Lampetra planeri. The sequence continues at coordinate 19,046,181 of NC_136109.1, read as the reverse complement.
TGTAAACTATTTATTTTGAAAATAATGTATTTCATACTGTACAATCTTAAAATTTATAAGAAAAGAAACATCGCGATGCACAACGCTCAAGAATTGATATATTACAATTGTATTTGTATTTATATAGTAACATATATCTATTAACGTATTCATTTTTGTGCAATTATTTATAATTTAACTTAATTTCTAGATTTCTGGTTAAAACAATGGTAATTAATCCAAAGTTTGTTATAGCGAAATTCGTTTATTGAAAATACGCATATCGAGGTAATACTGTACCAATGGTCATCCAGTTGTTTAGAGGCCCATCAGAGACCAGTCTCTTGGCCAATTATCGTACGAAGACACCATCGGAGAACAGTCTTCAGAATATAAAGTTGTGCTCTAACCACAACACCGCCCAGCCAAAGTGATTAGGGTGATCCATTAAACTGTTGCAATCTTTTCCAATGAACAAATCCAATCAGCACAGCTAGCTTCGCAGATGCAAAAGAACGCACATTTTTAATAAAAATGTATCAGAACCTCATCTCTGCATTTATCTGCAGCTTCATTCCCGCAGCTCTGTTAACCGCGTCCACTTCTACGGATCGGAGTTTCTGGGTTTGCGAAGTGTTTTCAATCTGCCGTGGTGTGCCCCTTATTAAGAGGTGCCGCGAACTGCAAATCTTCTGCTTAGAGGCATTCGTGAATTACTGGATAATTGAAGTTCTCTACTATGTAAAACAATGAAATACTTTATATATTGTTGAACTTTACCATACCAAACAGAAAAGAAGCATTCTGACATTTTAGTACTGGTGCATAGAGTGTATTAGGAATGTTATAGGACAGCTGACAAACTTTGAAATGGAGCATAGAATGTGGTAGAAAGGCATTCGGAAGTGAGTTTGCAATGGGTGGTGGCGCATTGTATACGTGTCCGGAAAAGGGGAGGTCTTTACCGGTGGGACACATGAACCTCATGTCGGTAACCCTGGGAACCGCAGTACTCCGGCTCTCGCATAATCTGATGGTCGGCGATGCGGCAATCGACTCATCTCGACGAGCTGTACACGATGCACCACCACGGTGCATACGAGCGTTCAGGGTTTCAGCGCAATCGTCCTCGCTGCGTTTCGACATCGCGGAGTAGCACTGATATCGGATTGATTGGTACCCCAGTCGTGGCGTTATGTACACCCCTGGAAAAAATAGTGTCCCAGAAATAAAATATTTAATTGCCTCGGCAATTTTGTATTATTTGGTACCCCGGGGTACCGCCATAAGGCTCACCTGTGCAAGATGCAGATTACCGAGACGGGCATTGTAGAAGCACCCAGAGGTCAGCAATCATCAGTTACAGAGCTAAAGGTTTAAGTTGCTGATTATGAGACTGTAAACGCGGTTTTGAAGAACATTCACTGTAACTTGGGTTAGACTTAAAATCAGATATGATGGCAAGACTGTAAGAGCGGTCATTGGAGGTCAGGTGTCAGTTGTGTAACAGCTGCAGGACCTGGCAGAAGGAAGTAATGGTGAGGTGGGATGGAATTAACTTAATTGGATGTGATGACCTCTCAACCTTGAGTACTGTACTTACCAGTGGTATTGAAAATTAAATCATACCGAACTTGTCATTTTCAAACTAATGTATGTTACTTTATTACTTGCATTTTTTGTAATGAAATAAAAATTTATTCGGTTAATTTAATAACATTACTGTATTTTAAAAGTAGACACATTTTTTGGTGGTACTGCATTGGCAGTGGTGTACAAACCAAATAACAAAAAAGCCCAACAAAATCGTTAACATTGCCTTAATGCAGAGGTCGCAACCGGGGTACCCGATACCCGTACCCTACCCGATACCCGGTTACCCGTACCCGACCCGTTTGCGACCCTGGTGCGGCCGGGTATGGGTAAGGAATCAAAACCTGTTTGCGACCTCTGCCTTAAAGAGAACATATATAATGAGCAACGATCCAGGTGATGGTCCATCTTCACAGCACATCTACGCTGGGAAGTTTATTTTTTTTGTATGATAAAGTAGGCTGTGTCGCATGATATAAATGCATGGAACCAATGCTGCCAACACAATTGTTTCGTTGTTTGTTTATGGAAATGTTTTAATTGACGAAATCATAAAGAGTAATGAGCGATTAAATGCCAAGTCATGGTAATATGATTACCATTAAACATGGAGCAATCATACACGGTTACTGGCGTTCCCCTTGTGGTAATCTGAACAAGTGTTAGTCTACAACAATTTGATTGGCCACCATGCAAAAACACACTTGTTCATAAAGCCAAAAGGGAACGACAGTAACTGTGTATGATTGCACCATGTTTAAGGGTAATCATATTACCATGACTTGGCATTCAATCGGCAGTGTAGAAAAATATATTGTTGTTCAGTACTATGCTCCCGCGTCTATATTCTCTGCCTTTACCAATCTACAGTCCAGCGTGGTGAAAAAAGTTTGCGATAACCTCCACGACCCCGCATAGCATGGGTGACGGGGGGTCTCATACAGCAGAGGATTTGCAAAGAAAATCTACATGTACTTGTAATACGTGTGCATGTTTCAATGTATGTATGCGTGTGTATATATTAGGGTTATTAAACGATCATCTTTAAACAAATAATCGTTTCAGAATCGATCATAAATTTGGACAGTCATTAATCGATAATCGATTTCAGTGGAATTTTGTAATGAGAGCGCTGATTTGTAAGAGTTAACGTACAACACGCAAAGTGCGTGCAACTAATTTGTTTCAGAGGCAGCCGCCATTTTGTTCCAACGGATAGGCCTAAATTGTCTGCGTGGTTAACACGTGCCCTCAATTCTCCGTTTGAAAGGTAAAGATGCAGCCCTGCAATTGCCCACGTCACAGCCAAACGGAAGTGCCTCCACGAGAGGGAGCGCGAGAGGGTAGGTAGTATATTTCACGAGGGCGAGGTGTTTGTGGAAGAGGTGACGTGTACTGTCCTCGACATTTCATCCCACACACGAACTATAAGGATTAACTGACTGGTGTAACCATTTACTGTATATTTATGTATTGACAAGAGGCGGAGGGAATTAGAAAACATGCCCATTGTTTCCACTGCCGTGCCAAAATATGAAATGTAACGGTGGCAAGTCCACCTTGCTAATCATTATATCAGGGCAGCTCCATGTCTGAATTAAAAAAAGGTAAACTTGTATGTTCATTGCGAGACATGTGTAGAAAAGAGGTAAAATTTTTTTAACCAATTACCGCCATGAAACTGGCTACCATTCGCCTTTTGGGCCTTCACATGAGTTTGCAAACAGCACTAGCCCCAACAATCTGTCAAAATGCTATACAAGAGATGTTTATATATGTGGGTTATATGTTGGCAACGGTGGTGCAACAGCCTCAACAGCATCGGATGCGACGACCTCTTGACTGCGATGTAAACCTTGCGACCCGACTAGTACCAAATGGCATCAAAGCCTTCCCTGAGCTTGACATCGGTCCACTCTTCTTTAAATAAGTGCCTGGTGTTGTGCGTAAACATTGGCAAGACACTGGTGGCAATTCGTGGTTGTGGCCACACTTCCGTCTCATGCACTGTTATGATCTCAATAGGTACTCAACATTTCATGTAAATAAAAGGGGATCTTTGGAGTCTTTGTGTGCGTGTATATATACCGTGTGTGTGTGCGCGCGCGCACATATTTCTGTCTGCATATGTGAATAGTGTATTGTGGGGTATGGTGGCGCACTGCGCCACGACCCGCGTTCAATTCCCCTTCACAGCCAATGTCGGTGACGAATAGGTGAATGTGAACCGGTCTTGGGCCTCCCCTAAGTTGACTCAACCTTATATGAGTACCTGGTCTGGTGTGTAAACATCAGTAGTGGGGAGACAAAGGCGGCCGGGCGTGGTCCTGGTCACCCACCCATGTTGGTTTTCATAGGTGCTCCCTCAAATTACTTGCTTCAACAGTCTGTTCAAGACTATATTGAGGATCTTTGTCAGTGTGTATGTGGTGCAGTAGTTCAAGCACTCAATAACCCAGTAACCTGAGTATGAATCCCTCCCACGGATAATATCAGTGGTAAACAGTATCTGAAATTTCCCATTGCTGTTTAAACTAAGTAGAAGACAGCGCTCCCTGTGCCAGTTATGGACGGATGCTATTGGTGGATCCTATTGTTGCCATGCATTTCCTGTCCACAAATAAATGCAAATAATCAGACGAACTTGGCACCATTTCTAGGTTACTTTGCTTATCCGAGAAGAACCATGACTTCAACGAATAATTCAGTGCTTTTAGGAAACCATTTCTAGTAATTACTCATCCGCAGATTATAACAAGAATTTTTCACCATTTCCAAGTTGACCCCCTTATCTGCGAAGTCCAGATAAAATGATTTAGCGCTTCCAAGAGTCCACTCACACGAGATGTATGTGAGGCAAATCGCAGATGATAAGATGGATTTAATGCAATAACACCAGTGCCACATGCACCGACTGTGCTCCACGGTCTTTGGCGTTTCTCAACCTTTAAATAAGCATCTGAGGCACCGTGTAAACAATAGCGCTGGCTGTGGTGCAGATCAAACTACTCATCTATCTTGGCAACCGTAATAGGCGCTTACTAACATCATTGTTCAGAGGTCTGTTGGGGAAAACATGGGAATTTTCATAAAACGCTGTACCCCGTGCATTATCAGTGTATATGTATAACATTAACACGCACGAGCTAATTGTCATTTTATTATAATAACACAAAGTTACTTGCAACAAATGACTCCCCTCCACTAATTGTACAAGTGATGAATTAAAACAGCATCGCACAGTCGTATGCACACGCATACAGTGCTGACTACTCGCCTCTAAAATTAAGCATCACCACCCAGGGGAGATGTTGCTTGAGACAGCGGGTGGCGAGCGGCCAGCCGCGAGGTTGATAGTTGGAGGTTAAGTCCCTGGTCACGACTCAGTGGTGGGGACCCTGGGCACTGATGAGAGAGTGCCACTCGAATGTGTCATCTGAGTAGACCTAGAGGGTGGCCAGACCACTCACACACTCGCTGCCTTCCCAGTGATTAATGTACACTGAGTCTGATTAATTACTTTTTGAGGGCACTGGAGTTTACAGTGTGGATGTTATCCAAGTCTCCCTGCTCAAACAAATATGGGGTGGAGCAATGAGCACAGTAGGAATTCCACATTATCATGGTGGAGTTAAGTCTCTGCATAGGATGACAAATTATTTCTCTCTCCCTCCTTATGATGCCCATGTTGGAAAACACTGCAATGCCCAGCAAGCAATGCTGAGGTACTGGATTCAAGCCATGGGCTGGGTGTATATGTTTCACATTTTATGTGGCTGGCTCAGGTTTCTCCATAGGATGACCACCATTGACATCCCACGAAGTGATGTCGCTAATTTTTCCGACCCCGGAGTGATCATCATCATGATGATCATCATCATTCAGATATTCATTTTAAGAACCGACCCCTGAACAGGATTTGATCCCCACAATATTCTACAACAAAAACACATTTTTGTTATAAAAATGTAAACTGTTGTGACAGTGCACGCCTGTTTTCCAGCACTTTGGTGGCAAGGCTTGGTGAAGCCCACCGAAATCCGAGACTTACAAACCAACGTCATTGCAATGTGGCCAGGAGATGGCAGTGCAGCAAGTGGGTTTGCGCACCCATCTGTATGGAACTTTAGTGTTATACCCACATATGCATGGTGGGTTTTTCTGCAGGTACTGTTTTTGTCCCCCCCACATAAAGCACTGATTAAAGGCACTTGCCAAAGATCTCGGTGTATAATAAAGGACTGAAAAAGTCTCGTGACTCAACTGAGTCCTTCGTTGACAAATGCTATTTCATATTTGATACATATATAACGCACCCAATAAAATATGACTGTATTCTCCTATTTTATTACATCATTCCTATTTATATCCATATAATCAAATTACCGGTTAACCCATTATGTAATAAACTAGACAGTGATATTATGCTTGAACAGTCATAAACATCTCTTGTTTGCTATCCCGAAGATAAAGCGCAGTGTCTGAAATTGCTAAAACGTTTGAGTGAAAATCTTTGTAAAATCCACATTAACCATATGAAAGAGCCCAGTTTTTCCATACGGCAACAATGACTGTGTCGTTATTACTACGAACTGTGTGCAAGTCCACTCGCGAAGGGACTATGCCCCAAACACGCAAGACGGTGGGATCTCGATGGGGTTCATAGCTGGTCAAATAAAGGATGTCGACCCTGAAGAACGAATCTCAATGGGCGCTCCTGGTAAAATGATGTCAGTCACAGGGGGATAATTTCAAAGGAGCCTTTCTCCTGGTTAAATAACGTAAATCACAGGAGGTGATGATGATGATTCTCAGAAGGCGTCTTTTACCTGGTTAAGTAAAGAACACCAACCACAAGAGATAATTAACCTCGGTGGACTTAAAAACAAGATATGGACGTCACAAGAAACCACGAATATCGATGGGCTCTTACCTGGTTAAATAAACTATGTTGATCACAAGATATAATGAACTTGGGTGGTATCTTACCTGGTTAAATAAAGGATGTTAATCACAAGAGATTAATGGTCTCCTACCTGGTTAAATAAAGGATGTTGATCACAAGATATAATGAACCTGGGTGGCCTCTTACCTGGCTAAATAAAGGATGTTAATCACAAGAGATGAATGGTCTCCTACCTGGTTAAATAAACTATGTTGATCACAGGATATAATGAACCTGGGTGGCCTGTTAACTGGTTAAATAAAGGATGTTAATCACAAGAGATCAATGGACGCTTACCTGGTTAAATAAAGGATGTTGATCACAATATATAATGAACCTGGGTGGTATCTTACCTGGTTAAATAAAGGATGTTAATCACAAGACATCAATGGACTCTTACCTGGTTAAATAAAGGATGTTGATCACAATATATAATGAACCTGGGTGGTATCTTACCTGGTTAAATAAAGGACCGTCCGTTGATATATATCGACATGTCCTCGAACTCGTATTCGGCTAAACTCAAAGTATATTACTGGATAGTGAATATAAATGAGTCACACTTGTTCAAATTACTTTCGAAGCAAATGTTTAAAATAACACCGAAAATAAAAGTTGCCCGCCTTACCTAAAGTCCCGTTAGGTTCACAATGCACGGTATGTTAATTACTTCAGGCGCGTATTAAATATTCATTTAAATCACCTCATACCATATATTTTTAAATCATTTGTGATCAATTATTCAGTTACTTTTAAAGCAAAAATATACATGTTCTCCACGCAAAGCGTCCGTACAGTACTGCATCGTGTACCACTCGAATGCCCTCGTATGTAGTAACACGTGCACTGCTGAGGGTTTAAAATCTTTATATACAATAGCGACGATGCTAACATTGCCCTCACGACCCATGCATTTAACGAATACAAACATTTATTAACTTTGCATTTAAATTCGCGAAAAAACAGTCACATTTACCACAAACGTACGATGTTTAAAAAAAGCCACACTTTGTTTATTACCTCAGGCGTCGAGAAATATCTTTGCCGCTAACATTGCTCCCGCGAACAACTTTTACACGCCAGCGAGACCATCGCCGTCGTCGTCGTGAGCATAACTATCACGAATGGTTTTGTTATTATTATTAGGAATTTTTATTTTATTAAATTGCAACTCTTTTTGAGGCTACGCGAATTGTTCCGCAGGCGAGGAGCGACTGTGGCCACGGCTCGCGCGGCGCTCAACACCGCGAGCCCAGAAGCCGCCGCGCTCGTGCGCACGCGGTGGGGCGGGGGGCGAGGGGCGGGGCGGGGGGTGGGCGGGGGTGGGGGGGGTAGCAGGGCGGGGCCGGGTGAGGGAATAGCGGGGCGGGGTGAGGGATAGCAGGGTGGGGGTGGGGGATAACGGGGCAGGGCGGGGTGGGGTAGCGGGGGTGGGGGATAGCAGGGTGGGGGATAACGGGGCAGGGCGGGGTGGGGTGGGTAGCGGGGGTGGGGTGAGGGATAGCAGGGTGGGGGTGGGGGATAACGGGGCAGGGCGGGGTGGGGTAGCGGGGGTGGGGGATAGCAGGGTGGGGGATAACGGGGCAGGGCGGGGTGGGGTGGGTAGCGGGGGTGGGGTGAGGGATAGCAGGGTGGGGGTGGGGGATAACGGGGCAGGGCGGGGGGGGGGGTAGCAGGGTGGGGGATAGCGGGGCAGTGCGGGGTGGGGGGGGTAGCGGGGGTGGGGTGGGAGGATAGCAGGGTGGGGGCGGGGGTGGGGGATATCAAGGCGGGGTGTAGACGGGGTGTGGGATAGCGGGGCGGGGTGAGAGGATAACAGGTCGGGGGTGGGGGATAGCAGGGCGGGGCGGGGGTGGGGGATAGCGGGGTGGGGGATATCAGGGCGGGACGGGGGTGGGGGATAGCGGGGCGGGGTGGAGCGGGGTGGGGGATAGCGGGGCGGGGGTGGGGATAGCGGGGCGGGGCGGGGGTGGGGATAGCGGGGTGGGGGATATCAGGGCGGGGCGGGGTGGGGATAGCGGGGCGGGGTGGAGCGGGGTGGGGGATAGCGGGGCGGGGGTGAATAAAAAGGGCGTGAAACTAACGGCGCGCGACCAACCTCGGCGCGAGGCCACGCGCCCCGCGCGCCCCGCCCTCTCCCCGTGAGGCTCACCTCGAGCCACGCCTCACCAGCCCCCAGCCATTGCCTCACCCCCCCAGCCATTGCCTCACCACAAATAGAATAAGTTATAGGGATCTGCCCCACCAATCGCCGTACAATATAAAGGCGGCATGGTCACAACAACAACATGCGTCCATGTGACACCGCTACGAGCCACCCTGGTTCTATTCTATCTACGGTGAATGTATACTGTAATACATTTTAGTCCCATTGTATGTAGGTGCGTTGTGTAAACATCGCCAGAGAAGATTAGCTGAACTGGTCCTGGCCATCCGTTAGGTTGACTCAGCCTCAAATAAGTACCATTAGGAAGACAAAGGCGGCCGGGCGTGGTGCTGGCCACCCACCACCACTCCTCGTGCGCCGTGCCGGCCTTCATAGGTGCTCGCAAACAACACTTGACCCCTACAGTCTTCTACAGGCTATAGGGGGGGGGGGTCTTTATATCCTTGTGTGTGGAGGAGACTCGTTGAAGGACGCTCCTGGGCAGTCGCCCTCCAACAACAGCGGAGGGCAGAGGAGCCCGGAGCAAGTTGGAGCAGTAGGAAGCACAGGGGGTGCAATCTGCCCATAATCTCAGTCAACCCATGGCCACCTGGGTCTGTCCTGTGACCTGCACCTAGCCTGGCACAGCAGCCAACCCATGGCACCTGGGTCTGTCCTGTGACCTCCTGCACCTAGCCTGGCACAGCAGCCAACCCATGGCACCTGGGTCTGTCCTGTGACCTCCTGCACCTAGCCTGGCACAGCAGCCAACCCATGTCACCTGGGTCTGTCCTGTGACCTCCTCCTGCACCTAGCCTGGCACAGCAGCCAACCCATGGCACCTGGGTCTATCCTGTAACTTCCTCCTGCACCTAGCCTGGCACAGCAGCCAACCCATGGCACCTGGGTCTGTCCTGTGACCTCCTCCTCCTGCACCTAGCCTGGCACAGCAGCCAACCCATGGCACCTGGGTCTATCCTGTAACTTCCTCCTGCACTTAGCCTGGCACAGCAGCCAACCCATGGCACCTGGGTCTGTCCTGTGACCTCCTCCTCCTGCACCTAGCCTGGCACAGCAGCCAACCCATGGCACCTGAGTTTGTCCTGTGCCTTCCACCTGCACCTAGCCTGGCAAAACAGCCAACTCATGGCACCTGGGTCTGTCCTGTGACCTCCTCCTGCACCTAGCCTGGTACAGCAGCCAACCCATGGCACCTGGGTCTGTCCTGTGACTTCCACCTGCACCTAGCCTGTAACAGCGACGAACGTTGAGCCGATCAGACCCCTACCTCCCACAATTAGATTATCACGATTAGTAGTCGCAATTAATTTAAAAAAATGTATGGTTTGCCAGGTGAGACCTCACGAAACCAGGATAGAGTCTCAGGCTCCATATAAAATAAACCGAACTACAAACATTTAGAATCAGAATATGTGTTTATACTGGAGGAATCCGATGAGCTATGAAGCTCTTTTTCACATATGTTCAGTAACTGAGGGCATCACTAAGGTCGCAAAGGTCCTGGAAGTTCGTCACTGAGAATGACCCGGATTTGGAGCACAGCAGCTCCTACAACCTTGTCTCCCACCGCTGCCATGTAGGAGAACGGTAGAATGCACTGTATGTACAGTGCATAATAATTATGGATGTTATAATACATCATTATCAAATGTATACAATAATATTTACCATCTGTATTATTAATAGCGCTATTACTGATACCCCAATGAAACTCTCATTGCTCCCCTCATTGCTCATACAAAAGCAAAAACGCTGTTTGGAACGCATCCCCACATATACAATGGTATAATGACCCCTTTTAGTACCGATTTGATTAGCGCTCACTTATCCACGAACGCATCATGAGCGCTAAGCCAAGTCTGCCTGTATATACTTACCACACACTACTGTAGTGTGTGGGTACAGTGGGTACAGTGTAGCGTGGGGTAGTGTATAGCGTACAGTAGTGTGTGGTAAATTTAGTGTGTGGTGTAAAGTTAGTGATTTGAATGTGAGGTGGAGTATAGTGCGAGGATGTACACAGTGAGTTTGACGTGTGAGTCGGCGTGATTAGTGAGTGAGTGGTGAGATTGAGCGAAGGCTGACGTGAGTGTGAGTAGGAGATGTGTATTTTCTGTGTGTATGTGTGTGTATGTACAGTAGTTTGATTAGTGTGTTGCGAGGGGTTGGTAACCTTGCACTAATTTTTCCAATAACAATAGTTAAAACTTCCAATTGCGCTTATGCTGGATGCCCCAGGGGAGAAAAGGAGTCAATGACATCTGGCCAAACTCTATTTGGCTCAGCCAGGGGAATGTACCCACCCCACGCCCCCACCTCTTAGGTTACATTATGACACAGGCAACTGGGCCCAAGTGATTAGAAGGCATGTGCCAGATGAGCTCAATAACAATGGTAGGAGGTTGCTAGACTTCTGTGTAGCTCTTCGGCTTGTAATCACCAACATGCTATTCCGGCATTGGCGCATCCACACAACAACATGGATGTGTGGCTGGTCCAAGCAAAACATTTGCTGGACTACATAGCGACAAAACAGCAGGCTCATCAACTTGTCATGTGTAATTTGTCCCTGCCATACTTCCAAATTGAGAATGTCATCATTGCTTGCGATTGGGATTAGCTCATCCCCCCTTCTGATATTGGGAGGAAATGGTTAAGGTTCAGGACTGTAACTCATGCAGGTGAAATGGCTGTATGCAGTCCGGACCTTCCCAGAGACCCTTGCTGATAGAGGAGGTATTCTGGCAAGCTGAGAGAAAGCGGCAAGCCCACTCCCACGTTCTACAACATCCCACGTCTGAGATGAGAAGGCTTACCGCAGACTTCGCTCGGAGGTTTCGAAAACTGCGCAGCATTACCAGGATAAGTGGTGGTTGTGGGTTTTTAAGGAGATGGAAACTGCCTAAGTAGCGTGTGCTCACAAATCGCTCTTTAATTCCATCAAAAAAGTGACTTACAGAACAACACAATACCATCCCGAAGGGAAAAGACGGTAATCCGATCTTCGACCCTCAGGATCAGGTTCGCAGGTTTACTGAGCATTTATGTAGATCTTAAGGGATAGGAAACTGCTCAGCTCAAATAATTTCATGGGGAAATGTGGAGTTGTCCCTACTGGCAATACTGTGAATCAAACATTGGAGGAAGTAGCTATTGCTTATGAGTGGTTGGCTGATGTACCTTCTGTTCAGAAAGTGCAAGCAGTGATAACAGAGTCTGAGATGAGGTAAGCACTGGGCAGAGATGACATCTCAAACAAATTCCTGAGGGAGGGTGGTGTTTTTGTGCACACCGCCCTCTTTGACATAATTACAACGGTCTGGTCCACAAGACAGGTTCCACAGGATTGAAAGGGTGGCCTGGTGGTTACCATTTTATAAAGGTGGACCACACTGATTGCAATAACGATTGGGGTATCTCCCTCCTCAGGTTGCATCTCCCTGCTGAGAAAGGTCATGGAAACAATTATTCAACATCGCCTGGCCGGGCACACTGAGCAGAGGCTTTAAGACCCCCCCCCCCCCCCCCCATGTGGTTTCAGACGGGTTCGTTCCTGCACGGACTCCATCTTCTCTGTTCATCTACTACTGCAGAGGTGTAGTAAATTGCAACATGACCTATATATCTGCTTTATTGACCTGGTTAAGGCCTATAATACCATCAATCGCCCAGGGCTGAGTTATTCTTTCTACTTTTGGGGTTCCTGACCCTCTGCTCACAATCATTAAGGACCATCATGACGGTGGGCAGGCCTGGTTGAAGCTGCGTGGGGGGAGTCAGATCTATTTCCTGTTCACCTTGGGGTGTAACAGCGCTTAAACTATTTATCATATGACCACTTAGTTCGAGACGCTTTCCATGGCTGTACCAGGGGAATTTCCATCTGGTACAGATTTATGCACGGGTACAGTCAAGGGATGACTCCCGATTGGTCAAACATGTTACGTATGCTGATGATCTGGTAATTGCTGCTCACTCTGAGGAGTTGGAGATGCTACGGCTGAACCTTAGCGTGCTACTACCATCAGCCCCACAAAAACAAAACACCTGCTGAGGTATTGTGCCATCAAACACTCCACCCCCTAAACTCCCCATGAATAATGGCGCAGTTGTGGATTGGTCGAGTTCCCATACATTGGTAGTGTGCTTATGCCTCGTTCCGGTTTAGCAGCAGAGGTCTCACTCCGAATGAGTTGAGCGGCATCTTTTCATTGGCTGCATAACGCTGTGTGGAAGCACCTGGCCTGTCGCTCCATGAATTCTCGGCCACAGTTATACCCTTCATTCTCTATATTTGTGAAACCTGGAACACTCTGAAGCAACATCTGTTCCAGTTTAAAACATTTAGGCTGGCCTGCTTATTATCTATCCTGTATTTAACCAGGCTGTATTGTGTGAGGAGCTTTAAAGATCCCGACACAGTCCCATCAGTGAACTCGTCCGGCAGGTAAGGCTTCATTGGCCAGGTCATGTAGCCCACATGGGTGATGTGCAAGATGATCTGGAGCTGAGTGGACTTGCTGATGACTGGTACCAGCAGTGTTAACATCGGCCTCTGTGGAGGAGGCTCTTGAAGGATGCTACTGGGCAGTTGAAGGCAGTCAGTCGCCTTCCAACAACAACAGAGGGCAGAGGAGAGACGCTCAGAACAACGAGCGGAGCGCAGGGCGACTAAACCGCAACAAGTTGGTGCAGTAGGAAGGACAGGTGGTGCATGTCTGTCAACCCAAAACACCTGGGTGTGTCCCGTGACCTGTCAGCGAGCCTTTCACACTTCCCGTGGCTTCCGAGTGCACCTAGCCTTGCGCAGAAGCTGTGGTGAGATCAGCGCCACTTCGTGATGAATGGCAGTTGTTGTTGTATCGCTGGATCGTGAAAGGTGACGGCGGCTTCAGGTAGGCTCTCATCCAGTAGTGGATTGAATATGGCGGCTGATGATGATAAAAACAAGAAAATGGATTCTTGATTTTTTTGTGTATCTATTCTTGAAAGGAATTGAGACAATTAGATTCTGACAAAGATCTCGATTGGAATTTACATCCCAATTATTCCCCACTCCTCCAAATACCTTGACAAGACAGACGCTTGTGAAAATCAGCGAGGCTTTCCTGTGCAATGATGCAGTACATCTACCTTCACGTTGTACCTTCACAAGCATATTTATTTAATGAATTGATTAATGAAGGCCACTGTTGGCTAATAAGGGAATTGGTTCCATGGACTCTTTACCTTTTTATGGGACCCAGATTGACTCAGTTGGGTTGCAGAACGACTGAACCACGCCAATCGAACGTCGCCCATTATAGTAACGTAATGCGCGACGTTTCGGGAGATTGCCCTTCATTTCGAAAAACGTTGCCGATGAGATATGTTGACGAAATATAACGGTGTTATTGACGAATGTGTTGAGTTTCCTTTCTTGTTAAACGTGTTTGTGCAACGCATCATCATCAGCAGCAGCAGCATCACTAAATGTTATTTTGTTCAATAGGAAAAGTGGAGATGCGCTGAAATCTCAGTGGCGTTCCACCTGGTTAAATAGAGACTGCAGCGTGCCCGGGGGGGGGGGGTACGTGGTGGTTTGCTAATAAGATTAGGATGATAAGTACATTATTGTAATGACGGCGCTCATGGTGGCACGTCGGGGAGCAGGGGGGAACCTAATAAATCACGAATGGCTGAGCTATTTTTAAGCATCAATGGTCGCTTCGTGGATGGACTGTCTCCGGCCATAGGAACGTTGTGGGATTTTCACTTGCTGCCTCGGGGCCAGTCGTGGAGATGACCTACGCTCAGTTGCACACTTCGGAGCAGGGAGACCCCCCTGTGCTCATCTTGTGAATGTTGAATGGCAGTGAGTTGGATGCTTGTGGGACAACACGTGCTTACCACATCCACATTCATGTGCCAATTCATTCCCAGCGTCTCAACATATTGCAAACATATACTGTACAGTATGATAATTGCTTTTTTACCCTTCTATCTGGCAACAAAACTGACACCTTTTTTACAAGGAGTCATGTTTGCATAGACCACAATACCTGCAGTCATAATGCAAACAAAAAAACATAACTCTGATAACGTATGCACTGTCCTTGAAGTTGATTGGTCCACACCCGAGACAGCTTTCCTTAGAGCCTAGTCTCACATGGGTTGGACCAGATGACGCCAAAAGGCGCACAACTCAAAGACAATGCACCATCAGAGTATGAGAGCTCGGGGTAAGCATTTACACCATTGGAACCTCATTTGCCAGTAAAAAATATGATATTTTTCACATTTTTTACTGGCAAATGAGGTTCCAATGGTACTGTACAGTAGTTATTAATTTGAGGCGCAACGTCTAAAACCACACACACACGCGGCTCTCGTAACTATAAACTACATGCCGAGCATAGGCTAATCTGGATACTTTTAAATCAGGCCCGGCATTAATACTGCAATGATATAAATTTCTGGTAAACATCAATCAATAAATTACCCCTCCCCCTTTGATCTGCCACTTACCCCCCCCCCCACCTCCATCGGCTATGTGCGCCGTGCTATCCCGCATGAGTTTGAGCTTTGAAATGAGGAAATCAAAAGGCGTCGAATAACCTTCCATCCAGCGGTGGATTGATCATGGCTCACGATGATGAAAGTCACTATGGTGACGTCAACGCAGTAACCTCAGCGGCAATGATGGCAGTGGCGAGTCGCTTTGTGCACAAATACAAATATGCCCCCGTATAGCCTTCATAGACTGTTGGGGCAAGTGCTGTTAGCGAGCACCTATGAAGGCACACGAGAGGGGGTGGATGGCTAGCACCACGCCCGGCCGCCTTTGTCTACCCAAGTGACGATGTTTACACATTTCTCCAGTTACTCATTTGAGGCTGAGTCCACCTAGGGGAGGCCAAGGACTGGTTCCGATAATCGTTGGATTGTGCACACACAAATACACGAAGTGGCAGCTATATCAGAATGGCGCTTGTGCCAGCCTAAGAGTGCTCTGGGGCAACGGAAAGTCTCAAAAGGATTGTTGGAAGAAGATTACAGAACAAAACCCAGTTGTTATCGGTTAACGGCATGAAACGGCTAGCAAACGCACCACATCTGCTATCCATTGTGCCAACATACTTCCCTTTGGCCACCCGGAGCTCTGCTCGCTGTTGTCGTCGCTCCTCTGCCCTCCGTTGTTGCTGGAGGGCGACTGCTGCCCAGCAGTTTCCTTCACGAGCCTCCTCCACAGAAGCCGATCTTGACACCGCTGGTACCAATCATCAGCAAGTGCTTCCTGTACCGCATCAGCCCATCTCGTCTCTAGCCCGTGCCACGCCTGTTTCGCCACCTCTTATCTGGCCAAGGTCTGCTCCGGCATGCGCTGACTTGGCATAGGGGCTACACAACCCAGACAACGCAGCCTCGCCTGCCGGATGAACCTACGGATGGGAATGTATCGAGCCTATTCAAGGATCTGTGGGCTCCTCACACAATGCAGTCTGGTTAAACTCAAGGCATAGAGAAAGAAGGGCATAAACTGTGACCGAGAAGACCCGGAGCTTCGTGTGGAATGACAGGCCAGGCAGCTTCGACGCAGTGTTACGCAGCCAATGAAATATATCACCGTTGACTGATTTGGAGTGCGACACACGCACAGCAAAAGAAACGACAAGTTCGGCTCCGTCTGAAGATATATTCTCCAAAATGAGAGCTTTACGTAATTGGCATATTGCCCATGCACGGAACCTAATCTACCCTCTACAAATGATTTCGTGGCACTTTGGAGGTGATAGTGATCCACAAGCGCAAATAACAAAAAATATCAACACATTGGTCAATAAAACTGCCTTTTAAAAATATATGCCCTCTCTACAATCATCCAATTACTCACTGAGAATTGAGGTTGTGGCTTATTTCATGACACAAAGTTTCCAGGCAAGCATTGTATTTTGGTAGTGCTGATGGTCAGGCCCCACCTGTTCGTGGCAAGCTCCACGAGCATTTACCAAGTCATCAGCATTCACAACCTGGTCAATCAGTCAGAAGCTATGTCTTGCTTGATCTGACCCAGCCATCGATCAGCCTCCCATTGTATCTATATTGCCGTGTGAATCCCAGTTACGCATATGGTTAGATAATAATTGGCCAGGCTCTTCTAACTATATGATCAAAACGATGGTCGTGTCGTGGGCAGAGGATATCCCCCAAAGTGAACAGGGAATAGGCTCCGACTCCCAGCCAAGCAACTTTAGCCGGGCCTGCCCATCGTTATAAATGTCCTTAATGATTGCGAGCTGACTCGGGTGCCCTGACTGCGCGAAGAACAGCCCAAATCCTTGGCCTCTTGATGGTATGGTAGGCCTTGACCCAGGTCAATAAAGCAGAGATATAGGTCCTGTTGGAATTCCCTGCACTTCTGATTTAACAGGCATACATATATTACAGCGCACACATGAGACGGATGCTTACACAGACACACACACGGTACTCACTGTGTCTATGCCGTAGAATAAATTGAGGCCTTGTTTCCAGCAATGATTTTACTCCAGAAAAATGGCAGAGGGAGGGAGCAGAGAGGAGGAACGTAGGGACAGAGGGAGGTGAGTGGAGCGAGGATCAGTGAAGAGCCGCTTAAAGAGGCACTGCAGTGTAGTTTGCAGTTGGGCGTATGCTTGTTATTATTGCTAATGAGAACAGCATGTGTTGTGTGTGAGGAGTGGTATTGTTGTGGTTTATTCGTTGCAATCCGAGCGCGGTGACCTAAGTTCGAGGTCAACATTGGTGGCGAATATAAGAACCGTGCTGGCTTAACAAGCTCCGGACAAGATAACGACACGCTGCCCAACATATTGTTACGCGTATGGTGGGATTTGTGTGTATTGTGTGTCAGCGTGTGTAAATCACGTGAGTGTGTACTATGCATGTGAGTGAGATTGTAAGGGCCATGAAATGACACCTTAATTAATAAACTACGGGAGGAAAATAGCCGACGGGGTGCAAAAATGGGATTGATTGAGAGAGAAACGACGGAGTGGAGAGACTAAGAGACAGGGATGGTGGAACCTTCTGGAAGGTTCCAAAAGGGACGGGGAGAAGGGAGCCGGTGTGGGGTGAGCAAGGAATGTGTTGGGGAGAGAGCTTCCTCCGAGTGGCGTGCGAGTGGTGTTGCTGGAACAATGAAGTTTATCTTGCCAGATGTCGACTCGTGTGGAATCCCCTTTCAACGGGAATGTGTAGTGTAGCACCACTCACAACACCACGTGGTCCACTCACACAAAGGTCACCCACATAGTGCTGTTAGTGAACATCTAGATGAAGGCCGACATGGGTGGGTGACCAGGACCACGCCTGGGGGTGAGTTTGGTGAGTGGCCAACACCAAGCCCGGCTCCCTTCGTCTCCCCAGTGCTGATGTTTACACGCCGCGCACCAGGTACTCATTTAAAGACGAATCAACCGAGTATCATTTCAGATATTCCACACGGTTATTGGTCATGAGTGGGAATCGAACTCGGGTTGCCCGTCAGGTTCATCGTGCAGTGCAGCGCTAACCACTCCGCCACCACTCGAAAGACAAAGATCCCCCTATAGCCTTAACAGACTGTTGGAGCAAGTGCTGTTAGCGAGCATCTATGAAGGCCGGCACGGTACATGAGAGGGTGGGTGGCCTGCACCACGCCCGGCCGCCTTTGTCTCCCTAGTGGCGATGTTTATTACACACCGCACCAGGTACTCGTTTTAGGCTGAGTCGACTTAGGGGAGGCCCAGAACCGGTTCAAATAATCGTCACTGGTGTTGGCCGTGAACGGGAATAACATTTACACACACACACGTACACATCTAAACAAACAAGTCCGACTCAGCTTGAAGATATACTTATAATCCATCAGCTTATGGGCATTGCACACTAATGTTCTCAACAACATTTGTTTAAGCATACTCTTGACTGTTTCAACAGTGTGAGACACGGTATCATCTTTAATTAGATTGTAAAAAATATATATATAATTTACTGTGGCTAAGTTAACAGACGCAAGCAACGTGGAGGGAGGAGAGGAGATGTAAGTCTCCCGCTTCGAATTCTGCCACGCGGTCTTTCCGACGCTCACCACGGACGAAGTTCCAGGTCCTTACAGTTCCACGAGCTGCTCAGACACAGCCCAAGAGGAACAGGCCCAGGGTGCAACGGCCCTCGAGTGCACGATGGCCGTGACATCCACGCTGGGGGCAGGTCACCGATGCATTGTAAGGCGCGTTTGTCATCAGAGCAGCATAGGGGTCAGCACGGAGCTGAACCCAGGCCACCAGGGTCGCATGTGCGCGCACAATCGCTGCCAAAGGCGAGTCAAGTTGGCACCCGGCGTACACGCGACCGAGTGCCACCGAGAGCACCCAGGAGCCAAGAGCGCGCCTGGCAACCAAAATAACAAGAAGTGACATTTTTTTCGAATTCGGTAAAAAAAAAACTCAATATTTCAAGAGCCGCGATGCAAGTGTTGAATACGAGACGGTGGCCTTTAATAACTAACGCCACGAAACGGTCCTCAAAGACCCGCAGCAGCTCCCGAGCAGCAGCTTGCCGATGACCCCTGCCCCAACCTAAGGTCAACCGTCATGCCGAAAAAGTAACCAAGCGATAGGCCTCTTTGTATTCATATTCCTGGGATTCCCTGTTCCCTGTCGCGCTGCGTCATGGCTCCAAGGCTCAGCAGAGTTAGATACTCCTAGGACTGACGACTACACGATGTTCCTCTGTTTCGTTGTCATCCTGAGACTCTGGATCGCTGTCACAAGGTAAGTCGAGTTCGACTTGAAGTCTTACCGGTCACTGTCCTCTATAACGACTGTATTTCTGTTACTCGGATCGCTGCCATCCTGCGTCTCTCTGTGATTTTGACCCCCCCCCCCACTCGTCACACGGCGTCACAAAAAGTCAGACCCCGCCCCCCTCAAATATGATGTCACAAAGCTCTGCCCCCCCCACCCTCCAAAAAAAATAAAACATGCTTCAAATCGCTTTAAACTATTGTCATTGTAGTGCGTATTTAATGCGGCGCTGCACTCTGGTGTTGTAGGAGAAAACATTTATTTAAAAGTCTATTTAATCAAGTAGAACGTGTTGTCTATATTTATTTAAAGTTGCGCATTTTGATGTGACGTCACATTTCTCCCCCCCCCCGTCACACATCGTCACAAATGTCTGCCCCCCCCCCCAGGTGCGTGACGTCATTTATGGACGGCCCCATACCACAGCACATTCAAAAACTTCGTAGGAGGCTCGGATAAATGGCACGTTTAGATATATATACATAGATGTATTTAATATATTAGGTCTTGACAAATGTCGTGAACTGGCACACCTCTGAATTGTGCGCCAACCTGATTCGTTTAACACAGAGTCGCCGGTGGTCTGGATAAGCTCTGCTAACAAGCAAAACGCATTCGTCAACAATGACGGTGGCCTTAAGAATATATAATAGGAGACGTTTCAGGCAATGGCCCTTCTTCATACGCGTACGTTTTTTCCGTGCTTCATACAATTGTCCCCACATTGCAGCTTCATTCTTCAACACCTCTCAAGTGGGGGGGGGGACACCAATTCGCTGCTCTTCCAATGTGCAGGTGTGCAAGAGTTCAGCTTGGGCAACATATGGAGAGGCAAACAACATTGTGCAAGAGCACCACAGACAAGAGCCGGGGTGGAGCGGTGGCGCAGCGGTTAGCACGCTGCGCTATGAACCCAGCAGGTCCAACCAAATTTCGATTTAAAGCTTTCGTGACTGCAGGGATTCATCTTCTTGGTTCTTTCGGTAAAGTCAGGTAGAATGGAAATAATAAAATAATAAAAATAAAACATAATAAAATAATTCTCACGACGTTTCGGCCACAACGCAAGCAGCCGTCCTCAGGTGAAGAACAGGTCTGTCGAGAAGACAAAGTCTGAGGACGGCTGCTTGCGTTGTGGCCGAAACGTCGTGAGAATTATTTTATTATGTTTTATTTTTATTATTTTATTATTTCCATTCTACGTGACTTTACCGAAAGAACCAAGAAGATGAGTTCCAACCAAGTTAAGGTTGCCGGCTACGACTGATATCAGTTGCAAAAAGATATCCGAACCAGTCGTTATCCCCCTTTCTCCTCCCCTTCACCAACCTCGCACTGACCGGCGTGGTGAGGTGTGGTCCAAGAGACGCCTACAGTCGACGCGGCACGGGGAGGTCCTCGTCCATTGGAAGATTGGGAATGGTTGGAATTGATTTGATTTATTTCACCAGGGTCATCACCTATTCGCTACGTCATTTTTACCGAAATAGCACCGACGTGGGTTACATAAGCATCTCTTTAGTTAATGAACCAGCCTTGTATATCGGCGTGTATGTATATGTGTGTGTGTATATAACCGTATTACGTAGATGCGTGTATTTGTGTTGACGCGTATCTGTGTGTGTGTGTGTTTATGTACAACATCGGATATGAAAAAGATCTGCACTGGTCCTGGGCCTCCCCTAGGTCGACTCAGCCATAAATGAGGAGCTGGGACGGTGTGTAAAACATCAGCACATGGGGAGACAAAGGGGGCACCGGGCGTGGTTGTGACCGCACCACCCCCCTTCGCGTGCCGTTCGGGCCTTCATAGGTGCTCGCTGACAACGCTTACCCCAGCAGAGCGTTACGGCTTTAGAGGGGGGATCTTTGTCTTTGTGTGTGCACGCCCTGGTCCTTGCATGACTTTCCCCAGCGCAGGGCAATCGGTGCTTTTAGTGAGATTGGGAGCACGTGTGGCCCCAGGATTAAATCAAGCGAAACGGGAATTTATTTATTTTTATTATATATAAAAACAGACCGAGGGGCGGGGGCCGAGAGAGGGGGAAGGTGGGGTGGAGGGGGGCAGGAAAGATGGACAAGAGAGGGATGAAGAGCGGTCGACTCGAGATCGATGGACGAGAGAGAGAGGAGGGAGGGAGGGAGCGCTGGAGAGATGAAATTGAAGGCCCCGTGTCAAGACAATGGAGAATAAATGGCGAAAGAAAACAGAGACGAATGGGCCTCTCGGAGAGAAGGGATATATAGAGAGGGGAGAGGCAGAGGAGAGGTGGAGAGAAGGGAGTGATGGGGAGAGGTAGGAGGGAGAGCAGAAAGAGATCCGTACATGGGGAAGGGAGAGGGGAGGCAGTGATCGTGAGAAGGGAGAAGATGGAAACAATGGAGAGAGAAGTGGGAGAGGTTATGAGAGAGGGAGAAAGACGCAGGAGAGATGGGAGAGGAGATTCAACGGTGAACATCGGGAAGAGAGAGGGAGAAATGTGGGCGATGTTGAGGCGAGAGTGAGACGATAACGAATTGGAGAAGTAAAAAAGAGACCCAGGCAGAGATTGGAGAGGAGGCAGGAAGATGGATGACGAGAGGGCGAGCCGTGCAATATTCAGAGAGGGAGGTGAGGGGGACGGGGACCGGGCGGGAGGGATGTTCCAATGTGATTAGTCCGAAAACTCGATTTGGGTCTGGTTAGTTTTTTTTTAAGGGCATTGCTCTCAGACACATGCGGACGTGCACACACAGACGTACACACACACAGACGTACATACAGACACAGAGACGTACATACACACACAGACGTACATACACACAGACGTACCTGCACATACACAGACGTACATACACAGAGACGTACATACACACAGACGTACATACACACAGACGTACCTACACACACACAGACTTACATACATATGTTGTATAGTAGAACCACCTGGAAACAGAATTTACTATAAGGGCTGTTGCCGTTTATTAAACACTATTACATTAAGCACTCAAGCTCACACCAGGGGTAGGTGCTCTCTATTCTTGGTCCTTACCCTGGACCCCTGAACACCGTTGTCGTCCTACCCTCGGCTATCCCTCGGGCCGGGGCGGGGGTTCATCCAACACCGCCCGGCAACGAGAAGAGAAGAACCCACTCTCTCCCAGCCAATCCTCCCTGAATACTGGGAGCCCTACTCTCGGCTATCCCCTTCGCTCTCCCTCTCATCTGTCCCGGACGGGGGTTCAGCCAACACCGTTCAGCGATGTGCGGGAGAGACCTCCTGCAGCCGATCCTTACTCCGGGCTCCCACAACGACCACGCCCTCATCACGGGGTCCCGCTTAAGTACCCCTTGGGTGGCTCCTCTCCCTAACTCGGGCCCGCTTTTGTTCCCAAAGGTACCCCCTTACAGCACCCGTGACATGACGTCATCCTACGCTGTCAACTCGCTCGCACCTCCCTCTGTATGCCCTCTCATGGTTGCTCACACTACTCCTCTACATCACCCCCCCCCCCATGAAAAAAATAAGCCGTCCCGGCTGCTAATTATACTGAAACTGACCCGCATCGGGGCCGACGGCAAAAAGCCAGCCACCAACAACCAGAACAATTGTAACAACAACGTAACAATATCAACAATAACAATGTGAATGGAGGTGTGAAGGCATCATCGTCTGCGGGGGAACAACAAGGGTGGTAAGGCAGGACGGCAAGTGCAAGAAGGCCTTCATCCCACAGTGCAAGGTGCCGACCACACGTCGGCGATGGCTGGCGTTCGACGATAACGGGTCCAAAGGCAGGTGCTCAGCGGAAAAGAGCGCCTCTGGACCGCGTATGTGCTGCTGGTCCGCTCCCCCGGGCAGCATCTGGTCCATGAGTGGGCGGTGCGTCCGTCGATGTCGGCTTCACCACCGACGGGACATCAGGCGGCGCCTCGGGAGCTACTCGGAGGGGTTCTGTGGGTGGACAGACAGAGGGCTAACACTGCATAGCATCCCGGCCAGGCCGGCCCTGCTCATCGGACGCATCAGGCACCGGCCGCTCCGGAATTGGGGATGAGTCAACAGGGCAAGGCAACACACATCTTTTTAACCTAGACGGAGACAAATGAACAGTCCAGTGACGGCGACTGAATCGGATGCGCACACACTGTGGCCGGCGGACCTCCACGACCTCAACGGGACCCTGCCAAGGGCGATGTAATTTTGGGGACGTCCCAATGTGCACTTGGGGGCAATTTAGCCATGCCTTCTCCCCTTTCCTCCACGGAAGCCTGGAACCCTGATGCTTCTGCAAGCGTTCGTTAGCCGCTTGTCGGCTGGCCGAATTATCCAAGGCCGCATCCAGTGCTTCACGCAGCCTGTCGAGCGTGACCTTCATTGAAGCGGGCACAGCGGATCCCTTTTTAGACGGACCCAGGCCCATTTGCCCGTGCATCGGGGGTTCCGGCTCCCTTCCGTACATAAGATAAAAAGGTGAAAACCCCGTTGAGGGGTGAGGGGCCAACCTGTATGCGGCAAGGACGCCCGGAATGAACAGGTCCGAGTCCGACTGAGATGCACTCACGTGGTGGCACAGCATGGATGTGAGGGTGCGATGTAACTGCTCCACCATCCCATCGGTTTGAGGATGGTAGGGCGAGGTCCGGATTTTCTTCATTCCAAGGAGGTCACAGACCTCCTTGAGCAGTCTGGAAGAAAAATTCCGACTCTGGTCGGTTAAAAGCTGCTCATGGGCACCCTTATCCAAAACATACCCATGTAAAAAGGCATCGGTAATAGACGAGGCCGATTGGTCTTGCAAGGGCCATGCCATGGGCCAATGTGTGAGGTATTGGACCCTGACCAAAATATACTTGTGGCCCCGTTGGGAAGTTGTAAATGGGACCTAAAATGTCGATCGCCACAAGTTTATTTACACAAGAAACCTGGATGGACTGCAGCGGGGGCCGATCACGCACAACCGGGCCACTGGCGCAGGCCGAGGTGTGCTTGTATACCTTGTGCCACTTTAATGGAAGAGATGTCTTACTCCTCCGCTATGGCCAAGATGACACCGAGCTCCCGCACAAAGGAGAGCAGTTGATTCAAAGCCAGTTAGTCGAGCGCCGCACAGTCTATGTTGAGGTAGGCCGCCCGACCCAGCGCCAGCAAGGCACTGCGGAAGGCGAGAGGCGTCTCGGCCTCCCCTCGCCCCCGCAGCAGGAACTTCTGGCGTGCGCTGGAGGCTCAAAAATAGCAGCCATTTGGTCATACGCCATGGGGAGCGTCACCCTATCCGCAGTCGGAATTGAATTGAAGGCGGCTAGGGAATCATCATCTAATGCCTTGAGGGCCTCGTCCATAGGCCATCCGACTGAGGCGTAAGCCGCATCGAACCGGCATTGTAAAGATGTCCAATCGCCGCCAGCTGCGATGAATAGATGAACAGGCGGCAGGCGGTGAAACTTGGAAAAGCCGGAGCTGAAGACCGGCGTGGGTGCTCCCGAAGATGTACTCGGCGGCATCGCTTACAAGAAAATGGCGCCCGGTTGCTGCGTCGCATTCAAAATGGTGCCCGGTTGCTGCGGCACACCCGAGGGCAAGATGGCCCCCGCTTGCTGCGTCGCATCTGTTGAGAAGATGGCGCTAATTTTGAACGTGGCGGGAGGAGAAATGGCGGGAAGCGCCCGTTCCCACGCCAATAACGTGATGGGTGCACGCGGCTGGGCTCCCACCTCCGACATGAGGGAGACGCGGCCGACTGCAGCAGCTGGCTGAACTGGCTGGTGAGAAGCTGGCAGCTCTTCAGCGGTGGTGAGTGTCCGGCTGCGACAGCCACCTCCTCATGCACCGGTTGTCCGAGTTTGACGGGGGCGCATCTCCAGGGCCCTGGACTCCGGGGGCATTGTGGGGACCTCTTCCGTGCTGTCCTCGTCGTCCGATCTCACAACAGGTGGGTTCTTCTGCTTCGTAGCCAACTTTGACATGGCGACGAAGGTTTTCGGCCACTTCCGACACCAGTTGTTGTATTGTAGAACCATGCGGAGATGGAATTTACTATAAGGGCTGTTGCTGTTTATTAAACACTTACATTCAGCACCAGTGGCGGCTCCTGCAAAATCTCTCTGGATGATTGATAAGGATAAGGTCTACCCATGCAATGGATAAATTAACAGCTTAAGCATGTAAAGGCAACTTCACTTCTTTAATATTAATGAAAAATAAAGTGACTCTTACAATACATCTTGTTTGTTTCTATACTCACTATTAATACAATCCACTCGTTTCTTTTATTAAAGATTCCACTAGGTGGCGACAAATTATATTGTTGGATGAAACGTGCTTACGTATGATGACGTAAGCACGTTAGTGCGAGCCCTCCCGGAAGCCATAGAGAATGCATTGCAGCGCCCCCCGTTCGAAAAAAAACATCTTTGAATGTAAGTCTATGGGGCCACTCGGGGCGATTCTCAGCCGGAGTGAAATCGCCCAAAAAGAGGCGGTACTCCACAGAACGTGACATGACGCTGATTGGACTATATCCAGAGGCACAGTGACGGCTAGCGTGACTCTGTGGTTGAATGACATTGGTGGTGCGTCGCCCAATCGCCCTAATGAAGAAACCGCCCCTGTTCAGCACTCAAGCTCACACCAAGGGTAGGTGCTCTCTATTCTTTGTCCTTACCCTAGACCTCTGAACACTGTGTCGTCCTACCCTCGGCTATCCCTTGGGCTCTCTCACTCGGGCCGGGGCAGGGGCTCATCCAACACTGCTTGGGCATGCGGTGCTGGTTATGCGGGCGACATGATCCAGCCAACACCGTCCGTCGACGTGCGGGAGAGACCTCCTGCAGCCGATCCTTATTCCGGGCTCCCACAACGATCACGCCCTCGTCACGGGGTCCCCCTTAAGTACCCTTTGGGTGGCTCCTCCCCCTAACTCGGACCCGCATTTGTTCCCAAAGTTACCCCCTTACAGCACCCGTGACATGACGTCATCCCACGCTGTCAACTCGCTCGCACCTCCCTCTGTATGCTCTCTCACGGTTGATCACACTACTCCTCTACACATACACACAGACGTATATACATACACACACAGTCGTTCATACACACATAGACTTACATACACACACAAAGACGTACATACACACACAAAGACTTACATACATACACAGAGACGGACATACACACACACAGACACGTGTACAGATGCACACACACATATAGATCCCCCTTATAGACTTAACCGACTGATGGGGCAAGTGCTGTTAGCGAGGACCTATGAAGGCCGAAAAATGGAACACAAGGGGGTGCGGTGGCCAGCACCACGCTCGGCCGCCTTTGTCTCCCTAATGGCGATGTTTACACACCGCACCAGGTACTGTACTTTTTGAGGCTGAGTCAACATAAAGGATACCCTGAACCAGTTCAGATAATCGTCTCTGGTGTTGGCCGTGAGCGGGAATCGAACTCGGGTCGCGGGGTTCGTAGCGCAGCGCGCTAACCGCTACACACAGTAGACGCATAGAATCTAGATTTGAAGCTTTCGTGACTGCGAGGATTCATAATAATAATAATAAAATGCTAATAAATGAAAATAACTCAATTAAATAACTTATTTAATTTACTATTATTTTATTTTAGACGCATAGTGTAGACACAGACACCAACACAACAAAGCCAAAGGTGCCCCATGTAGACAAATCGTAAAGAGAGGGGCCCATGACAGGAACACCGTTGACTCAAGCGAGCCTGACTCTGCTGATGAGACACTCACTGCGTGTCCAACCCGGTCCAGAGTCTGCTTGCCTCGAATCAATGCTACCGGGATGAAGCACTCCCAGAGAGCCGTGGGTTTGTGTCAGAAATGCGTTTATGTTTGATGTGGAGAGACGGATGTGTGAAGGAGACATTGTTTGCGGCTTATCTATTGAGTAGCAGATTAAATTGCAACACGTGGCCGTTGAGGCTGGGTCGTGCTCGCTGGGGCGATGTGGCCGAATCGGTGAATCTCAATCGGCCAACACCATGGCACCTGCTAGGTCTGTCCAGGGTCGGATCAAGGCACGGGGTCATTAGCGGCTGCAGCCCCAGGGGCCTCCACCAGCTGGAGGGCCTCCAGAGATGAAGTAAAAAGTTATTTCATTTGTGAATGCTGAATTGTATTTGTTGTTCGCCTTGTAAAAATGAAAATTAATTTTTCTTTAACTTTTTTTATTTTTGAAAATATTACTGGGGGCCTCAGTAACTGTAGCCCAGGGGCCGACACAATCTTAATCCGGCTCTGGGTCTGTCCCGTTACCTCCTTGCCAGCGACCCTTCACGTGGACTCAACGTGCACCCAGCTTGGCACAAGCGCCGTGGTGACGTGACCGCCACTTCGTGACAAATGGCGGTCGTTGGTATTGGGATCCTTGGTGTGGCATGAAATAAAAATGTTTTGCCAACATTCCCTCGCCAGTGCTAATGTTGCACACCCCCCACACCCCTCACATCGGATACTTATGGCTGACAGCATAGGTTCGTAATACCAGTACCACCGATGTTAGCCATGGCTACATGAATCGAACCATGCACGCAAGGAGTTCACAGCACAACGCGTGAACCACTGGCACCACCGCTCCTCACCTGCCTGTGTAACTCATGATATCGATGCTCCTAATGACGCTGCTACTAATAACGGTGATGCTGATAACGCTACTGATGATCATGATGCAAACACTGTATAATGATAACGACGTTGCTGCTGATTACAAGAAGGTTGATGGTAATGATGATACATCTATTGATGATGGTGATGATACCAATGATATCGTGCCGTGTGTTCCAAGTCCGGACCCACACGCACTTGCTCTTACCCTTCTGTGCTTGTGTAATCACCTCTCTGAGCTCTGAGTCAGCACTGCCAACTCTGGGTGAACTATTAAAATAAAAACAGAAAAGATGACGCAGCACGTGTGTTGGGGCGCCGCCGTGGCGAGATATTAACTCCCTCGCCTGTTATGCAGGAGGTCGTGGGTTTGATACCGGCCCCGACACCTGTATACCGTATTTGAAGTTTGCGTGTCTCTCTCTCCCTGTGGTCGCGTGGATTTTTTTTCCTGCGGGTCCTCTGGGTATCCCCTCGACGTTGCGAGTATTTGGCCGCGAAACGTTTTTATACGACCACAAGTCACTTCGTTGAGCTATCATTTGTGGCCAGGTCGCTTCTGGTAAAAGAGCTACATCTACATAGCTCAGTGGACCTTCCCTGGTAAATACAAATAGATTCCTTTTAGTGTTACACCTAACCATGGATTCCTAATAGCCGTGTCGGATCATAACGACATTCTCAAAGACACGGAGATACCAATTTCTTCAGCGCATCGCTCCGTTATCCTACGTCCAGGCTTTTCGAGATTTCTCGGAAGGTGGTTGGGTTCGTAATGGCTGCGTCGCGGTTCGGAGACATTGAATAGTCAGCCCCCTGCATTCGCGCTGTGACTCGGCCCCTCTCTTATCAGCGGGGTCATCGTGGACATGTCAGCTTCACGATGGCCATGTCAGACACCACTGAGATCGTCGGTTCGAGAGCCGAGTCTCTCTGAGAAGGTTCATAATGTCCACGTCCGGCACATGAAGGACTTGTTGGTGGTAGTGTTGCAAGGAACATGCCAACCATGTACATACTGCAATCCGATAAAATGTGCGTGGTACCACATTGTGAGAGTTCAACAACGGTCATCCCATGGATAAACTGCCCCCGCCATGGGAATGTAGAATTTCCATCGCTGGTTCAAGGTTGCCAGTTGAGAAGAGCGCCGTCCCCCTCTCGTTTTATTGACGATGGTGATGATGATCATGATGCTGCTGTTGATGCGGATTGTAAGAAAGTATTCAGGCTGGCATGCCTACGATCCATCCTGGGGTTTAACCACGGTGGATTGTGTGAGGAGCTCACAAGTCCTTTAAAGATCTGGACACATTGCCATCAGTGAGCTCCTGCAGCAGGCAAGGCTGCGTTGGCTGGGTTATGTAGCCCGCATGCCCAGCCACCGCATGCCCAATCAGCTTCTGTTTGGCCGCATAGAGGGGGTTAAATGGGCACGGGCTAGAGAAGAGATGGAGTGATGTGGTACAGGAGGACGTGGAGCTGAGTGGACTTGCCGATGACTGGTACCAGCGGTGTCAAGATCGGCCTCTGTAGAGGAGGCTCGTGAAGGACGCTACTGGGCAGTTGGAGGTAGTCGCCCTCCAACAACAACAGAGGGCAGAGGAGTAACGCTCACAACAACGAGCAGAGCGCCGGGCGGATAAAATTCAGCAAGTTGGCACAGTCGGGGGTACAGTCATCTCAATCATCCAACCTATGGTACCTGGGTCTGTTCCGAGACCTCCTGTCAGCGAGCCTTCGACACTTCACATGGCCTCAAAGTGCACCTGGCCTGGCACAGGCACCGTGGTGACGTCACCGTCACTTAATGGCGAATGGCGGCTATTGGTATTGGACGGTGAATATGATGACGTTTCTGATGATATTGATGCTGATGATTCTGCTGTTCCTGCTGATAATGCTGTGAGGTTCAGTGTCAGATGGCGCTACTGCTGGCGATACTGATAACACTGGTCAAAAAAAAAAACATTTTTTTCTGGCCTGGACTTTTGCAGCTGTTTTAGACTAATTTCAGGGTGCTGATTAAAAATCTGATCTCACATTTGCTCTATCACATCTCATTTTTATGGTATCGGCATACCCCATTTTCATTGATTTTACCCGAAATTAACTCACTTATGATTGCAAGTTGTTGCGAGTCAGTGACTGCTTTAGCGTTAAAATATGGTGCTGTATTTTTAGGATAGTGTGTTTATAATATCATTTTATGTAGATATCCACATTTATTTAATATTTTTCTTCTGCAGTTTTTATTGAAAATGCAATATTTGATATTTCAAAAACCTGATGTGATAGACAAAAACTGATGCCAGATTTGGAATCAGCACACCAAAATTACCTTAAAACCGTTGTGCCAGAAAAAGTGTGTTGAGCAGTGTAATGCCATTGATCAGTTTAACACGCAGGTTTATGCGATCTAACCCAAAAATACTACAAGTTTTTTAGTAAGGTTTGTCATGTAAACAGAACATGCCAGTTCGTTACTAGTACAGCACACCGGTGTGTTGGAGAGCCAATACCATTCATGATGACGATAGTGCTGATGCAGATAATGATGGTGATGATACTGCTGCTGCTGATGATGATATTGATGCTGTCACAGACAACGATCACAATAATGACGCCACTTTTGATGACGACGACGATGATGTTGCTGATGATGAATACGGCTGTTGCTGTTGCTGACGATGACGACGACAATGATGATCATCAGTCCAAACCTCGATCGCTGTGAGGGTTGCTATCTCGACGACAAAACTCGTGCGCTTGGACCACAACAACCCCACAAGCAGGCGTTCGTGATTTCTGCCGCCGGGCACTAACCGGCTGCTGCTGCTGCAGCCAGGAGGGTGTTCGAATGGAGAGCGAGGGCGCGGAGCTGGAGTAAATGATTACCGAGAGAGAGGGAGAGGAGGGTGTTGGATGGGGGTGAGGAGGGGTGGCACGGGTGTAATTTCTCGGGTTGAGATTAATTGCCGCAGCCAATGACTTCCTGTCTGGTTTTTACTGCGCTCGCTTAGGCACGCTAAACGGACAGGGGGGGGGGTGCGTGCGTGCGCGTGTGCGTGTGTGATGTTTGTGTGTGTGTGTGTTTGTGATGTTTGTGTGTGTGTGTTTGTGATGTTTGTGTGTGTGTTTGTCTGAATGTGTGTGTTTGTCTAAATGTGTGTGTATGTGCCGGGCTGGGAGCGGTGGCGTAGCCGTTAGCACGCTGCGCTACGAACCCGAAGTTCCGGGTGCGATTCCCGGCCAACACCAGTGACGAATATCTGAACCGGTCCTGGGCCTCCCCTAGGTAGACTCAGCCTCAAATGAGTACCTGGTGCGGTGTGTAAGCATCGCCACTGGGGAGACAAAGGCGGCCGGGCGTGGTCCTGGCCACCCACCCCCTCGTGTGCCGTGCCGGCCTTCATAGGTGCTACTCGCTGTCAAACTGGCACATGTGCACGGCACAGTATTATTAAAAACGCACGCAAAGACAAAGATCCCCGATATAGCCTTCAGTGCTGTTAGCGAGCAGCAGCACCTCTGAAGGCCGTCACGGCACACGAGGGGGTGGGTGGCCAGCAGAGGTGTGGACTCGAGTCATGTGACTTGGACTCGAGTCAGACTCGAGTCATGAATTTGATGACTTGCGACTCGACTTGGACTTGCATAACAATGACTTTGTCCCACCTATGAGATGTGGACTCGAGTCATGTGACTTGGACTCGAGTCAGACTCGAGTCATGAATTTGATGACTTGCGACTCGACTTGGACTTGCATAACAATGACTTTGTCCCACCTCTGGTGGCCAGCGCCACGCCCGGCCGCCTTTGTGTCCTCAGTGGTGCTGAAGGCTGAGTCGACCTAGAAGGGGGCCAGGACCGGTTCAGATAATCGTCACTGGTGTTTACCGTGAGCGGGAATCGAACTCGGTTCGCACGCGTTCACAGCGCAGTGCGCTAACCACTGTGCCACCGCTCCCCATGACACACACTCAAGACACACAGATTCACACACATGCCTATACACATACACTTATCTTGCTGATTAAGCCTTAAGCTGCCAATAACATGATCATAAATTAAAGGTTCGCCCACACACAGCACGCACGTATATTGACACAAACACACGCTGACACACACACACACTCATAGGCACCTACACTGGCACAGACACGCGCACTCGTACGTGATCTCACGCACACATATCGTCTTAACAGACTTGTTGGGGCCAGTGCTGTTCGCGAGCACCTATGAAGGCCAGAACTGCAGACGAGGGGGTGGGTGGCCAGCACCACGCCCGGCCGATGTTTACGCACCGTACCAGGTACTCATTTGAGGCTTAATCGACCTAGGGTAGACCCAGGACCGGTTCAGATAATCGTTACTGGTATTGGTGGCCGAATCGAACTCCACTACCGCTCCCCAGTTATCTCAGTCCATTAGAACCCAATTACTCCGTAACCCATTTCACGAGGAGCCCGTCACGTGGCCTCTATCGGACACTGCAGCCTCGGTCACGGGATGGTCATGGATTCAGCTGGGAGCGATGCCCCATCTAAAACAATGCTCTTTGGTTGTCCCCTTGTGGGCAGCCGTTTAAAATAAAACGGAATTTACTTAATTGTCTTCGTTACACTCTAATATTCAGTTTATTCCATCACCTGCTTTGTTTTTAAGTAATACTGTGTTCGTCAGTCGCTGTATACTTGCTGCGTTTGATGCGGCTCTCGAAATATTTTGGTCAATTAAGATAAGATACAAAAAACGGCATGTATCTTTTTCTTCTTTGAAAGGTTGTCAACCCCTGGCCTAACCGAATGTGTTCCGACTGCCACGTCCCAGATTTCACTTTCAACTTTATTCAAATTCGCGATTTCCGTGACCTCTGAGTGACCTCTGCCGTGACCTCTGAGTGACCTCTGCCGTGACCTCTGCCGTGACCTCTGAGTGACCTCTGAGTGACCTCTGCCGTGACAATCGGAGGAGTCTCTTCACTCGCGCGCGGCGTTTTCCGCTCCTCCCTCCGCAGTCGCCGGTCGACTCCCAGCCAGGGTGCAGGTCCTGCTTCAAGGCTCTTCCTGCTATGAAATAAACTTGCACCGCCACCCCCCCCCCCACACCGGCGGGTTCTGTTACAGCGTCTTGAAATGCGGTCGTATTTAGGCCGCGCTATATAAATGCAGTTTTGTTGTAATCCCATTCCTGAGACGTGTTTTGCCACGTGCACTCTGCCACCACCACCACGTGGTTGCATCTCAGGCGCAACCACTCAACGACTGCCCGAGTAGCAGAACAAGGGAGGGGTGGGGAAGGGGCGCTGTCCCTGGCGGATTGTCCCGTCGTGCATTTGGATTTGTCCTTTCCAGCCCATGAATGCACGCGCACACAAATATCTCCCCTTCATAGCCTCGAACAGACTGTTGGCGCAAGAGGACTCATGAAGGGCCGGCACTGTGGCACACGAGGGGTCGGGGTTAGCCAGCACCACGCCCGGCCGCCTTTGTCTCCCCCAGTGCTGATGTTTACATACTGTACCAGTTAGTCATTTCAGGCTGAGTTTACCATAGACGAGGCTCAGACCGGTTTAAATATTGGCAAGTGTTCGTAGTCACGATTGGGAATGGAACACGGGTCGCCGGGTTTGTCGCACAGTGTGCTTACCACTGCGCCACCGCTCCCGACGCAATATGCGAAGTAGGAGGAGATACACGCTCGTTGTTTTCTATTCATCACGTGACTTCACTCTCAAAGAGAGCGAACGACTCCAGAGGCGCATTCAACCCCCGGTAGGCGGGGAAGGCAGCCCCGCCCGGGGTGAGTCTACGCCACTAATTGCACGAGCTTCTGGTGTCCCCAAAGTATTAAGGTGCTCTCGGGCTATTACGGGTGTTTACAGAAGAGTGGCGGGATGTAAATCTGACCCCGTGGAACGAGTGGGGCGCAAGTCCGCTTCATTGTTCTCTCGTCAGTCGGAGTTACCGGTTGGGGGTGAGCACAGAGCTGCACCACAGGGTCATGACCCCATGACGCAATCGCAGGTCAAGGATGGAACAGATAAATCAGGCGTTGTTGATGCTGCTGCTGCTGCGTGTACACACGCACGTGCCCTGAGAAAATCTTAAGAATATCAATTTGAATTTCTGAGTGCAGCCGCAGCATCCCAAGACGCGGCGCAGGAGTGGGTACACGACGCCACTGGGGAGAGAGAACGCTGGTGAAGGCGGGAGCTGGAGTAAGAGGAGGAGGGGGGGGAGCGCTGGGCCTTTGGAGCATGTTGACCTTCGACTCTTGGTGGTGCTGGTTCCCCTGGACACTGTGAACGGTCAGGCTTTGGGCACATGGAAGATTAAAGACGCTTGAGTTATTGAATTGGATATAATAAGGCGTGGACGATTCAGGGGGGGCTCCACTGTTATTGTATTCCTATTTATTTTCCCAATCACTGCAACGGCAACCACGTGCGAGCCCGAGCCAGTGAAACCGAGCACGATGGAGCAGCACAGGAGCAGCAGCAGCAGCAGCAGGAGGAGGGGGAGCAGGTGGATGAAGGAGGACATCGCGACTCCCACAGCAGACGGGACCGGCACTGCGAGCCGAGTCAGACCCCCATGAGACAAGAGGGGTAGTAGCTACGGGTGCACTGGGTCGACAATGTACATGTGTTGAACTTCTTTCGCACCCTACGTAGCCAACCGTGCTAATCGGAGGTGCGGGGGGACGAACAACAAACTAAACACAAAAAGCAGTACACCACTACAACCTCATTTGCCAGTAAAAAATATGATAATTGTTTTTTTTACCCTTCTATCTGGCAACAAAACTGACACCTTTTTTACAAGGAGTCATGTTTGTACCTGCAGTCATAATGCAAACAAAAAACAAACATGACTCCTTGTAAAAAAAGGTGTCAGTTTTGTTGCCAGATAGAAGGGTAAAAAACCAATGATCATATTTTTTACTGGCAAATGAGGTTCCAATGGTGTAAATGCTTACCCCGAGCTCTCATACTCTGATGGTGCATTGTATTTGAGTTGTGCGCCTTTTGGCGTCATCTGGTCCAACCCATGTGAGACTAGGCTCTAAGGGAAGCTGTCTCGGGTGTGGACCAATCAACTTCAAGGACAGTGCACATTATCAGAGTTATGTTTTTTTTTGCATTATGACTGCAGGTGTAATACCGTTGAGGACTCTTGGACACCCGGGGTTGAGGCACATGTATTTATTCCGCAACAGTTGTCACAACCGCGGACATACAATACTGGAGGGGGTATCGGCCCCCTCACCCGGCTAGCTGGGAATACACTGCTAGCTATCTCTGACCTACCTCCTAGTCCTCCACTAACGGGCTAGGGGAGGCTGTCTGGCCCGACACTGGTAAGTCGGGCTACGGTACCCGGAGTCCCAGAGCACTGGCTCTGGTTCTCGGGACCACGCCGCTGGCTCGGTCCTGCGCGGCCCTGACAAGGGCGGTGTCCCAGGGGAGTCCAGGGCTCTAGCTAGACGATCTTCGGTCTTCACTGGTTTAGCTTTAACATTCTGCCCCGAGCCCTCTGACACATCCCCCTTTATACTCCACCCCCGCTGAGGGGTGGGGCCCCGGGCTGCCTGGTGCGGACGTCGTTGAGAGCACCCCCCCCGTGCACTCACGTAGCCCCGCCCACTGTGTTTGTTTCCCATAAGCTGCCATGCATAACGGCTCTCTCTCTAACACCCCTACACAGGTATTGTGGTCTATGCAAACATGACTCCTTGTAAAAAAGGTGTCAGTTTTGTTGCCAGATAGAAGGGTAAAAAACCAATGATCACAAAAAGCAGTTTCAAAGAAATTAGTTTTCAATCTGGATGATTTAAAAGTGCACAGCTCCAGTGGATTCCTAATATCGGTAGAGCGTTCCAGACGGCCGCAGAAGCGCATCCGAAAGCGCGCGACGCGGTGACCCACCGTTGTTTGATGGTCAGCCATAAGCCGATGCTGCGAGGACGACCGGAGTTCGCGTGACGGTCCGTGTTCCTTGACGAGATTAGCGACGTATCGTGGTTCATTTGTGGCAAGCGCTTTGTAAGCACTTTGTGTGCTCCTGCAGTGCCGGATTATCCTAGTAGCACAAGTAGCGACACACGTAGCTATCGGCCTCACACTTCCAAGGGCCCCGCGCTAAATGCTTTCAAGCTATAAATTCCGGTTCAGTGATTCTGCACTCGCTCTATTACTATAGTACTATAATGCCTTCAACTTTTATGAACGACTGGGTGTTTAAGGTTAGCGATTTGTCGTATTATCTGGTTATATAGCAAATGAAAAAATACAATTACTTTACTATGCAAGTAAAACATTTCTGTTTTAATATATCTGTTTTAATATATTTAGGGCCCCTTTATCACATATCCTACAGGCCCCGCACGAGCTGAATCCGGCCCTGTGCTCCTGTGATCTCTCGCGCGGTCACTGCGCGTCCTGATGGCCCCACACAAACGAGAGCCCCCCCCCCGACAGCGATTAGACGCCGCTGCACGGGAGGGCGAGCGGCAAGCGACAAACCGAAACGAAACGAAGAGCCCCGTGCCGTGAACCGACGTCACAGCTCGATGTCGAGCTGCAGATTCCTCACGATGAGCTTCGCTTCGCGGTTTTATTGAGCGAATATCATCGCTTGTTCACACACACACCCGTGCGATGATCACCCGAAGTCGATGTTGATGTCTCTGTCGCTCACTTTTACTGTGAGTGTTTTCAAAAGCAATTTGTCCGAGCCAACTTTTGTTCCTGGAAATTAATTTTAAGTTATTTTATGTTTGTGCGCTTTTTTTTTTCTTCACTAACGCGGTTGTTTTTTTACCGCCGATTTCTATTCGGTAGGATTCGCTCTGATTTCTCTTTGCTTTCTCGCTGGACTTTCTCTTTAACTTTCGCCGTTTTGGTGACCGACGTCTCTCTTGCAAATGGGACCATCCTGGTCAATTTTAGTTCCCACCACTTGGCTACACGCGACTCACCGGATGACGAGGTGCGGCATAACAGGCTCCCGCGAGGTTCGTGAACTCGGGAGGAGCGTTCGGACATCGCGGCTTCCCGTGCCAGGGACGCATTTGCTCTGCCCCGTGGACTGAGCGCGCAGGGACAGCCTGGAACCACGAACCTACGACAGGTCGCCGCATCACCCGGAATAATCAAATGCTCCGCGCGCGCGCACACACACCACGCCAGCACGAGAGAAGATAGCCAATTAAGCGAGCCTCACTCGTCAGTTGCCAGGAGACTTCAGCTTGTGATGCAGCGAGATGGCCGAATAACATAGCAAAACATACACGTAGGAACAGTGCGCGCGTGTGTGTGTGTGTGTAATAGCACAGGTGGTGCATCTGCCAGTCATCTCAGTCAGCCAAACCATGGCACCTGGGTCTGTCCCGTGACCTGTCATCGAGCCTTCGACACTTCACGTGGCCTCAAAGTTGCACGTGGCCTGGCACATGCGCCGTGGTGACGTCACCGCCACGTGGCGAATGGCGGGTATTAAAATCCTTGGATGAAATGCGCCTCACAAATGTAAATGATTATAATGGACAGATGCCAGGTGAACACAAAGAGTGTCTGTTGCGAAAGGGTGGAAAAATAAAATGTGTGCGTGTGACGAACATTTTAAGAATAACCTGGGGCGCCGTGTTAGCTCCATTGTCGGTTCTTTACGTCTCATGTGGGCCGACGGGCCATCAGGGAGGGCACCTGCTGAGGCGTGACCTTCGGGCTCCCGTGTACACACTAAGTAGGATGATGATTCACAACATCCTGACCGCTATCTGCCCTGGACGAACCGAACACCGCGGAAAATAGATGACGCAATGGTAGCAGCACACAGCTCTGGAATGGGGACGAATATATTGTTGTTATTATCATCATCATCATCATTATTGTTGGCCAATACTCATCGCTGAGAAGAGGGCCTGGCAGGATCGTCATGGTTACAGGGGAATATGATGCTATTTGGGTGCGAGGCGAGGCAGGAAAGTTCCGGGCTATCCACCGATGAGCACATGGATGCTCTTTAATCCTCTTTCTCTCGATGTAAAATCAAGAATGCATCTCTCCACGCGTCTAAATTTTGGTCCCCCCCCCCAACATCCCGGTCAGTGTCTGCGTTTCCGAATCACACGTGTCATTGTGGCGCCGTCGGCACGGATTCAAAACGTCCATCCTTTGGAGCACGCCAGTTGTGTGCGTGGCCTTCCGTGGTCAAGCTCCGACGACTCCGCCGTGTATCTCGTCCACCTTGACAGCGCGCAGGCCAGCAGAAAGGCCGTCGCCCAAAAACGTTGCCAATTACACTGGTCAACACACTTTTTCTGGCATAAGGTATTCCAACGGTCTTAATGTAATTTTGGGGTGCTGATTCCAAATCTGGCATCAGTTTTTGTCTATCATATCAGGTTTTTGAGATATCAAATATTGCATTTTCAATAAAAACTGCAGAATAAAAATAATAAATAAATGTGGATATCTACATAAAATGATATAAACACACGATCCTAAAAATACAGCACCATATTTTAACACTAAAGCAGTCACTGACTCGCAACAACTTGCAATCATAAGTGACAGAGTTAATTTCAGCTAAAATCAATGACAATGGGGTATGCCGATAGCATAAAATGAGATGTGATAGAGCAAATATGAGATCAGATTTGGAATCAGCACCTTGAAATTAGTCTAAAACAGCTGCAAAAGTCCAGGCCAGAAAAAAATGTTTTTTTTTGTTGACCAGTGTTATATTCCTTTCTCTCCCTCTTTTTTTAAGGCAGCGTTTCTTGACAAATGTGTTGAGCGTTTAGTTGTTGCTGTTGGTAGTTGCGTTTGTGCGCCACTGCCAACAGCAAGAAGCAGCGTCGCCAAATCATCTGCGGAGAATTCCCGGGAATCCGCCGGCGCACGTTGTCGGCAAACTGCGGCTTCGCAGGCGCGTGCGTATCTCTCACGGACTACTTGGTGACGTGATGGGCGTATTCACATGCATCTACACTCTTGAAATATTGAGCTTTGTGCCAGCCCCCCCCCCCAGCCCCGCTCACCTCGTCCCCTAAAAGGACTCGGCCCAAGATTCCATCCTGCCCATTTCACCTGCCGACACGAGAGGTGAGCAGACAATGTCGCCTTCAAAAATCCGACATGAAACGCCACGGCGGCAAGATTTTAACTTCCTCGCCAGGTATACAGGAGGTCGTGGGTTCGAGCCCGACCCCGATGCTTGTATATTTGGAGTTTGCGGTGTCTCTCTCTCACTGTGGTCGCGTTGCTTTTTTTCCCGGTCCTCCGATTTTCCCCTCCACATTTAGAATCAACATCACGCGTTTAGAGTCTTTGGCTGATATCAATGTCCACGT
Organism: Lampetra planeri; assembly: GCF_965212315.1. NCBI lineage: Eukaryota > Metazoa > Chordata > Hyperoartia > Petromyzontiformes > Petromyzontidae > Lampetra > Lampetra planeri. The sequence continues at coordinate 19,006,712 of NC_136109.1, read as the reverse complement.
GAGAAGCCACTTGGTTGAGCTATCGTGTGTGGCCAGGTCGCTTCTGAAAAAGAGCAATACAGCTCAGTGGGGCTTACCTGGTAAAATAAAACAGTTTTTAGTAGAAACATAAAAGTATTTTTTTTACACATCCCATCAACCCCAGGGCCTTCTGGGAGTGCATCATTCTATCAACATTGATTCAGGGATCGCAAAAATCCCGACCGGTTTCGATATTCGGCCAAGCAAAGCCAGACTGCTGATGAGACACCGTGTGTCGAAACCAATCCAGAGTTTTGTTTGTACTGAATAAATGCTGCTGAAATTATGCACTCCCAAAAGGCCGTGGGACCGATGTGTTGTGCACTTTTTATCATGTTCTATGTGGAGACGCAGATACATGGATACATAGTGTCTGCTTACTGATAATGGAACAGGGACACGGGTGTAGCATGAACATTGGAATTGGCTGACATCTGACCAATAAATCATCAAATTCAGATATTACGGACCAATGTTCGTAGACGGTTGACGTTCGCCTCTCAATAAGTTGTGAAAGATAGCCTATGAGCGAGTGTGAGTGAATCTTTAAAAGTAATTTCGAGAAAAACTTATTTTTTGAACGTTGTGCCTCTCAATGTAAAACCAATTATGGTGGCAATGTGGTGGTTATGAATCAGCCCAAACCGCGGCTCTGAACAGTCTCGATCCAGCGTTTCATTACATTTTTACACGTTTTGGAGGAGCGGTGGTATAGCGGTTAGCACATCACATGCGTTATAAACCACGTGACCTGACAGTGGTGAGTGATATCTGATGTTTCTGCCCCCCCCCCCTGCAATAACCCACACTGACCAGCGTGGTGAGGTATGGTCAATCAACCCCCCCAAGACCGAAAAAGCATGACGCCTTCACCATGTGGAACTTCTTTCGCACCGTACGTAGCCAACTAAACACAAAAAGCAATTCCTGCAGTTGATTGATTGATGTGAATTATCTTATACAGTGTACATCCCTCTCGATTCTCCGATTCCCGTACCTCCTATTAGCGTGGTTGGTTACGTACGGCGCAAAAGGAATTCAACGTACATACATTCTGGATAATACATTTCCAAGATTTTTCTGTTGCGTGTAGTCACTTTAAGATGTTTCTTGTTCATGTTTTTGTTTTGGTGCGGTTGTACCCGAGTCAAGAGCCGCATGGCTCACAGGGTGATACCTAATAAATCAAAACTGAAACATCCATCATTGTGGTCTCGGTCACCATTTGACCAAATTACCTTCCACTGTCAGTAAACATCCCAAAGACAAAGCCACGCACGAGCACTCCCAGGAAGCCGTCTGTCCAAGAGCCTCAAGCAGCAGCGTCACACCTCCTTTATATAGCAGCCCCCGCCTCGTTCCGTCTGGAACCACCCCACAGGTTTCTCTCATCTCCTCCCTCTCATTTCCACCAATCCCGGTCCCTTGGTCTCTTTTTCCGCCTCTCTCTCTCCTCTCCTCTCCCTCCTTTCTACAGCCAAATCTCTCTCCCCCTCCTTCTCCCCAGTCCTGAGCCAATCCCCGTGGCTTCTCCTGGCCCCAGTGTCCCGGTTGCCTCCCATGAATGATTTAGGTTACGGTGCGATTTAGGTACGGTGTGCGGCGCCTACGTGGCCTTTACATCGGCCCGACGTGTCCTTACACGACCCTGAACGTCAGTGTGGGTACAACACACATTACAGTGGCGACTTAAACACGTGGACGCGAGTTACGTCGCCACAAGCAGCGCGCCTCGGAATGCCCTCGCCAACGTGAGCCAGCGCTGGGGAAATTCAACCATTCGGTTTTTTTCTCCTCTTGATTTATATTTTTGTTGCATTGTTGTACTGTACTATACTTGCTATGGTATTGCCTTGGCCACGACTGAATCGTGACCCTGTATCGTGACCCTGGGTTGCAAATGAGACTCATGCTGGTCTCATACGTTCTCACCTGGTTCAACAAAAATAAACTTGGAACTTGATATCCGGTCACCAAATTCATAGCGCAGTGCACTAATCACTTTGCTACTGTTCCGCGCGTGTATGTATCTATATGTGTGCGACTGCTTGTCTGCCTGTATGTATAAGTGCCTAAGTGCTTTCACGAGTGAGCATCCACCAAAAAAAAACCACGACTTACAGGGAGATTCTCTGCAGTGACTCCTTTAACGAGATAGCATCTCCCACTCACGACTTCGCCATCCATCTGACACGAGCCTCCATTAATCGGCGGCTTATACATTATTAACGCAGCTACACACACGCACCGTAGGGGCACACACACACAGACATATACGTCCTCGCATACACATGGATGCTAGGGCTAGGAGTGGATGACATGGTCCAAGCAAAATGGGAGCTGATCATGTGTGGTTAAAACCACTACCGATCTGATCCGATCCAGGATGTCGCAGTCTGATCTGGTTCAATGAAGTGGATCCGATCCAAATCGATTGAAAGAGGGGGATATTGGCAGTGGTGTTGATGAGTGTGTTGCGTTTGTTGTTAATCGGTGGTTGTGCACCACTGCCAACACACGAAGCCGGCGTCATCAAATATATTTTTAAAATCGATTGGGGGTCAGATTGTAACTTCCAAGTTTTCTGTTCCACACTACGCAAGACTGCAAGACAAAGAAAAGCAGTAAAGGGCATGCTAACTGCTCCTTTGTTGTTGTTCGTTACATAGTAAGAACACGCGTTTGCCGAGGAACGCAGCTTGTTAATTCTGAGTTTGTAGATGTGCGTCTGGAACGCTCCAAATGACAATCGTTGCGTACTCACTAAGAAGACGCGCACGAGGAAGCCACGCGCCTCGGAACGGATTCTTTTCGACACGGTGACTCTCATGCAGTGCGTATTATCGTCGTCGTCGTCGTATGCGATGTCTTTGTAGACATCCTGTAGCCACCGTACCTTCCACGTGTTCTACATTGAAACAAAACAACGCAATGCCTTTGTGAATCGAATCAAAACGCCTGGGCGTCTGTGAAACTTACTGGGACGTCTGTGGGAAAAAAGAGCTTTATAGCTTATCGGATTCCTCCAGTATAAATAAATATTATGATTCTGAAAAAAATGTATGTATGCGTGCGACCACTGTCGATTCTGTGTACAGTAATAATACCGTACGGGAATGCAATGTATTTACCCCGTGCACCAGACGGAGACTCGGGCGTCATTCTCTGGGAGGCTCCTGCGATGATCGCAATGTTTTGGCCATTTCCATTGTAGAGACTCGTCCAGTTGCATGTGGGACAAACACGGGAGTGCCTGGAGAACGCCGAGAGGCAATTGTTGTTTTAAGAACCCGCTTGCTGTGCTCGCCATATCCTGACCACCTTCACAGGCGCAGTGGGTGTTGATTGGGGGTCTCTGTGTGTGACCCACCAACCCCGAGCTTCATAAAGCTCTCGATCTCGGGCGAACGCGCGCCATCTCTACCGCAGTAAACAATTACAGTCAGCAATCGAGGAGTTGCGACCCGTGCAGCTGTAGATTCGACATTCTCTCACGCCACGCGGTCATCTGCAGTGGTCGAAAGGGGGCTGTTGTAGACGTGGGTGTGCCACAGAACAGCACCAGACGTGCTTACCGCCGCTACTCTCCAGCACGGTCCCTTATCCCTATGCTGAGATGTTTCCGCAGAGGGGAAACGTCCGGCAGCGAACACGACCTGCTTGCAGGAGGAATAGGTTTCGTAGGTTTACATTTCACCCACTGAATCATGCACTTCGTTACTCCATATTTGTTTTGAACAAGTTTTGCCGGCTGGCTTCCTGCCTGGATTCATGTCTGCCTGGCTGGCGCGCACGTGCACGGTACGCGCACGTCATCACGCACATCTGCGTTGAATGCGGTTGACGTCATCACGCACATCTGCGTGATGACGTCGACCGCATTCAACAAGAGTTGAGACGGGTCCGTGCGTGCCGATGTCACCGCGCGCCCGCCCGGTTCACCCGCGCGTTGTGTCCCGCGCGAAGTACGAAAGAGGAGGAAGGGAGAGGAGGGGAGGTGAGCGAGGCAGAGGAGAGAGGAAGAGACCTGGAGGAGAGGAGAGAGAGAGAGAGTAAAAGGGGGTCGCACGGAGAGGAAAGACTTTTGACTTTTAAACAACTTTTATTGCCGCCAGCAGCAAAAGCACTGGAGGCGATTTCAATATGAAACACACAAAGTCACCAGCAACACAAATGAAAATAAACGCTACAAAAGCACCGCGCACAACACAAAAGAAAAGTCACGTGGCTGTGGTGGTCATCGCGCACGCCACGGTGACGAGCAGGCGCTTGAGAAGGTGAACACGAGGGAGAGGAAACGAGAGAGGGAGCAAAACGGAAAGAGAGCGAGGGAAAGTGATAAAGCGGTGATTGGAGGGAGGATTTGGGGGCAGGCAAGATTGAGACGGGACAGGGAGAGGTGGGAATAGGAAGCGGAAGGGTTCGAGGGGAAACAGGGAGATGGGGGGGGGCTGAGATACAGTGGAGGGAGAAGATGAGTGGTAGAAGAGGGAAGAGATGAATAAAGATGCATATCGAAAGAGACAAAGCAAGAAATGGAGATAAATTGGGATATACGGTTTAGAGGAGGCAAGGGAAACACGTGGAGACCGGGCTCTATAAAGTTGTGCTGACTGGCTGGCCTTGCTGGAAGGGACGAACGGACACGTTCAAATTATGTGCGTGTTGCTCGTATAAATATATATTTGTAATCAATATATACATCTAATAGTGGCTGCGGCAGAAACTATAGATTGCACATCATCGGATTCCGAATAAAGAAAACAAACTATTATTGCTCATCAGAACGCGACCTCAGTTACAGTCTGGGTCACATTAGGATCCTTGTCTGGTCTGTTTCCGATGTTTGTTGATTCCAGGAAATGTGAATGAAGGAGGGGGGTGGGGGTCGTTGTGATTGTGAAACTCGCCCATTCGTACGCCCGTAGTGCGCTGTGGTGCGCGCATCTTGTAGCGTTCATGCCTCTGAGCAAATCACCCGGAGCACGCCTTGATTGTGCCACATTTCGATTTAAAGCTTTCGTGACTGCAAGGATTCATCATCTTGGTTCTTTCGGTAAAGTCACGTAGAAGGGAAATAATAAAATAATAAAAATAAAAATACAAAAAATATTTCTCACGACGTTTCGGCCACAACGCAAGACGGCTGCTTGCGTTGTGGCCGAAACGTCGTGAGAATTATTTTATGATGTTTTATTTTTATTATTTCCCTTCTACGTGACTTTACCGAAAGAACCAAGAAGATGTGCCACATCTCACAAGCCAAGCAGGGCTTGAGCCGGGGTAATGTGTGGGACTGGCGACTATCGAGCGCGTAACAGGCATTGTAGATCGTGACATGGGCAGTGGAGCAAAAGCCACCGACGTGAGTGGTGAAGTATGGTTAAAATATTTTTCGATTTAAAGTTTTCGTGACTGCAGGGATTCATCTTCTTGGTTCTTTCAGTAAAGTCACGTAGAATGTAAATAGTAAAAGAACAATAATTATTTTATTATGGTTTATTTTTATTCTTAGGTTTTTTCGGTAAAGTCACGTAGGTAAAAAATTAAAATTAATAAAAGTAAAATTAAAATAAAATCTCCTGTAATCCCTCATTTACTTGATACAGCTGTCGGGCTGTGACGGTTCCACCTGAAGACGGAAGCTTGTGTTGCCTCCGAAACGTCGTGATTTTTATTTTATTTTTTATTTTATTTTTTATTAATTTTAATTTTTAACCTACGTGACTTTACCGAAAAAACCTAAGAATATGAATCCTTGCAGTCACGAAAGCTTCAAATCTAGAATTATTTTTATTTATTTTATTATTTCCCTTCTACGTGACTTTACCGAAAGAACCAAGAAAATGGTTAAAATAGTCCGGACGGCGTGTAGAGGCCCTCATCCAGCAGTGGATTGACAAACACGCTGCACGTGGCATGCATGGCGATGTTCCGTCATAGTGCACGTGCAGGGTGCACGGGGGTCTGCGTGGATGGAGTGAGTGGGGAGCGGAGTGCAGCGGTCAGCGCGCTGCGTGATGAACCCCGTGACCCGAGTTCGATTCCCGCTCACAACCAATAACACAGTGGCGTCTATATCTGAACCGGTCGTGGGCCTCCCCTAGGTTGACTCAGCCTTAAATGGGTTACTTCACACATCTGGTCGCCCACACCCCTCGTGTGTCAGTGCCGGCCTTCGTAGAGGTGCTCGCTATAACAGCACTTGCCCCAAGAGTCTATTAATGCTATACGGGAGATGTTTGTCTTTGTGTGCGCGCGTGCGAGATCATGTGGGGGGAGGAGGAGGTGGTGGTGGTGAGTGCTGTGGAGGAGGAGGAGGCTGCCCCTAGAGCCCCTGAGCGCCTCTGTTTCCATTAAAACCGCAGGAGGGACTCGTCCCTGGGCCACGGCCGAGAGGAGCAGCACACTTTAATTACACCACTCCCCCCCCCTCTCTCTCACACACACCTGTGTACACTCGTGCACATACCCATATACACACGTGCAGCACTCGCCACTCTCCACACACCTGTCAAAAGACAAACTCCCCCCACCTCCTCCTCCTCCCCCCTGTATAGGCTTCAACAGACTGTTGGGGGAAGCGCTGTTTGCGAGCAGCACCTATGAAGGCCGGCACAGCCAATGTTCGTGCTCGTTGAAGTCGACCTCGGGGCGGCCCGGGACCGGTTCAGATATTTGCCACCAATGTTTAGCCGTGAGCGGGAATCGAACTCGACTCGCCGGGTTCATAGCAGCGCAGTGTGCTCACCACTGCGCCACCGCTCCCTCCGACACACACACACACAGCCTGTGTACACATATAGAAATACCTCTTCAGTAAACTGTTGGGGAAAGTGCCGTTTGCCTAATAAGGGTGGGATAGCACACGAAGGGGCTGCTGTGGCCTGAAACCACGCACGGCCGCCTTTGTCTCCCCAGCGTTACACATTTACGTCTGAGCCGATCGACGGTATCCCCAGGAACGGTTCAATATTCGCCACGTTCCGTAAGCAAACTCGAGTCACACACACACACAAAGATAAAGATCCCCCCTATAGCCTTAACAGACTGGAGGGGCAAGTGCTGTTAGCGAGGAGCACCTGTGAAGGCCGGAACGGTACACGAGGGGGGGGTGGGTGGCCAGCACCACGCCAGACCGCCTTTGTCTCCCCAGTGGCAATGTTTACACTACACTACCAAATACACAGATACCCATACACACAACCATAAATACACACAGATACCCATATATACACACACATACACAGTCACATATACACACATAGTCACATATACACACATACACAGTCACATATACACACACACACAGTCACATATACACACACAGTCACACATAGTCACATATACACACATACACAGTCACATATACACATACACAGTCACACACACACACACACAGTCACACACACAGTCAGTCTCAGACACACACAGTCACACACACACACGTGCATAAGAACAAGTGGTTGACCCATTGCACCGCCGCTCCCCATACATTGTCGGGGCGCGCACGCATTCTGCCGTGCACGTAAACACGAACCCAATTCACTCGTAAACTCGCGCACACACCACTCACCAGCCACGACACACCTCACATATTTCACTCACCAAACCACCATCCCTCAATAACCCACCCACTTACAAAACTACTGACCTACTTCCTGACCTACTTCCGATGCCCGCCCACCCACCCATTCACCGCACGCACGCACCTACTCGCACTCCCGTCACTAAATTACCCACACTCACCTCTGCTTCCTCGCCCATCCACTCACCTCTGCTTCTCACCCATTTCACTCGCCTATTCACCCACTCGGAACACTTGACACTGATGCGGGCTGTTATCTGTTCTCGAGTTTAATGAGGCTTTACGCGAGCCGGTCCCTTCTTTATTATTAATAGGGAATTCCATTCTGTTCCTGGGAAGGCAGTCATTCTCACAAACAGCCAAAGGCATGGCTGGCGCTGGGCTTGGCATTTTGCCGACCAATGATGGTCGCGAACAAGAGTGAAGCCAATGTGAATGCAAATCTCGTAGCTGGGCTCAGCCCGAATTAATGTAAACGGCACTTTCATTGATGGGTTTAAAAAATAAGACACGCAGCCGTTTCACCAATTAAAATAACATTTATGTCCATCAGCCTATTGGCCACCTGGGATCAATTTAAAAAAAAAATGCTTGCTTTTCAACATTTCCCGTTTCCCTGAAAAACCAAATCAATTGGCGCATTTGCCCAACTGACAACTTGATTGACTGTCGGGTGGAGGAGGGGTGATCGTATTACACGAGTACCTGGTGTGGTGTTACATATCAGCACTGGAGAGACAAAGGCGGTCCAGCACAGTGTTGGCATCAGACCCCGCCCCCGTGTCTCATGCCGGCCTTCATAGGTGCTCGCTAAAAGCGCTTGCCCTAACAGTCTGTTGACGGCTTTGGGCGGGGGGGGGGGTCTGTGTTTTTGTGTGATGTATAAGTGTATGTCTGTGTAAATCTCTAGGCATGCCGAGGTGTAGGTGTATGGAAACGTGTCTTTGTATACGTGCGCGTGTTTCTCTATCCATCTGTTATTTCCTGCATGTAGCTCATATTGATTGAGTTTGCGTGTCATTAAAGGTGATGCACCGTGTGCGTTGGGGCCAGATGAGGTTGCAAGTCCACCTCTGAGCGATGCCGCAATAGCCCCTCGACCCCCCCCACTGACAGCGAGGCAGTGGCACACGGTAGGCCTGCAAGCCTGGCGCTCGGGAGCGAGGGTTGTTGGATCGCACAGGGATTTGTGAAACAAGCGGGGGACAACGATGTAGAGATATCACACGTGGGTTTGTGAACCTGTTCCGTGTAGAACTTTCAGCGTTGTCCCCCTCGTACGTATGGGGTTTCGCAAGGTAAAACCGGTCTTAACGGTGTCATTCATTTGCCGCCATCTGACTTGAGATATTTCCCCATTGTTACACAGTCGACAAGTCCTTCAGGAAACCGCGGGTACAGCCTCATTGCCATTGCCCTCTGGTCTTCCAGCAGTTGCCGACCTCTGGGTGCCGCCTCTCTTAATGCGAATTTGCAAGTCGGCAAAATGCACAAAAGACGCGAACGAGCATATACTGCAAACAATTTTTTATTTATTATGTTCAATGCGGTGAATTCAAAGTAATAACATTATTTTTTTCAACTCAACTTCCTTGTGGAATCGTATCCTCGATCGTTCTCGTGAGCACAATCTCATGATGTGGTTCTTCATGGCCGCTGCGTTTAAAAACTGGGAGCCCCCAGAACTGGGCTCGGTAGAAGTAATGTGCAATGTGACATTTTATAAATCAGGTTGTTTTCCTGCGTCCGGCCATTGGTGACCAGGGTTGAAGATGGCGAGAGCTGCCATATACGAACCCAGTGGACCAGAGTTCGATTCCCACTCACAGCCAACACCAGTTACGATTATCTGAACCGGTCCTGGGCCTCTCCCCTAGGTCGACTCAGCCTCAAATGAGTACCGAGACAAAGGGGACCGGGCATGGTGCTGGTCACTCACCCCCCACCCTCTCGTGTGCCGTGCCGGCCTTCATAGGTACTCGCTAACAGCACTTGCCCCAACAGTCTGTTGAGGCTATATATATATGTTTACATCAGAGGCAAGATCTGTAGCCAGCTTCTCAGCGGCATTAATGGCCGAGTGTGTCCAAACACGGCCATTGTGAACTTCTCGAGATCAACCCAGACGCAGGGCTCGAACCCAGGATCTCAGTAACGATGTCATTAATTAAGACGATACACAATGGCCATCCATAGGCAATCACACTAACTTTTAGAGAGGTGATGTTTGAATATATTGTTATTGGGATGGCATGAACAGCTCGTCTATGACAGAACTATTGTCTCTATTGCCTTAAAAGGCGACAAACTGATACAGCACTGATGCTTCACATTAATCTGGATATTGAGAATCATATTCTCTTACGAGAGACATGGACTGCACAGCCAAATATATGACTGTCAGCGTGTTTGTGTGTATTTGGGCATGTAGTGTGTATTGGTGTGCAACTGCATGTATGCAAGTCTGTAGGTTTAAGTGTGTATATGTGTGCTTAATTACGTGCATGTGTTTATATACCTATATGTGCATGTATTACACAAACCCGGCGACCTGAGTTCCAATTCCCAGCCACGGCTAACATCAGTAGTGTCTATCCACACCCATCCTGGGTCTCCCCCAAGTCGACTTTGCTTTAAACGACGAGTGCCCCGCACAGTGTGTAAACATCAGCACTGGGGACACACAACGGTGGCCCAATGTGCTGTAGGCCACACCACCCCTTCGTGCGCTGTACCGGCACTCACGGACAGCACTCGCCCCAAAAGTCTGTTAAAAGACTACACGAGGATATTGTTTTTGCGTGCCTCTATACGTGCGTATGTATTTGTGTATGTACAGAATACGCACGTATACAAGTATGTGCATTTAAACGTGCGTGTATGTATGTACACGTGTGCGTACACGGGCTGTCTGTGCATGTACCGGCGTGTGTGTGAATACAACAATGCACTGGAGAACAGCGGGGGCGGCCGTCCCACAGTTCACTGCCGACCGGCCAATCAGAGTAGCCCGGTCCACAGGTAGAAGCACGCGGCGTTCACTAGGGCTTCCAGGTGTGGGTAGAGGTGCTGGGTCAGCACGGACCCACACTCGGCTGCTGCCGAGGGCACAAGGCCTTGCTGCTGCTGCTGAGGCCACTCCCTGAACACAGCCTGCATGCTCTGGGGGAGAACACACAAGGCACACACACAGACAGACAGAGTGAGGAGGGCAGCACACACCCACAGATGGTGACAGACAGTCAGTCAGAGATAAACACACATATATATACAAAGACAAAGATCGTATAACCGTAACAGACTGTTGGCGAAAGTGCTGTTAGCGAGCATCTATGAAGGCCGGCATGACCCATGAGGGGGTGGGTGGCCAACATCACGCCCACCTGCCTTTGTCTCCCTAGCAGTTATATTTACACATCACACCAGGCACTAATTTAAGGCCGAGTCGACCCAAGGGAGGCCCAGATATGTTGCAGATAATCGTCACTGGTGTTGGCTATGAGCGGGAATCGAATTGGGGTCGCCGGGTTTGTAGCACAGCGTGCCAATCGCTACACGACCCCCCACAGAGCGAGGAGTGCAGCGCACACACACACACAGATGGTAACAGGCACTCAGAGATAAACATAGACACACACGGACACGTGGCTAGACTTACATGCAGAAACAGACACCGACAGGCAGAGGCACACGATAGACAACACACAAACAGAAAACACAAATGCCTTGTGATAATTTCCATCTCAAAAACACTTTACAGGTGTTCACTCAAGAGATATACAGTGAGACAGACACAAAGACACAGATGAATACAGAAACAGAGGCATACATGTTGACACACAATCGCAAAACGCTAGACACAGATACAGGCACAGAGCCACACACCGAGAAACAGACACAACAAAGACATATACAGTGAGACAGACACAAACACACAGATGAATACAGAAACAGAGGCATACATGTTGACACACAATCCCACAACGCTAGACACAGATACAGGCACAGAGCCACACACTGAGAAACACACAACAAAGACATATAAAACACAGGTGTGCATTGAGACACACAGCGAGACACAGACGGGCACAGGGAAGACACGGAAACACGGATATTTTAATTAATGCTTTAATGATGAATGGGGAATAAATGAGGTGCTCGGTTTTAGTCTGAAGTCTGGGTCTCTCTCAGGAGGTTCATAATGGCCATGCCGTAGTCACTAGGCTGGCTATGCTGAGGTTTTAGTGTTTGAATCCAAGATTTCGCCACCACAGTACAAACAAAAGCCAACATTGTAACAACTCTGTTTATCACTCCATTTGGCTGAGCCTACCTCTGAGGGTTCAACTTAATTTGCACTTCATCGGATTACCGGCACACGGCAACACCGCTCTTCACGAAGCATCAAGGAGCAGTGCCTATTGCTGGGCTTATACGTACCGATTGAAGGAGGAACACCTATTACAATAAAACCTTATTGAAATGGGCCTGTGGCATCGACTTCTGGGACAGTTCCTTCTCAGGAGACGTTGTTTGCGTTTCCTGCTCCCCGACGATGCCGACGCATGCAAAGGATCAAGGTTCGAGTCCGAGGTTGCTACATTTTCAGATGAGACAGCCTGATCAATACTGACCGTGCGGCAACATTTCATGGCATCTGGGTCGATGATTACTGCTTGTTAAGGGTGGAGGGGTTGGGGGGGGGGAGTGGAGGGTGTGGGAATGATGAAGCTCAATTAATTAAGATGACAGCAACCAACCCTCTATCTTTCCTATCCCTTCCTCCCCCTTCTCTCTCTCTCGGTATACGACAGCTCTGCAATTCCTACAAAAATCTTATTTGACCCCGACAATTCCACTCTGAAGAATAATGGTTTCTGCAGTAACGTTTCAATGGGCAATTCTCCCACGTGAAAATGTCCACTCATTTCACCGACATCGTCATTGAATAGTCATGCAATGGGAATGGGATTATGTTGCGATTCTACTATGAATGTCGCAAAGCCAAAGCTTCATTAAGACCGGAAGGAGGAAGACTTCATCACAATTCTGACAAAATCGCCTAATGAAGTTGGTTGTAATGACCAGCAAAACGTTGTACTCAAATTGTAAATGTTGGGTGTTTACTCTTCAACACACAAGCGGTGTTCTCAAGTAGTAACTAATTGGCACCTTTTGTTTACGTAACAAACGTTAATATTTGGCTGTGTCGGGTGGTGGGTTAGACACATTTATATTCATAATGAATAATATTGGTGTGCGAAAGCCTACGTGTTAAATGAATGAAGCTACCTTCTCCAGCTGTCCAGTATCGACCCGGATTGCCACTGAATCGTCTGGAATGTAATATACGTGTCACTGTCGATTCCACGAGGCTGGTCAGGCCCAACTGAACGCCACGCCAGGGCCCCGCAGAGCCCATGGCCAGTCCACGATTCCATAGATCCCCGTCAAGCATCCAATTTGGTTTCCAAGAATTGGAACGCGATTCCAGGCTAAGAATTGTGACTGGCGCAGCTCTAATATACACTGCAAAGCATACACGTGTGTTTCTCTGCCTGCGCAGGTGCATCATTACACGGAGGGGTGCTCATCTCCATTGGTGGGGCGCGAGAGCTGGTCGTGATAATGTCATTACGATGATGAGGGCCTGCGGATCTTGTCAACAGGGCAAAACCACCGTTGACTTCCAACAAAGCGGTCCCTTCACATTGTCTACCCCACCCACAGACCTGACGATCATGATTATGTTGTTGATCATCTAATTCCACAGACTAAGTATACTCCGAAATGGGATGTGAACTTGAACTTGCGAGACACCCCTGGCCCGATTAAATTGCCAGCGGCAAAGACGATCGCACGCGATGGTTAAATAAAGGATGTTGAGTTACGTAAAGCCATCTCTCTATCTTTCTCTCTTTTCCCCACCTCCCACCCTTCCTCACTTTAATAAAATGCCTGCAGCACTCCTTGTTTGACTGGTCTAATCTGTATTTATTTTGTAAAATAAATAAACAATATCGAATGCTTCTAGGAAACAGTGGCACTGATGATTTACTGTGAAATGCGAACACATACGATGAAGACAAGGATCCCCCCGTATAGCCCTTAACAGACTGTTGGGGCGTTAGCGAGCACCTATGAAGCCCAGCACAATACACGAAGGGGTGGGTGGCCAACACCACGCCCGGCTGCCTTTGTCTCCCCGGTGGCGATGTTTACACACCACACCAGGTACTCATTTTTTAGGCCGATTCACACACGGACATTTACTTGTGACATTTTATACAAAGACACATTCACATTCAAAACACACGTAGGTGTGTATAAGTAAATATCGTTGATCCAACCGCACCATCGCTTCCTTCCTCTTGACAAATCCCTCAAGTGCTGCAGAGTCAACAACTGACAACATTAGGTCTGTTCTTAGTCTCATCAACACAACCTGGCGGCTTTAGCTATTCCTATTGTGTTCACCCTTGCGATCATTTACCTTCAAGGTCTACACCATGGTCACCAACCTGGCAGGTGCCACAACAATGTCCGTCTCGATATCCTGCCCTCCTTTTCAATGAACACTTGACCCACCCCTCACAAACTCCTCTTCTTGATGACATCTACAATATCTTCGTGTTACATTCCCCAACTTGGAAGTTGCTTAACCCCATCCTTACATTAAAATTCAGAGTATCCTCTACACACTCCTGTATTCAAATGACAAGATCTCATCGAGTTTGTATTATTTCACCAGTCAAAGAGCTGGACTAAAAAATAGACGTTATTTTTAACACCTTAACAGACATTTCCTGCAACTACAGTTTACCTTGATTTGAAGCTTTCTAACTACGTGACTTTACCGAAAGAACCAAAGAGTATAAAGTTTACCTCTATATTCATTTAAGGTGGTTTATGGAATCGATGGAAAATGTTCCCTGATAATGTAAATATAATCTCAACTTCCTTCTCACCATCGCCATTATTATGCATATTAATACCGCATCAAAGCCATCTGGTACCTTAACACAGAGACAAAGATCCCCCACATATCCTTAACGGACTTTTGGGGCAGGTAATCTTAGGGAGCACCTACGAAGGCCGGCAGGGTGCCGTGGTGACGAGATGTTAACTACCTTGGCTGGTTTACAGAAGGCACATGAAGTGGTAGGTGGCATTAACCACGCCTGGTCGCGTTCGTCTCCTTAGTGGCGATATTTATACACCACACTAGGTACCCATTTGAGGCCGAGTCAACCTAGGGGAGGCCAAGGACCGGTTCAGATAATCGTTACTGGTGTTGGCTGTGAGTGAGAATGAAACTTAAGTCACCAGGTTTGAAGTGCAGTGCGCTAACCGCTGCACTACCACTCCCCACACACGCACACATAAACACAACTGTATACTACATTTTTTAAAAATCTTGACACATTTTCACTAATAAATGTTTGTTCAAATGTATACTCGCCGAAGTCAAAATGTCTCGCCACCGAAATGAGCAACACAGTATTACACTCATCTTTTTCTGTTGCTCTGAGCCAGCAACGGAAATTTCACGTTCCTACAGCGGGTGCCATTGAAGTAATTGCATTTACTACCAAATAAAACCACCGATGTAAAATAATTATAGCAAACGATCAAATAACTTAATAAAGTCGAACACGAAGATGGACTCAAGGGATGGATGAACACAACAAGCCATGAACAACGAGCTCGGTAAACGAATGGAGATATCTATTGGAGAGACAATTGGAAAACACATCAGAGGATACATAGCGAGGGCAATTGTGTAGGGCAGAAAACAATTAAATAAAGTGGCGAGCGAGAGCATTTTGGGAGCGATTTTGGGAAAACTAAACCTGACGATGAAAAGCAACGCACCGATGTGCCTACAGCAGAATGTTTGTCATCTGTGTGTATTACCTGCCGTGAAATATTGGTCAGAATAATGCACGCCGACATAGAAGATGGAGCAAAAGCAGAAGAGTGCAAAAAGACATATGGAGAGATGCATGCTTGGATTTTTGACAGAGACAGGAGGATGAGAGAACAAAAGACAGTTAACGACATCATTCTGGCCTCACAGAAAAATGGGTTTCGGAAGGACATGGTGCTAAAAAAGAGTTCATGGTTGGAGGATGAAACCAATGACAGAATCGCAACGAAAGGAGAGAAGACGCCTGGCAGAACGTCCACCGTGGGCACGAGATCAGCTCCGATGAGCACGATTGGCTACGTACGTTGCGAAAGAAGTGCAAAGTGCGTATATACGGCTTGTGTGCAGCAGCAGCTAAGAAACGGAATGCTGCATTGCATGATCGGGAGGAATGGTGACGGTTTGGGGAGGCCTTCGTCCAAGCAGTGCATACAAAATGGTGGCGAATCAATGATCCAGCAGCGGCACACAAAAATAAAGATGAATGATAACAGTGGCAGCCAGTTCCTGCACCGCACAACAAAATTCTTGTTTCCCACAAAACGGTGCTTATTTTACAGACCTGGCAAGGATAATGATTACCATTATAATTATGATTAACCACCGACATGTAAACGAATACACCTACATGCATTATGCACACACACACACGTACTGTATATACATACGAACTTGACTCACTGTGTGGTTGTTGTGAAGATCAACATGAACGAGCAGACAGCAGTCTGGGAACTTCTGATTCAATACCGCCTGAAATACAGAACAGGAGACCAGGATTAGCATCATGTATGTATGTAGAATTTTTTTCGCACAGTACATAGCCAACTATGCTAATCGTATGTGCAGGTGAAGGAAATACTGAAAAATAAGCACTTAAAGAAATGTTTCAATCTAGACGATTTAAAAGTGCATAGCTCCTAGTGTCTTCCTAATATTGGAAAGAAGAGCGTTCCAGACGGCCGCAGAAGCCCATCTGAAAGTGCACGATGCAGCGTTTGACCCACGCCCCTCCGCAAAAGCAGTGAATGCGCTACGGATAGGCCATGTCACCACGTCAAACTGCTAGGCCATGCCACATGTCACCAGCCCCAGTCTTGATTGAGACTCGGATACAGGAGTTTCAGGATCAGAGTTGATTGAGATTTGACTCCAAGAGACCAGGCATGGAATGGGGGCAGCTATGTTGTGAGGAGGTAGGTGGTACGGATTTAGGATGGCTGTGTGCATATATGCCGGTGGGTGGTGGAAAAGCAGGTTAAAAATGTTTTTCGTATCATCTTTATCATGAGCACCGTCGTATAACAGAAAAACATACAACAAACTAAATGTTTGGCTAATGTCACTTTATCGGAGTAGGGGACAGAGCGAATGTTAGCACGATATATTTTATTTATATTTTAATATGGAATGTGTCCTGTTATCAGGCGGCAAAAATCAGGAACGTGGAGAGATTTTGTTGACTTGCCCCTTGTACACCGTTGTCATATGCAGTCCCTTAATTATATTTACTTTTATCATTGCTGTGGGTAGGTGTGTGTGTGTGAAGGTCAGATTCTAGCTAGGTCGGTAAGTATTTAAGTATACGATTGCATAAATATATGTATGGAGGAGGTGTGTAGAAGCGTATGTGTATTTGTAGGGGGAGTATTTGTGCCGTGTGACTGTGTGCATGTGCGGATACGGGAGTAATTGTGGTTAGCGCGCTGCACTATGAATCCGGCGACTTGAGTACGATTCTCGCTCATAGCCACCACAAACAGTGACGATTATCTAAATCGGTCCTGGGCCTCCCTTCTGTCGACTTAGCCTTAAACGAGTACCTGGTGTGATGTGTAAACATCGCCACTGGGGAGACAAAGGTGGCCAGGCGTGGTGCTGGCTGATCACCCTCTTGTGTGCCGCGTTGGCCTCCATAGGTGCTCGCTAACAGCACTTGCCCCAACAGTATGTTAAAGGCTATATGGGGATCTTTGTCTTTTTTGCGCGTGTGTGTGTGTGTGTCTGGAGGATGTACCAGGTACTGAACGCTGCCGTCAGCATTGTTGAAGAGGCGACAGTTGTGAGAGAACCTGCCCTGGAGCAAGCGGATGAGACCCTGGTACCAGGATGGAGCCAGGGTCTCAAAGAACTCCTGGGACAAAACACATAAACAATGGCGCAAGGTCAGGGTCAAAGTGTTAACACGTCACTATCAGGGGTAGTGTGTCACTGTTAAAGTGGTACTTCAAGAATTAAAGTGTCACTATCAGGAGTGAATGTGTCACTATCAGGGTTTATGTGTCACTATCACGGTGAACGTGTCGACTGAGTGTCAATGACCAACACGGCCACTCACTGTTACCGTATAGCAATGATTGTGTTACAGAGAATGTCACCAAGTGTGCCAGTTTATTTGATTGAGTGGCGTTGATTGGGTCACCGTTCCACTGTGTGTGCCACCGACTGTCACCGAGCGTGTCACCACCGACTGCGTCACTGAGTATGCGTGGGTATTGTTGAGCGTGTCAATGAGCGTGTCACTGTGTGCCACCGAGTGCCGTCAGCGAGCTTGTGACGAGCGAGCGTGTCACTGTGCGTACGAGTCGTGTGTCGAGCTGCTTGAGCGGCCTGCAGCTCACGGCCTCCACGAGCTCCCTGAGCTCCGCCTGGCTCAGGGGGGCCAGGGCTCGCAGCGGCAGCGAGAGGTCTCCCCCCCCCACCGCCACCGCCGCCGCCGCCGACCCCCCACCGCCACTCCCGCCCCCGGCTCCCCCACCATCTCCCGCTCCACCCAGCGCTCCACCCCCACTGCTGCCACACACAAACACACACACACACGCGGCGGGGCAAGAGGTCAGTCTGTGTGTGTGTATATATTTTATATATATAAATTATGTTAGGACCTGCATCTTTACCTCATTGGTCAAGGCCTGCTGTATCATCAGGAGGCCAGGCGTTAGGTCATTCTATGCCTCCCGGGTCCCTGACCCCCTGCTCATGATCATTAGAGACTTACACGATGGTAGGCAGGCCTGGGTAACGCGACATGACAGGAGCTAGAGCCTTTCCCCTGGAGCTCAGATTGTGACAGAGGCACGCCCCTGGCTCCTCGGCTATTTAATATTGTTGATATGGTTACAATGTTCGACGACAAAAGGCTACAAAAATACGAGGGTACTTGTGTTACGGAGCACAGAACACTCCGTCTCCTCTCCTTCCATGAGTGTGTATGGATGTATATATGACCGCGTGCGTATTTGTGAGTTTTCATGTCCCGATGTGTTTATGTGTGTCTGTATATGGGAAGTGCTAGTGTAGCGGTCAGCACACTGCATTGCCTGACGTGGGCCTTCCCTATATGTTACATTGAGTATCTAGCGCAGTGTGAGAACATCAGCACTGGGGAGTCAAATGTATCTGCGAGTGAAACTGGCTCACACTACCTACCGATGCGCCACGCTGGCGTTAACCGGGGCTCGCAAACAGCAGTTGCCTCTATGGTCTTTGCGTGTGCTGGAGGCATTTAAAAAGGTCCGTGGTCTAAAGGAAGCAGTAAAATAGTTCAGCCAAGCACCGTCTTATTCAAACTATGAGCTAAATAATTTGTATTTGACCAGTTAAAGCACACCGAGCTATATCACTCTTTTTCAGAAGCAACCTGGCCACAAGTGATAGCTCAACGAAGTGGCTTATCGTGTGGAAATTTATATCAGCCAAATAATCTAAATACACGTTTCTCAACGTGAAGGAAAGAAAATATAAGACCCAGAAAAGTTACCACACGATCACAGGGAGAGAGAGACATGCATACTCCAAATATACAGCAGCCGTAAGGGTGGGTACCGACCCCACAACCTCCTGCATACCAGGTGAGGTAGTTAACATCCCGCCATCGCAGCACCAAAACTACAACCTCCAAACCCACCCCCCGCCCCAGCCACGGCGTTCTCACTTGGCCAGCGACGAAGACGCCGACGTCAACGTTGCTGCCGAGGGAGATGCCATCGGCGGTGCCGGGGCCGCGTAGGCTTCGGAAGTGGAGTCGGCCGCCAGGAGCAGCCTCTGCCACAGCGAGTCCCGGCGGCACTGGGAGCGTGCCAGGGCGACCACCGAGCGGATCCTCGCGAGCGCCGACTCCTTCTCGCTGGCGAGGAGTGGGAAGAGCGGGAGGTGCGGCGGGGAAGACGAGGTGGAGGAAGAGGATGGGGATGTGGAGGAGGGGGGCAGTGGCAACTGCACGGCACGCGGGAGGGGAGGGAAATCGACTTTGAATGGTGTTGCTGGTCGTGGTAGTTTTGTTGATGGTGACGGAGGTGGTGGTAATGGTGAAGGCGACTGTTGATGTTGACATTAGCGATTACGACGGTGGTGTACACACACACACACACAATACCCCATTCAGCCTCATTAACGACGATAACAAATGCTGTTTGCGAACCCTAATTGCATAGCACAGTGGACGAACCAAAACGTCACTGCTCCCCATTACACACTCACTGGCAGTTCCCTGCTGTTCTTCTGCGCGTGCTGTTCGCGGGGCCCTGCTGTCACCTCTGCTGCTCCATCCGTGCGCCTCAACAGCTGCTGCAGCAGAAGGGGGCACGCCTCTGACCTCTGCTGCTGCTGTTGCTCCTTCATGTTCTCCTGCTGCAGCTGACGATCGTCGTCATCATCATTGTCATGCAGCTGTTGTTGTGTCAACTGTTGAGGCACTTGTTGCTCCTGCTGTTCCTGCTGCAGCTGTTGCAATTGTTTCATCTTCGCATGCTGCTGCTGCTGTCCATCGAGTTTTTGCTGCTGCTGCTGGTCCTTCAGCTGCTGCTGCTGCTGCTGCTGCTGCTCAGGGCGGTAGGAGCGGGGGAGCTTGCGGAAACGACTCATGTCGGCCGTGAGGCGCGGGAACAGCTCGCGGCAGCTCGTCATGACCAGGCAGTAGAGCAGCCTGAGACACCAGCAGGCCCGGGGGGGGGGGGGGGGGGGTGTTATAGCGGGAGAGCGAATGAGTAGAAATGAGTGGTTTAGTCATTAAAACACATCATTTGGTGATGTTGCTTCTGCTGCGTGTTGGCAGTGGTGCACAAGCAGAGTTAACACCAAAACGGCAACACAATCATCTTAAACACTGTGGCCTTGAAATTAAACATATATACATAGCGAAGTTGCAGGAAAAGGGAACCGAGAGTGTGCTGGTGAGTAGGCGAGCGAGTGGTTGAGCGAATGAGTAGATGGTTGAGTGAGTGACGTGGTAACTGACAGTGTGCGGGTGAGTAGGCGAGCGAGTGGTTGAGTGAATGAGTAGATGGTTGAGTGAGTGACGTGGTAACTGACAGTGTGCGGGTGAGTAGGCGAGCGAGTGGTTGAGTGAATGAGTAGATGGTTGAGTGAGTGACGTGGTAACTGACAGTGTGCGGGTGAGTAGGCGAGTGAGTGGTTGAGTGAATGAGTAGATGGTTGAGTGAGTGACGTGGTAACTGACAGTGTGCGGGTGAGTAGGCGAGCGAGTGATTGAGTGAATGAGTAGATGGTTGAGTGAGTGACGTGGTAACTGACAGTGTGCGGGTGAGTAGGCGAGCGAGTGGTTGAGCGAATGAGTAGATGGTTGAGTGAACTGGTGAGTTGAATGCATTTGCCCATTCAATACTTCAGATCTGAATGCTTCTGCTGCTGCTGTGGCTCAGGCTGCTGCTGCTGCTCCTGCTCATATTGAGTGTACAGGCTCGAGGTGTCTTGCCTCACGATCAGCGAGACATCAAAGTCATCAAAATGACGAACGCCATCGGCATCCTTATAGGAGCCCGACCTGATCACATGGCATATGAACATGTAAACACATATGATGGTACGAAGACAAACAAACACAATAAACACTGTACATGTATGTTGAACTTCTTTAACACTGGATGCAGCAAACCGTGCGAATCAGGGTGTCGGGGTGCCAATATCAATGGTGAGTGATATCTGAATCGGTCATGGGCAACTCCCCCCTTCATCAAGCTGCAGAGACTGATGATTTTTGCTTAACTTAGGAGGAAATTGGAGATGGAGAAAACACAAGGGATGACGCTTAAAGAGACCGCACAAATGGGTTCCCAACCCACTTGTTGTACTGTCATTTCGTCACATGACACAAAAGTGGGTTTCGGGATTTCAAGTAGACTGGATTGCAGGCATCATGCACCGCCACACCCTGGCTGAAAGACCGGACAAGTGGGGTTTTTAATTTCTCGTCGTTTATGTCGACATTGACATCTATCCGGTGAAGGTTATTGCTCCTTTAACGCCCTCGACTCCCAGGCACGCGTCCAGTCTCCCAACCGGCAGAATGCCGTTGATTGTTCAGTTTTCATCTGCAACTTATCGTGATGGACTGTTTTTGTCTTGGTGTGGTTTGGGCCTGTTCTTGCTGTCGTTTCGCTACCTTGCCCAAGTTTGGGAATTGACGTACTTATGCAATTTGAATTTATATACTTAATCTATTTTACTTATTTAGTGATTTGCTTACCTCTCCGATACTTTGCCCGACTATTGTGTTATTGTATTAATTGTTGTTGTAACTTCCCGTCCTGCCCCGACTGAACATCTGTGAAAAAGAGCTTCATAGCTCATAGGATCTTCCCATTATACAGAAATATTCTGATTATGCACATCCAGACCACTCATACCACCACAGCCTCACTCTAGATCAATGTTCTTCACTAATCTTCAGAGAGCGGCCACTTTCGCCGAAACGTCTCCATCAGTGCGAGGGCCTCTACACATTTGAAACCAATGGGTTTGACAGCATCACGACGAGGCCGTTTACACATTTGTGTGTTGCCGGAGTGCCGCACGTCAGAGACCGCACTAACAGGCCAACAGGGGCCGCCAGTGGCCCGCGGGCCTTGCAATGAAGAACACTGCTCTATATATACACCATCAGCACCGGGACCCGGCACCAGGCAACGGGGCCACCACCACCTCCTCCCTAACCTCCTCCTGCCCCCCCCAGCACCTGGTGGAGAGAGCGACGAGGGCGAACTCGAGGGCCAGGCCTCCCGGGGAGCAAGGCCCGGGGCCGCTCTCCATGGTGAGTGGCTTCAAGCCGTAGGTGTGAGCATGCTCCACCATGTAGGCGTAGAGCTGGGGGGCGGGCGTGCCCCCCACGCTAAGCTCCAGCTCACCTGCATGCAGGAAATGAGAGGTGGAGGGGGGCATGGGGGTCATGAGGTATGAAGCAGTGAATATAGTAGTATCATAATCATCATCATCAGCAGAATCAATATTAGCAGTAGCGGCAAGAGTGGAGTTGGAATTATCACAGGAGTAACAGAATAATTATCACCATCTTCGTCAATCCCCGTGTCCATCCCCATGTCTGCCTTGCCACCACATGCCCTCCATGTGCTTCTACGCGCCTTTCCGTGTTGTCTGTGCCTCTCAATGCCTCTCTGTACCACCCCCCCAGCCTCTTCATGTCTTTGCTCGTTCTCCATGTCCCTTTCTTCACCTTCCCGCTACCCTTTACCTCACCATGACCCCCTCACCCATACCAACCCGTAACTCTCCACACGTCACCCCGCCTATCTCTCCTTGCCTCTCCCTTTTCTCACCAGTTGCCCTCCCGTCTTCCTGGTTGCCGCCCTCACCTGTGAGCAGGTGGTTCCGCCCGTACTTGGGGGCGCTGCGATGGGCGCGTGCGAACCGGTGCAGGAAAGCTCCCAGGGCGTACGAGCGCGGGAACGTGAGCTGGCGGCCGAGCAGGTAGTGGTGAGCGACGCGCAGGTGGAAGTCATGGCTGAACGAGTGCACGTGCATCAGATCGCGAACGCGCTCGCACTCCTCCGTGAACAGCATCGACAGCTGTCGCACCAACGGCGGCGGCATGAACGAGGGAACGAATAACAGGCCAACACAGGGCAGCAAGCAAGGTAACGAGCGAGAGCGAAACACAGGGCAAACAAGATGACCAATGACAGCCAAGCACAAACCAAACGCAAGAAGGATTGATAGTGGAACAGAGAAATTGCAGAATGAACGGCAGTCAACCACACAGCGCGTACGGTAATAAGAGACGATTGACATGCAAAGAGGAAACAATTGAAATCATTGAAAAGTGACAACGTGCCAGCAACAATTCACCAAACAAGACAAAATTAAAGCAAAGCAACAAAAACAACGTTTAAACAACAAGCACAGCAAATCAAACAGCAATTCCACAAGAGCAGTCAAAAAAAACAACATAGCAACAAGACGGGGCAAGACCGGTGGTGGGGAAACGTTTGACACACACGCGCATACACACACACACAAAACACACGCATTAGAGAACATCATTGACAGTACAAAACCTACTGCTTTATATATGACTGTCAACAGTGTGTAAATGTGTTCAAGTGATTGCGTATGTGTGTGTGCATTCACGTATTAAAGTGTGCGAGTGTTTTTAACTACGTGTTAAATGGGTGTAAAAAGTATGTTTGTACATGTGTCCCGAGCATTGAACTGAACGGAGATTAACATAACCACAAACATCATTGCAACACCATTCCCATCGTCTCTATCAACACCACCAAACCACGATCATTCACCACAATATTCGAGGTTATTGCATTTACACTATCACAATCAAGCCCATTCACATCATGACCGTTGATAAACCCCATCAGGACCGACACCAGCACAATAAATGATCAACAACATCACCACCATCACCATTTAAATGAAGCAGATTAGCACCATTGTTAATCGTCCAGGAGCATCAACAGTGAACATGACGTTGACAACAGCAAGGAAAAAATGCCGAAGACAGCGGTAGGCAACAGGAGGCAGACGACAGCGCGGAAATAACGCTAGTAACAGCAAAGAAGCACAGGGACAGCGCAAGTTTCAGTTGCGTAAAAGGAAACAGCAGAAGAATCACCACCTAGAGAGCCCATACACCCCTTTTATTGAACCCTGGCAGTAAATCCTGAACAAAAAGTTGACAACAGAACCCTACGAAGCTCAGAGGAAGTTGCTATCAAAAACAGACACCGGTCTTTTCTTTAGTAGCCATACACCTAGTCGATGTGCCCCAGTCGGTCTCACACATGTTCTGATGTTTCTTTATTGAGAAGAATAAACAGAAAGACAAACTCGACTTGACTGCACCGCCTAGCGATGTCCCTCCCAAATACTTTAAGACAAGGGTAATGTGGTCACATCACTAACTCACATTTCACATTCACTATGTTGTTTTCCATCGTTTGCCAAGCGGCAAGTTCATGACATGGCCCAAGCACGTGTCCATAAGAAAATAACTCGGTGTTTGGGGTGCAAATTTCTTAAAATATTTTTTTAGCCTGATGAATTTAGTGTGCGTACATCCGAAACAAAAGTGCCTAAGTTGGGCTCAGATTCTGAAGACGCTTGTACCTGGAGGCTGGCTTCATCAGTTCATAACGACTGAAAGTTATTGATAAACTACAATCGTGGATGACTTGCCCCGTGTTTATTTTCTCGCGTCATCTTCTTTATAAGAACAGTCCTGCGGCTGGGCAAAAAAAATATCAGCACTTTACAGAGGCTGGGAGCGGCGAGTTGTCTCTAGATAAACATGTGGCGATGGAAAAGTCTGTGTCCCGATATAGAAAGCAATGAACGACCTTGATGAAACTCTTCTGCGCATCTACATGGTCCACTTACAAGTGCAATGCACTTGGGTCCAGCGATGTTCCTGCCTGGAAGACCTCATGGCGTTACTCTACAAACCGCTCATTGACAGCCGATTTTACTGAATTGCCACTCGAAATCCACCGTCCCCGCACGCGATTCTTCAACTGTATAAATGTGGAAGGTCTGGAGACGGTTTTCTGAATTTTCTCCAGAATTCTTCGACTTGTCTCCGATTTTTCTCCACGTTTCTCCGCAGAATTATTTTAAGCTCCTCCACGGTACGTGATTGAAGGCTCCCGTCAACAAGTGGCAGAATTAATCTGTCACCAAGAAGTTTGGTGAAATGTATACAATTATTCATGTAAACACTGCTCTTTGGTTATTTCGGTAAAGTCACGTAGGCATAAAATAAAATACAATTATTCACTGCTTTATGTAGCCCCACTCCTGTGTCATGTCATCTACTTTTCCATCACCCTTCGTGGCCCAATATTGAATTGGCGCTGGTTAATTTTCCCTCAATGATTGACCAAATGAGCTGGCAGTGGAGGGGAATCACGTTGAGGGGCCTTGGCTCTACCATCTGCGAATTTAGAGGGCTGTGATATTCTAAAAGATTGGAAGGTTTTGAAAAAAGTTATAACAAAAATCATGGAGGAATTTCATGAGAGGAAGCATTGAAGAAATGGCGAAAATGAAGAAGGCAGAAAGATAAGTTGCAAATATTAATTTTAAGGTTGTGCATAATAACTGTTAAATATCATGATGCCTATATGATAATGAATGTGTTTATAACATCAATGTTACAGATGATGATAGTGATTTCCTGATGTTGATATTGCTGTGATGCTGTTGATGATGTAGTTTAGTTTGCCGATGTCACCAATTTTGATTTAAAGCTTTCGTGACTACAGGGATTCATATTCTTGGTTTTTTCGGTAAAGTCACGTAGAAGGGACATAATAAAATAATACAAATAAAACATAATAAAATAAAACTTCTCACGACGTTTCAGCCACAACACAAGCAATCATCATCAGGTGTGAAATCCACAGCAATTTTTCTTGCTGTGGATTTCACACCTGATGATGATTGCTTGTGTTGCAGTCGAAACGTCGTGAGAATTTTATTGTTTTATATTTTTATTATTTTATTATTTCCGTTCTACGTGACTTTACCGAAAGAACCAAGAATATGATGTCACTGATGTTGAAACTGGGTGATGAAGATGATTTGGTTATACTGTTGACAACAATACTGCAAATGATCTGGTTATTTTTACGTTCATGAGTATGCTATTTTCGATTAATATTAGGATGTTAATGTATACGATGCTGCTGAAAATTATGCTGATGTAGATGACAAAAATATGAATAATATGATGTATTGGTATATAGAAATTCTGCCATAACCCACTGCCAGCAGGTGACATACCGCAGATTCTGATATTGTGCTCCCTTCCACATAATGTTTCATACGCGCTTTCAATCCTATGAAACCCTATCGGGGGGGGGAAGAACAGCAAACATGACAATATACTCACACACACAAATACATCAGCAACAACATAACAAAATCACATCATGCAGTACAAAACATTTATCCTGTACAAGTTAGCAACAACAGGGAGTTGAGTCAGACATTTTTTTGTTGGTTTAAAAAAAATACCCAGTTCTCCTGAGGTCTGAATTAATACTCCCGATTCTGAAACTCGGTCTCAATCAAGACTGATATTGAAATCCAATGTTACGGAGGAGCCGAGTCCGAGTTGTATTCTGATAGTGGACAGGGGGCTGTGGTGTTACGAGTGATCTGGATGTGCGACTGCGTTGTCACCTGTGGGTTGAGAGACTGCCCGACTGGGAATCGAGAACATTCGAGAGCGAATTGCTTCACCGTGAAGAAATGTCTCTGTGGAGAAAAAAAAACCAACAGATTAAAGACCTTAGCCTTCGTCCAATCTTTGAACCAAGTGTGGCAGTGCATGCCTGCAATCCAGTACTTTCAAAATGAGGGTGGGTGGGTGGATCACGAGATTTATGAAACTCTCAAACCTGCTTTCGGGTGCAAAGTAGATGTGAGATGAGAGCAGTAAGTGGGTTCAAGAATTCGCCTGTGTGGACCTAGGTGTGTGGGCTTTCTTCAGGTTCTGTACTCCAGTTTCCTCACATGAAGCGAAAGACTCAATGAAAAGAAACTAACCAAACATTCCAATGCAAGACCCATCCGCAACAAGAGTTGACTCATCGTTCGCATGAGTCTAATAATGGTGGTCACCCATCTCCATTGGTGGCAGTGAGCCAGTGATGGGAATTACACATAACCATGTCAGTGGTCGGGCACTTCAAATTCCGGTCAATGTTGACGTGCCACAAAGCGATACTCATTTCACTGATGCCCAAAGAGATGATGAAGATCCTGATGATGCTACTAAGGATGATGTTGATGTTGCGATACATGGATCACTCAACCGATAACCAGGATTGTACATTCTGTGCCCCTACTGCAGCGACACCCAGAGGGGGACCCTACTTTTTGTTTGAGCTAAAAAAACTCTCAAGAGCTTGCGCCTTAGTCTGGTGTTACGATTCCTCGGGCGTTGCATTATTGAGCTTGTGGTTCGTGGCCAACTCACAATCGGATGGTTGGCAGGTAAAGTTTCAATTGGAGGAGGGGGAAGGGGTCAATTCAGGCCATAATCATTACAAAGATTACACTATGTAACACAATTTTTGTTCCTGGGTAGTAAGTGTTATTTCATAATTGCTTATGCCTAAAAAGTATAGAAAATGTCTATTTTTCCCCACAAACGTTGCTTTTGTGACCAGGACAATGATATTTAGAAATGTACCTATTTCAGTGAGAAAACAGGCGAATTTGTGTCTTTTCTTCACATAAAGTCAGAAAAAAACAACATATGAATCAAAATTAACATGTATTTATACTAAAGTAATACAAAAATGACTACAAAAGATTTATAAGCGAGTATTTTTTCGAGATTTACGATTATACTGTAAATCACTTTCACGAATCAGCCCCCAAATGTTGTCTCCCATCATGTTCTCGTTATACTGCCCTTGGTAGCGACGTTCAACATCCAGTACATCCTGGTGGAAGCGCTCGCCTTGCTCCTCCGAGTACGCTCCCATGTTCTCCTTGAAGTTATCAAGATGAGCATCAAGAATATGGACTTTGAGGGACATCCTACAGCCCATTGTGCCGTAGTTCTTTACCAGAGTCTCAACCAGCTCCACATAGTTTGACCTTGTGATTGCCCAGGAAGCCACGAACCACTGCGACAAAGCTGTTCCAAGCCGCTTTCTCCTTACTAGTGAGCTTCTTGGGGAATTCATTGCACTCCAGGATCTTTTTTGTCTGTGGTCCGACGAAGACACCGGCTTTGACCTTTGCCTCAGACAGCTTAGGGAAGAAGTCTTGAAGGTACTTGAAGGCTGCCGATTCCTTATCTACAGCTCTAACAAATTGTTTCATAAGGCCCGATTTGATGTGCAGTGGTGGCATCAGCACCTTCTGGGGGTCCACCAGTGGCTCCCACTTGACGTTTTTCCACCCCACAGAGAACTCGGTCCGCTGTGGCCAGTCCCGCCTGTGGTAGTGCGCCTTGGTGTCTAAATCGTTTGTAGTAATTTGTATTACTTTAGTATAAATACACGTACATTTTTATTTATGTTTTTTTTTTCTGACTTTATGTTAACGAAAACACATAAATTCGCCCGTTTTCTCATTGAAAATAGGTAAATTTCAAAATATCACTGTCCTGGTCACAAAAGCAAAATTTGTGGGTAATAATAGCTATTTCCTGTACTTTTGAGGCATAAGCAATTAGGAAATAACACTTACTACCCAGGAACAAAAAGAGAAAAAAATTTGTTCCACATCATCAATACCAGCAGCAGCAACATGGCGATCATCAGCACCACCATTGTGGTCGTCAGTCGTCGCAGCTGCAACAATCTTCACCAGCAGCAAATATCGCCCAGCCTCAATAAAATTAGTCACACCGCTTTAAGGGAAGTCAACTGCAGTCGACCTACGGAGAGATTGGCTCCTGCCAGGAGAACGTTAAATTTGCACTTTTCTCAGAGCCACCAAACAGAGATCAGCACTGTGCTCATTTTCACAGGGAGAGTCCTTGACTTTATCTTGATTTATAAAGAAGCCCAATTTGTGTGCAAGATTTCGTTTGGCCGAAAGAGCCCGCGCGCACAGCGAGAAGGCGTAAATTAATCATGAATAAGCTGGGAGGTACGGAGCTCACAGTGAGGGATGGCTGTTTATTATTTATGGCCGTGGGTTGGGTTAGGGTGGAGGGGCATGGATGGGTAAGTGAATGAGTGAATCGGTGAGCGTGCGAGTGGGTTGAGTGAGCAAGTTTGGTAAATGTGCGAGTCAATCGGAAGGGGCAAGTTTGTGAGTGAGGATTGGCAGTGTGGGATGGTGGCGAGTGAGGGAGTAAGGTGGGCGAATGAGTCTTTGTATGTTAATGTGCGGGTGAGCTTTAAGTGAGCGAGCGAGACGGTGAGTGGATAAGTGGTGTGTTAACCAGTATTTTTTGTGAGTAAATAAGTATTTCTAGATTTGAAGCTTTCGTGACTGCAAGGAATCATATTCTTAGGTTTTTTCGGTAAAGTCACGTAGGTAAAACATCAAAATTAATGAAAATAAAATAAAAACAAAAATCACGACGTTTCGGAGGCAACACAAGTCTCCGTCATCAGGTGGGACCGTCACAGCTACGTGACTTTACCGAAAAAACCTAAGAATATAAATAAGTGAGCTTGTGAGTGAGTACTGTGAGTGACAAAGAAAATATATATTGGTACAACAATGATTTTTAAAAAGTCATTGTCAATCCGCTGATGAATGGCTCCCCATGCCGTTGTTCACGGGGTTGTTTGACCATACTTAACCACAGAGCTAAGTGCTCTGTGGCGAGGGACATCACAGGAATGGTTAAGAATGTAACTCCGCACCACAACATGGAATCGAACTTAGGTTGCTGGGTTCATAATGGCGGTTGCGTGCATTACTGCATCATCGCTCCCCGTATATCGGTATCCTTACACGTATATATTAATGTGTGTGCGATCGCATGTATATACAGGAAAACATTGTCAAATGCGGGAATTACGTTCCTGGAAAATGCTGTTGGGCAAAACCGCTCTTGACAAATAACAGACCTTACGGGAAAAATATGGTTGTGTTCCTGGGTCCAAAATGATCACCCCCCCCCTCCCCTCTTTGTTTAACTAATTCTACATGATTTCCACCATTGAGCTACACTCCATTTGGTATGTATTGTGTACACTCCTTCAAATTCACCTCTACACGCAAAGCCTCCTTCTCCATTACTCACTTCAGCGCTCGCCCCTGATATTGAATCGCCAGCCAAGCACTCGCCCCTAACACTGTCACTTGAACGTTCACGATTCGCATGCCTAGGCGTTCGTATGACTGACGTCCTCAACGAGTGGACGGCTATATGCATGCGACAATCTGTGTTAACATTCGCGTGGTGCGCGAGCGTGTCGAGTGTGTTACATTAGCACACAAAATGCCAGACATGGGAAATAAATCAATCTCAGTCAATTCATTCACACCATAGTGCCTTCCAACAGATGAAGCACTCCCGCCTATTGCACGCCAATCTTACAACTATCTTAGCAACGTCAAACCACGTATAGCCAAAAAATTACCCCCTTTTTTCGGAAAACAGACCTCATTTGGTAAACTCTGTAAAGTCGAAACACGTGTTCGATAATTCCCTGTTTGGCAAGGTTTTCCTGTACATGGATATATGTATGCATGTGATAGTATATATTTAATGTACGTGTTGGTTTAGTATAAATATGCAATCGTTATGTAAATAAAAATGTGCACGTGACTGCCCATACGTGCTATGTACGTCTGTATTTATATGCACATAGGAGGATGCAGTGCAAGTGTGCATGCGTGTGTATGCGTGTGTATGCGTGTGCTTGCGTGTACGCCCTGCCCTCTCTCCACTTTAATTAAAGTAGTGAGGCTAAGTGACACTTGACATTATTAGAAATGAAGTGCGACATTCATCATGCTGGGCGTGAACACTCGCTAAACAGAAACACTCGCGCACACACGTACACATGCGTACACACATGCGTACACGCACGCACACACACACACACGCACAGGCAAAGCCGACTGCAAGCACAGACACAGACGTTAACCAACCCACACGAATACACGCTAATACAGACAGACTTACAAAGACACCAATGCAAACACTCAAGACATCGCCACAAACGTGGATATAGACACACATGCAAGGATATGGTCTTAATCTCTCAGTAACTGGTCTAAATCTGTATCGCTCTCACACTCCACAGGCAGTGCCTCACTCTCTCTTAAAGCCTTCTTCAAAGCCATCTAAAAAGCCAGTCCCTCTAACACTGTCCGATTGTCCATAAGCAGTCTCCCTTAAGCCATCATTTGTCCTCTCAGAGCAACTCTCACCAGCACTCATTACTGACCTGTCACGCACAGGCAGACACAGAGACACAATGACAAAGAGACAGGGAATGACCAGGAGAAAGAGAGTGAGAAATAGTTGAGGCCGAGTCAGATGAACAGATGCAGCTATGATAGCACAAGAGATAATTGGAGACGGACATACACGAGGGGGTGGGTGGCCAGCACCACGCCCGGCCACCTTAGTCTCCCCAGTGGCGATGTTTACACATCGCACCAGGTACTCAACAGAGTCAACCTCGGGGAGGCCCAGGACTGGTTCAGATAATCGTCGCTGGTGTTAGTCGTGAGCGGGAATCAAACTCGGGTCGCCAGAATTGTAGCGCAATGCGCTAACCATCATCCCTCCACGGATGTTCATCTTCAGTGGGGGCATAAGTTACCACGACCACCACTCCTCGCCTGGGGCTTACAGGTTCCCACACCTCACCGCCACGCTCCCACGCCCCCTTCATTGTTTTGTTCAGAAGAAGGGCCACTCCCTGTTGTTTGGCAGTCTCCTGCCCCGAGGAGAGGACTGTCCACCCCTCATGTTGGCAGGAGCCAGAGCCAGTCCACTGGACCTCCTGAATACCACAAGAGATCCAGGCGGTACCGGTCCAGGTCCCGACAGAGGAGTGGTAGCCTCTCCTCCCCAGTGAGCATTCGAACATTCCACGTGGCCACACGTAGTGGTTTTTTGTTGTTTCTGGAGGATTCCCAAGGGTAAAGATTCAATCTCCTGACTCCACCAAATGGGGTTTGGCCAGGAGACGTCATAGACGCCCATCCCCCCCGGGGCTTCCAGCACAAGCTTATTAATTAGATATTTTATACGTGGTTTAGTGGTAATTAATTGAAGGTGGAGGGGTTACTAGCCCCTCGCACCTGTCCAGAGGCCCCATTTGGCCGCTGTGGTGGCTAAAAACGCCATGAGGGGAATGGCCAATCTAAATTGGCCCTCCGTCCACGGCACTGCCCACCACAGGAGGTAGGTTATACAGCGTTAATTTACACACGTTCATGAATATGACGTGAGCGTGGCTGTACATCGTGGGGAGTGGCAGCGCTGCAGATAGCAAAATGCATTGCGAACTTGGCTACTAGAGTTCCGATTCCTGGTCATAGCTGACATCAGCAGTAAGTGATATCCAAGTCCTGGACCACCCTCAGGTTGACTCAGCCTTAACATGTATAACTTCTTTCGTACCATACGTAGCCAAGCGTCCTAATCGGAGGTGCGGGGGAAGGGCAACAAAGCACTGGAGAGATGAAAGGCAGCTGGGCGTGGTGGTGCTCACCATCCATCGTGCATCATGCCAGTTTCAAATGGGAGTTCACAAACAAAAAACTTGTTTCTTACTCTTTGGTTCTTTCGGTAAAGTCACGGAGGTATAAAATAAATTAAATTAAATCACGACGTTTCGATCGCAACACAAGCGACCGTCATCAGGCAGAACCGATACAAAACTTCAAATCTAGACAAAAACTTGTTCCTACAGTCTATAGAGGCTATACAGGGAATGTTTTGTCTTAACATATATACAATTAATATCATGAGAAATAGGGTCGTTTTATTGTCATTGAGAGGCAAGGTTGGCTTTCAATCTCACTCTTACCCGTCTCTGCAGCACAGTTCAATGCTCTCCTAAGCACAACTGTCAATGGCATCTCTTATAACTCCATCCTGTTCGGTCTCTTCTAACTATTCTGAATACATATGTATTCAATATCACTTCAGTATATCGCCCTCCTTTACATATCACCAGGAAGATGATATCACCTCTCCTTGCTATATCTCGTTAATATAGTAAACCCATCTCCTGTCATCTCATTACCACTTCAGCCGGAATGTATTGTTTTTCTAATTCTGTTGTAACAAATGTCAGTGGTTATCTATGCTTATGAAGGCATCTATCCCCTACTTAGTTTATTTAGATTGCAGCACTCTTTCATCATTGTACATCTTGTACAAATCTGTCATCTATCTCTTTGACGCATCTGAATGGAGTCAACGCTGCATTCACCATATCCCACCATCATGTCACTTACATTGTTATCTTTTACATTAACAACTCAAAACCACAGCTTATGTACGTATGCATGTTGAACTTCTTTTGCACCGTACGTAGCCAACCGTGCTAATCCGAGGTGCGGGGAAAGAACAACAAACCAAACAAAAAGCAGTTCAAGAAATGAGTTTTCAATCGAGATTTAAAAGTGCATAGCTCAAGTGGCTTCCTCGTATCAGACGGAAGAGCGTTCCAGACGGCCACAGAAGCGCATCTGAAAGCGGGCGATGCAGTGTCTTTGTTCGATGGCCAGCCACAAGCCGCTGCGAGGATGACTGAAGTTCGCGTGGATGGTTTATGCTCCTTTACGAAATCAACAACGTATTGTGGGCGATGTGGCAACCACTTTGTGTGGAATGAGTGCAACCTAATGTGCACCTTCTATCACAACT
The DNA here is from genome assembly GCF_965212315.1 of Lampetra planeri. Taxonomy (NCBI): domain Eukaryota; kingdom Metazoa; phylum Chordata; class Hyperoartia; order Petromyzontiformes; family Petromyzontidae; genus Lampetra; species Lampetra planeri. The sequence goes on along the minus strand of NC_136109.1, from coordinate 18,972,590 downwards.
TACTACCCATCTCTTGCTTACGCCTTTTCCCTCATCTCACTACATTTCTCTATCCTTTTTTATTGCCTTTTATTTCAATACAAATCACAGGTTGCATTGTATATTTATGTACGATTAGATCTGTTAAATACGTAGGTTTTCGCAACCAGTATTATTCATAATAAAGGTTTTTAGGTTAGATCGCGTTATTATAAATGTGTCGCAACCCTCCACCACCCGACACGGCCAATCAGTAAAAAAAGTGTCAGGTTGACAAAAGACAAATAGTTCACTACTTTAGCCCACCGTTGTGTTGAAGAGTGGATCCACAACATTTACAATTGGAGTACGACGTTTCGCTGGAAATTACATCCAGCATCATCAGGCGATTTGCTAGAATAGTGAAGCAATCCACCTGCTTCCGGTCTTAAATAGTGCAGGATGACATCATCATGACGTTAGGATGGTGCTGTATTGTGTTGCGTTGTATATGGTGCTGTATTGCGTAAGCGCTGTATTGCGTACGCGCTGTATTGTGTATGGTGCTGTATTGTATATGGGGGTGGGCTTGCTACGTATAAGAATCTATTCATGTCCTACAGCCACAGGGATGATGTCTGATGTTTGTTATTGAGTAAGCAATGAATTTGCTTGTGACAATAAAAAGTGTTATGTCATTTTAGGGTATATTTCCCACATAACAAGATAAATATTCAATATTCGTTTTTGTATTCAGAAATACAATTTCTTCAAGTGTGTTATATTTTGTATTTCAAATGACATTTCTCCCAAGTATGTTGTTGTTTAAATCGATTCGTGATGGTATTTTACCCTACTGTGTGTGCGCGCGTTTATGCTTGTGGCCTTCACATAAAATCTCATCACCTGAAACCCGAGTTCCATCAGCACGAGGCCACCGGGCAGGGCTCGCTGGAGGTGATACATGAGTGACGAGACGCCACCACCTGCAGCCTGAGACACACTCGCGCGCACACACACACACACAGATATACATAAGGAAAGACAAATCTTTGCTCACATAGCCTAAACATAAGACTGTTGGGTCAAGGGCTGGTTGCGAGTACTTGTCAATTCCAACACCATGTATGAGTGGTGTTGCCAGGACCATGTCTGTGTGGATTTTGTTTCTCCGGTGCTGATGCTTACACACTCCCATCAGGTACTTTTTTTTTAAAGCAAAGTCAACCTAGGAGAGGCCCAGGACAAGTTAAGATATCAATTATCATTGATGTTAGCTACGGTTGGGAATGAAACCCAGGTCGGGCAGGTTTGGAGTGCAATGTGCTATCCGCAATGCCGCTGCTCTCCATGCAGACGCATACAAATAAACACAAAAAAGACAAAGATCTTCTGTATAGCCGTAACAGACTGTTGGGGCAAGTGCTAGTAGCAAGCACTTGTGAAGGCCAGCATAGCACACGAGGGGGTGGGTGGTCAGCACCACGCCCGAATGCCTTTGTCTCCCTAGTGGCGATGTCCTATACACTGCACCAGGTACTCATTTGAGGCCCAGTGGAACTAGGGAAGGCCCAGGACTGCTTCAGATAATCGTCACTGGCGTTATCGCCGAGTAGAAATCAAACGTGGGTCGTCGGGTTCGTAGCACAGCGCATGAAGCACTGCACTAGTCCTACTCCCCACTCACACACAGGCACACACTCGCATACACTCCAACAGCCGCTGTTCACCACAAAGTGGCAGTGACATCACCTCGGCACAACTAAGTGAACTTTGAGGACACGGGAAGTGGCGAAGGCTTTCTGGTAGGATATTGGGGGGGGGGGGGGGGAAACCCAGATGTTATGGATCACCTGAGGTGACTGAGACACACACCACCCACACTCCTCGCTGTAATATTAAATTAAGTAGGGATCAGGTTGTTGTGAGTGCTGTTCCTCAGTCGCCTATTTTTGCCGAAGGACAGTCTCCATCAAACAGTGTCGTTCATGAGCCCCCTTCCTTCTTCAACCTTGGAGGCCTCGTAATCCCTACAAGGTTACCCCAACCCCTCACAAAATTACCCAACATACATGCAGATCTGATCCTGGGAATTGTAAATCAGACCCCGCCTAATCTGACACGCACGAAAACACACTTACACGCTTTAGCAAAAATACAAAAATCCCCCTAAAGCATTTAAGACTGTTGTAATAAATGATGTTTGTGAGCACATATTAAGATCTGCATGGCACGAGTGGGTGGTGTGGTAGGCTGCCGTTGTCTCCTGAATGCTGTTTATACACAGCACCAGACACTTATTGAAGACTGAGTCACCTTGGGGAGGCCCTGACCATTTTGCATATTACTCTCAACTGATTTTAGCAGTGGCCAGGAATGGAATCCGGCTGGCCAGGTTCATAGTGCAGTGCGATAACCACCATGCCACCGTTCCCACCGTGCCACTCTCACCTTGGTGCTGCTCTCAGGCCAGGGTCTCTGCGAACGGGGCTTCCCGTCCGATGTCCCGATGTTCACGGAGAAGGCAGACGAGCGTGGACGTGCGGAGACCGATGACCTGCAGACAAAATAATCCTGGATTCAAGCCGTGGGTTTGGGTGTCTTTTCATTAAGATGCTGAAGTTATTGATGTGATTGTTGCTATTAATTCTAGCGCTGCTGTTGATAATTAAGTTTCTATGATTTTTATTTGTAACGCCCACAGTATTCACTCGCTCACCTCCATAAGGCATGACGCGAGCCACCATGCCCTGGGCTCCAACTATTGCAGCTGCTAATACTACGATTGCTGATTAGACTGCTATAGTGTTACAAACGCTACTGCAACTCCTGATTATGACATTTCTGATGCTACGAGCACTTTTTGCTGCCGATACAACTGCTGGTGATGAAGTTACCGACTTTACAGCTGCTTTTTTACTACCGCTGCCACGGTTTCCACTGGCTCCGCCACTGCCTCTCTCACCTGCGTGCAGGTGTTGAGGGACGCAGCTGCACGAGGATGAAGCCGAGGCTCTGGAGGTACTGCACGTACTGCTGAATGAAAGCCGTGCACAGCTCTAGCAGCCAGGCCTCCCCACCACCGCCACCACCACCAGAAGCAGCAGGAGCAGCAGGGCCAGGGGTAAGACTGTGGGCAGTAGTAGTATAAGTAGTAGGGGTAGAGCCAGTGGTAGAGGTGGGGGCAGCGATGTCGCTGGTGCCACTGGGCGGGGAGCAATGCGGTACCATTGGAGGAACATTGTTGGCAGCAGCCTGGAGGGGTAAGAGGGAGACAACGGAGACAATGGGTGGAATATAGATTTGGCGTTCTGCTATTTTTGGCTAGCCATCGTGCGCTTTCAGATGCACTTCTGCGGCCGTCTGGAACACTCTTGCTTCCAATATTATGAAGCCACTGTGGGAGAGCTATGCACTTTTAAATCTAGATTGAAAAGTCACATTTTTAGAACTGCTTTTTGTGTTTGGATTGTTGTCCCCCCCCCGCACCTCCGATAAGCACGGTTGGCTACGTATGGTGCAAAAGAAGTTAAACATACATTCGTACATACAAAGTACGAGTGTCGTGCCAGCCCTCCAGAGGCGACAGGCGATAAATGAGACTACTGCTAAGCAGAGCCGGCAGCCGAGACCATATCGCTCGAAAAGATGAATATTTAATTTGAACATAACTCCGCCAGATTAAGTGTTCTGTTGATCACGGTAACCTCCACTATTATCTACATTTAAGTAAAAGTTAATCTCCGTTAAAGTTAAACATTCCATTAGGATCTAACCTCATCCTCCTTATAAAATTATCTATTCATGAATTTCAAAGACTTTATAATTTGACATTTCAAAAGAATAATTTTCACTATCAACTAAAATCTACTTAAGCATCTAACAAAGATTAAAGAAACAAGTTAGAATTGAATCTTAAATAAAATCGAATTTTCCCTCCAAAAACATTTAAGGATCCAGCTTAATATACATCTTCAAAAACATCTCGAAAAGAAGTTTGTCTACGATTCTGATCTTCGAGGCTTATATGTATTCTGTCAAATCTAATCAATTAAAGATTGTAATCAATTTTTTCACAGACGGGGGAGGGGGGTTCATCATTGGGGAAGCTCTCCAGCGACGTTGGTTTTTTACTCATTTTGGCTACTCGGGGTTAGCAGCTTGTGGGCTCACCAACACTGTGACTGAGACAAGTGCACAGTGCGGGAAAGAGGCGCGGACGGAAGTGGTAAATAATAAAACCATGGGGGCGGGTTCCACATGTGGACTCACCGCTCACCTGCTGCTGCTGTGCGGCCCGGTTCCTAACAGGCAACGGACCGGTACCGGTCCGCGGCCCGGGGGTTGGGGACCCCTGCTCTATACAATACAATGCACTCAATAACATATTGAAGAATCGAACTTCCTGTGCAAAATTAACTAATTAATTAATTTATCTGCCTTACAATATATTTATAATTAAAATGTCCCATATCCTATTCTTGCGTGTGGAAATATGTTCAGGACCTGAATGCCAATGTCAAGGTCTGCTACTCACAAGGGAGGGCTTCAGGAGATAGTGTGTGTAGTTTTGCTATTATTCTGCCATTGAAGTTGCACAGACAACAGTGGTTTACTTTACGATCCAAAGTGAGGCTCACGAATCAAATCAAACGAAATACGGTCGGGTGCTCGGACCTACGTTAGGTTACGTTCATAGAAAATGTGCCCCAAATCGAAACGTTTTTGACAAAGGATCCGATATGCACATTTTTACAGATATGATTAAAAAAGCATGTTTAATCAACTACAAATCATATACAAAGTACAATACGTGTTCAGAAAGTTATTACCTTGATTCTTCGTAATCCCTGGCTTATTTTGAGGGAATAACTGTTCGTTCCTTTTATGACCCATTATTAAGGATTAAATAATTACAAAAATGCTTTAAAATCACGAAGAATGCACAGAGGTTTAGCACCGGAGCACATTGCAAGGCAGACTAACCGAGCGGCATACTGGATGTTTGGTAGTGAGTGCAGAACCGGCTCCTGCATCGGCGTCGCACTGTTAAGTTGCAGATCGGCATCAGTCGAACCCGACTTAAGCCGAGGATCGCATGTACAAGGTTGCGATTCTCTTCCATTGTGCCCCGTGTTCTGGTCTCCCACAAAACTGTGTTTGCCATCATTGCAGTTTCTTCCCTCGGAGAACCGCCGTGTAACCAGACCTGCTCGCTGTTCCCCAAAATCGCGGAGCGCGACTGCCGACAGCGGCTTCTTGCCGACTTCTCCCGCTGCCTGCGACTCGAATCCCTCCTTTATTTAAGGAGATCCCAATTGCCAACTACTTCTTCGTTTGTTTGTTAAGTTTGTTCAGCTGGCTGGCCAGGATTGGGTAAAACCTCGCCCACTTTTCACCCAGCCAACCGGAGAACAGACGAAGTGTTCCTAACTTCACGTAAAATCTGAGAATAACATTTTTTCTTTCAAAACGCACTTGAAACCCCTAACCTGTTCCAGCAAAATTTCTACAAACTCAGAGCTGGGCTCCATGCTTCCAAAGTTGTGCTCGAACTTTGTGATCCAGCGAGCGAAATTGTGCATGTTGAAAGTTGTTTATTATCACTAGTCAAAGCGTAGGATGGAGTAGATTAGAATCTAATCTCTCAACTTAATGCCGTCTTGAAGAAAATGTTTATTTTAATAAAATTTACACGGCAATTATAACTTCCCCTAGAAAACACAACTGAATCTATTTAAGAATCCAACCTAGGTTTGTATTTTAAATTCCCCTCAGATTTAAGCGCTTTAAGAATATGTAATATTAATATGATCTTCTCTGGGATGTAATCTATTGTAAGATGTAATCCATTTAGGATTTTTTAATTTTTAATCACAGTTGCAGAGCACAAGGCTCTTCTAGAATATAATCTTCCCCATGATATACGTGAATGTACGCAAACATCGAGGTCGCTCATTTATAATAACATAATTAACAATTTAAATCTTGCCCAGAAAGTAATTTCCAATAACTTATATTTAACTTGTGAATCGAAATAAAAAGTCGGTTATAATCTAATCTGTAGGCATCTAAAAAAAGACTCTTGCGATTGGATCAACTGTCATGATTCAGAGTCAAAATTCGATGCAATGTCACGATCTGGGGTCACCATTCGAATGCCCGCACCATGGAAATGTGGAATTGCCATCACTGAGCTCAAAGCCACCGATGAAGATGCGTGATATAAGATTGCTCATTTCACAATGGAGCCTCATCTAATTTCCCTGTAATCTAAACCCCCATGAGAATTTGGCACTGGTCATGAGAACAGCTTTGATGCCGATGGTGGTGGTTAGGTGGTGCACAATCACTGAAGCATTCAGGGCGCTCACAGACTAACCACCCGTAGGATCTATGAATATACTGCTGCAACTCACAGCATCGGTCAAGTGAGTGGCTGGGTCGAAAACAAGCGGAGTAGCACAGTAGTGGACAAGCCGCGAAGACTGCCGAAGCAGATCCAACTCGGACACCTGCACCCACACACGAAGACAAAGATCCTCTGTTTAACCTTGTAGGCTGAAAAGGCAAGTGTTATTAGTGCACACATGTTAAGCAATTACGTAATGAAAACACTGTACCAGGCAATCAATCAACGCCGAGTTGACCTATCGTTTAAAAATGTACACCCTGCTGTAGTTACACTATTGGTCGCCTCGCAATCTTAAGGTTTAAATTCAAATCCAAGGTCAATGTAAACTTGGTTCATAGGAGTACCACTTTGTGGGAAGTCAACAGGGGGTGTCCTACAGTGTATCGACCCCAATCAGGGGGAAATGGAATTTTCACTCCATTTCAACACACACACACACGAGCCACCATGAACCACCATGCGGCAGTGATGTAAACCCTGACACTTGTGCCATGCTAGGTGGACTGAGGCCATGTACATTGTGGAAAGCCCACTGGCAGGAGGTCATGTGATACACCCAGGTGTTATGAGTTTAACCGAGATGACTGGCAGATGCAGACATCAAGACAAAAATCCCCTGTACAGCATTTAAGAGACTGTTGGGGAAAGTGGTGGTGTTAGCGAGGACCGATGAAGGCTGGCACAGCACACGAAGGAGAGTGGCCAACACCACGCCCAGCCACATTTGTCTTCCTAGTGCTGATGTTAACACAGTGCACGGGGACTCATTTAAGGCCGAGTCAACGTAGGACCGGTCAAAATATTCACTGCCATTGCTCATGAGCGGAGATCGAATTCGGATCTTCGGGTTCAAAGCGCAGCGTGCTAACCGTAGCGCTACCGCTCCCCATACATACAGAGATATACATACACACAATCATGCACACAGACATGGAACATGTGCACTCAGGGTTACCGTGATGGGCATGTTGGACTGGGCCGACCTCTGCTGCCACGTGATGAACAGGTTCTCAATCTTACACTGCGCTTCAATCTCTAGAGTGACAGACAGAGACAGGACGCAGAAGGAAGACAGCGTCATGTGGGAGTGGCTGAGAGTGCAGAATGAGGGAAACAGTGCAAGAGATGACAAAAGAAGAAACTAAGTCAGGCACATATTCTTGGTTCTTTCGGTAAAGTCACGTAGAAGGGAAATAATAAAATAATAAAAAATTTAACAATTCTCACGACGTTTCGATTGCAACACAAGCAATCGTCATCAGGTGTGAAAACCACAGCAAGAAAATGTGAAAAAAGTGGCGTTTTTTTCTTAATGTTAAGAAAAAAAAACGCCACAATTTATTACATATTAATTTGTATTTATTTTATTTTATTATTTCCCTTCTACGTGACTACCGAAAGAACCAAGAATATGAATCCCTGCAGTCACGAAAGCTTTAAATCGAAATTTAAGTCGGGCACGTAAAATAACACAACAACCTACGATCTTTAACCCCTCTATTTTCGACATCCAGTGGGAACAGGAACTATATTCCACTTCCACAGACCACACATTCAAACCTCTCCAAGACCATATGTTCAATATTCTACCTCCCCAAGGCCCTCGACATGACCTCTGACAAGCCGGATCTCCCCTAGACCCTGATATTCGACTTGCCTAGTCTCTATTATTGACTTCACTTAAACACTATTATTTGCACCACTCTATATTTAGGATCTTACTAGAACCTCAATTCGGCCTCCTCAGACCCTCAAGTCAGCCTCCGCTGGAACCCATATTCAACCTCCACATACCTCATTTACTCATTCTCCACAGGCCGTACATTTACAACTCTCAAGTCCCTGGACTTCATCTCTCCAGACTCAACATCGTTAATGAATCTTGACCCAACCTCCTTTCGACACGCGACTCGACTTTACTTCCACCCTTGACTCAAATTTCTCGTAGCGCGCGCGCTCCCCACGTGTCTCTCCGTCTCACCCCTGCGCTCGTGCGAGCGGATTTCGCGGTACTGCTCCCCGTGCCTCGTCACGGCATCGCCGCTGGCCCCATACGGAGCCAGGCGCATGGGCCTTGGCGCCACCACGTCGCGCAGCGCCTCGTCCAGCTGCAGCAGCTCCAACGACGCTGGTGCGGCCCCCACAGCCAAGCCACCACCACCGCTACCACCACCGCTACCACCACCGCTACCAACAACACCACCGCCACCGCCGCCACCACCACCACCGCCGCCACCACCACCAGCAGCAGCAGCAGTAGTAGAACCAGAGACCAGGAGACCTGCAGACAATGAGGGATTGGGGGGTTAGAGGGTTTTCGGTGTACAAACAGGGGCAGTTTCTACAATGACCATTATTGAGTTTGCAATTGATACATTCGTATATAGATAGTATAAACAAACAAAACCTACATAACACACAGGCACGTACACAAAATACATACGTTAGACAACCTTGGACTGAGCTTATAAGTGAATAATTATATTTTACAATAACAATTTCAGTTGATTTAAAATCAAAACCATGTTGATATCCGTGGGATTTTTGTGCAACGTAACAGATGCTCTATGATAAACATTGGGCAATAGTAGATTGTAATCTGGCAATGATAGAAATGCCAACGTCTAAGTCTCCCTGCTCAAACAAGGATAGGGTGGTGCTCATTTTCGTTGGCATCATGGGTCAATGGTGTAAATTCAATATTGTCATGATGAGGACTGGTACATTCCACCGAACAATCACTGTTTACACTTTGCAAACACTGCGACTACTCTCGAGAGATGATTATACCAATAATAGCTACTTTTGACCAAGTCGACACCTCTGACAACAGGAAGCCCAGGGACATGTATTAGGCACATGCATTCATATATATAAAGAGATAAAGATACCAGTATAGCCTTGAACAGACTGTTGGGGCAAGTGTTGTTAGCGAGCGTTTATGAACGCCGGTACGACACACGAAGGGCGAGGGTGGTCACCACCATGCATTTCTGTGTCTCCCCAGTGCTGACGTTTAATCACCGCAACAGGTACTAATTTAAGGCTCTTGTCAATACGGGGGAAGCCCAGCATAAGTTCAGATAACATGTGCTAATTACATTAAATATGGCTGGGAATCGAACCCAGGTTGCGGAGTTTGTAGCGCAGGTTGCACGAATCAATACGCCACCGCTCCCCACACACCCCCACACTCAAGTGTCAAACCTGCCACAGGCACGTCCTAGGATGCTCGTCTCACCTCTGCCAGGACCCATGGGTGAGGCCCATGTGGGATCCTTGGGAGGAGGGGGGGCTGAACTCCTGATGAGGGCATCCGCCTCGCACGGAGGCTGTAGGAAAGGGTTCAGCTCCTGGTTGAGAGAGAGGGGGGTTAGGCGCCCAAGCCACCAGAATCGTACACATGCTAGTTCCGTCACACATGCGCCAGCACGATCGTACACGCGCCAGTGCGATCATACACATGCCGGTGCGTTTATTCGATCTGCCAGTGTGATGACCATATCAGAAACACTGCATAATTAAGTTCCTGAATTCAAGCCTGAGTTTCAGTCACCCTTGATTATACCAGGATTGCAAGTGCAGCAGAGCTTATCAAGGTAGGCGCAGTAAGACACGACTGACCGTCTGCTTGCCGGGGTCGCTGGGGGGAGGGAGGTCGCCGTAGTAGTAGTGGTGGAAGAGGCCCATCTTCTGGCTGAGCAGGCACATCAGGAGGTGTGAGCGAGCGTTGAGCCAGTGCACGAGACGGGAGGTGCCACGCATGACACCTGCACCCAGCTCTGATGACCAGTTGTAGGTGTGCAGGGACAACTGTTACGGTGATAGGTCAGGGGTTGGGACAGGGGAAGAGGTAGAAGATTAGGGATGCGGTAAGGATAAGAGTCGGATATCAATCGGAGTTAAGGGTAAAAATCCAGCAGACATATGGATAAAAGTGCAGGATTAGCTTGTGTGCGATGTGTGAGTGTAATTGTGTATGCGAGTATGTGTGTGCATATGAATGTATGTGTGCAGGTATGTTCATGTATATTTTGACGAGCGTATGTGTGTAGATGTTTGTGTATGTGCAGTGTGTGCATGTAACTTTAATTAGGCACTCGAAAAACAAACCTTTCTATCGTCCAAGCTGAAAACGAGAAACCTCTGACGGGGAGCGATGGTCTGCCCCGACTTCCCAGAATGCACTGCGCCTCCCTGGTCAGATGATTTCTCCCCTCCAATTGTGTCAAGCGCTTCAAAACGCTGTAGGCTCTTGTGGGCTGTGCAGAGCAAGAACAGCAAGTAGGTTGCGATGACGACTTATTTCCACTTATGTGTATGTTTTCTCTGGTTACTCTTTGTACATAAAACAGATCACTAATTAAATAAGAACTGGTCACATTTATTTATGCAGATCTTCCTGAAAAACAATCTTGAGGTCCAGTGAGGCTTTCCTAGAGAAATAACATAACAGGAGAACCGTTCAAAGCTGGACTGAGTTAAGCTGGAATGTGTTGTCTGTATGAAAGGCCAGCTAAAAACGTAAATGTTAAAATCACCGAAATATAAAAAAAATTCCAGCCGGAACACTATTTATGTGCGAATGAAACGGTGAGCAAAAGTCTGGCATTATGTTTATTACAGAGTTTCTGTTATTGTAAATAGTGACGTTACAACTTATTTACCTTATTTAGAAAATGTGTCAAAATGAGCGAGCATGAGATTGGCAACCAGTGGCCCACACGGTCGGCTGCTGCAATCGGTGAACATGTGCCCCCCCCCCCCCCGCGGACGGACGCCCAGCGCTCGCTCGTCTTTCAAAAATTTGGTAGATGATTTAGTTACTGTTACCTTAAAAATAAATATACATGGCGAATGGTTTTTTAGTCAATTAAAAATTCATATGGTGCACGAATGTTTGTTCGTAGAACTACTTTTGACACATTGGAAAAAAGCAAGGCGACCGTAAATGTTGATACGTTAAGTTCTCTACATGGTGCTGCTCAGTACTTACTGCAGGAAGAGTGTCGACCCCCTCCAACCCCAGCAGAAAATCTCTGCCGAAGCCATCCACCGGTTGATGATGGCGACTCGAGATTCAATTAATTACACTGTGTCATTTTTGTTAAATTGTAAATGTTTAGTTAATGGTTATTAATGCGAATAGTTGTTAAAATATTCAGTGGTTAGGTGATAATTACATTTAAATGTAATTCATAATTAGTCTTTTGCAATCGTTTAATTCTTTGCGCCATGTCGGACATCCACCGTCACTACAAAGGCCCTCCCCACACAATTAGTCCGGCTTGGAGAAGTTTTACAGTATTATTAGTTAATATTATAACACTCAACCACAGCATTGCAGAGCACAATAATAATCCATGTGCGAGCACAATTTTGCATATTTATATATGTTTTTGGAGATGTGCAAGGGCTTGTTAAATCTCAAACGAAGATGCATACAGGCAGACCTCACTTAACATGACCCCATTAACACAGATTCGTTATAAACGCGCACTGTCCTATAAATTTAATTTTAACAAAAAAATTAAGCAAATAAAAAGCTATATAATAATGCGTTTACGAGTGAGAACACGCAGCAGCGCCGGCCGAGGAAAGCTATCTGGCCCCTATCATTAGCTCAGCCAATGAGCGCGATGCAAGCCGAGCCAACCAAACCCCCCCCCCCCCCCCCCCAATTTGATTATCACGACTCGTAGGTGACAATTACATTTTTAAAGATTGATGTGTCGAGCGAGGTGAGAAAGAACAAGACCAGGATGAGAGTCTCTCTCTGGCTCGAACCTAAAAATAAACCTCACCACAGAAATTCACACCGAGGGCATCACCAAGATCACAGAGGTTCTGGAGCTCTTCTCAAAGAACGAGACCCGGATTGGGGGGCACAGCAGCTCCCCCCCCCACCCATGCCATGTAAGAGGAGCACAGGAGAATGTACTCAAGAGTACAGGACATAATACTTACAAATATTATTACCATAAATCATTATTTTAATTTACAAAATGTTTACCATCTGTGTTATTAGTACCGATACCCCAATGAAGACCTCATGTTTCGCATATGAAAGAAAATAACGCTGCCGGGAACGTATCCCCATATATACCATGGCATAATGACCCCTTTTAGCGCCAATTAGATTGGCGCTCACTTCTCCGGGAATGCACCTTTAGCACGAAGCGAGGGCTGCCTGTATTGATTTGAGACCACATTTTTACGTAATTTTACTTATTAAATTTCGTACATTGAATTTTCTCCTCGCCTTCAGCCGCCCCCCCCCCCACCCTCCTACTCAACTGACACAAAATTATGTTTATCGTGCGAGTGCCTTGATTAAGGTCATCGAATCAACGTATTTCCTGTTGAAATTCCATAAACTGCACAGCAGACCCAGCGGAATGTGGCAACCAAGCAGGACCAGTTACTCCTCAGCGTTGCTGACAATGTATGTAGAACTACATTCGCAGCTTACGTAAACCAACAGAGCTAATTGGAGGTGCGGGACAATAAAATGTTGAATAATATTTCAGACAACCATTGTTAGCATGCTAAGAAAGGAGAAGCCATTTTAGTTGATACAATCAGTGTGGTCACCCCCTCCCCCCATCCCTATAAAGGGGGACGACTGGGACACCCTTTGAAACGTGTGGAACTCACCCCGTGGTACAAGCAATTGTGATGATGCCATGCCAAACAGACTGCACACAAATGCACTACCCTTGACAGATGCATATTAGCCAGCCCCTCTCTCTGCAGATGGCTACGTATTCCAACATCTGCACACAACGGCTCCCACAGGGCGAGCTCCTCCTGCCCACATGACATTGCTTGGCGGGGTCTTGCGGGAGAAGGAAATACCCTTCTCCCCAGAGGCTTATTTTCTACCCTTAAAATGCTAATGATGTGCAAGAGACGCTCTCACTCGAGCTAGCCACTCATTTAACATAACAATAGGCATGTCACTAATACTTACCAGACACTGTCACACGGGTTGTCGTCCTTCGGTCACTATATAAAAATTTACCTTTCAATTTAAAATCAGTTAATATGTGAATGCCAATCCAGCGCTACTAAATGGAAAAGTGTGCGTAAGTAAATTCAAAGCTGTAAATTAAAATGTCCCAGTTTGTTTTTAGAACACCTCATTATTTAGTGTGATTAACTACAAAGTCAGTTTTTATTGTAGTACAATGTCCAATATGAAAGGCCAATGTCCAAAATTATCAGCCTATTATAAATTTGTTCTGTTATATGGTAGTGTTAGTGACTAAATAGTAAAATACATTTATTTGATCCTGTGAACCTACTGCCAAAAACGTTTCTCTTCGTTATTTTCTTAAATTAAGCACTCACAATGTGTGGATGAGCCAGCAATGGAACATTGTGTTGAAAACTAAGTCCATGAGCTAGAACATAATTCCAGCAGCCTCCTATTTTTATTGTTGGGCTGATCTGGCCAATGCTTTATAATCATTCCTACACACATGATAACAAAGATCCCCTGTATAACCTTAACACACTTTTGGGTACGTGCTGTTAAGCAACCACCTATGAAGGCCGGCAAGGTATAGGAGGGTGTGGGTGGTCAGCACCACGCCTGACCGCCTTCGTCTCCCCAGTGGCAATGTTCACACTGTGCATCAGGTACTCATTTGAGGCCGCGTGGAACTAAGGAGGGCCTAGAACCGGTTCAGATAATTGTCACTGATGATGGCCGCGAGCGGGAAATCGAACTGGGGTTGCCGGGTTCATAGCGCAGTGCACTAACCGCTGTGCCCCATCACACACACATTCCCACAAAAAAATATATGTACATATGGATACATACACATAAACAAAAAGACAAAGGTCTCCGGTTTAACCATATAAAGCACAAAGCCAACTACTATTAGCAAGCACCTATTAAGCAAAGCTAGCACGGCACACGAGGGAGTGGCGTGGCCAACACCATGTCTCCCCAGGACTGACGTTTACACACCACATCATCTTATGGCTGAGGCGACATGGGGGCGGGAATTGAACTTGGGCTGCCTGGTTTGCGGTGCAGTGTGGCTAACCACCATACTGCCGCAGACCTCACACACTCACTCATATATTCATACACACAACACGAATAAGGCTAAGACTTGCCAAAACAGCACTTTTAAATTAAAACATGTCCTTTGGTTATTACAGAAGTGATTCAAATAAAGAAAAAAATATATATCCGTGTGTGCAGAGATATTACTGTGGGGCTGAGAGTAGTTTTTTGAAATATATTTTTATTTTAAAGTGGGCAATAATACTGAGTGTCCCGTGTGTACGCTCATATTATGACTGCTCACGGCTGGCCAGTCACTCCTGGCAGCTCTTATTAAAAGGAGAGGCGAAGGGAGAGAAAGGAAAGTGGAAAAGAGAGAGCCTCATTCGAGACTTTTATGCTGAGAACTGGTCCCAATCAAGACCGATGCTGAAACTAGGGCTCCTGGAGCAGCGTTTCAATCAAAACTCCAACCTTGAGAGAGCAGCCAAATCTCACTTTGAGACCGATGCCAAAACCCGTCTAAGGTCAATGAAGGATCTGACTCCTGAGATCTGATCTCCTGAAAATGAGTCTCGGTTGAGACTCCAATCTTGAGACCGGCTCTCAACTGAAACTATGATCCTGAAACCCAGAGCTTACGTTTTATAGAAGGAAGGGAAGAGGCAGACCATTCTTCCAGGAAAGGTGCTAAACAAATAAAAACACACGCACACACCGGTCTATTGGTCTATTATCATTGAGAGACCCCATTAGAGACCTATCTGTCTGTCTAAAATCTCATTACACACTGGTCTGTCAATTGCTGACAGACTCCATCAGAGACTGGCCTGTCAGTGTATGATTGTCTGTAGAAACCACCAGAGACCAGACTGACTGTTGAAGACTTGTCTGCTAACCAAGCTTAGTGGCTGTCCGAGGAAAATGGAGTTCCGCAAATAATGGAGCTGCTGCCTGGCCGGGCATAAATGTACATGCTAAAAACTCGTAAAAAAATGATTTTTTTAAACAACGGTTTTATTCACAACTGGCGCGCCTGAGACACGTGGCGCCTGGTTCTTGGGCGAGGCCATTCGAGAGCTAAGGGACCGCGGCGTTTTTGACCTACACAAAAATATATAAATAATAAGGCGTCCATACAAAATGTGAATTGCTTTAAAGTAGCGAATTAATTGATTAATTGATGCCGATTTTGATGCCGGCATGCATTGTCACCGGATCTGAGTACATGTGCACAATTTGGAATTGATTTGACAACAGGATATAGACTACATTTTGATTCCAAGATTTGACCACGACACAGGAGTCAAGTGAAGTAAAACCGTTGAAAAACATAATAATCAGTCCAATTATATAATCTAGAACAGGGGCCCATGAGCAACATCTTGCTCTTGGAGTGGCTCCCCGAACTATGGCCCAAATAGAGAGATGACTCGCTACGACATAAAGAAGTACAGATCAGTGAGAGCATAGAAAGACAATCAAGACACAGATATAAGACAGCTGTAGGTAAAATATGAAGATGAGGAAGTTGGAAGCAAGATAAACAAGAGATAAGAAACCTGGAGGCAAAGGCACTCATTAGTGGTCGCATGTACAGACGATATGACTTCACCACAGAGTAATGCCATAGCATCTAACTGCCAGGACACACCGGTTTGATTGCACGGCCTATTGGAAACTTATGTTGAGGAACCCTCGTCTAAAGAAATAAAGACATGCCAGTCAGTCTATTATTGTGTAGGTGTTTGCGAGTGAAGGTTACCCAGAGAGCTGATGCCGCTGCTTCTCCATTGAGCGATGCTCCGCGCTAAAATCACAAACTTTCTTTGCAGGCCGGGGGTGACGCTCATATCCTGGAAAGGCTGATAGGTGTGCCACTTTGTGCCGCAACTACAGACGCACACAAACACACACATGTAAAAGCATGGACACAGGCAGATCTACAGATGGGCAGATGTGTAGACACATTTACAGATGTATGGACATACAACAGCCATTCGCCACTAAGTGGTGGCGATGTCACCACAACGCTTGTGCCAGGCTATGTGCACATTGAGGCCACGTGAAGTGTCAGAACACCCGCTGGAAGGAGGTCACAGGGCAGGTCCAAGTGCCACGGGTTGACTGACTGAGATGACTTGCTGATGCACCACCTGTGCCCCCTACTGTGCCAACTTGCTGTGCTCTAGCCACCCGGCGCTCCGCTCGTTGTTGTGAGCGTTGCTCCTCCGCCCTCCGTTGTTGTTGTTGGAGGGCGACTACCTCCAACTGCCCAGCAGCGTCCTTCACGAGCCTCCTCCACAGAGGCCGATCTTGACACCGCTGGTACCAGTCATCGGCAAGTCCACTCAGCTCCACATCCTCCTGTACCACGTCACTCCATCTCTTCTCTAGCCTGTGCCGCACCCGTTTAGCCCCCTCTATCCGGCCGAACAAAAGCTGTTTAGGCATGCGGTGACTGGGCATGCGGGCTACATGACCCAGCCAACGCAGCCTTGCCTGGCGGAGGAGCTTACCGATGGGACTTTGCCCAGATCTTTGCACATACATGCACACTCATACATACATGACATGGCGTGGGGAGGGCTTCATCCAAAAGTGGAATGCCAATGGGCTGTAACTTATTGTTACGAGGATAGACACATATACAGGCAAGATAGTTATACATGCATCTATTACACACAAACATGCATGTACATATACATATACTTTGATACAGGTAGGTATATAGAACAATTAAGAAGGAACCCCATGTAACCTTTAATATAATCTGCTGGGGAAAGAACCTGTTACGGCCTGCACGACTCAAGATGGATTAGTGTGACCAAGACCATACCCTGGCTTCATTTGTCTCCTCATGTGCGACTCATTGTAAGCCAAGTCAAACCTACACGAGTCCCAGGACAAGTTTGAATGATGACTCGCCACCGATGTCAGCTGCGCATGGAAATCGAACTTAGTTTGTCAGCTTTGTAGTCGAGGGTACTAACCACCGTGACACCGCTCCCCACAATCTATAGAAAGACAAAAGAATGGTGCAATATTCCTGATCTTATATGTGTGTGTAACTCCATGTGTGTGTATCTAAAGTCCATGTCTCTGTGTGTGAGTGCATGTGTCTGTGTGTGTGTAAATCGATGTGTTTGTGTGTGTGTGGGTCAATGTCTGCAAGTGTGTGTAAGTCGATGTGTGTGTGTGTCTTTTTCACCAGGGCAATGCCGGGTACTTCCCGCTAGTTTTATATTAAAAAAAAGGACTACCAGGGTACCCTTCAAGTATTTTGGGACCTGTCATTCGGTCAAAGCAGTTGTGATGATGTCACATAAAACCAGTCCGCACAGAAATTCCATCTTCCTTGAGCAGTTCACCGTGGCTATATTCGGCGTCTGGCTTTGGCTGGCACCATACACCTCCTCAGCAGATGGCACAGCAGCCAGTTATACACAGAGGGGTTGGCAACTTGTTCCACCATTTGAGAATCCACAACCCCCAGCAGGGTCAGTTCCTCATCTCCGCCAACTCAACAAATCTAAAAACCCAATGCAGGGGGTCTACGGATAGAGTCGTCTTAATAATCTTAATGATCGCAATAGCAATGTGAGTGATATGCAAGGGTGACTGTGATCGCGAGTTTCAGACGTCCACGTATGTATGTTGAACTTCTTTCGCACTGGACATAGCCATCGGTGCTAATTGGTTATTACCGAGTACACAGACGGGTACACATACAGAAATACACAAAGACAAAGATCTTCCGTATAGCCTTAACAGTCTGTTGGGGCAAGTGCTGTTAGCGAGCAACGATGAATGCCAGCACGGCACATATATACCCACAGGCATACGTACATGACGATGTCATTACTGTGTGGTGTTAACGTTCTCTTTATTATTGTGCCTCGTGTTACTCATTAATTTTAAGTGCGTGGTCAGTATGATGTGTCGTGTTAGCGTGTCGTGCCGCATTGCTGTGTCGGTGCTGTTGTTGGTGTCATCGTGTCACCTGTCCCTGATGTAGACGCGCACGCTCGTGTCCTCGGCTGCGCCGTGCACGAGGTTTTCGGTCTCTGCGAGGAAACGGTCGACCTGGAGACGCGACGACAGCTCCATCTCACAGCGCTGTACTGATGGGCAGCCTAAACACAACACCACAATCAACAGATTAGCAACACTATTAACACACCATTCAGCCTTCAAATGACATGATTAATACGACAGTAACATCAAGTGAACACGATGCTAGCACGTTGCTAATATGATCAAGGTGGTGCTAACTCAACAGGGAGCGTAGACACAACTCAAAGGCAATCAACAAGCTCCTAATATAACACTGCTAGCGAAATACAAACTATACAATGGGGAGCTGGCACACAATTTACACATACATGCAATGCTTGCACGGTCAATAATGACACTAACAAAGCAGGCATCCTAAACACCATTCCAACAAGTTAAAAAAATGCGAGCACGATTCACACTATGCTAGCATGATTAACTTGATACAAAATCTGCACAAACATGCTTTATAAAATGGGTAGCCCACACGCACCACCAACACACAATTAAATGGCAGCCTGCGCACAGCACAAATACAACAGAAGCAACATAACACGGTACGACCATGAAAGGGGCAACTTGCACATGAAAAACACATAATGGCCAACATGTGATGAACATGACCAATTCAACAGGAACATGATGAACAACATAGACCTGACATTGTAACTTTTATATTCACATGGCTTAGAAATTACTGTCAAAATTATGTAGAGGGAGAAACTGTACTTTGCTAACCCATGCGTTTCAATTATTTAACTTAAAACATAAGCCACGTAGATATAATTTCGTAATATTTGTTTTTCTATCAGGTGATCACCTGATGGTGATTGCTTGTGTTGCGATCGAAACATCGTGATTTTTTTTTCTATCTACGTGGCTTTACCGAAAGACCCAAACAATATGAATTCCTGCAGTCACGAAAGCTTTAAGTCAAGATTGAAAACATGAGGATAGGGTTTATATAATATTAAAAAAAACAATACTTTGCAAGTAAATGAGAGATATTAATTTCACCCTGTTGATTGAACACTATTCAGTCTGAATACAAGGTGACATTCCGTTATTTTCCAAGTCTTATTTCCACCTGGGGGACCGGAGTGACACAAAATGCCGACGTCATCGGGGTTATGATCACCACTGGCGAAGTGAAAAAACAATGTGCACGAAATGCCCTGACCAGGGATGTTGTATGTCTGTACATTAAATAATGCATTCACATATATCAATGTGAGAGCGTGAATTTATATTTATATATATATATAATGGCAACCCGCATGTCCATTGGACGTGACCATCCATCCATCTGTCTATTCCTCCCAGTCGGCCAGTCA
The DNA here is from genome assembly GCF_965212315.1 of Lampetra planeri. Taxonomy (NCBI): domain Eukaryota; kingdom Metazoa; phylum Chordata; class Hyperoartia; order Petromyzontiformes; family Petromyzontidae; genus Lampetra; species Lampetra planeri. The sequence goes on along the minus strand of NC_136109.1, from coordinate 18,952,807 downwards.
GCCAGCCAGCCAGCCAACAAAACTTTAAATCTCATACCAAGCCCCATCTCTCACCACCTGTATCTTGCCTTCTCTGCACTGGACAGTCATACCTCGGCAAACGTAGGGGTTACGTTCCTGGATAATGCCGTGTTGGGCAAAACTGTATTTGACAAATAAGACTTGATGGGAAAAATACGGTTGCATTCCTGCGTCTGAAATGATCACCCCCTGCCTCTTTAACTAATTCTACTTGATTTCCCCTCTTTGCTATTACACACACAAAAAACACACGGAAAATAAGATTGCCACGTAAATACAAACTGTACCACGTTTTTTGGCTATCAATGCTGCTGGGTCTGCATGTTGATCAATGGTGTCATGCGATACTGCTTCACATGCCACTCGGTGTTGCTACAAAGTTCAATACTTATTCACAAAAGCAATGACTTAAGCACAGGAAGCCACCCTGCTGTCGCCAATAAGCACTCACAGAAACAAATCTAAATAAAAATGGTAGACTTTCAAAAAGTCTATATTTTGTTGTTATACTTTTGATAGAAAAAAAGTATATTAACAAAGGTCAATAACACTAGTTTCTCGCAAATTACGCGTGCATTTTTCTTCACATCAAGACATATTGTATTTTCAAATTTGTGTATGCACGCACCTCTGTGATGCATAAATTCCAGCCATCGTTGGCAAGGCCCCATGTAGGCTGGGTGGAGCACTCCAACAAGACCCTCCTCCAGGCGCTGCCTGTAAAACAAACATAAGATAAAGATCCTCCATATAGCCAAAACATACTTTTGGGGAAAGTGCTGTTTGCAAACACCAATGAAGGCTGGCAAGGTGCACGAAGAGGTGGGTGGGCAACCAACACTGCACCTGGGTCACCTCCGTCTCCTTAGTGCTAATGCTGACACACTGTACCAGGGACTTACACACTGCACCAGGTACTCTTTCAGGCGAAGTTGGATGGGTCCAGATAGTCACTGAAATTGGCTGTGAGCAGGACCCAAACTCAGGTCCCAATATTTCAACCTCCGTATACTAACCACTACACTTACACCTACCCACGTTACCCACTTATCCACTGACACCCACACGCACACAAATATCCCCAATATAGCCTTAACAGACTGTTGGGGTAAGTGCTGTTAGCTAGGACCCATGAAGGCCGGCACGGCACACAAGGGGGTGGGTGGCCAACACCACGCCCGGCCACCTTTGTCTCCGCAGGGGCGATGCTTACACACCACACAAGGTATTCATTTGAGGCTGAGTCGACCTAGGGGAGTTCCAGGACCGGTTCAGATAATCGTCACCAGTGTTAATCGTGAGCAGGAATCGAACTCGGGTCGCCAGGTTCGTAGTGCATCGCGCTCACCGCTACACGACCGCTGGTCCCCTGCGCACACCCCCTCTTGCTCACACACATCAACCATATGCTCATATTATACGACTAATCACACCACAGAACCATTACCTCGTGAAAACAAATACTCAGCCATCCACTCACCCACACTCACTAACATATTTGCCTATTCACTCATATACTCCTTCATGGATGTACTGATTGATGCACTCTACTATAATACACCCCAACCATTCACCCACTAGTCCACACACCCATTTTGGCAATATAGCGAATTACCCATCCACGCAAAGTGTGCCTCAGAATTGATCGAATTGATAGTCCGGGTCTCATCACTGGAGACTCGATAATTCCCTCCCCCCCCCACCCCTTACCTCTTCTCCTCCTCCTGCCTGCGTGCAATCTCCTGGTGGAGCCAGGTAGTCCCGCTACCAGCAGGACTCGCAGCCGCATCGCTCTGCGCCCCTGTGCCAGTCTTATGCCGCCGGCGTCGCCCCGCACCCACCTGCCACCAACCCCATGGACCCATAAGGTCGTACTCATTACACACAAAGTGCTCGTCACAAATGTACCACAACACCTTGCGGATCTCGTCGAGGAACATAACCCATTATGCGACCTCCGGTCATCCTCGCAGCGGCTTTTGGCTAGACATTGAACGAAGACGGTCAGTGCATCACGCGCTTTTGGATGTGCTTCTGCGGCCATCTGGAAAGCTCTTCCTCCCGATATTAGGAAGCCACTAGAGCTATGCACATTTAAATCTAGATTGAAAACCAATTTCTTTATAACCGCTTCATGTGTTTAGTTTATTGCCCCCTTCCCCCACACCTCCGATTAGCACGGTTGGCTACGAAGGAAATTCAATATCCATACAAACAGGAAAAACCGAGACATTGAGCAAATCCACACGTCGGCTTGTAAACGCGTCTCTGAAACATCCAATCCTGCCATAGTCGATAAGAGTGTTAAGTGTCTCTAAGACCAATTTCTAAAACACCCAGTTACAAGTCACCTCGTCACGTGGATTTGAGGTAATGTCGTCTGTAGTCTTGGGCGAGCTGGCATTTGGAGAATCCGTCTTGTTCTGCAGACATCAATAAAGTCGCACCATCATCATCATGACCAACAGCAATATATGTAAGAACAAAGACTAAATATCCCCCAGTATAGCGTTAACACTGTTTGGGGCAAGTGCTGTTAGCGAGTACCTATGAAGGCCGGAACGGCACACGAGGGATTGGGGTGGCCAGCACCACGCCAGACTGCCTTTGTCTCCATCGTGGCAATGTTTTTACACATCGCATGAGGTACTCAATTGAGGCAGTCAACTTAGGGGGGGGGCCCAGGACTGCTTCAAATCACCGTGACTGGTGTTGGCCGTGAGCAGGAATAAAACTCGAGCCGCCAGTTTCGGAGCGCGGCGTGCTAACCGCTACACTGCCACAATGTAACACCATCATAAATATCATCAACAGCAGTAGCTGTTGTCATCACCAAAAGTATCATCATAGTTAAAAGCAGCAGCATTATTATCTTAACTAGCAACATCATAAGTAGAAATACATTAATAATTATCTTGATTTGAAGCTTTCGTGACTGCAGGAATCCATACTAGAAAAAATAATAAAAGAACACGACGTTTCGGTCGCAACACAAGCGTCCATCGTAACAAGCTTGCTCATCATTATCATCACGAGTGGCAGCACTATTCACATCAGCAACAGCAGAAGCAGCAGCAGCATAAATCAGTCACCGTCTCACCGCTAATATTTCCCAAAAGCTCCTCCTCCCAGACTTTCCCTGCGATGTTCCAGACGTCCCGGCTAGCTCTGGCATTGCAGAAACACCCGCTGTAATTCCAGGAGAGAGCGGGGGTTGAGAGCCCCGCGTTCCGCCCGGGATGGGGTTGGAGAGGGAGCGAGCGGCGGGGGCTGGAGAAGTCATGGCAACGGGAACTAAAAAAAAAGAACAATCACCACGACAAAAATCACGCGACTACCATTACAACATCTACATAAACTACCGCAAATATAGCGACTAAAGTAAGAACGACACGTTGAGAAACAACAACTACTTGTGTTAATTAAACCCTTTACATTTAACATTAGCAGCTACTCAAATCAATGCTTTATATCGTCTCAATTCAGATAAATAGAAGCCCAATAAAACAATAAATTTACCCAATTTAATTAAGTTCCCTTCCAGCCACGCACACCCAAACTGACTGTGCCGATTAGACCAACTTTTGGCGAGAATTTTTTTTAATCTGGCCAATTGGGTGGCACAGGATCTTTAATTGATGATGGTCCGACAGTGGCGCATTCTAAAAATCGGTCAGTGGCAATGATTACACATTTGACTTTGGAGATTCTCATCAAGGAAGCGTGAAACTTGTGTTGGATTCAGACGACATACAGGATGGGTGTGCAGTTAGCTAGAGAAGAACTGTTATTTTTCCTTAAATTAGGTGCTTGCAAATGTTCCGTACCATTCGAAGCCATTCCCGAATCGCCTTCAGTGGCTTGTGGTACTGCCGTTGACAATGACGATGGTGACGTTTGTGTTGTTGACGATGCTATAGATGACGATGCTCCAACTGCAGCTGCTGATGGTGACAATGATAATGTTGACGATGATGCTGCTGATGACGACAGCGGTGTTAATGTTGATGTTTCTGGAGCTGCTGCTGGTGATGATGCCGAACATGACGATGCTCCCGCTGGCGACGATGACATAAATGACGACGTTGGCGACGACGAGGACGACGAGGACAGCTCGGGGATGGAGAGAGGGGCGGTGAGGACGGCGAACTCCAGCGCCGCCTCGCACACCGCGTGGAGCACGGCCGCCCGGAGTCGCTCGCACAGCTGCACCATGCTGATGGTGCCCGTCTCCCACAGCGAGAAGCGGAACACGGCACCTGTGGGTACTACACACACACTCATCTTCACACACTTCACACACACTAAAGAAAAGATCCCCCATACAGCAAGTGATATTAGCGAGCACCGGTGAAGGCCGGCACGGGAAACAAGGGGCTGCATGGCCAGCACCACGCTCGACGGCCTGGTCTCCCCAGTGTTGATGTTTACACGCCACACCAACTGCTCATTTCAGGCCGAGTCGACGTAGAGGAGGCCCCGGACCAGTTCAGATAATCGTCAATGGAACTGGCCATGAGCAGGAATCAAACTCGCGTCTCTAGCCTTTAACAAACTGCTGGGGCAAGTGCTGCTAGCGAGCGCCTATGAAGGCTGGTATGGCGCACAAGGAGTCGGTGGCCAGCCAACAACACCCGGCCACATTTGTCTCCCTAGTCCTGATGTGTACACACCGCACCAGGTCGTCATTTGAGGCCGAGGACTCGGTGTGAACTCACCTTCGCTGCCCTCTTTGACCAGGGTGACCTGGGTCATAGCGTCCAGGTCGGTGTCCGACAGGGGGTCTCTCTTCATCTCTTCCGTGCTGCTCTCACCGGTGTCGGCGGGCGGCGCCAACACAGACAGAGCCACACACGCGATGCCTGCACACGGAGGTCAAGACAAGTGCTGTCAGAGAGCACCTATTATACCTGGCACGGGGGGACAAGCGGGGGGTTATTTGGCCAGTACCACGCCCAGCCATCTTTTTCTCCCCAGTGCTAATGTTTACACACGACACCAGAGAGTCATTCAAGGCTGAGTTTACCTAGATGAGACCCAGGACAGGTTTAGATATTAGTCACCGATGTTGAACATAAGCGGGAATCAAACTCGGGTTGCCAGGTTTGTAAGGCAGTGTAAGCGCCAACTACTGCGCCATTGCTCCCCACATTTCACCGACAAAGACACACACACATGACACATAAATATATCTATTGGGTGAAATCTTCCTTTAAAAAAACACTTCATTGGATGAGTTCATCATGGAAACAGAGGTGCAGAAAATGCTAATATGCAACAGGCACGCATTGACACCTACTTTAAGAAATACATCGGCCTGTATGCGTCACGACACGGTAGTGTTGGCCAGGCCAGGTTTATACCCAGCTACCTCAGGTGTTGAAATACCATACGGTAGTAACTCGTCGATGAAGTGGCCATAGAGGAGGCCTAGGAAATGTTCAGATACCAGAATCACAACGTACTGTCCTACCGCTCCCCACACACACACACACAAAGAACAAGATGCCCTACATATTTTACAGACTGCTAGGCCAAATGCTGTTTGCAAGCCTGCAGAGCCGCATGCGGGAGTGTGGTGAGGAGAACACAGCACCCGGCCACCTTCTCCCCAGTGCTAATGTTTTCACACTGGATTAATAACTATTATTAAGGCAGTGTGGTACCAACAACATCACAGCTCCCCATAACAAAGATCCCCTGTGTATAGCCTTAAAAGACTGTTGGGGCAAATGCCGTTAGTGAACACATATGAAGGCCAGGACAGGACTAAACAGGGTTGGTGGCCAGCACCACGCCAGGCCGCCTTTGTCTTCCCAGTGGTGATGTTTACACATCATACCAGGCACTCATTTGAGGCTGAGTCTACTTAGGGGAGGCCCAGGACCGGTTCAGATAATTGTCACCGATGTTGGTCTTGAGCGGAAATCGAACTCGGGTTGCAGGGTTCATAGTACAACGCGCCAACTGCTACACTGCCGCTCACCATACACGTACAGAGACACACACACACTGATCTACTCACCCACATACAAATGCACCAACCAGAACATACTTATGCATAGGGGCACACAAACAAGATGTGCGTACACATTCACTCACTCACACACTCACTCTCTTACCCACTCATCTCAACAAGACAGGTTTATAGCTTGTATGAATTGCAGGCTGTAGGAGGCTGTGTGTGTTGTGATGATGCTGTATTTAATTCCTCTGACAGCCACTTTGGGTGGTCTGTGGTCCCGGAAGACGATGCTAAGTGCATTGGATTCAATTGAAGGCGAGTGGGGGAGGGTGGGCGAGCTCTCAGCATTATTATAACTCTCCGCTTGTGCTCTGTATATATGGGTCCTACTTGACAAAGGCATTACACATGCACACACATACAAAAACACAAGCATACAAACACATACATAAACAAAACACCGTCATATACACACACTCGTACACAAAAATTTACACAGATGGATGCACAAAACAAAGATCCCCGTATAGCCTTAGACTATTCGGGGAAGTGGTGTTAGTGAGCACTCATGAAAGCCGGAATGGCAAATGAGGGGGTGGGTGGTCAGCACCACACCCGGCCGCCTTTGTCTCCTGACTGGCAATGTTTACTACACACCGCACCAGGTACTCATTTGAGGCCGAGTCGACCTAGGGGAGGCCCAGGACCGGTTCAGATAATCGTCACCGATGTTGTCCGTGAGTGAGAATCGAACACCGGTCGTCAGCTTCGTAGCGCAGCGCAGCTAACAGCTCTCCTACCGCTTGCTACACACACATATATATACACAAATGTGCTTGCTACACACACACACATATTTATACAAATGTGTGCAGACACAAAAAAGATAAGAGAGCCCTGTATAGCCATCCAAAATGTAGGTTTGTTGAACTTATTTTGCACCGTACGTAGCCAACTGCTAAATCGGAGGTGTGGTTAGCTACGGAAGCCGGCAACAGCACACAGGGAGGCACAGCGAGCGTCACTCCCAGCTAGCTACCTTTGTGTCCCCTTAGTGATGGTGTTTCCACACTGCACCAAGTATTAATTTAAGGCTCGGTTAACCTAGGGACAAGGCCCAGGATAAATTCAGACAATAATTGCCCATTAATGTTATGTGACCAAAAATTTAACCCAGATCTTTACTAGTAGTGGAGTGCACAAATAAATGCACCACTGCTCCACCCAAATAAACATGCAATCCCACACACACCACACAAAGATCTCACGTATAGCCTTAAACAGACTGTTGGGGCAAGTGCTGTAAGCGAGTACCTAATAAGGTCAGCACAGTACATTTCGTGGGTGGCGTTGCCAGCACCACGCCTGGCCGCCAATGTCTCCTCTAAGCTAATGTTTACAAACTGCACCAGGTATGAATTTAAGGGTTAAATGACCTATGGGAGGCCAAGGGCCAGTTATATATGTGTCATGGAAGTTGGCCGTAAGCATAAATAGAACTCCGGTCGCAGAGTTCGTACAGCACATATACACACACATATATATGTATACATTTAAAATGACTTATAATGCAATGCAGGACACTCCTCACAAAGAGTGTGCAATGCAATGAGATTGTCTTCAGGTTATTATCACATATTCATCACCAGTATTACACTCTCATTCATACTAATAAGACACAATCAGAAGCACATGATACAAATATCCCACGTATAGCCTTTGATATATCATTGGGGCAAGTGCTGTTAGCAAGTACGGACCACGGTGGGGTGGGTGGCCAATACCACACCCAGCGGCCTTTGTCTCCACCGTGCTGCTGTTTACACACCGCATAAGTAAGGCGGAGTAGACCTAGGGGAGGCCTAGAACTGGTTCAAATATTTGCCGTGAGCGGGAATCGAAACCGGATCGCCAGGTTCGTAGCGAAGCGTGTGCGAACTGTTACACTACCGCTCCCCACGCACACCACTGCACACACTCTGCCTCGTACAAACACAAACACACGCTCACAGATTTATGTCAATGAGAGCAGACAGCCGCCACACATACGCATTTGTGCCATCATTAATCTCCACACACACGGAGGGGAGGAGCGCATTTAAGCTGGTTATGATGGATCGGATATTTTAACGCAATGCATGCGATACACAACGCAGTAACGCAAGCCTTTTTGGGCTCGCTTCTCCCACTGCACTCATGCAGAATTGTCAAAAGGCATGCTTTAGTTTCAGTAGAGACCACCACAAAACACTGAGAATTATATCAATATTTTCCTCGGGATCTTTGAGTCGTGGGCATTTGCAATGCGGCACACTGTTTTTCTCTTTAGGTCCATGGTAGGTACGTTCGTGTGTACAATTTATAAATCTCTCAATAGACCACAGCCAGATTAAATAAAGTTACCAATTATTGAGAGGCAATGGATTTCCGTGGGCACCGATGTGCTTAAATTAAGGATGTAATTGACGAAATAATGCATGTCAATGGACTCTTTACTGGTTAAATAAAGGAATTCTCACCTGGTTAAATTAAGGATGGCAATTACAGTGAAATTTATTGCAATGAGTTCGAGTTCATGGGCTCCCATATAGATATTTAAAGATGTCAGTCATGAAACATGGATAATATGGCCTCTCAAAGGGCTAAATAAAATGCAATGTAGAATACGGATAAATAAAGAATGATATTAATACTACTGCCATTACCATCACACCCAACGTTGTTACCATTATAAACAAGTTGTCCGTGTGAGGTCAACAGAATATGCTTCATCAACAGTGATTGTAGTAGGGATCAACTGGTACCCGCCACGGGAATATGGAACCTCTGCCAGCTCATGACTGCCAACCTCCAATCACAGCACGGTTGGCTACACACGGTGGGAAAGAAGTTGAACGTACAAAGAGAAGCATGTCGCTCAAAGCACTCTAAAGCAGGGAGACATTTTGACACGAGTATTAATAAGGATAATGCCGCTGTCTCAGGGGTTAAAATCAGAGGGGGTTTGAAACTTCTAAGCCAGGCTTTGCCTTCCTGCCCTCAGCGCCTTAATTTAACTGGACGCGATATTAATTTTGCTGCGTTCATTCATAACACGGCACTCCATCATTACCAATCAATATCACTAAAAGCCTCTCTGTGCGTGTGCATGCATATGCGTACGAGTATGAGTGAGGGTGAATGGATGTGTGTGTATGCGTGTCGGTGAATGGGAAAGTATTTCAGCGAGTGGGAGAGCATGCACGTGTGTGAGAGTGTGTGCGTGTGCGCACCTCAAGATGCATCTAGCCTGGCACAAGCACTACAGTGATGTCACCACTAATTAGTGACAAATGGCAGTTGTTTTTGTATGTGTGTGTTTCTTTGTATGAGAGTACGTGATCATTAACGGTACTCGCCCCGACAGCCTGTTAAGGCCATAGGGGGGATCTTTGTCTTTGTACCAGAGTGAATAGGAAAGCGTGTATCTGTTTCTGTACGAATGCATGGGAAGATGTCTGTGTGTCTAAGGGAATGGAAGAATGTGACTGGGAGAGAGTTTGTGTGTATGTATGAGCGAATAGGATAATGTACGAATGGGAGTGTGTCGGAGTGAAAGGGAGAGTGTATGAGTGAAAGGGAGTGTACAATTGTGAGTGAATTGGAGAGTGTGCGGGTGAATGAAAAAGCGTGTGTGGGTGAATGAAAAAGCGTGTTTGCGTGTGCATGAGAGTGCATTTCGATATCTGTGGATTTACGTATCTGTGTGCATGTGTTCGTGTGCATCATCTGATTTATGTATTCTGTGTTTCCTGTCAAATGCTGTTTGAATGACACACCACTATACCCTCTCTCCTCTCCTTTCTCTACCCTATTATAGCTCTCCCCTCTTCAATCCTTCCAGTCCCGTACTCGCCCTCTCTCTCTATGATATATCTATTTCATCTCCCACGCTCTCCAACTGTCTTTCCATAAACCCTTATACTGTTACTATTGCTCCTGATGGTGGTGGTAGTGATGCGAATGATGGCAATGATGCAAATGATGATTCTGCCGCTGCCTCTGCTGAAAATGCTAAATATTTTTGCTGTAATAATTATCAAAGATACATGGCTGTCTTCAGATACCTAGGATAGCATAAAAATCATTGGTACAATTTAAGATTTTCCACCACTTCACATCAAAATGGCTTTGTCAGCGTTACCGACAGCCATTGGGTCAGTAACTCCATCAGCCTGCGACATGGCACCACCGAGGTCCATAATTCAGCCAGCAGTAATTACAAGCAGTTCTCAAGTGCAGAGTGAATGCTCTCAGCCCGATCACCAACCAATGTGCAGAAAAAAGTGAAATTTGTGTTTTATTGCAGACATTAAGCAAATTAAAGCAGAGGACTAAAATGCTCAGCTCGATGTCCGTGCAACGAATGCTTCTACGGCACAGCTCGTGACATCGGTATAAAAGGCAATCGAAGGGACTCGAGTGGTTCAGTAGCATCTTTGGGAAGATGTTAGCATTCTGTGAGAGTTCCGAATGGAAATGTATTTCACCACGTAACAACAACATAAGAACAACAATTAGAAGAAAAAAATATATAAACGATAAAAAAAAGTTACGAAAAAAATAGCAAGCAGCAGTCGGGAGGAAATTAGAACAGACCACCAGGGTAATGCAGTTTAGGGGCCAATACTCATAGGAGAAATGGTGTGCCCTCGGTCTTAATTTTATCTATTAGCGCAAGGTAGTGTAATGGGTTGTAATTGAGACTAGGCTCCAAGAGGCTATAATCCCAATCTTCAATTATAACTCAAGTCTTGGCAAAGATAAAGATCCTCAAATCCAGTTTCGATGAAGGGTCTGAAATCCTGAAACCCAGTCTTCTAGAACTGAACCTCAATGAAGACTGTGATTTTAAAATCTGGTGTGAATTAATACTCAAAATGCTGCAACCCAGCGTCCTGTGCAGGCAAGTCTCGGTCTAATAAAGGGTTAAATGTTTGGTGAGCGATGGAAGAGAGTGGCAGGATGAGGAGGCTGGGGTAACATTGTTGGTCACGTCGAATGCCGCTTGATTCGCTGTAACAAACCCACCCCAAACCTGCAACGTCTCAGCGGTCGAAATAAAAAAATAAAAAGAGAAAAATCGATTGACAAAGCATCAATTTCCGAGCAGGAGGCACTCTGCTAAGTTTAGATTTACGGACCTCTCTGCACACAGAAATAAATAATTCCTTAATCATGTTAAAGATTTTTTTCAGAGAGACCAAAATAAAGATTTGCTTTTTCTTAAAAAAAAATTGCAAATTAAGCACAAATGTTATTTTGATTTTTATAAATGGATAATGAAATAACTGGAAAAATAAAGACCTGCTTTTCCCATAAAATAAATGTAACGCGTGATGATAATGGTCTTCTGTTTGCTACAACATGGACATGCCCTTCAAGCACCACCCCCTCAAGTCTCATTACTAGAACTGTGGCGGCTTTCGGTCTTGTTACACAGTCAACATCGCCTTCAAGGAGCACTCTTACAGTCCCACCACTAGGATTTAGTTATACTGGTAGGAACCTCCTGGTTACACCAGCCCACAGGGGATTATTGTGTCCGTCCGTCCTGCATCCAAAAATGGGAGGGGTGGGGCTGGGTGAAGAGGGGAGGGTGGGGAGGGGCTGGGTGGAGAGGGGAAGGTGGGGGAGGGGCTGGTCACCCCGTGGTGCCCTTATAAAACTCAACGTTTAACCTACTCACGCCGGCTTGTGCCCGCCCTCACAGGTCGGGCATATTTGCGGAATACACCACGCCGCCGTTGACCCTGGCCATTGACCGAGCAACCCAACGTTCCTACCAGCTCCCTCCGCAGGAATGTGTTTCCCTTTCTTGCACAGTCAACAGGTATGTCAAGGACCACGTTTATAGTATCCCCCACATGGCTATGTGTCTTCCCTTGGGTCACTGGCCTCCGAGTCTCATTCCAATGTAACCAAAGCACCTCCGTCCTGTGCAGATACCCCAAGCATTCCTATGGTAGGGGCCCAGTCCATCCATAGGATGACCACTGTTGAATTCCTATAAATGAGGCCGTTTTTTATCAACATTGACTCAGGTATGTATGGGGAGCTTTGTAGACACACATTATTAATTATATAATAGAAATAATATATTATACAAAATAATATTAAGGTTTTTCTAATGTATCACTTTAAGCCAATTACCAATTTTCATTTTAGTTTGAAAACATGCTGTTAAATTGATAACAAAAAAAAAAGTGGTTTGGAAAATGAAGAAGATCGTTTAAATAAATCCTTAAAAACGTATCCTACTCATGAGGAAAAGCAGACGACAGACGCTGATAATGTCAGAAAACAACAGGACGCTGACTGGCACTGTGACACAAGTGGAAAAGCAGCATCATAAGATCTGGTGCCTGGAGAAAATTACGTTAAAGTCAGGAAAGATCATTATTGATCCCGCCACAAATAGACAAAATAGTATCCACAAGCAGGAAAAATGTTTAATATGTCCTTGACATTTTTTTATGTCTTTAGGTGATGGTAAATGAGAAGGAAACGTTTCATGCGTCAAACTCAATACAATTAGAAACATCTCTGAGCAGGAAGCTACAGTGGAAAAAAAGCTTTAAAGATAACAAGGAAATCACAGAACACTAACCACCATGGTTTGTAAAGAAGAAGCAATTCCATAAAAAAAAACCACAGTAAGAAACTGAACTTACCGAAACAAAAAGTAGGGATTTAAATTGCTTTATCATATTATTTTGAGCTTTTCTCTTGGACTTTTGAATGGAAAGCCATTGCGGAGCATACAAAAAAAGAACTTGATCATTCAGACTGGCCTTCTTGAGAAAATATTGAGCCCTCACATCGATAAAGCCTTAAATACACTACAAAGGACGGATGGTCTTGGGCCGCCGCTGTTGATACAGCACCAATCAGCAGAGCACGATGATGGACGTGGTCAGTTTGTGTGGGGGCGCGATCATTAACCGCAAGTTAACTAGTGCAACGTTCATGCAATAACGTTGCACACAGCAATGCTATCAGAATGCTACACGAGAAAAAGAAAGATGCATGCGAGTATGCAAACTCTCAGCAACTTTGCTCAAAGTGTTTTTTTTTATTGCTACACATAAGACGGCGCCGCGATTGGCCAGATTAAATTACATGGTTGTCATGTGGCAGCATAAAGGTAAATATTAAACATGGGGGTTTTTTGTCACGTATGAATCCAGAGATGTTGAATAAAACGGAAAAAATAATTTGTCCTGGTTATTTTACTCGTACGTTCTTATTTGCGTGTTCCTCGCGCAAATAAAAGTCTCCTTTTTTTTTACTCATAGGCCAAACAGATGTATTTCCTTGAGACTAAGTTGAGCCCCTTGGGCTGGGCATCCATGCATTTCCTGCTTTAACCAATGAATAATTAAAACACGTGGATCGTGGTTGACCCCAATGGCTCAGTAATGTATAAATGCATTGCTAAACCGAAGCAAGTTGCAGTGCTTAACATGGCACGCTGTGCAGCATTTTAAACGCAACAAAGTGAAATGTAACACGGTTTTCAATTTGGTTTCATATTGGCTTTATGTTACTCAAGACTGAGTGAGTGAGGCTCAGTGGTTCCTTACCTTTTCCTCCTGTTCCCAGACCGCCAGGCTTGTTGTACAGGTAAATTTCTCCCTTTGAATATCTCTTGTCAGGGGAATGCTGGAGTAGAAACACATCATTCACAAGCCAGAATCAACAAACCTCCCCCTCCCTGAGTTTGAGCCCTGATGCAGGTCTGTCTCTCACTTTCTCCGTCTCCCTCTGGGGGCTCATAATAGTCATGTGACACACAAACCCAGCAATTTAGGTATTTATGGGTCCAGGCCCAGGAGCTGAGTATCTCTCTGTCAGTCTCTCTCAAAGTGTGGCTCGTGATGTGGTGTTAAAAATATTAACCAGAGAGTGTGTCCCCTCTTTCCCTGTCAGGAGGTTAGGCTCATATTGGCCATGTTAGCCAGCAAACTCGAAGATCTAGGGTTCAATCCTCCTTATGTCTGGGTCTTTGTCTCTTTCAAAAGTGCACCTCTGCTGGGCTAGCGGAGGAAATTCACATTTTCACAGCAGGCTCCAGACGCTCCAAGATAACCACTGTTTTAAGACGTTGAACAAAGTGGTACTATTTTTCCCCAACCCTGGAGGGTTGATAATGGTGATAGGCTGATTCGACCCCAGAGCAGCCTTTGAACTTATAATCTACTAATTGTGAGTCGAGAACTATGAAGTCCAGGTAGCTATATTATTATTATTTGTTGTATTTTACTTAACAATTGAGCTTGTACCATGAATTCAGTGTCCTTTAACCAGGCCAGTCAGTGCCCGTGAGATTCATTATCGCCTTGCATTGATTCATTGTCCATTATAGAACCATTCAGGGGTGGTGAAGTGAAAACAAAGGAAGTTGAAGGGAGGTACGGGGAGGTGAAGAGGCACAGGGAGGGGGAGACACGCGGAGTTACACGACATGGAGAAAAAAACAGGGATGCACTCTCCAAAGGTTTTTATCCCCCCCAACCCACCCTGAACCGCCACCGACCCCTGACCTGGAAGTGGTTTTCAGGATCGGTGTCGATGTACTTGGGCGAGAGGAGGAAGGTGTGCAGGTTCTGGCGGAGGTAGTGCAGGACGGCCGGGAAGCGCGGGCCCCACATTGGTGGCATCAACACCAGCACGGTTTCCGACGGTGCCTGCCCGTGTGGCTGGAGGAACTACGCACGAGGAGAAGTGAGGGCAGGTATACAATGAAGGTGCGGGGGGGGGGGAAGTGAGGGAGAGGTGAAGCAAGGAGAGGGAAAGGGAGGGAAAAGTGAAGAGATGCGAGGGATGGTGAGCGGAGGTGAAGGGAAATGATGGGAGGTGAAAGAAGGAGGGTGGTGACGAGAGGTATAGAGAGACAAGAGTCAAGGAAGCAGGGGGGGGAGGGAAGAGGAAGAGAGAGGTACATCGACATGAAGGAAGCTGATGAGAAGTGAGCAGATGTGACAGGAGTTAGTGGGAGATGAAGTGAAGGGATGTGAGGGGGAGGCGAGTCGCATGGGGAGGCAATGAGATGCTGATGATGAAGAAGAAGAAAATAAATGAAATGGGGGAACGAGAGGTGAAGAATGCAAAGGGCAGCAAACAGAGGCAGGCGAAGGTGGTGGGAATGGAGAGGCGGTGAGGGGAAGTAAAGGGAGGTGATTGGAGGTGGGGGAGAGGTGAAAGGTGAGGTCTTGCGAGTTTAAGGGAGGTGATGGGTGGAAAATCGAGGTAAAAGGAGATAAGGAAAGGGAGCGAAAGGGAGGAGGAGGAGCAGCAACAGGATAAGAAAAGAGGGATACATGGGAAGGCAGCGATTGTGAGTGAAATCCTAAATGTATATGATGTTGGCTTTTATTATGTACAGTTAATGGAGAAAGGGCCGAGATATCAGCACCTCCGATTAGTACAGTTGTCTACGTATTGGTGCGCAAGAAGTTCAACATACACACAGACCAAACTCAGAATAACCTGGTATAATTGTGGACTTCTGGAACTGGATTCGAACCCAGGAACTAGGCATGGGCTGCCACAGTAGCTGAAAAGGCAATTATGAACTCCTTGTGAGAGACAGCCAATGCCAGGGCTCAAACCCAAGACACGGTGGTACTGGCGTTGTGTGTCCGACACAGCCATTATGGGCCCCTAGAGCCTACAACCACATCTTTTTTTTAATCACCAAACAGACTCCACTGCAGCGAGGTCTCATCCATATATTTATCACCTCTTAACGCTCCATTTCCTACCATCCATTTTTCTTGTTTAACCCTTTGCATAGTATTGGATGGGTTTGCAAAGGAATGTTGAGTCCTTAAGCATAGCATTTAATAAGTGCGCAAAAGTGCAAAATTACTTCAAGTGTGTAAAATATCTCCCTGTTAAGATGTGTATTGGGAAGTGTTCACATCTCTGTTAGCAGCCCTGAGCCAGTGAAGGAAATTCCACATTTCTGTGGCAGAGTCCAGTCTATAGGACGACCATAATGGCCACCACCGTGTCAAGAGGCACACTTAGCAGTGAGCAATGAGCTATGAATCCCTGGGTTCGAATCCTCGGTCTGGGTGTCTTTCACTTGACCATCACCACCACCACCACAATCCAACCACCATTAATATCGCCACCACCCTCCACAAGGAATAACAGCTTAAAAGTCTTAAGCACACTATAACGACGACGATGAAAACCCCATTCCCATCATCAATCCTAGAACATATCCAGTAGACACACACACACGTACATTTAAACAAAACATTCTTTCATTATTTTAAAATGCAACCAGTCAGACAACCCTTTTGCAATGTGCGTTTTATAATTCATCAGTCCCGCCAACTCTAATTAAGGCCACAGAGAAATAGCCGTGCTCGCCAATTAATAAATGATGCCTGTGGTTTGACGCGCAATCCTATTCATGCCCCTTGCAAGTGGGTTTTTTAAAGTGAACATTTGTTATTTAATTAAAACAACTCTTTTTCCAAGATATTATTTTCATTACATGTGCTGGTAACACCAGGTTTAATGGCGAAAAGCCAAGTTTGCTTCAATAGTCTTTTGCCGAAGCCATGTATAAACGCAGTAAAAGAGATGAAATACCGAGAAACCCACACAGACATATATAAACACACAAACTGTATATATACACACATAGATCTACATATATACATACCGTACACAAAGACAAAATATATTAATTACAATCCCCTATAGCCTTTCACGGACTGTTGAGGAAAGTGCAGCTAGCGAGTACCTACGAAGGGCAGCACAGCGCACGAGAGAGCGGTGTGACCCGTAAAATGACTGCCCACCTGTGGTCGGCCGAGTGCCGATATTTAACTACAGCACTAGGAGTTAATTAAAGACTAAGTTTGATACCACAAAGCAGCTATTTTTAATGAACCATTCCATCTCGCAGGACACAGCTCTCATTAGGGCGAGTGAGTAAGTTGAGAGATTCTGGACGCCCATGATAGGGACTCATTAGCAGGACACCACCAGCCTCGTATCGAAACTGTTACGCAACATATAATGGCCTATTCTCTCAGTAGGCATTACACTTTATCAGGGCTCATCACA
This sequence comes from Lampetra planeri, assembly GCF_965212315.1. Classification (NCBI taxonomy): domain Eukaryota; kingdom Metazoa; phylum Chordata; class Hyperoartia; order Petromyzontiformes; family Petromyzontidae; genus Lampetra; species Lampetra planeri. Next base: position 18,935,691 of record NC_136109.1, on the reverse strand, counting down.
AAAACATGGCTAACCTCTGAAGTCATTAAACATATTTCAAGCCGCTTAATCTCATTCCATATTGCTAGGGCTCATTAAGACATAACCCTCTAGTTTTGTAGGACACGGGATCATCAGTAGGACATGAGGAACTGCTTCCCCTGTGGATGACAATCATCAATTAGCCAATGCCCTGTATTGCGTTCTCATCGGCCGGACATGGCTCACGAACCCAGCAGGTTTGGGACTCAGACATGGACCTGCCCTCTGTCTTTACAGCTCCTAAGCGGGATGGGACCCTTTGCACCGCCACACTTGGGGGCTCATCAACAGCACCTGCACGTCGGCGGGCGTGAGCATGCAGTTGCGCACGAGCATCACGGTGATGACATCAAGTGTCGCCTCGTGGAGACGGCGCAGCAGAGCTTTGAGCAGCTCACCTGTCACCTCCACTCCTACACACACAGACATAGGACACACACAGATACACACACGCAGAAACACACACGCAAAAACACACACACGCAGGCGTAGACAAAAAACAAAGATTCCCCCATATAGCCTTAATAGACTGTTGGGGCAAGTGCTGTTAGCGAGCACCTATGTAAGCCGGCACGGCACACGAGGGAGAGGGTGGCCAACACCACGCCCGGCCGCCTTTGTTTCCTTAGTGGCGATGTTTACACATCGCACCAGGTACTCATTTGAGGCCGAGTCGACCTAGGGGGAGCCCAGGACCGGTTCATATAATCGTCACTGGTGTTGGCTGTGAGTGGGAATCGAACCCAGGTCCCCAGGTTCGTAGCACAGCGCACTAACCGCTACACTACCGCCTCCCCCCCCACGACATAGACACACACAGATACAGACACACACACACGCAGCCATAGACACACAGATACACACACACACATGCAGACAGAGAAAGGCACATAGAGATAAATGCACATGCATGGTACAGCAGAGCCTTTCGAAGCTGCCCTGTCACCTCTAATCCAACAAATATAGGGAGATAAATACACACAGAGGTCTTGTAAAATCACACAAACATAGCTATGGCTCACAAATAAGAAATGTTACTTTTTGGAAAGTTGAGTAGTGGTAATCCAAGTGGTAAACTGGCCCCCACGGTGGCTCTTTACTCTGTCTACTGGCCATGACGAAGTATTGCAGTGAATATCTGGCAACCGATAAGTCGGTGATGTATGGTTTGGTATACAGTACTGCGGGTACATGTGCAGCCGTTTAGTCCATCCGCTGCTGGATTAGGGCCTCCCTACGCTGCGAGGGATATTGTGTGGAGAGTTTGAGGGCATGTCACCATGCTGGTCAGTGCAGGTTGATGAATGCTGGCACTGGCAAAAGGGCTGTACACGGACAGACGTGTCATGGGTCGACAGGCAATGTAACGGAGTTCGAGAAAGATGTCATAAATAAAAGAGATCGCAGACCAACGAAAAGAAAAAGAGTACAGACCTGACAATACAAAAAGAGAGTACAAGAGAGGACACAAAACGATACAACATAAATACACGAGGGCATGTAATGATGTAAAAAGCAATACATACAAGACAAAATATACAGAAGAGATGAGAAAACACAAAATACAGTACCGTATAACATGTATCGACCAGTTTGGTGAAGTATGGTCAAACAACTTCCACATCTGACATGACATAGCAAGTCTTTTATTCAGCAGTGGATTGACAAAGGGTTGTAAATTATAAGTATAATTATGCAAATGTATCCTGGGTTCAATTGCCAGGTTTAACTGCCTCTCTCAAGTCTCTCACAACGGCCAAATCGGGTTCATAATGGCATTAAGGATACTGTGCCAGCACTACTGAGATATTGGGTGTCCCTAACCGTAAGCCACCACCATATGTTGCCAGCCATGCTAATGGGAGTCCCTCAAGAGCTGAGTTAGGCATTTCTTTCAAAATAATCATAATGGCTGTATCAGGTTCAATACGGTCAAGTCAGAGACAATGAACCAACAAGCCATGGATATGGCCATGTCGGTGGGACAGCGCCTACCGGCCGGTACAACACCGTGCACGTTGAGGCGGATGTTCTTCTCCGAGTGACCGACGGCACGGGCGGAGGATTCTGCCGTCCGTGAGCTCACGGATTCTATGGACACCTGCCTGTCCCACCACCCACGCGGCGTCTGGGTGACAGAGAGAGAAGAGTCCCAATCAAAACAAATCCTGAAAAACAGATTCCTATAGCGGAGCCTCAATCAAAACATTGATCCTGAAATGTGGTCATAATTGAGATTCATCTTCTTGGTTCTTTCGGTAAAGTCACGTAGAATGGAAAAAATAAAATAGTAAAAATAAAACATTTTATTATTTCCATTCTACGTGACTTTACCGAAAGAACCAAGAAGATGAATCCCTGCAGTCACGAAAGCTTTAAATCGAAACATAATTGAGATTGTTATCTTCAAAAACCATTCGGCGCGAGTCTCATGCAAGACTCCCGAAGCCGAAACCCTGTCTCCTGTTCATTCATCATGCATAGTCAGCGAAGGACCGTAGCACCAAGCGTGTGACCACTTGTGACAGCAGTCGGATAAACCACTCTTGCCGGTGACGAGTGATTTGTTTGATCCACATCTCAGGGGGGCGACCACGGGGGCGGCGCCATTTCTTTAAGGGTCGCAAGCCACTTCGAATAAAACCGAGCCCAAGTCAAAACTCAGACTATTTTTGTTTGTTTATACAGTAAAGCCTCACTGAGAATCATGACTCTTGTGCAGGTGGGTTCTGCCAAGTTTTGGCAGCGAGGGCACAATGACTGCTATGTATATCCAAATTGAGTAATTTGCGGGTACCTTTTTAAATCTGGCAAACTTGGACCGCGACGACGCTGGCACATAATGGCCTACTCTTGCAAATAACGTCACAGTATATTTAACGTCCACCGTGAAGTACACGGCGTTTATTTTTACAGTTCATATTCACGCAGTATTAAAATCAGGGAGTTGCTACTGAATTCGAATCGTGAACCTTTGCAACAAGTGGCCAATGCGCTAGGCCATGTCACCGCCCTTGTATTGAAACATGGTCTCAATAAATTACAATCCCCAAACCTGGTCCCCTGGAACCAAGTCTCAATTAAGACGGATTCTGAAAACCAGCATGCTGGTTTCAAGTCTCAATCAATACGGATTTTAAAACCTGATCTCCTGGAGCCGAGTCTCTACTGGGGCCAGGGCTCACCACGGGCTCATCTGTTGTGGCTGTAGGCTCCTGGCTGCGTGTGAGAGACATGAAGGGGGACGCTATGACGGGGGATTGAAGTGATGCTGCCGATGGAATCCCCTCCTTGTTGGAATCAAAGGAAGTTCTGGTGGCAGCGGACTCCTCGATAAGCCTGTGGCAAGACACAAATGAACAATATACTCACACACACATGCACACGCCATTAAACATGCAAGAGCACACACATACACACAATTCCTAATTCGATAGCAAGAGTGGTAAGTGGTATCTAAACTGGTTCTGGGCCGTCCCTTAAATTAATCCCTGGAGATGTGGCAATACATACTAGTAGAACTCAATTTAAATATAGATACATATGTATGGTTACAAAGACAACTCAAAGGTACGCAAATACAAGAAAATATTAACTTACTGATGCTGCTGCACATTACAATTATGATATAATGCTGCTACTAAAACGTATTCCTAAGTGCTAAGTTAGTTTTCCCTTTTTAGATTTGAACACTTTAATCATACAGCACTGCCAAACCAGCATTAATATAGCTCATAAATTGAGAGCAAGCATATCCCTTCAATGACTTTAAAACCTCTCATCTTTTGGCTTCCCAAAAAACAGTTGTACTTGAAAAAATTCAAGGTCTTCCGTGGGTAAATAAGGAATTATTATCATTATTAATGTTGCCATTCTTATGATTAAGGTCACTTTGGTTTAACAGGACTTCATTTCCCTAATGGAGTAAGGGAAATGATGTCATCGTGTCAGAAATGGAACACACCCCCCCACCTCCCCACCCACCCCAACCATAGTCCATTATAAAAATTGTGTCGTTGTTCAATATGAAACGTGCACTGGCAAGTCTGTCCAATTCTGTATGTAGTCCAATTTGTAATATTGCAGCTCACACGCACACTCGTACACTCAAACACAAAGACAAAAATCCCCCCACTCCTCTCCCAAAGCCTTAACCGACTGTGGGGAGGGGGGGGCGCAAGTGCTGTTAAGCGAGCACCTATTAAGGCCGGCATGATACATGAGGGGTGGGTGGCCAGGATCATGCCTGGCTGCCTGTCTCCCCAATGTTGATGTTTTTTTTCAAATCACACCAGGTACTCATTTAAGGCTGAGACAACCCAGGGGAGGCCCATAACCAGCTAAGATAGACCTCACTAATGTTGGCTGCAGGCAGGAATCGAACTCGGGTCACCGAGCTCGCAAGACAATGCACTAACCACGACACTACTCTCCTCCACATAGAAATACACACGCACACATAAACAAAAGATCACCCATACAGCAATAAAAACTGTCGGAGCAAGTGCTCTTAAAAACACACACCCATTCAGGTTTGCATAGCACGCAAGGGAGGAATGTGGCCAGTACCACACCTGGTACACATTTAGAGCCAAGTCAACGTGTGGGAGAGACCTCGGACCACTTGAAATACAACTTAACAATTACGTTATTCATAAACATGTGAACTCGGGGAGCTGGAATCACAGCGTAGACACATACGCACACGAACATGCACGCACACGACATGTACACGCATACGAGTACATAAGCACATGTGCACGCATAAGTAAAGATACATTGTTAGCATGTTACTAAGAACAATGGGTCCTTAAATAGTTAAATACATAATATTTACCGTAATTGTATCTCAAAGACTTTCACTTTGTTAAAGGGTTAATTGCAATGAACAGCAAAACAAGAAAAACCCAAAGATTAGTTAAGGAAGGAAAAGCGTTGATTTTCTTGGCCAAATTGGCCCTGTTAAATGTTTTAGGGGATTAGGTGAATAGATTTTATTGGAAAAGGCTTTGAGTTAATGGCAGGTATGAAACAAGCATAAGTGCACAGAGGCGCATGCACACGCAAACACACACAGACAAGTATTCAAATAGCATATATACAGTAGATGTATACACAGATCTGCACAGCATATATAAAAAGATCTGCCGTATATAACCTGAACAGACTGTTGGGGCAAGTGCTGGTAGCGAGCACCTATGAAGGCCCGGCACGGCACATTACTTTGTGGCCAACACTACGCCCGGCCGCCTTTGTCTCCCCAGTGTTGATGTTTACACATCGCACCAGGTACTCATTTGAGGCCGAGTCGATCTAGGGGAGGCCCAGGACCAGTTCAGATAATCGTCACTGGTGTTGGCCGTGAGCAGGAATCAAACTCGGGTCACCGGGTTCGTAACGCAATGCGCTAACCACGCCACTTCCACTCCCCACAGTCACACACAATCAGATGCATAGATGAAAGTATCCCCGATCTATACCTAAGAGACAACGATTACTTACGAGGGTAACGAGGGTAAGTAATCACGTGTGATGTGAATGGGAAACATGCCAGACCAGTGGGTCGGCAACCAAAATAACAAATATAGCCATTTCATTTTAATTCGGAAAACTCAACATTTCAAGAGTTGCAATGCATGTGAATACGAGACGTGGTCCTAAATAGATAATGTCATGAAACATTCCTTAAAGAGCCACATGCAGCTCTGGAGCCGTAGGTTGCCGACCCTTGTGCTAGACTGTCTACCCAGAGCTGATATATATTCAAATACCATCCCATCCCAACACACACGTTTAAACTAAAACACATGCATAAACACAACATGGCGAGAAAACTGAAGCTTGGCTTAAAATATAAGACATGCCGATGCTGAAACCTCACAACGGCCCGAAGAAAAACATTCTAATATTTTAAGTAAACCTACTCATGTTCGCATCTGGATATTTTTGTGGGTGCTAAATTCAAATACGATGACACTTTTTTTTTCTACAATTTCTAGTACTTTTATGATGAGTGATATTAAAAGCCGAAAGGAAGTGGCATTGTTCCCCACTGGATACTGGCAAGATTAGCATGGTTGGTTACGTGCTGTGCCCAAAAAGTTCAACATACATACACACACATACATACATGACGACATACTTTACCAAACTAAGCACTCATTTATGCAAATAAGTTCAACATACACACACATATATATGTAATGTAGTAACTCGGCGGGAGACGACTTCACGGGTAACACACTCTTTATTTTATCAAACTCGTTCACAGGTGACTAACACCTACTTTGTATCTCGGGTGACAAACACCCACTTAGTATCTCGGGTGACAAACACCCACTTAGCTATTCTGGCGACTAACGCCCACTGAGCTATTCTGGCGACTAACGCCCACTGAGCTATTCGGGTGACAAACACCCTCTTAGCTACCCTGGCGACTAACACCCTCTTAGCTACCCTGGCGACTAACGCCCACTGAGCTATTCTGGCGACTAACGCCCACTGAGCTATTCGGGTGACAACCACCCTCTAGCTACCCTGGCGACTAACGCCCTCTTAGCTACCCTGGCGACTAACGCCCACTGAGCTATTCGGGACACTCCCTGCCCGGGGTGTCCGTCTTGACTGTGGGTCCCCAGCCCGACCCACGTGGGCGTCGGACCCCGGGTCCCACAGTCTCGCCTCCGAGCCACACAGGGCCCCGGTCCCCACAAGGACGGCGGGACTAGGGGTCTCGGGGCACTAGGTCTTCAGCTCCGTCTTCGGGTCTTCAACTGGGTAACTCTCCCCGAGTGCTCTCGCGCGTCCCCCTTTATACCCCACCTGCGGACGTCGCTGCGAGCACCCATCTTATTCGACCAATCACTGGGCGCTGGCTACGATCCTGTTTTCCCACATCTCAGCGTGCCTCACCACCCACGCCGCGCCGCCCCGTCATCTGTCACTCCCGGCGCGCGCGTCCACACCACGCCCAAAACGCGTGCCCAACCCCGCACCCCGCGCCGCCCCGTGATCCATCACTGTCACAGTCGGCGCACGTCAACACCACCACTACATCACCCCCTACCACATAGCTCGCAGCCGACCCGGCTGCTATAAAAATATACAAACCCCCCTGTGTGCCCCGTAACACAACACAACAAGAACAACAACTAACGTAACAACACAACACGACGCGAACACTACCATCCGCAACCATCAACCAATGCCACCGCGACAATAGAACAATATATACAAACCGGCGAGTGACAATAGCAATGTGTATGCAGAAAGAAAAATAAATGGAAATTTTTTTTTTTCTTTTTCGACTCGTGCAGCGTCCCATTCTTTCCGAGCGTCCCTACAACGGGACATTACCCCGGCAGAGGGGAACACCGGGCGAGCTCGGTGTTGAGAAAAAACGTCTTCATGAAAATTGTTGTGCCCTAGCCCGAGTCCGCCTTGCCGGTCCGTCGTACGGCACCAGACGCGGTTGAACGTCCGGTGGTGCCGGCGGTTCAGGAAGACATCGGCCAGGCATCGAGGACCCGTGCGTGCCGCGGGGTTCAGGCTCCCGACGGTCAGCAGCCGTCAAGCCCGAGGCACCGGGTTTTGTTGGGATGACTTGTGGGCCTGGTCGTCGTCCCGACGTGGTCCTGTGGCGCGCTGACGCGGGGCCCGGCACCCGGCTGCGACGTGACCCCGAAGGCCGCAGTTGTAGCAGACGACGAGGGACGTCGTAGGTTTCGGTTGCTCCAGCTTGCGGGATGAACGTGTGGGCGAACGACCTCCCGTTCTCCACTCCCCCGGACGCGATGCAGCGAAGGCCTGCTCCTGATCCCCAGCTGGCTGAGGTTCGGCGATCGTGGCGGCCAGTGCCGCGTTCCCCGCCAATTTGCAGACGACCCCCGGCTTGCGTTTGAGGACCTCGTATGCGTGAATGCTCGTGGCGATCGCCAGGGAGCAGATATCCATTTCGTCCGCCACATTGATTGGGGACCCCCAACTCGTGGGCCAACGCCAGCAGCTGCTCCGTCACCATGGCGTCCTTCCCCTCCTTATCCATGCGGGGAAAAGCTGCGTCCGCCAAGGCGAGCAGTGCCGTGCGATAGGCGAGCGTCGTTTCTCCAGCCACCTTCCGCCGATCGTAGAACTGGTGGCGACACGTGGAGGGCGGTCCGAACACCTTCGCCATCAGGTGTAGTGCGGCCTGGAGCGTAGAGCGGGACGACCTTGCAGCAGATGTGAAGGCTGCAAGCGCGTCGTCGTCGAGCATTGCTGGCAACGCACGCAGGGCAGTGGTGTCGGACCACCCCGACATCTCCTGATGAGCGAGGAACCTTCGTTGGAAGGCTCCCCAGTCGCCCCCATCCGCCTTGAACGCCGACAGCGCGGGCAATCTTTGCTGGAGGACCCGATCGTCGTCGACGTCGGAGAAATTTTCCCGCGCTCCGCTGTAGTTGTGTAAAATGTCGGCTCGGTTGTCAGGCGCAAAATGGAGAGCTCCGGCGCGCGCTGATGACGTGGGCTGCGCTGAGCGGAGGTCTCCGGCCACGTGGTGTCCGTGTTTCCCGCCAATCGATGGCGGCCCCTCAAAAACGGCGGCAACTTCCAGACTTTTGGCGCGAAGCGCCTTTTGGCGGGATCCCTCCAACGTCGCTTTCTCCACCAACCCCGCAGCCGTTTTTTCCGCTCGCCGGAACGGAGATGTCCGCCAAGACAGCGGCGGCGGCGAGTAGCAACTCCGCCAACCGGGAGTGTGCGTCTTGGAGGCTGGTGTCCGTGGCGAGCGGAGCGTCGGCCATCACCGCGAAGTGCCGCATCGGCGGCAACTCCTCGTCCTCTCCTCCCGAGGTTGGTGTCCCCGGTACGCCGTCGTCGTCCCGACCTCGCTCGTGGGTACGGGTAGTCTTCCTCGTGTCCATACTTCTTGAAGACAGGTTTACTTCTGACGCCAGTTGTAATGTAGTAACTCGGCGGGAGACGACTTCACGGGTAACACACTCTTTATTTTATCAAACTCGTTCACAGGTGACTAACACCTACTTTGTATCTCGGGTGACAAACACCCACTTAGTATCTCGGGTGACAAACACCCACTTAGCTATTCTGGCGACTAACGCCCACTGAGCTATTCTGGCGACTAACGCCCACTGAGCTATTCAGGTGACAAACACCCTCTTAGCTACCCTGGCGACTAACGCCCTCTTAGCTACCCTGGCAACTAACGCCCACTGAGCTATTCTGGCGACTAACGCCCACTGAGCTATTCGGGTGACAACCACCCTCTAGCTACCCTGGCGACTAACGCCCTCTTAGCTACCCTGGCGACTAACGCCCACTGAGCTATTCGGGACACTCCCTGCCCGGGGTGTCCGTCTTGACTGTGGGTCCCCAGCCCGACCCACGTGGGCGTCGGACCCCGGGTCCCACAGTCTCGCCTCCGAGCCACACAGGGCCCCGGTCCCCACAAGGACGGCGGGACTAGGGGTCTCGGGGCACTAGGTCTTCAGCTCCGTCTTCGGGTCTTCAACTGGGTAACTCTCCCCGAGTGCTCTCGCGCGTCCCCCTTTATACCCCACCTGCGGACGTCGCTGCGAGCACCCATCTTATTCGACCAATCACTGGGCGCTGGCTACGATCCTGTTTTCCCACATCTCAGCGTGCCTCACCACCCACGCCGCGCCGCCCCGTCATCTGTCACTCCCGGCGCGCGCGTCCACACCACGCCCACAACGCGTGCCCAACCCCGCACCCCGCGCCGCCCCGTGATCCATCACTGTCACAGTCGGCGCACGTCAACACCACCACTACATATACATAAGCACAAAAGCTAACCAAGCACTCATTTATGCAATTGGCTCGACATGAAAGAGTCTTACGAATGATTATAATTGTTACACACACACACACACACTTAATAACCTCAGTAATTTGATGCTGATGATTGAGGTGATGCGACTGCTGCTTATGAGAAAGATGATGAAGCTGATGCCACAGATGACAAGGGTGTATGTGATGCTGCTGAATATGATGAGAATAATGAAGCTCATAATTAATTATCAGAATGATTCCTTAGATGCTGCCGATTATAATTAAAATTATTATTATGAAACTGATGTTAATCCTGCTTCCGGTGATGATTATGCGACCGCTGTTAATGATTATGACAGCAAAGAACATAAAACTCACCTTCGTGAATAACACTATGGCTTTGAAAGTAAAAGTATATCATAGGTGGCATTTCGGCAAATGACCGTCTTTATTGCTAATGAAGGCTCTGAAGAAGGGTCATTGCCAAACACGTTGTCTTTTATTTACTTTTCCTATTAAGGCAGTGTTTTCGACAAATGTGGCGAGCTATTTGCTACGCGTGCTTTTTTGTTATTCGGGCTTCATCGTTATTTGCGCACCATTGCCAACGCACTATCACCACGGAGTTTAGTTTTGATGACACAAATCATGCGGATAGCGTGAATGAAGATGATGTTAACGATAATTACCCCACAAACCGCACCTGAGATAGCAGACCGCTCCTGTTGACCTCTCTTGATAAACATACATGTTCTTGCGATTCCCCACAGAGAAAGCGGCAAGTGCCGATCGCAGTGACTGCATGCCTGCAGGAAAAACAAGAGCAAGAAAAATAAATGAAAATCTCCTCTTATATTCTTATGGTCTCCCTTCATATGCACGATGGGCTTTCAAGACATTCGAGTTTCCTCCTTCACACTTCAATAAAATCACTTAACTTAACTCCTTTAAGAGGCGAGAACTCACAAAGGTTGTTTATCTCTCACGATTGACGTCCTCTATTTTACCAGGTAAGGACCAGCTATGGCTGCAGAGTTTGGTAGTACATGTTGTTTACGTTGTTTATTGTGAAAATTCGGTCACAGTTCCTATGATCACTGTTTCATTGCTTTTATGGCTTTATTTTGGTGATTTTCGAAAAGTTTATTGGTTTGGCCATGTTTGTTTGTTGTAGTACGGAGTTAGACTGATGGCCTTAATCCGAGTTGTCTTGTGGTTGTTGTTTGACTTGCATCCCACTGGGATTTTTGCACACAGTGTTGGTGTACGGTGCTTTTTCTGCAATATTTTGCTGTCTTTTCTTGGATTTTCTGTTTGCACATAGTCACTTTAAGATGTTTTCTTGTTCATGTTTTAGTTTTTTGTTTGTTGCGGTTGCACCCGATTCAAGAGCCGAATGGCTCACAGGGTTATACCTAATAAATGAACTTGAACCGATGAAGAGGGTCATTATCCCTTGCGAGTGACCTGTGTAACCCCCAGGTGGACAGCACTGCTGTTCGGGTGACGGTGAGAATGAGCGCAAGATAAAAACACCAGTATCCAGGGCTCAAATCCAGGACCTCAGAAATAATGGTCCAGGATCTCTGACACTGGCATTGTGGATACTGGTTGCTCTTCTATGGAGAGAGACTCGCATGCACCTGGCATAGGAATGTGGAGTTTCCACCACTGGCTCAGGACCCCCAGAGATGAGCAGACACACTTTGACTTGCGTGTGCCATGTATGTGGAGTCAATGTTAGTGTTAAAGTGTCATTGTTGCTGTCAACGCGTACCACCTTTGCTGCCAGAAAAGATCTGTCTGCGTCATCGTTAGAGTCACAGGGCCCAGGCCCCAGTGTCACAGTGGGCATGTGTCAGTGTTACAGTGTCACGTTCACAGTGCCAATGTAACAGTAAATAATATAGTGCCAGTGTTACAGTATATAATATAGTGCCAGTGTTACAGTGGGTATGTGTCAGTGTTACAGTGTCACGTTCACAGCACCAATGTAACAGTATATAATATAGTGCCAGTGTCGGTGTCAGTGCAACTGTGTCGGTATCACAATATTAGAGACATTGTGTGTCATATTTACTCTCCGCATGTAAGGGCACAGATTTAAGATGATTATGAAGGCTATAGGTAAATTACGATGCGTCAGTAATAATGCCTCATTGTGTCAGAATGTTAATATAAATATTTGTACACTAATTTTAGTATTCTTGGTTCTTTCGGTAAAGTCACGTAGAAGGGAAATAATAAAATATTAATTTATTATTTCCCTTTTTTATGTCCCTTCTACGTGACTTTACCGAAAGAACCAAGAATATGAATCCCTGCAGTCACGAAAGCTTTAAATCACTAATTTTAGTGTTACAAAGTAAATTTCACAATATCAGTGTGCAATGTCAGTATGACAGTGTCAGATGTCAAAAACAGGAGAACTAATTGGAGATCTTACAGCTGAAGCTCCTGGCTTCGCACTATCACGGAGACAATGAACGCTAATAAACCGCATCAGGACTTCCGATGGGCGATGAGGATATTGGATGCATAAGTGAAAATTATTTTTAAAATCTAAACTGTAACTGTGGAGGCAAAAATAACACAATTGTCATCAGTAACCCCTTGTATTCACCTCCCAGTAGGATGACAACAGTTAATTCCACATTTGATGCTTTTCTTGACCATCTTCATTTAATCTATCCTTGTAAACGTTACTATTTCCACAAGACAGAAAAAGAGCGTATTACTTTGCAGATTAGCAGGTTTCGTCACTGTCATTGTCAGTGTCACAATGTTACTGTTCGTGCCCATGTTGTTGTCAGCGTCAAGGAGTTTATAATGCTATTGTCAGTATCAGTGTCAGTGACAGGTTAATGCTGTCAGGATCTGTCACCTTTGCTGCCAGCCAAGCTGGGGGCCATGCGTAAGCGTGGATGCACGGGGATGATGGTGGTCCACATGATGTCACACGCAAAGTGACCCGGCATGAAGAGCATGGAGGCAGCCAGGTAGTCTTTACTCTGATAGCCGTCATCAGCTCCATAATCTAGGAAACAAAAGACACAGGAGTGAGCCAAAGAAACATTTGAAGAACATACACACATGGCCTGGCAGTTTTTACCCAGACATAGCTCAACAACTGCTGTATCACTTGATGCAGCTATCGTGCTGTGACGGTTCCACCTGAAGACGGAAGCTTGTGTTGCCTCCGAAACGTCGTGATTTTTATTTTATTTTACTTTTATTAATTTTAATTTTTTACCTACGTGACTTTACCGAAAAAACCTAAGAATATGAATCCTTGCAGTCACGAAAGCTTCAAATCTAGAACAACTGCCAAGTCTAGAGAGACAAAGGCAATCACGGAGAAAAGTAGAGAGTTAAAGATGGAGGAGATAAGAGAAACTAAGACGGTAAGAAGCATGGAGAAACAGAAAGACAGAGACAAAGAGAAACACAGACACACAAAGATAGAAATGTATAAAGACAAGGCGATAGAAAAAGAGAGAAAGAGACCAAGTCAGACAGACATGCAGAGATAGAGACACACAGAGAGAGAGAACAATCCAGAAAGTCAAATAAATACACACTCACACACATACACACAGAAGATAAATATACAGGACAACTGGCATATTGATGGGAGGCCATTTTTGCCTGGCAGGACACTCTGCCTATTTTTCTTGCCCTCTGCCAAAACACGTTCATCACACCCTTCGGAGACCGATGGATACACTCGGAGACACTCAAAAGAGATAGACACACACCGATACAGATTGGCACAAGTATGCACAGAGGCGTGGGTGGCAGCGAGCGACCTTCAGTGATGTAGTGTTTGTGCCGGTAGGAACTGTACACCGACTCTGGCTTCCATATGTCCTCCTCGCTTTCGGCCACGAGCAGAGAGTTACAGCAGCGCGTGTCATGAAGGTCCTGAAGGAGAAGGCTCTGTGGAAACATGTGAAGTGTTTAAGATAAAATTACACACCGATTACACACCGTTAAATTCTGTAAACTACATTTGTACAATTTTGGTAACAATTGCCAAGTAACCATGGAGCACGCCCCTGGTTCTGACACGCGATATATTTCTAGATAAGGCAGCTAGACGAAAGACATGACGTGATCAATGAACATGGCGGCTGCCTTGCGCAACTGCACATCAAACATGACAACGGAAGAACACAAAACAGAATTTGCATTGTAATGCTTTAAATCGGCCAGATACCGACATGAAGGGAATGCATTTTTAAAATCTCAATGCGACAATGCCACCGTCATGCAAACATTGCTACGATTCTTATAGTTGTCACCCAAGTGGAACTACATTCATCGATACATTTTCATCACATTGTTGTTAAGTACAAATGTGCAAGGTCACCACTGTGTTTAATCACTGGCAACATAGACATCTAGTGGCAAAGCTTGGGAAAACTTTTGCATATCATTGCCAGGTTTATATCTACGCATTACATGTTTTCTTGCCTAAAACGTCAGTATCAAAAGTCCGTGCTACTTATTGAATAAACCAACTATAAACCCAAAAGCATACAAACAATATGCATGCAGATATACACATGTACATAGACATTTATATGTATGCAAAGACAAAGATCCTGCCTATAGTCTCAGACAGACTTGTTGGGCCAATATTAGCAAGCACCGATGAAAGCCAGCACAGCATGGGAGTGGGTGGGGGTGGGTGGCCAACAGCACATCCGGTAACCTTTTTCTCCCCCGGACTGATGTTTACACACCAGGCACTAAGTTAAGGCTGAATTGACCTAAGGGAGGCCCAGGTCCGGTTCAAATATGTTTCAGTTATTGGTCATCAGGGGGAATCACTGGATGCACCAGGTTCATGGCACAGAGTGCTAACAATTACATGACTGCTCCATTTTTTGTACACACACAGATACAAAGGTCCCCCTTATAGCCTCACAGACGTTTTGGGGAAAGTGCTGTTAGCGAGCAACTATGACAGACACACACACACACAGCCACATACATGTACATACACGAAAAACTTCATCAACGCCCAATATGAAATCGCATAAACGACACAGAGGTAGAGTGACAGGTACCTCACCTGGTTCACCACACGACAAATCTCAGCGATTTTCTTCACGACCATTAGGTGGACTGAAAGGAATTCGGGCTCATTGTCTGCCAATGACAACGATGATGAAGATGCTGACGATGCTGCTGATGATGATGATGACGATAAGGGCGAGGTATGAGCCATGGAGCCCAATGAGACGACGAGACTCCTGATGGACATAACAATCAAGGTCAGTCGAGCAGCAGCAGTATTAGGAAGAGCAATAATAGAAGCAGCAGTAGTTGTTGCAAGAGCAGCAGCAACAGCAACTACAGCCATAACATGAGTATAGTAGTAGCAGTAACAGCAATCATAATAGCAAATGTGCATTGTCAAGTCAAGACAATTTTATTTTTGCTTTTGCTTAAATACGTGGTCGCCTTGCTGGTATAAATCTGCCACGCATCATCGCATTAATACTTAAACATAACATTTTATCCATTGACAACATAATATATATACTATCTAGAGTTCGTTAAAATATAAACATAAAAGCAAATACTTTGTTTTTTTTCGGTAAAGTCACGTAGGTAAAAAATGAAATCAAATAAATGAAAACAACTAAATTAAATCACGATGTTTCGGGCGTAACACAAGCGTCCTTCTTCAGGTGGGGACAACGTAGCGAAAGCACAACCGCTTAAGTGTGTCCGAAATGTCGTGATTTAAGTTAGTTGTTTTCATTTATTTTGTTTCATTTTTTACCTACGTGACTTTACCGAAAAAAACCAAAGAGTATGAATCCTTGCAGTCACGAAAGCTTCAAATCTAGAAAAAAAGCAAATGTTCAATAGTACTAGCAGGAGCAATAGTAGCAGCAGGAGCAGTTGCAGGAGTGAAAGCAGCAGCAGCAGTAACACGACCATCTCAACTACTCCGACTACACATTACAACTCAAAGTGATTTCCTGCTCAAATGAGCTTTGGAGGTGGTTGGCGCTCATCGACTATTTACCGCTCTAAACAAGTAGCGGAAATTCCTCATTCCTATGGCCAGGGGGCAAGTCTCTCTGTAGGACACAAACAGCGTTTACTTCCTGACAAAGTGGTACTTATTTCATCAACTCTTAATCAGCCCCCCCCCCCAACCAAGATTTGAACTCACAAAATACCTCTTCGGAGCCGCTCACTCGACCGTTGAGCCACCTGGCTGGTTCGATGGAGATATTATACCACAACATAATACACCATCGGAACCACCACCTCTGTCGCAAACACTACCACCACCACAATTACATCTCTTCCTCACGGGTAAGCCGACCTGGAGTGGGTGAAGACAGTGACTCGGTCTGGCTGAACGCGCAGGATGAGCCAGAAGTCGGGCATGAGCGGTGGACGCCTCACGGGGTCCTCGTGTCCCCCTCGCCGGCCCCTCTCGGTGTCACCCTCCACAATGCTTTCTCGGCCTAAAATAGGAAAATAAACAAATACCGATTTAAAGCTTTCGTGACTGCAGGGATTCATCTTCTTGCTTCTTTCGGTAAAGTCACATAGAAGGGAAATAATAAAAATAAAACCTAATAAAATACAATTCTCATGACGTTTCGGCCACAACGCAAGCAGCCGTCCTCAGGTGAAGAACAGGGCTGTCGGAAAGACAGCGTCTGAGATCACCTGAGGACGGCTGCTTGCATTGTGGCCGAAAAACAGGGCTGTAGGAAAGACAGCATCTGAAATTTCAGAGGGCTGTCGGAAAGACAGCGTCTGAAATTTCAGACGCTGTCTTTCCGACAGCCCTGTTCTTCACCTGAGGACGGCTGCTTGCATTCTAGCCGAATCGTCGTGAGAATTGTATTTTATTATGTTTTATTTTTATTATTTTATTATTTCCCTTCTACGTGACTTTACCGAAAGAACCAAGAAGATAAAAAATACATTACAAGAATTCATAAATCCTAAGTTAGGAAACAGGCGCTTTCTTGTAAAAAAGAAAAATTATGTCCATCGGCCTATAGGCCTTCTGAACGCTTTTGAAGCGGCATTATTTTCAGTTTCATCTGTTCAAAGTCTCAGCAGGATGTAGCCTCAAACAAATCTGCCTGGTGTTATTGTCAAGAATACCACAAGAACACCATGGGGCGTTTGTAGTGCAGCACAGTAGCACATTACCAACTTACATAGATACACGACTCAAAATGTGGCCCAACTCAGAGGCCAGTCTCTCCCAAGACAATTGCTACTGGCTTCCGACAAAGTGCTGCTACCCATTTAATGAGAATAGGTTTTTCCCTTTTTTCTGGCAACAAACAGGTGTTAAGATGTTAAAACACCAAACTGAAACCTTTTACAAAGAATCATGTCTGCATTAACCACAATACTTGTGGTCAGAATGCTTAAAAAACCTGATAATATATGCATTGTCTTTAAAACTGATTGGTCCACACCAGACAGCTTTCTTTAGTCTCAATACGGTGTTACAAGGGTTTGCTTTGAACTCAGAGACTGCAAAGTTCAATGACTCAGACCACAAGTAGGTCTTGAGTTTAAATCCTGATCAGAGGGTCAACTCAGCTCATAAATCAACATCATGGAGCAGCAAACTTATCATAACATTTCTCGTCAGCAGCATTTCCATCATTTGAGGTGCTGTCAATTTAATTGTGACAGCATCTTTTAAACACTGGACATAAAGTAACTATCAAAGGGAGAGAAGAAGAAAGATCTCCAGCCAGTGAGCAGCGGACTATTTACCTGGAACATCAGCAGGATTACCCACCACTACTGCTGTCATCATGCTCATCCACATCACAATTGAAACCAACATCAGCTCACTGCCATCACCATCTTCACCATGATCACCACCATTGCCCTTTCACACTAAGACACAAACAGCAAGGGGACCAGCTGGTGCCTTTGTTTGTAATCATTACCGGTGTCAGAGGCAGCACGTTCCGCAGAGAGAGATTCTTCACCCTCTGGTGAATTCGGAGCGTCTTTCATGACGACGCTTTCTTTACTATCTTCAATACGGACGTCTATGGCAGGCGTGGGAGAGGTAATGCCATCATTTGAGCAACTGTCTTCGATGATGTTGGTGGTGGTGTCAACAGAAGCAGTCGCAGCAGTGTCATCGTGAGCTGCACCATCAACAGCAGGGTCAACGACGCTACCGTCAACAGCAGCATCAACAGAAATAGAATCAACAGCACTAACACCGATAGCAGCAGTAGCAGCTGCTATGGCATCAGTATCTGCTATGGCATCAGTATCATCACGAGCCCTACTATCAACTGCAACACCATCAGCACTGGCAGCATCATGAACACCACCATCACCACCATCAACACCACCACCCCCCCCACCACTAGCGGTGGCTGAAGGGGCTTCAACGCTGGTAGTGTTGCTGATATCCGCGTTGAGCGAGGGCTCTGTGTCCCGTGTTTCCCGTAGGGCCACAAAGTGAAATTCTCCAGATCGAAGGAGCTCATATTTCTGTCCCATGTCCATTGACTCCAGCTCCTGGAGACAAACACAAATACACATGAAGATAAGCGATACACAGGGTGTTTACATTTTTTTAAAACACTTCTAATAATTTGGAACAATACCACAGCAATTCTGCTTCCTCCGGGCAATGGAGACCACCTGGAGACGATTCCAGGCACGTGTTGACAATGATGGCGAACCAGTGGAGACTCACCTTTTTGAAGCTATTAACACATATTTGTCATCATGTTAGTGCATTATCCATTATTTTTCCATGAAAAACGATAGTCCGGTATAAGTGTTAATATTTTTTTGAAGCACACTGTATAGAAAAACGCGAGCACATGCAGAAACATATGGAGATGCGTAGAGACTTTTGCAAACACAGACGCACACAGTGACAGAGAAACTACTGAAATGTGGTAAAATGAAGACACACGTGGAGATGAGGAGAAATGTGGGAACATATGGAGCCAGGAGACAAATTAAGATCTGAGGCATGGCGAGGCATGTGGAGACATCTGGGTAATACAGAAACGTGGGGACAAGTTGAAATATACAGATACGTGATATCAGTGTGGGAACATGCAGACATGTGGAGATGTAGGGAGATATTAAATAAATGTATGAAACACAAGGAGACATGAAGAAAGACGAGGGGATAGATGGAAACACTAAAAGATATTCAGAGACAGGTTGTAGTAGTAGAACATGGTTGCAGCATTTGTGATTGGGGCAGAAGCAATCTTGCTTTATGGTCTAAAAGCACTTGCAAGTCGTGAGCTGTATCCGGCCCGCAGGCCAATGGTTCCCTGACACTTGTGGCGTATCCAATCACTCCTCTCTTCTCACTCTCTCACCCGCATGAAGCGACTCATGGACTGGTCGGGCCCGAACACAAACTGCAGCGCCACGTGCTCCGTGAGGCAGGAGGGGCGGTCCCGTGAGCGTGACACATGGGCGGCCACCGAGGCGAGGGAGCGGCGCGAAGTGGAGCGAGACACGCGCAGAGCCGACACCACCTCGTCGCGAAGCAACCAGCGCACCTGCGTTGGGCGGCAGCAGCAGCGGGAGGAGGAGCAACAAGCAGGGTGGGGAGGGGTTGTCAATCTTCTTCTTTCGTACGGCTGATGTAGATGCAGAGCAACAACTACAATCTCACACCCAGGTGGTCAAGCCAGATTACTGCGTCAGAAGCAGCGGAGTTGTATCGCTGCGAGGGGGTGGCTTGTTGCTGTGGTGACTGCAAAATCGATGATCGATGTTTGGTCGCCGCAATAATAGCATTCGTCGGGATTTCTCACTTAACAGAGTGGGCCGTGTGAAGGCTGCCATCTTCCACTCTCGGGTGTCAATGGTCGCGGGTCTCATAACAATATTGATGTTCATGATGGTGGCGCTGACTGGAATAGTGGTAACGATAACAATCATGATAGTGATCATGCGAATACAAAGGTGGGTCAGTTTAACACGTAGGCCAATATCCTCCATAATACAGGTTTTATGGGTCAGATCGCGTAAATATATGTGTGGTTAAATCCGCCACCACCCGACACAGCCAATTAGTGAGGGTTGTCGCGTAAACAGAACATGCCAATTCATCACTAGTACAGCATACCGGTGTGTTGGAGAACAAAGCCACAAATTTGGCTGTCGCCTGACAGCCAGATTTGGCTGTTGCCTGATGAAGCTGGTTGTAATTACAGGTGAAACATCACTCAGATTGTAAATATTGTGGCTTGGCTCTCCAACACACCGGTGTGCTGTACTAGTGATGAATTGGCACGTTCTGTTCACGTGACAACCCTCACTAATTGGCTGTCGGGTGGTGGCGGGTTTAACCACATTGCTATATTTACGCGATCTAACCCAAAAACACCTGTATTATGAAAGGTGGTGGTGATAGTTAATATAATTAACAAAATGATGGCAATTGTGATCGAAATGGTGGTGTTGATGATGATGCTGAAAGTAGTAGTAGTAGTAATGGTGATGATGAAGGTGGTGGTAAAGTGATGATGCCGATTTATTGCTGGTGACTCATATAATGGTGGTGAAAACCCAATAGGCATGTACTTAGTCATCAATTCGTTAAATAAAACTGATTGTTACATTCCTCATGATCATGTGGGGATGAACAGAATGAAAATGACACCGTTGGTAGTAGAGGCGTTTGTAAAAGACTCCGTGTTCTTGCGCTCAAAGTTACCTCCTCGACGGTGTCCAAGACGGCTTGCCTGTGTGTCTCCGTCAGGTTGGACAAGGGGGTCGGTATTCCCTCACTGTCGTCAATGACAAAAGCACAAGGTGGGAGATAAGCGCGTGAGAAACAGAGATGTCCAGTCCAAGGGCTTGAATTCAGGCTTTAGCATTGCTTGCTCTGTGGCTCCGAGATTTCAATTATGTGCCTTTCTGCTCCTGGCGATAATGATACTGGTGGTGATGACGATGGCAAAGGAGCTGCTGCTGATAACGATATTTCTGCTCCTGTTATTGCTACTGCCGATGAGGACGATGCCGATGATGTTTCTGCTACTGTTATTGCTACTGCTGAGGATGATCGTAAAGATAGGGTTATTACTGCTGCCATTGCTTCTGCTGCCTCTGTTTCTAGTATTACTGGCGTTGCTACTAATGCCACCACCGCCACCACCACCACAGTTACTGCCACAGACAACGACAATGATGACAATAAATGACGGCATCGTGATCAGAAACACGGTGAACAAAACATGAATGAGGGCAGCAGAGCAAGGCAGTGCAGTTGCATGCATTGGCGCGCGGGCAGGTGGCCTAACCGTAGCTCGGCAATGGCCGAGGGGAGCAGTGGGCCGTGCAGGATGTTCTCCTCGTCCGACCGGTAGGAGCTGCCCTGTGCTGGTGAGCGGTGAATGAAGGCGCTGTTCTCAGACGCGTACCTGGAGCGAAGTGCGAACAAAATTAAGCAAACAAAATATAAAAAAAAACCTCTCAGCCTTCTTCCTTATTCGCATTGCCGGGCAGCAGATGAACATGCAATGCAAGCTGGGTGATAATGTCAGGCAATGGTTCATAACATATGCGTGCGTATGTGTGTATGTGTGTGTGGGTGGTTGCATGTGTATGCAAAGCAACAATTCAAAAATCGCAATTTTATTAATTAATTGTCTTCTTTGCATTTTCGTAAATGTAGTGCCCCCTACTGGCTGCAGAAGTCACATGAAACATTCACAACCAACACATACAAATAGAAAATCATCAATGCTTACTTTCATTCATTCAATGCGCAAGAACAAATTGGAAATGATGTTATCGTATGTGCGTGTGAATGCGTTAAATAACAGACTGACCTGTTATGCGATATCCCAAGTGGTGACTCTTCAATCTCAAGTGGCAGGGTGAGGATGATGATGTCCAATGTGACTGTTAAGTCCTTGAGACTAAACTTCCTCAGATCCACACCTTCCAGCCATCCCAACACCTCCCCTGGGACAACAACCACAAGACAGCAAAGGGTAAAATATGTCTCATCACCGCTCCCTTCCTTCTGCCAGAAGCCACAATGAATGCACTTGCCCACCAAGGTCTACTCTTGTAGTTTTCATGGCTGCCGCCATCTGGCATTAGGTCTTACCCTCATTGCAAAGTCAATGTGTCACTTCAAGGATCTATCTTACGAGATAATATTTCAGTTTAAGCTCTGCACCTAGACAGCAGACAAGGGGAAGGGGAGAAGATTAGGATGGGGTAGGAGAGCAGGTGTAGAAACAGGAGAGAGTTGTTATTAAAGCAAAGGAGAGAAAGGTCTTAAGCCTTTCCTTAAAGTAGGGGCAATAAGAAGTTAGGACAAGAGCAGGAATTCCAGACAGCATGGGTAGCAGAACAGGAATTACTTTAAAGAGTTGGCATTTAATTTCAGGAAATATCCTTCGTCATGCAATGTTCTTTTAACGTTACATTGGGGTTTCGCTGTACATGCTTTATACGAGCCTACACACGTATGTGTGCCGGTCCGTTTTCTGCACAGTGCAATTACACCAATCGACGCAGCAGCACACGCATGCACCGGGCAATTCCGCACACCTCAATACATACGCAAACTCACCAAGGCATGTGGGCAGCGTGCGCACAGGCATGGAACAGTGCTGGTTCCGAACACTGACGGAGCATGTCAGGTGGATGAACAATGGCGGCAATCCATCACCGCCGTCTCCACCATCATCACCACAGCCGTCACCATCACTGTCATCATCGTCGTCATCAATTTCGAAGTCATTTTCCCGGTCTGCAGCGTCAATAGTTCCATCTGATGAAAATTCAACTTCTCCATTATCGTCCTTTTGTTCATCACCATCATCTTCATCATCATCCTCTAGCTCTTCATCGTCTTCCTCGTCATCGTCATCAGGGCCTTTGCGTGGGCCTTGGTGCCAGGTGGAGGTGGCGGTATCCCCTCCCGTGTTATGCTCGTCACGGTATTCGACAACGATATCGGCATCGCTCTCGGTCAGAGAGAAGGAGGTTCGTCGTGCTGGAGGGAGCAGGCGCAAGAGAAATGGGGCACAGAAGGAACACATTTCGTAAGTATTATCTAAGAAGTGCTATGCTTTGATTTTCCCTCCATCATGGTCAAAAGTCCTTGAGTTAATCGTCTACTGCTGTGTAATCAAAAGTTTAGGAACAATATCCGAGTACTCTTTGGGTTCTTTCGGTAAAGTCACGTAGGTGAAAATAAAAAATAAATACAATAAAAATAAGAAAAAAGAATAAAAAATAACTAATTTAATCACGACGTTTCGGAGGCAACACAAGCTTCCGTCATCAGGTATGACAACCACAGCAAAAAACAGAATTACTGATTTAATTTAGTTATTTTTTATTCTTATTTTTATTTTATTTCTTTTTTATTTTCACCTACGTGACTTTACCGAAAGAACCAAAGAGAATGGATCCTTGAAGTCACGAAAACTTCAAATCTAGAAATATCCCAGTAATGGTCACTAGAACAGACCGGACTGTGATTTGAAAGTCTTTTCTTCCATTGCAAGGAGATGAAACTCAATGAAGCAACTCTTTTAGCAGCGAGGTACCTAGGCTATGTGTTTCAGGTTATACGACAAAAGTTTGCAGCTCTAGGGGTCGATAAAAGCAGAAACCACGTGAGGGACGTCAACAATGGTCATCCTACGGAGATTCGTCGCTGTTATGGAAACGTGAAATTTCCAACACTAAGCTCAGAGCCACCACCAGAGATGAGCGCTGGCCCACGTTCACTTGCAAGGGAAGGATATTGACTTCAGCCTCAAACAATCAGACTCTCTTCTCTACTATTACAAAAAGAATGTATTATAAGAACATGCAACAGCCACGACCCTCACCAAGACAAGCAGATTGAGAAACGAACGAAAGAAGAATGTGCACCATTAACGTGTGAACATGTACAGCCTTGTTGTCAATCTACTGCTGGATGAGGGCCTCTCCATGCCATGGAGGTTACACGACTATTCTTCACTATACCGCTTAGTGTGGGTTGGTGAAGGCAGGGAGCATAGATGTTGAAGCATAGAAATATTGTAGTATAGATTTTTCTGCATTCCCTCTGCTGTCAATCATGGAGCCCCAGAGCCCTACTGACCTCTGTGCATGGCGGTCACCCATACAAGCACATTCCAATCTCAAGTCTACTTAGTTACCAAACTTAATGAGATCAGGCACTGAGTGATTTGAACACGATAATCACGTGGCAATAACCCAAATAAAATCACTGCCGACAACACCAGCGGCAGGAATTAAACCTGTGACCTGGAACAGGATAGACGGGATTAGAAACCGTACCTCCAGTGCTCCCCTCTGTCTCGGAGACTCCCTCTGCTTTGCCAAAGCGCCGTGATTTTCTCTTGGCGCCCAAAGTCTCGTTCTGACAAAACAATCCATACATGACCGCAGACAAAAATTCACCGATTATGCCTAAAAACTTAAAAAACAGCAGTTGAAAATAGAAGCAGCCCATAGAAACAAATATCTGCTATCATAAAGATACACAAGTAGGCAATTTGTAGTGGGCTGCCCAATGCGGGTTTGAATATTAATAAATGATTTAGTAAACAACTTCAAAATATCATTCACGAGTGATCTAGTGACATAATTTAAGTGGCTTTGTATGACAATATCGGAGTTCTCATACCAGTGCTCCGTACGTTCATGTGAACACGTTGTTTTTCGTTAAGTCGAGAGAAAAACCCACGTTGGGCAGCCAGAGACACAAAGCCTCGGTGTGTAGCTACTCGAGAAGAGCAGTTTGTCGATTGCTTCCGAAGAGTTGCTGTGCATGGCAGCAAAATTATTCTCCGATGATTGCTACTGTAGGCAAGACCACGATTAACAATAGTGTTGTGGCATAGGGTAGAGGGAAAACACGAGTGGGTGGTGTTTGAGTTTGTGAGCACCTATTGCACCCTAATGCTTCCATACCTCTTTCTTAGGTGAGGTTGGACAGTAGAAAAAGAAGGCGGGATTGGAAGGGATGCTCTTGAAAAATCGACTGCTGATTTCCAAAAATTTTGCCTGGATAAAGACAGCCATTAATGTTATTGAATTAAATATTATACACTTCTTCACTAACTGAATTATTCACTCATTCACTTACTTATTTACCCACCCACTCCCTCTCTCATGCAGTCACATACTTGCTCATGCCAAGTCCTCATATGCTCACTCAAGCTCATACCCACTAACTTGCTCACTTATGCCATCTACTTGTCCATTCACTCACTGACCCAATAAATTACTCGCCCATATATTTGTTCACTCAATCATTCAGTCTCACCTGTATAGCACTGTGAAGGTTGGGCAAGGGCTGGCATGGGTCATCATGGCTGGTGATGGGCGACGAGGCAAGATGAGGGCTGAGGGGACTGGAGGCAGAGGCGTGCGGTGACGAGCCAGGCAGCACACTGTTACGAGTGACAGCAGTCCGCAGTAATAGTTGCAAACAGTACTACCAGTCGCAGCAAAAATAGCATTACCATTAACAACAGCAGCATTATTAAAACAGGCAAAAGTATGAGTAAAAGGCATCAACAAACAGCATAATTGTTATAAGCATGTGCATTATTGTCAACATCTGCAGCAGCAGTACAGCAACCACAGGGGTAGCAATAAATAATATTAGTAACACGAGCAGCAGTAATATTATTAGGTGAAATATGATTAACATCTGCAGCAGCAATACTAGCACATCCAGTAGAAAGACTTATCAGCAACAGCATCATCTAGACCATGATGCATCAGTAGAAGCAGAAGATGCAGTAGCATGAATCTGAGAAGCTTTAACCAGCAGCAGAATCAGGAATTACAGTAGTCATACGAGCATCGCCACCATCATAACAATTAACACTAACACCACCATTTCCATCAATACCATCAACATTATTACCACCATGACCATGACCACAACCATCATGAATACCACTGCTAGAACCACAATCACCAGAAACATCACCATCATCTTCTTCACTATCGCCATCCCCGTTTAAGCATAGAGGTGCACATTCACAAACATGACAACCCTTCGTACCACCCACCTCATTGTAGCCGTTGGATCCTTGTCCATACTCGCATCACCGCCCCCATCATCAGGCTCCAAGTTTTTCCTCGTCTCCACAGCCTCAGCCACAACAGAAACTCCTCCTGTTCCATGAACATGCATACACGGCATTTGTAAGAGGCTTATAAGATCACTGGATATCCAGAGGGGGTGCAAAATGGCCAGAACCAGAGAAACCAAGCCTGCACCATTTAGGTTCTGGGTTCAAATTCTGGGGCCGAGTGTCTTTCTGCATCTCTAAAATAGGGTTCATAATGGCCAAGTGAAAGACCTGGATTTCGTCAAGTAGATGTGGGTTTCTGTCTTTCCCAAGAACTTCATAGGGTTTGTGTGAGGAACAGAACTGCTGATAATTCTAGGTTCGAGCACTAGGTCTGGCGGTCCATCTCCTTCATGCGATAATTATAATAGCCGTGTGTGGTTAATAGTCGCTGCGTCAGACAATGAGTGAACACCTCTAAGGTTTTCATGTTCCTTGTGACAGCAACAGCAGTAGGAGGTGTGCAGATCACCAACATCGTCTCCTTCACCGTCAGCATCACCATCATCACCACCACCACCACCATCGTCCTCCCAGCTGCTGTGGCGGCTTTGGCAGGAGGCACGGGGATGCACGTGGCCACACAGCGCCTGTGGCAGAATTTTTTTTTATTTAGATGCTTTATAACGACCAAGTCAGATTTAACTGGATATAATGAGCCCTCATATTCTTGGTTCTTTCGGTAAAGTCACGTAGAAGGGAAATAATAAATAAAAATAAAACAATAAAATTCTCACGACGCTTCGATTGCAACACAAGCAATCATCATCAGGTGTGAAAACCACAGCTTTAAATCGAAATTGTATGAGCCCTCACTCAACAGCACACTCATTGGGTTTATAATGGGGGCATGTCATATTCATGAGCTAGGGACCACATAGGTCCTGGGTTGGAGCCCAGGAACAGTCCCTTTCTCTCGGCTCATCATGGCCATGTTGAGCTCATGATGGTCGTGTCAAAAGCCAAATAAGTAGGACTACTTAGATTCTGCACTGAAACTTGTGGTACAGGTGCCTCTCCCTGAGTGTTCATAATGGTCATGTCAGAGACACTGAACCAACACAACCGAGAACCTTAGCTACAGATTCCCTTGCCAAGTAAAGCCCAAGGTGATACATGGGGGTCTTGTGATCATTGGGGCTCATCAGTGAGCCATGAAAGCCATAGCTGCTCTGACCTGCAGGAACGCCGTAATGTCCACCTCGGTGAGCGTCTCCTCACAGAAGTCAATGGCGGAGAGGACGTCCGATGCTGCGACGGCAACCGACCGTCGCAAGCAGTGGAACAGACCTGGGTGGCACAGGGTCGAGATCAATAAATAGCAACAAAGACCAAGAGACGTTGACGGAAAACTCGAGATCACAACAATGACCGCGAGTTGGCCGTCGTGACGGAGCGATCGTGGAAATGGCTGCAAGATTGCAAAAATGCATGAGAGATCGCGTTAACGAGATCAGTGATAATCATGAGATCACAAGAAAGACTCAGAGATTACGATAACGACCACGGATTATGATAATGGCCATAGGATTGCAGGGACGACTGTGAGATTACCATCACAAATGAGAGTTCAGAGTCGAACCTTTCATGAAGCTCTGGTGGAACACCTCCTGCACCAGCTCACAAACCACCATGAGCTCCTTTTCCCTATGTTGCCGTGACGACAAGTCAACACTACCCTCCTCGGACGAACACCTGAGACAAGAGGGGAGGGGGTCGTGGCGGTGGGGGGGGAGAAGAAGATCGGGAAAGAAAGAATAAGGACAGTGGAGTGAGCTATGCCAGCATCCTCTGGGGGCCTGTGTTCAAGCCCTGGGTATAGTGGGGGGCCTCTCTTTACAAGGCGGTTCACAATGGATGGGTCAGGCCCATAATGGCCATTTCAGAGACACTGAGCAGCAAAGGTTAAATCAGAGCCGGTTCATCCTGAAATGACTATTAGATGAACCCTCTGAGATTGAAAGACAACCGGCCACGAGGCTCAAATCCAGCATCAGTGATACTGACTTGGTAGTTACTGAAATGGCTATTATAAATCTCCTACAAGAGGGAGAGAGACACCTAGATTCAGGACATGAATCCTGGCAGTCAGTGATGCTGGTTCAGTGGTCTCCCACAGAGCCATGGCCCATAATGAACCCTGCTGGAGACACCCAGACCTAGGGATTGAAACTCAGGTACTCAGTAGTGCTGGATCGATGTCTCTAGCAATACCACGATGATTCTCCTGCGATAAAGACAGACCCAACTATGGGGACTAGTGTCTCCAACACGGCCATTATGAACCCGCTATAATATAAAGGGCCATTCTGAACCTCCTAAACCACCCATATCAAGGGCTTAAGTCCAGTGGTACCGGCTAAGTGTCTCTGAAACAGCGTTTATAACTGTGACACGCCCATTATAAACCCATGAAAAAGAGAAAGTGTAAGATCTTAAACATAGGATTTCAGCAGTGGTAGCATCGTATATTGGCCAACGTGAACCCCCTGTTAAGGATGTGCAGTACCCCAAACAGCCCAAATGCTCACCAGAAAAACATGTCTTCTCCACCCGACGAAGACATTTCTGCTTCTGCTTCTGCCGCTGTGGCCGTGGCATCAGGGGTAGAGGAAGGGCAGGGAGAGGCTGGGAGTCGTGTGAGTGTCTCACGGAGGCTGTCAACAGAGTGGCTGTAGATGTAAACCGGAAACCTGAGCCCATTGGTGCTAGGAGACGGTTCGAGCAGCGAGCCCTGGCGACTCAAAGCGAGCGAGTGGGAAGAGCGGTGGGGGCGATCCTGAGATGCAGGGCGGCCTGTGGAAGGTGTCGGTGAGTGAGAATCGGCAGAAGTAGTCACATCATCATCATTATTATAAGCAGTGGGCATTCACTTTAGCACTGTCGACAAAGGCATCAACAACAGCAGAATACACAATCATCAGCAGCATCGGGAAAAGTTAAATAATTATGATAAATAGAACTCTTCATCACCACTGTTATCATCATAAGTATGAATAGTGACTCGTATGATCATGAAGTGTGAGCAGTGAAGGTGAAAGGAGTGATGAGGTGATTTTGTGGTGGACGGAGGGGGTGGGAGGTGTCTGAAGGTGTTAGTGTCGGTAGACGCTGCATCATCACTGTAGATGGATGAGTTTGAACAGTTATTGGCGATATATATAAATCTTCATCCCAAGAAGTATTAAGTATTTTAGTGAGTGCTAGTCTTGATCGGTGTTAGTAATTGGCCAGAAATGACAACCAAGGGTTAGTAATGAGTAGCAAGCGAGTCTTACATCTCCGATTGTATGGTGAACTGTGTAGCCAACCGTGCTATAGTGAATAGTTTGGAGCTGCAAGAATGTAGACGCGAGTGTGAGCTGTGCGGTAGGAAACTGAAATGCTCAAAAAAACCCAAGCAAGAGGGAATAACATACAAGGTAATGGCCGCAGCTGCCTATTTACTGGATTGCAGAAGACGTGTTTCACTCACAACACACATACGATCCACCAAGCTTACACTTAGGCTTCTGGGCTGTAGCCAGCATCACACTCACCTGCTGGAGACTTGACGACTTGATCAGGATCCTGGTTTGGATTTACAGGCAGTGGAACCAACTCCTCTGTTTGTACGGCATTAACAACTGGATCCGAAGCTTGGAGTACGGGATCCGGATTGACTGTATGTGGATTGGTTCCCAAGAGTAATTGAAGGTCTGTATTGAACAACCACACACACACACACATATACATACATTATTTTGTACAAATACCTTTTAAAGTAATTTTTTATTACATAAATCAGGAAATGAAACAAAGACACGCATAAATACAGAAAAGGTTACGTATCAGATGAGATTCGAGTTCTGCATTGGATGTGACTAGGATTCTCCATCTGATAAAAAGAGTATCATGTATCGAATGAGATGAAGATTTGGTGGTTTTGATGTGTTTTAGATGAGCGTTCTGTGTCAGATGAGACAAGGGTACTGCATTAGAGTAGACGAGGGTTACACTGGATGATACAAGGGTTACGAATTCGAAGATTTTAATTCAATAAAATGAACGCAAGGTAACCTGTAAATGACGCCGGCACAAAGACGAGTGTGTGACCAGATCCCGTGGCTTTGGCGTAACAACGCCATCGCGCAATTCCTGTGCCCTGCGCACCAACAGATAAAAACCAGGGGACTGCGATAAAGATTTAGAGTGTTTACCGAGACTCGGCTTCAGAACATCAGGTCTCAGGATTAGATTTTCTCGTAACAGGGTTGCAAGATCACAGTCTGGACTGAGACAAGGTTCCAGGATCAAAGTCTTGCTTGAAACTGGGTTTGAGGATTAGAGTCACAATTGAGGCTCAAGAGGACTCAAGTTTCAACAATGGAGTCTAGAATGGAGAGTACAGTCATACCTCGGTATACGACCGTTTTGGAATACGTCGAATTTGGTATACGTCGTGTTTTGACAAGAAAAAAATGTCTTGGGATACGACGTCTTGCTTGGGATACGACGCGCTTGCTATAACTTGTATGGGTCGGGATGAGTCACCGCGTACCCGCGTATAACCCTGTTCACGACTCCTCCCCTTCCTCACCACCATCCTCGTAGGCTATCAATTCCTCTCAGCAAAGTAAAGTGATGTTACATTTTCTTCTTAGGTTTCTTCGGTAAAGTCACGTAGAAAGTAAAATAAAATAAAAACAAAAATCACGACGTTTCGGAGGCAACACAAGTCTCCGTCATCAGGTACTTTCTACCTAAGAAGATGATTCCTTGCAGTCACGAAAGCTTCAAATCTAGAATGTTACATTTTATTTTTATTTTATTAATGTATGCATTTTAGTAATAAGTAGTGTCTAAATTCTTTTATACAACCTCATTAATGTATAACATGCCATATAAAATATAATTTCTTATACTCTGGAACGGATTATTTCCTTTCCCTTTATTTCTTATGGGAAAAATTTGTTTGGTATACGTCATTTTCGGTATAAGTCCTACCTTCTGGAACGAATTAACGACGTATACCGAGGTACCACTGTATATTCTGATTTGGCATTGTGCAAGGGCTTACCTTTGCTGTAGTCGTCGTAATCGTCGTCTCTGTGCTGTCTTTGCTGGCATTCAATACAGGAGATTCCTGTTTATCCGACTCCACTAAATAAAGAAAAAAAGCAAGCAAACTCTTACTTCTCGTCTGCAATGAAAACATTTATCTTTGTATTAACTGTAAACATGCATGTTGAACTTCTTTCTCACCGTACATAGCCAACAGTGCTAAATCGGATGTGCTAAACATCAATAACCACACAACTATACACCTCTTTTCATACAAAGTGTTTTTTTTTTACTCCCGATTGTTCATAATAACCATGTAAGATACATAATGTATGCGTCATAAGCAATGAGCTAACAGTTCTTACAGCCTGGATTCAAGCCCTGTGACACTGGGCGTGTGTTCAGCTAAGGGGGTTTATAAATGTCATTTGTGAATGACAAAGAACCAACGCTGTTAATAGCCTGGGTTTGAATCCATGTTTCAGCCACCCACATATATTGCCATTGTGGACAACAGAAAGCCTTACAAATAGTACAATGTCAGCACAAGAAAAGCGTGGAGTCAAACAACTTTGGAGATAACATCAGAAAAGCCTAATGTGCTCTCCACCATTGCAAATTTCATGAAGGGCACAACCCACAAGCCAAAATAATCATCTTATATATATTCCTCGGCTGGATGTGGCAGGCTGTCCAACATGAATATGATACTAACAACAACACAATGGTGACGTAACTAGTGAGAGTTTTGTTTTAATTAATAAACAACAAAGTTAGACTATGTTTGCACCTTCTTGCGTCGGCATGCTGAAGAGAGGTTTATGGCCACCCCTGTTCCTCTCGAGAACCAACTTCACAAAGGTCACATGATCACCCTCGTCCAATGGGATTTCACGGAGAGAAAGGGCATCTGATAGGCTGGTATGGAAGAGGCTCAGGAGCCAATCAGATGGGTGAGTGGAGCCAGTGGTTGAAGAGTCGGGCCATGAATAATCTATACACACAAACAATACACAGTTGGGTAAAGAAGTGTAAATCAGAAATTATGTATTGCATGGACCACACACCCATTCACATATTCACTCACTCACTCAGCCCCTTTATCACCCACTCCGTACACACCACCCATTTCACCCACTCACCAGTGCTGTAGGTGTTGAACACCATTTCCGCCTGTCGACACTTGGGCAGGAGGCACATGAGATCAAATCGGAAAGGTATGTGCCACAAAGTGCTGGCCCCACTCTGCTGCTTAACTGTAAACACATACACACAAAGACAATGAGTTGCTGTTTAACCTGAGCTAAGTGTTCTTCGCGAACACATATTAAGACCAGCATCGAGTGTCAATGGGTGTTGTGATCAGGAACATATCGGATCAATTTTAGGAAGCCACTGGAGCTATGCACATTTAAATCTAGATTGAAAACTCATTTCTTTAGAACTGCTTTTTGTGTTTAGTTTGTTGTCCTTCCCCCCACACCTGGTCGGTTACGTACAGTGCAAAATAATTTCAACATGCATACATTGTCTCAAATGTGCAGATATTTTACAAACAGCAACAAGTACTCCATTAAGGCTCAGTTGACTCATGCAAAGCCCAGGATGAGCTCAGATACAATTTTCCCCCAATGTTATCCCAATGTTATCTATGGCTAAGAATCAAACAGATTACAGAGATCATAGCACAGCAAAGAACCACAGCAAGGACTACCTGCAACATAGAAACTAGTTTAGATACACACACACCACACTAGTCAAGTTTCATCATTTTCAATAAATGTTTACATTCATGATGCATACGTAAAATCTAGCAGAAATGTATTATTTACAATTTATGCAGATTATACAACTTTACAATCAGCATCATGGTCAGAACAAGACAGAAAATAAGAAATTACTCCAGACGAAAAACGAGACACAAAAGTAATTCTCGAATTGACTCACCACCCTCAATTGTAACAATTTATAAAATCACTGAGAAGAGGGTGGGGGGGGAAAGATAAAACATTAAATCGCTGCACCACAAACACATTCCACTCACACTACAATCACACGCACCTCCGACTAGCATGGTTGGCTACATATGGTGCGAAAGACGTTCACACAAAACATTCATACACGGGACAACAGCCACTCTTGATTACCGACAAAGTGATTCTGCTTGTTGTCCACCCCACAGTTACAATGACGACCTGCTACATGTGCGCACACACAGACGTAACATTACACACACCGACCGACCAAGATAGTTTACCTAGGGGCTGTATGGCACGGTTGGCTGCATAGTGAGCATCTGGGTTGTTGCACAGGAAGGCCAGCAGTTCACTGGTCAGCAGAGTGTTGACACAGTCGATATCACGAGGGTGCATCTGGCACAAAACAGTTACCATGATCATCATCATCAGCAGCTGCAGCAAAGATAGTGAAATCAACACCAGCAAATGACAGGAGTTTGTCATTTTCAGCAACATTATCTTTATTATTATCATGGCTATTGTTGTGCGAGGCTAGTGAATGCAAATGTTTATAAATGTATGCAAGCGTTTACATACGTGTGTGTGCGTGCGAGTACTGGCGTGTGAGTTTTGGGAACAAGTTAATTGTGTGTAAATGTACGTGTGTGTTTTTGGAAGTATCCAGTTTTATATATAAGGGTATTAGTGTGGGTGAGTGCGAGTCTATATGAATGTTGGTAAGAGTATGCGAGTTCTTATGAGCGCATGTGTAATTGTTTATTGTTTTACTGCATGCGACTGAACGCCAGTCTTCAGTGAGTGTTGAATGCGAGTGTGTACATCGGTATTGTATGCGAGCCTTCAGTTCTAGTGCTGTACATGTGGAAATTGTACAAGACTCTATACGCGAATGTTTTATGGGTGCGAGCTTACTGCATGGGCGATGTCGGTGTAACAAAGTCCGTCCAGGTGCGACTGCTGAGCGTAGCGTTCAGGTGGGATTGATACCCGGCCCGACAGGGGCTCCAACCAGCACTCGGTTGAGACAAGAAGCATTACCTGGAGGCAGGGGCACACATAGGAACACTCAAGAGACACACGGACACTCGTAAAAATGATCACAAACTACCAAAGAAACAGGAGTACTCACAAAAAGATGCAAATATATCGCGACACATTCTCAGGAGATACTCGTATAACGAGACACTCATTGACACTCAGATATCCATACACATACACATTGATACTCATGAAGCCACTCATACATTCATCGAGACATACGTACTCATTAAGACACTGGTACATTGATAAGAGATATAGGGATACTCAGAGATAATAATACTCTCAGACACACGTATAAATAATCATGACTGAATGATTGGGACTCTAATGAGCTCCTGGCTCTCGAAGCTGAAGTCTCAATCAAGCCAAGTATTCTGAGACTCAGTCTCGTCGAGCAGAATAGCGAGTTTCCATATGAAATCTCTACCTCTCCATCAGAACCCAAGAGGTCACCATTGCAGTCATCTTCACCATCATCATCGCCATCTTCATCAGTTGAAAACCTGGCGAGGCGAGGAACAATTTACCATAAAATTCCATACGTCACGTGATGGCAAAACAATATTAACAAAATGAAAATGTCAAAGCCAATGCTGATGAAGCCTCAATCTCTTGCCATCGCTTTCTTCCTTCTGTAAATTACTACCAAATTTTGCAAACGTTTAAACCTCACCTCCATGGTTGGCTCTTGAGAGTATAACCACTGCCTGGCTTAAGTTTAATTTAACAGTTGACATATCCTTCAAGCACCACTTGTAAAGCTTCATGACCACCCCTGGCTTTAGGATTTCCCCCTTGTCACCAGAGGTCAGCAGGCCCATGTCCACGTCAATAACTTGCCTTCCTCCATCTTTCATATGTGCCCCAGCCATCACAACCGATAATTCCAAATGACACCTATAACGCTCACCCGCTACAATATAATTCTGAACCTCAAAGCTGTTGCACCTGTTCTACCAATAACTTTCCTATTGAATGTAGTGGTCTTAGTAGTTGGTGGTGTCGATGAGTTGCGATGCAGTGACAATGAAACGCTCACGTGTGTCTGGGTGAGCTGCTGAGAGGGGGGAAGAGCACATACTGAACCAGACAGGTCTGCACCTCATCGCAATCAGCTTGACCTTCACACTCTGCCTGCAAACACACACACACAAGCACGAAGTTAACCAGTGTTTGCAAGCAACCTCTTAAGACCAGCATTATGGGGACACACTAGTGCACGGAGGGAAATGTGCTTTTTGGGGTCACTACCTTCATGGGCAACTCTGTCACCATAGAAAC
Source organism: Lampetra planeri (assembly GCF_965212315.1). Lineage (NCBI taxonomy): Eukaryota > Metazoa > Chordata > Hyperoartia > Petromyzontiformes > Petromyzontidae > Lampetra > Lampetra planeri. The sequence continues at coordinate 18,900,392 of NC_136109.1, read as the reverse complement.
GACCCCATCCCCACTCGCTGCAAAGTTGAAGCCCTCAGCAAGACGGAGTCTGAAAAACATCGTCATTACCATCATAAATTAAAAATGTATCGACGTAATTGCAAAGAGTCTTCTTGCTCAAATAACCTTTGGTGGTACGCACCTTACTTGGCTGTTCTGAGTCAGCAATGCAAATTCCACATTCTCACATTAATCCATCGGATAACCACCGTCCACTACTCACAAAATGGTGCGATTCATTGTATTCATCGCACAAGGATGAGGTAGATGAGATGCTATTTGATGACGCAAATTATGGCGAGGATGTTATTATTGAGAATTTGAACTCGCTTATTATGAGTTAATTACTATAACTATAGCAACACCATGTGGATTATGTATAATTTTACAAGGAAAAATATCAACAATATATATATATAAGCACACAATCAACATCATGATACCCACTTTCCCCACACCATCATCACACCATGAGCACCACCAACATGAACCACCGCCGCCCTTACTCTGCGAGTGTCTGCAGAAGTCTGGTGCACGCTGCCATGACCACAGCCGTGTACGAGGAGGTGTGGGAGGTGGTCGATGAGGCGTTGGCGGAGGTGGTGGAGGAAGCCAGTGGTTCCACGCTGAATACCCAGCGGCGGTGAGTGAAGTAGTGAGCGAGTGCCGAGCACGGAGAGCCGGGGACAGCAGCAGAGGCCGCCAGGAGCAGCGGGGGCTGCCGCTGCTGCATCATGGGCAGCGGAGGCGCTGGAGCAGGAGGAGACAGGTAGTCGATGGGGGCTCGCTCATACCTGCGCAAGGAGGGAAAGCAACAGGGGGCAGGCAGTGTGTGAGTGCGTGTGCGCACGTGTGTGTGCGTGCGCACAGGGTGCATGTGTGAATGCAAGGTTGTGTTTATTTGTGTATATGGGTATGAGCATGTGTGCAAGCAGCAGTGTGCACACAATGTGGTGATGGTGATGATGGTAATGGTTCATGATGGTAGTGATGCTGCTGCAAATTATGCTGTTGATACTTATACTGGTGTTGCTGATAATGATGTTAATCATGTTACTGCTGCTTCTGTCTGATCATTATGCTATTTATGATGCTACCGATGATCATGATGATGTTGACGATTACAATGACACACCTAATCAGCAATTTTTCCACGGGTTTTGTCAGCAGCACAGCACAAGGACGGTCTGAAGAGGGTGGCGGCTGACTCGATTTTGAAGCTGCAGGGCTTTCTGTGAACAAACACGTCTTGCTCTTGCCCGTTTGCACTTCCTCTGGCTGCTGCTGTTGTTGCTGCTGCTGCGGTTGTGGCTGCGGCTGCTGCAACACGCGCTGTGGAAAACTCATCTCCCAAATCTGTTTCCTCAGGTCGTCCACAACCTGGCATCAACGTCAAAGAAAGAACAACAAAAAAAGAAAACATTCAAGTCAGAATTTCACAACCCAGATGGTAGGACTTTTTTTAATGTGAAGGATATAATCTCGATTGAATCCGAGTTCCAGGAGACTGGGTTACAAGATTAAGTCTTGATTGAGACTGGGGAAAGAGATGCGAGTTTTGATTCGACTTGGCTCCAGGATATCAGGTTTCACGATCAGTGCACCGCATTAAAGGACACCATCATTCTTGCCTTGTTGCGCGTTGAAGCTGGAGTCTCAAGCGGAAACGCCAAGCGGAGGACGACACAGGGAGCTTTTGCTGAAATCCGCACCAGGTAGAACGTGACCGAACCATTTGGTAAATCTCTAAAAAAGGAAGAGAGTCAAGGTAAATAGGGATAAATGGGTATGGATGGGGAGATATGAATGCATGGGAAAGTACAATAATTCTAGATTTGAAGCATTCGTGACTGCAAGGATTCATACTCTTAGGTTTTTTCGGTAAAGTCACGTAGGTAAAAAATAAAGAAATAATACAATTTATATAAATAATATTTCTATTATTATTGAGAGTTTCAATATTTATTTTATCATTTACTTGTTTTTTTGCCTACGTGACTTTACCGAAAAAACCTAAGAGTATAAAGTACAAAAAGGCATGGAGAAACACGGTGAGACACAAAGGGGGGGCAAGAGGGAACAGAGAAGCAAATAAAAATAGGGAGACAACAGGAGGCTCAAAAAGAGACACAATGAGACATGAGGAGGAATTAAAACTCATTCGGATGCACTTGGGAGTCACTGTGGTAAATTAGAGGTGGGCTTGATGTGGTGCTGTGCGAGGAAGCTGCCGGGTGCACCCACTCACACGAGCTTCACGTATGAGTTTGCCTCCACCAGCACAAAGGAGCTCCACGTACGCAGGAGGGAGGTGAGGGCCGACATTGCCACTCGACTTTGCACCGTGGCAAAACGGCCGTTTGAATTGGGGGTGTGGATGAAACGTGGCACAGGCCTTAACACAGCAACAACAGAAACAATGTAAATACAATGTAAAGAACCAGAATTACAATAATACACACATTCTGCATCGAGTGCCTGGGTGAAAGAATGAGTGGCAAGATAACGATTGGTTCAATGAGCAGGTGGGCAAGTGTGTGGGTGGGAGAGTTGATGACAATGAATGCGTGCATGAATGTATAAGTCGATGTGCCTGTGCGAGTTGAGCGAGTCAGTCAATGTCACCGTCAGTGACAGTGGTTGAGCGAGGGATTTAGTGAGCGACTGATGGAGGCTAGGTGCGTAGTTTGGTGGGTTTGAGCGAGCTAGTTGAGAGGGTGCCGTGACTATTGCAATTACAATAAAACATTTTAAATTAAATTCTGAAAATCCAAAATCTGAAACTAATCCCTACTTTGCATGCAAATAAATATGAGTCAGGTTCTCTCCCTCTCTCTTTCTTACATGTCATGTTGCAACAGGACACCAATGCGATGTAGGTGCATCCACCGCTGGAGTTTGCCCACATCGAGAGAGAACACGGGCTTCCAGTAGCCTGAAAACTGCCCATGGCTCGAGTCCTTGCCCAGCCCACTCTGCTGCAGGGACAGCACCTGCAGGATGCGGAGGAGCAGAGGGGGAAGGTTTGAGGGGGAAGGTTTGAGGGGGAGGTTTGAGGGGGACGGTGTGGAGAGGGAGGCACCAGGTGGAAGGTACTTCTCAAATTAACTGGACCCGCTGGTAACCGCTCTCTCTGGCTATTTGTTCTCTCTGCCTGTGTCCTCTCTTTGGAATTTTCACACTTAAATTCTAACTTAGCAATCTTTGAAATACGTAATCAACCAGGCTATGCGTTAATTGTGTGTTGACCGACTCTCTGTGTTGCATTACATCACATTTCGATATTTTGCGAGGTTATTTAATTTTAGTATGTCTTTCTCCTAATTTTCAAGCTTGCGTGCCGTGCCACGTCGTCATCTTACTTGCGCAGCAGCAACACGTTGCCGTCCACTCATTGATATGCTAATTTTCTCTGCCCCCTCCCTCTCTCCGTCCCCGCCCCCCCCCTCCCTATATTTAAGGGACCTTCACAGAAACGACCCCTCTCTCTGTGCCGATATGTGTCCTCTCGCTGTGTGTCCTTGTGATGTCTGTCTGCTTGTATGTCTGTCTATAGTTTTCTAGTTAGATTTTTGTTGCTATTTCTCTTATGCCTGATGATGATTGCTTGTGTTGCAATCGAAACGTCGCTATTATTTTAATTCATTATTTTATCTTTAGACGTGACTTAACCGAAAGAACCAAAGAATAACCGCAAAATCTTGCAGAAGATCGATTGGTTTATTTTTCATTCATTGGGTTAAAGTTTGGTTTTTTTTTTAGGATTAAGGTCAGGGTTAGCATTATGGTAAAGTTTAGGGTTCGGGTTAGAATTAAGCGTTACGGTTAGGGGTAAATGTTCGGTCTATCTTCTCAAGTTAATCTACAGTTAGGTCTTAGGTGCAATATTGTGCCATTTTAGTGGCATGTGTCTGCATGTCACCATACAGACACATTTCACCTCATGTTTATGGTCTATGGTGTAGTATCAGTGTTATTGCCATGTCTCCGTCTTCCCTCACAGATGTGCTTGCGCTTTATTATACTGCTTTCTACGGTGCAAAAGAAGTTCAAAAGACATACGAACATTCATCAGTGTCGTGTCAGTGTCAATATGAGTGCCGTGTCTCACAGGTGTGCTGGAGCCCGGTGGGAGGTAGAAGAGGGGCACTCCATTCCGCGTGCTCTCCGGTACGGTGTAGAATGCTGGGTTACTGCTGAACGACTGCAGGTGAACGAGCAGCTGGTCGGTCTGGGCAATGCTGAAGGGGCACACACAAACACATATCTAATATTGAGAGTGGAGCGAGCGGTGGCGGACTGGTTAGCACACTGCACTATGAACCTGGGGACCTGAATTTGATTTCCATTCTCTCCCAAGGTTAAGTAGAGAGTAATATCATAACCAGCGCTTGGCCTCGCCCTTCACCAACCCACATTGTCTAGCGAGGTGAAGTATGGTCAAATGACCCCCATGACCATTACACCACAGGGATTCCTTCATCCAGTAGTGAATTATTATTTAATACATTCTATTGATCTTTACACAAGCCAGAAAGCTCATATTTATTCAAATCAGCAGAGTCTATGATTATAATTAGTAAAATATAACGTTTTGTTTCTGAACATAGGCTTACACAAACTTATTAATGTAGTTTTTAAGGGTGATAAATTCGAGTAGAGTATTACTCATGTTTTTTATAAGAGTGTGACTCTCAAAAGACGCCAAGTTGACAGAAAACTACGGATTACTTGTCTTCACAAACTATGACACTTAAACATTCATACACATATACATACATACACACACAACCATGTATGCTATAGTGCTCTACACTATGCGTTTCTGAAAAGATAGACTATCTGAGGTAAGAGCAGAGCCAGAAGAGGACGATTGTAGAAACTCCCACAGTTGCAAAGGCGTTCTTGAATAGGGTGCAACCGCAACAAACAAAAAAATAAAAACATGAACAAGAAAACATCTTAAAGTGACTATGCGCAAACAGAAAAATCCAGGAAAAAACTGCAAAGTCTTTCAGAAAAAAAGCACCGTACACCAACGAGGAGGATGGCGTGATCGATGGTACCGGAAGCAGCAGTGAGGTCACGGACAACAACAAGAGACATCCATGGTCACAAGAGGACACGAACTGACCACGTGCAGCAGAGGAGGAGTCTCTGTAGAATGGCTTTTGTTAAAACCAAATTGGTCTGGGCCCCTCGATATAATGGTGGATGAGAGGTTTAGAAAGGAGAAACAGTAAACGTCACGTGTACGTATACTTGCACGCAAATGTACGCGCACAACACATTTCCAAATAGACACGCACACATATGCAGTGTACACAAATAAAGTAGACTGAAGTCATGACAATGGTGATGCTGCTGCTGAAAGCAATGATGCTGCTAATGATGATGACAAACATGACTACGAAGACAATGACGATGCTGCTGCTGCTGACAGACATGACAATGCTGCCCAAGTTGATGAAGATTTTGAAAATAAAAATGATGACGAGAACGCTGCCGCGGCTGATGACAATATCGCTGAAAACGACGGCAAGGTGGATAAACTCGGGACCCACCCGAGCAGCGTCTGCCAGAATTTGCGAACAACAGCCATGCGATAGGGAGAGGCGATCGGCTTCCTCATGGTGCAGGTGATGTCGTGCAGCACCTCATACCCGCCCTCCATTGTCACCTCGGTTAAGCACACAGGCTGCACGGCGGACCCTGTGGCAGGCAGAGACATTCACGACACATCAGGTGTGGTGCTCTCCAACCTCTACCCTCTAAAGAAAAGACCCAACCCAGGAACGAGGTGTAGTTTTGTTGATGCGAGGACTCATGAAATGGTTTGCGGCCTGATTAACCCAGCCATTAGTGAATCTGACAAGACGGTGTTTATTTTTATACAGAGGCCCGTTAAAGTGCAATGCACTTGGTCAAATTGGGGTCCCTCCTGACACAGCACGCATCCATTCATTATCACGAGTGATTACTTAAATGTGGAAGCACGTGGAAGGCACTGGAAGTCAGGTCGGATGAAGTGAATTTACCCGACTGGATTATGAACTCATAAATTTACAGATCAGTAAAACTGCTGACAATGGCGAGACCCAGCCAAATATTACGAGTTGAATAATTACGAGTAGAGAACCCATTGCTCTGCAATGGAAAATAAGAGACAGCTGTCATTTCACACACTTATTATAAGTCTATACTCGGAGCATTAAAATTAATATTTTTTTTATGTTATAAAATGCTAAGATAATACGTATTGTGACATTTGTTTTGTATTCAATAGGATATAAATAATATTCTGCCGAAAGAATGACATTAATAGGAGCACAAATTGAAAAGTTAGAGCAGTATTAAATGAATCGTGTCAATCTTATGAATTCGTTACTCCCACCTCTTCCGTGTTGCTACCTATTATACGTCTCCCGAACTTCTTCTGCTGTTTCAATTTTATTGAATGTTTATTTGTTTTGATATTCTTTGATTCTTTCAGTCAAGTCAGGTAGATAGAAATAATAATCAAATAAAAATAAAATAAAAAATGGAAAAACCACGACGTTTCGATCACAACACAAGCGATCGTCTTCAGGAGGAAAGAGGGGGAAGGTCACAGAAGGCGACCGCTTTTAAAGGCTTTCAGGGAAATCTCATTTAGCCAGTCACCCAGCTAGTTTCGGTGGCAACAGCCCACTGCCACTAATAATAGTTTTTTTTCGTGTACAGAGGAGTCCAGCCAACAGCCAGCCAGGAAAGTCAAGGCATCGATTAGCTTTAATAGTAGTATGATAACTGCTTACCGCCACGAGCAGTCCCTGCTCCACCCGCCGTTGCCGACGAAGATGATGAAGATGACGACACTGTTGAATTCGAGTGCCCAGCAACCGCACTCGATGATGAGGTAGAAGTGGAGGTGACGGTGGAAGTAGTGGTAGAGGTGACAGCTGATAAGGAAGCTGCTGTGGAAGTTGACACAAAGTGCGATGCTGATGTGTTGGTGGTCGATGACGATGTTGATGCTTGGGCTGATGATGAGGAGGACGTTGACGATATTGACGAGGTAGTGGTTGAGCTGCAGTGGGAGAGAGGATGTGCTGCTGCTGCTGCTCCTGTCGTTGGGACGAGCAGCGGTGATGATGGCGGAGGAGAGCGGTGCTGAGGCCAGGGAGCCGACACGCAGTACTCGATTCGAAGGTTGTGTTTCCATGGCAACACGAGCTTCACCTCGATCTGGGAACCTCCTGGTGCAAAGGGCGAGAAGGTGAAAGTGATTTACGGTCTGGGGTCGGGGCTTGCGACGGGAGTGTTAGGACTGAAGGCTGCTGTTAAAAGTTGGAGATTAGAGGTTAGTGTATAGTACTTCTGTATGTTCATGATGATATGCTTGCATACGTATTGTGTCGGTGTATAACGAGAGTAGTGTACGCCTATGCTCATTGTTAATGTATAATGCGAGTATTATGCAAGTGAATAGTGCTTGCATATGTTCTGTGTTCATGTATAGTGATCGTATCGCGAGCGTACAGTGTGTATCTATAGTGCGAGTGTATCGTGCTAGTGTGTAGTCTGAACATAGTGTGAGTGTATAGTGTGCGTATTGTGTTAGTGTGCAGTGCGAGAGTTACCCTTGGTGAGAGCCACATCCCTCACGCTGTAGCCCTCGCGGAGCCGCACCGACACGATGCTGCCCAGCTCCGCGTGAACCTCACGCTCGGTGTGCTTTTTCCGCCGTGTCGCCAGCGCAGGATTGGCGCTAGCCCACGCCAGGTGCTCATTAAACAGCCGGTGCTCCGCACCTGGTAGCAGTGTGGGACACATGGAGACAGCTGGCCATTATGAACCTACAGAGATTTGCCCAGACATGGGACTTGAACCTAGAACTTTACATCATAGTTGGTTCAGTGTCTCATACATAGCCATTACAAACCTGTCATGACCATTATGAGGCAATGACAGAAAGACGCGCAGACAAAGTGCTCGAACCCGAGACCTCATTAGCAACGATTACATGTTTTAACCCGAGTGAGCCAGTGAGTGAGCGAGTCGGTAATGGAGAGAAGTTAAGCAAATTAATGGGTGAGTAGATAACTAAGTCAATTTAGCGAACAAGTGAACAGGTGATCAATGTATAGTGTGAGCTGGGTTCTTGCTCACCGCACATGTCTCCGACACCACCGCCTCTTGCTGCCTCCATGAAGCTGTACGTCAGGAAAGCCCTGTGGTAGGCCGTCATCGCCAAGCTACCCGTTGACCGACGACCACTCTTGGCTCCCGCTCCTACCACCTCCTGCTGATGCAGCAGCACATCTCCTAATGTCCCAACCTCCTCTTTAACAATGCAGCTCCCACTCTCCCTCCTCCCCTGCCATTCCTGTGCACACTCCTGCCCTCCGCCCTCATAAACGTCGTCTTCACGGCTGTAGTCATCAATGTCACCATGAAAGACTTCAGGTCCCGCATAGGTGCCTCCCGTCGCTGTGGCGATGAAGCGCATCATCTCCACATTCGGGACGTGGCCAAAGTTGCAGTCGTAAGAGAAGACACCTCCCACCTTACAGCAACAACAAACAGCAGCAACAACAAAAACGACTTTGAACCAATAAGAATGACATAAACAACAACCATAACTTGGAAAAAATGATGACATCTAAACAACATCAATTGTGGAGGTGGTCGTGGAGCTTCGAGGTCAGAGTGCTGAGGTAGCACCGCTGAAACCCAGAGTTTGAGTATGGCTAGCCAATTGTGATTAAACCAGCTTCGTGTAGTGAAATAATCTCAGGCTGGTCAACAAGCACTATATAAAAAAACATAACATTTGGTTTTTCAATTCATTTGGCTAAAGTCCACCTCTAAAAATTAAATGTATCAGTTTGACAGGTATCTTACAATCTCGCAGCAGAGTGCATTCAGAAGTTCCGACCCATGTTGTGTGAAGAAAACAAAGGATACCTATTGGATTTTTTTTAAATTATCGTGAAAAATATAATCCAAAGCCATTCCATGACTGCAGTTACACACACAACTGTCATTTCAATCAGATGTTTTTCACAAGCCAATTGTGGATGATATGAATTTAAAAAATGCAAGTAAAAATTTAAATCGCTCAACCAAAGAATAAAGTGTGCCGTAACATCAACAGTGATTCAAACAACTCAAAAACAATTCAGAGGCAAACAAAATAAAAAAAATCAGATAAAGTACGCTCAATTACAGTAGAAACCAGCAGCAACGAGACCCAATCAAACATTAGGTAATGCTGTTACACCCATGCTATCCCCGACTGCTGTCAATGCTATTTCTGCTATCCCCATCGCTGTATTTGCATGCCCCTTGCTGTCCCTGCTGTGTTGACTGTTCCCATTGCTGTGTCTCAGCTGTGTCAAATTCTGCTGCTGCCCTATGTGCCATTGCTGGGTGTCCTGTATGCCATGCCTGCAGGAAGGAGCAGGCAACGGTGCTATTGCGCAGCTGCGTGAGCAGCATGTCGCAGTAGTTGATGTCAGGTATGCTCGTCACCCCGTCCGTGATCACGATGATGCCTGGAGACACAAAGACAAATTGACGCAACCATTATTAGAAACAGGAAGAAAGCAAGACACCCTGACCAAGGCTCAAATCCAGTGTCTCAGATATTCACAAGTAGGTGGCTAGTTGATATAACCTGTAAGACTCCCCCCCCCTCCCTGAGAGACCCAGTGCTCGAACCAGGGTCCCTTCAGGGGTTGCCGACTCAATGCCAGCACGTGAAGCTGGATCGTCTCACCAGAGCTCGTGTTGGCGGGCAGCAGCTGCAGGGCGAGCACCCCATAGCGTAGCACGCTCACAAGCCCCACGTCCGCCGTCACCATAACCACGGGTTCTGCCAGGTGCCGCTCCACACCGGCGCCAAGTGGGGGCACAGAGGGTGGGGGTCGGACCAAAGGGGCTGGGGCGGTGGGGCCAGTGGGAGAGGAGGGGAAAGGCGGTGGGGAGATGGGAGCGTCGCCATCGTCCTGTGAACGAGACGTCGTTGCAAAGGTGTTGTCATCTGCGCATGCGTGAAGATAAATAAAGAGCGACATCACCAAGAAAATCAAAGAAAACCACGAGGAACGTGCACACACGCAAACAGTGACGCACTCACCTGTGCCATCATGGGCTCCCGCTGCTTCTGCAAAAACTCTGCGACGTGGCCCTCGAATTGCATCAGCTGCACCCACACGTCATGCAGGAAGGAGGGGAGGTGCACGCGGTCCAGCCGGCACCCCTGCACCAGCACCTGAGGGCCGCAACAAACGAGCCGTCAACTGTACCGCAATGTGGGCCGGTGACAAGGCCCAGCAGTTTAGACGTTCGCCACTTGTTGCAGAGGTTTCAATCAGGCAGCCCGCCCTGGTCATTGCTGTGGACGTATTAACCGTGAAATACAATCTTCTTCAGTGGGTGTTAAAGATCCCCCGACGTCTTTCGAAATAAGGTGGTCTATCGTGGTCCAAATATTATCCGCATATTATTGGGATTATGCATAGAAATAATTTACTCCCCTGTACTGGCGGACTATTGCCCAGGCCACGTGCTAAGTCACCTTGTGGCACACAGGGATAGCTGCGACCGAGGGTGCCCTTTGAAATGTTTGAGAAATGATGAAAGTCGCATACTGCATGTTAAGTGCTCTGAGACGCCAAGGCAGAGTTCAATGAAATTGTAGCTTAATTAATCAGACTAATATAATACAAAACATATATATTTATATTTAGTGACTTGTTTACCTTTTTCTCTATTTTGCACTCCTATCGTTTTTTTGCATTGTTTTTTGTAACTTTCTGACTCGCCCATACTGAATGTGTGAAAGAGCTTCAGAGCTCATCGGATTCCTCAAGTCTAAATGAAGATTCTGATAAAGCACACAAGATCAAAAACTAATTATTCAACTAATCATTATTACATTGTAAAATTACATTGCAATCCTTCTATAATACTAACTTGACGTAGCACTTAACATTGTGCAATTACACTGAATGGCACGGTGTGTGGGAGCAATGTCAAATCTCCACGCCCACTCGCATCAGCAGCACCTGCTGCGATCCCGACGCCATGAAGGGCGAGTAGGCGAGCACAGTGATGAAGATCTCTGGCCGAAACAAATTCCTCGTTCCCGGGACGAGGAAAGGACGTGCCAGACGACGCAGACACAGCGCCAACGTGCGGAACACACGGTCGAACACGATCTCTCCACACCAATCATCCTGGTTGGGGAGGAAGGCAGGACACCACATTAGCGATCACCTATTAGGGCCAGCGAGGCAAAGCTCATTAGGTTAAAGGGGATGGTGATGTTGTTGGTAGTGGTGTTGGTGATGAGGTTGGTAGAAATGAAGGTTGTATTGATGATGATGAGGGTAGTAATAAAGGATGGTAGTGGAGGTACTGAAAACTCATCAGGATAAAACACCACCACCACAAAGCCCTCACCATAAAGCTACTTTAAATAAATTACTCCCCACAGCACAGTGCTAACCATGCCAACTCACTACAAATCAGTATTAGCCTTAGCACAATGTAACCATTACAGTATTTACTCCAAAAGAACCCTCATAACAGTTTTGACCAGAATCATTGTCCCCACAATGCATTCACCGCAACCCCACCATCCAGCTACTCATCATAAAGAGAGTACTAACCATAACAGAACCACTCTCTCCATATGCTTACTACAGGACCACTGCTCTTCACTCCCCGCCCCCGGGTCTCTCACCACAACGGCTGTGGAGGGGCTGAGGTCGAGAGCGATAACGAAGCGGTAGCGGCACGCGAGAAAGATCACGTGACTCGACGGGACAAGACGGCATGGGGGCGTCACTCCTCCTCCACGATCATCATCAGCAGTAGCTGAGCCACAAGGAGGGCTGTCACCAGGCTGCCAGCCCTTGGGCAGCACTGACAGCACGAGTAGATCACCATCACCACTCTCCTGAGGAAGGGAGGGCAGGAGAGAATGTTGACTAATCAACATTTCTACGACCAATGGAAACTAGGCTTGGGTCCACTGCTCCTCAATAAAATCTAACAGTTGGAGAGTGGGTTTCAGAATGAGATTTTGAAAAATGTTTTAATATCAAGCAAAGACTTTGGATAGGTTAGGTCCTATTAAATACAAATCTGCAATTTAATATTTTGCAATGGCTTTTTCATTTAAAAACGCAACTGTAGATTATGCTCGTGATATCACACTGTCTTATACAATGGTCATCAAGAAAGCACCATGGCCATGCTCTGTAGGCTTTACAGAACATTTCCATATTGAGTCTACTGCAGAAACGGTGGTATCCGAGTTGACCGTGTGATGCCGTGACTGGCTCCAGGGTCCGCACGGGGTGAAACCCGTGTTTGGGAGCAAGGCAGCCAGAGCCAAATGCACCCCGCTTCATTAAACACCCAAACTCGAGTGAACTCAAGTCGACTCAGGTTGAATGGATAAATCCAAGATCTCAAATTGATGGACAACTCAAGTTTAAAAGAGGCATTTCCATGATATACATATATGTATGTATGTTGAACCTCTTTCACACCATACGTAGCTAACCATGCTAATCTGAGGTGGGACAGAGAAGTGAACCGACAAATAAATCCAGATACATGCAAGCACTCATGTGTTACCAGCTCGTGTAGGGGTGTCGGGGCTACAATCCGGTTGAGATTTGAAAAAAACCACGCTGAGCGCATGTTCCGAGAGATGCGATACTGTTTCTTCATAAGCAGGTACACTTGACCAGCTTCCAGCACCTACACAACAGAGATGCACAACAGAGATGCACACCCACAAAAACCCCATCATGGTAAATTTGGTATTGCGCTTAATTTGGCAACATTTTCTCTGCAGTGGTCAAATGAGATCACTTCAAGGAATATTTGAAGTAGATCTGTGGACCGTGCTCTAAAACATTAGTTTACAATGCTCTGGAAAAGTTACGGATACATCTCGTGATATGGCACCAACAGCACAATTCACTTTTCAAATAATATATCTCTGTCCAGTTGAAATGGGCGACAGGATTCACTCTGCAATGTGAATGCAGGTGTTTTTAGTGGTAAATCGTATGCTGCCCTCTAGTGGTGATATACTATAATGTTATTTGCAGCTGCGCACCTTATTTACAAGGACACAACGGTAATTTTATATTTAGATCAATGATTTAAACTCTAGCAATAAACCTAGTCTACTTAGACCGTTAATATTCATATGCACGAAGTAGTGTGCCCATGTGAAAGATAATACTTTGTTTACTATGCTTGACGTTTTAAACAATAACAATGCTTTCAATGACGACCGCCGATTTCTCGAGACCTATAACCGATACTCATTTTCACATATGCACATGACGTTATATATTAGCCAGGGCTGATTATATCCATAAGATAAGATGCACGACAATGTTTAGAAATACCGTACTCATTATGCATTTCCTTGGGGCATCATTGGTTAACAAAAACAATACCCTAAACACTCCCCATTGTGTCCACATATAAATCAATTAAATAGTCCAACAGACAGCCTACTATTGGCTCTCCAGACCGATATCATGCGACATATGTTTAAAGAAAGCAAACCTTGGACCTCCGGGTCTCCATCAGCAGGGTCACACGCTGGTTAAACAACCTCTGTTGGATATCTTTAGCGACTGACCCCGTGTTTGGCCAAAAAGTGTAACCCTTTAAATAGTCAGCAGTTGACGAATGCGTTGAGTTTTAGGGCAGTGGCTGGGGTAACTAAACAGACTAAAGAACTACATCGGTGGCACACTGTTATTTCACAATATACCCCGCACACTTGAATATATCGTCACAAGAATATCGCGAATATTTAACGCTTTGGTGATAATACTGTGCTGCCAGTGGTGCACACAAACACACATGGCACAACAGTCGTCAATTATACTGCATTCCTAGCACACGCACGTGCTATGAAGATAGCATTGCCATAACCCTACACTTTCCTTTAAGATCGTTGTATTTTACGAGTGTGTTAAATGTACACCGCAACACGTAAATATCCATGTATATATACACACACAACAGGCTGGCATTTAGTAACACCGTTACGCACTGTACATTAAAGTAGTGTATAGTCCCCATTTGAAAACAAAACAACAAACATGTTATAACGTAAACTGTTGCTGTGTATCGCCACAGAGTGAACGTGTCATTTCAATACATGTCTTGGGCCCTGCATCACCATTCGTCGGAACTGCGGCGGGCGGGTTTCGCCCTTTGTTGGGCCCATCAGCAGTTAAAAGACTCCAGAAAAGTTCGCGTGTTTTACCAAAAATGCAATCCTCTGCAGCCTACACAAACGTGCGCCTCACACCACAGATCACACAGCAACTAACAACGATGATGATGATGATGTCCGAGGGCATCGGTACCCCATCTCCTGTTGACACGGCGTCCGAGCCAACCGGTGGAACTTCCACGTTTCTCTGGCCGGGCGACGCTTCTTTCGTAAGACGACCAACAATACCAACATCGCAATCCAAATTAACGTCTCACCATTTATCCCAAGCACATCACATTCATATCCGTGTACATTAATACACTCGAAACTTTAAACCCGAGGTTTAATTCACCCTCGGAACACCCCTCCGAAGCAGAATTGCAATAATCAAAAATAAACATTTATTGACAACCCACTTCATACCTCATTCTCCAACTCGGCCGTCTCGCTAAACGCCGCCATCGAGTCTCGTTCTCGTGTAACAACACAGTCGCCAGCTAAACTTGTTATTGTTTACACGGCGTCGCAATGATCCCTCGCTCTGTAAGCACCGCCACGGCACCGGGGACAGACGAGCGAACCTTCGTCCATTGCTTTGCCCCCTCCCTCCTCAACAGGCCGCCCACAACTCCCTCGGTTCCTCAACACGAGGCAATCGACCAATGGGAGCGGAGAGTAACAACAATAATAATTAAATAATCACTCACATCACCCCCCCCCCGCGTACGTCATCGTCGAGCACGCGCAGCGGGATCCGGACCAATCGGAACGCGGGAGTTGCCCCCCCACCCCGCCCACCCGCTGTTGTTCGCGAGCGCTCCGACCAATTGGAACGCGGGAGTCCCCCACCCACCACCCCTCCCCCCCGCTGTTCGTAAGCATTCCGACCAATGAGAACGCGGGAATTTCCCCCCCCCCCCCGTTGCTGTTCGCGAGCGCTCCGGCCAATCGGAACGTGGGAGTCCCCGTTGTTCGCGAGCGCTTCAACCAATCAGAACGCAGGAGATCCCCCTCCGACCTCCCCCCCCCGCTGTTCGCGAGCGCTGCGGACCAATCGGAAGGCGGCGAAGGGGGATGTGAGCCGAAGGGCGGGGGGGAGGGCTGTGGCTAGGGGGGGAGGTCTCGCGCACCGTATGACGTCATTGTTTGTTTAAAAAATTAATATATATAAGTTGTAAATATTTCCGAGGCGAATGTTAAATTGGAAAGGGTTTATTAAGAAAGTAAAATAAATATGTATTGTTAAAGGTAATAATCACGCGGAAAATAATACACGAACTTGTTTTGGGGGACGTCACATCCTGTTAGGGACCGTCCATAAATGACGTCACGCGATTTTGGACGATTTTTGACTTCCCCCCGTCACACGGAGTCACAATGTGCCGCTGCACTCTAATGTTGTAGGAGAAAACATTTATTAAAGTCTATTTAATTAAGTAGAACGTGTTGTCGAAATGTATTTATAGGTGCGCATTTTGATGTGACGTCATTTATGGACGGCCCCTTTTTGTTTCGCTTTGCAATGCTTTGACTGGCTTTTTTACAATATTGTTTTACTTGAACTTATTTTAAATAACCTTATAGAGTATGTTGCATTGCAGAAGCAAACAAAAATATTTACAACTTTATTTATTTTTAGACACAGCCGTACATTGAATTATGGCTTTATTAAAGTATGACGTCATCCTGTTACAATAAATTCGGAGTGATGTCATCACAGTGGGAAGTGACGTCATCCACATCGCGCACTTTCATGGTCGTGGCTTGGAGTCAATATCTTTAATTGTATTTGTAAAGGCGTTTACTTTTAAAAGTAGAATACGGAAATATGCAGGTGAGTAATTTAAACGAAATTAAATCATAACTTAGACAGCCTCCGTGACCAGCACGGCGTGCGGAGGCAGGCCTCCATCCAGCAGTCGGTTTGACAAGGCCTCTTACATCCTAGATTTGATTACATTTTAAATCGATAAAGATATACGGCATATCAATGGCAGTTCCCATTTCTTTAAGGAAATATTGGGATTGTAACATTGTTACGTTGAGACTTTGGCGATGTTAAAGGCAGCGTCGGTGGTGATTGTGGTGGTGCTGTTATAGTAGCGGTGGTAATTGCAGTGGCTGTGTTGATCGTGGTGTGAATGGTTAGTGGTAGTTGTGATGATGCAGTGGTTGTTGTTGATCGTGGTGTGAATGGTTCGTAGTAGTTGTGATTATTATAGTTTTTTGTAATAGTTATGGCATGGGTCATGTTAAAAAAACAGTTAACATTAACCTTTTCAACTTGTTACCACTGTACTGTATAGAGGAGCAGTGGTATTAGTGACGGTCATGGTGAAGGCAATGAAGCTAATGTTGGTCATGTTGGTCATAAGTGATGATATTGCTGATTGTGGTTTTACTGAATCTCGTGACGGTTGTGGTGATGATGATGATGATGACATTGATGCTGGTGTTAACATTGCCACTTGCTTACCCGCTGGACGTCTGTGGAAAAGGGCTGCATATCTCATCGGGTTCCTCCAGTCTAATTAAAACATTCTGATTCCCCAGCGCGAGGAGAAGGTGTTGGAGCTGTGCCTGGAGTCCCTGACCCAGCGCGTCAGCGACCTCAAGAATTCCCTGGAGGGATTCATGCGAAAATTGGAGACTCAATACGAGACTCTCAACTGGTGATGCCATCATAATCAATCGCACCATCAATATCAAAATCAACACCAGCAGCTTAGAAATGAAATCGTCAGCAGAGTCCTAAAATGCGTTGTGCATGTATGTGTGTATGTGTATTGTGCATACGCTGCAGTATATCTACCTGTGTGTACAGTACTGTATTTGTGTTTGAAGTATGCAACTTCCTTCACGTTCTGTGTCGGCACACTTTTCGAAAAAAGTAAAAAAACAGTCACCTTATATGTGGATTCAATACACTTTTTTTTTTAAATACCTCCAGGTACAAACATTCATGGAGTTTGCAATTGAAGCGGCATGGAGTGTGCAATTGGAGCCGCATGCAGCCAGACATACATTTAGAGAGACACAAAGAGATGGACAATACAATACTGTATACAGAAATCGAGACGCAGAGGAGAGATACCCAGATAAATAATCAAACTGGGCTCTTAATTTCAAATGAGTTTCATCCCTCCTCGGTGCGATAGCTCATTGACGTGTGTGTGTGTGTGTATATATATGTGCGTATCAGGCCAAGCATGCTCGACAGCTTTGCGCTGCTGTCGGGGCAGCTGAACTCGCTGAACAAGTTGCTCCGCAACGACAAGACTCCGTGTCTGAGGGGTCAGATCATCATGCCGCTCCTGCTGTCACCTGACAGGGACGAAGAGCTCATGGTGAGTGAGAACGTGCATGCGTATATGTTGTCATGTGTGCATATAACGGTGTCTGCATATATATGGGGAGCGGTGGTGCAGTAGTCAGCCCACATGATCTTAACAACCCGTTGACTTGGTTCAATTCCCAGGCATGGCTACCATTAGTGACGAGTGATG
This sequence comes from Lampetra planeri, assembly GCF_965212315.1. Lineage (NCBI taxonomy): Eukaryota > Metazoa > Chordata > Hyperoartia > Petromyzontiformes > Petromyzontidae > Lampetra > Lampetra planeri. The sequence continues at coordinate 18,882,635 of NC_136109.1, read as the reverse complement.
TCTGAATTGTAAACGATTACCTGATACAGTATGTAAAAATCTTATCTTAGAGTAATTTATATAGCGCCTTCACCGAAGCGCTTTACAGAGAAGTAAGAATGGTACATATGAATGTAATGGTGGAGATGAGGTGACTAACATAGATGAGAAGTAATGCGCGAATCTGTGATACGTGAATTAGGTAAAAGCAAAATGTATGAAAGCAAATTATGATGAATAGATTGGTTAATATCCCTACTGAAGGGACAAAGGTTCGTCGGTGCTATCCACACCACATTTTATCCGTACTGGATCCAATAGGTGTTTGCTAATAACACCCCAACAGTTAGTCTATAAGGCTCCGGGGATCTGCGTGTTTTGCGCGTGTGACGCAGAAAATGACCGAGGGCCGCGTGCCAGTGTTCAGCCACGACGTGGTGCCGGATCACCTGCGCACTAAGCCAGACCCGGCTGTGGAGGAGCAGGAGAAGCAGATGTCACTCGACGCCGCTCGCCTCACACCGGACATGGCACAGGTATGCACACAGCCGAGGATGGAATGTGTCGAGGGGAGAACTCCAGGGAATCGCAGGGAGATGGGCCAGGGGGCAGCTGAGAGTGGCATGGTGAAGCACCACTTACAGCAGAAAGGTACAGATTGAGTGCGGGTGGAGAAGGCACAAGAATATAGTTAAGAGGCAAGAATTGAGCAGTAGCAGCAGTAGTGGCATCAGTAGCAGTAACAGATGTACCAGTTATACAGGTGTTGGCTGTATGAAATGTACGGCAGCAATAAGAGTAGCAGTAGGTGTTGGGTGTGTGCAGGGGGCAGAAGTAGCAGCAATAGCAGCATGAGACAAGACCAAGAAGAGCTCCGGGTGGTGCAGTTGTAGAAATTGTAGCAGCAGTGATAGCAGGCAGGGACAGCAGCAGATCCAGAGTCATACAGGGGTGTGTTGCGTGTTTTGGAGAATGCAATAGTAGCGGTAATATTATCAGTGGTTGCAGAAACAGCAGCATAATTCAGTCACTGAGGTGTGTTGTGTGAAAGGAAGAGCAACAGGAGTGGCAACAGTAGCAGGAGCAGATGCACAGTGATGTGTGCGTGTGTGTTGGGTGCAAAGGGCATCTTGCATCCCCTAAGGCAGGGGTGGGGAACGTCCGGCCCGTGGGCCGTATAAGGCTCGCGAAATCAATTGGCAGTTCCAGCCATCACATTAGGGGCGAGTTAATTAAATGTTTGACCAAATATAACAGGCTAATTTTTAAGTTGATAATTTTGTATGGCCCGCAAATGATTTTATAAATGTCAAAATGGCCCTTGGCAGAAAAAAGGTTCCCCACCCCTGCCCTAAGGGGGGTGCATGCACCTCCGGTTAAGAACCACTGCTCTATGGGATTTGTGATGCATTCAAGCCTAAGGTGGGTATACTTTGAAAATTACAACTTTAGTATGGGCGGAGAGGTGATGTGTTACTCAGTCACGAAGGTCATTGTCCTTAAACAATTATCTCTGTCTTTGTTTTACAGAAACACATGGCATCTATGAATAAGATGTGCAACTCGCTGCTGGACCGCCTCAACAGCACTCGTGATGACAGGGACGGAGATTCCTCCAGTCAGTTGATTTGCATCAATATCATCAACAGCATTATGAGTAGCAGTTTCATCATCATTGTCATTAGCAGCACTCATATCATCCTCGTCCATCCTCTGCAGCAGCGTTTTCAACATCAGCGGCATCACCTTTAGAGCCTGGCGTTTCAAGTCAACCCTGCATCTCACTTCCCAGTATGCTAATCAACATAAGTAGCAGGGGCCTCAAGTAGACTCATTCTTATTCTTTGTAATTACTTGCACAGATTTCCCTCATTACGTTCTTTAAATGTCTTATTTGTGGATTAGAGAGCCTTATGGTGTGACCCGGATAGGTCCAGATCGTAAAACATGTAATATATATGATACTACACTGTAGCGACACGACCGCACTCTATGATAGCTGTGCAACACACTCTCCCGCATGGCCTTATGGGAGCCTCAGTACTGATAAAGTTACGAAGTACACATACGTCATCGGAACGGGTTAACATCTGAAGAAGCATTATCAACACTAGCATTAGCAGCATTATCATTACCACTATCTTCATCACTTAACACCTCTCCCCTCTGTTCACCTCCTATTTCCCCCCCCCCCTCATTACCAGCTCTGCGTCACTCCAAGCACACCTTCAACCCAGCCGACACCAACGCATTAGTGGCAGCGGTGGGGTTTGGCAAGGGTCTCAGCCGGCCTGGACGACCCCCATCCCAGGGTGGCACGGTCCAACCCGGCCTCTCCGGGCAAGGAGGGCCTGTGGGATGTTCGAATGTTGGGCAGGGGGGTCCCAGCGGGGCAATGGTTCAGCAACAGCAGCAACAACAGCAGCAACAGATGCAGAGTCATGCAGGTTTGTGTTGTGTATACGTGTGTGATGTGTGCAGCAGCAACAAAGGCAGTTGCAATAGAAGCAGCAAAAGCATCAAGAGCAGCAGCAGTTGTATCAATAGCGACAAAAACATTACCAGGTGTCACAGTAGCAGCAACAACCACAGAAAAAGTTACAGCAATAGATGAAGAGTCATGCAAGTGTATAGTTGGTGTGTGGAGGGTGCAGCATTAGCATCAGCAGCAACAGTAGCATCTGCATATATTGCATTTATTACAGTTATATCCATGTATGTGGGTGCGTGTATATAACAGTGGCATATATTTGAGGCGGTCCTGGGCCTCCCCTAGGTAGACTCGGCCTCAAATGAGTACCTGGTGTGGTGCGCAAGCATCAACACTAGGGAGACGAGTATCCGGGCGTGGTGTTAGCCCCCTACCGTCTCGTGTGCAGTGCCAGCCTTCATATTTGCTCACTAACAGCACTTGCCCCAACAGTCCATTACAGGCTATATGAGAGATCTTTGTTTTTGGGAGTGGTAGTGCAGTACTGTACACACTGCTATGGACCCAGAGACCTGAGTTCAATTCTGGCCACGGATAATAACAGTTGCAAGTAATACCTGAACCTGTCCTGGGCCTTCTCTTGGTGGATTTGGCCTTCAACAAATACCAAATGCTCTGTGAACATCAGCACTAGAGAGATGGAACATTGTGCTGAAATATGGCCCTCTCATGTCCAAGGCCAATCTTAGTAGGTATTCACTAACAGTACTTGTCCCAGTGGTCTGTATGTCTTTACGGGGGATATTTATCTTTCTGCATGTGTGTGTATGTGCATATCCATATATTTGTGTGTCTGTGTGCAGGTAAAATGCCAAGTTCCATCAAAACCAACATCAAGTCCGCTTCAAACGTCCACCCTTACCAACGATAGTCATTCCATTCTCTATTTTAAGTTAGTTATGGGCATGTCAGGTTCATGTATGTATGTATGTTGAACCTCTTTTGCACCATACATAGCCAACTGTACGAATGGCCATGTCAGAGACACTGAGCCGCCACTGCTGAGGTCCTAGAATCAAGTTCTTGGTCTGTCTCGCAGATGGTTCATAATGATTTGTCACTGAATCCAGGTTTCTTCCACTGGTAGTTAAACCAGATTGTTTTCATTGAATGTCTCAACCTGATTTCAAATGGCTCCACAAAGCAACACCTTATCATTGAATAATTTTTTTCATTTTTATTCAATTCAGGTCAGCAATTTGCTGAGGTCTGAAATTATGTAAATAAATAGGATGACGGACATGCATTGAATCAAATACTGTTCGTTAACTTGACTGACAGTTGGGTTCATATTTTGCTTATGGGCTGTAAACTCTGTTTAAAAAGAGGAGTGATCTTGCTCAGATGTTTTAGAAAATACATACAAATAAAGTGAAAGAAAATAAGACTTGGACCCTTTGCGTGTTTGTATATGTGTGTGTGTGGGCATATGGGGTGGTCAGTCATTGGGGCAGATACAAAATTGGGAGTGGTTCTTATGAACAAAAGATTGAAGGGGTCTTTATAGAAATGTCACCTATGCTTCAGAACATGGACCCCTTTATATGAACACCTGCGCTAGCTTCATACATTTGGGCTGGCCTGCCTACAATCCAGCCTGGTTTAGCCAGCTCACAGATTTGATAGATCTGGACACAGTTGCAACAGTGACCACCTTCAGGCAAGTATGTATGAATTACATTTAGCCTGAATGCCCATTCATACTCAAGTTTGATAAACAATTGCTGATATCTGTTGAAAGAACATGCTTGAATATGTATATTGAGAATGGTTATTAAAGGCAGACTGGGATGAAAATGAAATGGAGGAGACAAGTGAAAGTTATTTTGAAAAACCTAAATTGATGGTGAAAAGCAACAGCAATGTGTCGAGAGAGGAACGTTTTCATTCAGTGAGTATTTATTACCTGCTATGCCATACATCAAAACATGGACACTTGATAGAAAATGGAACATAAGCTAATAAGTGAGCAAAGAATAATGGATATGCATCCTTGGAATGACACTGGGAGTCACAAAGAGGAACACATGCAACATGTCAAACACATCAAGTTACCGATGTAACATTGCTAATAAAAGTTGTATTGGTCAGAATATGATAGAAACGATGATGGCTGGTGGTCGACAATAATGGCGGAGTAGCACCCAAAGGAGTGAACGTTCCCGAGACCACGGCTGTCGGGAAGATGAAGCGATGACATTCGCTCGTGTGCAGGTGCTGGGTGGGTCGTTACGTCGCAGGATCGGTGACAGATGGCGACAGTTTGGGGAGGCCTTCAGCAGTGGTTAGACCCATTGATGAATGTGTCAAGCTTCTTCACTCATTTAGGTACAGGCTGTACGAAATGCGGTCGCGGGTCGGATATAGCTGCTATAATTGTCCACATAAGCCACTTTGTTGAGCTATTATTTGTGAAAAATAAGTGAATAGCTCCGGGCTTTACCTGGTAATAAAACACAGTTTAGTTTTATTTGCATGTATTTTAAGTGATTAGTTAATTTTTACACTCCGTGGTTTTGTACTGCTTGTTGTAACGTTCTGAAAAAGAGCTTTAGATCTCATCGAATTCCTCCAAAATAAATATTCAGATTTTACCCACCCACCCACATGTGCTCCAGTCTGAACTCGTCCCTTTAAATCCTTTAAATTGCGAATCAGCGGCTCCCCGATCGCGCGCCTTCGCCTCGCCACCGCGAATCAGCAGAGGCCACCGCACCGCGCGCTCAGCTTCCGCGTCCGCGCGAGTTCCTCCCCAAGGAACTCCCGCGCTTTTTGTACACTGCTGGGGCTTGATCGATTATCGCTATCGTCAATATCATTGGTGCGATTGATAAGCGATTAATCTCATCGGAGCGATGCGCAGGTGCACGTGCGCGGCCCTGGCCGTGCTGCTGGCCATCGTGGTCCGCTGGTGCGTGGCCCTGAATGGCTATTCAGGCGAGTCGATCATTATTCCACATCGTCGATTAATCGATCACCGCGTGTCGCCAAATAGGGGGCTCTTGACTATTTTTGTGTTGAGCGTATCCGATGATGCGTACGCATTGCGTAGATGTCAAAAAGGGAGCTTTACGGCTCATCGGATTTCTCCGGTATAAAGGTTCTGTTAGAGTACAACTTAATAAAACACGCCGCTACCTCTTGACTCAAAGCTTTCGTGGCTGCAGGAATTCATATTCGTTGGGTCTTTCGGTAAAGTCACGTAGAAGGGGGCCGTCCATAAATGACGTCACGCACCTAGGGGGGGGCGGCTCAGACATTTGTGACGATGTGTGACGAGCGGAGGGGATTTGAGAAATGTGACGTCACATCAAAATGCGCAACTTTAAATAAATATAGACAACAGGTTCTACTTAATTAATTCGAGTTTTTAACAAATGTTTCTCCTACAACATCAGAGTGCAGCGTTACATTAAATACGCACTACAATGACAATAGTTTAAAGCGATTTAAAGCATGTTTTATTTTGGGGGGGGGAGCAGAGCTTTGTGACGTCATATTTGAGGGGGGTCTGACTGACGAGGGGGGTCAAAAATCGTCCAAAATCGCGTGACGTCATTTATGGACGGTCCCTATGTTCAAATAAAAAAAAACTACTACGTTTCGATCACCAAAGAATATTTTTAAAACACGTAACGTTTGATTGAATGGCGGGTATAAGATTCGATTTACCTTTTATGCAAATAATTGAGCTTGATGGAGCGAATTAATCGATCGAACAGAGGAGACATGAAGCATGAGAAACAGCACACGACCACACGACAAATTAGTAACAGACAGAACATCGCCTTGGATTGAAACTCACCGGTGGTGTTTCGAATCCATTATCCATCCCTGTCTTCTCCACGTGCGAAAAAGAAGGGCCGTTGCCCGAAACGTCGCTTCTATGTCTATGTCCCCCGCCCCATTTTTTAAGGCTACAGTGTTACTGACGTTGAGGGTTTTTTTTAATCCTTTATATTAAGTTCACTTGCTTGCTTGCTTGCGCGCTTACGACCGTGCAAATTTTTCGGTCGTTTTTTTAACCCACTTCCTGTGATCCAATCGAGCTGACATTTTGCACACAGACTCGTTGTGCGTGACAATTCATTTTCGTGAAAACATTTTTCCAAATTTTTACACTTTTTAGGAAAAAATAAATTATATTTAATTACCAATTGTTAATGGTGGCAGGCAATCATTTGACCCATAGGTGGCAGCCATCTCACGCCAGAGGACGAGAGGACTCTAGCCGCCACGCATATAAAGGATTTATAGTGAAAAACTTTGTTTTTACGGGTTAATTTTTTCTGAATCTCGCATTGAGTCTTGGCACCCACGTGCGATCCGCGTGGGGTAGACGCAGCCCCCCTTTGCCACAATCCACTGCTGGATGAGAGCCTCCCCCCCCCACCAGCAGCTCCCATCTCCATTCGAGGGGGGGGGGGGTGCGGGGACCCCCCCTTGTGGCAGCTGCCCCTGTGCGGCGCAAAGTTGTCATCGGTCTGCCCCTTGGGTGGCGACACTGCACCACGCTTGCCAGAGAGGGTCGGTGAAAGCGGTGCAGGGCAGCGGGAATTTGCCGCTCAAACCTCTTGCTGCCCACCACGTAGCCCTTGCCCACAACGACCTATGACGCCATGTGGTAGCTAAATGTTTCGGTGAAATTGTCCAGCCTACGCTACATTAATCGTCGTTTACGCAGGACCGCCTCGCTGGGATGTTTGGCCATTTCCATGAGTGTCAGTTTGGCTCCTTGGGGGGAAGAAACGGGCGGAAACCTGTGGTGTCCGAGGGGGTAACACTCAAGGTCCGCACAGACGGATTCACGGACTTACTAACACTGCCATCTACCTGGCGAACGCGCATCCCGTTGGGTTCGTCTCACAAATCTCAACGTGGTTCGCCAATGCCACCTGGCAAGTTGGCCTTGAGTGGCACCTAATTTAACATATGCCGTTGGTCTCACCTCGGCAGACTCAACCTTAAGTGAGTTCCATGTTCCGGTGTGTCAGCATTAGCAATGGGGAGACAAAGGCGGACGTGGTGCTGAACATACCACCCCGTCATTTGCCGTGAAGGCCTTAAATAGGTGCTCGCGAACAGCTGACCACTTGCCCCACCAGTCTGTATCGGCTACATGAAGAATCTTTGTTTTTGTGTGTTTTTGCTACACTGGAGCACGGGTCGTGTATCTGCCAATCTTCCCAGGCAATCAACCGATGGTAACTGGGTTTGTCCCATAGCTTCCTGCCAGCGGGTTTTTGACACATCACGTGACCTCAAAGTGCACCTCTTCTGGCACAGGCGCCGTGGTGACATCACCGTGACTTGGTGGCGTATGCCGGCTGTTTATGTTTGTGTGCGTCTGTGTGTAGGTGCTGGAAAGCCGCCCATGTTTGGGGATTATGAGGCACAGAGACACTGGCAAGAAATCACCCTGAACCTGCCCGTCCGCGAGTGGTAACAATGGTCTAACCCTGTCCGCTTGTTTCTCTGTCTGCATATACATTGTGGGGGGCGGTAGTGTAGCGGTTAGCGCGCTGCGCTGTGAACCCAGCAACCCGAGTTCGATTTCTGCTCACTGCCACCAACACAAGTGACGATTAATTTAACCAGTCCTGGGCCTCCCTTCGGTCGACTCAGCCTCAAGTGATAACCGAGTGCGGTGTGTAAACATCGCCACTAGGGAGACAAAGGTGGTCGCGGGCATGGTGCTGGCCACCCACCCCCTCGTTTGCCATTCCGGCCTTCATACGTGCTCGCTAACAGTACTTTCCCCAACAGTATGTTAAGGCTCTATGGTGGATCTTCGTATTTTGCATTTACATATGTCCGTCTCATTCTTTCTGTATCTGATATACCTTGTATCTGTTAGTAACTGTCTATTATGTTTATGTCTTTGTCTTTATATGTGCCTGTCTGTCACATAGCCTGGCTTGTCAGGAGAAGGCGGGACAGCAAAGTGTGGAACGTAGTGTTTCTCCCTGGTACGCGTTGCTTTTCACTGGGTGTTGCAAACTAGATTCAAAGCTTTTGTGACTGCAGGAATTACTCTTTGGTTCTTTCGGTAAAGTCACGTAGAAATAAATGTAATAATAATAGAATACGACGTTTCGATTGCAACACAATCAACCATCATCAGGTACAAATGAATGAGAAAACAAACATAGTAAACTTGGAAATATAATGCAGTACAACACAGAGAGTCGGCCAACACCACAGTCAACACCCCACCTAGTTGATTACGTTCTTACAAAGATTGCAAAATTTGAGAGAGAGACAAAACATAGACACGGAGACACACTAACAGACACACAAGCAGAGAGAGACACACATAGGCACACACAGAAATACAACCTTTCTGTGTCGAGGCCTTAAGTACAGAGAGAGGGGGGGGCAGAGAGGGAGTTGTGTGGAATTCCTGCCCATAGCAGCCGGAGGAAAGAATGGACTTATACGCAAGCACGAAACAAGCAGAGTTTCCTCTCACATTAAAGGAGTTTGCCATATATCACTATTTAGGGCCAGAGAGCTTGGGCAATTGTTGGTGCCGGTTTTTTCTGTCTTGTCGCTTGTCTTGTTTCCTGCGCCTCTGAATATATAGACATTGCACATTAAGCATTTGTAACTATACATATTTTAACTTTCTCTGTTTATTATACCATCTGTATCTATGAATGTATGTATATTGAACTTCTTTCGCACTGTATGTAGCCAACTGCTGTCTTGAGCTGTCTCTCTAATGCATGTCTGCCTGCCTCTTTGTCAGACACGTCTGTTTATTTTGTTTGCCTGTCTGTATTACAGTCGGTGTAGAACATTATCTCCGTCTGTCTCAGTATGGCTGTTATCCTACTATATATGCACTTTGTAACATGCTATGTATCTCTTTCATGTTGTTTACATGTCTAACATGATGTCTATCGACCTTGGCTGACTGCCTGAATAATGTTCCTTGCTGCTGTGCCGATGTCCCTTTCTCATTTCAATACGACATGATGTCTGCATGCCTGTTTTTCCCTCATTATTTGTGTCTGCCTATCCGTGGACCTGTCTGTGCTCAGGTATTTTAACAGTACGCGTAATGACCTCCTCTACTGGGGCCTCGACTACCCTCCGCTCACCGCCTACCACAGCCTGCTGTGCGGATATGTGTGAGTACCCTCACTAGACAGAGCGCTCACGCGGTCTCATGATGGCTGTATCCCAAGGTATCGAGACAGCACCACTGAATTCTTGGCGTTAAAGTTCAAGCTATAAACTAGTTTTATTTTACCAGGTAAAGCCCACTGAGCTATATAGCTATTTTTCAGAAGTGCATGTTTCTAAACGTAGAGGGATAAACATGCAAAGTCCAAATATACAGGCGTCAGGGTCGGGATTGAACCCATGATCTTCTGTATAACAGCAAAGTAGTTAACATCTCGCCACCGTGGCACCCCAAGCCCTGGGTCGGGGAATATTAGGGGTTTCAAAATGGTTATGTCAGAGATGCAGAAGCAGCAACACCTGAGTTCTAAGTTCTGAGGTCTGGGTTCCTCACTGTCTCTGTACATTCATAATGTCTCGTTCATAATGGCCACATCCCCCCCCCCCTTCTGCCAGGGCACGGTGGTTTGACCGGCGCTGGGTGGAGCTGGGGGAGTCCAGGGGACATGAAGGGATGGAGCACAAGATGTTCATGAGGGCGACCGGTACACACGCATACACACACACAAACACAACACTTGATTTATTGAAAAGTGTGGCCGTTATTAAAATTATGACTTTACAAATAACAGTAGTACAAGGATGAGCGGTGCGCCGTGAATCACATAAAGTCACGAATCTCCCAGTGTCTCTGTACATTTTCCTGTTTTCTTTGTGTTTCTCTTCTCCGTGTCTCTCCCAAGTCTCCCTGTATCTCTGCGCTCCTCCTCGAGTTTTCCCCCGTTCTCTTCATCACCGTTTAATATTTGTAATGCACTTCACACGTCATTACATTGTTAAGTGCATATCTTTCTGTCTCCCCTCTCCTTCCTGTCTCTCTACCCATATCTTCTCCCCATGTATTCTCTCTACCCTTTATATTTCTAGTCTCTTCCCTGTGTGTTCCTCTCTCATCATTGTGTTTCCCCTGTCCTCCCCATGTCTCCTCCACACCCCATATTTACCCTTTCTTCCTCGTGTATTCCCTCTTCTCACCATATCTCTCCTCTCCTCCCACCTACCCCGTGTCTCCCCGACAGTCATGCTGGCAGATGTGTTCGTGTTTATCCCCGCTGTCGTGCTCTGCTGCCTGTGGGGGGCGCGTGACTCATGGCGTCGCAAGGTGCGTGTTGGTGGTGGTGGCAGCTGCTGATGCTGCTGCCCATGCGAGTGAGGCATGGGTCTGTGCAAGTTGACACCTCTCCGAGTTTCAAGACTCGTGTCCACGAGTGCCCTCCTGGGGATGTTTGGCCAATTTGAAATAATCCGAATTTTTATTGTATTTATTTATCCTGGAGGAATCCGATGGCCTATGAAGCTCTTGTTCAAAAATGTCCAGTAGGGCTGGCCCAGCAAGTTTCAAGAACAAATAATACAACAAAAAAGGAAAAGTGCTTTGCCGAGGCCTAAAATATTTAAATTATTACACCGGTATTGCCAATTCATTACCAACTCGAGCCACAGTGTCCATCTGTTCAAATGGGTATGGGACATGAACCAGTGGTGTAATTCCACATTGACATGGTGGGGGCCAGACCATTCATAGGATGACAGCTATGGGAACCTCATTTGCCAGTAAAAATATGATAATTGGTTCTTTACCCTTCTATCTGGCAACAAAACTGACACCTTTTTGTTGCCGGATAGAAAGGGTAAAGAACCAATTATCAGGATGACAGCTGTTGACTTTTTCACAAAACGTTCCCAATAATTTTTATCAACACTGAAGGGATGATGATTATGCTACTGGTGATGGTGAATATGTTTATGGTGATGGTGGTGGTGATGATGCTATTGTTGATGGTGGTGATGGGTGGGCTGAGCCTACCTCTGACTCGGAATTGAACTCACAACTCTGGCCGTGAGTTGAGCCCTCTGACCACAGCAATACCGAGCCTTGATTTTAACCAGAAGCGTACACTTATCCCTGTGAGCCTATTGAGATGAATTCTCGTTTAAATATATGTACATCATTTAACTTAATTGTATTACTAATTTGCTTGTATGTGTTTCTTTGCTTGTGTATGCATCTGAGTATGTATTTATCTGTGCATCTATGAGTGTGTGTCCATGTCTGTGTGTTTGTGTCTTTGTGTTGTCTGTATCTGTGTTCGTGTGTTTGTGTGTAGATGTCAGTATGTGTGTGCACGCTTCTCTATCCAGGAATCATTCTCATCGACCATGGGCATTTTCAGTATCCTTTACAGACAATTGTAATCGCTGTCTCAACTCAAGACTCAGGACTGTTCCTTATTCCTCTGCCTATTGCTTACTACCTCTCTTTAAAAACTACAAGATGAATATGCCCGTACCCTTTGCACAGCATCTTGAGATGCGGTCGCATTTAGATGCTGCCACGGGCGTTTATATTTAGCGTCCATCATGCAAACGCCATCTCACAATCCACAATACAGTGATGCATATATATATTTAAAAAAATGTTCAGCCGTTTCATGAGGTTTATACAGGTAAGGGGAACCCCGAGCACCTGGAGGAAACCCACATCAACTCGTGAATAATATTAATGCACACACATTTTCCCATATAAGCATCTGTTTAATCAGTAATAAATAAATAAATATCCGTGTTGAAAACCATTAAGGGGTCCTCCATTTGATTATGGGATTTGACCGAATCATGCGCACAGGAACTGCTATTGGCAAGCTGTGCGGTGAGTTTTGGTAGCTTTTATGAAAAACTTACAAAGTGTTATCAGACGGATGGACATATTTCTCATGAATAGCAGAAAATCGCTTTTTGCCAATATGCCACCTTTGTCCCTGTTATTCATGAAACAATCTATCAGTTCAAGTAAAATACTTCATTTCACAACCCATTTTTTACAAGATGCACGTAAGAAGCAAACACTTTACATTCGTATATGTTGTATGTAATGGGTACATGTAAACCGTGCACCCAGTGCGGATTCTACACACACTACAGTTGCAAAATAAAGAATCCGTTGATAAATTCAACCATGACCCTGAATACAGGTTTTTTTTGGGTTAGATCGCGTAAATATATAAATGTGTCATTAAACCCGCCACCACCTGACACAATTAGTAAGGTTTGTCACGTAAACAGAACTTGCCAATTCGCTACTGACCCTGAATCATGACAGTTCATTTTCTCGCTTCATCGCGATTCGATTAATTGCCTGGTCCCTGTGTAGGTATTTCTATGTGTGTGTGTCTATGCCACTGTGGCCGGCACCCGTGTGGCCGTGCATTCCTGCGAGCGAGAAAGCCCTTGACTCCAGCCTAGGTATAACGGCGTGAGCCTGGGTCTGTCTCTCTGGGCAAGCCTCGCTCTCCTCCATGGCCGCCCGCTGCTCGCCTCGGTCGCGTTCTGCCTCTCGCTCGCCTACAAGCAGATGCAACTCTATCACGCGCCCGCCTTCTTCTGCTTCCTGCTGGCACGCTGCATCCACTCACGGCCACGCACACGCGGGTATGCGGGAACAAGGGGAGGAGAGGGAAGGAGAGGGGAAGCACACCGAGGGAGAGGGGGAAGTGCGGAGAGGTGCAGGGAGGTGCGGTTGAGTTGCGGGGGAAAACGGAGTAAATTAGTCACGGAGACAGGGAGGAGAGGGGAGTCACGGAGGTGTGGAAGGAGAGGTGAGGCACAGGCAGATGGGAGGAGGAAGAAGACATGGGGTGGAGAAGGAAGATATGGAGAGAGACAGGGAGGAGAAAGGCAAGAAGAGAGTAACATAGATGGAGAAAGGCGACACATGGAGGAGGCAGAGATGCGGGGAGGAAGACGGAGGCCGTGGCAGACATGGGGACTGTACCTCTGCTGTTGCTGTTTGCCTCCAGGTTGTTGCTGCTGCTGCGTCTGGCCATCACCGTGATCGCCACCCTTGCCGTGTGCTCCGCTCCCTTCCTGAGCGATCCTCAGCAGCTGCTCCAGATCCTCGCCCGCATCTTCCCCGTGTCTCGCGGTCTCTACGAGGTGAAGAGACACAGGGAGCGGAGCTGAGACATCGAAAGCAGAGGCTTGGCTTGGGGGAAGTTGGGAGGAGGCAAACACAGGGAGGGGAAGGCAGACACGAAAGAGAGAAGAGAGATATGGAGGGTGGCACATACCTGAAAGATGGTATTGGGAGAAGAGAGACAGGGAGCAAAGGCAACACGAACAGGGGAAGCCAGAGGATGAAAAGAGAACACGGAATAAATCTGAGAAGAGACGGGGAGGCACACGCTTTGATTTTAGATGTTATAAAACATTGATGTGCATTCATTTGTGACTGGGCTGAGACCATCACCTTACTGTACTCGAGAAGCTGGTATAATCACAGACAGCTGAAATCCACACTCAAACCCCGGAGTCTCAGTGATCCTGGCTGAGTGTGAGACGGCCATTTAAAAGCACATGAAAGAGTGAGACTCCCAAGACCCAGGCCTTAAACCAAGGTTCTCAACGGTGTGGAATCATTATTTCTGACAGGGCCACTATGTTAATGAACTGAACATTGATTGACAATGTTAAATGCTGATGAGTGTTACGGTTGTGATGACGATGGTGGTGATTGTGTTGCCAGGATAAGGTCGCTAACGTGTGGTGCAGTCTCTCAGTGGTTTTCAAGATCCGAAATATTTTGAGCCAAGAAGCACAGCTGTTCGTGAGGTGTGTTTGCAGACAACGCACTATCACGTACATGTACAATACAAAGTAAAGGTGCAGCTCTGTAATTTACTTGCTCATGCCATTGCTGGCAGAAGGGCCTCCACTAGGAGAGAGCCCCTCTCGAGGGAAGTTTGGCCTACTCTTCTGCACTGGTCAGACATCTTGCGAGAAGTCCCATACATATGCGATTAGCATGGTTGGCAATGTACGGGTACAAAATGAATTCAGCATACATACACATACATGCTTACATACACTCAGAATTACATACAAAACAGGTGTCTCCCATCTAGACTTTAACAGCCTTTTGGGGCAAGTGCTGGTAGCGAGCACCTATCAAGGTCAACACGGTACACAATGGGGTGGGTAGCCAGCACCACGTCTGGCCGCCATTGTCTCTCCAAGTGCTTATGTTTTACAAACTGCACCAGGTACCCATTTAAGGCTGAGTCTACCGAGGGGAGGCCCAAACCCGGTTAATATTTTCATCATTGCTGTTGTCCGTGAGCAGGAATGGAACGCGGGTCACCGGGCTCGTAGCACAGTGCGCTAACCGCCACACACACAACTACATAGGAATAAAACGCAAAAAGAAAACTTTTTTTTATTTGCAACTGTACACCGATATACACCCTCTCTCGTGCACACTTGTGTCCGCACTGTCCCCAGTCTGCTGTCGACGCTACTGTCTCTCTCGCCGTCGTGTTTCCTCCTCCTGCGATCCCCGTCTCTCCTCGGATTCAAACTGTGCCTGGTGAGTCCCCATTTGCCCTTGACCCATCGAGGAGTCCCTATTGATAGATTCGCACTTCACTGTATTTATTAATATTATTATTGATTCCTTCCCCCCCCCCCTCTCCCAATTGTATTGCGGCTTGGTGGCTCATCGGTAGAGCGAGCAAGTATGTGTGTATGTTGAAGTTCTTTCGCTCCGTACGTAGCCGATTGTGATCATCGGAGGTGTGGGGAAAGGACAACAAACTAAACACAAAAAGCAGTTCTAAAGGAATTCGTTTTCAATTTAGATTTAAATGTGCACAGCTCCAGTGGCTGCCTAATATCGGAAGAGCTTTCCAGATGGCCGCAGCAGCACATCTGAAGTGCACGATGCAGTGACCGTTTTTGTTCGATGGCCAGCCAAAAGCCGCTGCGAGGATGACCGGAGTTCATGGTCCTTGACGAGATCAGCAAGGTTGTACGTTGAACTCCTGGTTGTGGCATTGAATGGGATTGACCCGAGTAGATAAAACGAGTATCACTTCGTGGGGGACGTCAACAGTGGCGGTCCTATGGAGTTGCTCTGCGACCGGGATTTAAACTCTGACGAGTGACTGTGAACTGGTCAACATTTAGGTCTGCTCGAACAGGTCATTACGCTAACACCGTTGTCTTCGTGTGTCTCCGTGTATCTCCAGATTATTTCATCTCTCTCGTTCTTCCTCTTCTCCTTTCAAGTTCACGAAAAATCCATCCTCCTGGCCGCTATGTGAGACAACAAGAACAGCAGCCACAAAAACAGCAACCGTAACATCAACAACACCAGGAATTAACTCACAACAGCCAAGCAATAATAGATGTGCATGTGTTTATGTGCATGTGTTTATGTGCGCGTAATATCTGGGAGCAGTGGCACAGTGTATATTAAGGTATGTGTGTGTGTATGCACAGCATGTGTAAATTAATGTACGTGTGTGTGTGTATGCACAGCATGTGTATACAAATTAATGTATGTGCGCAGAAATTCGGGACAGTGGGAAGCACTGGTGGTGCATCTGCCAGTCATCTCAGTCAACTCATAACACTTGGGTCTGTTCCTTTATCATCTGCCAGTGAGCCTTCCACTCTTTGCGTGGCCTCAGTGCATCCAGCCTGGCACAAGTGCCGTTGTGACATCACCTCCACTTCGTGGCAGATATCGGTTGTTATGCATTCACAGCATGTGTATATTAATGTATGCCTGTGCTCAGGGGCGGCCAGGCGTGGTGCTGGCCACCCACCACGTAGTGTGCTGTGCCGGCCTTCATAGGTGCTTGCTAACAGCACTTGCCCCAACAATGTTAAGGCAACATGGGGGATCTTTTTCTTTGTGTTCACAGCCCAGCCTGCCTACTCCTCTCCGAGTTCCCCCTGGCTGTCACTTGGTTCCTCGTGGTTTCAACGTTCAGGTACAAAGATCTCCTGAGAGGGATACCCAGGGCTATTAACACAGGATTTCAGCGGTGGTGCTGACTGAACCTCGAATGGCAATTGCGAACCTCTTCAGAGACAACCAAACTTTGAGTTTGAAACCACGATTCCACTGGTGCTGGATGAGTCTCTCTTACACGGCCACAAAATCTACGCTCGTCCGGGTATGGACCTGCTGCTGCTGTGTGACATCCACTCGACTTTGGACAGCAGAACGGAGCTTTTAATCTGCAGCCCCTGTGATCTGAAACAGTCTGCGAACTGAAGTCGAGTCAGATCTGCTTTAAAGACCAGTCAAAACAAAATGCTTCTGTTCCTCATGCTTAATTTCATTTCTCAGTGCTATCTATGCTTTTGTATCAGATCTCTTGAATGATTTTAGAGTCCACGAGAGAGAGACCCAAACCAAGAGCCAGGATGCATGATTTCAGCAGTGCTGGTTCAACGTCTCGTGACACGGCTCCCCGAGCCAATTCAAATTGTGCGTGCGCCTCACCGTGTCTCCATGTGTCAATAACTGTATCCATGTGTGTGCATGCCCACACATATCGCCATGTATCCCCCGTGTGTTTCAGCATGCTACCCTTGCTGCAGAGAGACGGGCTGCTGCTTCCCACCGTGACGATGACGCTGGGATTCATGGTCGCTTCATGGGGCCTCCTGACCCCAAGGCTAACTCGGCTCTCGCGGGCAGTGGTGAGAACATGGGGCGGCGGCGTCAGGTAGCAGTGGTAGTGTTGATGGTGGTTAGGTTTGTAACAATTCTTCGATTAATTTACCAAAGCTCATTCCTCCACTCATAAGTGCACCGAATTGTACGCATGAGATTTGCTTATTCACATTTAATGTAAATTACATGCGATTATAGTGCTGTCACATTCAGGCTAATGGAGCAACACTACCGATGAATCAACTATGAGAAATGATAAAACAAATTAGATGGTAATTTTAAGATGAACACAAATATTCTTGAATTAGATAGCAGCCTCAAATTGTGACGGTTCGTCAAATTGCTGAAGGGCAAGTCATTGCTCGTGGTGGTGGCGTTTCATGCCAGCTTAAATAAAAGCTCCAAAGCAGCACTTGGCACAAACAACCCATGCAGGCTACACTAGGGATATTTGCCTTTGTAAGTGTATATACCAGTGTGTAATTGTGTGCACGCAGGTAACCGTGTTTACTTTGCCGTTATAGGTGCTCACGAACAGCACTTGCCCCAAAAGTTTAAGGCTATACGGGGGTGTCTTGTATTCACTCTGCGCTCCGTTGTCCCCGCCCCGTCAGCTGGTTGCTTCGTTAGTCTCCATGGCGACGCTGCTTGCCGGGAGCTGCCTCGTGTCTGCGCCTGCTCGCTACCCCGACCTCTTCCCCGTGCTCATCTCGGCGACTTCCTGTTTCCACTTCCTCGTGTTCCTGGCCGTCTTCACTGCGTGGCACGTGCGGACTGTGGGGACACGCGGGGACACCCAGAAATGCGAGGACACCCAGAAACGCGTGCGGACACAGTGAGATGGTGCACTGCAACACGCAGAGAGACACTGGGGGCATGGCGAAACATACAGGGGACACGGTGAACGCACGGAAATGCAATTGTTGGTGCCGGCTAACCCGAGTGGCTGCCTTGCCACCTGTGGATCCTCCCGCCTTCGAATCATTATCTTTCAGTGAGTGAATATTGTGTGCATTACAAGTCGAAATGATTATTACAAGCAGATCATATACGGTTTTACTTGCTTGCACAGATTCACACGCAATCTTATTTTCATGATACATTTTATTGTTCTTTTACAAATTCTACAATTCTCATTCTCCCTCTCTCATTTATCACCAGAGTCCTCCACTTTAAATAATTGAGCACTACACATTTTTTACTCGATGGACCAAAAGGTTGGCCAGCCCGGTCAGTCACCTCCCAATTGCTTAAGAAGCAGTCAGAGGTTGGACTCCAGTCTTTGGTGTTGATGACTGACTCTAGATGATTACTCCCAAGTGTCAAGTCAACAGTGGTCATCCGGTGTAGATACTGGCCCCTGCCATGAGAATGTGGAATGTTCACCTGTGGTTCAGGCCTCCAAATTGAGATGAGCGACAGCCTACACTTGTTTGAGCAGGGGGACACTTTGTTATTCACATTTATGTGTGTGTGTAAATAGTAAATCTAAATAGGCTGTCAATTGGGTGAAGCATATCAATTTCAAGTGAAAAGGGATCTTGAATGGGCTCTCGTTTGGTCAAATAAAGAAACTTGAATTGGATGTTTTGTCGGCTCTGTTAAATGTCGCTGAACGGAACAAGGCTTCGGTCTCGGAAGTATCGATGGGTTTCTGGCGTTGACGCTTGATTCTTTTTTGAAAAAAACGACATCACAGAAGGCGTGGATAAATCTCCACCTTCACCGTCTTCATCGTCGTCCCTGAGAGATGGAAACAGTGTTAGAAAGAGGCAGCGACTATCAAAAAAAATCAGGATCTCAGTGTTGTTGGCTCAGTGTCTGACAGAGCCGTTATGCGTCCCTTGAGAGTGAAACATCCAGATGCAGGGATCAATGTCCTCAACATCACCATTATGTACCTCCTTAGGAAGAGGCACTCAAACCCAGGAGCTCAACATTGCCAATTGAGTGTACATCACCCAATGCTGTTATGAACCTGACACGGCTATTCCGAGCCACCTGACGCCCATATTCAGGAATCGATTCCATCACCTCAACAGTGTTGGCTCGTTATCGCCAACACAGCCATTGTGAACCCCTTGAAAGTAAAACTCCCAAACTCGGAGACTGAACCCTAGATACCAGCGGTGCTGGACTCAGTATCTCTGACAACCATTCTGAACCCCTTTGAAAGACACAACACGGTTAGAGACACGTAGACCCAGGTCTTGAATGTCACACCAACTCGGTATCTTCAACATGACCATTATGAGCTGGGCCACAGCTCGGGGCTAGTTTGCTCACCAAGTGACCGGAGTGGCGAGTTCCTGCAGGAGGGTGGTGGCTGTGCTCCAACTGAATCGCACGAGCTGAGGGAAGCCGAACACGGGGTCGCAGTGCGAACGCAGCCACGACTTGGTCTTGGGGTCGTTGGGGTAGCCGGACCCCACATCGGCAGCCACAGAAGCAGCCGCGTCATCAAGATTCTCTACAAACTTCCAGCGCGAGATGCAGCGATCGCGGGCCACCTGGGGTGGAGCGACCAGAGAAGGGAGTGGTGGGGTGGGTGATGGCGGTTGGTGGCAGCGGTCGTGATTGGAGCAATTATCCTAATTGTTCTCGCAATGATGATGTTGGTAATTGTGGTAGCGGTAAATTGTGATGGTTTGTTTACGTATTTCGATATTACTTTGCTTGTGACAAAATGTTTAGAAAAGGAGTGCTTGAATAAACACATTTTAATTATATGAGTGAATGCATTAATGTAGTCAACTGGTAACAAAAATTCAACACATTTGCCAATATTACAGCCATTAAAGAATGTCTTGGACATTAGCCCTTCTTCATGCCAAGTCACCTGTTATATATATTTTTTTCTCTTTTAAAGCAGTTGTGTGTAGAGTATTTTGTTTTACTAATAATTTATGACTCAACTGGTAGTATAGAAAACTGAACTGGATTTTTCTATCCCAAACACCAGATTCAGTTTGTTTTAAGTATTTCATTAAATATTATTTAACACAATCTGACCGAGCCATTTTGAATCTGTTAGTTTGTTCAAGTCAGAGTGAGATACTTTCAGTTAAATTGCATCCATAATTTTGCTGATACAATTTTCTGGCAGATGTTTGACATTTTAATCACTGTACTAGAAGAGTTACAGTCCATATACGTTTCTATTTGAGTGTTTTAACAAAAATACAATAAAACAAAGGAGAAAAGAACCCTCGTTGAATTTTGTAAGAGCGAGCTTTTACTCAGTGGTTGTGGTGACGATCACGACGGTGGTGGTATGGTTATGTTTATGCTTTAATGATGAGGATGTTGACATCATCTTCGCACCTTGGCACAGATGCTGGCCGCGCTGACCACAGGGAAGAGGGCGTCCGCTTTGGCAGAGACTGTGACGGAGATGCCTGGAAAACGAGCAGACAGCTTCTGCTGGTATTTGTCAGCAGGGCCTACTGTGTCCACAAACACCTAGGGCACATGGGCAGATTCACAGTGAGACACACCGAGGTGCACGTGACAGAAAAGGTCCAGTTAAAAAGTGTAGGGAATGTATTATGTCCCCAATGCTTACGCTCCGAGTTTCTCATGTGGGTCCTATTGCATTGATGCATAGTTCTCAGCTTCTGGCAGCGGTTTTGGGCGTCATCAGATGAATGTCTTTGGGTTGCCTCATTGTATTGGCTACAACGTCTTCAAAGCCTTCAACATGAGCTCCTTTGATCGTGAGTTTTACACATCCTTTCATGGAGGCTGCTGTATGCTACATAAGGAAAGTGTTGGCTTGTGCAATTACCTTTCTTAATCACGTGAATAGGTGGAAATACAATTGGGGAACAGGTAAAACTCACTTAAGGAAACATTTTACACGGTGCATTCCATTTTTAACCCCGTCTATTGCAATTAAGTGTCTTGAAAAGGATTTAACTAAACCCAAAATACAGTTAAGGTAGAGAACGATAATCGCATGGGAAGAAAAAATTAACCCGTAACAAGTAAACCCGTAAAAATAAAGTTTTTCACTCTAAATCCTTTATATGCGTGGCGGCTAGAGTCCTCTCGTCCTCTGGCTTGAGATGGCTGCAATCTATGGGTCAGATGATTGTCTGCCAGGATTAAGCAATTGGTAATTAAATATTTAATTTGTTTTCCCTAAACAGTGTAAAATTTTGGAAAAAAATTTTCACAAAAATTAATTGTCACACACAACGAGTCTGTGTGGAAAATGTCAGCTCGATTGGATCACGGGAAGTGGGTTAAAAAACGAGCGAAAGATTTGCACGGTCCTAAGCAAGCAAGCGAACTTAATATAAAGGATTTAAAATATATTCGCCTGTGGAGGACGCGGGGATCGATCCCGCGACCTTTGGCATGGGAAGCGAGGGCACTACCAACTGTGCTACTCCGCCACGGCCTGTGGAGGGGTTACGCTCTGGGCTCTTATACTGTGACGTTCAGCCAAAGCCAAGAATGAGTTATATTTGAATATATGTAAAATAATTTTTTTTTGCCTAAAAAGTGTAAAATTTTGGGAATTTTTTTCACGAACATTAATTGTCTGTCACAACGAGTCTGTGTGGAAAATGTCAGCTCGATTGGATCACGGGAAGTGGGTTAAAAACGACCGAAAGATTTGCACGGTCGTAAGCAAGCAAGCACGCAAGCAAGCAAGCATGCGAACTTAATATAAAGGATTTAAAAAAAAAGTTTTTCACTATAAATCCTTTATATGCGTGGCGGCTAGAGTCCTCTCGTCCTCTGGCTTGAGATGGCTTCCACCTATGGGTCAGATGATTGCCTGCCACCATTAAGCAATTGGTAATTAAATCTAATTATTTTTTTCCTAAAAAGTGTAAAATTTTGGAGAAAAAAATTTCACGAAAATAAATTGTCACGCACAACGAGTCTGTGTGCAAAATGTCAGCTCAATTGGATCACGGGAAGTGGGTTAAAAAACGACCGAAAGATTTGCACGGTCGTAAGCGTGCAAGCAAGCAAGCAAGTGAACTTAATATAAAGGATTTAAAAAGAGCCACAGATGGTAAGATACAAGGACACATTGGTGGTGATGGAATTAGGGATGATGGTGGAATATATGTTGCTAATATTACCCATGGTGATTATGATATTCATGATCCTGCTGCAGCTATGGTATTGATGGGACCAAAACTGATCTTGGTGGTTTTTATGTTGGTACCAGTGTTGATGATGTTAATGTTGCAGATTATTATGATGCTTGTTTACCCAGGAAAGCATCACTAAGCTTCAAAAAAATTTCAGGAGGATCCTGCTAAGTTTTCTAAGTATGGGGGAGATGATTGCTGTTTCCCAATTAAGCAATTTGTGAGTATTTTTTTTTATTTGGAGCATGATGCCAGTACACTGGTCTGGTTTTGATGGTGGTGATTGTACTGGTGATTGTGTCGATGTGGTGGTGACGTTGTTGATGGTCACCTCCTGCACATTGACTCCCGTGTCAATCGCGTGTTGGATCAGGTCGATGGCCGCGTCGTGAGACAGAGCATTGAGGTTGTATTTAGTCCTGAAAAACATCATCGTAGTCGGTAGCATTAGCATCATCATTGGCAGCTGCATGAATCAACATTAGCAGCGTGATCAGCATCATCGTCATTCAAAGCAGCGGCAGACCCATTATCACCATCGTCTCATCACCACAACCACCATCACCACCACCACTATTACCGTCTCTGCATGCACGTTGAGATGTAGTTTGGAGAGAGAATCTGAAGGGCCCAACCGACGAAACTGCTCGCCTCCCCATTCAGTTGCTCAAAGAGTTGCTCCCTCTCTTTCTCGGACAATGTCTTAGAGTCTGGATGGGACACGGGAGATAACGGGGAGGTGCAGACAGACACAGGGGGACAAAGGGGACAGATGTGCAGGGAGATACATGAAGGGAGAAATGAAGAGACACAGGGAGAGGCATGGAGATGCAGGGAGATAAAGAGAGACACACCGTAATGAGGAATCTGATTTCAGGGACTAAGTGTTATAACCATGGAAATGATTAACCTCCTGTTGGTGAATTGTATGGTCATGACTTACCTGCAACTTTGATCTTTTCAAGTGCAGACTTCTTAGAGACAAGACAGTAGCATATTCCATAAACCATGGGTCCTGAACACACAAAAAGATACGCACATTGAAATATACATTCAGTACACATATACAAGGACATTTTTTTTTATTTTTCATATAGATGTAGTGACCTGGAATGGGTTACTATGGCGCGCAGCGCTGGTTGCTGGCAGAGAAGGGGATCTGCTGTTGGAGCAGCCCTGTCTGCCGGCAGGTCACGTGATAAGCCGGAGAAAGGGATTTGGGGCAAAGGTGATAGAGGGGGCACGTGAGGTAATGCCCGGGAACCTTCTAGTAGGTTCGAAAAGGGGTGCGTGGCCAAAGGCAGAGCGAGGCCACGCTGGGTGGATAAAGGGGGACCCTGAGCAAGGTTCGGGGCTGTTGTTTGGAGTGGAACCCGTCATGCTGCTGGAGTCTTAGTCACCATCTTCACCTCCTCGGCGTTGTTAGTCAGGCAGCCTGTTAGCTGTCCTGACTAATCCACACACTGGACCCCAGGTCTGGCTCTGTGAGCCTCACACTGGACACTCACAGCCTGGCTCTGTGAGCCACACACTGAACCCCAGATCTGGCTCTGAGCCTCACACTGGACCCCAGGTCTGGCTCTGTGAGCCACACACACACACTGGACCCCAGAGAGCCCTTGTCTGGCTCTGTGAGCCACACACACACTGCCTGGCTCTATGAGCCTCACACACACACTGCCTGGCTCTGAGCCTCACACACACACTGTCTGGCTCTGTGAGCCACACACACACACTACCTGGCTCTGAGCCACACACACACACTGCCTGGCTCTGTGAGCCCCACACACACACACTGCCTGGCTCTGTGAGCCCCACACACACACACTGCCTGGCTCTGTGAGCCTCACACACACACACTGCCTGGCTCTGTGAGCCACACACACACACACTGCCTGCCTCTGTGAGCCTCACACACTGCCTGGCTCTGTGAGCCTTAGACACACTGCCTGGCTCTATGAGCCTTACACACACTGCCGCTGGCTCTGTGAGCCTCACTGACTGGCTCTGTGAGCCTCACACAGACTGTCTGGCTCTGTGAGCCACACACACACACTGGACCCCTTGTCTGGCTATGTGAGCCTCACTGACTGCCTGGCTCGGTGAGCCTCACTGACTGACTCTGTGAGCCTCACTGACTGACTGACTCTGTGAGCCTCACTGACTTCCTGGCTCTGTGAGCCTCACACACTGCCTGGCTCTGTGAGCCTCATACACACTGTCTGGCTCTGTGAGCCTCACTGACTGCCTGGCTCTGTGAGCCTCACACACTGTCTGGCTCTGTGAGCCTCACTGACTCCCTGGCTCTATGAGCCTCACACATTGCTTGGCTCTGTGAGCCTCACATACACACACTGCCTGGCTCTGTGAGCCTCACACACACACACACTGCCTGGCTCTGTGAGCCTCACACACACACACTGCCTGGCTCTGTGAGCCTCGCACACACACACACACACACTGCCTGGCTCTGTGAGCCTCACTGACTGCCTGGCTCTGTGAGCCTCACACTGACTGCCTGACTGACTGACCCAGCACGGGCCCCCGTCCCGCCTCGTCCACGCCGAGCGCCACGGGCTCCGTGAGGCAGGACACCGGCACGGGGGACGAGACGCGGCAGCTGCCGGTGTTGTCCGACTCGAATGCGCTCAGATCCATCGGACAATCGAAGGAATCTAAATAAATAAAAGAACCCCCACGGTCGTTTATTTGTTATTGATCAGAAATCCGCCTTCGACTTTTGCGACAGCGCGGGCCGCCCTTTTCCCGCCAAATGTCTTGGCAGCGACGGTGGCGGCCATCAACAAGCGACGCGAGTAGAACGGCGGCCATGTTGGGTAGGGTTATACCTTTGCGGGTGGAGGGGGGGGGATGACGTCGCCGGTTCTAGGGTCGCGTCTTGGTGACGTCGCGCCGGTGGCTGCTTCCCCCGCCCCGCAAGAGCCGCTTCCCTTAGCAAGATGGCGCGCGGGGGTATCACCATCGTCATCAATTCGTTGTCAAACTCAATAACAATGTTGATTTGAATCTAGATCTCAATAACAATGTTGATTTGAAGCTTTCGTGACTGCAGGAATTACTCTTTGGTTCTTTCGGTAAAATCACGTAGAAAGAAAATAAATTAAATATGAAAAAAAAATCTTATTATTGAATCTATTTCTTTCTACGTGACTTTATCAATAACAATGTTTTTGTTTGGTGTTTGAACATCACCATATTTTTTCCTGCCTCAGCAGGTCCCCCGATATATTTTTCACCTGATGACGATTGCTTGTGTTGCGATCGAAACGTCGTGATATTGTATTATTTTTCTATCGACGTGGCTTTACCGAAAGACTCAAATAATATTAACACCACTTGTTTTATTGCCAGATAGGATACAACCTTATCTTAATGTTTCATACTTTGATATTGGCCAAAAAAATTCTCATTTTGTAACTGCTCACCCCGAGCGTAAAATGCCCTGGCATTGTCCTTGTACTGGTCGCCTTTTCGCCTTCTCTGGTGTGACACTGGCGGTGAGACGAGGCCATAAAGAATCTGGTGTTGACCAATCAGTATCTAAGACAATGCCATAAATTACCAGAGCATACTCTTTGGCTTTTTCGGTAAAGTCACGTAGGTAATTTTTAAAATAAAATAAATCACGAAACGTCGTGATTTAATTTATTTTAATTTAAACAACTTTCACGAAACGTCGTGATTTATTTGAATTTAAACGACGTTTCGTGATTTAATTTATTTTATTTAAAATTCGTTTCGTGATTTCATTTATTTTAATTTAAACGACGTTTCGTGATTTAATTTATTTCAATTTTTCACCTACGTGACTTTACTGAAAAAACCAAAGAGGATGAATCCTTGCAGTCACGAAAACTTCAAATCTAGAATTACCAGAGCATGCTTGTTTGCACGTTCACCACAAGTGCCTGTGTGTGCTTAATGCATCTTAAAAACCTTGTTGTATTATATTCTTGTTTCTTTCGGTAAAGTCACGTAGAAGGGAAATAATAAAATAATAAAAATAATAAACAATACAAATTCCCACAACGTTTGACTGCAACACAAGCAATCATCATCAGGTGTGAAATCCACAATTTTCTTGCTGTGGATTTCACACCTGATGATGATTGCTTGTGTTGCAGTCGAAACGTCGTGAGAATTTTTATTGTTTAATATTTTTACTATTTATTATTTCCCACAACGTTTCGACTGCAACACAAGCAATCATCATCAGGTGTGAAATCCACAATTTTCTTGCTGTGGATTTCACACCTGATGATGATTGCTTGTGTTGCAGTCGAAACGTGAGAATTTTTATTATTTTATATTTTTACTATTAATTATTTCCCTTCTACGTGACTTTACCGAAAGAACCAATAATACGAATCCCTGCAGTCACGAAAGCTTTAAATCAAAATCTTGTTGTATTCTTATTTCATTTTGTTCATACATTGATACTGGCAGCAGCAGCAGCAAGAGCAACAAAAAGGTCCCATTAGTTTGTTTCGGTAAAGTCACGTAGGTAAAAAATAAAAATAACTAAAAATAAATAATAGAAATAATAATATAAATTAAATAATAAATCACGAAAAAAGTTCCATACTATAGACACAAGCTTGAACAAAATTAAAATCGCGTGCCACTGCCAACACCGCCCCCCCCCTACCCCCATCCACAGCGGAGGGCGGCGGCCTCGAGGCGACCCGGGCCGGCTCAGCGGCCAGCGGCGCTCGCTGCTTTGCCGATAGCGAAGAGCGACAACAACAACAACAACTTCGACATTTCCCCCTCCGCCGTGGTAAACGAAATGTCTTACCAGCAGGCAGCCGAGGAGAGGGAGCGGATCAGGCGCGAGATCGAGGCCATCGAGCGGTCGCTGCTCGAGAGAGGCGTCCGTATCGACAGCTCGGGGAGCGAGCCGGGCTCGACTAGTGACTCCTGCGAGGAAACGCGCGAGGAGGGCGGCGGAACAGGTAGGCCCAGTCGGGTGTGGATCTACGGTCTTTTTTTTTTTTAACCCGGATATTTAAAAACAGTAGATTATTGTTTGTATAACCGGGGTGAGCGCTTACACGTACATTTAAAGTTGTATTCGGTTGCTATGTGGTGCTTTTTTTGTATGGGATGAAAAAGTCGTGCTTTTAAAGATATGTGTGTGTATCGTATGTGGGGCCCCTTTTCAACGATTTAGCTCCGTTAACCAGGTAAGATCCCACTGTGATTCATTTCCCGTTATCCTCGTCGCCTATGGTGTAAGGACAGTTTAACGAGTGTGGACGTAGATTTCAGACATTTTAAAGTTGTGGTTAATCATTCGTATAATCGTTAAAATGAATCTGTACATTTGGGCACAGTATGTAAACCGATTAGAACAGTAATTCAGGTAGAAAATGACGTGTCGGCCTTTCGTGATAAGGGGTAAATGTTAATTAAAGATCACCGTTCCAGTTTAACTGACCTTTATCCATGCTGGGATATAGGTGCATTCAATGTTGTGTATGTGTCAAACCAATGACTTACTCCTTAATGAAGTTATACTTTTGAAAACGGTTCGTACTTACCTACAAAATGATACCCTACCCCGTATGTGTTATTACGATGAATTTAACTGGAGGTTGTATAATTTGTGAAAATATCCGAACCAGGTGAGAGCTAATTGAGAACATTTACCTCCATTTGGTTGAGGCTTCAACTACGAGGGAGCATATTAACATTGGTCTCCTCTTATGATAGATGTCATTTATTTAAACAATTGTTGGCCATTGATAATCATCGCTAGATAGACATCGTTTAACAAAGAACAATTGTATTAAGATTAATTCTCTTGTCACTGAAATTATTTATACATGCAAGAACCGATTTTATTTTCATTTGTTGTCTTTGATGTCCCTGATTTAAGAGCTTATTTTGTAAAGAATTGGTAACCATACTGAGACATTAAACACAATACCAGCTGGGTTAGTTTTGGGTGACTAAGATCCGTATTGAAGCCATTATGAAAGTTGGAGATACCCATACGTAATACTTAGGAGCTCATCCTAGGAGCTCAGGAGTGCTGGCTGAGTATTTATCTTAAGGCCATTATGAACATCCTTGTATCATGAATAATTACATGCCAATGTTTTTTTCCAGATTTCCTGCAAAGGATTTCCGATTTTGATGCCACAAATGTCACTCTGCATCAACTGCAGGTGGGGGTGAGTCTTTAAAGGAAAACGGTGATATTCTCCAATCGCAGCGTACCTAGGCTGCGTGTCCTGGGCTTTCTAACACAGGCTAACACAGGCCCCCCCCCAGCCGCACTTCTCCTCCTAGCGCGCAGCTTCCCCCTCCCTATCTCTCCCCCCTTGCCTCCCCCTTTCTTGCCTATTTGACCTCTTGCCACGGCAGCTGTCTCGCCCACTTCAGCAGTTGTCTTGCTGTGGTTGTCTCACCTGATGAAGATTGCTTGTGTTGCGATCGAAACGTCGTAATTTGTTTTATTTTATTTCTACCTACGTGACTTTACCGAAAGAACCAAAGAGTACAGGCTAAAAGCTTAGTGCATGAGGAAAGACTTTATAGGTACGGTCAAGTGTGTCGATTTGACATCGCTGCAAAGCGTACTATTGCGATGTATAAGCATCTGACGTTTTTACACAGCCAATGTATATAACTTCTCGAGAAGAGTTGTGTGTTTTCAGATTGTGATTTTATTTAAGAAAAACATGGACATGGTTGATCAAGGATGGACTATAGAGCTGTGTTTACATGACTCGCTAGTGTCGAAACTGACAAACCCAGACTGTAAACAAGGCTGACCTGGCCAGCACGTCTCTCATCGACACTAACAATCATCTAAACAAAGCTGTGCACAGGACTTTTATCACATCGCTGTCATGGATGTAATGGAGGCCAGAATATTTTTTATATTCTGTTCACCAGCCATCATACCTCATCCTCAGCCTGCTACATGATGTCACAGACTTCACCAATCTGGAAACAGAACCTGCCCTCCCAGAAGGCTAACCCAGTGGTCCCATGCATGGTATCTTGGGACACCAGATGTAGATGATCCCCCCTATTGAGCCTCCATGATATTTTCAGATACTGGCAGAAAGATGAAAGACAGATTCAAAATGGATGTGGCTTGATGCAAGAAGTGTCGTGGCCTCTTATATAAAGTTGGCGTGTCTCCTGCAGGAAGTGGATGCAGGCTCTGACTCAAGTGACGAGGATGATGGTTTGCTATCCCAGGATGCACCCACGTGCCTCTCCATCAACCTCCTCTACCAGCAGCTTTTGCAGGAGCGACTCCAGGACCTTGATGGGCTCTTGCAGCAGAACTGGGACCAGCAGGTTTGCATTTGAGTCTACCGTGAGGTTGGCCAGTCCGCAGCGGAGAGAGTGAGCAAGTAGTGAGTGGGTTACACATTTGTGCGTTGAGTTTACGGGTGAGAATAAATATTTATCAGTATTAAATAAGACTATTGTTATTATACAGCTATAGATGTTTAGCAAGGCTTGTCGTAATTAGTACATTTATTGGAATGTATTGTGTTCCAAATACATACAATGGATTGGGCGTGTGAAACTCAATAATAGTCCATGCAAATTTTTTTTGAAAAAATATTTAAGGCATCTGATAAAACAGCACAGCTGACAGAGGCAGTGCAGACAAGACCGTACAAATAATATGGACTACACACAAGGTCGAATAAACAGGACTACCAATTATACAGTACAAATGAGAAAGAAAAAACACAAGATATATTACAAACGAGACAGACATTGTAAAATGCATGGTGTTAATAAGCTGGTCTGACACTGGTGGTGAGAGTCAGCTTGGAGTTGGACATAATTTTAGTGTGAGTCGGCCTACAATGAGACATGAGGGTGATAGTGATAGTAATAATGATGATACTGATGATCATGGTGCTGAATGTTTGTATACATGTGTATGTCCACATGTGTATGCGCTTGTGTTTGTTTAAAATCAACACAGGAGGCGCTAAAGCGTGAATCCTTGGACAGGGACCTTGCCAGCGGAATGGTCCGCTCAGCCCAAAAACACATCCGCCTTGGCAGTTTTCTGAAACCTTACTTCCGGGATGCTACTTCCGGACTGGGGCCTCCAGATAATCCTGAGACGAAAAACATGACTTCCTGCGGACACAAGGACTTCAATGCTTATGATCTCCGTCGATGTAATTAAATTCACGATACAGTGTCTTGAGACAGGGACTCGGGTTCGAAGTCTCAAGTGAGACTCAGCTTTTAGAGACTTGGCTTGAGTATCTGTGTTTTGAGACAGAGTTTCCAAATCGGTGTCTTAAGACTGGGTTTGACTCCCAAAAGATCAGGTTTCAGGAATAATTTATTGAGACAGACTTTCAGGATCAGTATCTTGAGAGCAAGTTTCTGAATGAGTTTTGATTGAGACTAAATTGCAGCATCAATATCTTACAACTGGCTTTCAGAACTTTTTGAAGCTCAGGTGTAGATGACTGGGTCTCAGGCTTTGCATGATGTTTGTCTTTATCATCCTCAGGGACTGAACGAGAGAAGGAGTCTTTAAAACAAGCAGTGCTGATGGATTCACTGCAGCGCCGATTACAGCCCTTGGTTACCAGGTGAGGTACCCTTTCTTGTCAACTCGAACTGCTTTTTATGTTTAGTTTGTTGTCCTTCCCCTGCACCTCCGATTAGCACGGCTGGATATGTACAGTGCGAAAGAAGTTCAATATATTTTTATATACACATACTGCACCGAAACAGCATATGACTCTTTTCTATTAGCTACTCATCTAGGTTGCCCATCTTAGGCTGTGTCACATGGGTTTGAAGCTTTGGTTTTAAGAAAGAGACATCAATAAAACACAGTCATGTGCATCATTGTGGAGCGCTCGTGTTGTCACTGATATACATTTTGTTTCAACATTGAATACCATGATGTAGCAATAACCCTATAGCGTTTAAACCAGATGTTCGTGGTGATGCCTGCTAAGATAAGTCTTTGAAGGATGCATTAACTGCTTAAGGTATAAACTAAAGCCAGATGGTGGTAGTGAGATGGTAGAGCGATGCATGGAACACAGATCTCGACTTCGTAACAGCTGCAGAATCTGGCAGAAGGAATTAATTGATGGCAAGATGTGGTGGATTGATAACATTGGCCCTGATGGCTTTTTGACCTTGACCTATGTTCGAAATACTATGTGAAGCTGGGGGAGTGGTGGTACAGTGGTTGGTGCACTGTGCTAATAACTCCACTGCCTGAGTTTGATTTCTGGCCACGACTCACATCAATGGCTGGTGGTATCTCAATCAATCTTGGGCCTTCCCCTTCATTAACAGCACTGCACAGTGTGGTGAAGTCTAATCAAACAAACTCCTCTGACTGATACAGCAAGGGAAGGCGTTTATCTGCCAGTTGATTGACGGATTGACAAAGCGTAGAGAGTTGTGTGATGCAAAGTACCCTACGTTGATGCCAAATGAAATAAGCACATACACTAAGTCGACTTGGCATACAATGTATATGTCTTTCTGCATCTGCTTATGCTCAGGCTCAACACCACAGAGGTGAAAATGGAGAGAATGGGGGAAGATGAAGACAAGTCGGCGATTATCAGCTCCATCGACCTCATGAAACAGGATATAAACAGAGTGAAGTGAGTGGGACAGAGACATCGAGTTATTCAATGTCTGCGTGGCACGGCCATTATGGACCTAACATCTGTAATGAACCCGCGGAGGGAGAGAAACACCCAGATTCACGGCTTGACTTTGGACCTCAGCAGTGCTTATTTTGTTTCTCTTGCATGTCCATTATGCACCTGACACACCCGTGATGAGCACCTCAACAGACAACCACATTCAGGGCTTGAACTGAGGACCTTTGTCTTATTGGCATGTGTGACACCACTGAGAACCTGATACAGCCAATGTTGAAGTCCCTCAGAGAGAGAGAGAGATACCAAAAACGAGGGCTTAATTTCAGAGCTTCAGCGATTCTGACTTCATATCTCACACAACCATTATTTACTCATAAAGACAGAGAAGCACCCATACCCAGAGTCAAAAGCCTGAATCTTAGTGGTGCTGACTCAGTGTTTGACGTGGCTTGTACTAACCTGACATGACCATTATTAACCCAGTAAGAGAGAAAGAGAGACACTCGGACCCAGGGCTTGAAATCAGGATCTCAATTTTGCTCGCTCAGTGTCTCTTCCATGACTATTAGAAACCTAACATGGCCGTTATTAATCCAGAAAGAGAGAAAGAGACCCGTACCCCAGTGCTTGAACATATGTTATTATAGGTGCTAGTTCAGTGTTTTTCACGATCATTGTGCGCATACTTAGCAACCATGGAATTCTAAAGATGCTGCTCATAGTGATGATGATGTTGTTTCTGGTGCTGCTGCTTATGACGATGTTTCTACTGATGATGATGGTAATGTGGCTAATGATGACGGTGATGATTATTTCCTCTTCGTTGCAGAAACCTCCCTGAAAATGAACTTCTGGGCGCCAAGGACGACCGCCACGATTGGCTCAAAATCGCAAATTTTGACGTGAGTTTTTATATTCCTTAATTATGCCAAGAACGAGCGCACACACAAATTCAGTTTTGTCACACACAAAAAAATCAAACACAAAAACCACGTTCACATCTACCAGCCCTGTGGACCTTTCAGAGACAGTATTTTGAGCGAATGATGATGTGTGTGTTTGACCCCGCGGGGCAGAACAGATGGCAGGCAAGCGCAGCCCCACGGAGGTGGAGAAGTTCTGGAGGTACTCTCTGCACCCGGGCGTGAACGCGACGAGTTGGCAGAGCCACGAGGACAAGGCCCTGCACAAGCTCGTCACGCAGCACGGGCACAACGCATGGGGCGACATCGCAAGCAGGCTCGGGGTAGCCATGAACACTCGACGGAGCAGGGGGGTCGGGGGTTAAAAGTCATTATGGGTGTGTTAGATACGCTGAACCTGTTCTGTGGAGGTCCTAGGTTCAAGAACTAGTTATTGGATAGCTGTGAAAAAGAGATTTACAGCTCTTCGGATTCCTCCAGTATAAATCAATATTCAGATTCTGATGAGCCAGCACTTCTGAGATTCTGGGTTCAAGACCGAGTTATGGGTGTTTCTTTGTCAAGCCCTTGGTTAGGGTGTATCTATGTTGATGTCTCACACGAGAACATCAAAATAGTTGTCAGAGTCACTGAGCTCGCACCACAGAGGTTCTGTATTCAAGCCCTAGGTCCTGGTATCTCTCTTTCAAGAGATTCACAAGGGCTGTATCTAGGACTTTCCCCCCCCCCACCCTTTTCTCATCACGTTCTCCCCGTCTCTCCTCTTCCTTTCAGACCAATCGCACGGCGTTCCAGTGCTTGAGTCGGTTTCAGACGACGAACCACGCGTTCCGACGCAAGGAGTGGACCGAGGGAGAGAACGAAGCGCTCACCCAGCTGGTTGAGGCCATGCGGATCGGGGAACACATCCCCTTCACCCGCAGTGAGATTCGCTCGCACACTCTCATCCACTCGCATTCACACACTCATGCCGATAGGGGTACAGATCCCCTTCACCCACAGCGAGAGTCGTTTGCTCACTCTCAACCACTCGCACACTCACCCACTCATCCACCCGCTGTGAGACTTGCTCGCTCACTCTCTCAATCACTCGCACAGTCACCCACTCACTCACACACTTACTCACTCGCCCACTCACTGAACTGTTCACTTGACCATTCACAGGTAAATTATTCAAAGTTCTGGAGGGAAATAAAATCGGTTATTGTCCTTGGAAATCCAAAATCATATTGTTATGAATTCGAAACTGCCTAGTTGTATGAATACACCGTCAAAGTAATTTCCTGCTCAAATGAGAGTTAAGGCTCCAGCGCTTATCCTCCGTTTGTAACCTTGAACCAGTGGTTGAAATTCCACATTCCTATAGCAGGGGCAGCAACTTTTATCATAGGGCAACCACTGTTGACTTCCCCACATTTTGGTACGAATTTGATAGGCCCCCAACCAGGATTTGAACTCGCAATATTCCAATTATGAGCCACTCACGAGTCCTGTCGCCTGGTCTGTGCGTATGCAGTCTGTGTGTGCGTGTTCCTGTACTCGTCAGAGGTGGCACAGTGGTTAGCACATAGGGCTACGAATCCAGTCCGAGTTCAATTCCCGCTCACGGCCAAGATCAGTGATGAATATATGAACCCGCCATAGGCCTTACCTCGGTCGACTCAGCTTTAAATGAGTATCTAATGCGGTGAGTGAACATCAGCACTGGAGAGACAAAGGCGGCCAGGCCTGGTGCTGGGCATACCGCCCCCTCGTGCACCACGTTGGTCTTCATAGGTGCTCGCTAACAACACTTAGCCCAACAGTGTGTTGGGGCTGTCCATGTGTAGTCTGCACGTAGGGTGTACGTATGGGTGTACGTATGGGTGTGTGCTTGTGGTTTTTCCAGTTGCGTTCTTCATGGATGGCAGAAGCCCCGCTCAGCTCAGCGGTCACTGGAATAACGTGCTGAAGCCTGGGCGCCGCCAGGGGACCTGGAGCTCGCCTGAGGACGATGTGAGTGGTTGACCTATGGTGCGGTTAACCCACGGTCATGTGGATGACTCTTTGTGGTGTGTGTTGAACCCCTTTCAGGTGTGGTTGACCCTGTGGTGTGGTTGACCCTGTGGTGTGGTTGGCCCTGTGGTGTCGTTGATTCTGTGATGTGGTTAATTATTGTGTGGTTGACCCACGGAGTCTTTGACCCTGTAGTGTGGTTTTGCCAGCAGTGTGGTTGACCCTGCAGTGTAGTTGATTACAGTTTGGTTTACTCTGTGGTGTGCTCGACCCTGTGCTGTTGGTGACAGCTGCTGCTGCGTGCCGTCGAGCGTTTCGGCGATCGTTGGTGTCTCGTTGCCCAAGAAGTTCCTGAACGCACGGATGTGCAATGCAGAGAGAGGTGATGACAATTCACCATCATCACCATCATCACCACCAGCAGCCGCAGCTACGTTATTTACAGAATCATCTCATAATTGTCCACCTCATCATCCACCTCGTTTTTAAGTTTATTACAATACTGATTACACTGTGAATGATGCTGTTGCTGATGATGTTGATGGTAATGTTTACGGTGCCGCTGATTTAAACAATTGCGTTCAAAATTGATGATGTTGTTCGTGATGAAGTTGCTGCTGTTGCTGAAAATGAAAGTGGTTTTGGTGAAACTGCTGCTGTTGCAGTTTTTGATGATGACGATGATGACATTGTGGTGGTGATGATGTTAGATACGTGAACTGCCTCGCCAACGGTCTTGCCAAGGGTATGTGGAGCACCGTTGAAGATAAGAACCTGCAGAGCCTTGTCAACATTCATGGACCCGGTGAGGGCTTGCCATGGTTACGCGTGGTGAAGTGCTGCGCGGATGTTGGGGTTGTCTTGTTGTTTTTATCTTTACTGTGGTGTATTTGTGTTTATTTCTGTGTTTTACGTATTCTGGTTCATGTCAACCGTGTTGTTTGCTTGCTTGCTGTGTTGTGTTTTTGTTTATTGAGTCCTCTTTGTGTATAGCGATGTATTTATGTTTAGTGGACTTTGTTTATGTTTCCTGTGCTGTGTGTGTATTTGCTGTGTTATTTACATTTTCCATATTTTGTTTTTGTTTGTATTGTTGTGTTTATGATTATTGTGTTGCATTTATGTTCACCCTGTGACATTTGTTTTGTGTTTTCTAACTATTTATGTGCTTATGGTTTTGTCATGTTTATGTGTTTGTTGTAATTATCGTGCCATTTCTTTATATACCCTCAAATTTGCATTCAGCACCACAGGACAACTCTGTGTTCATTCAGAACTGCCACAGGGTAGCAGCGTATCACCCGCTACAGACTAAGGAACAGTTGTTTTCAAGTTTAATCTGTTTAACCAGGTGAGAACTCAAGCGACCAGATTGAGTCTCGCTTGCAAGAGTAACCTGGGTCACCACGATGACAAAAGCAACACAAACAAAATAAAGTACAGCAACGAAGCAATTGGAAATCAGAACGTAAAGAAAAAACAACCGTCTCACATGAGAAGTCAAAAAAACACTGCACAAACGCAAGTCAAATAATGAACTCTCTGCAACCAAAGTCGGCTCGGGCAGATTATCCCGAAACTAATCATAGTACAATTACAAATTAAGTTGCAGAAACATGAAACTTTACTCGATAACATGGCATTTGGAAAAGTGATGCCCTCCCTTCCCCTTCCAAGTGTGGATGCAAAGTCACTTGAAGGAATTTCAGAAGTAGTTTTGTGAGATGTTCTTCAACGAGCCAGTGTCTGTCACGGTGGGGATTGCGCTATTCTTCCAGATTAATCATCTCTTTCGTGACATTACACCGATTGTACAGTTAGACGTAAAACAATGAAAATATCCAGGATCTCTGTGGTGCCAGTCTGGAAATTTGACCCCTGAGACCCCTTGCCAAATCTTATCGTGATGTTATGTTTGTTGTGTGTTACGATATTTGTTCTTATGCGCCCTGCTGCCCAATTAGCTCAGCGGTAGAGTCGGTGGCTAGAAATCCTGAGGTTTTAATAAAACATTCTAAATGGGGGTTGACTGGGCCCATCTTTCCTCGAGCGTCGATCAAATTTGTACCGCTTGGCGTGGAATTCAACAGCGATTGTCCTTTGGAAATACTCGTCCCTGGCATAGGAATGTGGAGGATCTGCCGTTGGCTCAGGGCTGTAAACAGGAGATGAGCGCCTCCCAGACGCTCATTTGAGCAGGAAATCACTTTGACGATGATCACGAGATTCCAAGAACACATTGTGCCCTGTTTAAGTATTTGTTATTTTGTTTAATACCGAGCGAGTTTTATGTCGTGTGTGTGTGTGTTGGTTGTGTGCGCGTCTTTAGGTCAGTGGTCTGCCGTCGCAAAGGCCTTAGGGACACGCAGCAACAGTCAGTGCTCCAAGAGGTGGAAGAGACTGAACGAGAAACAAGTGCGGGTCGCAAGCTACACATACAAATATACACGTATATAGCCTTGAACAGACTTGGGGCAAGTGCTGCAAGCGAGCACCTAATGAAGGCTGGTAAGGCACAAGAAGGGGTGGGTGGCCAGCACCACGCCCGGCCGCCATTGTCACCTTAGTGGCGATGTTTACATGCCATACCAGGTACTCATTTGAGGCAGAGTTGACCTAGGGGAGGCCCAGAACTGGTTCAGACAGTTGTCACTGGTGTTGGCCGTGAGCGGGAATCGAGTTCGGGCCACCATGTTTATAGCGCAGCTCTTCTTCAGAAGCGACCTAGCCACAAATGATAGCTCAACGAAGTGGCTTATCATGTGTAGATGTATAGCAGTCAAATACTCTAAAATGCATGTTTCTAAATGTGGAGGGAATATCCGGATGACCTGGAGAAGAATCCACGTGACCACAGGGATAAAATGCAAACTCCAATATACAGATGTTAGGGTCGGAATCGAACCCATGGCCTGTATACCAAGCAAGGTAGTTAACATCTTGTTCTTGCCTTTCATGAGCTTTGTTATCTCGTTGAAGTGTTACTTGCATCACACCGCACGTACACAAACACAAATATACTTGCGTAACACAAAATAATAATACGCGTTTGTTGTGGAGAATCCAGATTAGGGGACGATTCTCCTTCATACATCTGTATCTCCACTAACAAATTAAAGTATTCCTTGCACAATTCATTGGCCCAACGGCCTTCTGGGAACCACTGCTGGCAGTTCACTAGCATTTGTTTCAAGCAAGCCTGGCTCTGCTGATGATACACTGTATGTCGAAACCGAGTTTGCTTGTACTAAATCAATGCTGCTGAAGTTGAGCATTCCCAGAAGGCTGTTGGGCCGATGGAGTATGTAAGTAAGCCTTTTATATTTTATGTGGAGAGACAAATATGGGAAGCTGACATGTTGTAAGCTTATTTATTTTTATATATGCTTATAGATCAAACAAAATCAGCCGTACACTTAAATATAAAGAATTCGAGATAAGTCTGTATCTGTGTCTCTGTTCATCAGCCCACTTGTGCCGCCATCCCATATCCACCTTATTGCCCAAGCACATCGGGGAGTTTTATAGATCTGTGTGATCCACCAATCCTAGCCATCAAAGCTCCCTGTCTCCTTGCGTGTATCTCAGTCTCTCAGAGTTGATCCATCGTCGAGGAAGCGCAAGAATTCCGCTTCGCCGAGTCTGGACGGGGAGGAGATACCTGCAGTCAAAATACGCCGAGCAGGAGGGCGGAAAACACGGTGGAAGAGGCATCGAAGCGCCTACACAATCTCCACTCCGCCACCATCTCCACCACCGTCTTCGCTGTCATCCTCGCTATCGCCACCGTTATCGCCATCATCATCTGTTGAAATGCGGTCCGACAGCGATGTTGATGCTGAAGAGGTTGACGACGTGGTGGATGCTTCGAACAAACGAAAAAGTGCATCGCGACACCACGAGGTACACCTATCCGCGGTTGCGTATGTTGTGTTCATAACGTTAGTGGTGGTCGTCGTAATGCAACACGATGTCCTTTGTTCAGGAGAGCCTCACTGAGTCTCAAGACTCCTTCAGGAGTGACCTACACTGGGATGTTCCACTAATTTAGTTTTTATTTAGTGTTTTGTTTTGCGTTGCATGAGACCAGAGTACCTGGAGAACACCCATGCTTACAAATAAGGAGATAACACTCCCAAATGTGAAACTCCTTTGCCGTCGTTGTCGAGAAGGTGCCATACCCTGGCCCGCCAGGAGAAGGCGGCACAGCGAAATGTGGACTCCACCTGTTCCGTCTGGATGGCATCGTGTTTCCTCCTAAAGCACATGGTTTTTCTTCAGGTGCTCCGGTTTCCTTCCACATGCGAGTTAATTAATTGGCCGATAACACCTTAATATATAGAGAACCGCAGAGATTGGGCAATTTTTTGGCGCAGGCTCATCACGTGGCTGCCTTCCTGCTTGCCTGTGTATCCTCGTGTGATGAGGAACCACAGCCCATTCCTCCTGGGTCGATAAAATAGTACCAATCTGCTCTTTAAATTTCTTGTGAAAAAGGCCCATTACCTGAAACGTCATCTATTTTATTTTACGGTAGTGCTATTGATAAATGAGTTTATTTACTGTGGGTAAGTCAACAGTTGTCCTACAGATAGACTCTCCCCCCACCATAGGAACGTGGAATTTCCACCACTGGCTCAGGGCTGTAAACCGGTTGATGAATACCACCTCCATGCTCGCTTGAGCAGGAAATCACTTGGGACTGTTGTGTTAAAAAAAGTGGATTCTGTTTGTTCAGGATGAACGTGCAAAGCTGCTGCTGGGCGGAGCGGCGGGGAGTTCAACCAGGAAAACGACGCTCTGCGTCCCGAGCATCGATCTGTGGCTGCATCCCAACCCTTGGGTGATGCCAACCACCTCCGACCCTGCCGGTGAGGTCAAAGGCTAAATAACAAGTGCTAGCTATCTACCCAGGAAAGCTTTGCGGAGGTCTCAATACTCTTTATCCTGGGATGTTTGGCCAGTTCCGTAAATGAGTGTTTGGCTTGTGTACATGGGGTTACACTCGGCTTGCCTTCTGGCCACCGATCAGCCCTATTCCTGGCCTGCGTTTGGAGTCACCCGTCCACACATCATCCAGGTTCCCACCTGCTTGAATGTGATGTGAAATGTGGTCATGAGATAAAGTAATGTGTTCATATCTTAATGAAAATTAAACTCAAAAAACAATACTTTGTTTAGTTTTTTATTTTAATGTTTAAACTTGATGTTTAATCAATTGAGCGGTGTTTGCATTTACTTTTTAAACCTTTGTGTAACTTGAAATGTCATATTATTGGGTCTTACGGTAAAGTCACGTAGATAGGTTCAAAGAAAATAACAAAAAAACTACGACTGTTTGTGTTGCGATCGAAACGTCGTAGTATTTTGTTATTTTTTGTTATTTTCCTTGAATCTATCTACGTGATTTCACCGACAGACCCAAGAATTAGAAATTCCTGCAGTCACGAAAGCTTTAAGTCAAGATTGAAATGTAATGTGTACGTGTTAATTGTGAATATTATTATTGTGTTTTAAATTATTGCAATGTTTCCTGTTTAGTGTGAAGGGTGTCGCTGCTTAATAATTAAGTGATTGTTGTCTGTTTGATCAGCGTTTCAAGAGAACGATGAAGGGACTCAACTGAGAGAGGTGAGAATAACTCATGCCCGCTACTCACCCACTCACCCTGCCCAAATATTCACTTGCACTCTAAATAATTCCCCCACTTATTAATTTACTCACTCAGTCATGTAATACATTTTTCACTCGTTCACCGGCTCGCCTAAACAACGTAACTATCTTCTCAGTTGTATAATTCAATTACTCATTAACTCACTCGTATACGAACTAGATTCAAAGCTTTCGTGATGGCAGGAATTATTTGATTTATTTTCTTTCTCCGTGACTTTACCGAAAGAACCAAAGAGTCACTCGTATACTCTCTCTCACACACTCATTTGCTGGCTGACATATATTTGTTCATTTGAACTCTTGACCTTTTGTCCTGGCAGATTTCTGAGCCTCGTGGTCCCGGTCGGGGTCGGGGTTCACGGGGTCCTAGGGGTCGAGGGTGCAGCCTTGATCACAAGATCTCTCTGGAGATGAAGCAATGGAAGCACTTGGCAGCAACCGTTTCCCACACACAGCCTGAATCGCAGACAACATTTGAATCGCAGGAAACAGCAGCCAAACGAACAACCATTGAAGAAATGGCAAGTGTTGAAGAGACAGCAGCTGCTCCGGAAGCAACCGCTGCTAAAGGCAAGACCGCTACGGTTGTGTGTAAATCTCACAAGCTAGCAACATCGTCAAGGAGCCTTGGTGAGAAGTTTAAATTGCTCATTAATCATCACTGCTACCACTACCACCACAATTACTACCACTTCAATCACCACCATCACCACAATTACAACCATTTCAATCACCACAATTTCCTTTTTCACCACAACCACCATCATCATCGTGTCTTGTCTTTACAGCTGACGTGCTGGGAGAGAAGATGGGCCGTCTCAACCTGAATACAAAGTCCATCTTTGAGCTGCTGCTTCAGGTATTCATGGCTAAGTGGACCTAGAAGTAAGGCAACTCATTGATAATAATGGCCGTTCTTACAGAAGTACAAAGGCAGTTGTGTTAAAAGCATTGTTTGGAGATCATTGCTTTGTGAGGCCAGTTTTCACTTAAGTTGGATGGGGCTCAATGAGGTCACGAGTTTAAATCTGGGTTGTGGACCAATTCTCATCATTAACAGAACCATAGATAGCAGCATCTCATTAGGTACATTAGCTGCAGAGTGATCACCAGTAGCATCATGATCAGTACAAGCATCATCATTATCATCGATAACATCGTCGTCAAATATCACAGCCAGGCAGCACCCACTGCCACCACAAATCGGTTTCTTCCTCTGGGTGGGGTCCAGCCGTGCAGATCGGCGCTTCTCAGCATTTCTCTGTATGGCTCTGCCCCCTTTGAGAACACATATAAGAGAATGTTTTGTCCACTGGCCGTAATGATCGCACACCACCAGTGCTCATTCGAGCAGAGACTTTGACTTTTGTGTTTTTTTTGTTTTCTCAATGTCGTGTCAGGTTTTTGCAATAGACCGTGTCGGCTGCCTTCGGATGATTAATGAAAAACAATTGGGGCTCAAAATGACAAAGCTGCCATGCCTGGTAAGATTTCAAGAGCCATTTACTTCAATAACAGTGTTAGTTGTGTTCATCTTGTCTAGACACATTTCTAATTATGATTATTTTTTCTCACAGAGAACTGCAAAAGCTACCTTGACACAAGGTAAGCCTTTTACAAATATATATTTGAATGAACTCAACTATTTAGCAATCTGGGTTTCAGAACTGCAGTCTTAATTGAGACTCCACGCTATGAGACCGATTCTCAGGACCAGAGTCTTCATTGAGACTCTCGGCCTGGAGACTGGGGTTTTAGGATGAGATTCTTGAATGATCCATAATAGAGGTTTTATGGGTCAGATTTGGTAAGTAAAAATGTGTCGTCAAACTCGTCACCACCCGACAGCCAATTAATTAGGTTTGTCACGTAATCAAACTATAACAATTAGTTACTAGTTCAGCACACCAGTGTGTTGGAGAGTAAACCCACAACATTTACAATTCGAGTATGACGTTTCGCCGGGAATTACATCCAGCCTCATCAGGCACTTTTATATTTACACGATCTCGCCCAAAACACCTCTCATGGATTATATTGGTCGCAAAAGTCTTGAATGAGGGGAGACTGGGTCTCAAGATCACAGTCTTGATTGAGACTTGGCTCCACGAGGAGGCCAGATCTTGTCTCCACTGAAATGTTCACGTTTGTCTGTGCGTCTCTTTGCAGCCGGTGTGCGATGCTTCCCACAAAGGCAGTCGGTGAGGGCTCTTCTTGCCCGGGCCACCTCCATCTCCCAACAGCCACTGCCTGTGATTCTGACCCCTATAGCCCCTACATCGCTCAGGATTGGACAAGGAGGGTCACCAAAACCTCTTTCTCTAGGCGCTGGGAATTCATCAAATCATCCCTTCACCTTATTTCTACCCAGGCCGCTGGTTCCTTCGCTAGTTAGCGACGGCACGCCCCTAAGGTCCGTAGTTAGCGGTGGGTCAACAGTGGTTAAGCCGACTTCAAGTGCTAGATCACCGGTTAAACCAGGAACAATGGTCTTCTCGTTGGTTGGTGGGAAACCGGTAATTTCTTCTCGAGGCAATGCGTCTAATGTTCCGGCAGAATCAGTGGTTAAGCCGCTAGTTGCCGCAAGATCTATACCACACGCAAGTGGCATCACTCTAGTTCCCCCAAGGTCGGTGGTTATGAGACCAGCCATTACATCAGGACAACCAGTTTGTCCAGGCCCATCAGTTACTGCGGTATTTACTACGATAGTTACCACGCCACCGGCTGGTACCCGACCGCTAGTTTATTCACCAGCTACCGCAGGATCAGCAGTCACACGGGTAGTCGATACCCGGGCACTGGTTACTTCATTACTCAATGCAGAATTGCTAGTTGCACCACCACTAACTACAGGACTAGCAGTTAAACCACTGGTTACTACCGGACCAATAGTTACACCTATTCCAACCCCCACTGCTGCCAATACAACCCTGATATCCAGAACTACTCCTGCAACCACAACCCTCCCGTCCGAAATCACTCCGGCAATCGCAACAAACACATCCGGAACCACTACTGCAGTCACAACCCTCGCGTCTGGAACCACTCCTGCCTGCAAAACCCACATATCCGGAACTACTCCGGCAATCACATCCCTCACATCCAGATCCTCCTCATCCAGTACAGCCCGCATGTTCGGAATCCCCTCCCCAGCCAGCATGACCCTCATATCCGGAACCCCCGCTACCAGTGCAATCCACGTATCTGGAAGCGCCTCCACAACCAGCAGGACCGTCGCATCCATCACCCCCTCTGCCGCCAGTGCTCTGAAGGA
This sequence comes from Lampetra planeri, assembly GCF_965212315.1. Classification (NCBI taxonomy): domain Eukaryota; kingdom Metazoa; phylum Chordata; class Hyperoartia; order Petromyzontiformes; family Petromyzontidae; genus Lampetra; species Lampetra planeri. The sequence continues at coordinate 18,838,868 of NC_136109.1, read as the reverse complement.
GGCGTGGTTGCTTTTTGGAGGGAGGGACGAGCGGTCCGAGACACCTGGTTCCGTGTGGAGTTGGGGTAGGGTCCCATCCCTTGATGATGATGATGATGATGCTGATGCTGATGACGAGGATGAGGAAGATGGTGGTGATGAACGCAGCATAGAAACCTGGATGGCCCGGCTGAACATGCACGGCTCATCGTCTGACTCTTCACTAACCGCTGGAGTCGCTTGCACAGAAAGTTTCCCGCTTGCTACTTCGGTGGCTTCTCCAGTCACTGCCTCGATGGCTTCTACAGCGGCTCCTTCTTTTGCCAGTAACTTGCTGTCTTCTGTGGTTGATTCTTCACCGAGTTCATCTCTACCTTGTGCGGTCGTTTCTTCAATCAGCCGTTCACTGGTTTCACCGGATCTCGCTTCGGCGTCTTCATTGCTCCCCTCGGTCACTTCCTCGTTGCCATTGGTGGCCACTCCTTTGCCATCTTCCGTCAGTTCTCCACCACCTTCGTTCACTTCGATGGCTGCTTCTTCGCTGCCCTCTCCATCCTACCCACTGCCTTCAGTCACATCTTCACTCGTGTCTTCAATCACTTCATCGCTGTCCTCATCACTCCCTCCACTTTCGTTTCCTCCTCCATTTTCTGCACCTCTTCCGCCTCGTTCTTCCACTCCTCCTCCGTGTTCTTACCTGCCACCTTGTGCCGTCACTCTCCGTGCCCTCAAAACTCTCCTCCAACGCCGACAAACTCTGCTCCTCCAGCAGCAGAAGCAGCAACAGCAACCACATGCACAACAGCAACCTCCTCTAGGAGAACTGAGCAACGTTAATGGCAACACCACCACAACCGCCATCATAAGCAGCAGCAACAATGTTGACAACAACCGTGTGCATGTTTCCTCACCGTCGCCGATGGCGCCACTTATCAAGGAAAAGTCACCCATTGTAGGAATTGAGGGTGGTGTCAGTGCTGGGAATTCGTTGCCATTTTCTCTCGGGGCTGTGGATTCTGCACAGAATTTGAGACAGACTGACCACTGCCTCGACCGCCACCAATCCCAGGGCCCGCTGGGCCCCAGAGACCGGCAGTGGAGGAGGGAGGAGGACATTTCCTACGCGTGCCTGCGTCGTCGCTTCTTGGCGACGTTCACGGTTCCGGCCATTCTGGCGACGACTCCGTTACTGTGCCAGGATTCAGAATTCTTCAGGCGTGGGACCAGGCCAAGCGATGGAGGAGGAGAGAGCAGCATTCGGGGAAGGGGCCGAGGCAGGGGAAAGGGCAGGGGTAGAGGTAGGAGGAAGGCTGTAGAGCGGAGCAGCATGGATGATGGGGGTAGCAATGTTGATGTAAGTAGAGGTGTTGATGGTGCTGAGGTGAATGGAGATGGTGGTCGCCATGGTGCTGCTGGTCATAGTCCTGATTGTGGTCATGGTCGTGATGGTGTTCATGTTATGGGTGGTGATATTCGTTGTGGAGAGGATGAAGATAGTCTTGGGGGTGATGGGGGCAGTAGTGGTAAGCATGAAGGTGAAAGTGTTGTTAACATTGACCAAAGTGTAGAAGCAGTGAGAGGCGTTGGAATTAGAGGCAGGGGAAGGCCAAGGACGAGGGGCAGTGGCAGGGGTCGAGTAAGGGTAAGGGGTGGAAAAAGGGGCAGGCCGTGGGGTAGAGACGGAGTAGGCAGTGAAGTTCAACCAGAAAACTTAAATATTTAATGCCGATCAAATGAAATGAATTGGAGAAGTGCTGGTTCAGTGTCTGACAAAGCCATTGAGTCCTCCTTAGAGACAGGGCTCAAACCCAGCACCCCAATGATGCCGATGAATTGTCTTAGGTACAGCCATTATAGACCTTGTACAGAGAAAAGTAACAGAAAAAATAGCCAGGTTGAGGCACACAGGTCTGGAGTTCAAGCCCTGGATTTCGTCTCTCAGTGAATTTATAATGGCCATGTCAGCGACACCACGCCAGCGCTGCTCGATACGAGTCTCGGCAACATGTGATGAATCCATGTGTTGCGAGGTTGATGATGGCACAGAATAAAATAGATCATTCATGTGGTTTCCGATTTAATGAGAATCTTGGCAATCCCAGCTCCAAGCACTCATGAAGCCAACACTGTGCATGGACAAAACCCACTTGGATAGTGAATATAAAATGTTAATTTAACCGGCAAAGCCCAAGTATGAGGACTTTTTTAGCTGGTCGTACGTACAATGTGACGAATTCCATGTTTGAGTACATTTTCTCCTATGTGTGGAAGAAAACCGGAGTTCCCAGAGAGAACCCAGCAAGCATTTGAGATGATAACACTTGGAGGAATGCACAGATTATTTCACAGACCCACCTTGTTGTTCCGACACCTTCCAGCCACCTTGGATCGCATCCAGTTACGAGGCTCACTACTTATGATCTTGGTGTGCTGCACCAACCCCTTGTGGGCATTGTTTGACCTTTGGAAGAGCACAGGGCTATTGAGGTGTGGGGCTGTCATGTGTTGGTGAATGGGCGTTTTTTTGTGTGCCTTTTTGAATATTCCATTAAGGCAAAAAATCCACAATATTGAAAATAAAGTTATATTTTTTTATTCAAGCGAATGTGTTGTAGTCCTGTATAGGATGAGACAAGTTTTCTCACGGATGAGATGAGCGGTCACCGTATTGGATAAAGGTTTTCTGTGTTGAATGAGATGTACGGTTCTGTATCGGGTGCAAATGCGAGTTCAATATTAGATGAAATTATGCTTCTGTATCAAACATGATGGGTCTATCGGACAAGATGGGGGTTCTGTATAGGATGACGGGGTTTTTTCATCGGAAGAGAAATCCAGATCTTTGGCATATTTCATGTAATTGCTATTAATGAACATTACAGATTAACATTCATATTTAAAATACTTATAAATTTGCAAAACTTTAGATTTTTTCTTAATGAGCTTTCAGCTATACAATATATACGTTCTAAAAAGTCGTGTTAATATTTAACACTTAATACAATCTCTTAAAACAATTTGTTAAAACATCAGGTGATTGTTATTGCCTATTTTAGGCCGAAGTGGACAAGCACTTCCTCGTTTGGCTGAGAAACGGTTGCCTTTAGCCATCAGTAGACATTCCACATTGCTATGGTGGGAGTCAATCTCCCTTGAGGACAACCACTGTTGATTTCCCACATTGGGATGGTGGTTGCCTAATTGTGAATCAAGTGTTATGAGCACGACTAAATCATAACCATAAATAGATGACGATATTCATGACGTTATAAATGCTGCATTGTAAAATGTATATTTAACATATAATCTCTTGACTTAAAGCTTTCGTGACTGCAGGAATTCATATTCTTTGGGTCTATCGGTAAAGACACGTAGATATAACAAATAATAAAAATAATAACAATATCACGACGTTTCGATCGCAACGCAAGCAATCGTCATCAGGTGAAAAAATAGCGGGAGAGCTGCTGAGCATGTGGTGGGAGCCCTGCTAAGGCAGGGAGTTATAAAGGTTTGAGATGGGTGTAGCCCAAGGGTCAGTGGGCGGGGCTAGAGATTAAATTTGCATGTAAATGTAAGATCGGAGAAATCTTGACAAATGAAGCTGTGGGTGTGGCCATTGTATTGTGAGAGATTAGCATGCCAATGTAAGAGATTTGCTTGTAAATGTAAGCTTTGAGAGCTCGGCAAGAGCCATCGCTACATGGAGGTGGAAAAGGATGGCAAGCCGCCATTTACTAATACATACAGCTAACGGTGGCTGTGTTAGTGAATGTAACTCGGAGAGTTAAAAAGAACTGCTAACATAGGGAGGGAACATCATGGTTAATGTCCTTCCAATCATTCCGAACTTACATTTACAATCAAATATCTTACATTGACACGCTAATCTCTCACAATACAATGGCCACCCCCACAGCTTCGTTTGTCAAAATTTCTCTGATCTTACATTTACATGCAAATCAAATTTTATCTGGGGCCGTCCATAAATGACGTCACGCCATTTTGGACGATTTTTGCCCCCCCCCCCCCCCCCCATCGTCACACGACGTCACAAAAAGTCAGACCTCCCCCTCAAATATGACGTCACAAAGCTGCCCTCCCCCCCCCAAAATAAAACATGCTTCAAATCGCTTTAAACTATTGTCATTGTAGTGCGTATTTAATGTGCCGCTGCACTCTGATGTTGTAGGAGAAAATATTTATTAAAAAGTCTACTTCATTAAGTAGAACGTGTTGTCTATATTTATTTAAAGTTGCGCATTTAGATGTGACTTCACATTTCTCAACCCCCCTCCCTCGTCACACATCGTCACAAATGTCTGACCCCCCCCCCTAGGTGCGTGACGTCATATATGGACGGCCCCTCTCTAGCCCCGCCCACTGACACCCATCTCAAACCTTTAACTCCCTGCCTTAGCAGTGCTCCCACCATATATTCTCAGCAGCTCTCCCGCTATATGTTTCACCTGGTGACGATTGCATGTGTTGCGATCGAAACGTCGTGATATTATTTTTATTATTTCTTCTATCTACATGGCTTTACCCAAAGAATATATAATCTTTTGTAATAACTCGGTGGAAGCCTGTCCTACAAATGGGGTGATTCTTCCCCATTAGATCCACCCCTCTCCCAGCCCTGCTCCTTTCGTGTTTCCCCCACCCCATTTGGTCCAACCCCTGTGCTAGTCTGGCCCCCTGTGCTGCTGATGCTACTACTCACCAAATACCACTCACCTGAGCCTCGTTAAACACCACACGACTAAACGCGCTCCACTCACAACAGTCCCCACTCAACACTCACCTAAGACGGCTAGCAGTCCATGATACTGGACACCCTTCCACACCTACAGTCACTCGCCGAACACATTCGCTCCTCACCTACGACTGACGCATTTAATGTTGCAATTAGTGGGCAGCCATGTTTTTTTTTACCGAGGTCAAAAAAGGTTGCATATATTAGAAATGCAATCCAATAAGTCTCTGAATTCTAACAGAATAAGTCCTCACTTGACCCCGAACAATGAAGACTGCTCCTGTAAATGCTGTTACAAGCAAAGTTGTGTACTTGGACAACAATTGACAAGTATTGATGTATATAGCAACGTATAATCTCTTTAGTAGCAATGTCTGCCCTAGTGTTGCTCTGGTCCAAGTGCTTGACTCACAATCGGCAGGTCACAAAATATAATTCTTGGTCAGAGATCTCGACCCATTGTGTCACCACCACCGCCAGCAGTAGCAGAATCATCATCGGTACCATCTTCAGTTGCAGCATCCTTTCATCATTTTCAAAATGACCACAACCACTACTAGCAACATCCTCAATGAGTAAAACGATTCCACTTCCATTCACGATTTAAACCCGGAGCCCTTTCCAACTCGCAGCTGTGCCACCCAGGCTCTCCTCCATCTCCTCTCCATCTCGCCATTACCCCCCCCCCGCACTACAAAATAGCGCACAGTTTTGACCGCTGGGCTACGGCCACGCGGTCACGGGTGTCGCGGTAAAGCCGCCGTCCCCCGGCCCTCGCTGCTGCCAACGCGATCCCTGCCGCCATCGCCACCCCGCCGGCCACGCCACCGCCTGCTGCCCCGTCGCCGCCAATGCCGTTGGGCAAGGTCCGGCGGCTTTCCTCGGCGAGGACGGGGAACACCGGGCCCTCGGGGCGACGGCGGCGCTGCACGCGGTGCAGCACGATGCGGTACGTCCCCGTCACGCAGCTGCGGGCGTCGCCATCATCGCCGTTATTCCTCACGACGTCGCTCGTTATCCCCAGCTCTTCGAGCAGCTCACGCACCTCGAGCAGCTCCTCCGTGAGGAGAGAACAGGAGGGCGGCAGAGAGGAGGATGAGGGGGAAGGCACGGTTCTTTCGGAGCCTGCCGTGACCCCCAGTCTTGTTTCTGTAGCCACTGTGTCAGTGGTAGGCGTTGGTGCCGCCACTCCTGAGTCTGTCACGGCCGCCTCTCTGGTAGTCATTTGTGCCGCTCCTCTCGTGTCTGTCGCGATGACTGCAGCTCTCACAGTGTCTTTTGTGTCTGGACCTTCAGCGGCCATTACTCCTCTCTGTCTTGTATCTCCAGGCATTACTAACGTCCTCCTAACTTCTGTTTTGGCCGCCCTTTCATCGGTCATTACTGCTGCTCCCCTTGCATCGTCAACCATCGTTGCCGCCACCCTAGAGTCGTCCGCCATTACTTCCACGGCTCGATGATCTTCTGCCACCCTCTCAGCATCCACTGGGACCACCTCTTCAGTAGCCATTGCTGCCGCCCCCCTTATGCATTCCGGGTCCTCCTGTAAGAGGTATCTGGGCCCCAGTGGGTAAGGCGGGTAGGGCTCGGGGGCGTGGACGCCCCGAAGCCATTCACTGCGTAGGATCTGGGCGGCCGTGGGCCTCTCATCCGGCAAGGGCCTCAAGATGGTGGTGATTAGGTTGCAGCAGGAGGCAGGCACCCGCAGGGGCACGGAGAAGCAGCCGTCGAGAATACTGAGCTTAAGTTTCCCGACCGTGTCGGCGCGGAACGGGAGAGTCCCGGACGCGATGAAGAAGAGGAGGACGCCCAATGCCCACACGTCCACCTGGGGGCCGAGGTAACTTTGGTCTACAGAGCATGGGAGAGCGAAGCGATTAGTGGCGCACGCGTGAGTGTGCGCGCGCTCGCGCCTTTTGTACGAGTGTGTGTGTACGGAGCGGTAAAACAGTTTGATTCTACACGGCTAACAGTGGCGAATAAGTCGAACGGTTCGTAAGTCAGAACACAATGCCCATACGGTCAATATAATGAAATGTGTTTAAGGTTGAACAAAAATGGGAAGCATGTAATAAATACTGTTTTGTACATAAACATTTTCACTTACCTTGAGTCCTGATGCTGGCTTGCTTGTTGGAAGGGAAGCAACCACAATTGCACACACACACAGGTACTCACACCAACGACAACGATCCCCCATATAGCCTTAACAGACTGTTGGGGCAAGTGCTGTTAGCGAATAGCACCTATGAAGGCCGGCACGGCACACGAGGGAGTGGGTGGCCAGCACCATGCCTGACTGCCTTTGTCTCCCCAGTGGCGATGCTTTTACACACTGCACCAGGTACTCATCTAGAGGAGGCCCAGGACCCATTCAAATAACAGTCACTTAGTGTTGGTGGCCGTGAGCGGGAATCGAACTCAGGTCGCTGGTAGCGCTAACTCCTACGCTGCCCACTCCCCACTCCGACACACAAACCCACAGTCACACAAACCCAGAGTCACACAGGGTGCTGAACTCTTCACAAACCTCGGAAGAGCTCGGGGGCGGCGTACGGAGGGGACCCGCAGAAGGTGCTGAGCCTCTCATTGGGGGTGACCGTGGTGCTGAAGCCAAAGTCTCCCACCTTGACCCAGCAGTTGCCAGCGTAGAACACGTTCTCAGCCTTCAGGTCCCTGTGCACCACCCCACACTCGTGCTGCACAAACACACACACACAGGGCGGGGGGGCAAGGGTTGTTAGCAAGCGCCTATTGAAGCCGGCTGGCTGTACTGTGTGTGTATAAGAAATTATTTTGTTACAAGGTGAAACAAAGGATGTCTGGAAAGCGCCCACACATCTGGGTGTAGACCCCAGTCAGCGTGAGAGACCGACAATCCATCATACAAGAGAAAAATGTGTTTCCAAGCAATTCCAGTGATGTCACATCATGCACTCAATTGCCTTCCTCTCTCAAATAATTAGTTTCGGGGGTCATTTCAGCCCCGTACTTTACCTGCTCTAGCTCGCAATATACACACTCACGGATAAACATGGACGAAACGAGTTTATCTGGACGTGAGCAAGAGTATTTTAATGGCCAAAGCTGCTCGATTACGTTATTGAATGATCAGGTTACCAGGTGGGTGGGTGGTTACTTGACGGAGTACCTCCATGAGGAAATGGACAACTATATGGATTTAGCATGCTGAAGCGATTAGAGGCATCTCGTGATTGGGCGATGCTAGACCAAGCCAGTATGAGAAGGCAGCCAAACCTAGTGGTTATGTTCACATATCGTACCAGGCACTCATTTGAGGCTGAGTCGACCAAGGGAAGACCCAAGCCGGTCTCAGATAATCACCACCGGTGTTGGCCGTGAGCGAGAATCGAACTCGGATCTCCTGGTTCGTAGCGCAGCGCGCTCACCACGACACTAGCGCTCCCCGCCACGATCACCGTCACCCCCTCCCCTCCTCACCATGTGCTTGACGGCGGCCGCGATTTGGGCAAAGACGAGCTTGGCCTCGTCGTGCGGCAGCGCCCCCACGGTGGAGACGCGCGTGAAGAGCTCCCCGCCCGGCGCGTACTCCATGACGAGGTGCAGGCGCGACGGGGTGTCCACCACCTCGTAGAGGCGCACCACGTTGGGGTGGCGCAGCAGCTCCATGGCCAGGATCTCGCACGACAGGAGGCGCAGCGTGCGCTCGTCCATGCGCGACTTGTCCAGGAGTTTGATGGCGACTTTCTCTGCGCGCGCGCGAGTCAGAGTGAAAGTGAGAGAGCGGTGGTGGAGCATTTAGCGCGTTGCGCTACCAACCCGGCAAACCCAGTTCGATTCCCGCTCACGGCCATCAACACCAGCGATGATTGTCTGAACCGGTTCTGGGGCTCCTCTAGGTCGACTCAGCCTCAAATGAGTACCTGGCGAGGTGTGTAAACATCGCTATTGGGGAAAGAAAGACGGCCGGGCGTGGTGTTGGACACCCACCCCCTCGTCTGGCGTGCCGACCTTCATCGGTGCTCGCATTTGCCCCAAGTCTGTTAAGGCTATACGGCAGGGACGTGCGGTCAAGGGAGGCAGGGGAGGCAGAGCCTCACCTGTCATACTCCAATAAAAATAGCTGTTACGAAAAGTAAAAAAAAGAACAATCAATTATTTGTGTTATAAATGTCATTTCTGTACGATTCCAATGATTTTTATAGTCAAAATCGCCAAATTTGCGGAGCTCCGCTGCAAGTACAGGAAGAGACGAGAGGTGAGGCAGCGACGAGCTCAGCCTCCCCTCTGATTGCGCAACCCCTCAGTAACTGGGTGGAGCGCGGGCAATAAGCGCGTGCCTGTTACTATCTCAGTATGCCACCAATGTAATGTTTGTAGACCCCTTCATTTCACGTCAGGCAGCAGAGACTGAGCCTCCAAGCTGCCCTGTAACATCGACTCCACTGCGAGCAAGGGACTCGTTTTACCCGTAAACCCGGCCCCCTGCGCGTGAACATCTTGTGCGCAAACTGCCCGCGAGTCGTCTTGGACAAATAGGCGGGTGAAGAGCACCCAATCTGAGCACCGCGTGGTGAAAGCGCCGCGCATGTACACACAAGGAGGAACTGATCTTGCGTGTGCACACACATTCCGTAACGCTTTCCGACATGGGGGGGAAGTGTCTTTGATGAGCGATGATGCGACGTTTTCAATATGCACTATGTGACGTGACGTCACAAACAATGGCGTCATCGCTAGGGGATGGAGGGGGGACGCTTCCTTTTAGCGCTTGGTTTTGTAAATTATTTGATCAACGTCTGCGGTTCCCGATAGCGCCAGCCTCGGAACAGCAACACGACGTTGCGCTAGAAGTTCCTTTCATCTTGAAAGTTACAGTATTCAAAAGTAAAAAAAACGAAGTACAGCATTTACGTTTCCCCCTTTACGTCGTTTCGCAAATACGTCGCCACTTTAGTATTATTACCACTGCCTGATTTGCGTCGCTTCAACCCCACACTTATGTCGCTGGCAGCATCGTCCATCCTTTTTTTTTGTATCTGTGGCCTTGGCCATCACCTCCACCGACCCTGTAAATTGCTTTAATTCACATCGTTTCGATATTCGTCGTCACACATTTGCCGGACTGCATCCCCAACGTAAACCAGGGTATTACCGTACCTCCATGCACGAGAATAATGATAAAAATAATAATCTTGATTTGTCCAAGAAAGCCACACCTTAAGTTGGCCAGGCTAAATAATAATAAATAATATTCCATGGTTGGCCACGATAACGGCAATGAAATTGAAACGCGAAGCAATCAACTAACTGATGCTCTGAACACAGAGACTATGTCTCTGAAGAGCGGGGGGGGGGGGGGGGGGGGGGTAAGAAAGAGGGGAAAAGGAGGAGGGAGAGATTTGAATAAAATCGTGAGAAGAAGATTGGGGTCAGAAGTACTGAGTGAGAAATGTAGGGAGGTTGAGTATGACGGGTGGAGGAGGAGGTAGAGGAGGGAGGGGTGGGATGGGAGAGACCCAGGAGAGAGAAAATGAGGTTGAGCATTAGGTAGAGGAGCCAGAGTTGGTGGCGGGTAAGAAGAATGTGCCAAGCAAGTCGAGGTGGTGAATGGGATTGAGACAAATGATTCTGTCGGTGATATTTCTGCTACTGATGACGATGATGACAGTGCAGGCCCTTGCCTCGTGTGAGAAGGTGCACCCCCAGCTTGACCTGGGAGAAGTTGCCGGAGCCGATCTCTCCGCGGATGCGGTAGAAGCTGATCCTCTTCCCCAGCACCGACTCCCTCACCGCCACCTCATCCGTGCGCGCCTCCCACGTGAGCCTCTCAAACGGAGTCATGTGACCCCGCTGGCCCGTGACCCCTGCCAGACTCCACTCGTCTTTCCCCCACCCCCTGGCAACGAGACTCCTGCCACTGAAGACTAAGCTCTGTCCCCTGGTGACCAGGTGCCTCCCATAGGCATGACGGCTCTATGGCCAGAGCGCAGACAGAAGGCTAAGCACAGCAGCAGCAAATCCCCTAACGCCCTGGGGATGAGGCTCTGCTATCTGGATAAGAACGCTCTGCTTAGCAACTAGACTTCAGGCCATTGCTTCCTGCGTGGATTCCTTTCGCTTGTAAACTCCTGCACACACACGAAAACGCGTCATGACCATCATCAGCATTGAAAAAACACTATCGTCATTATCACCAGCATCTACAGCATTATTAAAATCACCTGCATATCATTATCATCAGCAGCAACTGCATCATCATCAGCAGCAGCTGCATCATATTACCGGCAGTGTTATCACCACTATTATAATTTCATCACCATCAGCAATATAATCATTGTCATCATCAGTATATTAATTATATTAAGATTATACTTTTTAAAAAATGTCTGTGTGTGAATTTGGATCTGTGTCTGGTTCTTTGAGCTGAGGGCATTCACAATGGCCCTGTAGAATCCTGCCTCATAGTCTGGCTCTACGCACCTTGGGCATAAACAGAGTAACCATCACTCGCTTGGGCTACTGCACAGGGCAATGTTAGGCACAACTGGGCTCTTTTTGAGCTTTAGCAAAATACTATTCAGAAACGTTTCACAAACTGAGTCCTTTTGCGAGCTCCTCTCTGGCACTTGGCCTGTATGGATGTATATTGAACTTCTTTCGCACCGAATGTAGCCAACCGCGCTAATCGGAGGCCCAGCGGTGGACAAGGCCTCCCGGAAGTGCGATCACCTCTTTCCGCAGAGGTTCACGGTTTGAACCTAGTGGCCACTCTGATTAATGCTGCGGGTGTATTCACCATGAGCGGACGTACAATCCTGTGATGTCTTTCGCAAGAGTAGGCCATTGTGTGTGCCGGCATCATGGTCAACATTTGCCAACTTTGGAACGTCACTGCCAGGCACCGTTTCTCCGTGGAAGCCCCCAGTATCTGGAACGCCATCATGCATCACATTCGCAGCATTCAACCCACACCATATCTGTCAACCCATACGGTTTACCACGTATTCTTGTGCAGGGAAATTTCGTTTTCAGGTCCATACGGCGTACAGCCGTTTCAATACGGGCAAAAAAAAGTGTCTATTTATTTGTGTTTCTCCCTATTGTTAGGACTTTGTACGATGAACGTTGAGATTTGTAAGGGCACGGGGTGACCAATGAGGTCTGTAATAAGGTCGGGCACTGATAAGGGTTGACAGGTATGCTACACCTACTCTTAAAAGCCCACCTCTTTCTTAAAGGTCCCCACTTCTTTCGCCTGACTTTCCAGTAACACCGAGTTTGGCTCCGCGTCCCGGAGTCACGGTCATCTATGTCCGTGACACATTGTGCGCGCTATAAATTGCATTTTAAAAAAATTGTGAAGGGGACAATTTTTGAAAAATGTAATTGGAGAAAATAAAAGCTATGATTTTGTCACAGACATCATGGTGGTCATGAGAATCGTGAATTTGAAGGAAGTCTAAAGTAAGATGTAGGAGATGGCTGTTGACACAGATGATACTGTCCACTTGCAGAGCTGGACTGGTTAACAAACTGGCCATGGCAACCACGAGCAATCCGGCCCGAGATACATGGGCGGATACACACTGAGATACACATACAGACACTGAGACACAAATATACACACACACGAACACAAATATACATACAGACGAACATAAATAAATGCAGCTAGTCATACCCCGATTTACGTCTCCCCCTTTTTCATCCTTTCGCAAATACGTCGTCACTCTATTAACACCACGACCTGATTTGCGTCGCCTCAAGCCACACTTAAATCGCTGACAGCATCGTCCGTCCTTTCTCATATCCGTCGCCTCAGCCTTCGACTTCACCTCCCTTGTAAATTGCTTTGATTTACGTCGCTTCGATATTCGTCGTCACATTTCAGGAGCACATAATAACAGAGCTACATATAGAGAAAGAGACACGGAGATACAGGACACACAAAGACAAAGATCCCCCGTATAACCGTTTAACAGACTGTTGAGCCAAGTGTTGTTAGCGAGTACTGATGAAACCTGGTACAGCGCAAAAGGTGGCCGGCACCACGCCCGGCTGCCTTTGTTTCCCCAGTAGAGATCATTTTTACACACCGCACCAGGCACTCATTTGAGGCTGAGTCGACCTAGGAGAGGCCCGCGACCGGTTCAGATAATGGTCACTGGTGTTATTGGACGTGAGTGGGAATCGAACTCGAGTGGCTTAGTTCGTAGCGCAGCGCGCTAACCGCTACACTACCGCTCCCCACAGTACACGCACACACGGAGATGCGACCTCCTTATCTGTGACCTTTCCGTGAATGTTTGGGGTTATTCACGCACCCTGGCAGTGATTTGTACTGAACGTGACCGTGACCAAACCATGGCCTTAGCTTTTACAACTTGCACTGGACACTTGGTGGACATTGCGTCATCCGTTATTAAGCCACAATTTAAATACTGCCATTTATGGTGATACGTTATATAAGCGTTTCTAACGGACGTTAAATTAAATCGTAAGAGCAACCTTTACAGAAAATAATTTTAAATGATGCAATTGGTAAGGAGTGATGTATGAGTCAATGGAGAACTTAGTCGTTTAATTGGCTCCTTGTAATTGGCCGTACCCAATTAAAACAGCCCCAGGAGTGGTTAACAGTGAGGATTATGAATGTCTTGGGGTGACCTCTATGTAGCGTTAATCCTGTATATGTTAAAGTGAGCGTGTGTGTCTGAATGTATGTGTACGTTGATGTGTGGAGCACAAGGTGGTGCATCTGCGAGTCTTCCCAATCAGTCAACCCGTGGCACCTGAGTCTGTCCCGTGACCACCTCCTGTCAGCGAACCTTTGACACTTCACGTGGCCTAAAAGTACACCTAGCCTGGCACAAACGCCACCGCCGCTTCGTGGCCGTTATTGTTCGTGTGTGTAGTGTAGTGGTCGAAGCAGTGCGCTTCGAACCTGGCGACCTGAGTTCGATTCCCTGCCACGGTAAAAAAGTTATTATCTTAACTGGTTCTGGACCTCCCTTAGACTGACTCAGCCTTAAATGAGTATTCGGTGCAGTGTGTACATATCAGCACGAGGAAGACAAAAGCGGCCGGGCGTGGTGCCGAACAAACCACCCCTTTGTGCACCGTGCTGGAAAGCCTTCGTATGTGCTCGCGAACAGCACTTACCCCAACAACCTACAACAACCCCACCTTGGTCTGTGCATATCGCACCTCCGATTAGCACGGTTGGCCACCTACGGCGCGAAAAGAGTTCAACATACGTACAAATCAACTGTACGTGTGTGTGTGTGTCTGTAGATTTTAAAATTCCTTACACTTCTACAAGGGAGAAAAGATGGCATTCATGCAGAACCATCCTTGCTTGAACTCACAAACCTCTCAATGTGCCTGGCTACACGATGTTGAATTATTCTAAGCCAGCACCTTTCTCGGTACACAGAGGAGAGAGAACCTGCCATGTGGTCCAAGCAGTTGTGGTGAGGTCATGTAAGGCAACCTACACACATTCTCCAGCCTCAGCAGTTCGCTTTTGAGGTCATCCATGCTCCGATACTTTACTTGATCTCAGACTCCAGATATACTCCTTGCATCTCGTCTGCAGAGGGCAACATCAGCCAGCCACTCATACTTCTTCCATACTTTTAAGTCGCCACAACTTCTGCTGTTCAGTTTCTTTCTTGCCCGCCCGCTTTATGTTGCGTGGGGGTAGGGGTTCCCCTCCCCCAAGACCTCACAAATAAGCTCGGCTAATCCGCAGATTTGATCTTGTATGTCGGGAGATCAGCGGTCGATTCATGGGTGTGGCAGGTTTTTCGGCAGATCGACAAACCCGCCACTGGGATTTTATCTGCCAGGGTCATCCGTTGACATTCATGAACATGGTCGGTGGGATCCCCTCCCAGACTCCACGTGTGTGTGTATGTTGACGTGTGCCGTGCCGGCCTCCATAGATGCTCGCTAACAGAACTTTCCCTAAAAGTCTGTTTAGGCTATACGGGGGATCTTTGTCTTTGTGTTGACTCAACACTTAATGACCGTGTGCTGTGTGTACGTGTCCACGTAAGTTTGTGCATTCGTCTTTGTGTATCTGTGTATGTACGGTAGGTACATAGATACCGAATATACAAGCGTGTGCACGTATACTTTATGTACGTGTCGTTGTTCGTGTGTGGTCTCGGATATTCTACCACCCTGCTCCCACATTATGCCCACCTGTTTCATGTATCCATAGAACGGCTCTGTTGAGCACTCGAACACTATCCCATCCACTGGCTCTGATTGATCTCGCGCCTCTGAAGACTCATTCTCAAACCCCCACGTCCCTGCTGGTTTAACCCTGCCTTCCCCAAATTGAGTCATTGGAAAGCCTCTGACACAAATCCAGTTTGGAAGTTCAATACTAGATCTGAAAGGCTCTTATCAAATCTCATTAGTCAATTAGAGTTAAACTCAAACACGATGGCATGATGCACTGGTAACCAAAAACGACTCTTTCAGCACCACATTATCACCTATATCTCATCCACCCAGCTATCTCCATGAACCCGTCCATAATACCAATAAAATCAGAAGCGGTGTTCTGGGTTCTGATTCTGCTTCTCCTATTTTATGTCTGCCTCCTGTCTCCCCCCACCACCCCCACCAAGGGTGGCACAGTCGGGTTTTTTACAATCTTGGTTTAATTGTATTAAAGAAAAAACCCGATGCCTGCCGCTGGAAAAATCGGGTTTTTTCCACCCATGACTTCCACTCGACATGCCCCAACATGTCAACTTCCACAACATCACTGCCATTATCTCCCACTTAAAGCAATATTCTTCCACCCTTGATCTCCTGTCCACTAAATGCTTCCCTTACTACATGGCCACCCTTCCCACCGTACATCACAGACTTTGTCGATACCTTAATCTCCTCTGGGGATGTTCTCCCCTTGGCTCTCAAGACCTGCTACTGTCATTCTAATCCTGAAAAAAAAATCCTCACCGGATCCAAACCTCTGTCTGAATTTCCCCCCGAATCTTTACCTGCCACTGCCTTGTAGAATACAGCGAGGGTGTTATATTGTATTCCTTTACAAATATCTCCACGGTCTTAATGGCCCAGCCCAATCTGATGTCTGCCAAGACCATTCTACAAAGACTGCCCTTCAGTGTATGATGAGTGATCTACTCTCTTGTGACCATGGAGTTCTCTCCCTTCTCAACTACTGCTTTTGACACCATCGACAACTCCATACCTCTTGAGCACCTCCCTAGCTATGTGCGTGTCTCCAGCAGGCACACTTCTCCCCTGGTTCTGCTCTCATCTCTTAAAACTGTGCTTTCATACATGGACTATTTGCTTCTCAGAAATCGTTATTAAGTTTCGATGTAAAGCTTTCGTGACTGCAAGGATTCATCTTCTTGATTCTTTCGGTAAAGTCACGTAGAAGGGAAATAATAAAACAATGAAAATAAAACATAATAAAATACAATTCTCACGACGTTTCGGCCACAACGCAAGCAGCCGTCCTCAGGTGAAGAACATGTCTGTCGGAAAGACAGCTGTCTCCTCAGGTGAAGAACATGTCTGTCGGAAAGACAGCTGTCTTTCCGACAGACATGTTCTTCACCTGAGGACGGCTGCTTGCGTTGTGGCCAAAACGTCGTGAGAATTATTTTATTACGTTTTATTTTTTATTATTTTATTATTTCCTTTCTACGTGACTTTACCGAAAGAACCAAGAAGACGTTGTTAAGTTTTTCCACAAGATTCCCACCGTAGCTTTTCTCAATCCATCTCCTCCAACGTGGCAGTCATCCCCAGGTTCACACCAACCACGATTGCTATGCTGGTGACTCCTACTAAGTCTTCGTTTGCATCGATTACACAAACCCAATCCCATGGCCTGCTTTCACATCCGGCCTTGATAGTGGTCTGCAGCTAAACACTTCCAAAATTGAAGTCCTCACTGCAAGGACTTGCCAATGCCCTTACCTCTCCCATTTCAACTCACTCAACTCCACTTGTGTCAACCTCCACTCAGTGGAGAATATAATTTAATTATTTTATTTAATAAAAGTTACTTATAGTCTCGTTGTGAAGAATATAAGAATGTAACTTATATGGAGAACATGAGATGTTCGTCGTTGTGTTGTATATACTATTACGTCGAACTACGATCCATATTTAAAAAAGAAAGTTATTGCTTATAAAACTAAATCAGTTTACGAGCGTGAATTCAAGCAAGGCTGACTGCTGATGATACATCGTATGTTGAAACCGTCCAAGAGGGTGCATGTTTTGAGCCAGTGCTTCTGAAATAATACACTCCCAGAAGACCGTATTTCTAATGAGCTGCATAAAACATAATTTCAAAAAATTGAATTGTGGAGGGACAGATATGTGAAGGCGATGTATTAATTTTCCACTTATTATTTGGTTTTAAAGTCAACTCAACTGGGGGTCTCTCCCTCTCTGCTGCTGCTGGCTCCAGATTTCTAGACTTCTCTTCCTCTGGATGAAGCCTCCGCTGGAGGATTCTGCCCACCCCCATGCTCACGTCCAGGATCACAGGACCCCCCCTCCACCTCTGCCGTCTTAATCTCCCTTGTTCTAACCCGTCTCGACCTCACCACGGCGAGAATAGAAACATCTCTCAACACGATCCCAACTCCGCGTGAAGTCATGCGCCCTACGCGTGGCGAGCACACTGCGCACCGAACCCGGCGGACCCGGGTTCGACTCCCGCTCGCGGCCACCAACACCAGTGACGATTACCGGCCCTGGGCATCCCCTAGGTCGACTCAGCCTCAAAATGAGTACATCTGGTGCGGTGTGTGTAAACATCGACACTAATAATAATAATGCAATTTATAACGCGCCCAAATTTGCGGACCTGCCAGCCGCAACTCAGAGTCGCGGAGCCAAGCTCAGAGTCACTCAAAAGCACATGGTTGCAGAGGTGAGTTTTTAAGTGTCTCTTGAAGGAGGCGATTGAGGTGATGCTGCGAATGTGCAGAGGGATGATGGCGCTCCAGACTGTTGCGGCAGCCACCGAGAAGCGGCGCACAGACGTGACCATCCTGGATCTTGGTATCAAGAGGAGGTCGTGAGTCACCCTGCGAAGGCATCTGCAGTGCGCTGCGCTGCAAGTCGTCAATAGTGAAGAGAGGTACGGGGTGCAGGCACATGTGGCAGAGGCAGGCGATCTTGCATGTGACCCTGCTGGCGATGTGTAGCCAGTGGAGGGCACGGAGACAGGCAAGTGAGTCGAGACGGGGATGAGTGCGGCCAATGGGGTAAGACAGGGTAAGACAAAGACGGCCGGGCGTGGTGTTGGCCACCCACCCCCTCGTGTGCCACAACGCCGGCCTTCATAGGCGCTGCTACTCGCTTACAGCACTTGCCCCAACAGTCTGTTCAGGCTATACGGGCGGATCTTTGTAGGTATAGCATGTGTACATACATGTGTATGGTGTGGGTATAGTATGTGTGTCTATGTGCACGTTGTATGTAGAGAGTGTGTGTGTGTGTGTGAAGTACGTGCATGCTGTATGTATACTGTGTGTATCATGTAGTGTACAGGATATACAATGTGGTATGTTGCAGGTTCAGTATTGTGTGTGGCAGGTCAGTCACGGGGTTTGACACTTTACCGGCAATTGACGAGCGGATCCTCGGGAGCTGTCGCTGCTGAACCACGGCCGTGACAGCAGCAGCTGTAGCAGCAGCAGTAGCAGCAGCTGTAGTGGGGGCAACAGCTGTAGCAGCAGCAGTACCAGCAGCAGTGGGGGCAACAGCTGTAGCAGCAGCAGCAGTAGTGGGGGCACCAGCTGTAGCAGCAGCAGCAGTAGTGGGGGCAGCAGCTGTAGCAGCTGTAGCAGCAACAGTAGTTGGGGCAACAGCTGTAGCAGCTGTAGCAGCAGCAGTAGTGGGGGCAGCAGCTATAGCAGCTGTAGCAGCAGCAGTAGTTGGGGCAGCAGTAGCAGCAGCAGTAGTGGGGGCAACAGCTGTAGCAGCTGTAGCAGCAGCAGTAGTTGGGGCAACAGCTGTAGCAGCTGTAGCAGCAGCAGTAGTGGGGGCAACAGCTGTAGCAGCTGTAGCAGCAGCAGTAGTGGGGGCAGCAGCTGTAGCAGCTGTAGCAGCAGCAGTAGTTGGGGCAGCAGTAGCAGCAGCAGTAGTGGGGGCAGCAGCTGTAGCAGCTGTAGCAGCAGCAGTAGTTGGGGCAACAGCTGTAGCAGCTGTAGCAGCAGCAGTAGTGGGGGCAACAGCTGTAGCAGCTGTAGCAGCAGCAGTAGTGGGGGCAGCAGCTGTAGCAGCTGTAGCAGCAGCAGTAGTGGGGGCAGCAGCTGTAGCAGCTGTAGCAGCAGCAGTAGTTGGGGCAGCTGTAGCAGCAGCAGTAGTTGGGGCAACAGCTGTAGCAGCTGTAGCAGCAGCAGTAGTGGGGGCAGCAGCTGTAGCAGCTGTAGCAGCAGCAGTAGTGGGGGCAGCAGCAGCTTGAATCATAACTCGGCTACAACTCACATCAGTCGCAGCAAATGGTCGCGCTAATCATGAACGGCAGCTCTGGGCGGCAGTCCGAGAAGTCGAGGGCAGTGTGACAGCAGCAGACGTAGCACGGCGATGCAGTGGTGTCACGTAGCAGAGTCACTGAACAGCAGACGGAACAGCAGCAGCTGTAGCTGTAGCTGGAACAGCAGCAGCGTCTCTAACTGCAGCTGTAGCTGTCACCACCACAGCAGCAGCAGGCGACTCTACCAGCAGCTGTCACCACCATAGCAGCAGCAGCAGCAGCGTCTCTACCTGCAGCTGTCACCACCACAGCAGCAGCAGCAGCAGCAGCGTCTCTACCTGCAGCTGTCACCACCACAGCAGCAGCAGCAGCGTCTCTACCAGCAGCTGTCACCACCACAGCAGCAGCAGCGTCTCTACCAGCAGCTGTCACCACCACAGCAGCAGCAGCAGCGTCTCTACCTGCAGCTGTTACCACCACAGCAGCAGCAGCGTCTCTACCAGCAGCTGTCACCACCACAGCAGCAGCAGCAGCGTCTCTACCAGCAGCTGTCACCACCACAGCAGCAGCAGCGTCTCTACCAGCAGCTGTCACCACCACAGCAGCAGCAGCAGCGTCTCTACCAGCAGCTGTCACCACCACAGCAGCAGCAGCAGCGTCTCTACCTGCAGCTGTCACCACCACAGCAGCAGCAGCAGCGTCTCTACCAGCAGCTGTCACCACCACAGCAGCAGCAGCAGCGTCTCTACCAGCAGCTGTCACCACCACAGCAGCAGCAGTAGCAGCGTCTCTACCAGCAGCTGTCACCACCACAGCAGCAGCAGCAGCGTCTCTACCTGCAGCTGTCACCACCACAGCAGCAGCAGCAGCAGCGTCTCTACCAGCAGCTGTCACCACCACAGCAGCAGCAGCAGCGTCTCTACCTGCAGCTGTCACCACCACAGCAGCAGCAGCGTCTCTACCAGCAGCTGTCACCACCACAGCAGCAGCAGCAGCGTCTCTACCAGCAGCTGTCACCACCACAGCAGCAGCAGTAGCAGCGTCTCTACCTGCAGCTGTCACCACCACAGCAGCAGCAGCAGCAGCGTCTCTACCAGCAGCTGTCACCACCACAGCAGCAGCAGCAGCGTCTCTACCTGCAGCTGTAGCAGCAGCAGCAGCAGCGTCTCTACCTGCAGCTGTCACCACCACAGCAGCAGCAGCAGCGTCTCTACCTGCAGCTGTCACCACCACAGCAGCAGCAGCAGCGTCTCTACCTGCAGCTGTCACCACCACAGCAGCAGCAGCAGCGTCTCTACCTGCAGCTGTCACCACCACAGCAGCAGCAGCAGCGTCTCTACCTGCAGCTGTCACCACCACAGCAGCAGCAGCAGCGTCTCTACCTGCAGCTGTAGCAGCAGCAGCAGCAGCGTCTCTACCTGCAGCTGTCACCACCACAGCAGCAGCATCAGCGTCTCTACCTGCAGCTGTAGCAGCAGCAGCAGCAGCGTCTCTACCTGCAGCTGTAGCAGCAGCGTCTCTACCTGCAGCTGTAGCAGCAGCAGCTGTAAGAGCGGCTGGAGGCGATGATCCCCCCGCCCCACGTGTCGGGGCAAGGGGGGGGGGCAAAGGGGCGGGGCGAATCCTCGTCACGTGACCCAGCGCTCACCGTCGCCCACGGCAACGCCGCTGACCTCTTAACCCCGTGACGTCACGGTGGAGCGACGTCACCACCCGGTTGGACGCCATCTTGTGTAGGGGACTTGAGAGGCGCCATATTGCTCGGGGTGTACTGTACGTGTACAGTGCAGCAACGCGTTGTCTCTCCACTGCTGGATGAGGGATTTCCCCCACAATTTTGGAAGGGGTCGTGGGCATTGTTTTGGCCCGGGAGCTGTCACGCCGCTGACTTTATTTGGTTTACTTTGCTCTGATTTTGTACTTTTAGTTAGTTTCGTTTCGGTCACCCATGGCGCGCTCTTCACATTGAGTTCCCACATGGTTAAACAAATCAAACAAAACGGGATGCCCTGAAGGTGGCGAGTATTGTTGTACTATACAATGGGGTGTTGTTGCAGTGGCCCGTGCTGCCCGCCAGCCTATAACACCTGTTAATCACGGTGTCCACCCATCCATGCTCATCATTTACATCTCGGCACCCGAGATCCGATTGCGACCGGGCACGTGGTCCAAAGGAAGAACTACACGAGTAATTTAAATCTGCGTCCTTTTTAAACGTTTCCCAAATAAGGTTCAACGGGTAAAATGAACGTCTGTCCATCCGTCTGCTTGTTTTACTGGGACACACGCGAAATAACTTGGATATATGGATGAATAGATCAATACAAACACAACTTGAAGGGAGAGTTGTGTTGCTATGTAATTGGTGCTTTCCACGATTGATGAAAACCGGTCAGGGGCCGTCCATAAATGACGTCACGCGATTTTGGACGATTTTGGACGATTTTTGACCCCCCCCCCCCTTTGTCACACGACATCACAAAAAATCAGACCCCCCCCCTAAAATATGACGTCACAATGCTCTGCCCCCCCCCCAAATAAAACATGCTTCAAATCGCTTTAAAATATTGTCATTGTAGTGCGTATTTAATGTGGCGCTGCACTCTGATGTTGTAGGAGAGAACATTTATTAAAAAGTCGACTTAATTAAGTAGAACGTGTTGTCTAGATTGATTTAAAGTTGTGCATTTTGATGTGACGTCACGTTTCTCAACACACCCCCCCCCCTCGTCACACATCGTCACAAATATCTGACCCCCCCCCCAGGTGCGTGACGTCATATATGGACGGCCCCTCACATTGATAATTAAAACGAAAGTGCGCACGTCAACTTCATATTAATGCGTTATTGTATTGGGGTACTACCTCATTACAGACCAATTCAAACCTCATTGGTCACCCCGTGCCCTTGCAAATCTCAAGTTCACCCTAAAAAGTCCCATCACAAGAGAGAAACACAAACAGACAAACATTGTTTTTGTTTCGCGTATTGAAACGGCTGTTACGCCGTATGAACCTGAAAACTCAACTTTCCATGTACAAGAATACGGGGTAAACCGTATGGGTTGACAGGTATGTACTAAATTTCGATTGAATGCTTTCGTGACTGCAGGGATTCATCTTCTTGGTTCTTTCGGTAACGTCACGTAGAATGGAAATAAAAAAATAAAAAAATTAAACATAATCAAATACAATTCTCACGACGTTTCGGGGAGACAGCGTCTGACGCTGTCTCCCCGAGGACGGCTGCTTGCGTTGTGGCCGAAATGTCGTGAGAATTATTTTATAATGTTTTATTTTATTATTTTATTATTTCCATTCTACGTGACTTTACCGAAAGAACCAAGAAGAGGTATGTACTACATTAATAAATCGATCAGGCGAGTGCCCCATTTGGAGTTAAATATATTCTGACTGCTCCAGTAAACATGGAACGTTCGACTCACGATGGCTCAACAGTTTCCAACCACGTGCTAACGATTGGGCCAACGGCATGTTAACTGGGTGACCACGTTCCCATAGTATGAAAGCCCATTGCTTATGTATTGTGATTGCATGTACAGTGAGGGAAAAAAGTATTTGATCCCCTGCTGATTTTGTACGTTTGCCCACTGACAAAGAAAAGATCATTCTATAATTTTAATGGTAGGGTTATTTGAACAGTGAGAGACAGAATAACAACAACAAAATCCAGAAAAACGCATGTCAAAAATGTTATCAATTTTTCTTCTTGGTTCTTTCGGTAAAGTCACGTAGACTTTACCGAAATAATCAAGAAGATGAATCCCTGCAGTCACGAAAGCTTTAAATCGAAATGTTACAAATTGATTTGCATTTTAATGAGGGAAATAAGTATTTGACCCCTCTGCAAAACATGACTTAGTACTTGGTGGCAAAACCCTTGTTGGCAATCACAGAGGTCAGACGTTTCTTGTAGTTGGCCACCAGGTTTGCACACATCTCCGGAGGGATTTTGTCCCACTCCTCTTTGCAGACCGTATGTAGCCAATCCTAGGTGCGGGGGAACAAACTCAGCACACACAAAAAAAAACATTTCTAAATAAGTTAGTTTTCAAATGACTCACCACTTTTAACTATGAGACAATTGAGTTAAATTCACCCTGGCCATTAAAGGTGTTTCTTTATTCGAGCATGTGAGAGCTCATCGATATAATTTCTTGGGGCTGACGTCCTTTATTTTTTTACCATGTTACAGCCGATTGAGATTCATTATCTTTTGGATTGACCTTATATAAAGTAAGAATCCATTGTCATTATCTTTTACTAAGTATAAGCAGACTATTCCTCCTACATGCATCTGTCCCTCAACATAAACAAAACTACACTATTTATTTTACCAGGTAAGGCCCATTGAGCTATACTGTATATCTCTTTTTCAGAAGCGACCTGGCCACACAAATGATAGCTGAACGAAGTGGCTTATCACGTGTAAATGTACAGCAGCCAAAGAATCTAAACTCATGTTGATTCTAAACGTGGAGGGAAAAAACGGAGGACCCGGAGAAAAAATAACGCGACCATTGGGAAAGAGACACCGCAAACTCCAAACATACATCAGGCGTCAGGGTTGGGATCGAACCCACTACTTCCTGCGTACCAGGCGAGGTAGTTAACATCTCGCCATCTGATGAGATAACATACAAAAAAATAAAAATGCATCATCGACACACAACACCATTGGGAGTAAATAATTTCAGCATATTGTGCGCTTGGTTTGTTACTTATACTGTATTCTCCACGACAACGCTAATGGTTCTGCCGTGTTGCCTATTCAGACGAGAAAGTCACTTCCACATGATGTGGTGGTGTGATGTTCACACCACGTGAAAATCACTTAGGTGGCGCAGCAAAGGATCAGATTTCACTTTCCACCGATGTGATCCGAACTCAGGTGCCGGGTTCATCGTGTTTTTTGTGAATCACTGCACCACAGTAACCCCACTAAATCACATTACACACCTATACACACACAGCAGAGACAAAGGTATCCCGTAGAGTTTTGAATCGACTGTAGGGGCAAGTTCTGTTAGCGAGTATCTGTGAAGGCTGACAAGGCACACGAGGGGTGGGTGGCCAGCACCACTCCCGGCCGCCTTTGTCTCCCTTGTGGCGATGTTTACACATCGCACTAGGTACTCATTTGAGGCTGTGTCGACCTCCGGAAAGCCCATGACTGTCACTGGTGTTAGCTGTGAGCGGGAATCGAACTTGGGTTGCCGGGTTTGTAGCACAGCGCGTTAGCGACTATCCTACCGCTCCCCCGATATACTTTACACACCATCACATCCATGTTTACATATGCATACATAGATACACTGTATATCCCGACACATACATAATGTATACAACTAAACACATACATGACCACATCAACCAATGTGTGCACACCCAATCTTTGTCAGATCTCAGAAACTAAGTTAAAGTAGATCTGATATCGTTTGGACGTGTGACCGACGGTGACTGAAACAGGTCGTTGTAGGCGGCTGCTGGGGAGCTACGTTAACAGCAGAGGGGAGTGCAGCAAGATGCATTGTTGTACAGCGCTATGGCTCCCATGATCATGCTCCCCCCCCACCACCACACCACCTTCGTGAATGCGCGCTGTCCAGCGTGCTGAAATAGATCAACAACAACAACCGCCGTCCACCACTAGGAGGCGGTGATGTGACCATGGCGTTTGTGCCAGGCTAGGTGCACTTTGAGGCCACGTGAAGTGTCGAAGGCTCGCTGCTGCCAGGAAGGTCAAGGGACCGACCCAGGTGCCATGGATTGACTGACTGGGATGACTGGCAAATGCACTACACTATGCTCCCCCAATGTGCCAAAAGTGGTTGAATAACTCCCACGACCCACACTGCAGGGGATGCCCTCATCCAGCAGTGGTTGAACCAAATGTACATACACATACATGTACAAACAAACACGCAAATAAAATCCCTCCACTACATATAGGTATGATATGAAGATGTAAGTAGAGTACTGTTCCCGCATATATTTATTTTACCATTGATTTTTCTTGCCACACATCTTCGATTAAGGTTGGTGAATAACCAACGGTATTGGGAAAATAATTATGAGTTTATACCAGGTGAGAAATATTAAAAGTAGAGATAATGTGATAGAGTGTAACACAATCCACAAATACAACTTTGAAGAAGAATAAAAAAAGGATCGAGAAATACAGCCGAAGTAATTCTAACAAAAACAATACAACTCCGCTGAGTCTACTCAACAGATATTAAAGTTATAATGATTGTGTAGCTAATGCTGCGGAGAAGACATTATATAGGGTGGTTCAGACGGCTTGTGACCCCCCCAAATAATGGACCCCTACCATTTCTTTCCTTTGCATATTCATTTTTGTTTTAAATCAACCTTACCTTAAATAAAGATTACGTTTTAGAGAATTAAATGGGGGTCACAAGACATCTGGAACCATGCTGGAGATTCGACTATCAGGGCAAGTGCTGTCAGCGAGCACCTATGAAGGCGAGCACGGCCACACGAGAGATTGGGTGGTCAGCACCACGCCTGACCGCCTTTGTTTCCCCAGTGGCGATGTTTACCACACACCGCACTAGGTGTTGGCCGTGAGCGAGAATCGAACCCGGGTCGCCAGGTTCTTAGCGCAGCGCGCTAACCGCTGCACTCTACACACAGAGAGAGAAATCTCTCACACACATACACATCTGTCTCCAGCTTCGTCTCTTCCAGTCTCCCGCACACGTCTCCCTCTTATCGTCTCTTACATCTTCTCTACTCCGCACACACAGCCCTTCATCATTCTCTTTCTACTATTTCTCACACGCACAACCTCCCAGCATCTCTCACACCAAAATATTCCTGCTCGCCCCGTTTCTTTCTAACACCTCCCAAAGCAACCCTCCTGTCCATCTCTCTCTCTCTCATCTGCCGAACGCATCCCCTCTCTCCGCGTATCTGTCTTACATCTTCCAAACACACATCCACCTCCCCGTCTCTCTCTCTCTCATCTCCCACACACGCGTCCTTCTCTCCCCATCTCTAGTACACATCTCTCGCCTTCCCGTCTCTCTCACATCACTCACACACACACACGCATCTCTTTCCATCCCCGTCTCTCTCACAATACTCACACACCCATCCCTCTCCTCCCCGTCTTTCTCACATCACTCACACACATCATTCTCTCCTTCCCGTATCTCTCACATCTTTTACACACACATACATCCCTCCTTCCCCTCTCACATCTCCCCATACCCACGCATCCCTCTCCCCCCGTCTCTCTCACATCTCCCCACACACACGCATCCCTCTTTCCCCGTCTCTCTCACATCTCCCCATACCCACGCATCCCTCTTTCCCCGTCTCTCTCACATCTCCCCATACCCACGCATCCCTCTTTCCCCGTCTCTCTCACATCTCCCCCCATACACGCATTCATCCCTCTCTCCTCCCCGTCTCTCCCCGTATCCACATGGCTGGGAGGCCGCTGCTGCTGCTGCTGGCCTCTGCTACTCTCCTCGTCTCGTCTCTGGCAGGACTCGTGTCTGGTAAGAAACGTTTCCGTCTCCACTGTCGCCCACAACACTGCACACATTGTGTACACACACACACACAATGCATTGTGTACACAAACATAATGCATTGAGTACACACACACAATGCATAGTGTGCGCACACAATGCATTGTGTACACACACACAATGCATTGTGTGCGCACACGCACAATGCATCATATTCACAGACAATGCATTGTTTGTATATATGCATACACACTGCATTGTTTGTATGCACACACAATGCATTGTGTATACTCACATTGCAGTGTGTACACATGCGCAATACATTGTGTGCACACATACGCATTGTATTGTGTGCACACATACAATATATTGCGTACACACACCCTCACCATAACGAATTGTGCACACAGAATGCACTTTGTACACATACAATGCATTGTGTTTACACAGATACACAACGCATTGTATACACGCATACACAATGCATTGTGCACATGCATACGTTCATAATGCATTATGTGCACGCAATGTCCTGTGCAGATACACACAAATACACATTCACGGAATGCGTTCTGTGCAGACTTCCATATAATGTATTGTGTATATACACGTTCAGACGATACATTGTGTAGATATAGTCATGTAATCCATTGTGTACACACGTTCATATAATTCATTGTGTGCACAGTCATGTAATCCATTGTATACACACGTTTTCAAATAATTTGCAACAATCCTGGACAGGCTAAGATCGCACGATGATAACACAGGGTATTGTTTTCGTGATATAAATAATAATTTCAATACGTTATGCCATATTTTTAAAACAATAATCTCCCCCACTCACCACCATCACTACTATCACCAACCACTAGCTTTATCATCATCATCGAAAATAATCACCACCACCATCATCATCGTCTCACCAACAACAGCGGTCATTTGACACTAAGTAGGGGTGACGTCCCCATGGCGCTTGTACCAGGCTAGGTGCACTCCGAAGCCACGTGCAGTGTGGACATTCTCGCTGACAGAAGGTCACGGGACAGACCCAGGTGCCATGGTTTGACTGACTGAGACGACTGGCAGATGCACCACCTGTACCCCCTGCTGTACCAACTGGCTGTATTTTAGTCGCCCAGCACTCCGCTCGTTGTTGTGAGCATCGCTCCTCTGCCCTCCGCTGTTGTTGGAGGGCGACTGCGTCCAAGTGCCCAGAGTAGCGTCCTTCACGAGCCTCCTCCATAGAGGCCGATCTTGATACCGCTGGTACCAACAACAATACCACCACTACCACCACCATCATTGGTAATACTTGAATCGTCACTACCGCCACCACAATTGTAATACTTACCATTGTCTCGTCACTATCACCTCCATCACAATCGTAATTCCTAATACCTCCATCACCACCGCCACGTTCAGCGCCACCCTTAATGCTTCCCTATTTCAACCTCTCTGCCGACTCTCCAACACCTCCTGACCCTCCCAATGACCCAATAGCCTATCAACTAAAACGCAACACATTCGTCAAGAACACTGTGCCCCGAAAAGGAAAACATTTTAAAATATATATTGGACGACGTTTCAGACAATGGCCCTGCTTCATAGTACACGGTAAGCAGACGTTTGGCTCTCCACGTACAGAAATGTAAAAGAAAATAGATATAATTCTAAATCTGTTAGATTTAGTGCAATTTGGAGCAATGCTATTCAGCAGACGTTTAAGCGAGCATACCCTAGACTGGTTTAATTTGACTTGATTCCCTAGTCAGCAGGGTGATGTTTGTTAAACAAATTCTGCAGGTGTGCCAGATGTTATTTGCAAGAGCACTCCATTTTCACGATGGGGCCCTGTTCAATGCATAAAGCCAAGCGTATTGGCTACTCTGTTTAACAGAGTATTCTACAGTGGTTCACCCACTGTAGAATACTCTGTTAAACAGAGTATTCTACAGTGGTTCACCCACTGCGCTATGAATCCAGCGACTTGACTTTGAGTTCTAGCAACGGCTAACATCAGTGACGAGTGATATCTGAACCGGCCCAGTTGAACCCTCCCCACTCCATGCAACCCCCTGCCTTTACCAAACCGACACTGACCAGTGTGGTGAAGTATGGTCACGAAAAAGAACCCATGCCCCAACGCGATTGACAAATGGCTTTGCGTTATTATTTAGAATATCGTAGAAGAATCCGCTTTGTATAATCATCATCACGTCTGTCAAGTTCCTAAAATCTCCCGCTTCGTGTCCACGTGCACGTGCAGTCCTCGACTTACGAACTCCCGATTTACGAACACCCGCACTCAAGAACCAGTCGATTGGCAGGCCGCGTATGCTGGGGTAAAGCAAGGCCGTAATTATAATATATATTGGGGGACACACACACACACACCCCCCCCCCCCCCAATATTCAAATATGCTCAAAATTTCCCCCCCAGTATATTGCTATCAAAAATATCTAAAAATAATCATTGCTATGCTATGTAAATAAAAACAACAATTTGCTAAACCTTGGCCACAATATTTGGACTTTTTTCTTATTGTGGTTATGGTTGTACTTTATTAATCCTTAATCTCTGCCATTAAAAACAATGAAACAAGAAATGGTAAAGAAGAAAAACAGAGCAATGTAATACAATACACTATTAGACATTATTGTAAAAAAAAAAAAGTCCATTCTATGTGTTAGTGAATTTTTTTTATATTTTAGGCAAGAAATTAGTTTGCAAATTTAGATTATTTTTTTCTGGAGGGGGGACCCCCAGACCCCCTGGAAGATTTGGTCCCCCCCAATGTTGACTCCATGGCTACGGCCTTGGGGTAAAGTGTGGCTACTCCTGCCTGTTACCGAGATGTCTGGCCAGCGTGGAAGAGTAGGCCAACTACTCTCTAGAGGGGTTCTCTAGATCTTCCTCTGGTGGAGGCCCTTCTACCAAAAGTGGTGTGGGTGAGCAATTGGAATGGCTGCGCACCCTTCACTCACCGATCCTTCCACCCACGTTGGGAACTTGGTCTAATCATGCTGTTTCATCTCGTCCACACTCTTCAACCACCCCACAGTAGGTCGCACTACTTTCCTCTCCGCTTAAATCGCACAGTGAACCTCCTCCCACCGTCTACTTTTCCCAAGCTCTCATAATAATGTCGCTTATATATTGCAACTTTGATAGCGGTTACATAATTAATATTTCGGGTTAGGCTACGTACTGATTTGTTCAAAACCTCTCCCGTTCAGACCGTGTCACGTTCGATAGTTACATTTGTTTGCCGACCGTTTGACGTTTCGGGTCTTTGGGCACCTGGGCTCAGAAAACTGTGTGAAAAGACAAAAAACCCCGAACCTTGTCGTGACCCCTCGAACTCTCTCCTCCGTCCTGCAGGTGCCCCGAAGGTGGTTGACCCCGAGCAGGGATGCCTGGGCTACTACGACTCCACCGAGCTGTGGGTGGAGCCCATCGAGTGCCCGCAGGAGGAGTTCTGCTGCGGAGAGTGCAACGACAGGATGTGCTGCTCCGCCAACATCCAGAAGCTCGATGGGCACGAGCAGGGCTGGTGCAAGATCCTGGGCCTCAGGTAGAGACACGGGGAGGCACGTGGTGGCGAGGGCACGTCAAGGGGAAGTATGAGATGAGAGCGAGGAGAGGCACGGTGAGGCTGGAGGAGGCGTTATTCAAATCAAGATTGAGGCGTTATCTCTTTATGTATGTTGAACATCTTTCGCATGGTGTGTAGCCAACTATGCCTATCGGAGGCGCGTGGATAGAAACACGGAGTTGAGAGGAGACGGGGAGGGACGGAGATACATGAGAAGTCATGAGGAGGTGATGGGAAATAACGAGAAGTAATGTGACCCCAGATTAGCACGATTGGCTACGTACGGTGCAAAAGAAGTTCAACACACACACACATACACGTGACACGTGGAGACGTGGAGGCACAGGAAGGCGACGGTTCACATGGAAAGGAGATGGGAGATGCAGAAAGGCGGAAGCTTGTGTTGCCTCCGAAACGTCGTGATTTTTATTTTATTTTACTTTTATTAATTTTAATTTTTTACCTACGTGCCTTTACCGAAAAAACCTAAGAATATGAGATACAGGGAGCTGATGGGAGGTACAGGGAAGGGATGGTGAGACGAGGCACAGGGGGAGAAGGGAGACGCAGGGGAGTGATCGGGAGGTGAAGGGAAACACAGGAAAACACAAGGAGGTGAATGGCGATAAGGCGTGGGGGGTGAAGGGAAACAAGATGTGAATGCATGTAAGGGGCCGTCCATAAATGACGTCACCCACCTAGGGGGGGGGGTCAGACATTTGTGACGATGTGTTACGAGGGGGTGAGGTTTGAGAAATGTGACGTCACATCAAAATGCGCAACTTTAAATAAATATAAGCACGTTCTACTTAATTAAATAGACTTTTTATGTTTTCTCCTACAACGTCAGAGTGCAGCGCCACATTAAATACGTACTACAATGACAATAGTTTAAAGCGATTTGAAGCATGTTTTATTTGGGGGGGAGGGGCAGAGCTTTGTGACGTCATATTTGAGGGGGGTCTGACTTTTTGTGACGCCGTGTGACGAGGGGGGGGGTCAAAAATAGTCCAAAATCGCGTGACGTCATTTATGGACGGCCCCTAAAGGGATACAGATAAAGAGACAGGTTCAGTGATGACGTTATCTTGTTCTATTTAAAACCGGAAGCAGGTGGATTGCTTCACTATTCTGGCATATCGCCCGATGATGCCGGTTGTAATTACCAGCGAAACGTCGTACTACTCAAATTGTGAATGTTGTGGATTTACTCTCCAACACACCGGTGGGCTTAATTAGTGACTAATTGGCGCGTTTTGTTTAAGCGACAAATCCCTTACTGATTGGCTGTGTCGGGTGGTGGAGGTTTACGACACATTGATACTTACGCGATCTTACCTAAAAAAGCCTTTATTTTTCTTGGTTCTTTCGGTAAAGGCACGTAGAATGGAAATAATAAAATAATAAAATAAAACATAATAAGATAATTCTCACGACGTTTCGGCCACAACGCAAGCAGCCGTCCTCAGGTGAAGACAACGCAAGCAGCCGT
Source organism: Lampetra planeri (assembly GCF_965212315.1). NCBI lineage: Eukaryota > Metazoa > Chordata > Hyperoartia > Petromyzontiformes > Petromyzontidae > Lampetra > Lampetra planeri. Next base: position 18,807,040 of record NC_136109.1, on the reverse strand, counting down.
TCTCAGGTGAAGACCAGGTCTTCACCTGAGGACGGCTGCTTGCGTTGTGGCCGAAACGTCGTGAGAATTATTTTATAATGTTTTATTTTATTATTTCCATTCTACGTGACTTTACCGAAAGAACCAAGAAGATGAATCCCTGCAGTCACGAAAGCTTTGAATCGAAAATTAAAGCCTTTATTATGAATAATATTGGTCACGAAAGCCTACTACGTGTTAAACAGCCTGGGGTTGCACAAAGTTGATTGTGGGGGTAGAGACAGGGAGGAGAATCAAGATACAATGATGAGAAATAATACGGGGAGGTGATGAGATGCAAGGGGAAGAAGAGATCAATGGAAAGGTAAAGGGATGATGAGGACGACGCTACTAATGGTATTGATGTTGATGCGACAGCCCCTCCACTATAGCGGGCGTGGTGGCGGGGGTGCTGTTGTTCGTGGCGATCTGTGTCGTGGTCTGCTGCTTCTCCTGCTCCTGCTGCGTCATCCGACAGATGATGAACATCTCATACGGACCCGGTGACCCACTGCTCACTCACTCATTGACTTATTCACCCACGCACTCACACACTCACGCACTCACACGCTCACCCCAACGAATCACCATCTCTCTTGCACTAACCATCCTGCTCAATTATTCACTCACCCACTCACTCATTCACTCTCTCACAGCCCCTGATACGAGCTCTACATTGACTACCAATCCACAATTCTAGATTTGAAGCTTTCGTGACTGCAAGGATTCATATTCTTAGGTTTTTTCGGTAAAGTCACGTAGGTAAAAAATTAAAATTTAACTTTTATTAAGTACTTTTACTTTTATTAATTGTATATACATTTTAATTTTTTACCTACGTGACTTTACCGAAAAAACCTAAGAATATGAATACCAATCCACAGTCAAGTTAATGCTGCGTTCCCATGGCCACTGGCAATGAGGAACGGTGCTGCCTTGTTCGAGAACAATTCGAATCGTGTCCCCAATGCTACATCTGCGACGCCTCTCCGTGGACTCGGCCCTTCATGCCCCACCCGTGCCACATCAGTGTCCTCCTCCCGGCTACCCCTTTCCCGGCCAGAGGGAAGTGATCGTAAACGCGGATATTTTTTATGAACGCTTTCGGCGAGTCGATAAAGTTTTATCACCGTGGTTTTTTTTTCTCTTACAACAAAGGTAATTGAGTAGGACACCCCGACCGCTGCCAATGTGATACTGACACCTGCATAGGCGTGTGGTGCACAAAGCACAAATAACAAAACACGCTACACATTAGTCAACAATGCTACGTTTAAATGGATTTTTAAAAATATATCATCGGCAACGTTTTGGGGCAATGGCCTCTCTTCATAGCACGTCTCGATTTGTGAAACGGGCAATGACACGGATCCTGATGCCATCGTTCGGTCGACTGTTAAGTGATTCGTGAAGCACCTAAATCGGACCTGAGCGAAGAGACGCTATTGACCGCGCGTCTGTCATTCTGTACGGACACCACGACCTCGCCATTGATTGGATGGAGGCTCGGTGGAAGAGAGTCGTGGCTCCCTAATGAAAGCGAGCGAGAGAGCGGGTCGACATCATAAGTGTGAGTGAGTGGCCGGGTTCACAAACCAAGCCGGCTCGCTCCCCCAGTGGCCACAGAAAGGCAGCAGAATGCGAACACATTCAGTAAATAACTTTATTACAGATACAGCCTCGTCACCTCTACCCCTCACACAGCCCCCACCTCTACCCCTCACACAGCCCCCACCTCTACCCCTAACCCAGCCCCCACCTCTACCCCTAACCCAGCCCCCACCTCTACCCCTCACACAGCCCCCACCTCTACCCCTCACACAGCCCCCACCTCTACCCCTAACCCAGCCCCCACCTCTACCCCTCACACAGCCCCCACCTCTACTCCTCACACAGCCCCCACCTCTACCCCTGACCCAGCCCCCACCTCTACCCCTAACACAGCCCCCACCTCTAACCCAGCCCCCACCTCCACCCCTAACACAGCCCCCACCTCTACCCCTAACACAGCCCCCACCTCTAACCCAGCCCCCACCTCCACCCCTAACACAGCCCCCACCTCTACCCCTAACACAGCCCCCACCTCTAACCCTCACACAGCCCCCACCCCTAACACAGCCCCCACCTCTACCCCTCACACAGCCCCCACCTCTAACCCAGCCCCCACCTCCACCCCTAACACAGCCCCCACCTCTACCCCTAACACAGCCCCCACCTCTAACCCTCACACAGCCCCCACCCCTAACACAGCCCCCACCTCTACCCCTCACACAGCCCCCACCTCTAACCCAGCCACCACTTCTACTCCTGACCCAGCCACCACCTCTACCCCTCACACAGCCCCCACCTCTACCCCTCACACAGCCCCCACCTCTAACCCAGCCCCCACCTCCACCCCTAACACAGCCCCCACCTCTACCCCTGACACAGCCCCCACCTCTAACCCTCACACAGCCCCCACCCCTAACACAGCCCCCACCTCTACCCCTCACACAGCCCCCACCTCTAACCCAGCCACCACCTCTACTCCTGACCCAGCCACCACCTCTACCCCTCACACAGCCCCCACCCCTAACCCAGCCCCCACCTCTACCCCTCACACAGCCCCCACCTCTAACCCAGCCACCACCTCTACTCCTGACCCAGCCCCCACCTCTACCTCTAACCTCTTCTTCCCCTCCCTTCTCTCCTTCCAGTGCTCTCTCACTCCATGGCAATGTGTCCGGGGGGAGGGGGCGGCATGGGGGGTCCTGGGGGGGCAGCCCCCCCCCGAATGGGGGGGCCCTACCCTGTGTACAGCTCGGTGCCCACGAGGGAAGGGAGCCTCCCCAGCCCTCCGCTGCCGTCCCTGCCCCCCATGCTCCCCCCGCCCCCTGTGGGGTCTGGCGGAGTGGGTGGAGGAGGAGGTGGAGGAGCAGCAACGGGAGGAGGTGGAGGGAGGATGGCGAGCCTGCCCAGATATCAGCCGGCAGGTGAGATGATAACTTCAACATCATCAACATCGTCAGCAGTATCATCATCATCCTCATCAGCAGCAGTATCATCATCATCCGCAGCAGTAACAGCAGACAGGCTCACCATTATCATGAACAGCTGGAGCAACAGCAGCAGTATCATCATTGGCAGCTGTAGCAGTAACAACAATATAATCGTTAGCGGCTGTATTCGTATTCACAGCAGCAGCTGTAGCAGCAATAACATCAATAGCTGCTGTAGCAGCAGCACCATCCCTAGCATAGGCGTCGCCATCATCATCTTCATAATTTTCCTCATCACATCATCATCATCTATGTTTGCATATGTGGCCCACTCCCCTCCTCTTGTTTGGCCCCACGTCTGCATGTTTACTGGGGGTATGGGGGGGTACATTTCCTCCTCGACAAAATGCCAGTGCCACAGCGTCCCTTGAGGCTGTATCCTCTGTCTGCTCTCATAATTACCTACTTCCGTCAAAAGTGGTCCTTTGGATGGACTCACCCCCTCCATATGAATGTGGAACGTCCACCACCATCTGTGCTGCATCAATGCTCACTCACTTGAGCAGGAAATGATTTTACTTAGACCCTGAAGACGACTGCTTGTGTTGCGATTGAAACGTCGTAGTTTTTTGTTATATTTTGGTTATTTTATTTGAACCTATCTACGTGACTTTACCGAAAGACCCAAGAATATGAATTCCTGCAGTCACGAAAGCTTTAAGTCAAGATTTCGAAATGTAATTTTTATAACATTAGCCATCAATGATATGTCGATGATACCGTACTGTGAGATGCCGTTGGCTCTGATGATTTTAATTCGCTATTATTTCCTAAACCCTGTCTAAACCTGGATTTGTTAAACATTTCTCCGACTTATTTTCTTCTTTAAAACCAACGTCTTTATTGGAAATAAATTATGGAAATACACCTACGACAAATATAAGTAACCTTGGCACTATCTTTGATGTTGGCCAAGTCAATACAAATCTTAACACACCCGTCAACAACTCTGCCCCGAAAGGAATATAAATACACAATAGGTGACGTTTAGGGTCATAACCCTTCTTCATAGCACATACAATGATCAAATTAAATTATTTGTTTTTTGTGATCTAGAACTTTTTCATACGTCTCTCAACTTTGTAGGATGTCTTTATTTCATCTGTTCCATATCCCTTGTATCCATGATTCTCCTACCCCTTCTGCTGAAATCCTAATTTATGCATTTGAATATTTGTGTATGGACTGCTAGCGTCGACAATTATCTAAACTGGTCCTCCCCTAGGTTAGCTGAGCCTCAAAGAGTAGCTGGTACGATGGGTAAACATCGCCACTGGGGAGACAAAGGCGGCCGGGCGTGATGCTGGCCACCCAGCCCCTTGTGAACCGTGCCGGCCTTCATAGGTGACCGCTAACAGGACTTGCCCCAACAGTTTTCTAAAGGCTATACGGGGGATCTTTGTCTTTGTTGTGTGTGTGTGTAGCAATGTACGCAGCCAATGATCAGGCCTCCTACGAGTCCGGCTACGCTTCCAGACAAGATCCCAGCAGCACAGTTTGATCCCCCCCGCATACACACACAATACATATACCTACATACCTACACACACACACACACATATATTTGGGCAGTGGCATGGCCTAATGGTAAAGTGTTTGCTGCTTGTTGCAGAGGTTTACGGTTCGATGCGGCAGGCTGCCGTGGTTATTACTGCGGGTGTATTTACCAAAACAAATAGCGCAGTCGATGATAAATATCCCCTGATGTTATTAAAAATGAGTAGGCCATTGTGTGCCGGTGTCAACGTCGAAGTATGCCAAAATTCTAAGAAAAAAAACTTGCCAATTACTCAATTAGGATTACACATAGCAACATCGCCCCTCAGTGGGAACCTACTGCAAGATATATCTGTAAAACATAGCACCTTTGTGATAGCCGTGCACTGAAGTAATGGCACAAATATTATACTTACATAGATACACGTACAGATATACATGCAATACACATACCTGTACACATATACCTACATACATATAGATAGATATACGTACATATACAGAATATGTATGCTTGTATACTCGGGACGGGTTCCCGAGTTTTGGATGTGTTAAATCAAGCGTAGATTTGAAATTTCTGAAGATCCAATAAAAAGGTTTGTTTATGTTTGACCGGATGAACCGGAAGTGACATATCTAATTTGAAATCACTGAATGGTGTCACAAGGCATTGAGTTGACACCACTGTTGTTAGCATGCAGACAGATATATATATAACGTCATGTAAATGGTCCAAAAATATGAACAATGATTTAAAATACAATACAAAATGTTTTCATCTGATAATTATCATAAATATATATCTATCACACGCACACGAGGGCTTAATTTATCAATGAATATTTTCCAGGTCGCTGGTAGACTGGAGCATGCACCTGGCTAGTAGCCACAGCTGTAGTGAGAGCTCTATTGGATTTGGTGTGCTGGGTGCAGACATAATATCTGGGTAGCTAAACCTGGGCAGAGACCCTGGTGAGATTAAGTCCTTCATATTCACACACTTACACGCAAACTACTCCACATTTACCGTACGCTTAGACATATACAGTCATATACATACACATATAATAACTATTGTTCTTGATATACATCTGCTCAGTGTTCTGTCCCGCAACTATCAACGGTTGTTACTTAAATCATTTACGAACCCAAACACCACACGGCTCTTTACTCGTAGCTACGTACCTCGGCTGTGTGACACGGACTGTCCCTCGTGGGTCCGAAGATTCGTTAGTGACCCACGTGGGACATTAATGGCATCACTAAAGTGTCTGTCCTGGTTTTAATTTGGCGATATAAACAAACTGTTTACAACATTTCAACCTTATTGTCACCGTTTCAAGAAGCACAATAACGCTGCCGGGTGAAAAAAATAAACCTTAGAAAGATATTCTGGGATCGCTAAGCAGCTCTGACAGCTCTCCGATGTGTTTTCAGGGTGCACCGCGTGTTGTTTGGTGTGATGTCGACGTTTCTTTGCACGTGCTGAAGAAGCTGAACTGAAGAAGCTGCCAGAACGTCGGTTTTGTGATGCCAAACAACGCACGGTTCAGCACGAAAACGCAATACATGCGCGGAAACCTACGCAGTCGTAAATCGTTGTAATATTATAGTATATATATTATTGATAACATTGTATTCAACCCGCTAAACATATTGTTATCGTTGACTTAAAGGTCATATGCGTTGTCCATAAAAGTCATGTTGAAGATTATAATAATGACATTTTTTTGATACGGTACTTCTCAAGTGTCAACAAATATGTCATGAAATGTTTAAAAAAAAACTCGACAAATTCGTGAACAACACTATGTGAGACCTTAAAATATTTTTTTCATATATAATAGGCCATATTTCTAGGCAATTGCTCTTCTTCATAACACTTAAATATGCATTTTAATTTGGGGACAAAAATCAGTCAATGCAGGATGCATTTTCGTTCAGTACAGATGCATTTTGCTATTTTGCTAAAAAAAAAACTGTGGAAACTCATAAATATGAACGAATGGGGACTGTGAGCAATATGGAATCTTAATCAGTATGGGTACACTACCACTCGTGATTATCGTGGCTCTGCTGACAGCTCTTTGGAAGGTGCTTATAGAGTGGATTTACAAATGTTCTGGATTACCAGCGTTCAGATTTTTGACGCTCCACTGCACAAACGTACGTTCACAGATTCGCACTAGCCACGGCCCTTGCAAGCTTAACCACTTTGCGGAGCGATTGGCAAGTTCCTAAATTATGACTCCCAGTCTAATTGGCAACGTTTTATCATTTGATCACTATTATCCCTTTCTAGGGCAGGAACAAAACTTGCATTGGATTAACGGTCTTAAGGAAGGTACAGAATAGCGAGTGATTACTACTTTTCTTTTTACGGTGTGGCTTTTAGAGTAAACTTTAAAAAATGAAAATAATTATTTTGTGATGCTGCTACTGCAGCATTGGCAGTGGTGCACAAGCACAAAAAATGAAAACCCAACACATTGTCAACATTACTGTGGCGTTAAAATAAAACGTACAATCGGCGACGTTTGAGGCAATGGCCCTTCTTCATAGCACATACACCGCTTAAGACAGTGTTGTTGATGAGTGTGTTGAAAATTCAAACCCAACTGTCACTGGGACTGGATTGCCATGTCGCGACTCCAAAACTTGGACCAAATGTATTTTACAAAGCATTTAAAATTACCGTTGACATATTTGTGGGTAGTTTTTATTCTGAGGACATCCCGTAACCATGACTGCATTTGTCGCTTATCAGCTTTTTTGAATGAAGGGTAATAGAAATAAACTGAAAGATGGTCTACAGAGTTAATAGATAATGTATGATTGAACTTGCTATGATAATGAGTGATGACATCAGCTCGATGCTAGATGGATTACGTTGTAACATCACAGGATTGTGAGAGCTGGTGGTGGCGACTTGGGGAGGCCTTCATCCAGCAGCTAATTGACCTTGACTGATGATCAATTAAGCTCAGAACTCCTGTGTGCCTGGGACACACAGCCGAGGTGTGTGGCTATAAGAGAAGAGCTGTTTCTTGGGTATATCTTCGTTTAAATGACGTGTGTATATGTGGTACTTTATATACAGCAAATGTAGACTGTTACACTATTTGTGAATTAATATGGACAGAGCAGTATTTAACGCTAAATGGCACTAGCGTCACTCAATATGGGACATGTGACATGTTAGTATTATAAACATGGGAGAATGAGTTCAAGCCCTGGGTCTGCGTGTCCATCTCATGAAGGAGGTTCATGATGGCTGTGTCAGGAACACCGAGCCAAGCATCACTGAGGACCTGGGTTTAAGCCCTGGGTCTGGGTATCCATCTCATAAAGGAGGTCCGTAATGGCTGTGTCAGTGACACTGAGCTGGGACTGTTGGAAATCCTGAGTTCAAGCCCTGCATAGGGGACTGGGTGTCTCGTCCTTCCCACAGTGCGTTCACAAGGGCCAAGTCATAATGATCATGATGAAGAATGAGACACCATGTTTTCTCCAGCCACATGATAACATTGTTGTGCCTATAGAAGGTAGTACAGCAAGTAGGCTACTTGGCTGGGAGACACCAGGGTTTTAAGATGTAAGCATACACGTTAAGTGTTCCTTTATGAAGCTATAAGGGGGGTGGGAACCGTTATTTAGCTCAATATCTCTGTGTGTGCGTACACATGTATCATAATAGTTGTGGCTTGTGAGTAAGGTTTTGTAAATGAGTTGGATATTTTGTGATTAATGTATTACTTCTGCTGCTAATATGTGAGATTGTCAAATTTTACACAAAATAAATAATTGGTTGTCGGAACAAAGTTCGTGTCAAAACATGTTTTTTTATTTTCTTTGTGTCGATATAAAAAAAATGTGGTTACAACAATTTTAGTCAAAATTTGTGTTTTTTGTAGTATGGAGAGACTGGGCCCCACCATGTCAACGTGGAATTTCCACCGCTGACTCGGGGCTGTCATTGGAGATCAGCAAGGAGCCATAGCTGATGTAAACATTACTTTAAAATACTGAAGTACCATTAATATAACTAAAAAAATTGAAGTAAAATCATTTTAAATATAATTTGATACTAACATTAGTAAATGTAGTGAAGTGACTACATTACCTAATGATGATTATACCAAGTCTACGCTAAATTTAAATAATATAACAATTATTTATTCAATTGGTTTCCAATTGTAAAAATCAACACCTTATCTGCACATTGCCCATTTAAAGTTCATAGTATTTGCCTACTTGGTGATGCTGCTGTTGCGTTGGCTGTAGTGCAAAAGCACAAATAACAACAAAACCTACTCAACACAATCGTCAATAAAGCTATGGCCTAAAAATGAAAAAAATATATAAAATAGGCGACGTTTCGGGCAATGGCCCTTTTCACAATAAAGTATATATTGCGTCATTCCTTACACTGAACCCCTTTATGACGTTATTCTGCCAAGACGCCGACGTCACAATTCGGGACCTGAATCGCACGCGCCTCTTGTCAGCCAACACGACGTCACGCCGACAGCGCCGCTAGTGTGCCTGTGACGTCATCCTACCAGTGAGGTGACGTAGCCGCAAGGCTGCCAAGTGACGTCGTTTCGGGGTATCCGCAGCAACCGCGAGGGGACGCCGAGGTGGTGACGTCATCGCGAAACTGTACAAACACGCGTGGCGCTCAGCGTCACCAGGCGAGTTTCACTCCGTCGTGATTGACGTCCTTCGTTTAACCAGGTGAGGAGCCCATTAAGATGACATCGTGATTGACGTCCTTCGTTTAACCAGGTGAGGAGCCCATTAAGATGACATCGTGATTGACGTCCTTCGTTTAACCAGGTGAGGAGCCCATTAAGATGACATCGTGATTGACGTCCTTCGTTTAACCAGGTGAGGAGACCATTAAGATGACATCGTGATTGACGTCCTTCGTTTAACCAGGTGAGGAGCCCATTGAGATGACATCGTGATTGCCGTCCTTTATTTAACCAGGTGAGGAGACCATTAAGATGACATCGTGATTGACGTCCTTCGTTTAACCAGGTGAGGAGCCCATTGAGATGACATCGTGATTGACGTCCTTTATTTAACCAGGTGAGGAGACCATTAAGATGACATCGTGATTGACGTCCTTCGTTTAACCAGGTGAGGAGCCCATTGAGATGACATCGTGATTGACGTCCTTTATTTAACCAGGTGAGGAGCCCATTAAGATGACATCGTGATTGACGTCCTTTATTCAACCAGGTGAGGAGCCCATTAAGATGACATCGTGATTGACGTCCTTTATTTAACCAGGTGAGGAGCCCATTAAGATGACATCGTGATTGACGTCCTTTATTCAACCAGGTGAGGAGCCCATTAAGATGATCTCGTGATTGGCGTCCTTTATTTAACCAGGTGAGGAGCCCATTAAGATGATCTCGTGATTGACGTCCTTTATTCAACCAGAAGGGCTCATTGAGGTTGTCTCTCATGGTTGATGTCCTTTATTTAACCATGTGTGAGAGAGAGCCCATTGAGATTGAGTGTGTCTCGTGATTGACATCCTTTATTTAACCAGGTGTGAGGAGCCCATTGAGATTGAGTGTTTTTCGTGATTGACATCCTTTATTTAACCAGGTGAGAATACATTAGAGGACAATTAACCTCTTGTAAACGACTCCCCTTATTTCACCTCTTCGTTGTGACTAACTGTATCATGTTTTTTAAACACAGTGACTGCATTACAATCACGGAAGCACTGAAGAAAGTTACTTCAAAGTTTGTTTTTTACTCGTGAACGAAGCCTCGGTGTGTAGCTCCTGGAGAAGGTGACGATGCCGGGCCTCGTTAAGAGGTGACAATTATTGATGGAGTGTTGCGTTGATTGCCCTCAGGGAACGGTGCGGAGATATTGATCGGGGATGAACGTGAATGGAGCCACGCGTCAAGGGTGACATCAAGCAAAGAGTGGACACGGTTGTGAAGAACAGCTGCTCGAGGTATCATCGTCATTGACATCAGCAGCATAATCATGAACAGCAACATCATCAGCACCCTTATCAGCAACAGAATTATCATCAACAACAGCGTCAGCGGCTTCATTGTCATCAATATCAGAAGCAACATCAGTCACAGCAGTGGCAGGATCAAAATTAGGATCAACCATATATTGTCATCAGCAGCAGCAGTATTATCATTATCAGTGTTATTACCATCATCAACAGCAGCACCAGTATGATAACCGCAATGTATCTTTATAAATATACATAATGGACATGTGTCTTTGTTTAAGGCGGTTGAGCATGCAGATGGCCATTCGCCACCACGCGTGCCGTGCTAGCTTTCGTAGGTGCTCGCAAACATCACTGGCCCCAAGTCGGTTAAGGCTATAAGAGAGATATTTATATTTGTGTCTGTGGTGCAGTGGTTCACACACTGCAGTATGAACCTGAACCCATCCTGGTCCTCCCCTAAGTCGACTCAGCTTCAAACGAGTACCGTACAATAAGTGAGGAAATCAGCAACCGAGCTTGGTTCTGGCCATACCACCCCCTCGTATATTGACTATTAAGACAGTGGGCTTGGGCAGGACATGTCCCCAGAAGGCATGATGACGGGTCGTCGGGACTAATGTGGAGTGGCAGCCAAATGAGAGCATCTCCCAGACAATCAGCTGCTGGGCAGGTGCTAGAAGGGTTGGCGGTGGCTTTCTGAGGCCTTCAAACAGCCGTGGATTGATCGTGGCTGTTGATGATGAACAACATCATTTGCCCCAATAGGTGACATGTTGATCTTTGGGTATAGTGAAACAGTGTGTATATTTGTGTGTGTGTTTTTAGGGTTAAAGTTATTCCCTTCAGCGATTATCTCAGCCACTGGTCCCAAACCGCCACCACTCAAAACCCCGGTGAGTCTTACCAGTCAGGATAGCAAGTAGGTTGTCATTGACTTACGGTATATTTATAGCTGATGTGTTTTAAAGCTGTATCCCATCAATAAAGAATTTGCCAATCATATGCAACGACTCTCCTAAAAATATTTTAAAGACTGGATGAGGCTCTCCAGAATGATATATAAAGGTAATAAGTATTTACAATTTAAGGACAAATGTGTTTTGTATAAAGTGTATAAAGTGTGACTGAATCCCAGTGGACCTCGCCTGGTTAAAGGATGGTCATCACTCAAATAATACTTCTCAATCGACCCTCATTTTCATAAAGGATGTCACTGGCATTAGGTAATTAATTTCTGTAGTTCTCTACTGGTCAATAAAGGACATCAATCGCAAGGGATAATGGTCTTGAAGAGCCTTTATAAATAAAAGGCCACATTCACAATAGATAATTAATCTCAACGGGCTCTCACCTGGTTAAAGAACGTTAGACTCAAGGGATAATAGCTCCGTAGCCTTGCACCAGTTTAAAGGACATAGTATTTAATGACAAAAATAATTAATCTGAGTAAGCTGTCACCAGTTAAAAGGACAATTATTTTAATTATTATTCGTTTTAATTCTTGTTTTTTCTGTGCGTCTTTTTTCTACCCAAACGATGATTCAGGCACCCAAGCTTCCACCTCTACCCAGGACCAGAGCCCTAGGCTGGTAGGGGTGACTAGGCAAGCCCCAAGGGTTCGGCCTACGCCACGGCCTCAGATCGAACCTGACCATGTGAACTGGGAGGCAGAAGCGGATGAACTCGTGGAATGGACTCGAGCATTGAGTCCCAGACTCCTGGAATAATTATGCTTTTTACTTCTCCCATTCAAATAATGTAGAAGGGAAATAATAAAATAATATAAATATTATTTTATTATTCCCCTTCTACGTGACTTTACCGAAAGAACCAAGAATATGAATCCCTGCAGTCATGAAAGCTTTAAATAATTATTACTTTGTCAATTTCCAACTTGCCTCCTATTGCTCTGTGTAGGTTGAGTAAATGACGAATGGCATTCTGGTATCTGACTGGACCTCCTATTGCCCATTCTTCTGTCTCTGCACCACCTACGCTTCACAACCTGCAGCCTGTCAACCTAAACAGCATGAATACAATAATCTCGAACCTAAAAACGTCTTCCATCCTCTGCCCTCGAAACGTGCTACTGCCTATCCACGCTGTCCATATTACCAGCATCATTAATGCCTCCAATACTGCTGCTCTTACTACAATCATGAATTAACCCACAATGAACCGCAACATGCCTGCGAAGTTATATCCCGTCTCAAACTTCCCATGTAAAATTCCGATAAAGGGTTATCTTTTCCCAAGTCTGCAAATTCCTGTCTCTCCATGGTTTCCATGGGCCAGTCAAATCTGGTTTCCACCAAGGTTATTCTACTGACACTTATCTCCTGTATGTCCGACATAAACATCTCTTCAGAGCATGAATCTCTTTTATCTCCATCCTTCCAGAGTGCCTCCATTACTATATAGACCAGCGGTTCCAAATCTGTGTTCCGCGGATCCCTGGTGGTCCACGAGGCTACTACAGGGGGTCCTTGGAAAATACAAATAATATAATCACATCCTCACCAAGGCAATGCACAATTTCAAATAACTACTGCAGTAGCATGTGGTGGCCTGCGAAATGTTTGGAGGTTGAAAAAGGGGTCCTCACACTTGAAAGGGTTGAGAACCGCTGATATAGACAAAATCAGTTTTGAATGTGTTGGAAAGTTAAATCAATTGTAATACGTGTTGTGAATAGACATAATGAATATAAATATCCAAGATAAGTTCGGGCACATCAACTTTTAGTTTGACAAGTCATATGCTTCAACTACAGCAAGCAGTCTATAGGCATCATCAGGATGAAAATGTTCCACCATCGCAATAGGCTTAAATAGACACAGCACCCATTGTGGGGATGGGAGAGAGGAATCAGGGCAGACAGTTATGAACAGAGAAGTCTAAATAATCATGAGCGTTATTGCGTTGAAAATAAATAAGGAGTCTGTCTCCTTCACATATCCGTCTCCAGTCTTATATATAAAAGTATTTGTTACAGAACCCATTAGCTGCAGAAGGCCGCGCGGCTGATGGGTTGTATAAAAAGTACTTTGATGTGGAGATACAGATATGTGATGGAGACATTGCTTATTTAATTAGTTGTGCACGCAGCTCGGTCTACAATCTGACCCAAGAACGTGCACATTTCAATTGCTAGCCTGCAGGTTCACACACTTTATACGGGGAAATGATGGTACTGATGCTCTGACTTGTATGGCCCAATCAAAACCTGCTGTGCTTCTTTAAGCCCATTAAAGACGATGGGGAACTGTATGCGCATCACTGCTGCGCATGCAATGATTCACTCCTCCCCAGCGATGCTCTTGTCATAATTTGCGGTCGTGATTCCATTTCATTCAAGAATAATTTGTTACCGTATGAGCACATCCATGTTTTAATTTTTTTCTGTGCCATTTGTAGAGTTTTGTGGCCCCATTAACCTAAAAGTAAAATTAACATTTACCACGTAATGTGCTTACATTTAAATAAATTATCACCCTCTCACTGGTGTACCTTGTGTGTCATAGATTTTTTTGTGACGAATCCACGCATCGTTTCATACCTAATTTCCATCCATGTTTTTATTTTTTTCTGTGCCATTTGTAGAGTTTTGTGGCCCCATTAACCTAAAAGTAAAATTAACATTTACCACGTAATGTGCTTACATTTAAATAAATTATCACCCTCTCATTCGTGTACCTTGTGTGTCATATATTTTTTTCGTGACGAATCCACGCATCGTTTCATACCTAATTTCCATCGCACCTCCTGGATTTGACATTCCTTGAAGACACCGGTGGAACCATCAAGCGCATCAGAACACTAACAGGCCGTTGTAAAAATATCCTTCATAAGTGGAAAAATAAAGACAAGCCACAGTAGTGTGGTCATGCAACCCAAACTACGGATATAAACGGCAGTTAACCACTGAAGTATGTGCTCCTTCAGAGAAGGAATATCAAAACTATGTTAACTTGTGCCTGAAGCCCTCTCGTCGTGGCTAGCAGACCTCGACATTGGAAAATTCAGCTGCTGATCACATTGCTGTCATATGTAATAATAGAATAGTGAAACATATATTGTCAATTTTCAAGTCTTTCAAAATAAGGGCGTTGCTGCCATAATTGCCTATTTTGCACAAGAAACTGCAGTTAGTTTAACACGTAGGCTTTCGCGACCAATATCCATAAAACAAATTTTGGTTAGATCGCCTAAATATAAACGTGTCTTTAACCCCGCCACCATCGACACAGTCAATCGGTAAGGTTTGTCGCGTGAACAGAACATGCCAATTTATCACTAGTACAGCACACCGGTGTGTTGGAGAGCCAAGCCACAACGGCTAGTTGTAATTACAGGTGAAACATCATACTCAGATTATAAATATTGTGGCTTGCTTGGCTCTCCAACACACCGGTGTGCTGTACTAGTGATGAGTTGGCATGTTCTGTTTACGCGACAACCCTCACTAATTGGCTGTGTCGGGTCGTGGCGGGTTTAACCACATTGATATATTTACACGATCTAACCCAAAAACACCTGTATTATGAAAGGCGGTGGTGATGGCTAATATATTCTAGATTTGAAGCTTTCGTGACTGCAATGATTCATATTCTTAGGTATTTTCGGTAAAGTCACGTAGGTAAAACATTAAAATTAATAAAAGTAAAATAAAATAAAAATCACGACGTTTCGGTGGCAACACACAGACGGACGCTTGTGTTGCCTCCGAAACGTGATTTTTATTTTATTTTTATTAATTTTAATGTTTTACCTACGTGACTTTACCAAAAAAACCTAAGAATATGGCTAATATAATTAACACAAACGGTGGATTGGAGAGTTAACCCCACCCACATTTACAATTCGAGTACGACGTTTCGCGTGCGATCGCAAACCAGCTTCGTCAGGCGATATTCAATCGGAGTTCAGCTGCACCGCGCTGCTGCTGCCGCTGGGGGCGCCCCTCGAGAGGAGCTCCCCACCCCCCGTCCACCTCAGAGCGGCCCGCCTGTGATGCCGAGTAACAACATCGATCAAGGTGAGGGCGGGGATATTGTACATTGGCGATTACACATTTTTTTTGCATAGCCACCTCTTAAGTTCTGATAACGATGGGAAAGTATTGAAAAAAAACTTTAATTGCACTGCAAGTGAAGTTACTTACAAACAGCGATTATTTTACAGCGAGTCGGGCATTGAGTAGGCCTTGACGAAGCCTCCACGCTTGCATTAATCTCCCTGCGGGAAAAATGGTGACAGGTTCCCCTCATTCCACAACCGCCGCTTGGGGCCGAGCCGGCGTATGACGTTGCCATTGCTTTCAACGTAACAACAAACAAAACCCCCACACTTTATTGCGGTGCTTGTTACACGGCGGTCAACTACTTCCAGCCTGGCTGTTTAATCCTGCGGACGGGGCGGCGACCGCTGGCGAGGTCCGGGTTGGGTCCCCAGCGCGGGCCCGTGCACTCCCTCCACTCCCTCGGCCTGCTTGTTGGTTGTCTCTGCAACACTCTGTCACGGCAACTTCTCAACGCGCTGAGCTCAGTGTGTTCGGATGGGTGGGTGGGGGATCGTCTCCGTGTACATGAAGGGACGTGCTGGTTAACTGCGCTGTGACGGTCTTGACGGCGTTAAGACAAAGATCTCCCCCCCCCCCCACGGGCCCCCCACCCCCCCCCACGGGGCCCCCACCAGCCCCTCACCGGCTCCCCACCGACCCCCCCCCCCCACCGGCTCCCCACCGGCTCCCCACCAGCCCCCACCAGCCCCCACCACCCCCCACCACCCCCCACCACCCCCACCAGCCCCCCACCCCCCCCCCCCACCAGCCCCCCACCCCCCCCCCACCAGCCCCCCACCCCCCCCCACCAGCCCCCCACCACCCCCACCAGCCCCCCACCACCCCAAATCCCCACCGCCCACCCCCAGAGGTTGCTGGCTCATTGTGATTGTAATGCTTACATGGCCATTCTCAACGCATTGAGAAATACACCTAGTTCCAGGGCTTAAACCCAGGACATCAGTGATTGCTGGCGCAAGGCCATCCAACCATCGTGAGACAGAGACACAAACCCCGGTGGCTTTAATCCACAACCTTCTGCGACTGTTGGCTTGTACTGCACCTCTTTTTCCCACTGCACAATCGAGCCGCGCTGGGGCCACGCCGAGCCAGCCCGGGGCGGCGCCGCCAGGTTGTTTTCCATTGCAGAAGCTGAGCCCTGCTGGTGGCGCCATCACATGCAACGAAGGAGTCGAAGGGGCGCGTGTTGATGGCTACATTATACACAATGCATTGGCTCCACCCGCTCTGTTGCCCTGGGCCAGGTTCAGATGCCTCGTGAGGCCATTGTATCACGTTTTGGTTCCAGCTCGGCACACCAAATAGCCAGTGGAAACCCACCCATACTGTGAGGGTTTTGTGCTGATTTGGCCCGAATGTGCCATTCGACAAGGGGTAATTGTGTCCCCAAATTGGCCATTATAAATCTTTGAGACACCCAGACCCATGGATTTTACGCAGGCTCTCAGATGTTTGCTGATAGTGTACCATTCTTAAACCTGACATGGCCATTATGGACCTAACGGCCATTGTAATACATTGAGACAGACACCCAACTCCAGAACCTAAACTTAGGGTCTAAGAGATTGCAGGGTCAATGTTTGACATAACTTATCTATTCCTCGAGAGAAACAAATTCATATTCTTGGGTCTTTCGGTAAAGTCACGTCTTTGAACCTATCTACGTGACTTTACCGAAAGAGCCAAGAATATACATTCCTGCAGTCGCGAAAGCTTTAAGTCAAGAAACAAATTCATGAAGTATAAACTGTTAAACAAGTGTTTTTGTGTTTGTATTTCAGGTTTCTCGGAAGTAATAACATCATATTTTAATATGATCAAAGTACTGAAGAGCATTTTATGAAAAAAGTCAAGTTGAAAAACCTGATTAAATTAATTTTATTGTATTAAAAATGCTATTATGAGAATACATGCAACAAATTTACTTCAAAACTAAAATTAAATCGACAAAAAACCCAACAAAACCGCCACCCAAAAAATGGCCACTCCCAACTATTCGCGCTCGACCTTCGACCCGGACGTCGTCCCTGGTTCCACGCCGGATTCTACTCCCGACTCGGAAGCGACTCCTTCCTCAACCCTTCACCCAGGAGGGGCCACCACCGATCAGCGCTGCTATCAGGACGAGACGCACGCGGTGCGCCTGCTGCGGTCACTCAACGCCCTCCGCAAGGACGCCACGCTGTGCGACGCCCGCCTTTCTGTGGGCGGAGCGCAGTTTTGCGCCCATTCGGCTGTTTTGGCGGCGGCGAGCCCCTACTTTCAAGCTATGTTCGCCGGACCGTTGTCCGTTGCCACAGCAACTACTGGTGGGGTCCCCGCCGATGGCGCTGTCGACGGCGGTTGTGACGACGGTGGTGGTGACGACGGTGGTGGTGACGACGGTGGTGGTGACGACGGTGGTGGTGACGACGGTGGTGGTGTTGACAGTGGGAGTCACACGAAAGTAGATGGTGACTCCGACAAGGCAAGCAAGGTGGTCGAGTCTGAGCCTTTGGTTCAAATAGGAGGCATTGATGCGGAGACCTTTGAGATTTTGCTGAACTACGTGTACACAGGTGAGTGGGTGATGATCACTAACAAGGGTGAAGCTTGAAATAACGTTATTGCCTTGTAAACTAAACAAATTATTTGATGATACAGTGTTTGCAGTGGTGCATAAGCACAATTTACAAAAACAATGAACACATTCGTTCATAAGAGTGTGACCTTGAAATAAAAAAAATATCTATACTGGGAGACATTTTGGGAAATGACCCTTTTTCATAGTCTTGTAACACTATCTTGTAACACCATCATCGTTCATGATCATCATCAAGGTGCCTTGAGATATTAGTGGAAGGCGCCTTACAAATACATGTAAATTTGTATTTTCCTTATCACCATTAGCTTCGTCATTAGTAGCAGCATCATCACGAGCACCATTATCATCCCTTCAAGGTTGATAAAATGAGTGGCAACAATTTGTGGGAAGTCATCTGTGGTTTTTCCATGGAAAAATTGTTCGCCGCCATGGGAGTATGCAATTTATATTGCCGATATGAGGCTGTCGATTGAGATGAGTGCGACCCCAGGGAGAGATGATTTGAATTCAAGCCTCGAGCTAGAGTTGGAATCCACATTACCGCAATGGAGGCAAATTTCGATGGAACAACCCCTATTGACTTCCCACATGTTTAGTGCTACTCATTTAGTCGGAGAGATGATAATCCTGATAGTGATGGGGTGAGTCATCTCGTGATTGTGATTTTAACTGGCAGCCGATCAGCCGTAGGCTAAATTATAATGGAAATGACAGCAGCTTTGCTGAAATTACAATTATACTGTGATTGCAATTCACGACGAATTCGTTATGAGTCATAGCAACACATACCCATGGATGTTTCCTTGTGTTTGGTTGTGTCTGTATACTTTTGTCTATTGTTTATATCTGTCTCGTTTTGTATATCAATGAATGTGTCTGTATTTCGTTCTGTCTCTCCATCTTTTTGAAACAACCTGTCTCTGTCCCTATCCATCCCCCAGGCTCTCTCAAGTTGTCCGAATCAAACGTCCAGGACGTCGCCATTGCTGCCGACATGCTTAGCTTGGCCGGCGTCGTTAGGATCTGCAGTGACTTCCTGCGGGAGCACATATCGGCTGAGAACTGCCTGGGGGTGATGATGTTCGCCACCGCCATCTCCTGTCCCGACCTGGAGGCCCATGCCTGCCAGTTCTTCTATGACAACTTCGTTCCCGTGTCTGAGGTCAGGTTCCTGGGCCTGCTGTCCGGTTTCTCACAAGGTTCATAATGGCCATGTAGCAATGAGTTGTTGTCGCCACTCAATCAGTCATTGTCACACCTCCAATTAGCACGGTTGGCTACGTATGGTGCGAAAAGAGTTCATACATACGTCAGGAGTAATGAGTGTCTCTGCTGCTGCCAGCAGGAGGTGGAGTTCTTGTCGCTCCCCCCAGCCCTGGTGCTGAATGCCCTGGGCAGCGAGGAGCTGCGCGTGGAGCGTGAGGAGCAGGTGCTGACAGCGGCGATGCGCTGGTTGCTGCACGCTCCGGCCTCGCGCCGCCTCCACCTCCTCCACATCATCAAAGCCGTGCGGCTCCCACTGATCCCGCCCACCACCGTCACCTCCACCATCGACGGTGAGGGGGTGGTGGTGGCAGCGATGGTGTTGGGAGGTGGACGTTAGTTGCGGCTGTGGTGTCATTAGACTTGCAATGCTTATTTTCTGACGAGCAGAAATTGAAAACGGCACGTAGCCTAGATACTCGATATGCAAGGATTAATCCACCCCATGGTAATTTCATGAACCCCCTTCCCCCAGCCATTGGTGCTGACAACCTCCTGTTCAAGTTCAAGCTCAAGACATTCCTGTTTTTCTTTGCCGATGACTGTTTCTCTTTATATGTAATACATATGGCCACTACTTCTTGGTTCTTTCGGTAAAGTCACGTAGAAGGGAAATAATAAAAATGTAACATATTTTATTATTTCCCTTCTACGTGACTTTACCGAAAGAACCAAGAAGATGAATCCCTGCAGTCACGAAAGCTTTCAATCCATATGGCCACTGTTTATGTGTGGCGAAATGAGATGTCACATTTATATTGTTTATAAAGAAAAATTGTATTCTCGAGTGTAACTGTTACAATTCTGGTCGTAGTTCGATTCAATATCTTATTGTATTTTTCTCATTCTGACCATCCCATTTCTATCATTCCTTAAAATAATGTTTTTGTACAGTTCTATTAGCTTAAATGTAAGTGTATAATTGGCATAAATGATAAATGTTATTTTCTCATGCCCATGATTAATTCATGTCTCATGAGTGAAATAATACGTGCATCCTACTAGGTACACATATACAAAATAAGATTTTAAAGTATGGACAAGGCTGATAATTGTTTTTTTACCCTTCTATCTGGCAACAAAACTGACACCTTTTTTTACAAGGAGTCATGTTTGCATAGACCACAATACCTGCAGCCATAATACAAACAAAAAACATAACTCTGATAATATATGCACTGTCCTTGAAGTTGATTGGTCCACACCCGAGACAGCTTTCCTTAGAGCCTAGTCTCATATGGGTTGGACCAGATGACGCCAAAAGGCGTCAGTTTTGTTGCCAGATAGAAGGGTAAAAAAACAATTATCATATTTTTTTTACTGGCAAATGAGGTTCCAATGGTATGGACAAGGCTGTATTTCACAATGTTAAAATATAATTATATTCAGGTCTATTAGCCTATGAGCTTGTGAAGCATGGTTCTCTAGCAGTATTAATTTAGCCAAGATTTCTGCACAAAATAATCATGGGTCCCATGCAGCCCAATTCAGAAAAACAAAACAACGCAAGATGAGAGCTGTGTTCCGTCGTCCCGCAAACAATCGGCACTTTCTCATGTGCTTGTGTCTCAGCCATTGAAGATCTCAGCGTTCGAGTGGCCCTGCAGGTTTTGCTGGATGAGTACCAGGTCCCTCGACTGAGCAAGTCCTCCCGACCAACCGCCGTCTCCACCTCTGACTTTTCTCGTCGAGCCAAGCCGCGGAGAAAAGCTCGCAAATACCTCTACGTCATCGGTGAGACTCGGGATTCGGGAGACCAGGATTCACGACTCGAGCTTTGATTGACATTGGGTTTCAGGATCAGAGTCTGTTGATTGAGACCCGGTTCCAGGAACCTGAGTTTCAGCATCAGAGTCTGAGACTCAGAGAGACTGGGTATGAGGATCAAAATCATTGATTTGACACCCAACTGGTTTCAGGTACAGAGTTTTTTTTTACATTGACCAGGTTTTATATTGAAACCTGGAAGCCACATTTGTAAGTCCTGTCTGGTTAACCTATGTCTATAATAATATATGAAATAAAAAGCATTAATGGGTACTGTACAACGGAGCTCATGGGGCATGGTCATAGCTCCTTATCCCCCTCTGTTCCCCACCTCCCCCTGCCGCCCCTAGGAGGATACACAAGGCAGCAGGGGGGTCGATGGGGAGACAGCCGCGCTCTGAGCTGTGTGGAGCGTATGGACACCATCTCACTCTACTGGACATTGGAACCATCTCTCCACCAGGCCCGGAGTGGTCACTGTGTGGTCACGCTCGATGGATTCATTTACGCGATTGGAGGTTAGTTTACAAAATCGGCTCCAGGGGACTGGGATTTAGGATCAGAATCTTGATTGAGATTCGATGCCATGATAAGAGTGTTGATTGAGACTGGGTTTCAGGATCAAAGTATTGATTGAGGATGGGTTTTAAGATTAGAGTCTTAATTGAGACTTTTTTTTGCATCAGAGTCTCTATGGGGACTGCATTCAAGATTCAGAGTCTTTATTAAATCTGGGTTTTAGGATCAGTGTATTTGACACCTGTTCTCAAAATCAGTGTCTTGGTTATTTGGGGATCGCATCAGTTTAGTCTTGTAATCTGATCCATGAGCCTGAATTTTGGGACTGGCAAGGGCACCTGAATTGTCTTGTGTGATGATCTTGTTTCAGGAGAGAGCGAATCAATGATCTTCGCATTTGTGGAGAGGTTCGACCCGGTGTGTCGGCAGTGGGCTCCCGTAGCATCCATGCTCTCCCCTCGATGCAGCTTTGGAGCCTGTGTCTGCAATGGAGCCATTTACGTCATGGGTAAGCACTTACTGTAGAGTTGCAACACTCTGGGTTTTGGCGGAACAGTTTTGATTGACACTGAGCTTCAGGATCAGAATCTTGATTGAGTGTTGTTGGCTCCAGGAAACATGGTATGCGGTTTTTGTCTTCATGGAGAGCCATCGAGAATGGGTTTCAGGATTTGAGTATTGATTGAGATTGGGATTCTGGGTCGGAGTCTTTGTAAGAGTCGCCACTTAACCCTTGCAACTTGCAGACGTCCCATTCCGAGACGACAGCAAGTTGCAGGGTGGGTTCTGGGTCCGCAAGCGGTTAGCATAAATTGTATTTAGAGGCATGACGCCGCTGTTTTTATAGACATTGTACTCGCCACAGAGAACTGTAGCGACACGACCCGCACCCTGTGATAGCTTGTGCCAATCTGTGCCACACGTTCTCCCGATATGGCCTTTTCTGTATGTGTACGTCATCGGAACTGATGATGTACATGTAATATCCGTGGATTTTTCGGTAAAGTCACGTAGAAGGGAAATATTAAAATAAATAAAACACTATTATTTCCCTTCTACGTGACTTTACCGAAAGAAACAAGAATATGAGTCCCTGCAGTCACGAAAGCTTTAAATCGAAAGATGTATGTGTAAGTTACCGGAATAGGAAAGGATGAATTTAGATCATGTTTGGAATAAAAGTCTCGATTGAGACTGGGTTTTATGATCGCAGTCTCTCTTAAGACAATCTATGGATCCGAGTCTTGATTGAGTCTCATTTTCTAGGAGGCTGGGTTCCCCAGTGGGTTTGACTGCCTGGCCTGTGCTGCTGCTGTAGGAGGCTGGGTGGGTGCCGACATAGGCTCATCGGTGGAGCGTTATGATGCGGCCGAGAATCGCTGGGTGGCTCTGGACAGCATGGAACCTCCTCGTCACAGCTTTGGCTGCTGCCACATGGACGGTTCGTTCCATTTTCTCTGCAGGCAGCACCACTGCCCCCCACCCCCCAGTCAATGCCTCTGTGTCCTGTATCTAATGCGCCTGTTACCCCAATACAATTTATTCTTTACGTTTTTCTGCTTAGCGGAGGAATACAATTTGCATTTGCTCATAAAATATACAACCAAGTCACTGTGTCTCCATGTCTCTGAATGTGTCGGTGTATCTGTATGCCTCCCAACTCCCTGTTTCTCATATCGCTTCAACATATGCTTCCCTTCCCTGTCTCCCTTCTCCCGATGTCTCCCTCCTGCCGATGTCTCCCTCGTCCCCATAACTCCTTTATCCTCTGTGTCTCCATCGTTTTCCCTGTGTCACCTTTAAAATATCTCCTTTTTTCTCCAATGTCTCCCTTCTTGTCTGGTTTCACATTGCGTCTCCCTTTTCACTGTTTCTCTTCTCCGCATGTATCCCTCCTTAATCCCCATATCTCCCTGCTTCCTATATCTCCCTTATCTCCTTGCCTCTCTTTATTCAACCCCATATCTCCCTTCTCTGCATGTCTGCCTTCTCCCTTTAACGTCTCCTTCTCTCCTCGTTGTATCCGCTTTCTTCTGCTTCTCTCTCCACTTCCGCTGCCGGCGCGCTTGCCAGGCCTGATCTACGTGGCGGGTGGGCTGGGCGTGGGCAGCTCGGAGCTCTCGTCAACGGCGTCGTTCGATCCGCGGAGGCAGCGCTGGACGTGGCTGCCTGCGCTGCAGCGCGCGCGCTCCCACGTGGCGCTGTGCGCACTGGGCGGTCGCATCTACGCGCTCGGAGGCTGGGACGACGCGCTGGGCGCCCTCGACTCCGTGGAGGTGTACTCGCCCGATGAGGCAAGTCTCCCCGTGGTCGCATGGATATTTCCCCGGGTCCTCCGGTTTTTCCCCTCCACATTTAGAAACATGCGTTTAGAGTATTTGACTGGTATACATTTTCACATGATAAGCCACTTCGTTGAGCTATCATCTGTGGCCGGTTTGCTTCTGAAAAGAGCGATATAACTCAGTGGGCCTTACGTGGTGAAATAATAAAATGTTTATAGTTTTCATAGTTGTAATGGCTGGCTCCATGGCTTAGTGTGAAAAACGATGAAGAGGTTCCTGAGTGACTGATAATTTGAATATTTGGTTCACAATTTTTTGTTGGTATATATATAAAAGAGAAGACAAACCAAGAGACACAGTGGCTCTTCTCTAGTAACTGCACACCTAGGCTGTGTGTCATGGGAATTCCCCTATAAGTTTAAAACCTTTCCCAAGAGAAACAATACTTCAATCTCAGTCTCAATCACAGCATTATAACAACTATTTATTGATGTCACTGCGATGTCTGTCCCATACAATGTCAATGCAGCAACGTCACTGAGGTGCAATAGAAAGTCGCAGAACATGACCCATTGGTAGCGGGATCTCCGCTTGTTGCAGAGGTTTATGGTTGGAATCTGGCAGGCCACCCTGGTTATTACTTTGGGCACTCTGGTTATTACTGTGGGTGTACTAACCATGAGATCCCCTGACGTAATTTGCAAGAGCAGTCCATTGTGTGTCAGCATAATAGTCAAAATTTGCCCACAAATTACTCTAAATAGATTACCCATAGCAGTCATCTCCCCCTACTTGCAGACTAATGCCCGCTCACAGGCTAGGCACTGAGTCACCTAGTGCTGCACAGGGGCAGCTGCCACTGGGGGTGCCCTTTCAAGTGTTTGAGATGAGAGGTTTTGTAAGTCGCTTTGGCGTGTAAAGCTTTCTGAGATGCCTCCGGCGCAAAGGTCGCTCTATCAAGAGTTCTTTATTATTAAGAGAAATCCTTGAAGGATGTGTTGACTGTAACAATGGAGAAAACCAGATGGTGATGAGATGAAAAGCAGAGCCCATGAACAATGAGCTGAATGCATTACAACAAGAGCTATAAGCCAGACCGTGATGAGTTCATTTCAGCAGTTAGCCTTGTTGGATCAACCAATAATCCGATTCCTCCTCTGCCTTCCCCTCTCTTCCCCTTCCTTGTTGCTGCCTCTCCCTCCTCCATGTGGCCACCAGGAATGTTGGCAGGAAGCCCCGCCCATGCCCTGCGCCCGTGCCGGTTGCGCCGCGGTGGCCGTCGGGGGCCGCCTGTACGTGACGGGGGGCCGCATAGCCCCCCCGGGGGGTGGGCTCTTCTCCTCCATGGCGTTGCCAGGCGCAGAGGGCTCCTTGTGGGGGACGGCGCCCCCCGTGACGCTCGACAGCACGGAGATGTTCGACCCGACCAGCGGCACGTGGCAGACGCTCGGAAGGCTCGTGACGAGCCGCACGGAGGCCGGCCTTGCCGCGATCTAAACTCGCGCAGGGGCCGAGCAGGCTTGAGGCAGACCTTAGCGGACCCAACTGGACCCTGACTGAGCCATATTAGACCTGGAGAGGCATCACCAGGAATTGCCTGGCATGATTAGGCCTGAACTGGTCCCACGATATCATGACCAAATACGGGCTAGATCTGAACTGGTTTGGCCAGATATTATTAGGCCTCTTTGGGAACAAGAAGTGCCTAACGAAACCCCTATCAGATCCGTTTAGGTCGAGGATCATGCAGGAAGGTGCCAGGCTTTATAAGGCCGAACTGGAGTTTAACGGGTCCAGCAAAATCCTGATCGGGCCCAGTTAGCAGAGGTGTGGACTCGAGTCATGTGACTTGGACTCGAGTCAGACTCGAGTCATGAATTTGATGACTTGCGACTCGACTTGGACTTGCATAACAATGACTTTGTCCCACCTCTGAGATGTGGACTCGAGTCATGTGACTTGGACTCGAGTCAGACTCGAGTCATGAATTTGATGACTTGCGACTCGACTTGGACTTGCATAACAATGACTTTGTCCCACCTCTGCCAGTTAGGCCTTAACAGGCAAGACCAGGTCTAAGTGGGCCTGAGAAAGATTCCTAATGAGACTGGAGGTTAAGATTGAGTGTTAGCGGAGGTCAGTGTGTTTGCTTACTCAATTGAACATGGAGTTGCACTCATCTCGGTTGACAATCACAAGCCGCCTGGGTTAGAAATGATATATTTCCATGACAGAGACAAGTATCACTGTAGGACAACCACGCTTGACTTCAAGGTAGGACCTGTTTAGTCCCAATTAGGCCTTGTAAGGCATGGCTCTGCACAGCCAGGCCAGTATTCATGTTATTTACCCGAGAGGGATGATCATGAGCCTCGTCAAACCCAGGCGAGACTTTGAATTTAAGACCTTTTGACCAGGCATCACACGCTGTGACCATTGAGTCACGCAGGCTGATAGGGTTAGAGTTGGATTGAAGGTCGTAGCTCTGCTATAGTGTTACCCATTTGGGTATATGGGAATGTGTGGATTTAGGCAGTTCTATGTCATTAGTTATGTAATATAAAGTATGTACATTTTGACTTAAAGCTTTCGTGACTGCAGGAATTCATATTCTTTGGGTATTTCGGTAAAGCCACGTAGATAGAAAAATTATAAATACAAAATCACGACGTTTCGATCGCAACACAAGTATTCTCTCAATTTCAATTTAAAGGGTTTTATTAATTTCTCAGCGCATACAAAGAGAACCCAAGAAAACACAAGAAACAGCACTCCATCCTGGGCACCACGACGGGCCCATTCCGATCTCTGTCACATCCGCGGGCACCCCCCCCCCCCCATATACAATGCAAAAACCCTGCCACCGCAACGCCCACCGCCCCGCACCCCCACAACCACCGTCCCCATCACCATTTCACCACATCGCCTTCCCTCGACCGAACACGGACATCCCTCGCCCGCACCACTCAGCAGGCCGGCAAGATCGCGCATGTCCCCCCCCCCCCGTCCCTTCCCCATACCCCCGACCCCTCCCTACCCCACCCCGGGTAGGGGCCACTTCCACTTCATACCCGCAGCCTTGTATCCCAGCGCAACCCGGTCCACTCCCATCACCCTGTCCAGCAGCCTCCTCGGCCAGTAACACCCCCCCAAAGGCGTCACAGGAGACCCATTCAGCTCCTTTCTTCGCGCCCCCCACAAGGCCGCCTTCGTCGCACCTATTATGGCCCACGCCCGATCTCTGTCGTCCCCCCCCCCATGCCCCTTAAGACCCTCCACATAATGTCCCGCATTGACACCTGCGCCGGGTAAAACCGGGACAACAGCGGACCGCTCCGTCTCCACACCTCCTGTGCGAAGGGCCACTTCACCATGACGTGCACCGCGACCTCATCTGTGCCGCAGCCCCTCGGGCATTTGGGGGAGCGTGCCAATTGGCGGGAAAACATGAAGCTCCTCGTCCCCAATCTATCCCGCACCGCCAACCAGGACAGGTCCCTCTGCTCCTTTGTGAGCCCAGTTGATGAAGTGTTCCTGCACACTTGTCGGTGCACAGCCCTCTTCGCTCCCACCACCCCCTTGCAGGCCTCCCCTTCGTCCATTTCGGCCGTCACCTTCATGGGGTTCCACGGTCCCCCTCTCTGGCTCAACCCATACTAGATTTGAAGCTTTCGTGACTGCAAGGATTCATATTCTTAGGTTTTTTCGGTAAAGTCACGTAGGTAAAAAATGATTAAAATTAATAAATATAAAATAAAAATCACTGATTTTTATTTTATTTTTATTTCACTGATTTTTATTTTTATTTTACTTTTAATTTTAATAATTTGTTACCTACGTGACTTTACCGAAAAAAACCTAAGAATATCAAACCATACTCATTTATGTCGTCCCCCACCACCGTGTTGAGTCAGCCCTGTGGCCAGGCCGAGGGTGTACCCCTCGGCAATTGGGTCATCCCAAGCCTCCTCGGGAGCCACTTCAGGCCATACCTCAAATAACAGGCGGCCTTCCCCCGGGGCCTTTCGGAACAAGTATTCTCTCACAATGCAATGGCCACCTCCACAGCTTCGTCGTCGTGGAGGTAGCCCAGCCAGAGGTCGCAAACGGGTTTTGATTCCTTACCCGTACCCGTACCCGGCCGCACCAGGGTCGCAAATGGCCGGGTACGGGTAGCCGGGTATGGGTAGGGTACGGGTATCGGGTACACGGTTGCGACCTCTGAGCCCAGCTCACCCATCTTACATTGACATGCAAATTTCATCTCAAGCCCCTCCCACTTCGCTTATGACCCTTGGGCTACACCCATCTCAAACCTTTATAACATCCTGCCTCAGCAGCTCTCCCGCTATATTTTTTCAGCTGATGACGATTGCTTGTGTTGCGATCGAAACGTCGTGATATTTTTATTTGTTATTATTCATTTTCTATCTAAGTGGCTTTACCGAAAGACCCAAAGAATATGTACATTTTGTACATTTCCAAAATATGATTTATTTATCACCTTTATTTAATCAGGTGATAACCCATTTATCATCATCTATTGTCATCTTTTTTTTATAAGTGTCGGGTCAGTTTTGTTTCACAAATACAAAGGAGGCCTCATCACAGCTAAACACTCCACTATTCCTGATGCAATTATCTGGCTCCACCACCTCAATGTAAAATTGTACTTGTGGCTCTACATGAACTTCAGCCATACGAGGAAGTATTTATTTTCACATTTTTATGATTTTTTTTACTAAAATGACACATTAAAGTGTCTCCTTACTGAAACAAGGATGGTGCTCATATCTGCTGATGACTCATAGCCAGCAGTGGAAACTCCACAACCATGAATGGGCCAATCTTTACAGGGAACTACCACAAGGTGTGTAATTGTCTTTTACACTCGCGATACATGCGTCGAATTGTGCGTACGAGAGAATATATTTACAATTTATGCAAATAATATGCAAGTGATGTGCTGTTACATTTAGGCTGAACACGAAATACGAAGCTGAAAAAATGAGAACACAAACGTGATTGAAAAATCGAGACAAAGTATTCCCGATTAATACGCCGTGGAGGGATGGGCTGAGCCTGTCCCCAAATGAGATATTAATTTATTTGCAAGATTCCAGTTGAAAGTCCTTACATTTACATTTTAATTTTTGATTTAAAGTCGCCTGGTTAAATAACCGATGTGGGTTGTTTTTTTGTGCATTAAAGTGGTGTGGCTTTTGTAAATACTGTTTTTCCATAAAAGTCCTTTAAATTGTGTTTAATCTTTCCTGCTCTAATTATGCTCTGCTTGTGCTGCTGCTTGTATTGTGTTGCCATAAGATGAAGCACTTGGCATTGGGAAACTCCCATGGTCAGCTCCGCAATGGCCACTGTCGGTCAATGCCCTCAAGTTAATGTCACAGAACTACTGCTGAAAGCGCTTTTTGTTTCATCTTGTCTACACGCGGGGCACGCAGGCTACCGAGGTAGTTGCTGTATGGCAATAAAGCCTCAAAATGTTTTGCTTAGTCTGCAGAGTGGGAAATATATTAAATTAAGTGACAAACCAAAAACATGTTTTTTATGAAGTAATTCATAACTGGACTGAGTTTGACCAACTTGCCACACTTGAGAACACGGTTGGCTAAAACATGAATCAATATCAGGATCTCAGCAATTGAAAGCTCATTGTTGCCACCACAAGCACTGCAAAGGACAGTGGTAACATCTGCAAATCTCTTCTGCATATAAACATGTTTTTTTTATTCCGGTTTATAATGTTATTTTCTGTTGGTATCAGCTTTCCACTTTCACGAAATCATCTCTTTCATCTGCCACTTGTCTTTCCCCCGCTGTAAAGATGGAAGCTGTCCGAATCTTACATTGGGAGTTGATCGGTGTGCTGTGAGGTGGACACTTGCTCCTCAAAGGAAGAATACACTCCCAATAGTGTTAGGCACAGTGATTTGAGTATTTCTTGTTTCTGTGCCGTCGGGCTGAATGTGACTAATTTGCCGTTGAGAATCTCCACTGCTAGAGGGAGTAATTCTATTTTAGCTTGCAGTCCTAACTGCGGATCTGTTCATGCGGGTACCTTGCAGTGTTTTGCGACTGCTTTGACACACTTTAAAATGTTTTATACCAAATTATTGCTTTGAGTCTTCCGCGGTCGTTAACGTCTCAAGAGGCCACCATCTCCAGGAATCTTCTTTTGCTCGTTTCCCGCAGTACGTTGCACGGAACCCTCTCGGACCGTGAGATGGTTTTCTCAAGCTCACAATTTTAAAGGTGATATCTGCTTTCTTTGGACCTACATTTTTTTGTAAGGGCGACCTTATACCTCAACTGCATATACTTTTGTAGTGGTGTTTTGGTCGATGGAATTCCAGATTTTGCGGTTCCTGCACACGGCCAACACCAGTGACGATTATCTGAACTGGTTCTGGGCGGGCCTTTTCTATCGTTGGCCGAATTGAAAATGTGACCTGAATTATAGTGGCAATACTATATGATCAGTCTTTTGCGCAAAGGTTAAATTGCATTGGCGGTTGGTGTTTTTGCCCTGTCGGCAAAGACTACACAGACTCCTGGGGCAAGGCGCTGTTAGCGAGCACCTATGAAGGACGAACGGCACACGAGGGGGTGGGTGGGTGACACAACTCCTGGCCGTTTTTGTCTCCCCAGTGTCGATGTTTATCGCACCAGGTACTAATTTGAGTCAACCTCGGGGAGGCCCAGGACCGGTTCAGATAATTGTCACAGGTGTTGGCCATGAGTGGGAATCGAACTCGGGTCGCCGGGTTCGTAGCGCAGCCCGTTAAGTACTACACTACCATTCCCCACAAACTCTCACACTCCTACACACACAAACACTCCTACACACACAAACACTCCTACACACACAAACACTCCGAGACATACAAACTGACACGAAGACAAAGATCCTACGTATAGCTTTAACAGACTCTCACACACCCGCTCACACTCCCACGCACACACACACACTCCCACACACACACACCCACACACACAATCCCACACACACACACAATCCCACACACACACCTGCTCACACACACACAAAGATCCCCCTATAGCCTTAACAGATTGTAGGGGCAAGTGCTATTAGCGAGCGCCTATGAAGGCCGGAACGGTACACGAGGGGGTGGGTGGCAAGCACCACGCCCGACCACCTTTGTCTCCCCAGTGGCGATGTTTACACACCGGTTTAGATAATCGTCACTGGGGTTGGCCGTGAGCGGGAATCAAACTCGGGTCGCCGGGTTCGTAGCGCAGCGCGCTAACCACTACACTACCGCTCCCCACACACACACACACTCCCACACACCTGCCCACACTCCCACACACCTGCCCACACACACTCCCACACACCACACACTCACACACACCTGCTCACACACACTGCCACACACCTGTTCACACACACCTGTTCACACACACACACACCTACTGACACACACACACACTCTCACACACCACACACACACACTCCCACACACCTGCCCACACACTCCCACACACCTGTACACACACACGTCCACACACACTCCCACACACCTGGTCACACACGTCCACACACACTCACACACACCTGTACACACACACACCACACACACACCTGCTCACACACACTGCCACACACTTGTTCACACACACACCTATTCACACACACACACCTACTGACACGCACACACACTATCACACACCACACACACACACTCCCACACACCTGCCCACACACTCCCACACACCTGTACACACACACGTCCACACACACTCCCACACACCTGGTCACACACGTCCACACACACACTCCCACACACTCCCACACACCCACACACACCCACACACACCACACACTCCCACACTCCCACACACCTGCCCACACCTGCCCACACTGTTACTCACCTGTAAACAAACAACGCGCCCGTTGCCATGGCGAGCGGGCGTTGAGTGTTGGACGCGGAATCCAGGAGACTTGAGGCCAGATTCTGTGAGTGCATCATTATCATCATCACTACTGCACTCCTACATCTAAAATACAAACGTACACTCTCTTGCCTCTTATACGCCGACTCGTGTGTGTATACACTGTGTAGTGTTCATGAAGATATATACAGAACGGTACTCATATAGACGAATGCTGTACAGGTCACACTCATACACGTAATGTACGCACTATGCATACTGGTATACTGTACTCGTATACACACACCAACTCGTACACAAACTCGTACACACCGACTCATACACACCGACTCATACACACCGAGTCATACATACCGACTCGTACACCGACTCGTACCGTACACAAACTCATACACACCAACTCGTACGAAAAAAAATCTTAATAACAATTGTTTTGCTTATGATGCTGTTGATGTTGATAATAATGAAGTTTCGTGGTTGCTGATGCTGTTAATGATGATGGTGATGTATGCAGGCCCTGTGTGTTGGAGATGGCGTGGCGCTGTGAGCGATGTGGGATGGGATTCCGCTCCCAGCAGCTGAAGAACAAACACAGGGATAGGTTCTGCATCGGAGACGTGCACGGGGAGAGGAGCAACACTCCCTCTCACCTGGTGAGAGAGCCAAGAGAGAGAGTGAGGAGGGATTAGAAGAGAGAGTAGAAACACTCTCACCTGGTGAGATCGCCAAGAGAGAGAGAGGAGGGATTAGAAGAGAGTGGAGCATCACTCCCTCTCACCTGGTGAGAGAGATGATTTTGCTTCTAGGCAAAATCTTCATCAATTTGAATCGTCGACCATCGCTTCTACGCAGATGACGCCCACATCTGCACCGTCACCGACTCCGTGAATTCAATCTCGCTGCCGCTCTCACGCACCCTGCCCTGGTGCAGCCTTAGATTGGCTCTAGCCTCCTACAGATAAGTTTCTCCAAAGTTGAAGCACTCCTTTTTGGGATAAACACCAGTTTGAGTCTGGCACCTCCTGAACTCTGACACCACACTGGTGCACAGTGTGCGAAACCTGGGAGATGTCATTGATCGTGACATCTCGTTTTCTTGCCACACATCACAAAATGTTCAGGATCTCACACCTCCATCTGGGCCGCATCTTCCACAGTTACTGATGGGAACTTCATCTATGCCTTGATAACATCTCAACTCGACTACTGCGACTGCCCTGTGATCTTCCCTTGTCCCTCCAAACTCAAGATGATCAAACTGCCACTGCCCGACTCCTCAATCGCACCCGTTAACGAGACCACATCACCACAATACTTCCATCCCCCTTCATCCAGTCCCGTTTCAATGTCAACAATCCTCTCACTATCGTCAAGATCATCCATAGACCCACCCCAGCCGACCCGCTGATTTCAACCTACTCTCCAATCGCTCTCTACTCCAGTAACCAAAACATCATGTCAGCCCCCAGTCAACCTCCACTCAGTGGCAGGTCGTTTCATTGTCATCTGCTGCCCAAATAGTCTGGATTTTCCTGTTCCCAACCATCCATGCGGTTGGCTTCCTGCCCCTGTTCAAGTTCAGTCTCAAGACTTTTTTCTCTCTGTCTCTCTCTGCTTTATGACTGATGGCCTTTTTCTCTCTATAAATAAATACGTCTCCTTTCCCCGAGATGCCCATGTTCCGCTGTTCTGTACAGCAATCTTGAGATGCGGTCGAATGTGTAAGCGATTGAAATCCACGTCATGTTGCTCGTGTGGGTCGCGTCTTGCTCTGTGTGCAACAGGCGTCGCAGCTGATGTCGTTTAAGAAACGTCGCGAGGAGATGAGGACACGGCGAGACATGGAGGAGAAGCTTCTCCTGGAGAGAGAGAGGGGCATCCTGAGACGGGAGGGCAGTGGGGACGATGATGGAGACGAACAAGCCCTTGGCCACCTCGCGCAAGAGGTGCTGCCCCCTGCCCCCCTCGCCTAGTCTGCTGTAAACCGGTTCAGTCTCCCTCCACCACCCGGCAATATCCCAAGCTTTGTAACGACTGGGGAAGGGACGGGATGCCGGGATGGAAGTCCACATGACAGACAAAGAGGGCATGCCCCAAAATGAGCACCATGTAGAAAGGGAAGGGGAGGAGGGGGAGAAGGAATGACGAGGCCAAGATATCAGGGATGACAGTGATGATGAGAGGAGGGAAGAGGGGGGAAGAGATGAGGAGCGAGCAGCAGTGAGCTGCACGGAGCGGAGTGTGTTTTCAGAGGAGGCATTCAGAGTGGGGGTGGCCACACAGAAGTCAAGTGATTTATGGGAGACTTGAGCTGATTTAGACGTACTGTATACCAGCCTGTGAGTTAGTCTCGTTTGCTCAAATTTCATGGTGACCTCAAACAAGAGGACCACAATGCACTTCTTCAGGAAATGCTGATTGAATTTGACTAATACACAAAACCCGAGTGCTTTTTTAACCATTTATTTGTGAGCTGCTTGAAACTTATATCAGTTTAGTCTCAAAATAGTTTGGGGGCAGCCGTTCCAAACCTTTCTGGACCCGCCATCCGCTGTCAACGATCACCTTATTTTGCGGACCACCATGCACGAATCAACTATTAAACAAAAAATGCAGTCCTCTAAAAATGCTGCCAAATGTTCATTAAATAACAATTAAAAACGAATTTGTCGCTTTAGTAATAAACCTGAAAAAATGTGTTGCATCTGCAACAGTTTCGTGGACCACTTTCCACGGTCCTGTGGACCACCAGGGTCTACGGAGCACAGGCTGGGATCCACTGATCTGAAGTAGCTGAGCATGAACCCAGCATCGACCAGATTATACCCCGCCTAATCTAGGCTGGTTTAACTTCAGCCCAATTTATACTAGTGCTGATGCAGTGCAGAGTTCTGTTTCGTCGTGGCGTCTCTAGCTGTGCGTTGATTTGTTCAGACTAAACTAAAACTAAACTATTTTTATTTTACCAGGTAAGACCCACTAGCTGTCTAGCCCTTTTCCAGAGGTGACCTGGTCGTAATGATAGCTCAACTAAGTGGCTTATCGTGTGTACATTTATAGCAGCTAAATACTCGAAATGCATGCTTCTAAATGTGGAGGGAAAAACCGGAGGACCCGGATAAAAATCCACACGACCACGAGTAGAACACGCAAACTCCACATATACAGGCGTCAGGGTCGTGATCGAACCCTGGACCTCCTGTATACCAGGCAGAACCGGCCCTAGACCTTTGGGGGCCCTAAGCAAAATTTGGTTGGAGGCCCCTTTGATGTATGATTTTTTTCACCCACTAGCTAGCAGTGACTCTAGGGGACCCTCTGCTGGCCACGGGGCCCTTTGCAATTGCAAGGGTCGCTTAGTGGCTGGGCCGGCTCTGACACCAGGCGATGTAGTTAACATCGCGCCACTGCGGTGATTAACTGGGGGTTAAAGGTTGTTGTCTGAGATGTCGCTGCACGCTCTGCCCTGTAGTTTCACAAACTGCGTGCGTCCATTGAGGCGAACATTGCCACCAACCGCTCCTGGAGAGGCAATGAAGAAGTGAGTACTTTAAATCAGTCGGCTCCAGTTGGCCGAGTCGGAGACACACGACTTTAATTGGACCTGCCAACTTTAAGCAGCTTTTTTCCCAAATTCTGATCCTAACCCTAAACCTTAATCAAACACTAAGTTTAACACAAGCCCTGACCCCAACACTAACTCGAAGCCAAACATGAACACTAACCATATGCTTAACCATACATTTTAACCCAACCCCTTACGTTAACATTAACCATAATCCTAAGAGGTAACTCTGACTCGAAACTAAACCCTTTTCCTTACCATAACTCTACATCTAACGCTCTGCCTGACATTATTTAATAACTCTAACCCAAACTCTAACCCTGACCATGACTCTAACCCTGACTCTAACCCTAACCCAGACCCTGATTCTAACCATGACCCTGACTCTAACCCTGACCCTGGCTGTAACACTGACTCTAAACATGATGCTGACTCTCATCCCAACTCTAACCCTGACCATGACTTTAACACTGACTCTAACTCTAACCCAGACCCTGACTCTAACCCTGACCCTGACTCTGTGGTGGCAGGACATCAACACCAAAAATATGCAGCTGAGGACCTTGGCAGAGGCTCATGGGAGGCAGCTCGCCGAAATCCAGGCCCGGAATTCTGAGCTGGAGCATCAGAGAGAAGGTGAGAAGCCTAATTGGTTCTTTCGGTAAAGTCACGTAGAATGGAAATAATAAAATAATAAAAATAAAACATTATAAAATAATTATCACGACGTTTCGGCCACAACGCAAGCAGCCGTCCTCAGGTGGAGAACAGGTCTGTCGAGAAGACAGAGTCTGAATCATTCACCTGAGGACGGCTGCTTGCGTTGTGGCCGAAACGTCGTGAGAATTATTTTATAATGTTTTATTTTTATTATTTGACTATTTCCATTCTCCGTGACTTTACCGAAAGAACCAAGAAGATGAATCCCTGCAGTCACGAAAGCTTTAAATCGAAATTGAAGGTGAGAGGTGATCGCTGAGGCCACGTTCTAGCTCGGCGTCTCTCACATGGTCATCGTGAACCAAAATAATAAACCAAGTTCCCAAGTGTAGCGAGTCCGATGGCCTCGGCTTGATCACCGATGACCGCACAAAATCCCATCACGTAAAGCTAGGCTCTGCACTTGACAAAAGTTTAGCTCTGAGAATTAGACGTACTGGTTTGATTGTCATGTGGCGAACATTGCTATCAGTGGCAGAACGAGTGGGAAAATTCTGCCCGCTACTGCCTGGACCAGAATTCACTTGAAGGGATTTTGAAGGTAGCTCTGTGGTATCCACTTTTCTAACACATTGGGTTGCATTCCTCTGTGAGTGATCCCAATTGGGCTCTTCGTCTCATGGCATGACGTTCGTAGCATAATCTCAATAAAATTGGAGAAAAGGACAAAATATATATGATCGTTTTTACGCATCACAGACAAGAAGGCCACGGATTAGAGAAGCTTGTGATGGTGTTTGCAAGTTTTTTTTAATCGGCGATTTATGCGCAGACATACGCAGGAAAATGGAGGAGCTGTCTTCACGAAAACAAGGCGGAGGTGGAGGAGGAGGAGAGGGTGTGGCAGAAGACAACTCCGTGTCGAGACTTATCCGGGAACTGCGCGAGCAGGAGCAGCGCAACCAGGCCTCGCTGGGCCTCCTCACTCAGCAGCTCCAGCAGCTGCAAGGCAAAGCCTCGTGAGTTGGACCTTGGTGACCTGTGACCCCACTGATTACCCTGCATCCTGGTCCTGGGTCCAACCATCGGGGCTGGGCGTGTTTTTTCTCTTAGGGAGTTCATAATATTCTTTGGGTCTTTCGGTAAAGTCACGTAGATAGGTTTCTTTGAACCTATCTACGTGACTTTACCGAAATACCCAGAGAATTTGAATTTCTGCAGTCACGAAAGCTTTAAGTCGGAGTTCATAATGTTTATGTCAGATTCATAATGGCCTTGTCAGGTTCATATCGTTATGTCAGGTCCATAATGGCCGTGTGAGATTCATAATGGCCAACTCAGATTAATAATGGCCGGGTCACGTTCATTATGGTTGTGTCAGCTGTATAATGTTTGTGTTAGGTTCAATATCACTGACCACTGCAGTCTCGGGTTTGATCCCTGTATATGGGATGTTAAATTATGTCTGTGTGTGTGTTTGTGAGTGAATGTGCATGTCTGTGCATGTCCTTGTGTGCATGCACGTATGTGTCACACATGTAATGATGGACACTGCACCATGAGCTCTATTGCTTGAGTTTAATTTCCATTCATGCCTAACTTGAGTGCCATTTATGATTAGAACTTGTCCTGAGCCTCCCCTAGGTCGACTCAGCCTTAAATGAGAATCTTTTGTGATGTGTAAACAACAGCAGCAGGTAAAAAAAGGTGGCCGGATGTGGTTCTGACCACACCACCCCTGAGTGTACGATGTTAAACTTAATAGGTGCTCTATCACGGTACTTGCTGATAGTCTATGGTATATTAATCAACAGGGCATCCTTGTATTTATGTGTGTACATATCCACGTGGACACATTTCTCTTTGCGTCTCTATCCAGGTCCAATCCTGCAGAAGGAACGACTGAACCTCAGTCCAATCAAAACATGGCCCCGTTTATTCCTTACCTAGGAGGCGGAAGCCTTTCTGCAGAGATCAGGTGAGAGACAATGTCAAGACGTCAGTCTTGTATTTGTCATTTCCTGCCTTTCTTGGATTTATAAGGTCATCTTTCTATAAGTTTAGAAAACACCTTCTAAAGTTGGTCATGATACATTCGATGACCAATTCCGTAGATTCCACTGCACTTCGCCATTGCTTCCTTCCTCCTGCTAGATCCAATAGTTCTTGCACAGTCGGCACCTTATATCTGTTGTCACGAGGCCTCATTTACGAACGACCACAAAACCACTGTCATGTGAACGCGAGCTTCGTCTTCCTTCTCCCCATTTCTTTCCTCTCCTTCCTGTCTCCTCTCTCATCCCCGCATCTCTCCTTTCCTCTTTGCGTCTCTATTATTTACTCCGTGTCTCCCCTCTCCCCATTGTGGGATCCCCTCTCCTCCCCGTGTGTCGCATGCGTCCCCGTGTGTGCCCGCAGTGCTGTGCGTATGCATTACCTGCACAGCGGGGGACGGGACCCCGTGCTCCTCGGCCACATGCAGGCTCTGCAGGCAGAGGCGGAGGCCCTGGAGAAGCCTCGACCTGCACGGGCACCAAGGCAGGAGAAGCCTCGACACAAGGGCCACAGTGGGTGAAGCAGCATCATCATTGGCAACATCAATACAGTAATATCATCATCGTTGTCATCATAGCCAACATTATCAACAACATCCTAAGCGGCATCTTCTGTATTAACGTCATAATCATCTTCAGTATTGTCGGTGAACATTGTCATCGTCTTCATCATTATCAGCATGATGCTTATCAACATCATGCATCAATTTCAGCAACAGTCGTAAATATATCATCATCAGTAACATTATTAGCAGAAGCATCAACTTCATCAGCAGTTGCATCATCATTATCAGCAACATTATAATTTTCCCAACACCATCATCATTCTCATCAATGCCGTCATCATAATTATCATTAGTAATAACGACATCAACAACATTATCATGTTTTAGCGTCATCAATGTTTCATACCATCGGTCATCAGCAGCAGCCAAGGCAGAGGCTACTGGCGCACACTCCGTTTCCTAGACATGAGCGATTGCGTTCCCAACCACCTCCTGTGAGTTCAGGAGGGTCTGCTTTGTGGTTTTCGCAGAACGTGGAGAGGCCCTCAGACGAAGCCTGGACGCTGAACTTTTGGCCGTGGAGTTGGAGAACCAGCGCCTGGAGGATGAGATTTTCCGCCTCAAGATCCGGGGAGACAGGAAGAGGCACGGAAGCGATGGTACGATGTCGCTTGAATTCACCCCCACCGCCGACCGTATTCCTCTTCTTGTACTACTATCAGCTTCACGTCGTCACGAGAGCAAGACATTCCCATTGTGAACTCTTGACAATGGGATAAACACAATGAGTGGTGCACCCCACATTGTATCAGACAACGGGCTGTGGAAGGTGACATCACAGAACCATTTTTGAATTCCATTAAATTCCTCCTTATCCACACTAGGTGGTCCTGAACGTGTTTCGTCTCATGGCCAATGAACGAATTTGGTTCTTAAAGCTGGAATTTGCAGTCATTGATGATTGCTTTGAGACCGTCGGCTCGTACGACACTTGAGATCCCAGTTTAATCACAGGTGGCTCAATGCTGAATAGAACCCAGAATCTCAACGGTGCCAGTTCAATTTCGATCTAAAGCTTTCGTGACTGCAGGGATTCATCTTCTTGGTTCTTTCGGTAAAGTCACGTAGAAGGGAAATAATAAAATAATACAAATAAAACATCATCAAATAATTCTCACGACGTTTCGGCCACAACGCAAGCAGCCGTCCTCAGGTGAAGAACAGGTCTGTTGGAAAGACAGCGTCTGAATGAACACCACCAGGCTTGGCAGCGTATATTTAAGCTAGGTTGGAGGGGGAAGAGCGCCTTGACAAAATAATTTGCAGTTCAGTTACTCAGACAGACATGATAAATCCACCAGAGTCACGATGACCACCTCCTTCGCTTCGAAGAGACCAGGTCTCAGAATCAGTCTCAATTGAAACTGGGCTCCAGGAGGATCTGGGCTCCAGGAGATTGGGTTTTGCCTCGAGGTTTGGGTTGACCCGGCATGCGGCTTGTCCCATCACAGACGAGCTGAGCAAGGAGCTCCAGCTGCTGCAGCGGGAGCACATGATGAAGATGGCGGAGCTGGAGGCCGAGATGGATCTGCTGAGACAGCAGATGCAGCAGTCGGGCGGAGGCGCTCGGAATCAGTCACTGATGCAACATCAGCAGCCGCAGCCACCGCTAACTCCACCACTTCCACATGTGAGCGTGTGCGTGTGCAGGTCTCAACAGGAGACAGACTCGCACACACAATCACCTGAGTCTGTCTCACTGCGAGACGTGTCACCTCTCCACCCACACTCGCCTGTCTCACTGTGAGGTTTAGTGAGACATGTCCCCTCACCACCCACACTCGCCTGTCTCACTGTGAGGTTTAGTGGGACTCGTCCCCTCTCCACCCACACTTGTCTGTCTCACTGTGAGGTTTAGTGAGACTGGTCACCTCTCCATCCACACTCGCCTGTCTCACTGTGAGGTTTAGTGAGACTCGTCCCCTCTCCACCCACACTCGCCTGTCTCACTGTGAGGTTTAGTGAGACTCATCACCTCTCCACCCACACTCGCCTGTCTCACTGTGAGGTTTAGTGAGACTCATCACCTCTCCACCCACATTCGCCTGTCTCGCTGTGAGGTTTAGTGAGACTCATCACCTCTCCACCCACACTCGCCTGTCTCACTGTGAGGTTTAGTGAGACTCATCACCTCTCCACCCACACTCGCCTGTCTCACTGTGAGGTTTAGTGAGACTCATCACCTCTCCACCCACACTCGCCTGTCTCGCTGTGAGGTTTAGTGAGACTCGTCACCTCTCCACCCACACTCGCCTGTCTCGCTGTGAGGTTTAGTGAGACTCATCACCTCTCCACCCACACTCGCCTGTCTCGCTGTGAGGTTTAGTGAGACTCATCACCTCTCCACCCACACTCGCCTGTCTCGCTGTGAGGTTTAGTGAGACTCATCACCTCTCCACCCACACTCGCCTGTCTCGCTGTGAGGTTTAGTGAGACTCGTCCCCTCTCCACCCACACTCGCCTGTCTCACTGCGAGGTTTAGTGAGACTCATCACCTCTCCACCCACACTCGCCTGTCTCGCTGTGAGGTTTAGTGAGACTCGTCCCCTCTCCACCCACACTCGCTTGTCTCGCTGTGAGGTTTAGTGAGACTCATCACCTCTCCACCCACACTCGCCTGTCTCACTGTGAGGTTTAGTGAGACTCATCACCTCTCCACCCACACTCGCCTGTCTCACTGTGAGGTTTAGTGAGACTCATCACCTCTCCACCCACACTCGCCTGTCTTGCTGTGAGGTTTAGTGAGACTCATCACCTCTCCACCCACACTCGCCTGTCTCGCTGTGAGGTTTAGTGAGACTCGTCCCCTCTCCACCCACACTCGCCTGTCTCACTGTGAGGTTTAGTGAGACTCATCACCTCTCCACCCACACTCGCCTGTCTCGCTGTGAGGTTTAGTGAGACTCATCACCTCTCCACCCACACTCGCCTGTCTCGCTGTGAGGTTTAGTGAGACTCGTCCCCTCTCCACCCACACTCGCCTGTCTCGCTGTGAGGTTTAGTGAGACTCGTCCCCTCTCCACCCACACTCGCCTGTCTCACTGTGAGGTTTAGTGAGACTCATCACCTCTCCACCCACACTCGCCTGTCTCGCTGTGAGGTTTAGTGAGACTCGTCCCCTCTCCACCCACACTCGCCTGTCTCGCTGTGAGGTTTAGTGAGACTCGTCCCCTCTCCACCCACACTCGCCTGTCTCACTGTGAGGTTTAGTGAGACTCATCACCTCTCCACCCACACTCGCCTGTCTCGCTGTGAGGTTTAGTGAGACTCATCACCTCTCCACCCACACTCGCCTGTCTCGCTGTGCGGTTTAGTGAGACTCATCACCTCTCCACCCACACTCGCCTGTCTCACTGTGAGGTTTAGTGAGACTCATCACCTCTCCACCCACACTCGCCTGTCTCGCTGTGAGGTTTAGTGAGACTCATCACCTCTCCACCCACACTCGCCTGTCTCGCTGTGCGGTTTAGTGAGACTCATCACCTCTCCACCCACACTCGCCTGTCTCACTGTGAGGTTTAGTGAGACTCATCACCTCTCCACCCACACTCGCCTGTCTCGCTGTGAGGTTTAGTGAGACTCATCACCTCTCCACCCACACTCGCCTGTCTCGCTGTGAGGTTTAGTGAGACTCATCACCTCTCCACCCACACTCGCCTGTCTGACTGTGAGGTTTAGTGAGACTCATCACCTCTCCACCCACACTCGCCTGTCTCGCTGTGAGGTTTAGTGAGACTCATCACCTCTCCACCCACACTCGGCTGTCTCACTGTGAGGTTTAGTGAGACTCATCACCTCTCCACCCACACTCGCCTGTCTCGCTGTGAGGTTTAGTGAGACTCATCACCTCTCCACCCACACTCGCCTGTCTCGCTGTGAGGTTTAGTGAGACTCATCACCTCTCCACCCACACTCGCCTGTCTCGCTGTGAGGTTTAGTGAGACTCGTCCCCTCTCCACCCACACTCGCCTGTCTCGCCGTGAGGTTTAGTGAGACTCATCACCTCTCCACCCACACTCGCCTGTCTCGCTGTGAGGTTTAGTGAGACTCATCACCTCTCCACCCACACTCGCCTGTCTCACTGTGAGGTTTAGTGAGACTCATCACCTCTCCACCCACACTCGCCTGTCTCGCTGTGAGGTTTAGTGAGACTCATCACCTCTCCACCCACACTCGCCTGTCTCGCTGTGAGGTTTAGTGAGACTCATCACCTCTCCACCCACACTCGCCTGTCTGACTGTGAGGTTTAGTGAGACTCATCACCTCTCCACCCACACTCGCCTGTCTCGCTGTGAGGTTTAGTGAGACTCATCACCTCTCCACCCACACTCGGCTGTCTCACTGTGAGGTTTAGTGAGACTCATCACCTCTCCACCCACACTCGCCTGTCTCGCTGTGAGGTTTAGTGAGACTCATCACCTCTCCACCCACACTCGCCTGTCTCGCTGTGAGGTTTAGTGAGACTCATCACCTCTCCACCCACACTCGCCTGTCTCGCTGTGAGGTTTAGTGAGACTCGTCCCCTCTCCACCCACACTCGCCTGTCTCGCTGTGAGGTTTAGTGAGACTCATCACCTCTCCACCCACACTCGCCTGTCTCGCTGTGAGGTTTAGTGAGACTCATCACCTCTCCACCCACACTCGCCTGTCTCACTGTGAGGTTTAGTGAGACTCATCACCTCTCCACCCACACTCCCCGCTGCCTGTGCCAGGATGGGATCAGAGCTCAAACTCCGACCCTCGCTCGCCATTTCCTCGACCCCGCTGAGGCCATGGGACCATCGCCATACGACCCCTCGTGAGTCTCCCAACTTTGAACCCTTGAACCCTAAAACCAAACTGAAGGTGATTGCCCATCTCTCGTGTCGTATATCTCTTCCTGTTTTCTGGCTCTTCGTGTTTCTCGCTTCCTGTTTCTCTCTTTCCCTCTCTGTCGTAGTGTTTGTTGATGTAACGTTCTTACCCACCCCGACTGTACATCTGTGAAAAAGAGATTTATAGTTCATCGGCTTCCTCCGGTATAAACATTATTATATTTTTATTGTGATTGTGTTGCGTCTTCACTCTCTCATCTCCTTTCTCTTCTTCCTGTGTCTTCTTCCATCTCTCACTTCCGGTCACCAATGACCACACAAATAAACCCATCACATTAGAATTCGCTCCTACACTTCATTTGTCTAAATTCAGCTCTGAGAATATAAAGGTAGGGGTATTGGTTTGACTGGCACTCGACAAACGTTGAACTGTAGCAGGGCGGGTGGGAAAGTGCTGCCCCCTCGTGTGTGAATCAGAGGTCACTTCAAGGGCTCTGTGATGCGCAGTTCCACGGACCGTTCTCTAACACAGGTTATAGCACTGCTCTGCTCAGTGGCGAAACCAAGCAAAATGTGACCCTGAACATTGGTATCTTGTTGATATTTACCATTAAATGTTTATTTGTGTTAATCGAGGATCATCGTCAGAAAGCTTGGAATTTCAGGACTCCTGCCCCTCCCCCTTGGGAAGTTTCTAGAACTATCTCCTGCTCTCAGAGAGATTTTAACGGATTATTTATCTCATGACATGACACCGACAGCACAATCAAGATAAAATTGTGGAAAAATACCAAAAATATGTGAACATGGACTGCTATTCCCTAACTGTCTCTCTTACCCCCCCCCCCCGCATCCCGATGATCTCTCAGCTCTGGCTTCATCGTCTTCTACGACTTCATCTCGGGTCTGGTCCCCGGC
Organism: Lampetra planeri; assembly: GCF_965212315.1. Lineage (NCBI taxonomy): Eukaryota > Metazoa > Chordata > Hyperoartia > Petromyzontiformes > Petromyzontidae > Lampetra > Lampetra planeri. The sequence goes on along the minus strand of NC_136109.1, from coordinate 18,762,475 downwards.
TCACGCTCGGCTCGCCTGGTGGTCGGACTCTACCACCAGGGCCAGGAGATGGGGGTGCCGTCACCGCTGCCCCCCGTCGCGTGCCACTTGGGCTGGCCCGGCCCCAGCGCCGGCCTCACCGCCACCCTTGCTACCAGACAACCCGTGCACAGGTGTCCCTCCGCGTCCCCCCCCCCCGCTCAGTCATTCATTCATCCCTTTAGTCAGCCGTGGTCTGTCCACTGCTGGATGATGTCTATAATAACTCTTTGAAATTCCTTCATCCTTATGATATTTTAAAGTAGGTTCACGATCTATACTCTTAGGTTTTTTCAGTAAAGTCACGTAGGTAAAAATTAAAGGTTAATAAAAGTAATAATGGAAATAAAATGAAATAATAAATCACGACGTTTCGGAGGCAACACAAGTCTCCGTCATCAGGTGGGAACGTCACAGCTAAATTTACTGCATCAAGTGGGGTAATTTTAGCTGTGACGGTCCCACCTGATGACGGAGACTTGTGTTGCCTCCGAAACGTCGTGATTTATTATTTTATTTTATTTCCATTATTACTTTTATTAACTTTTAATTTTATTTTTTACCTATGTGACTTTACCCAAAAATCCTAAGAGTATGAATCCTTGCAGTCACGAAAGCTTCAAATCCGGAAGTTCACGATCTAGTTAAGTGTTCTTCACTGCAAGGCCCGCGGGCCGCTGGCAACCCATGGGGGCCTTTAGTGCGGCACCCGACGTGCGGCACCCGACAATACACAAACGATTTTGATTTAAAGCTTTCGTGACTGCAGGGATCCATCTTCTTGGTTCTTTCGGTAAAGTCACGTAGAAGGGAAATAATAAAATAATAAAAATAAAACATAATAAAATAATTCTCACGACGTTTTGGCCACAACGCAAGCACCCGTCTTCACCTGAGGTCGGCTCCTGCTGATGCTGTTGATGTGGGAGATGCCGACGATGCTGACACTGCTAATGCTGCCGATGCTGCTGATGCTGCTACTGCTGGTACTGCTGATGATGCTGCCGATGCTGCTATTGCTGATGATGATTCTGCTCCTGATGCTGTTGATGTGGGAGATGCCGACGATGCTGACACTGCTAATGCTGCCGATGCTGCTGATGCTGCTACTGCTGATGTTGGTACTGCTGATGATGCTGTCGATGCTGCTATTGCTGATGATGATTCTGCTCCTGATGCTGTTGATGTGGAAGATGCCGACGATGCTGACACTGCTAATGCTGCCGATGCTGCTGATGCTGCTACTGCTGATGCTGGTACTGCTGATGATGCTGCCGATGCTGCTATTGCTGATGATGATTCTGCTCCTGATGCTGTTGATGTGGGAGATGCCGACGATGCTGACACTGCTAATGCTGCCGATGCTGCTGATGCTGCTGATGCTGCTACTGCTGGTACTGCTGATGATGCTGCTGATGCTGCTACTGCTGGTACTGCTGATGATGCTGCCGATGCTGCTATTGCTGATGATGATTCTGCTCCTGATGCTGTTGATGTGGGAGATGCCGACGATGCTGACACTGCTAATGCTGCCGATGCTGCTGATGCTGCTGATGCTGCTACTGCTGGTACTGCTGATGATGCTGCCGATGCTGCTATTGCTGATGATGATTCTGCTCCTGATGCTGTTGATGTGGGAGATGCCGACGATGCTGACACTGCTAATGCTGCCGATGCTGCTGATGCTGCTACTGCTGGTACTGCTGACGATGCTGCCGATGCTGCTACTGCTGATGATTCTGCTCCTGATGCTGCTGTTGCCGATGGTTGACATTGGTGCTCCTGACGCTGCTGCTGCTGCTGCTACCACCGACGAGCGCGGTGACATCGAGCGGTGGCAGCAGCAGCAGTAACTCCGGCCGCGTCGTCCCGTTCTCTCGCTTTACCCGAGTCAGATTGGCCCCGTCCACGCACACTCAGCTGCTGCTTGAGCTGCAGGTGGCCTCGGCCGGGGGCGGGCAGCAGCCGTGGGGAGCTGGCGCGGGGGCCGCCGGGTCGAGGTTGGTGTCGCGGGGATGGGCGCCCGTGCACCTCTTTGACCGGCACAACCGCCTGACGAGTGGGCGCTGGAGGGTGCCGCTGCGGCTGACTCCCGTGAGGCCGGGCCTCACTCCGGGTCAGGTCAATGCCGTGCCGCAGGTGAGACACCACGTGTCGTCATTGTCGTGGGCGCCGCGGTGGCGAGATGTTAACTCCCTTGCCTGGTATGCAGGGTTCGATTCCGACCCTGACGCCTGCTGTGTATTTGGAGTTTGCATTGTCTCCCTCTCTCTTTCTCCCTGTGGTGGTGTGGATTTTTCTTCGGGTCCTCCAGTTTTTCCCCTCCACATCTAGAAACATCGTTTAGGGTATTTGGTTGCTTTAAATTTCCACGTGATAAGCCACTGCGTTGAGCTCTCATTTGTGGACTGGTAGCTTCTGAAAAAGAGCTAAATAGCGAAGTGGGCCTTACCTGGTAAAATAAATAGAGTTTAGTTAAGAGTTTAGTTTAAGTCATCATCAATCATCGATCGTCATTGTCCATCCACTGCTGGATGAAGGGCTCTCCATGCCATCGCTGTCCCTCTCGCGGACTTGCGATGCCGTAAGTCCGTCTGGCTCCTGCACGTGAGTTAATGTCATCGGGGCCATTTCTGCGTTGTGTGTCGAGATATAAACGTGGGTTTGGGGAGCGGTGGTACAGCGGTTGGCGCACAATGCTTCGAACAAGTTTGACTCCTGGCTGCGGCTAACATCAGTGGAGAGTGATACTTGAGCAGATATTGGACCTCTCCTAGGTTAACTCAGCCTTCAATGAAAGAGTGAGTTCCTGGTGCAGTCTGCGAAGGCTACACGGGGGATATTTGTGTGTGTGTGTGAGCGCGTGTAGCTGGGCAGGGCAGAGGTGTTCCTGAGACTCGTGAATGCGCGCGACGCTGAGCTGCAGTCTCTGGCACCGGTGGACCCCAGCAACGCTCAATCCTACCACTACCAGCCCCTGGTACACACACATACACACAGTCCTACCACTACCAGCCCCTGGTACACACACATACACAGATACACAAAGTTATACTACTACCAGCCCCTGGTACACACACATACACACAGTCCTATCACTACCAGCCCCTGATATTCACGCATTCAGACTCTGTCTTCTCGACATAATTCACCTGAGGACGGCTGCTTGCGTTGTGGCCGAAACGTCGTGAGAATTATTTTATTATGTTTTATTTTTATTATTTTATTATGTCCATTCTACGTGACATTACCGAAAGAACCAAGAAGATGAATCCCTGCAGTCACGAAAGCACCAGTACTTATTTGAGGATAAGTCGACCTAGGGGAGGCCCAGGACTAGTTCAGATAATTCTCACTGGTGTTCGCCATGAGCGAGAATCGAATTTGGGTCGCCAGGTTCGTAGCGCAGGGTACTAACCGCTACACTATCACGCCCCACTCACACACAGTCCCACTAGTCCATAGTACTCGCACATACACACAGTTCTTCCACTACCAGTCCCTGGTACATACAATGTGTCTACATAAAAGGCGTGTCGCCCTCAATAATGGACAAACTCAGGGGTAGGGGACCCCATCCATGCCTCCTTAACAAAACCACATTATTTCCATGAAGATCAAATTTAGGATACCACAGCTCATTCTGATAACGACATCTTCTGCTTTTTCTATTTTAAAAAAGTAAGAAGTCCCTAAATAGTAATAGCACTTCACGTTAAAAGTTTTGTTCGTTTTTTTTTTCATATTCACGAGTTACTTGGCCACACGCGTTCTATATGAACAGATGCAACTAATGCATGTGCACATTACACCTTTGTCGGAAAACGCATGTTTATTTTAAATGTGGTTAAATGCATCGATGAAACCCTTGGAGGTCACTGACTGTGGAGGATCGTAGTCCGTCGGCCAGAGGAAAAGTCTGTACCACCTCAGGTATCAACACTTTAATAGTACCGATTTACACGGCTAATACGAGTGAATGACTTGGTAAGATCCCATCATTCACTGTCATTGTCCACATTTAGACATTGGAACCGCTAAAGTGATGCCACCTCAGGTGGTAACCGCATGTGAAATATCTCCTCTGGGCTCGTGGACAAACAGCCTGAATGTATTTTCGGGTTGTACCCGCACGTCGTTCAGCACAATGTTGGTATAACCCCATTGCTGAAGAAACTCTCGGCGCGTGGAGCCAAACGTCGGAGGCCGTGCCAAACAACGCGCGGTGAAACCCAAAAAACAAATGGGAGAGCCACGATTGGTTATCTAACAATACAACATATTTTGGCTCTTTCGATTTAAAGCTTTCGTGACTGCAGGGATTCATCTTCTTGGTTCTTTCGGTAAAGTCACGTAGAATGGAAATAATAAAATAATACAAATTTAACATAAAATAATTCTCACGACGTTTCGGCCACAACGCAAGCAGCCGTCCTCAGGTGGAGTCTGAGAATTATTTTATCATGTTTTATTTTTATTATTTCCATTCTACGTGACTTTACCGAAAGAACCAAGAAGATATTGTGGCTCATCACGTTTTTTTTCTGGACCAAACCCCGCAAATGACGACCCTCGTCTAGAAATGATCCGCGGTTGTTTCTGTCCTAGGACGAGCCTGGGGGCCGCTCGGCGGCCGAGGCCCCGAAGAAGCCGTGGGGGTCCGAGGGGACGCAGCACTTCACGTTCCACCCGCACCCCCTGCTGCACACAGACCCCCCTCCCCCACGCGACCTCGGGCAGCAGAGGAATCTGTCATCACTATGAGGGCAGTGGCGGTGGTGGAGCCGCGGTAGGGCGAGAGGTGGGGGCTGGGTTAGGGGTAGAGGTGGGGGCTGGGTTAGGGGTAGAGGTGGGGGCTGTGTGAGGGGTAGAGGTGGGGGCTGTGAGGGGTAGAGGTGGGGGCTGGGTGAGGGGTAGAGGTGGGGGCTGTGTGAGGGGTAGAGGTGGGGGCTGTGAGGGGTAGAGGTGGGGGCTGGGTTAGGGGTAGAGGTGGGGGCTGGGTGAGGGGTAGAGGTGGGGGCTGGGTTAGGGGTAGAGGTGGGGGCTGTGTGAGGGGTAGAGGTGGGGGCTGTGAGGGGTAGAGGTGGGGGCTGGGTTAGGGGTAGAGGTGGGGGCTGTGAGGGGTAGAGGTGGGGGCTGGGTTAGGGGTAGAGGTGGGGGCTGTGAGGGGTAGAGGTGGGGGCTGGGTTAGGGGTAGAGGTGGGGGCTGTGAGGGGTAGAGGTGGGGGCTGGGTTAGGGGTAGAGGTGGGGGCTGGGTTAGGGGTAGAGGTGGGGGCTGTGTGAGGGGTAGAGGTGGGGGCTGTGAGGGGTAGAGGTGGGGGCTGGGTGAGGGGTAGAGGTGGGGGCTGTGTGAGGGGTAGAGGTGGGGGCTGTGAGGGGTAGAGGTGGGGGCTGGGTTAGGGGTAGAGGTGGGGGCTGGGTGAGGGGTAGAGGTGGGGGCTGGGTTAGGGGTAGAGGTGGGGGCTGTGTGAGGGGTAGAGGTGGGGGCTGTGAGGGGTAGAGGTGGGGGCTGGGTTAGGGGTAGAGGTGGGGGCTGTGAGGGGTAGAGGTGGGGGCTGGGTTAGGGGTAGAGGTGGGGGCTGTGAGGGGTAGAGGTGGGGGCTGGGTTAGGGGTAGAGGTGGGGGCTGTGAGGGGTAGAGGTGGGGGCTGGGTTAGGGGTAGAGGTGGGGGCTGGGTTAGGGGTAGAGGTGGGGGCTGTGTGAGGGGTAGAGGTGGGGGCTGTGAGGGGTAGAGGTGGGGGCTGGGTGAGGGGTAGAGGTGGGGGCTGTGTGAGGGGTAGAGGTGGGGGCTGTGAGGGGTAGAGGTGGGGGCTGTGAGGGGTAGAGGTGGGGGCTGTTAGGGGTAGAGGTGGGGGCTGTGTGAGGGGTAGAGGTGGGGGCTGTGAGGGGTAGAGGTGGGGGCTGTGAGGGGTAGAGGTGGGGGCTGTGAGGGGTAGAGGTGGGGGCTGTTACGGGTAGAGGTGGGGGCTGTGTGAGGGGTAGAGGTGGGGGCTGTGAGGGGTAGAGGTGGGGGCTGTTAGGGGTAGAGGTGGGGGCTGTGTGAAGGGTAGAGGTGGGGGCTGTGTGAGGGGTAGAGGTGGGGGCTGTGTGAGGGGTAGAGGTGGGGGCTGTGAGGGGTAGAGGTGGGGGCTGTGTGAGGGGAAGAGGTAGGGGCTGAGTGAGGGGTAGGGGTGGGGGCTGAGGGGTACAGGTGGGGGCTGTGTGAGGGGTAGGGGTGGGGGCTGAGGGGTACAGGTGGGGGCTGTGTGAGGGGTAGGGGCTGAGGGGTACAGGTGGGGGCTGTGTGAGGGGTAGGGGTGGGGGCTGTGGTAGGGGTGAGGCTGGGCTCGAGGCGAGGCCGTCAGAATCAATCTTTATTTATCCTGGAGAAATCCGATGAGCTATGAAGCTCTTTTTCAGATATCCAGAAGGGGGCGGGTCCAAGTTACAACAATACAAAAAAAACCGACCAGAGTGCAAAGTTTCAGAAGGGTTAGCAAATCAGAGGTTGTGTTCAGGGGTAGATGCGGAGCCGTGATAGTGTTAAGAGGTGGAGCTGTGTTTTAGGGCAGTTATAAAATCAAAGGTTTGGCTTCGTCTCAGACATGAACCCAGCATTGACAAATAATTCGCAAAAATTTACCACTTAAAAAACTTTAATGACAATGTCCACATACCAATCTTTGATTAAATTATTTTTTAATCAGAATATATATTTAACTGAGCAATATTCTTAAGACATACTTTGTTAACATATTAATAAAGGATCATTTCTCAATATCTTTGTCAGTTATAATACTTAGTGTATAAACTTTTGACTTTAGACAAAGGCACCCAAACAAGACAAGGGTTCTGTATCAGATTACACAAACGTGTTCTGTAATGATTAAGACCAGGGTTCTGTATTGGATGAGACGGAGGTTCTGCATCGGATGAAATCAGGGCTCTGAATCGGATGCGCCAGCAGTTTTTGTAATAAAAATTTGATGAAAATTCATTGTAGTCATCGGATGAGTTCTGTGTTGGATGAGGTGAGGTTTTCGTATCGGATGCATTAACAGTTCCCGAATGCAGATTTGACTCGTGAATATTACAGCTTACAGTGTAGATATATTTGCATGTATATATACATATTGTGTATACTTATGTATAATTGAATATATGTAAAGTGTGTAAGTGTATATACATGTGTGTGCATATGAGGCCGTATATATGTGTGTATATATACATATGCAAGTGCATATTTGTGTGTGTATGTACATATGTACGGGTGTGTACATAATGTATGAGAGTGAAGCATTATCGGAGTGAGCGAGACATGAGAGTGAATGAGTGAGGTCACGTGGGGTCAATGAGTGAGGCATTTTGGAAGTGGGTGCATGAGCAATTAGTCATGAGAGTAAGGCATTGTGGGAGTGTGTATCCGTGAATGGGGCATGATGAGAGTGAGCAAGGCATCGTGGGAGTGGGTGTACAAGTGAGCAAGTCATTTTGAGAACGAGCGACGCATTATGGGAATGGGTGTATAAGCGAGAGACATTTTGGGAATGAGTGCGCGAGGCATGTTGAGAGTGGGTGTATAAGCGGGTGGGTGTATAAGCGCGTGCGTGGAGCAGGGATGGGAGTCTGCACCCCCCCTTCCCACCCCCACGTCCCCCCCCCAGTCCCCTCAGCAGGCCTCTTGGGCAGGGCCCCCTCCGCCCGTGCCCCCACCGGTGCCACGGGGAGCTGTGATGCTGCATCCGCCATGCAGGTGAGAGAGGACACGACGACGCAGGCCGGCGACCTGGCGCCTCAGGGAACCGGCAGCCGCCTGTATATATGCGCACACACACACATACACACAAGTTATACACAGATACCCCACGTAGCCTACACAGACAGATGGGTAAGGGGTTGTTAGCGAGCACCTATTGAGGCTGGCACGGTGGTGTGGCCAACATCAAGCTTGGCCACTTTCACACACCGAAAATGGGTACTCTTTTAAGGCAGAGTTGAACTATGGGAGGCACAGGACCGGTCAAGATATTTGTTGATGTTGGCTGTGAGCGGGAATCAAACTCGTAGTGCTATGCGCTAACCACTGCACTGTCACGCCCCAAATTATACAAACACACACACACACAATTGCATCAGAAGTAGGAGGATACACATCAAAAATGTTTCCAATGCATTTCAGTGGCCGGGCTGCGGTTTACACACCCTGTACAGTTTAAAAAATTTAAAAGTATTTTCCAACAATCAAACTATATCTACCATTTATTTTTTTCTCAGCTAAGCCAGCTTTGTTTCGGCCACAATTGGGGTGAGCGGATTGGTTTATATCGATATATGCAGCTATTGAGTACCTCCATTTAACACGGTTGGCTACATATGATGGTAAAGAAGTTGAATACAGATACATTCATCAGGGATTCTCAGGTTCCCAGCCAATGCACTGCCTGACATGTGAAATGTACTGCTGGCCAAATCACAGAGTCACAATGTGACAAGAGGCCTCCTCCAGTCAAGTGATCAAGAGGCCAATCAGGCAGAGCCAACGATATCACTTTGCCGGCCACACCTTGCTTTGACTCGCACGGAGGTGGGGTGCTGGCCTCACTTCCAACAGCAATGTCAAATGCCGTGGGTGGTGGATCCACAGGTGGTGGTAAGTATAATTCTAGATTTGAAGCTTTCGTTACTGCAAGGATTCATACTTTTAGGTTTTTCGGTAAAGTCACGTAGGGGAAAAATAAATGATATAATTGAAATAATAATAGAAATAAAATAATAAATCACGACGTTTCGGAGGCAACACAAGTCTCTGTCATCAGGTGGGACCGTCACAGCCAGATTTACTGTCTTGAGACAGTCCCACCTGATGACGGAGACTTGTATTTCTATTATTTTTTCAATTTTAATATTTATTTTTTACTTACGTGACTTTACCGAAAAACCTAAGAGTATGGTGGTAAGTATAGTTGAAGCAGCTCATAAATTGACACTTATCAAGTCAATAAAAGTGAGTCCATTAGAGTATATGGGCAGTATTGTCACAGAAGATGGCCCCAGACTCTGACACCTTGGCAAAACCCTCCTGAGAGAGAGTCTTGAGACTTGGTGAGGCTTTTCTGGGTAAGCAAGCGTAGTAGTAATACTAATGTATTGGATGCGTAATGGAGATTAGAGTCAGGATTTCCATGGGAAAATCAGCACTCGGCCTCCTTCGCCTTGCGCCAAATCACGATTTTGTTTATTTTCCCTTCTTGCTCACCTTCACTCGAACAAACACCCACTGCACAACAATCGTCTTCACTACAATCTGCTTGCGCTTATCCCTTAAAACAACCCCCCCATCTCTTCTCCCTTGCTCATCCTGCTACTGCTACTCCCTGCCCCCTAGCTACGACCAGGCCTACCCCAACCCCTATCACTACCCCTTTCACTACCCCAACCCTTATCACTTCCTCAACCCCTATCATCACTACCCCTACCACTACCCCAACCCCTACCACTACTCCAGCCCCTATCACTACCCTAATCCCCCCCCCCCCCTAACCACTCCCCCACCTGTCCTATCACCATAGCTACACCATCACTTCTAATAACAACCCCTCTTTATTTCAACCACTATCATCATTATGATTGTTGTGAAGCGCCTTAAATAAAGGCGCCTTAAATAAAGGCGCTAGAACATCTACATAAGATAAGAATGCTGCGACTAGACAAATGAGCAGAGAGCCACAAGAGTATAGTGTAGTACGAGTGTAGAGTGTCGTGTGGAGTTGAGTGTAGTGTTGTGTAGTACGAGTGTAGAGTGGAGTGTTGTATGAGTGAAGTGTGCAGTTGAGTGTAGTGTGGAGTTGAGTGTAGTGTGGACTGTTGTGTAGTACGAGTGTAGAGTGGAGTGTTGTATGAGTGAAGCGTGGAGTTGAGTGTAGTGTGGTTGTGTAGCGTGGAGTGTTGTGTAGTACGAGTGTAGAGTGGAGTGTTGTATGAGTGAAGCGTGGAGTTGAGTGTAGTGTGGAGTTGAGTGTAGTGTGGTTGTGTAGTGTGGTTGTGTAGCGTGGAGTGTTGTGTAGTTCGAGTGTAGAGTGGAGTGTTGTATGAGTGTAGTGTGGAGTTGAGTGTAGTGTGGTTGTGTAGCGTGGAGTGTTGTGTCGTACCAGTGTAGAGTGGAGTGTTGTATGAGTGAAGCGTGGAGTTGAGCGTGTGGTTGTGTAGCGTGGAGTGTTGTGTAGTTCGAGTGTAGAGTGGAGTGTGGTATGAGTATAGCGTGGAGTGTTGTGTAGTTCGAGTGTAGAGTGGAGTGTTGTATGAGTGTAGCGTGGAGTGTTGTGTAGTTCGAGTGTAGAGTGTTGTGTAGTTCGAGTGTAGAGTGGAGTGTTGTATGTTGCATACAGAGAATGAGTAATGCGGAAGTTCTCGAGCGGGGACAGGAAGTGAGAAGTCAAATTTGAACAATCCACATGAGGCAAACGATTTTGATTGGGCACGATCTCAGAGGTGAAGGCTCGACGAAGGAAGTTTTAGAGGGGCGGACGTTGGGAAAGAGGCCAGGAGGCAGAGAGAGATGCTTCGAGATGACTTGAAGCAATGGGAGTGGTGGGGGCGAGGAGGGGGCGCGCACAGTGAAACGAGGAAGAAAGCTCAAGATTGGACAGCATGGAGGGAGTTGCAGCCAAAGACAACGCCAATGGGCGGAGGACTAAATCCAGAGGACAGAAAAGCACCTCTGTTGGAGCCAATTAAAACAAATATCATAACGTTATCGAATGTTTCATGAACAATTAACCAATATCTACCGTAAAATTAGAAAAAAAAATCCATAACTAAAACACTTAAGAGTGCAATGCGCTGCTTGTTTTAAGTTGAGGGTAAACTGAATCCAAAAGTGTTGCCGTGAAGGTGGAACCAGCCAAGTGGAGGCATTGGCACGGAGCGATTGGCCTCCCAGTGATCAGGGGACTAAAGCTAAAAAACTGGCGATCCCAGTTCGATTCCCAGCCACAAACAACACCAGTGGCATGTGATATCAGCACTTGTCCCGGGCCTCCTTCCCCTAGGTGATCTCAGCCTTAAATGGGTACCTGATGTGGTATGTGAACATTAGCCCTGGGAAGACGGACACAACCGCGGATGGTGCCGGCCACAACCCCCTCATGCACGATCAGCACGATCAGCACGATCAGCACGATCAGCACGATCAGCACGATCAGGTGCTTGCTTACAGCACTTGCTCCCCGACAGTGTTTATGGTTGACCACAATTCACTGCGCTGGTCAGTGCGGATTGGTGAAGGGTGGCCAAAACGTGTCTATGCGTACATTATGCGTGTGTAAACGTACGCGTTGAATCAATAGTAATTTCAGTCTGAGTGGACATAAGTGCAGGCTGTGGGCCCGCTAAGGGGATGTAAAAGACCTGCAGAGCAGAGTTCTCCCCTCTGAGCGCCTGCACCCTCTCCTCGAGGCGAGAGATCCTCTCCAGCTTCCGGTGTCGACAGCGCGAGGCGGCCAGCCGGTTCCTCTGCCTCTTCCTCTCCGCTTTGAGACGCTCCTGAGACATACACACGGAGACACAGACACATGGGCGGCAGGGAGATTACTATAGACACACGGAGATAATAGAGACACGGAGCCACGTGGAGACACAAGAGACACGTGGAGATGAATACGGACACAAGGAGACACACAGGCAATGTGATTAATAGAGAAACGGTCAGGTAGAGATAATTCCTCTGCCCCATCCTCTATGCTTTGAGACGCTCATCAGACATGGACAGATGTACAGAGAGACACACGGAGATGAACAGACACGAGGAAACACTGAGACACAGAGAGAGACTATCAGAGAGATGCTGTATGGTAGTGACACTTCCTCTGTTTCTGTCTGTCGACGCTGAGATGCTGCCGAGACATGTGAAAACACATGGGGGTTAGTAGACTTGAGAAGACACTCCGGGACACGAAGATTCAGAGACACTGTGAGGTACGGATGATTCATCTGCCCCGAGGTACGTATGATTCATCTGCCCCTTACACTTCACTTAGAAATGCTCTCCAGACAGAGACACAGCGAGACACACGGAGACACAGGGAGACACTGAAATAGAGAGACAACACAGTCAACTTTGAGATTATCCTTTGTCGTGCAGACACAGTTGAAGGGAAAGACAGTGACGTAGACAATTCTTGTAATTTCCTCTCCACCTTAATACCTGCTTAAGACTTGGGGAGTCACGGAGACAAGCATTCATCTAAAGTCTTCATGGAGTTTGGTTTGAGCAGTCATTATTAACCTGGACGGAGACAATCAACTCGCTACATGGTCACATTAAACCCAGATAGAAACCCAGCACCTCCACGAAGCAAAGTGTCCATGATATGGCCATTACCAATTGACTGGGCCACCCGGCCGTCTCTCAGGGTCAGATCAACAGCCCCAGGTTCGACTGTGGATCCACAGCAGGGAACCCCCACTAAGGTACCAGCACCGCGTCGAGGGAACAGAGACTGGGCCCCTGCTCGTGATAACATGGAGTTTACACGACCGACTCGGGACCGTCAACAGAGACACACGCATCCACACCCATGCTCTGCTAAGCACGGGAGACACACGGCCTCTGCAATCCCACGCTCCGATGAGTCCGCTTTCCCCCGGGTGGCTCAGGAGGTCCGCAATGTCAGTGCCAGAGCCACCCAGACCCGAGTTTTGACTCTGGGTCTCCATCAGCCTTGGCGTGGATCTGCGAGGGTGGTGGTGGGGGAGAAAGAGCCGAACGCCGCATGCCACAACGCAACTCTCACCTGGGAGTCAAAGTCAATGACAGCCAGGGGCAGTCCCATCGCCACCGGTCCTGCCGCGAGGCCATTGCTGCCCCCGCTGTGGGCAGTGCAGGGCTGCCCGTGCCCGGCGCCGTGCCCTGCCGAGCCTTGTCCCGGGCACGGCCCAGAGCCCGCCGTGTGCATGGCCTCCAAGGCCCTGACGAAACCCAGGGCGAAGCCCTCGGCCTCCTCATCAAGGAGAGATCTCCCGTGGGGGAAGAACGGGGGGGACGGCGGGAGGGGAGTGGTGGGAGGGGGAGGCGAGGGGTCATGGGCCGGGGGGTCCATGGGGAGGTCCTTCTCGTGACAGGCGGAGTGGCTCCTCCAGTTGTGGCCTCGTCTCTGTCCTGGGCCACCACTGTGGCTCTTAGCAAGCAAGCGGTCGAGTGGGGGTCCCGCAGGTCACCGCTATGGGACTTCTTCCTATCCCCGCGGGACTCTACACCTCCACACCGGTCTGCGAGGACGTTGATTGAGTACTGGGGTCAACTCAATATCGAGTTGGTAATAAGTTAATGGAAAGTTTGTGTTATTGCTTTATTCTTACCACAATTTTACTTTACGTTTAAGTAAACTATTTTTGGTAACGCAGTAAAAAGTAGGTTATAACGTGTTAGTTCCAAGTCGATGAGATTATATACACTACACACAAATATATGAATGACACAGATTATAATTCAGTAAATTGTGCTGCAATATATTCGTTAAATCTGTGCTTTTTCCATGTTTATTATGCCTCCAAACTCCTGCTCAAAATCACAGTTATTGCGATAATTCACCCACCACGTCTACAAAAAAAACTTTACATTGTAATTCATCTTAAACTTGTTGAAAGCGATTTAAAAAAACACCGACGACGGTGAGTCTCGTTGCCTCGCGATTACAAAAATATATAAAGACGATTCCGTGTCTAATAAAGACAACTCGAGTTACATAGTAACAACGCCACGAACAGGACGACGCTAAACAAAGTTGAACATTTCAACGTTAACGATTAATAATCAATAATAATTACGCAAAGTCAATTACACAATGGAACAAACCTCAACTGCGCCAGTGACCACTACCCAGAGGCTACCTCGTCAACTTTAAAGTCTGCGCTGAACTTTAGATCGATCAATGTTTGACCATTCGATGATAGAATCAATACGCTAACGAGCTCATCGGAGTCGGTATCGATTACGCAGCTGCGCTGGTCGGACGCGGCGCCAATTAAAGGACTTGTTCGGTGTACAAAACTCAAATGACCGACCGGTATTTCATTAAGTAATCGACGGATAACTGCCGAGTAAACTTAAGAGCGAATTACGACGATTCAGAGCCTCGCTCTCGACACATGGACTCGGTGGTGGGGGGAGAGGAAGAAGAAGAAGCTGGGATGTCGATGTCAAACTGGCCCCACCACCATCATCATCACCATCAAAACCGAATAACCCAACAACAACAACAAAAGTGCCCCCGTCCCGTCAACGATTCACCGTTCGGTCAGAAAACAAACAGAGAGAGAGTCGGCGGCAGGGGCAAGGGGGGCAGGGGGGGGTAAAAGAGTAAAAAAAAGAGTCTAAAGTCTTTGTGAATGACGAGAGAGACGAGAGGGAGGGAGGGGGACTTCTCTTGGTCGTGTCCGCGCCTCGCCACAGAGGAACGCCGCTTTCATTAATTAATTTACTTTTCCGGGTAATTTAATTGACGTCACTGGGGGAGGGGCGGGGGCAGCGGGGGAGAGGGGCGGGGCGAGAAGGGGTGCGGGACTGGCCGAGCGAGAATGCACCGCGGAATTATAAAAGCTGCCTCGCCTCTGTGTCATCCACTCAGTGCGGACGCATGGAGCGGGTAGTGGGGGGGGGTAACCCAAATGTGTAGCTTGCGTATGGGGGGGAGGATTATACTGTCAATGTACGCATAGGAAACGGGGTGGGGGGTGGGGGTGAAGCCTTGATAATAATTTGTCTATCCTTGATCGTTTCTGCGTGGATTAAATATCGGACGTTCTATAAGATTATGGGGGGGTGCGTCAAGCGTGCGTAGAGATAGGGGGTGAGGGGTCAAGTTTTGACAGATTTTTGCTACTGAACCGACTCAATGGATGGCCCCTTAAAGGGAAGCAACCACTCGCCCCGCCCCCCCCCGCCCCCCCCCGCCCTTGCGTCGCATGTGAATGCTGCCACGCACCCACCCCGTCGCCACGGCGACGTCCGTGTGGCGATGACGTCATTTACCGTCACGCCCGCCAGCGGTGACGCGCGCGGATTGTGCGATGACGTCACGCACGGGCGTTGGCGGCGGTTGCGTTGACGTCATCACCGCCGAAAGCGTGCGCGCTGGGATTGGCCGTTGGTTGGTCACGTGGGGGGGAGGGGGGCAGGGTGTTGGAAATTCGTAGCACGGATAGGCGCGTGGTATTTGGGTTGTGCTCTTTGCAAATGGTAGCCCGGTCAAGAACGACAATCAAACTTTAGTAGTTTAAAGTTTTACCTTGCCACTATTTCACAGCGCCCATTTCGGGATAACCGATTAACACCTTTGATTGGGTTCATAATCGTCGTGTCAAGACACTCGGAGGGCAACAAATACGAGGGCCTTGTGGTTAATTTCCCAAGATCATTGGGGAAGGGCCTTGGCAGGGTCTACTCCATGGCAAGACTCCAAAACATAAAAAAACAACTTTTGGCAGAAATCTAATTGGAAAAAATAAACACGTAGGGTTGTTTGTATTATTATTTAATTAATAAATATGTCATAGTTTAATTCAACGATACAGTTTCAAATAGTTGTGTGAATGGGTGTGAAATGTTTAAGAAAAAACACAGAGCATTGTTTCCTCAAGATGTAAATTTTTACCAAAGTTTTTTGTTGAAATTGTTTTAAAATGCTACAACAAACTCAACGTTTCGGACTAAAGCTTATGAGCATGCAGAAGAGTTCAAAGGTTTACTCAACAGTAAATTGTAAAAAGACACCCACTCAGAATCTATATTGCAGCTCATCCTAGTGTATTCCAGACCAGTTCAGACTCTACATAGCCTAAGACTGATTTAATCCAAGCTATAATTGGCCTGGTCAAGAGCAGGTCATACTCAGGATGACATAGACCAGTTTGGACCAATTAAGCCCTGGCCTGGTCTAAACGATTTACAGAAACCTATTCTAGACCAGTTCGCCCTCAACCTTGTCTGGGCCATATTAGCCTCAGCTTATTATAGGCATGTTCATTTTCAGGCCACTCTAGACCAGGTAACCTAAACTTTTAAACTAAACCTTTTTATTTTACTTGGTAAGCTAGAAAGCTATTTTTCAGAAGTGTCCTGGTCACAAATAATAGCTCAACGAAGTGGCTTATGTGGAAATTTATAGCAGCCAAATACTCAACATGGGTAATGTTGATTCTAATTGTGGAGGGAAAAACCGGAGGACCCAGAGAAAAATCCATGCGACCACGGGGGAGAACATGCAAACTCCAAATATACAGGCGTCAGGGTCGGGATCGGGATCGAACCCACGACCTCCCGTATACCAGACGAGGGAATTGACATCTCGCCACCGTGGCACCCAGTCCAGGATGGTCTAGTCTCAATATAATCCTAATCTGGTTTAGTCAGCATTCATGTTTGTTCTCAACCTTGTTTGTATATCTATTCTACACAGTAGCTTCTCAACCAGCCTAGACTAGCACGGCTCCAGTTATCATTTCTGTTTACACTCAGTCTAGGTCAAATCTAGACCCGTTTATATTTTATAGCAGTTTAGCCTCAGCCTCGTATAGAACAAGCAGATTAACTTGGGGTGCTGCGTTGGCAGTGGTGCACAAGCACAAATAATTGTTATTTATTTTTTCCTAAACCAGTGCAGACTAGTGCCACCCGAGTAAGCATTCATATTAAATGTTATACTCTGAAATAGTAAATATGTAATTTTACTCAAAGCCCCAGTCAGCCAGAGAAAAGCAAGCAGTGAGAAATCTTAGAGTCATCTAACAGCAGCGTTCATGGACAACATTTTTTTAAGTCCTCGAATTGAAGCCCTTCTTGAGTCAGCAACACAACAGCAAGTGTCCTGCAGGTCTTCCATGCTGGTGGTGTTTGTGTAAATTATATAAGTGAGGTTTTCAAAAACTATCAAAGCAGTGTTAAGACGTGTTGCGCAAGTGACAGCTTGGGTAATTGCAAAAGCATAGGCTAATTCACACCTGGTCAGGTGGCAATGATGTGAAATAGACTTGACTTTATGTATTATTGGGGTACGAATAAATGTTTGACTTTTTAAGAGTTTGTTTGCTACTCAGTGCCTATGAATGGAAAAAATAGTTTATATGTAAATTCAAAACTGTTCATTGGGATATTTTATAAAACATTTTCCCAACTTCGGGAATAAAAGGTTAAAGTGCTATCTCCAACTATAATATGGGTATCTCTGCCCTCTGCAGAAGGGCGATTACTCAGTGTCAGCTAATTCTGTTACAAGGCAGTGTTAATAACACATTTGTAGAGTTGTTTATGCCCATGTATTTCATATGTATGTTTATGTAGGTTTACGTGCGCATTTATAGGCAAATCTGTGCACAGCAAAAGTCCTTGATTTAATTGAAGTCCATAAGTCAGTCTGAGAGCAGAAAGCAGTCAGCTAGCCAGCAGCAAACAGCTAAGTATACACAGGGCATTGGATGTAAACGTGTCAATATATAATAAATTTATTCGTGCAATAGCTGTAAATTGGTACGGATACAGAACTACAGTTAACACTCGATTATCCATGGGCTGATTATCGGGTTGCAGATTAACTATGCTTGCAAAAATATATTTATGCTGGCTGATTTATCAGCTGATTGTCGAGGGTCAGTACCCACGTAAACTCAAACACGTTGGCAAATAAACCGATAAAAAAATGCCCGAATAAATACGCGTTATGGCCAAATTTACTTATGTTTTACATTATCTGTGTTTTTGTTTTATCGGGGAAATCCCTCCTGCCTATTACCTGGGACAATCGAGAGTTGAGTGTTCTGCGTCATTTACCTGGAGCAGAGATCAATAAGGTAGCAGCAATCCCAGAGCTATGTGGGAATTTATACATTGAAATAAAAGTTCCTTTTTTGTTTCCATTGAAGCAATTGTTGATCTCATAAAAGATGTAACCCACAAAACAAATATCGCTTCGAGATAAAGACCCAGAGGCTGTATGTCCTGAGATGCCCGGCACAAATTTGGACTTTCTAAATTAAAGGCATGACTTTAAAGTGACTTTCAGGTGCATTACAGGTGACGCCACAGACTTGTTTGATTTATTTTAAAAGTGGCAGTCTTAGCACAGTGACATCACAAAAAATTACTTTTTAAAATATAATCATCTAAGATTGAGATGTTTTCCAAACAGCCCAAGCCATACGACCTCGAGGTGTGTTGCTAGCTACTAGAGAAAGAGTTGCGTGTTCAGTTTCGTCTCGACTTAAAAATCATTCAACACCACGCCCGACCGCTTTCATTCTCAGACTCCTTGGAAGGTCGAGGCGAGGCCAATTAACGCGGACATCCCCAGCCACGACCATCCGCCGAACGCCGCCGTCCTAGGAGCCGAGTTGCCGGAGTCTGAATACGAGAAGCCCTGCGAGCCCACTTCCAGGTTGACGCTGCCCTGCACAACGTCGAGGATGGACAGGCGATTGCACAAGTCGGTGTCGCAGCAGCGGAGTGTGGCATCCGAGGGCAGGAAGAGGTTGGGGCGGTCGCACTGGTGCGGGGCGCAGCCGCGCACCACTCCCGTGCGGTTCGCTGGACGGAGGATGAAATAGAGAGGGAGAAGCCACAGAGGAGACGTGTTATGATTATTCATTCAGCTTGTAAACGACGCCGTTGGTCCATCGGAAAACCGAGCTGGCCAGAACCGGAGCTGGCCTATCCGATTGTTTAAGTATTTGATTACGCCACCGTTCATCGATTCGATCAAATTCGACTGATTGATCAGATAATGGCTCAATAGTTTGGGGGAGAAAGTGTTCACCTCTGTTCCCACGTGTGCCTGGTGCACGGGAGGTGGCGGGTGGTGCTTGCTGCATCTCATCGGCATCATCATCATCATCAACCGCATCACACTGTGCTTGGTTTGTAGGGGTTTCCAGCCGTCGGGAAGTAGGATGTCGGGGTGTTAGCTATTTTTAAAGGGGCCCGAGAAATCGGCTACAGAAATAGTCTATGACACGGTTTTTGTATTTTTGTTGATTAATAGACTTAATCGACTAGGCATGCGATGTTCTACTAGAAATACGCCTGATATTGTCAAATTTGAGAAGCTAACCAATGTTAAGCCCGGATAGTGCTTCTCGGATGGAGGGACCGCCATGCATAAAACACTTGTTATTGGGTTACTTTGTCAGGAGGGGGCAGTGTAGCAAAATACATAAATAGTTGTACTGTAATATGCTCCCATGTCTATGTTCATCCTTGCATTCACCAACCCACACTGATCAGCGTGAAGTCCTGTTTTTGAAAATAACCCCCGTGACCCGCACGGTGTGGGAAGGCTATCATCCAGCAGACATCTCACCTATGTTGCCGGATGAAATGTAGCAAACGCCTTCGCAGTTGATGAGTTGTTTGCAGTCCATCCCCAGGTTACACCACACGCAGACCAGCCCATCTAGAGTGAACACACACACACAATTATTTACATATGCATACAAAGATTCCCCCATAGCTGTACACATCCTGTTGGGGGCAAGTGTTGTAAGCGAGCACACAAGGACGAGGTGGTGTGGTCAGAACCACACCCATTACTGATGTTTACACCACCAAAGGGCCTGATTTAAGGTTGAGTCGACCTCGGGGGGAGGCCCGGCTGGTCCGGGTGAAGGAAATCGTCACTGATGTCAGCCGTGACCGGGAATCAAACTCGGGTCACTTTTGGGTTCACAGAGCAGTGCGTTAACCACGATACCAGCCCAAGGCAAATATCCCATGTGCAGTCTAAAAAGACTGTTGGAGTCTACACGCACACACCTTTATTAAACATGTACATACACACCACTGTACTGTACACATATAAAGTACACATCACCTTGGTTATTCGTGGCCACGATTCAATTCAACCGGAATAAAAAAAAAATTGCGGTTTCATTTGGTATTGTGTGTTTAGTATCCCCTGTCTTGAACATTCTATAGTCCATAGGCATAGCATATGATTTGCATGCATTGTAAATACCTGATTCATGACAGTTAGTCCGATCCATGTAACATGACTGTAAAAATCAATTTAATCTAGATTTGAAGCTCCTCCCCCTTCCTCCCCCCTTAACTTGTATTTAAGAGCTTGTCTCTTGGAATTTTGCCTCACTTGATACAGTAAATTTAGCTGTGACGGTCCCACCTGATGACGGAGACTTGTGTTGCCTCCGAAACGTCGTGATTTATTGTTTTATTTCTATTATTTTTATTTTTATTATTTATTTTTACCTACGTGACTTTACCGAAAAAACCTAAGAGTATGAGCATCAATGTAATATCTTAATCAAACCCTTAATACACATAGGTGCACCATTACACCACTGCCTTTTGCCAGACCCTAAGCTGTTGCAGTCAGCAGCTGACCTCCAAGGTCTAGCATATCAGTCTCCTGATCATCATCACCATCATCACCACCACCACCACCATCTTTGAGTATTCCCCTTGGCCCCACACCTCTGGGTGTGTCTCCAATGCCCGTCTCGTTAAACTGCCCTCCTCCATCTTGCATGTGACCCACCCATCGCAATCTTCTCTGCCTGACGACACGAATGCACTTGTATTCAAAGGTCAGAATGCTTCTGCTCTGTCGCTTTTCTTCCAGCTCGCTGGTTAAATTTTTTTTATTTCTGCCTAAAACTATTTACGACTTAGGTTGGCTTCGCTACTATTGCAGAGTGGTTTGTGTTGTTGCTCAGAGGGCATTGAGAGATAATGGGCCCCTGTTCAATGTCATACCGGCTACCAACCACCACACCATGGCAATATAGGACACTACAAATACAGTAAATTACTGTACTAGTAACTTTCAATAGGCTTGAGCGTCACACTCCACGATAGGTAATTTACTTTGTTCACTGATGCTGGGGATTGTATATTTAATCAAAAAATTGTTTTGCATATTTGGATTCAGGAGCCATAAAAACATCGCCAGATACACTACAAACTTTCATAGACCTCGGTTTAAAAAGGTTTAAAATATGTCAATTCTGTGGTTTTGAAATAATTATTATACAGTAGTTGTAAGCCTAGACTTGCCTATGTTGCGAATTTAATATTGTTTAGCCCTTCTATAAAAGAATCCAGTCGCGATCGCTTGTATAGATGACATTGAGCTGGGCGTGGAGGTTGTACGCCTACAATCCAGTGGCTTGGAGGCAATGGTTGGTACATCTCGTACAGACGGCCAGGGGATTTGAGGACACTAAGTAGGTGCATTAACTGCCCGTGTAGACTTTGAGTGTTATGCCAATGTATGCATGGCTTTTGTCCAGGTACTCTGGCTTCATCTCACGTGCCAATTCCTTGATATTGACTATATGGAAGGTGGCTCTGTCCCAAGTGCCAAACGCTAATGGGATTTACCACACATCTCAATGCAGAACCCACCTGGAAAATAACCTTCAGTCTCAGTGGGACTTTATTGGAAAACTAAATGGCATTATTATAGATTACACGTAAATAAATTAGTGCACACATTTGCACGCTCCTGCGCACGAGCTGATGTCATGGCTCCAGCTCTGCAACTGTCGCCCTCTCATATCGTGACCTCTCTCTTTGGTTGCCATTCCCGCATCAGTCTCATCCTTTGGTTAAGCCCTCTTTTTTTTGACAGTCAAAGTGGCTACTCTCATTTGCGCAACTTCTCTAATCCACGTGTTCCTCTTCCTGTCTCCGAACAGACAATGGTTCATGATGATAATTTAAAATATGTCTTCAGATGCAATATAAATAATCGACGGTCACACTGGTTGGCTTTGCGACTCGGTTCCATAGCTTGGGGACCAAAAAACAGGAAGGTCTTCAAATTGTAGGATGGTCTCTGGGGACTGATATCACGTGACACTCTGAGCTAGTACTGACGAGAGCCTTGGCTCGGATTCGTGTTTCAGCCACCTGTGATTAAGTTGGGTTCTCAAGCGTAGGGATTGTTGGTGGTGTCAGCCCGGTCATAAATAACTGCAGCGAAAAAAAATCCAATGGTATATATTTGACTTAATTCAGCATGTTTCCAGCTCTGAAGATTACACAATGTTTAGTTTGAGGAGGCCTTGTGAGAGGTTGCACCACCTCGTGTGGATATACGGCAACTGAAAGATCGTAGAGACCTCAGAAGTAGTTCTATGATGTCACTTTCCAGTGGCCATTTTCTTACACGAGGTGATGTTAAACTGCTTTCTGCGAGTTGTAAATTGCAATGTCCTCATCTCTCGACATGACCACGCTGAAAGAGCAATCGGATTATAATGTGGAGGAAAGGAACATGCGGAATGCTGCTCAAAAGAAAAAAATAGGAAGTACCTGAGGCTTAATTCTAACTCGAGAGACAAGTATAGCTGTGGCATCTGATACATTAAAATCAAAGGTAGCGAAAACTAAAAGCACTTCCGTGAGATTAGATGATGCCAAGATAATGTATCCCTTGCGCATTCAGAGGGGAACTTTTCAATTGACTCTGCACAGTTTAGTGTGAGTAAGCGGGCGGCTGCGTGCACTGCACTATAAACCCCAGTTCATCAATCAATATTTATTTTACGTGCCAATGTCGCCCTCGATAAAGTAGACATCAGTGCGCATTAGAAGCAGAACGGAAAGGGTACAGGGGGCGTAGAGCAACCAGGAATGCAAGATGAAACCCGTGGATGCTCGAAAGGCTGATGAGGCATTCATCCAGCAGTGGACTGACAAAGGGGCTGTAAGCACAGGCTGCAGCAGTATCGTGACCCGCATGGCCCTGTACGATTATCAGACGATCTATAAGGAAAGCAATATCAGTCGTCGCTTATGAAATGTAACAACAGCGTGGCCATGAAATAAAGGTCAGGGCAGGGCTCCACGCGGGGTGTACGTTCTGAGTCAAAGATTACACCAAGATTGTGAACTTCAAAGTGCAAGAAAATATCTCATAATGAACACTCATTCGTGGGACATTGCAATGTCACACATAGACAGAATACATACGCACATTATGATCATGGCACATGCACACTACACACAAGGATGCGAGTTCAAATCCCTGCCGGGGAGGTCGTCTCAGCTCAGCCCATCGTTACTATCATAATCATCCCGCTGGGGCACATTAAACTAAATAGTTCCACCTTGTGGGAAGTCAAGAGTGTGGTCGCTCTAGTGAAGAAAGTACAAATGCTCCCACAGTCGTGGGAATGTGGAATGTCCACCACTGATCCAGAGCGTGGCACTCCACGGTGGTGTGGGGGGTGCAGGGAGGGAGACGCGGCCTCCTTGCACGAGCGTCACTGAAGTAAAACTCTAAACGCCGCTGATAAGAAACAAAAGCCTACAAGTGCCTGCCTGAGAGGTGACTCCTCTTTCTGGGTAAAGGCTGTGTAATATCTTCGGCAGTCACTCTCTGCTTCTATTTTAACTTAAAAGCAGCTTACATTTTTTTTTACAATAATGTAAAGCCGCGGATTTAACTCAGATTCACTGAACCGAACTTCACCAACACCAGCACCTCCGATTAGCACGGTTGGTTGCGTGCGGTGCGAACGAACTTCAACATACATAGGAATCATGTCAAGGTCTCCTTACCTGTCCTGCACATCATCACCATCATCACCACCACCACCACCACGAGGCATCGTCGCTGCGTCGGCATCACCATCACGAACACGGACAAGATCACACACACTGTGTGTGTACTCCTGTGCCCCCCTCTCCGCCTGATTTGTATCTCTCGTTTGTCTCTCTGTTCCTCGGCAAAGTTCCTCCTCCTGTCTCCTTTGCTCGCTCTCCGTGTCTCTGCGCGCGTCTCTCCGTGTGCCCTCGAGTCCGCCGGAGACCTCTGTGTTTTGTAACGTGTGCGTTGAGCAAAATGATGGGGAGGAGTAGAGTTTAAAAGGGAGTGGTGGTGGTGATGGTGACAGTGTTGGTTTGGGTAACACCCAGAGGCGGTCAGGGAGTGTGCTCGTGCGTGTGTCAAGTACGTAGATGGCAGGTATGTGTGCGCATGGGGGTGTAATGTACATGTGAATAGAGGAATATGTGTGAAGTATGCAGTATTTGTACTGTGTATATACTGTATGTGTCAGAGGAGCAAACAAACTCAAGTTAGTCGTCATTAGCACTGTGGCCTTAACAGGGAAAAGCAATATTTGTTTGGCAACGTTTCGGGCAATGGGCCTTCATAGCACGTGACTAGATATGGCAGTTCGAGAGACGGAGTGGATGATAAGAGATGGAGACCGGACAGTTACTCTACACCATGGGTGGGGACTGATCATAATTAACTTGATGATTTTTTTAAAATATAAACCGTTATTAAATTGTCATATGAACCATTACCTATTCG
Source organism: Lampetra planeri (assembly GCF_965212315.1). Lineage (NCBI taxonomy): Eukaryota > Metazoa > Chordata > Hyperoartia > Petromyzontiformes > Petromyzontidae > Lampetra > Lampetra planeri. Next base: position 18,738,145 of record NC_136109.1, on the reverse strand, counting down.
TAGCTATTGCGTTCGAGACAACCCCTAAAAATTTGTATAACTAAATTTACTAATTTGTATCAAGAGATGTATCCCTATATACATCTTCTTTAAATATCTGTGAGTATGTTTGTCTTGTATTTATGTATATAGGCGCGTATATGTGTTCACGTGTTAGTTCCCATATGTCAGTCCGTCAGAATTATTTATTTAACCAGCAGGTGAAATAAACCCTTTGAGATAAGTCAAACACCATTGCCTCTACCGTATGGGCCATCTGGGTTATGTGTGTGACAAATGTGTGAATATAGGTGTGTGTGTGTGTGAATATGTACATTTTATATCTATTCATACTCTTTGGTTCTTTCGGTAAAGTCACGCAGGTAGAAATAAAATTAACTAAAATATTTGCTTTATTTTATTTTTCTACCTAAGCGACTTTACCGAAAGAACCAAAAAGTATGGATTCCTGCAGTCACGAAAGCTTCAAATCAAGATTATATATCTACTGACGTGTGGATTCATAGAGTGTGTACGTACTTATTTCGAATAATCGGCGCGTGTGTGCTTGTTTAGCTGTGTGTGTGTGTGGGTGTAAATACGTATGTGTGTAGGTGCGTGCGTGCTTGCGTATTATTGAGTTTTGTTTAAACATTTTGAAATAGTGTCGCTTTGTGTTGTTTGTTTAAACCAGGTCTCCTTTTACAAACGAGACTTCTGGGTCTGATTGATCTCTTTCCTGGCAATTAAGCTCTACTACTTCTCCTGCATATGTATAACTAGACAGGTGTGTGTGTGTGTATACAATCATCGACTGGACTATACACGTATGTAGCGGCTGAGCAGCACATATGAAGCCCTGTCCTTGAAACTCAACCCTCCTGTGGAGCTGATCTGTCCACTGACTGTTAACTGGTCACCTGAGCCTGCCATTCTTTCATTGTAGCAGCAGGCATCCACCTATGACGCAATTGAAACCCACAAAGCCTATTTTCAGATGTATACTGAAGGTTGTAAGCAATAATTTGTTCATTTGCAGATGGCCTTGGAAACTACCCTCTGCTCCTGATATTGAGGGGAAATGAATGAGATTTTAGGGCTGTTGCACAAGCAGCTGCCATAGGTACTCGGACCAGGCAAGGGACCCTGGCTAATAGACTCGGCGTTCCAGCTAGCTGATAAAAGTTACAGGGCCCCTTTGACCAAATACAACCTTCCCTTCCCACACTCTGAAATTAGGATAATTTCTGTAACCTTTACTCGTATGTCAAGAGAGCCGTTCAGCGCTGCAAGGATGAGTGGTCGTCGTCGGTTGCTGAAGAGACGGTAAACTACTTCAGTAGCCCACGAGAACAGAGTTACAGAGAGAACAGAGTTACTCCCAGTGTCGTCCCTATTGTCATCCGGTGGAAAAATCAACAACCTGATCTCAAATACCCAGGGTTAGATTTGCAGATTTACTGAGTATATTTGTGAGGCCTTGGGGTCAGTGGAGCACCTTTAGCCCAAATTACATGGGGGCAAGGGGTGGCTGACTTTGCGAGGGTTATGCAGCCTCAGTGATTGTACAAAGTAGCCATCTATTTAAAGCTTTCGTGACTGCAGGGATTCATCTTCTTGGTTCTTTCGGTAAAGTCACGTAGAAGGGAAGTAATACAAAAATAATAAAAAATAATGTTTTATTTTTATTATTAATAAAAAATAAAAAATAAAAATGTTTTTTTTTTTCTACGTGACTTTACCGAAAGAACCAAGAAGATGAAAGTAGCCATCCCTTGTGAGTGGCTGGCTGATCTGCCATCTGCTGACGAGTTGCGAAGAGCGATTCGGAGCCTGAGAGCGAGGGTGGCAATTGTGTGAAAATGGCCTTGCGTGGCAACTTCACATCTATAAACTAAAACTATTTAAACTAAACTTTCATTTTAACAGGTAAGGCCCACTGAGCTATATAGCACTTTTTCATTATTGACCTGGCCAAAAATTATAGCCCAATGAAGTGGCTTATCAAGTGGAAAATTATAGCAGCCAAATACTCTAAACGCATGTTTCTAAATGATCGGGGAAAACGTTGGACAGGGAGAAAAATCCACGCGACCAGAGGGAGAACATGTAAACTCCAAATATACAGGCGTCAGGTGTCAAGGTTCGGGATTGAACCCACAACTCCTGTACACCAGGCGAGGTAGTTAACGTCTCGCCACCGTGGTGCCAATCTGGCTGAGGCACTTTTGCGAAAGCACGTCTCCTTGTCTGACTTCCCTTATAATGGCATAGTAATGATAATATAGCTATTATAACATTATTACAAACACCAAATCACGGACCCTATAATTTCCCACTGCCCCAAAATATACCTAAATCGCTTAGAACTGAATCTCCAACAGTTTCCCATGATTGGCCATATGAAAGGCTCATGTAACATTAGAGTTATTCATCATGGGAACTTCTTTGCCAGTACCAAAACATGAGAATAGGTTTTCCCCTTTTTGCTGGCAACAAAACAGGTGTTAAGATGTTAAAACACCAAACTGAAACTTTTACAAGGAATCATGTCTACATTAACCACAATACTTGTGGTCAGAATGCAAACAAAAAACGTAGTCTGACAAAGCATATAAATTCCCACTCACGGCCAACACCTGTGACGATTATCTAAACCAGTCCTGGGCCTCCCATCGGTCAACTCAGCCTTAAATGTGTACCTGGTGTGGTGTGTAAACATTGCCAATGGGGAGAAAAAGGCAGCCAGGCGTGGTGGTGGCAACCCACCCCCTCGTGTGCCGTGCGGGCCTTAATTGAATTTCGCTAACAGGACTAGCCCAACAGTATGTTAAGGCTAGATAGGGGATATGTCTTTGTGCGTGAATATTCGTGTAGAGTACGTAAACGTGTACATGGGTGTACACCTGTACACGTGCAAGCGCGCATCCGCGTATTGCGTGCGTAAACAAAAATACATATGTATTTCACGAGGTAGGAATGCATGGATGCACAAAACCATCGCTGTGTGCACATTTCATGACTCTGAAGTTGAGGCCCTTCCAAGCTGACCTAGCTCAAAATAAGCACCTTACCAGGGTGAAAATGTTTAACACTGGCTTAAAGGTCGCGTTTCTTATGCCACGGGCAAAAGGGCTTGGTAAGAATGTGCTTCATTTACAGAAACGCGTCAATACACTCCGCACATTTTTTCTGAAATATCATGTCTATTCACGACGGTGCTTCTGTCGTTCACTCTCACACACGGTTCACAATGGCCGTGTCAGAGGGACACTGCTCCAACAAAACTGTTTGAGGGGCCTGAATTCGAGTCCTGTGATTGAGGTTGTCTTGCGCTGCTGTCTCTCTCTCTATTTAACTGCTGCTGCTAATTACCATTGCAGTGGCTGATTCGATGGTCGGGGTGCTACTGCCCTTCAAGGATGTACTCAGCCATCAGCATCCTCCACCACGTGCGCTGTTGTTCTGTGACCTGCGGGAGTTGTTGTTCCAATCCCAATTGCTTGATGTTTTCGAACCAGGACTTCTTTTCTATTTCCTCCCTCTCATCCTGTTTTATTTGACAGCTCCCTGAAGTACATCTCGTATTAGAGAGGGTGCTTGCTCGTATTTAAACTAGATTTTTTTTAATTTAAACTACTTTATGAGGTAATGACCACTGAGATATATGGCGTTTTTCAGAAACGACCTCGCCACAAATGACAGCCCAACAAATTGGCTTATCATGTGGAAACTTATATCAGCCAAATACTCTAAACGCACGTTTCTAAATGTGGAGGGAAAATCCGCAGGACCCAGAGAAAAATCCACGGGACCACGAGGAGAGAGAGGTTAAAACTCCAAATATACAGCAGGCGTCACGGTCGGGATCGAACCCATGACCTCCTGTATACCAGGCGAGGGAGTTAACATCTAGCCACCGTGGCACCCCTCATCCTAATGTTATAGCCAAGCCTTTGCAGTTTCCTCGTTTTCATGGCGTGAAGGAGATGGGCTTGTTTTTCATGCTCCCTCTTAAGGATGAGCAAAAAAAAAACATGTATACATCGGAAACATCGATGCTTTGGTTCCGATACATTGATGTTTTGACATCGATGTTTATTCCCCGATAACGTCGGAACATCGATTTTTTTTCCTCTAGATGTTGTTCTTTTCACGCCGAAAAAGGGCAAATTATACGGAATATCCCGTGGCCACAATAATTTCAAAACTCATTGATGAAACACATTGACAGGTGCAGTCTATATATTACAGATAGGCTTATTAAAGTTCACATTCTGAACACTATGCATAAGTTTACTGTCCATTGTTCATCCTGCAACACACAGCCTTGTGCCTGTTGATTATTCGATTGTTTGCTATCGTATTCATATACTGCAATTTCAATTTTTCTATTAAAAAAATCTTTGAAAACATATAACACGCATCGATGATTTCATTCTGATCCATGAGTGTTCATCGATGTTGTCATTAAAAACATTGAGTGTTCGACAAAGTGACGTCTTTCTTTTCATGTATTTCTTGCAAAAGGTTCGTAATGGCCGTATCAGCTTCAGCGTGGCTATGTTGGGGACGCCGAGCGAGCACTGTGGAGACCCTGGCTTTGAGCCTTGGGGGCTGGGAGGTCTGTGCAAGCACAAAATGTGAAGAACTGCCGTCCATTTGTCATATTTTCTGACATACTTTGCGGTGTTTGAATGCGACTTGTGTGCTTCTGTTTACGCGTCCGTCTCTCGGGAGCCGGACTCTTGAGTCCAGCAATGCTCAGGGCCTCCGTTCCAACCCTGGGGCTCGCTGTCGCACTCACATTCAAGAAGGCGCATCCCACTTATTCATTTATTTTTTTTAAATACTTCGTGGCTTAACGCGGCTACATATCTGCGTGCGCACGCGTCTCTATGTGGCAAGTGTGTGTTGGCTACGGCAGGCACGCAACGGTCACGTCCGAGATATTGAGCCAGCAACACTTATAACCTGGGTTCGAGGCCTGCCTGAGTCTCGGTATTTTTCTACAAGGCGCGGTTCATTAGAGGCCATGTTGACTTCATAATGGAAATGTCAGAGCCATTGAGTCAGCATTACTGAAGACCTACATCGGAGCCCTGAGTCTGGATGTCTATATATCAGAGAGTTGACAATGCCCACTTCAGAGACACGGAGCCAGCATTGCTGAGATTTCAGATTTGAGTTTTGATCTCTGTCTCTCTCCCTCTCTCCCTTATGGGGTTTATGTCATACACACTGCGCCAAACATTGAGCCAAAGCTTAAAGCTCTCGATAATAAATCAAGATTGCAGTGTCGTTAAAGTTGATGGTACCACTGTCTGGGGCATTAGCGGTTGTTCTAAAAGAGATCTCGCCATAGGAATGTGGAATTTCCACATTTGTATCAAGGCCGACAGAGAAAATGAACGCCACCACCCCATGCCCGTTTGATCGGGGAGACACATCACACGCAGTCTATGTGGACATTCTGGGTGCCACGGTAGCGAGATGTTAACTATCTCGCTTGGTATACAAGAGGCTGTGAGTTCGATCCCAACCCTGATGCCTCTATATTTGGCGTTTTCATGTCACTCTCCCCTTGATTGCGTGGATTTTTTTCTGGGTCCTCCGGTTTTCCCCTCCACATTTAGAAACACGCGTTTAGAGTATTTGGCTGCTATAGCTTTCCACATGACGATAAGCCACTTCTTTGAGCTACCATTTGTGGCCAGGTCGCTTCTGAAAAGCAGCCATATAGCTCAGTGGGCCTTACCTGGTAAAACAAAAAAACTTTTATTACTGCATGTTTTACACAGACACTTCACTACATGGGTCTATATGGACTAGAGGTGGATCTGTCAGACCCGGGTGGTGGTGGCAGCGGTCCAAAAAGTTCACTCTGTACAGACTAGAGTACGTGTATTGCAGAGACACATTACAAAGTCTATAACAGAATAGGCGGTCGGTACAAACAGTCTCTATTGACTGCTGTGTTGTTTGAAACACTCGCCACGTGAAAAAAAAAACACCCTTAAATTTTGATTTAAAGCTTTTGTGCCTGCAGGGATTCATATTCTTGGTTCTTTCGGTAAAGTCACGTAGAAGGGAAACAACAAAATAATTAAAAGATGAAACAATACAATTCTCACGACGTTTCCATTGCAACACAAGCAATCATCATCAGGTGTGAAAACCACAGCAAGAAAATTTGAAAAAAGTGGCGTTTTTTTGTTGCTGTGGTTTTCACACCTGATGATAATGACTGCTTGTTTTGCAATCGAAACGTCGTGATAATTTTTGTAATCTTTTTATTATTTCATCGTTTCCCTTCTACGTGACTTTACCGAGAAGAACAACGTATATGAACCCTTGGCTAAGTTTGGCTCAGCTGTTACTACAGCAGCAAGCCTTGCGTTAAAAAACACGGACAACTCCGCGTCTAACTGCACATGTGCGGGGGATGGCACGTCACTGACACCTGCGCACGTGCGTCAGAGGGGGAGGTGGAGCTGACCCCTTCCCGTAGGTCGGCTCCGACGTCACGGAGGAGGCACGCTGCTCGCGAAGCAGCGCGTGTTGTGGAGGGTGTGCCACCCTAACAACCCAAACAGAATGCCGGCCTGCCTGCGCGTCGTTTCTTTTGTGTGCGCGTTGCGTGCGTGTGTGTGACGGATTGGGGAGGACTTCATCCAGCAGTGTATTGACCATGGCTGGATGATTACTTATATGTATGTACTGTGAGTGAGTGTGTGGGTATTTATATATCGGTATGTGTATGTACAGCGTGTGTTTACGTATGCACGGTGTATTTGTATAGATTGTGTGTGTATGTGGTTCTGTTTTTTATAGCGTCGTCCGTGCATATTGCATTCTCATAATCGTTGAGGAATCACAGACAAGCGGGAAGGCAGCTACGGGGTGAGACGGCGCCAACAATTGCCCAAGCTTCGTAGTCCTCTTTATATTAAGATGTTTTCGGCCGATTAACGTATATGTATTTGTGTTTTGTGTGTATTTGTGTTTCTAAAAAAAAATGGGACACGGAGCCCAAAATGGAGAAATGTAAAATGAAATTGACTTGATTGGAGCGAAGAAACAAACCTCGCGTTGTCATTGAAGTCTTGAGATGTCTCTTATCTTTAGAAAATGCAGGCTGGTGAGATGCACGTTTCACTTGGCAGAGGTCAGAGCTAATTGCGGACAAGAACAAAGAGAGTTTACATTGGAAACCCAGCTCAGAGGGGATGTGCGAAGTTAGACTGGTTTTACCGCAACAGATTAAAATGCCCGTAGAAGCCAAATGTGGGGGGGGGGAGGGGTTACCGCTTGTAACGATCGGCGTTTGACCGGCATAGATTCAAGCAAAGTCTGACTGCTGAGTCACTGTCGAAACGTGGTCCAGAATGTGCTTGTCTTGAAACAGTTCCGGCTGGAATAATGCACTCCCACAAGGCCGAGCGGCTGATGGGTTGTGTGAGAAATAGTTTATTCCTTTTTTGCAATGTGAAAAGACGGTCATGGGAAGGAGGCGTTGTCCGCGTATTTATCTTGTGATTAAATGGAGACCACCATCTGTCTTCTCGACAGACCTGTTCTTCACCTGAGGACGGCTGCTTGCGTTGTGGTCGAAACGTCGTGAGAATTGTATTTTATTATGTTTTATTTTTATTATTTTATTACTTCCCTTCTACGTGACTTTACCGAAAGAACCAAGAAGATGAATCCCTGCAGCCACGAAAGCTTTAAATCGAAATGGAGACCACCACTTTATGTAATGAGAAAACTAATATTGGTACAGGCAGTGCAACTGGAAGTGGGTAGGGGAGGGGAAGGGGAGCATTTAAAAGGCAGAGAACTTGAGAACTGGTCGCCTGAACCCACAGCAAAGACATGTTGACGAAACGGTGAGATGAAATAGAACGAAAAAAATCAACAAAGCACAGCAAACACTGAACTCTGTACAGAGAAAGCAACACAAAGGGTGATTGAAGGTGTCACAATAATAGGAGTATAATCACAGGCAAAAGGAAGGTGATTGGTAAATTGCAAATAGAAGAACCATGGTAAATGCTAGAAACGGAATCAAACAACTACAGGAGTAGAGGAATTATAGACAGGTTTCTAAAGCTACAAAAAACATTAAATAGCTCAAGACCTAAGACAATTTCAAGTGAGAATGCGGAGGTCCCAGATGTTACATTTCATGAAGTAACCATTGCCTCATGCGTCATCCAAGAAGCGGGACCAACTGTTGGATTGACTGTTTACGAAGAAATGAAATACCTCAGTTGTGAAATGATGCCTCACTCGTTCTTCTATTGAAACACGGTGTTGAAACGGACTTAAAGGATTACGCATCAGGCTCAGATTGTACATCTTTAAATTGTGTACAAGGTTCATTGAGGACAGAATTACGGGGAAACGTCAGGGCCAACCAACCACACGAGCAAGCAGAGTATGTGAAGGAGTAGGGTATGGTTAGAATTACTGGGTGAAAACAGGACGCCTCCACTTCATATTTGCTCCGTCTGGAAGATCAAAACGTGTCGGACTGAAGACAGAATTGAGAAGGATAATTTTGGACATAGATGGCATCAGTGGGGCGAGAAGAAAATGCCCCCCCCCCCCCGCCTAGGTCGACTCATCCATACATGTTCACCTGGTTCATTGTGTCAACATCATCACTGTGTGGAGATAAAGGCAGCAGCAGATCATGATGGTGGCCACACCACCCTCTAGTGCGTTCTGCTAGCCTTTATAGGTGCCCTCTTACGATACTTACCCTACTGAGACAAAACGTATATTTTTCAAGAGACCTACCTGGTTTATAGCATATCTATGTGTGTCTGTCTGTCTGTATGTGGGGAACGGTGACGCAGACTTTAGCGTGCTGCCATACGAACTCGGCCACCCGAGTTCGATTCCCGCTTATGGCCAACGCCAGTGACGATTTTTTGAGTCGGTCCTGGGCCTGCCCTAGGCCGACTCAGCCTCGAATAAGTACCTGGTGAAATGTGTAAACATCGCCACTTGGGAGACAAATGCGGTCGGCCATGGTGCAGGCCCCACCCACCCACCCACCCTCTCGTGTGCCGTGTCTGCCTTCATATGTGCTGCTAACAGCACTTGCCCCAACAGTCGGTTTCAGGCTGTACGGAGGATCTTTGTCTTTGTATTCAAAGGGTGCCTATTAGCAAGATTGCTGTTAAGTATCCAGTAGTTTGTCAGTGGCACCTGGGTCTGCCCCGTGACCTCCTGCCAGCGGGCGTTTGACACTTCATGTGGCCTTAACGTGCACATAGCCTGGCACAAGCGTCGTGGTGACGTCACCGTCACGTAGTAACGAATGGCGGTTGTTGTAGGGCATATCTGTATGTATGGAAAAACCATTGTATACGCTATCGTTGAGGATGGATCAGCGAATGGGCCTTCTGAATCAACGTTTTCCAGCAGCATTTAACGAAGTAATAAAGTCTGTACCAGATTCGACTTTTCTAATTTTTATCAGCAGAGCGTGTCCTTGATTAAAGACCAATGAGGCCGGGTTACCCAATAGCAATATCCCCGCAACGAATGCTGCGAAAAAACATTGGTTCAGAAAGCCTAGAGATTGATAGCCAAAATTTGTATCTTTAATTAAACTGTTATTTTAACTGATAACCAACTCTTTGGTCATTCAAAACGGCAAACCATTTTTGCAAACTTAATATAAAACTTGCTAAAAATGTCTTCGTTAAACAATCTGGTCGTTAATTAGAAATCCCTATTAAATATTGCACATTTAAATGAGCCTACTTATTGGGAAGCCCAAAATATTCAATGTACTTCTCAGGCGACTTTTTTTTAATTAGTTCACATCTTAAAGCTATACCAAGTTCCACTACATTGCAGATGAATTGCCACTGAACCTGCGACGTCTCCTCAATATAAAGGTCTGTCCTTACCACAACGCAAAGGGGGTATCTCAATAATGTAAAATATGTTCACGGAAGACTTAAAAATAGAACACACACATTTGTAAACGATGCAATATTGGAGGGAGAAATAAAATATAAAAAGTCGCGACTTGGCTACGGGTAACCAGATGGTGTAAGTGTGAAAACAGCGTGACGCCAACATCTCTGTGGATGGCTCAATTCATCCCTATGAATCACGCCTCACCAGAGCTCGCCTTGAACATTGATTGTAAAGCATTAATTCCCGAGCCGTGTGGGTTATGATTGGATACGTGCACTATGGCTAAGCCCTCATCTCTCTGCTTAAGTAGCCTCAGAACCCGAATCAAGTGTGCATGTGTGTGTGTATGGATGTGGGGAGCGGTAGTGTCGTGGTTAGCGCGCTGCGCTATGAACCTGGCGACCCGGGTTCGATTCCCGCTCACGGCCAATACCACCAGTGACGATTATCTGCACCGGTCCCGGGCCTCTCCTACGTTGACTCAGCCTCAAGTGAGTACCTGGTGCGATGTGTAAACATCGCCACTAGGGAGACAAAGGCGGCCGGGCGTGGTGTTGGCCACCCACCCCCTCGTGTGCCGTGCCAGCCTGCATAGGTGCTCGCTTACAGAACATGCGCCAAAAGTCTTTTAAGGTTATACAGGGCGATTTTTTGCTTTGTCTTGGACTTAACACGTAACAATTCACCACCCAAGTGAGTGATTGATTTGGCATCACAGTCCAAATAAAGCCTCAAATATTATTTTAGTTTCGTTTTAACCCTCTCATTTGTAGCGTTTCTCATTTGTGTACAGTCTTCTTCGCTCCACAGTATGAGCATGCACGTAACATCATAAATCGTGGTCGATCTACTGCTGGATGAAGGCCTCTCCATGCCATTGCCCTCCGCTCACGACCCTGTGATACCACAATCCATCTTGCATCTGCACACGAGCCAACCTTGTCTCTCCATCTCCATAGCGGTCGCTGCTCTCAGGCGGGTTATCTTTGGCTGCCAGTCCGTTACAGGCCACGGCCATCGACTATCATTCTATCTTTCGATTTAAAGCTTTCGTGACTGCAGGGATTCATCTTCTTGGTTCTTTCGGTAAAGTCACGTAGAATGAAAATAATAAAATAATAAAAATAAAACAAACATATGTTTTCTTTTAAAGTCACGTAGAATGGAAATAATAAAATAAAATAAATAAAACAAACATATGTTTTCTTTTTATTATGTTATTATTTCCATTCTACGTGACTTTACCGAAAGAACCAAGAAGATATTTTATCTTTTTAATGTGTCCCACACAAGCACACTTATTTTGCTGAACAGTCAATTTGATGTCTCTAATTTTCCTTTGTTTTGACCCATGTGTTCAATTTGCTGTTTCTCAGTGTCATTCCAAGTATGTATCTGTCAACGCTTTGCATACTTTAGAGATTCTGTTTCATTTCATCTGTTACTTGGCCATCTTTCCGATACATAGGCAACAGCGCGCACATATTCCCTGATTGAAAACTGTACTATTTCACGACATTGTTACGTTGCGATTTATTTTCAAATTTTCTCCACGTGCTGATAGCTTTCTCCTCGTGGTTTCTTCTCCTGAAAAAGCTCTCATATATTCCGTAAATACTGTGAGTGTTTATTTAATAGTTGGCCCCGTTTCTTTGAGTATGTCCACAGTTAATCTGTCATACTGTGAAAGGGCAGAGTTTACTTCTTCAGATGTGATATGCTGTTCATCAGAAAAGTTATGTTTTTTGGGCTATATGGTTTTTGTACCGAAGTGATCTGCGTAAAATATACTTCCATCTAGCTAAGAGCTATAACTTGATTTACAAATCATAGCCATATATTGTTTCATGCTTCCATTATTATATCTTCCTTCACTTTTGTTGCTCTTTGATTTCCATTCTCATTCTTTTCCTATTGGCTTTACAGAGTTCTATGTATCTGTTTTTTGTTTGGCATACTCATCCGTCTTGCCAGCCCATTTAGTGTCGCGCTCTTTTGCTCTGTTGACTTAAATTTTACTGTCACCCACTTTCAGTGTCCATTCATTACATTGGTAGTTATTTCATTATTAAGAGCAGTGACATCCATTTCATCACTGCTAAGAAGTAAAACAGGGTCCTCCAGGAAGCAGTAAGGACAAGCACCGGTCTGCTAGCCTCGGGGTGTTTTTTTATCACTGGTTATTGGACTGTGAAAACAGGTTTCCATCCCGGTAATGGTCACATTTTCTTGTGTCGACGTTTGAATTGATCTCTGCGCAATCCTTAACACGGTATTAGGATTGTGCTTAGCTGTAATGCAAATGGTGGTGTTTCTAATTGAGGAGTTGTGTTTGGTGGTAAAATAAAGTACGTTTTTTTTCAATATGTATATTATTTAAAGGTATGGTCTCTTGTTTTAAGGTGAGACAGGCACGTCCCATCATGTCAAGACAAACTGGTTTGGCTTCCAGGGATGGGGGAGTGGTTGTGAGAGTGGCTGAGGGTGCCGACCCATATGAGTAATTATATATTAATATCTTATAATTATTTGTCCTACTTGTGCTCTGAGCATGGGGGCCCAAAGGCCAAACACGTTAAGTGACCAGAAACAAACATCTTCCTTGGCCAAATTAGTAATGTCATTCCATAACAGGTCAGATTAGACGATTGTGCCAATAAGATTCGTGGTATTACTTTGGCTAAGAATATAATTGTTAAATATTATGTGGAATGTGGAATTGCCAGCCTGATGTGACACCATCATTGACGGTGGTTGTGTGTTGTCATCCCACTTAAGAATTGTTTTTCAGTCAGTGGTGGTTAATTCGAGGCCCATGCATATATGAGCGACATCATTGGAGGGTTTAGCGTGCCTGGATTTTTGGGCAATTACAGCGTTATGCAATATTAAAAGAAGTTAAACTGATAATCTGGGGGGCACTCAGCAACTAGGCAGAGAAGCCAGCTAATACTACAATAAACTGATGTTTGGGATGCATTTACTCTCTGTGTCGTTGGTGTAAACAGCGATATACATAGAGAGATTTGATGGCAATTGTAAGATGATGATAATATGTATGGCCTATAACTCCCATACGAAATAAATGTTTTTGTGTGTGTGTTAAACTAGTTCGAGAGCCGCATCACACGCAGATCCACTTTTACACGTACGCAACACAGTCGGTATACAGCAGATGACAACACACATTCTGACATAAATACACAAGATAGGTGATGGAATAAACTGCGTCTTTCGTTTTCCCCCTTTATTCTTTAACAATAAAGTTTGACTGTACATTTTGTTGCCACCAAGACCTTCCATAGCAACCCATTCCCTGCTATATTTAATCAATTATCTTTACGTTAAATTATGTTTAAGATTTACGTTTTTTTTACGGCTGCCCGCAACGTGCCAGCCAAAGAGCTGCAAGGTGGCAGCCAAAGGCCTGCGCGTGTGCTGCGCGTGTGCTGCGCGTGTGCTGCGCGTGTGCTGCGCGTGTGCTGCGCGTGTGCTGCGCGTGTGCTGCGCGTGTGCTGCGCGTGTGCTGCGCGTGTGCTGCGCATTTTGGTATAGAGTGCATGAAAATAACTCTTTGTTTTTATTGTAATGATCTTAACCACTCCTGTGAAATACTAGGTAGTTCTAAGCGGTGACCGCAATGATTATTATATTATTTAACCAATAACCAGTGATGTTAGCTCGGGGGGCATGGAGTGTTGTGGGCTGTGGTGACACGGTTATGCCCATGGCAAGATGGCACCATCACAGTCACTTTACATATCGAGGGATTTGAATCTGTGGCTTAGAATAAGTCTAAACCTACCTATCTCTTGAACTATATTGTGTACGTGAACATTCTTGTAATTATCTTTCTACTCTCTTTGGCAAAGTTGAAGTAGAAGTTGCAGTCCACCAGCCTGTGATCACCTTCTGTTACATTTGCTGAGGAAAATCAGCTCAGACAATCTGGTGTGTGTCCGTGAGAAGTCAATTTTAATGTTAACGATATCCTTAATACCCCGTGGCATGACTCTGGCTACCAAACATTACAGAACAGCCATGTGGGCTGCTTGGCAGTGTGGCAGCTCGACTGGGATTCCCTCTAGGCCAGGTGCTCCCTTGATACGTGTGTCTTGTTATTCATGATGATTCCGTGCAAGATGGCGGTTCACTGCAAACTCTTTTAACATTTTATATAAGCACCAATGTCTTCCTCGGGGTGGTCAAGTGTTTTTTTATTGTTGTTGGTTCGGAAGCAATGTACATCCAGCAGTGGCAGACTGACGAGTTGGACGACTGGGCACAAACTGCGGTCCCAATGAGGAAGAGAGGCCAGCCCAAACACCTACAGGGTTCCATTCTGTGCTCGGTTGGGCTTTACATGCTTGGTTGTTTCATGAGGATCCCAAAACGACAAACTTGTCCAGATCCCAAATGGGTCTGCCCTCGTCATCCACCAGGGGTTGTCATCCTGTTGCACCTGCGGCCATACGCCGCGTGAAAACCAGCAAAAGAACAAACCGCTGGGTGTGTCTGCGGTGTGCTGCCAGATGTAACTCGGCCACAATTCCTTCCCCCCACGGTTTTATTTATTTTATTTCTGAAGTCTCTTTTGCTCAATGATATAGAGCTTTGCTAGCTGCCAAATCGACTCGATGGGTCGTACATTTGTGGATTAAAGAAATGGCATATCACAAGATTGTTTTCATCAAAGCAGATTTTTTTTTATCTTAATGAAGTCGAGAACTGAACAGTTGTTCTGATTTGCAGTGTCCAGCCCTGTCTCAACATCCATTGAAGATTATGTAGCAGAGGGAAATTCTGCTTTGGTTTTCCTTGTATTTCAACCAGAAGCTGAATGATCAGACACATGTTCTCAACCAGGTAGGGTGGAGCAGGCAAAATCTCGGGATATTTTCCTATTATTTGAAGTAAACCTGCCCCTAAAATTGCAGGGCAGGTAAAATTCCTATTATTGAAAAGGTAATTGGACCCAGGAATGCACTGGCAGTGCTCCAAGGTTGTAAGTTGTCTGTCCTCACAAGAACAAAACTTCCCATAATGCGTTGTCAGCAACAATCTATAATTGTACTTTCATACAAATGAGTGTACTAATACGTTTGTTTATTGAAGGGTGTGTCTGGTACTCAACAGCTATGAGGTAACTATTTATATGCCTGTTTAAAAACTGGTCTTCATAATACGTCTTCAATGTATTTCTCATCTGGCTCCACGGGGTTAAGTGCAGACTCCAACTCGCTTTAACTATATCTTGCTGGCCTATGTGCCATAAGAGTCAACGCCAAAAAATGTTGACGACTATATACTGTACGGTATTATGTTTTTCTTTCGCAGCATCGCCATACAATTTGTCCCTAGAGGGAGCCCTGTGTGCACGGTGATGATTCAGAAGTTGCAGCAGAAGCCTCCTCCCATCTCCCTATCGCCACACCCCCCCACCGCAACACGACTCAACCAGATAGTAATTTATTGCTCAATCACCTGCAAAGCGAGTGGATTATAAGTTGGTGAGGTGCGTGCGTTGCCAGTCCCACGCAATCGTCTGTGCAGGCCATCTGCCATGCCAGTGCAGAAGCTGCAGGTACAGGTTTGAGTTCGGAGTTCCATCTCCGAGCGAATGCCTTTGACCCCTTCGGGTTCATCCGCCTATCACAGAGTTCCTTCCAACAGCACAGTCGTGTGTCCCACACGTGGGGCAGAGGTCGCAAACGGGTTTTGATTCCTTACCCGTACCCGTACCCGGCCGCACCAGGGTCGCAAACGGGTACCCGTACCCGGCCGTACCCGTACTCTACCCGTACCCGGCCGGGTAGGGTACGGGTATCGGGTACCTGATTGCGACCTCTGGGATGAAGCCATGTTGCAGGCGCGGGTGGGTTGATTCTATGAACTTGAATTGTGAGAAGAGACAAGACGTTGGGAAATGAGTGACAAACGGTTACTCACCAGTGACTCACGGCCTACCCGTACCCGTACTCGGCCGCACCAGGGTCGCAAACGGGTACCCATACCCGGTTGGGTACAGGTAGCCGGGTATCGGGTAGGGTACGGGTATCGGGTACCCGGTTGCGACCTCTGACCTGGGGCAACCAAATCACCCGCAATGTGCCCGATCTCGTCAGATTTTGGAAGTGCAGCATGGTCGAGCTTGGAAAACGCTTCGATAGGCGACTACCATGCATACACATTTTTAATAGGTTCTAGATTTGAAGTTTTCGTGACTGCAAGGATTCATACTCTTTGGTTTTTTCGGTAAAGTCACGTAGGTAAAAATTAAAATAAATAAAATCACGACGTTTCGGGCGTAACACAAGCCTCCTTCTTCAGATGGGGACCCACTTAAGCGGTTGTGCTTTCACTAAGTTGTCCCCACCTGAAGAAGGACGCTTGTGTTGCGCCCGAAACGTCGTGATTTAATTTAAAATTTTCACCTACGTGACTTTACCGAAAAACCGAAGAGTACATTTTTATAGGGTTTCAGAGCTATGTCATGGGCCGTGCAATACAATCCATTGTTTATACTTAACACTCGCCGACTAGTGTGATAAAGTATGGTTTAAAAAAATAAACCCACGACCTACAAAGCGTGGATTGACGATAGGACTGCCGTTCACAACGTCCTGTAGTCGTGGTTGAGAATGCGTCGGTTATTTATGAGGCAACATTGCCACCTACCGCCCCACCATCTCGTTGGTGGTCCTGCCGTCAGGTTGTTGTCCGCAAGTAAACACTCCACACGTTTCCCGAGCTCAGCGGTTCCCCAACCTGTGGTCCGCAGTCCCCCTAGTGGGATCCATGGAAAAGAAGAAGTAAAATAACATCCTGACCAGGGAAATGTACAATTTCAAACAACTAGTAGCGTTTAACATGTCGGCTTTCGGGACCAATATTATCCGTAATACAGTAGAGGTTTTTTAGGGGTTAGATCGCATAAATATAAACGCGTCATTAAATTCGCCACTACGCGACAAAGCCAATGAGTAAGGTTTGTCACTTAAACAAAACGTGCCAATTCATTACGAGTTCAGCACAACGGTGTGTTGGAGAGTAAACCCACAACATTTATACAGCAATCGTGCTGTGGCGGTTCCTCCTGAAGACGGAAGCTTGTGTTGCCTCCGAAACGTTGTGATTTTTATTTTATTTTTTATTTTACTTTTATAAATTTTAATTTTTTACCTACATGACTTTACCGGAAAAAACCTAAGAATATGAATCCTTGCAGTCACGAAAGCTTCAAATCTAGAATTAATGCCCTCTATGGGGAGGAATCCACCTATCTGTTCGAGTTTTTAACAGACAACGAGACAAGAAGTCACAGCGTCTCGAGACGCTGGACTTCAAGAGATGCCGAGATACGGTTTTCTTGGAATTTCTCTTACTTGATACAGCAATCGTGCTGTGACGGTTCCACCTGAAGACGGAAGCTTGTGTTGCCTCCGAAACGTCGTGATTTTTTATTTTATTTTACTTTTATTAATTTTAAATTTTTACCTACGTGACTTTACCGAAAAAACCTAAGAATATGCATCCTTGCAGTCACGAAAGCTTCAAATCTAGAATCTCTGGGACATTTTTGCCAGTATCAAAAACAACTGTTCACCTATTGACGTTCTCTGGTCTGACAACTGGTGAGAAAAAGGCCACAAAGAAGGCTGTGTCTGGTGTAGGTCAGTCAGTTTCGAGGACAATTCGTGTCATCAGAGCACGATTGGTTTGCATGCTTTGCCACAGATACGTGTGGTTAATGTAAAAGGTTTCTATTTGGTGTTTTGAACATCTTGACACTTAAATTTTTATTTAAAGCTTTCGTGACTGCAGGGATTCATATTCTTGGTTCTTTCGGTAAAGTCACGTAGAAGGGAAATAATAAAAGAATACATCTATAATATTTTATTATATACATTTAGACTATTTTATTATTTCCCTTCTACGTGACTTTACCGAAAGAACCAAGAATATCTTGACACTTGTTGTATTTCCAGAAATGGTGAAACCAAACATTGCTGCAATAATAATAATCATTATTAACATCTGGCAGCTTCACCAGCAGTGGATGAAGCGAGCCTGGCTCTGCTGGTGAGACAATGAATGTGGAAACAGGTGCAGAGCGAATGTTGAAACAATAATTATGATTGGATGTGTAAATAATATTATTCGTTTATTTGGAGGGACGGGTATGTTAACGGGGCATATTGTCTGCTTGTTTATTTTGTAATATGGGGCCGGCCATAAATGACGTCACGCACCTTGGTGGGGGGGTTCAGACATTTGTAACGATGTGTGACGAGGGGGGGGGTGAGAAATGTGACGTCACATCAAAATGCACAACTTTGAATAAATATAGACAACACGTTCTACTTGATTAAATAGACTTTTTAATAAATGTTTTCTCCTACAACATCAGAGTGCAGCGCCACATTAAATACGCACTACAATGACAATAGTTTAAAGTGATTTGAAGCATGTTTAATTTTTGGGGGGCGGGGGGGGCAGAGCTTTGTGACGTCATATTTGAGGGGGGGGGTCTGACTTTTTGTGACGTCGTGTGACGAAGGGGGGGGGGGGGTCAAAAATCGTCCAAAATCGCGTGACGTCATTTATGGACGGCCCCTTTAACGTATCGACTTGATAAGACAGTAACAATTCTAAATTAGAGTTCACGCAAGGACAAATATGTGCAGCGTTTGAATTGGTAGATCTGGTAATAGCATCATAATAAACATGAACGCTGTAACCCTGTCAGTAATTTAGAACTCATTAAAGTGCAATTTAATAGATTTAATAACTTTACATTTCCCCTCCAAATGACGTCAACGTTAAGGAAATTTGAGAAATACAATTTTTTACAAACTATTTCAATTTCAGCATACAACACGAAACGTTATTGAACTCCAGCAATCTAAATCATTACGAAACGTTGATCGAATTTAAACTCGTACATTTAATTACAGCGAAATAGCTCAAGGTTAAAGCGACACTGAGATTTTTAACATTGGGGGGGCTGCGGCCCAACTCCCCGTCGCCCGATTGGTCAAAGCGTCTCACGTGCGCCAATCAACCAATCAGGAGCCCCCCCACCCGCCCGGGTGTCCCCGTTACCTTCCACCGAACCGAGAGGCGCGCGCAGATAAATAAATAAATAAATAGTGGGAATCTTCCGGACGGTCCCAACCGAACGAACGGTAGACATCTTCCGGTGGCGGTAGACATCTTCCGGTGGCGGTAGACATCATCCAAATGGCGGTAGACATCTTCCGATTATGGTAGATGATGACTTCTGGTGGAAGTAGTTCTTCCAGTGGCGGTATAAGTCTTGGCGGTAGAGGATGTTTCAGTTTTCAGTTTCTGTTTTATGTATTTGGTATAGCCCTGTGAGCCATGCGGCTCTTGACTCGGGTGCAACCGCAACAAACAAAAACATGAACAAAAAACATCTTAAAGTGACTACGCGCAAACAGAAAAATCCAGGAAAAAACAGCAGTCTTCCATAAAAAGCACCAGATGTGGTGCTGTATTTTTTTCGGAACCCAGATTGTTTTCGATGTAATAGATTGTTGTCGGACAGGAAACTGCTAATTTGGTAGTTCAATAATTTTTCCAAAATTTTCATCAACGGGGACAAAATTGAGATAGGTCGGTAGTTATTTGGATCATCTGGCTGCAGTAGAGATCTGACGGTGGCAGTGGAATCTTTCATTACAAACTATAAATAATTGTTTTTATCTTACCAGGTAAGGCCAACTGAGCTGTATAGCTCGTTTTTTTCAGAAGCGACCTGGCCACAAATGATAGCGCAACGAAGTGGCTCTTATAATCAACATCACATGGAAATTGACAGCAGCCAAATAACTCTTAACGCGGGATGTTGATTCTAAGTGTGCAGGGGGGAAATCCCGGAGGACCCCGGAGAAAAAAATCCACGCGACCAGGGGGTAGAGAGAGAGAGAGACACCGCAAACTCTCAAATATACAGCAGCAGGCATCAGGGTCGGGATCGAACCCACAACCTCCTGCACAACAGGCGAGGTCGTTTGGGATCGAACCCACGACCTCCTGCACACCAGGCGAGGTCGTTTGGGATCGAACCCACGACCTCCTGCACACCAGGCGAGGTAGTTCGAGATCGAACCCACGACCTCCTGCACACCAGGCGAGGTAGTTAACATCACGGTAAAGTCACGTAGGTAAATAAGAAAAATTATATAAACAATAAAAGAAGCAAACTTTATTAATTTTTTTAATAACATAAATACAATATTTTTTATTTCATTTCTATTATTATTTCTATTATTTGTATTTGTTTTTATTTTTTACCTACGTGACTTTACCGAAAAAACCTAAGAGTATGAATCCTTGCAGTCACGAAAGTTTCAAATCTAGAATTAACATCACGGTGTGCGGGAGAGATCTTCCGGTCGCGGTAGAAGTCATCTTCCGGTGGTGGTAGATCTCTTCCGGTGGTGGTAGATGTCTTCCGGTGGCGGTAGAAGTCTTCCGGTGGCGGCAGTGGGCCAGTGTCGGGAGTGCGAATTCGCGGCACCGGCTCGTCTCCTTGCAGGTAGGAGAGGAGCCATGGAAGCTGCCGCTCGTTGTCCGTGTGTGTTTCTGCGTGCGGCGTTTACACAATCTACACTTCGCACACTTTACACGCACATTGCTGTCATGGACACGCTGCGAGTTTCTGTGTTGACGCGTTCACAATGTTCGCGTCAACACAGCGGCCGATGCGCCCTTAAAGGCGCCCGGTGTTGTTTCGCGGGGTTCAGGCGGAGCCACCGAAACTAAGCATTCGGCCCCGAGGCAACTCTCGTGCCGCACATCGGCCCGTTCAAGGCATCCGCTGCCTGTTGGTTGATGCGGAGCCACTGAAACGCCCAAGAGTTGCGTTGAGGGCACCCGTCACGTACGCAATTAAAGGCGCATGGTGTGTGGTGGTGTTTGGGCTGAGCTACGGAAACGCTGCTGCCTTATTAAAGGGGAGGGGGGTGAAACCATTGTCATTGGGGTTTTGGGTGAGCTACTGGAACCTATCTACACATTTACATCATTAGACCTCATTTGCCAGTACCAAAGTACTGTATAATAATAGGGGGTTTCCCCTTCTTTTTTAGCAACAAAACTGATTTTTTTTACAAGGAATCATGTCTGCATTAACCACAATACTTGTGGTGGTCAAAATGCAAAAAAAAACACACTCTGATAATATATCTGATAATATTTGCATTGTCCTTGAAACTGATTGGTCCACACCAGAGACTGCATCTACATCATTAGACATCCTTTGCCAGCACCAAAGTATAATAATATTTTGACCACAAGTATTGTGGTCAATGCACATCTGATTCATTGTAAAAAGGTGTCAGTTTTGTTGCCAGAAAAAAAGGGGAAAAACATTATATTTTGGTACTAGCAAAGGAGGTCTAATGATGTAGATGCTTACCCCAAGCCCTCATTACTTTGATAGTGCATTGTCTTTGAGCTGTACGCCTTTTGGCGTTCTCTGGTCTAGCACCAATTGAGACGAGGCTCAAAAGAAAGCCGTCTCTGGTGTGGACCAATCAGTTTCAAGGACAATGCATATATTATCAGTGTGTTTTTTGTTTGCATTTTGATAACAAGTATTGTGGTTAATGCGCACATGATTCCTTGTTAAAAGGTTTCAGTTTTGTTGCCAGAAAAAAAGGGGAAAAACCATATTACTATCTACACATTATTTTGCGATACTGCTGCGTTGAAATTGGTGCACACGCAGTCAGCAACGGGAAGAAAAAACCTCCTAACACATTCATTGAGGAATGTAGTGGACAGTGCAGTATTGCATCCTCTCGATGCGCGTGCGGATGTAACCTTTAATTAAAGGGGCATCGTCGACCGCTTCAGGAAGGGCTGAAAACATCCCCTTAAAGGCGCGCCGCGACGTTTGGGTTGGGTCACCGAAACCCTGCACCCTATTTAAAGGCGCGCTCCTTAATTCGTAATGGGTATTGAATGGAGTGACAACTCTAAATCCAACTAGGAATCCAGCTGCTGGCTCCCGGACACAACAGCGGGAGGGCCAGGCTACCCAGGGCCTCGTTGCTGTGTGCGCCACTGCGTGTGCTGAGAGAGCACGGGCAGGAAAAGTCTCCTCCGGTGTTTATTGGTGCGTGTGACCTTTACCGTTTTAGATGAGAAGGGACAAGCTCAAACATAACAGCGAGACTTGAGACGAGATGCAATTTCAACGTGTAAAAAGAAATACAATTAAATACATATATTTACATTAATTCTATCATTGGGACCTTTTTGCCAGTATCAAAATGATGAAGAAAAATAACAATAAGCTTTACCATTTTCTGTTTGCATGTTTTGCCACAAGTATGTGTGGTTAATGCAGACTTGATGTCTTGCAAAATGTATACATTTGGTGTTTCAACGTCTTAACACCTGTTTTATTGCCAGAGGGGTAAAGCCTATTATTTTTTTTACAATGTATTGAGTCTTTTTTCAGCCAGCTGACCATAAATCGGCAAGGATTATAGCCCACTTCAAATTTAAAAGTATTAGGGATATAATTAAATAAATCTCACTTCGCCATTTACTACTATAAAGAGCCAAGAAGGTCTGTGTCCCGCGCGTGACGTCACCCCATGTCGACGAGCCCCCCTCATTAAATATCATTAACAGGTTACGTCCTCCACATGGACCCCCCCTCATTAATAATCATGAGCGGGTGACGTCACTCCACATGTAACACCCCCCATCATTAATAATCATGAGCAGGTGACGTCACTCCACATCGAACAGTCCCCCTCATTAATAATCATGAACAGGTGACGTCCTCCAAATGGACACCCCCGCCATTAATAATAATTAGCGGCTGACGTCACTCCACATGAGGGGGGGGGGCGAGGCGCCTCCCCCCTCCTCGGCGTCAACTCACAACCCTCACTACAAAGGCAGAACCCTCACGTCACGCGATCTCCATAACGCTGTTGAGACATCAAAGTAAAAAGGACGTCATGATGAACAAGGGATTATAACCTTTAAATGAAATAGCTCTGTGTCACCGCGGCCTTACAAATTGCACACGAATTGATGCAATGGATATATCACGTCGTGGTCTGCTTTTCACCTGCTAGTTTCAGATTTACTGTAATACACCCGTCCTTGGACGGGCAAAAGGCTAGTTTAAGATATTATTACAAACTCATAATATCCACGTAATGCATCTAACGTGTTTCTTAATCGTGTGTCATAGCTGCCAATGTGCACAGTATGTATAACTTCTTTCGCACAGTACTTAGCCCCAACCTTGCACTGATTGAAATCGTGCTCCAGGCACATTCATATGTAAATTCAGCATATAATATTTCTGATAGGAAAAGTGTCCTTGGGAAAGGCACATTGCTAAAAAGTATAACCCGTAAAAACTAAGTTTTTCACTATAAATCCTTTATATGCGTGGCGGCTAGAGTCCTCTCATCCTCTGGCTTGAGATAGTTGCCACCTATGGGTCAGATGATTGCATTGCACCATTAAGCAATTGGTAATTAAATATAATATTTTTGTCCTAAAAAGTGTAAAATTTTGGAAATCTTTTTTTCACGAACATTAATTGTCACGCACAACGAGTCTGTGTGGAAAATGTCAGCTCGATTGGATCACGGGAAGTGGGTTAAAAAACGACCGAAAGATTTGCACGGTCGTAAGCAAGCAAGCAAACTTAATATAAAGGATTTAAAAAAGAGGTGATAGTTGATGAATGAGATTGGCGATGGAATGGGGCTACCCACACTTTACCTCACCGGACGTGACCTGCTACTTTAACTGTTTAACTGTAGTGTACCCATTTGTACTGTGCTGGGCGGACAGAGGCTGGGTGGTGAGGGAGGGAAAATTAAGAAAGTTGCACTCGGGGGATCGGATTTTTGACCTCTGGGTAACAAGTCCAGTGTGCAAACCATTCCACCACTGTGTCAGTATCTCCAGATAAGGGACGATCCATTTATCGTTTTTTAAAGGACCCCCAAATTATTATCATTTTTTTCTTGTAAGGGTTTGTATCACAGTATGTGTGGGAAGCGGTAGTGTAGGGGTTCGCGCACTGCGCTATGAACCCGGTGACTTGAGTTCGATTCCCACTTACGAGCCTAGGTCGACTCAGCCCCAAAAGTGCCTGGTGCAGTTTTTAAACATCATCAGTGGGGACACAAAGGCGGCCGAGTGTGGTGCTGGCCACCCACCCCCTCATGTGCCGTGTTAGCCTTCATCGTGTTCCCAAACAGCACTTGCCCCAACAGCCTGTGCAGCCTATTCATGGGATATTTGTCTTTGTGCACAGTGCGGAGCACAAGTGGTGCATCTGGCAGTCATCTAAGTCAATCAACCCGCAACACCTGGGTTTGTCCTGTGACCTGCCAGCAAGCACCTAACCCGGCACAAGCGCCGTGGAAATGTCACCGCCACTTAATGGGAGATGTCGGCTGTTGTTCTGTGCTTGTGCAGTGACTAACCATCAAACATAGACGGTCATCGCGCACTTTCAGATGCGCTTTTGTGGCCGTCTTGTACATTCTCCCTTCCGATATTAGGAAGCAACTGGAGCTATGCACTTTTAAATATAGATTGAAAACTCTTTTTTTAGGACAGTTTTTTTGTTGTCCTTCCCTCGCACCTCTGATTAGCATGGTTGGCAACGTACGGTGCGAAAGAAGTTCAACATACACGCGTATGTGAGTGGTAGTGTAGTGTATTTGGCACCTGGGTCCGTCCCGTGACCTGTCAGCGAGCCTTCTACACTTCACGTGGCCTAAAAGTGCACCTGGCCTGGCACAGGCGCCGTGTTTACTTCACCGTTACTTCGTGGCCAACGGTAAGTGTTGGTATTAGTGGACTTGGTCGAAGCAAATGGCGAAGTGGCAGCCAAAAGAAGGAACACGGCTAAGAGGACGCCCACCGCTTAGATGGAGCGATCATATCGAATTGTGTGCACGTGTCGTGTGCGAGTTTTTAAGCGAGACCGTGAGAGATTTTGCGAGACCGCAATGGCTTGGAGAGGGCTTCATTGATCAGTGGATGCCATCAATGGAAAGTAATGATATTCATGTGCACGATGCAATTAGTGCATCGTGAGAGTAAGGATCTCTTTTATTCGATGAACCCTTACAGCACGTTCGCCCCTTGTTGCAGAGGTTCGTGGTTTAAATCTTGCAGGTCGCCATGGTTAATACTCTGTAGTGTATATTGACTATAAAAACACGACGCACCGTCTGCTTCACTCAATCACAGTGATCCCTTGACGCCATTCGCGTGGACTTAAGGCCATTGTGTGCTGGCATCACGGTTGAAATGTACCAGATTTGGAAAATGATACCACAAGTCACTGAATTGGGACAACAGTGCTCCCCTACTGCGAAAACCTGACAGACCCCTCCTGAAAAAGAGCCATGAAAATCAGCGAGGCTCGCCTGGGTAAATAAGCCTCATAATAATCATATATACGGAGCAATGTAATTTAGACGTTTGTTTTTGTGTGGTCATGTAGACACGTAAAATACACATGCAATGGAGTCGTGTAATAGAGAAGTAACACAATTATTACATCACTGCTTGCGACACCACACTGAGAAAGAGCCTTGTGTAAAGAGATGCGGAGAGGAGAGAGAGGGGGAGTGAGAGAGATGATAGGGTGGAAATTGAGAGCAGAGAATAAGATGTGGCGTGGGCTTGGACAGAAAGTGATTGTGTATGAGGGAGCAATTGAGTGAGTGAGAGTAGGTGAGTGGCGGTGAGGAACAGTGAGTGTGTGCTGGTGTGTGGGTGAGTGGTGGGTGAGAGTGGGTGAGGTAGTGTGTGGGTGAGTGGTGGGTGAGAGTGGGTGAGGTAGTGTGTGGGTGAGTGAGTGAGCATAAGAATGACAGAGTGAGTGGGTTAATAGTTTGTGAATGTGAGTGAGTGGGTTAGGCAGTGGAGAGGTTGAGAGAATGGCAGGTGAGTGATAGGTTGGGTGAGTGGTGGGTTGGTAAATGATTGAGTGAGCATGAGGGTGAGTAGTGGGTGGATGATTAGGGGAGTGAGGGTGAGTGAGTGGTGGGTGAATGAGGGAGAGAGTGAGGGTGAGTGCTTGGTGTGCGAGTGAGGTGGGTGAGAGAGTTTTGGCGGATGTGGGTGAGTGAACGAGGATGAGGTGAGTGGTGGGTGTGTGGGTGAGTGAATGTGAGAGTTTGTTTATCGTGCTAATTGATCCCAGTCTCTGTGTATTGCCCCATCTCCCTTCCCGTCTCTCACACAGAACTCAATTCACAGGGCAGCCTCTCTCCCTTCGGAGCCCACCTCGCGGTAAGACGGCGCTCGCTCTATTCGCTCTTCACCTCTGGACCCAAATAAGTATGCAGGGTTCAGGTTTGACTGCAAACCCTGACGTTGTGTGATGATGGCTTCATAAGTCAGGCCATGAGTGGATATTTTACATTTGTTTGGTAATCACACCAGGGAAAACCTCTTGGTTGGTGTGCTTTGCAGTGAGGGAGACACTCCCTCACTGCAATGTATATGTCTTGGATTGCAACTCCTTTTTCCTGGGGCTTGTTCCAACTGGAGTTATGCATGATGTGTTTGTGTGTGCATATGTGTACATGTATATGCATACACGTGTGTCCATGTATTTGTCTTTGTAGGGGATCCATGGCGCAGCGGTTAGCGCGCTGCGCTACTAACCTGATGACCCGAATTCGATTCCCGCTCACGGCCAACACCAGTGATGATGATCTGAACCAGTCCTGGACCATCCCTAGGTCGACTCTGCCTTAAATGGTGCGGTGTGTAATCATCGCCACTCGGGAGACAAAGGCGTGGTGATGGCCACCCACTCTCTTATGTGCTGTACCGGCCTTCATTGGTGCTTGCTAATAGCACTTACCCCAACAGTATTTTGTAGCTATACTGGAAATATTTGTCTTTGTTGTTTGTACGCATCTCTATGCTTGTGCGTATATTCTTAGTGTATGTGTGAATAGGCATGTGTGGGTGTGTGGGTGTGTGTGTATGTGTCGATCGTCACTATCGTCTAGAAATGTTTCCATGAATTGAGAGAAGGGAGGGGAGTCAAGAGGGAGAGAGATGAGAGAGAGGGAGGAGAGAGAGAGAAGAGGAAAGGGGATAGGAGGGCTGGGCCTGAAAAGAGGGAGGAGAGGAAAGGAGAGAGAAGGGGCAGGCAGGAGAGAGGGAGCAGGGGGAGAGAGAGAGGAGAGAGAGGCAAGCAGCTGAAGCCAGGAGCTTGGTGGTGCGTGGAGACCTGACCTCAACCCGGTAGGCCATTGTGAGCCTTGTGTACACGCTGCAGCACAGCTTGACTGTATAACTGCATGACTGTGGTGATCCTGGCCGTGTTAATGGGGCATGAGAAGGAAAAGTCTGCGTGCCTCGTTGGTGAAACGAGAGTGGGGCGACGCTCATTTCTTCCAGCTGCCCTGAGCCAGTGGGGGTAGAAATTGCACGTTCCCATGCTGCCGACTTCGCTCAAAGTTGCGATGCTCGTTATATCGACCACTGCAGGAGGATGACAATGATGATAACGATGATAATAATGATGATAATCATGATTAATATGCTGATGCTAATGGTGATAAAAATGTCGTTCGAATGTCTACGTAAAACACGTGAAGCCCATTTGTTGGATGACGGCCTCGTCCGTGCCGTGCAGGCAGTGAGGAGTATGTGACCATGCCTCACCACGCTGGTCAGTGCGGTATCGTGAAGGTCGGGGGAGGTGAGAACATCAATAGGGTTTGCTGCACTGCCCTCTGCTGCCTACAACGCCCACTACACGTGTGTGTTGTGCATGGTGGTGGTTGCCCATCCAAGCACTGTCCAGACTCAACCTCCGCTTAGCTTCCGAGGTGCGATGAAATCGGACGCGTTTACCGGGTGGGTTGGCCATGGGCGCAGGAGGCATGTTATCGGTTTACCTTGTGTGTGGCTGTGAGTCTGCACCTGTGGGGAGGTTATTATTTTGATCATCCCGTGTGTTGCGCTGCAGTCAGGGTTCTCGACTCTCAATTTGTACGTGCCCGAGTTCAAATCCCGG
Source organism: Lampetra planeri (assembly GCF_965212315.1). Classification (NCBI taxonomy): domain Eukaryota; kingdom Metazoa; phylum Chordata; class Hyperoartia; order Petromyzontiformes; family Petromyzontidae; genus Lampetra; species Lampetra planeri. Next base: position 18,710,151 of record NC_136109.1, on the reverse strand, counting down.
CCGGGAATCAACACAGCTGCATGATTACTCTTAAGCATTATACTTGTCAGCATCAAGGTAATTGTCATCACCACCACTCACTATCATCATCATCATTAAGGTCATTGTCATCACCCTCATCACTGTTTACATCATCAACATCAGTGTGATCACCATCATGAGGGACTGCGTGTTGTCTTGCTGTGGTCTGCGACTGTTTTTGCTGTTGTCTTGTTGCCTTGCTCAAGCTTGGAAGTTTGTGTACTTATGCAATTTGAACTGATATACTTTACCTATTTTATTTATTTTCAGTGGTTTGCTTACCTTTCCTACACTTTGCACTCCTATCGTTTTTTGTATTGTTTGTTGTTGTAACTTTCTTACCCGCCCCGACTCAACCTTTGGAAAAGAACTTCACAGAACATCGGATTTCTCCAGGATAAATAAAAATTCTGATTTTGATGATCAACATCTCCACTTTAACCAAATTTAGCATCAACACCATGATCACCACTCCCACTGCCATCACCTTTACCATCATCAGCCTTAACATCACCATTATCACTAACATTATCAATATCATTATTAACACCACCATCACGACACCATTGCCATCATCATCGTTTACCATCATTATCATCAGCGCTTACTGCAGGACTAAAATAATGAGCACAACTCTATTTGAAATAAATAGTGGTCATCCAATGGAGAGACTGGCCTCTGCCATGTTAATAAGGAATTTTCATTGCTGGATTAGAGCTCCTCAATAGCATATTATAAGCAAAGTGAAAGTATGATCGTTGATGATTTTGATCCCATATTTCTCTGAGTAAAATGACAGCCGTGACCCGCAGACACGGCTCCTCTTAAGTAGCCCCTGCACATGGAACGTTGGACCCCTCTGGCCATTCAAGGAGTTTTCACGAATGGTCCGTGCGATTCAATTCGAGGATAGATTTTTTTTCTCGTTTGAATTATTTTCACTCTTGTGAGGTTTTGTACGCTCTCATTACAACCCAAAGGTCACGGCTTCGTAAATTCGGTACAAATTACGTATGTTACAAAAAAAATTTGTTACGCGTTTGAACGGATGCGTGAGTATTGTAAGCGAAAGAATGGATCGTTGGATGTACCGTTACATGTAGAGTGGCTGCGCCAACTAGGCTGTATGTCCAGGCTGTCCGACATCCATTCCGCATCTCTTACGTGGTGAAATAAATACTTCAGTGACTGTCACTTTTCTTGTCCACGTTTCTGATCCATATCTCATTGTGCGTCATATGCACTAGTTGACATTTTATTTTTTCAGGACATTGATTGGCATAATCTTGACTTAAAGCTTTCGTGACTGCAGGAATTCATACTCTTTGGGTCTATCGGTAAAGTCACGTAGATAGAAAAATTATACAAAAAATCACGACGTTTCGATCGCAACAGGTGCTTGTGTTGCGATCGAAACGTCGTGATTTGTAAATATTTTTATATCTACGTGCCTTTACCGAAAGACCCAAAGAGTATAGATTGGCATGTTGCTTTTTCGTGATCAAATTACCCGTTGACATTGTTTTACTTGTGTGGGCTTGCTACGAAGTTAAGTTTGCAAAAAAACCGCGTGAAATCAGCTCGTGCGCAGGAGTTATGCAGCTCATTGTGAGACCGTGAGAGGGTGCTGATGGATTGGGGAGGCTTTCACCTGGCAGTGGATAGATAATGGATGATGGTGGTAGTGCCTGCATTAACACAATCCTAATCGTTAACTGGCGGTTTAATTGCACGTTTATCAATGTTCTAGTGTGAAAGCCTAGCACCATCACAGCCTTTAAATATATTTTGGATTACGAAGATTATAAGTCAATTACGCAAGAGTTCATTTTTAGTAGCACATGGTGTATGTAATTTCATAGTGCACATAACCGCGGTGTATTAGATTCCATAGCAAACATTCACATGTTCATATTTTATCACCTATTTTTAGAGCATCTGGAGGCCTGTATATTTGAAGTTTCTATGTTCGCCCCCTGGTTGCGTGCATTTTTCTCCAGGTCCTCCGTTTTTTTTCCCTCCGCATTTGGAAACATGCTTTTAGAATACCACTTGGTTGCTATAAATTGCCAAGTGATAAGCCAGTTCGTTGAGTTATCATTTGTGGCCAAGTTGCTTCTCGAAAAGAGCTAAATAGCTCAGGGGGCCTTTTCCGGTAAAACAAAAAAATGTTTAGTGGTTTAGTTTAGTCTTTTCGATTTGAAGCTTTCGTGACTGCAGGGATTAATCTTCTTGGTTCTTTCGGTAAAGTCACGTAGAAGGGAAATAATAAAATAATAAACATTAAACAGAAAATACAATTCTCACGACGCTTCGGCCACAACGCAAGCAGCCGTCCTCAGGTGAAGAACAGGGCTATCGGAAAGACAGCGTCTGAATGAACACCACCAAGCTTGGCAGCGTATATTTAAGCTGGGTTAGGGGAGGAAGGGCGCCTTGACAAAGGAATTTGCATATCAAGAGGAATTTAGCTTATTTATGGAAAATGCAGATATGGGATTAGTCACTACTTGTGGAATGCGTAGGAGGTGGGGGGGGTCTCAAAGTCATATTATGCCCGTGCATTATGTAGGATTAGCAGCAACAAAGGTAGGAGGTAGGGTTAGCAGTAATAAAGGGAAGGAATTTTAATATAATTTTATTATTTCCCTTCTACGTGACTTTACCGAAAGAACCAAGAAGATAGTTTAGTCTTTGTTTAATAAATAAGTTTGCAAAGGCATACAGTATAACTGCTTCCTAGTTCACAAAACATAGTGCGTTGCTTTCGCTCAATTCACTGCTGGATGAGAGACTCCCCCCACCCCCTGTGCCGTTTCGGTAGCGGGGGTTGTTTGTCCATACGTCCCCGTGCTGGTCAGTGTGGGGTGGTAAAGGCGGGGAGCACGATAATCGCAGTACGACAAGGGATTTGACTACATTGACTCCTGTTGCCCGCTGCATGGGTGCCCAGCCGTTAACAACGCACCACGCATGCTGGGCATCCATCCAAACGGAGATCTTAAGCGCCCGGTCTCAAAAGATCTCCGTAGTGCACATTTTTTTTTGTCACTTGTTGTCATAGAACAGTTGTCGGCAACCAAAATAACAAGAAGAGCCATTTTTTGGAATTCGATTAAAAACAAACTTTTTTTTAAAGAGCCTGCACTGGACGTGGATACGAGACGTGGTCCTGAATCAACAACGTCACCAAGCAGTCCTTAAAGAGCCGCAGATTGCCGATCCCTGTCATCGACTATATAAGCCCATGTGAGTGAAATTCATAGTACATGTTCACGTGGTGCATTAGTTCTAGATTTGAAGTTTTCGTGACTGCAAGGATTCGTACTCTTTGGTTTTTTCGGTAAAGTCACGTAGATGAAAATAAATAAATGCATAAACAACTCAATTAAATCACGACGTTTCGGAGGCAACACAAGCCTCCTTCTTCAGGTGGAACCGTTACAGCCAAATTCACTGTAATGAGCTTGTGTTGCCTCCGAAACGTCGTAATTTAATTGAGTTTTTTCATTTATTTATTTTTACCTACGTGACTTTACCGAAAAAACCAAAGAGTATGGTGCATTAGATACTGCAGGGCACTTCTTCGTGTGGGGGCTTTTCACACTGTAACGATGCTCTAATTGTCATATATACAATCGGTATGCAATTCAATACTGGAGTGCACATGATAATTATTTATGAACATCTGTCATACATATCTGCTTATGTAGGCTGGAGTATCTGCAAGATGTTCTCCAATATATTTGTCTTGATGCTGCACACAATCAACACGCAGTGCACACATTAGTCAATAACACTGCCTTGAGATGAAATAACACTGCCTTAAATAAATAAATAAATGCATATATTTATGTTATTGACGAATTTGTTGACTTTTATTTGCACTGTTCATGTTGTCTTTATAAACATAGGTCAATCAATAGCATCGTGGACAAGATGTAATCCAATCGATAGAGCGCATCCGCGTAGGAACGTTTGCTCGAATATTCTGTTCAGTTGCATTGCACACTGCCAATCCACTGCTGGATGAATGCCTCCTTACGCCATGTCTTGTACTGTCGTGGGGGTTGTTTAGCCATTCCTCACCCCGTTGGTCATTGCGGGTTGGTGGAGGCAGGGAGTTTAGATGTGCGGTACGACAACGTGGTTTTTTTCTGCACTGCTCTCTGCTTTCGACAACATAACGCTGCAGCCTATAGCACCTGCTAGTAATGGTGATTGCCCATCCAAGGACTGTGCAGACTCTCACTTCGTTAGCCTCTGAGATTTGATGAGATTGGGTGCATTCTGGCTGATTTGATCATTGGTTAAACATCTAAAAATGAACACTGTGTTTGCCAGAACTTATATATAAACTGTTTTTACTTTAACAGTTTGCAAAGATGTTGGTAATGCAATTTGCATCATTTCAACGTGATGCGTCAGTTCCAAAATGCACATCGGCATGCACATTCTGTAACGAGTTGTTTAATATTGTGCGGTTGTTGTTGTTGTATCCAGGCATCTGTAGCTCAATTTCAAAGTGCAAATTCAACATGTTGGATTAAGTTTCACACACCATATGCATGTTGATTTCATAGTCTGTTTGAGCATGTATAATTAGATTACCTAACACACATGCCCTGAGTTCTTCAATGTTTTAGCATAGTACCTTTTACAGTATGGTTACGCAATCATCAACAAGCATGATCTATCCACTGCTGGATGACGACCTCGCCACACCGGCACAATCCCTCGCAGTCTTATGAGGCTGCGATCCATCTCGGTGCTGCGCGTGAGCTGATGGCATCATCCTGAGTCTGTGGCGGTAGTGCTCTCAGTGTGCTTCCATCCTTTGGCTGCCATTCTGTCACCAGTCTCATCCATCCCTTCGAGCAGTTGCCCTATCGCAGACCACTAACGTTGCTTAACAGTCAATATCGTGTCTCTGATTTTTGTTTGTTCCTCGGTAAAAGTGTTCCTCTGCATGCACATGTCTCGGTGTCATTCCCAACACGAATTTCTCAAAGCTTCTTTCCTTTCAACTTAATTTGTCTGCATCTAATCTTCTGATCCCTACTTCACAGAAGATCTGGTGGCACTGCTTAGGCAGTGGTGTGAGAGCACAAATAACAAAAAAATTCAAAACATTTGTCAATAACGCACCTCTGATTTGCGCAGTTGGCTACGTACAGTGTGAAAGAAGTTCAACGTAAAGCGAAAAACACAATGGGCGACATTCGAGCAATGTCGCTTCTTCATACGACATAAGAGGCCAGAATGGATAGGAGTTGGAGACTGCGCTTTACACCATGGGGCCTTATAAGAATACATTTTTTTAAAATGTTAAATGATGAGCAGTTTTTAAATTGGCATGGGAATAGTTACCTATTAGTAGCTGTAATAGACAACCCCTTCAATATATATTTTACTGGTAGGAACCTCCTGGTTACACCAGCCCACAGGGGATTATTGTGTCTGTCGTGCAGGGAGGGGCTGGGTGGGGAGGGAGGGGCTGGGTGGGGAGGGGAGGTGAGGGTGGGTGGGGAGGGTGGGGAGGGGGGGGGGCTGGGTGGAGGGTGGGAGGGGTGGGGCTGGGTGGGGAGGGGCTGGTCACCCCGTGGTACCCTTATAAAACTCAACTTTTAAACTACTCACGCCGGCTTGTGCCCGCCCTCACAGTCGGCCATATTTGCGGAATACACCACGCCGCCGTTGACCCTGGCCATTGACCGAGCAACCCAACGTTCCTACCAGCTCCCTCCGCAGGAATGTGTTTATTACTACTAAATAAACGAATTCACTTGACCTATGAAGAAGGGTCATTTCCTGAAACGTCACCTATTAAATAATATTCCTTTTAAGGCGACAGTGTTATTGACAAATGTGTTGAGTTCGATGTTGTTTGTACTTGTGCATCACTGCCAACACAGGATCACCAAATCACTTTCTCTGATATATGGATCAAAACATCATCTGTACTTGGGCATATTGTTTCTGTATTTTTTGCTATAGAGATCTGCGTCACATTCCTCAGCTATGTTTATGATATTATCTTGGCGATGTTAATGTCACTTAATGTATGAATATGCTATGATTGGTCAACCCACGCGAGATGGGAATTTATTATTGAACATTGATTTACCAATCTTGATTTGAAGCTTTCGTGACTGCAGGTATCATTACTCTTTGGTTCTTTCGGTAAAGTCACGTAGGTAGAAAAAAAAATCGGCTATTTATTTTTTAGATTTACCATTTGTGCTATATTTTCGATTTCTCATGCCGCACCGTTATTTTTGTGCAGATTTCTATTAGCTTCATTGCTGTGCTTTATTTGTTTTTCTTTCATTATTTTGATGACCCCAGGTCACGCTTGCAAACAAGACTATCCTGGCCTCTTAAGTGCTCACTCGATGAAACAAATTTGAACTTAAACTAAACAATTGAACTAAACTTTTTTTTATTTTACCAGGTAAGGCCCACTGAGCTATACGGCTATTTTTTTCAGAAGCGACTTGGCCACAAATGACAGCTCAACGAAATTGCTTATCACGTGGAAAATGATAGCAGCCAAATACTCTTCTTGGTTCTTTCGGTAAAGTCACGTAGAATGGAAATAATAAAATAATAAAATAAAACATAATAAGATAATTCTCACGACGTTTCGGCCACAACGCAAGCAGCCGTCCTCAGGTGAAGAACAGGTCTGTCGGGGAGACAGTATGTGGCCGAAACGTCGTGAGAATTATTTTATTATGTTTTATTTTATTATTTTATTATTTTATTATTTCCATTCTACGTGACTTTACCGAAAGAACCAAGAAGATGAATCCCTGCAGTCACGAAAGCTTTAAATCGAAATTCAGCCAAATACTGTAAACGCAAGGCATTGTGCATCCATGAGCAGCCTATAAGCTACTGTTTCTGATATATTTAGACTCGGAAATCTGAATTCTACTGAATGTCATGCTCATTTGCTCTCTGCAATTCCCTGTGGTATGCTCATTAGCAATGGTGAATACATGCTTGTTGTGTGTGTGCTTAAGTGCACTATGAAATAAAACAAACTAGCAGCTTTGGGATGAGGTGAACTATAAAAAAAGCACCGGCTAATGTTTATGCAGAGTATGAAATCAACACCCAGGGTTATGAAGGCCATGGGGTAATATATTGCTGAATAACCCTTCATCGGAATTTGGAAATCAATTGCTGATGCAAACTGTGAAACATTTAATCGCATAGATGCACACTAAATAACGCGTTGTGTGTCATGCACATCGTACAGTTATTTGTGTTCTTTCCCGTGGAAGGTTTTTAACGTGCATTCTGAAAACAAATCCCCTTCCGCTTATGCAACTTTTGAAATAGATTTAAGTTTAGAAAGTGGCTTTCAACTCTTGACTTAAAAGGTTAATGTATACGTATGAAAGGAAAACTTTGGCATGGCCTCAAGCCTCTTTGGATTTTGTTCTATGCAACCATAAGGCAGTAGTTTGTACCGTTAAATCGAACTTACACATGCTATGAACACTTGTACCAATCTTTACTATGAATTCAGTATCCTCATAAATAAGGGCTTTATGTAATGAGGGGGGTGCCGCTTGTGCACTATGAATACAAATCGTGTGTGCCGGTGTAAACTTTGATTAATAGTCTCTATAAATAAACGGTTTTAATATCGTCGTGTAGTGCGGTCAGGTTTACCCATAGATTACTACAGTACTGTGGTCAATCCAGACACCATTACTGCCACCGGTACTCTCGAGTTACTTGCAGTAATACAGCAACTGCAGCGCTTGGGTAATGCCAGATATGAGTTCGACGAGCGTTACCCCCCCCCCCCCCCACAGTGTTTCAATTGTAACACTGGAATTGCTGCGGTGCTTTCTTGATTACAGACCAGTGCTACGTGACGAGAGACACTCTACCCTGTAGCAGGGAACACCAACCAAAAAATAGCCGCGGAAGCGATTGCCCCCCCGGCAGACACGGCTACTCCCAGGGCACTGGCGCGCACATTTTGAAATTCAAAGCTTCCGCAGAGCCGACCGGCGCGAATGAACCGACCGCGTGAACGTGCTCTCAAGTGGTCTTCACTCTGCGGCCGGCGTCGTCAAATCGTATTTTCAGGTTGCTCTGTGACGGTGACACAGCCGGTGGTGACGTGGCCCAGCCGCTTGTTGCAGATGCTCACCGTGTTCGAAACCAGTGGCCACCGTGATTAATACGCTGCGAGACGCTTATGCAGTGGGAAAGGCTGGCCAACTGGCCTGCTGGTTGGCCGGCAGGCCGCTGCATTTGCCACTGCAGAGGAATCTCGCAGAGTGCTATTTCCATCGTCTTTTCTCCGACGCGTCCTAAAGTGTTTTTTCATATTGTGGGGAGTGGTGGTGTAGCGGTTAGTGCGCCGCGCTACAGACCCGGTGACCCGAGTGTGATTCCTGCTCACGGCCAACACCGTTGACGATTATCTGAATCGGTTATGGGCCTCCCCGAGGTCGACTCAGCCTCATATGAGTACCTGGTGCCATGTGCAAACATCGCCACTGAGGAGACAAAGGTGGCTGGGCGTGGTTCTGCCCACCCTAGCCCCTTCATGTGCCGTTCCGGCCATCATAGGTGCTCACTCGTGCAGCACTTGCCCCAACATTCTGTTAAGGTTACGCTGAGGTCTTTGTTTTGTCTCATTAAAATACGCAAGATGAGGGCACTTTGTGCCGGCATCATGGTCCAAATAAAAAAATTACCAGCAAAGTACACAATTCGAATGCACGTAGAAATCATCTCCCCCTACTGCGAAAACTATTTTGTACCCTCGTGAAAAAGTGGCATGAAAATCAGTGAGGCATTCGTGGGCAAACTAGCGCACTAATAAAACAAACAACAATTCATTTTTGACATTTTCATGGTTTGAATACGGATCGAATCTCCTGGGCTGGGAGAGCATCTGCTGAGTTGTCAAGTGCTGCATTCCAATTGTGTGGCTCCCTGCCACGTGAAGATTTTGGTTTGAGGTTTATAGGGTCAGGGAATTTGGCCAGCCCTGCTCTATGGGATGACTAGTTACTGCAGCGATTCTGGAACGACTGCCCCAAAGTTTGGGCCTGCAATTGGCTTGTTCACAGCCTCCTCCAGTAGTGGAACATTTTTAATCTTTACTCAGGATGCTACTTTTAAACCATGTTTTTTTTAGCTTATCTCCATGTTGGCTAAGCTGATATTTCGTAAAACATGTCAGATTTCATTTCAGATATTTATTTTGTGTACAAGCGCGTAGATACATTTTCTTGAAGAGTGCTTTTTTAGAAATAAAAATTTTGATTGGCTAAAATTGTTTGGCTGAAAGCATCTTAATCTATGCACCTCCGTGTTTGCAGATATACGCAGGGTTGTGTGATGCAGTTTAATAAATGACGCTACTATATAAAAACTCAATATTTTTTACATTATTATCATAGACTATTGCATATGTCGAGGCATGCATAAACGCACAATTGCCATTCCCCACTAAGTGGCGGTGACGTCACCACGGCGCTTGTGCCAGGCTAGGTGCACTTTGAGGCCAAGTGTTGTGTCGAAGGCTCGCTGGCAGGTCACGGGACAGAGCCAGGTGCCATGGGTTGACTGACTGAGATTACTGGCAAGGTACACCACCTGAGGCCCCAACTGTACCAACTTTCGATGTTTTATCCGCCCGGCGCTCTACTCATTGTTGTGAGCATCGCTCTTCTGCCCTCCGCACTCAAGAGAGAGATAGAGCTCCTCTGGAGGGTGGGAGGACCCACACTTTACCCCATCACACACGACTTGCTGATGGGCGGTGGTGGTGGGGGGGGGATACAGGAAACTTGCACCGTTGTTTCCACTGCCGCACTGGGACATGGAATCGAACCGGTGACCTCAGCATCGCAAGTCCAGTCTACGATTACACTGGCGGCAGCTCGGTTCCTGCAGTGCTGGAGGAATACCCTCAACACATCTACTGCAGTAACACTACGCATCCTGCAGAAACATTGGCATCCTTCCGTCAACAGCAGACGATGGAATTTGCAACTTTGCGTTTCCTAATAATAATAATGATACGAACGACTTGACTTGGTTTGATTTACATTTCCTTACGATGGCTGTCAAGGGCGACCCTGGACAGACGGAGCCTGCCGCGGCTCCACGTGTGCTCGTGGTCCGCTCTGCGAATGGGTCGTGGCCGGCTCCATTCTCTGCGCGTTCGCGATTTTATTCCAGAGCCACTGAAGCTGTTTTAACGGCACGGTCTCAATGAGCCAAACCAGAGTGAGTTTGCGGGCAGTTTCCCCTTCATCTCGCCACAAGCCTCTCATGTGTCGGCGTTGACGTCGAAGGTGCTCAGGTCGCACCTGCGGACGTTTTCGCAATCGGAGTTCTGGGCGACCTCTCGTGGTGTTAGCCACTTCTTGCCCAGCGCTGTGGAGGGAGGGTTGGGTGGATAGCGCACACACACACATTGTGTGGGCGTCAAGGTGCCATACCCTGGCTCGCCAGGAGAAGGCGGTACGGTGAAGTGCGGACTAAACTCATCTGCCCCTTAAATTTCGATGTAAGGCTTTCGTGACTGCAGGGATTCGTATTCTTGGGTCTTTCGAAACGTCGTGAGAATTTTATTGGTTTATTGTTATTGTTTTATTATTTCTCATCTGTCCCCTTTCGACTGGAATAGAGGTTTGCTGCATTGCACACGTGGGCTTCCTCCAGTTGCTCCGGTTTCCTCCCACATTTATAAACACGAACTACTTATTGGCTGAAAGCATCTTAATTTATGCACCTCCGTGTTTCAAGTTTCATTTATTAGGTGTAGCCCTGTGAGCCATTCAGCTCTTGAATCGGGTGCAACCGCAACAAAAATAAAACAAAAACATGAACAAGAAAACACAAAGCATATTTGCGCAGGGTTGTGTGTGATGCAGTTGCATAAAGGGGCCGTCCATAAATGACGTCACGCACCTGGGGGGTGGGGGGGTCAGACATTTGTGACGATGTGTGACGAAGGGGGGTGGGGTTTGAGAAATGTGACGTCACATCAAAATGCGCAACTTTAAATAAATATGGACAACACGTTCTACTTAATTAAATATACTTTTTAATACATGTTTTCTCCTACAGCATCAGAGCGCCACATTAAATACGCAATACGCACTACAATGACAATAGTTTAAAGCGGTTTTAAGCATTTTTATGGTTTTGGGGGGGGGGGGGGGCAGAGCTTTGTGACGTCATATTTGAGGGGGGGTCTGACTTTTTGTGACGCCGTGTGACGAGGGGGGGGGGGTAAAAAATCGTCCAAAATCGCGTGACGTCATTTATGGACGGCCCCAAATGACGCTACTATAGTAATTTTTTTTTTACATTATAATAGATACTATAGCATATCTTGAGGCATGCATTAACGCACAACGACCGGTGGTATGGCGCTTGTGGAAGGCTGGGTGCACTTTGAGGCCAAGTGAAGTGTCGAAGGCTCGCTGGAACGTCACGGGACAGACCCAGGAGCCATGAGATGCACCAACTGTGTCAACTTTTTGTATTTTATCCGCCCGGCGCTCAACTCGTTGTTGTGAGCGTCGCTAGTCTGCCCTGCGCACTTGCATGTACATTGCATGGTATGGCTGTACAGACACACTACTCTACGCGACATATTTATACACTCACTATATTTATCTATATGTGTATTCCATCATGGCTCACCATCTGTTAGGTATGAAGGATAGACGACAGTTGACAGCTCGTGACAGCCAGGTTCTGTGATTTCCACCAGTTTGTCAAACACCATTAACATAGAAAACATTTTACAAACATTGTAATTCAGTAGCTTCTTGAAGATGATCAAAATGCATCTTCCAGAGAAGGAAGAGACCGCGACCTGCCACGGCAGCCTTCTCCTGGAAGCGGAAGAGTAAGAGGAGTCAGACGAGTTTCCGAATAAAGGGCTACTGTGGAAGTAGCTTTCACATCATTTATTGATCCACATTCTGTCTTCCAGAAGAGCTCTGCCCTTCACAATCCAGGTTATTGATCCGCCTTGTGTCTTCCAGAAGAGCTTTGCCTTTCACAGTCCAGGTTATTGATCCGCCTTATGTCTTTCAGAAGAGCTCTGCCTTTTACAGCCCAGGTTATTGATCATCCTTGTGTCTTCCAGAAGAGCTCTGCCCTTCACAATCAAGGTTATTGATCCGTCTTGTGTCTTCCAGAAGAGCTTTGCCCTTCACAGCCAAGGTTATTGATCCGCCTTATGTCTTCCAGAAGAGCTCTGCCCTTCACAATCCAGGTTATTGATCCGCCTTGTGTCTTCCAGAAGAGCTTTGCCTTTCACAATCTAGGTTATTGATCCGCCTTATGTCTTTCAGAAGAACTTTGCCTTTCACAATCCAGGTTATTGATCCACCTTGTGTCTTCCAGAAGAGCTTTGCCTTTCACAGCCCAAGTTATTGATCCACCTTGTGTCTTCCAGAAGAGCTTTGCCTTTCACAATCCAGGTTATTGATCCGCCTTGTGTCTTCCAGAAGAGCTCTGCCCTTCACAGTCCAGGTTATTGATCCACCTTGTGTCTTCCAAAAGAGCTTTGCCTTTCACAATCCAGGTTATTGATCCACCTTGTGTCTTACAGAAGAGCTCTGCCCTTCACAATCCAGGTTATTGATCCACCTTGTGTCTTCCAGAAGAGCTTTGCCTTTCACAATCCAGGTTATTGATCCACCTTGTGTCTTCCAAAAGAGCTTTGCCTTTCACAGCCCAGGTTATTGATCATTCTTGTGTCTTCCAGAAGGGCTCTGCCCTTCAGAATCCAGGTTATCGATCTGCCTTATGTCTTCCAAAAGAGCTTTGCCTTTCACAATCCAGGTTATTGATCCGCCTTGTGTCTTCCAGAAGAGCTTTGCCATTCACAGCCCAGGTTATTGATCTGCATTATGGCTTCATTCCTAGTTGCTCTATGCCCCTTAGGGGCCTTCCATAAATGACGTCACGCGATTTTGGACGATTTTTTACCCCCCCCCCTCGTCACACGGCGTCACAAAAAGTCAGACCCCCCCTCAAATATGACGTCACAAAGCTCTGCCCCCCCCCGCAAAAGCATATTTCCATTTTGAAAATAAAACATGCTTCAAATCGCTTTAAACTATTGCATTGTAGTGCGTATTTAATGTGGCGCTGCACTCTGATGTTGTAGGAGAAAACATCAAAAAGTATATTTAATCAAGTAGAACGTGTTGTCTATATTTATTTAAAGTTGCGCATTTTGATGTGACGTCACATTTCTCAAACCCCCCCTCCCCTCTCGTCACGCATCGTCACAAATGTCTGACCCCCCCCCCCTAGGTGCGTGACGTCGTTTATGGACGGCCCCTTATACCATTCGCGTTCTGCTGTAATGTCCACCGATGCCTGCTTTATTGATGGCGATTTCGGCACGTACAATCGAGAATGATCGATTGATTGATTTCTCACTGCTGATATGATTCAGGCCGCTGGTACGTGAACTGGTGGGCACGGCCATCGTGAAGAGTGGTGCTGGATGTGGTGGTGTGCTGGGTGTGGAAATATATTTGGTGTCGCCGTCCCGGCTGAATTGGCATCTAGAATCGTAGCTACGTAGAGTTATACACGCAGTGCCCAGTGGACTATTGGGGCAAGTACCCTTCGCGAGCACCCGTTAAGGCCATCGTGGCCTTCATCAGTAGCCCGTACTACCACCCGCCACTTGGTTTCTCGTGTTTACACACTGCAACAGGTACTCGTTTAAGGCTAAGTCGACCCACTGGAGGCCCAGGACCGGTTCAGATAATCGCGGCTGTTTTTGGTTGTGAGTGGGAATCGAATTCGGGTCAGTGGCTTAATTAAGGCTCGGTGGACCTAGGGTAGGCACGGGTTTGCCACTTGCTTCACTGATGTCATTCGCGGCTGGGTAATCTAACTCAGGGTCACCGGGTTCGCTAAAGGGGTGTTGAACCACTGTGACACGAACATAAGCATGTGCCTGTTCGCATACGCATGCACACGTGGACACGCATGTAGACGTGCACGCATACACATTGTTAGGAAGACACTGGAGCAATGCACTTTTTCATCTGGATCGAAAACTCATTGAAATAAAACGGCGTTTTATGTTCAGTTTGTTGTCCTTTCCCCGCACCTCCGATTAGCACGGTTGGCTATGTACGGTGCGAAAGAAGTTCAGCATACATACACACATGCACGCCTTCTCACACACACACACACACGCTCGATTATGCTTACACCATTATGCATTTACATTGTATTCGATACACATACCCACATGCAGTTATATGAGCTATGAGGTACAGGTTATACACACACATTGATATGAACTTGCATTATCTACACAGACACCCACCAACACTCACACATGCACAAAGACAAAGATCCCGGACTGTAGTAGCCTGAATAGGCTTGGGGCAAGTGCTGTTAGGGAGCACCTATGAAGGCCAGCACGGCACATGAGGGGGTGTGGGTGGCCACGCCACACACGCGCACACACTCACACGTGCACACACTCACACGTGCACTCACTCACAGGTGCACACATTCACACGTGCACTCACGTGCACGCGCACTCACTCACACGTGCACACACACACGCGCACACTCACACGTGCACACGCTCACACGTGCACACACACACACGCACACACTCACACGTGCACGCCCACACGCACACACTCACACACGTGCACACTCACACGTGCACACACTCACACACGTGCACACACTCACACACGTGCACACACTCACACACGTGCACACACTCACACGTGCACACACTCACACACGTGCACACACTCACACGCGCACTCACGTGCACGCACTCACACACGTGCACACACACGTGCACACACACGTGCACACGCACACACTCACACGTGCACGCCCACACACTCACGTGCACACACTCACACATGCACACTCACACGTGCACACACTCACACACGTGCACACACTCACACACGTGCACACACTCACACGTGCACACGCTCACACGTGCACGCCCACACACTCACACGTGCACACCCTCACACGTGCACGCACTCACTCAATGCCCATTCTGTGACAGTAACTGTAGACGGGGTCTTTGCATAGCTCACACTCCCAACGGGGCAGGGCTCTTTCAGGGCACGTGAGACGTGGGCAAGGGCATTGTTAGGACAGGGGCAAGGTCCAGGACATTCGAATGCCCCTGCCTGAGCATACATAAGTGCCGACGCCTCCGCGCTGTGGTGTGTGCGCGTGTGGATATTTTCTGCCTACGTGACCACGGCAGCACACGCACGCTCGCTTGTGTGAGCACTCGAGCGAGGAGGCACTGTGAATTGTTAAAGGTTAAACGTTGAAAAATATCGGCCGCTTACTTAACTCGTTTTCTTTGGCCGGCGTTAGGTGGTGTAATTTTTTTTTAATACTTTTCGCAACACGTTAAAGTGGACAAGTTTTTAAAAAAATACATTTTTTATATTTGATTAGAATATTTATTTTGCGCTCCACCGCCAAGTGAATCGCTCTCAGCGTGGGTGCTGTCGGTGTTTAACTTCGTCTTCACGTTGCGGTTTCACGGTCGTCTTGAGAAAATGTGAGTTGAAGGGCCCTAATGTGCAACATTCACATTTGTGCCATGCATATTCTTGGGTTTTTTCGGTAAAGTCACGTAGGTAAAAAATTTAAATTAATAAAAGTAAAATAAAATAAAAATCACGACGTTTCGGAGGCAACAAAAGCTTCCGTCTTCAGGTGGAACCGTCACAGCACGCTGTGACGGTTCCACCTGTGACGGTTCCACCTGAAGACGGAAGCTTGTGTTGCCTCCGAAACGTCGTGATTTTTATTTAATTTTTATTTTTATTAATTTAAATTTTTTACCCACGTGACTTTACCGAAAAAACCCAAGAATATGAATCCTTGCAGTCACGAAAGCTTCAAATCTAGAATTGTGCAATGCAGTTAAACGTTTATGAGTTCAAATGTGAATACTGTGTGTACACCTCTTTGACTGTGTAGCAATTTATTTTGTAAAGTGTAACCATTCTAAAAGGTATATATCTGATAAAGGCACAGCCCTGCAATGGCTGGATCACGGCACTGCTGCTGGATGAAAGTGCTTCCAGCAGAGGGAGCTCTAGAGAACCACTCTACAATGTATTTGGCCTACTCTTCCAGGCCTCATGTCATACTGTATAATTCGTTTTTTAATGTATTTGTTTAATTGCCACTTTTATAGTTTAAAGGGTCTGTTTGTATCATCAAAATAAAATAGAATAATGTTTGTCCATGAGCCAGTGGGCCTTTGGAACAATGTTTTTTTACTTGGATAATTTATTTTAAAAAATACCATTCGAGTCAAGCTTATTTAAAGTTTTAGGAGTTAAATTTTAGTCATATTTTGTGATGAATTAGAATGAAATGTTTGCAGTGGCATGTTTATCGCATGATTCAAGTTACGTTTAAAAGGAAGATGCAATCCCAAGAGCAAACGGCTCTTATTTTGTAGCAACTCACCTAGGAAGTGCCCTGATCTGTCCGACGATAGTTTAAGCTTCATTCGTGAGAGAAAAAAAACAAATACTAGAAAGTTACCCTCTGGCATAGCGCCATGGCATCATCCAGTGAGTTGTCTTTGGTGCAACTACCGTTACCTATTAAGAGCAGCAACAGCGATGTCATCACCACGATGCTTGTGCCAGGCTAGGTGCACATTGTGAGGCTGCGTGAAATGTCGAGGGGCTTGCTGCTGGCAAGAACTGAACTTGTGAAAAATAAGAACAGGTTTTACCCTTTCTGGATATAAAACAGTTGTCAAGATGTTTAAATGTCAATTAATGTAGATACCTTTAACAATTAATTAAGTGCTTGTGGTGAACATGCAAACAGGCTGTCTCTGGTGTAGGCCAATCCGTTTCAAAGACAATTCACATATTATCGGAGCATTTTTTGTTTGTATGTTCACCAAAAGTACGTGTGGTTAATGCAGACTTGATTATTTTTCATACTTTGATACTGCCAAAAAAGGTCCGATGATAAACTAAACTTTTTATTTTACCAGGTAAGGCCTACTGAGCTATATAGCTATTTTACAGAAGCGACCTGGCCACAAATGATAGCTCAACGGAGTGGCTTATCATGTGGAATGTATAGCAGCAAAATACCCTCGAAGTGCATGTTCATTATACACGTGAGTGTTGGTGGGTGTCTCTGTAGATAATGTGGAGAACATGCAAACTCCCAAATACACAGGCGTCAGGGTCAGAATCGAACCCATGACCTCCCATATACTCGGCGAGGTAGTTAACATCTCTCAGGATCAGGATCAAACCCACGAATGCCTGCATACCAGGTGAGGGAGTTAACATCTCTCAGGATCAAGATCGAACCCACAACCCCCTGTAGACCAGGCGAGGTAGTTAACATCTCCCAGGGTCACAATCGAACCCACGAACTCCTGTATACCACGCAAGATAGTTAATATCTTATCAGGGTCAGGATCGAACCCACGACCCCCTGTACACCAGGCGAGGTAGTTAACATCTCTCAGGGTTACAATAGAACCCACGAACTCCTGTAGACCAGGCGAGATAGTTAACATCTTGCCACCACGGCACGAGGAGTTCGGGTCGGACGTGACCTGTTGACGCGACTACATCGAGGTGCATTGTGGCAGCCGCCACTGCAGCCAACGTCACGGCGCACGTCAGCGGCACGCTGGCAGTCGTCCATGCGGACCCAATGTAGGTCGGGGCACACTTGGGGGGGTGGGGGTCGTTATAGAAATAGCGGTGCTCGCTCTGGGAACCAATTAGGCAAGTTTTCGGGGAGATCCAGATCATTATTTATTTACTTTTACAAGCACACATTGTTTTTAAAGCCAGGGGGGTTTCAGCCGGTTGCACGGTGGTTAATGCGCTGCACTCTTTGAGCCCGCCGGTCACCCGAGTTCAATTCCCGGCCACGGCTAACGTCACGGCGAGGGGTATCCGAACGTGTCCCGGTCCTGGTCCCGTCCCCTTCACTATGACCCTCGCTGAAGACCGCGGTGAAATATGGTCAAACACTCCCATGACCTGCATCCAGCAGTCGATTTACCAGTGGCTGTGAAGTATTTAAAGGAAATTAAACCCAAACACGGCAAACGGCTGCTGTAGATGCATAGCTAGGCTGTACAACGAGGAGTTTCAAGCTTCACTAATGATTAAAAAAATAATTTTAAAGTGATGGCTAGGCGTATCATCATGGTGGCTCACTGCAGTGTTACTTCCATGCGTTTTAACGCCACGTCCATGCATTGATGTCTCTGGAGCGCTATGGTAGCACCTGCCTCGCTATGCCATTAAAGTCTTGATTTATCGTAAACAAAGCATTCCATCATGTTGGATAGCCCAGGACAACACACCCCAGGTGCTGCGTAGCTGCTAGAGAAGAGCCACTGTTTGTTTGGGGTCTTCCTTTGAGTCCCTGCACTGCCGTGGATGTCGGCGGTGTTTGGATTTAACAAAATAAAATAGCGATTCTATCTCCCCGATGCGTCTTCGCATTGTACCACGTGTTGTTTGGCACAATATCCGACGTTTTTCTCCATGTGCATCTTCAGTTCATTGAGGTCAGTGACTGAGTGTGCTGAAATTAAAGAGACGTCTTTTTCCAGGGATAAAATGTTCCGCTCGAGTACCTGATTAGTGTGGCTGAGATGCTTGCAGTGACGGATGTATGTACGTATGAACTTCTTTCGCATCGTACGTGCTAATCGGAGGATAAATATGACTTGCGGTCAGTTTTGAAGTGGGAAACTTCACTTGACCATGGAGCATGTGGAGCGAAAAAGCACAATTGTGTAAACGTATACAGTTACGCATTGGTAACGTCGCAGCGAATTTTAAACAATCTGCTCTTATCCTGGTGAATCGCAACCACACACGCACACATGCACGTGCACCAGCAGCCATTCACGTCTGCGTAAGCCTGGGAGTAGGGCCAACCAATAACCGTAGATGACCTCTCTGTTCGTGAGCTTATTAATATTCATGGCATGGTCATCATGACTATTAATGAGACCTCTGAATGCAGGCAAACGTAATCTATTCACTAAGCGTGTAATGATTCACTCCACCAGCCAGTCCCTTAATTATTCAATACACTGTCACGATTGTGAATCGTGGTCTGACTTAAGTTTCGATTTCCTTTCTGTCTTATACTGTCTCTTGCTCTGTCACATCTGTAAATGACGAGACAAAACCCATGATCATAACATAAAAATAAAAAATAGTGCAGGCCCTAATACCGTGAGTTTCAAACAAAACACATAAATGTGTACAAAGCACTCAGCCTCTGTGCATTGTGCGTTGATTTTTGCATAATGGCCAAAAGCCCATTGTTTTTTTGACATGTTTGTGTGCTGTTTAAAACTCGTGTTCTGTCTCATTTGATAAGTAGCCTAAAGGTAACGTTTGTGCTTGATGTGAATACATTCTAAGTGATCAATTCCTACGTGAACAACCGATGGACGTGTCATGAGCGTAAGAATTGGTTGTAATCGATAAATAGTTACACACTTGCGATTAACAATCAACAACTCACAGTTAGGATTGCGTAGCGTTATGTAGAATAATAAAGAAAATACATGAAGAGTAAACATCTTGGAACGCTTCTTGTGGCCAAATGTATTTTGGTGAACAAAAACAAAAGTGCACATTGCTAGTGCTTTGTTAAGATTTTATTAGTGGCAGTTTCGGAAGCACCCATATATCTGCGTGTAAGCAAATTTGTTTGTAACGTTACAAAAAACCTGACACAATACTGTCAACATTCACCAATGTATTTGCAACAAAGTGACATTTTCCTATTTTCTGCAACAGGCCCTAATATTGCCGCAAATTTATTTATTGTTTTGTTCATATATGCCGAGTTTACAGTAATTGTACCCACTGTAACTTAGATCCTTGGAATCAAATCAATCTAAATACCTCAATATTAAATGATTAAACTTAAACCACGAATTATATCCTTGGACTTAAACACATAGACTTAGAATTGTTACTTCAACTCGCGGATTTTGACCCTTAGATAGGAACTTCTTGACTCACGGACTTGAACCTAAACCCATGATTTAGATATACACATTTATCCACGTAGACCCATGGATTTAACAAGTACACTTAGATACAGGATTTAGCCCCACAGCCTTAATTCAAGAATTTGACCCATGGGCCTCAACCCATACACTTAGAACAGAGTTGGGAAACTTTTTTTTATTTTTCAGAGCCAAATAGGGCTTTCAAATATGTTTGGTGGCAGGCCACACACCACCTCACACCTCAGTCACTGTCACTGCAAGAGGCCATTGCAGTGACAGAAGAGACTGAGTGTGCCCAAATTAGAAAGATATTTTTTCCAGGTCAAAAATATTCTACCCTCTAGTACCCGATTAGTGCAGCTAAGATCCTTGCAGTGATGGATAAGTATAATTTGTGGTCTGTTTCGAAGTGGTAAGTCACATGTGGCCACGGGACATATGAATTGCAGTCATGGATCGTAGCTTCCCCACCCCTGACCCGGACACACAGACACACGAACTTCAACCCTAGACTCATGGGCTCAAACTCGTATCCTTAGACCCATAACTTATCCATTTGCATGCGTTCGCCTGGTCTCGGGCTATCACCTTAATCCTCTGGGCATCCTTATTAACCCTGACCCCCCCCCCCCACCCCCCATAGGGCCCTCCTGAGTGGTGCTGATGCCAGCACCACCCTCCTTGGCCTGTGAAAAGATGGCATCTGTACGGCAGACACGCGTCCTCACCCTCAACGCCATGGACAACCTGGAGCGCACGCTCTACCGCGTCAAGAAGGGTGAGCAGGAGCACGTAGACGGCTCTGCAGCTTCGGGTTCATAACGGATGTCGGGTTCATAACGGCCATGTCAGGTTCATAATGGCCGGGTCGGGTTCATAACGGCTGTGTAATGTTCAGACACTGAGCAGCCACACAGATGTGAGGCACTCTAGAAATTATGCTCATTGTGATCCTAGTTTAAAGATATATTTATGAGAAATAAAGAAAAACATTCTGTGATGTTTTCCAGAGCTGTACCTTTGAATATGCCACTGATGTGAAATCCATGTAGCATACTTCTTATATTTACTATAAAATATATTTTCTCCAGGAAACCGGGTTTTAGGATGACAGTCTTGAGACCAGGTTTTGAGATCAGTGTATTGATTGAGACTTGACTCCAGGAGACTGGTTTTAGGACCGGAGTCTTGAGGCCTTGTTTCAGGATCCGAGTCTTGAGGCCGGTTTTCAGGATCCAAGTCTTGAGGCCGGGTTTCAGAATCCGAGTCTTGAGATCAGGTTTCAGGATCCGAGTCTTGAGGCCGGGTTTCAGAATCCGAGTCTTGAGATCAGGTTTCAGGATCCGAGTCTTGAGGCCGGGTTTCAGAATCCGAGTCTTGAGATCAGGTTTCAGGATCCAAGTCTTGAGGCCGGGTTTCAGAATCCAAGTCTTGAGATCAGGTTTCAGGATCTGAGTCTTAAGGCCGGGTTTCAGGATCCGAGTTTTGAGATCAGGTTTCAACCACTGCCACCTTGGTAAGGAATTAGCCTTGGTTAAGTCTAGAATGATGCAGTTTCAGCTTTGGCCAAGACTAGGAGAGTGCCACCCCATTAATTATTTCTGATTTGAGGGCATGCAGCGATTCATAGATTTTTGTATGAAAGATCCATTCATATCAGGCGCATAATTTCACGGGTCAAATTATGTGTGCAAGAATGTATTATTAATGAATAATTTAAATTATATTCATATTTAATTTAGGCTAATGGTGTGAATGTAATGCAAATGGTACAGAAAAGAGACAATTTAAATGAGACAGTAAAAAGCAGACAAAAAATATGAAATCCTTTCAATCAACTTTTGACCCTGGATTGTGAAAATTCATAAAATTGTAGGAGGATGGAAGACATTAATTTATATATGCTAACTGTTATTGCATTTTCAAAGCCTTGGCCTAGTTTAACCTAGTCTGTTCTCAGACCTTTAGCCTCACACTAGTTTATTTTAGCCTGCGTTCATCCTTGGCCTGGTCTAGGATAGTTCTGTTTCATCCTTGGCTTCATCCCCATTGAGCTTGTTTTTCCTTCCAGGCTTTGAGCTGCAGTTCCGGCTGGGCCCAAGCCTGCAGGCCTTCCCTGTGACCGTCTACACAAACTACCCCGAGGAGGGGGCCGCGTTTGAGAGGGCCCGCTTCCGTGAGCTGCCATGGAAGCACACGGGAGTTGTGGGACAGTCGGACGCATTCTGCTCCATCAAGCCCCACATGTCCGGAACCTACGAGTTCCACTACGTCTACGGGTGAGACACGCGGAGCAGCTGCCTCGGTAGAGAGGCGACCAAGACTTAGATCCAAGACATTTGGTTTCTGAATCAGAGTCTTCATTGAGAATTGACTGCAGGGGAGACCATATTTCATTATAAGAGTCTTGAGACCAGTTTTTAGGAGTCTTAATTGAGAATTTTCCCCAAGAGAGAGTGGATTTAAGGATCGAAGTCTTGAGACTGGGTTTTGGGATTTGAGTATAGATAGAGGATCAGAGCCTTAATTGAGACTGGGTTTGCGGATCGGAGTCTTGAAACTGGGTTTTGGGAACGGAGTCTCGACGGAGTCTGCATTCCGTGCTCGTTCCTTCCAGGGCGGGCGTGAAAGCGCGCGGTTACCTCATCGTCGACCCCGAGCTTGCGGTGGGGCCTAGCGACTCTCAGCGCACCCTGCCCCTCGACTGCATCGCCCTCCACACCGTTCTCGCCAAGTGCCTGGGCCCCTTCAGCCAATGGGAGCGCAGGCTGCAGGTCGCCAAGGAGACAGGTGAAGTCAGGGTTCATAGAGGGTCCCCATGGTTCAAGAGGTCATGATGAGCATTTAAAGGTAGACTCATCTCAAACATACGGATCTTCTCTTGTAGCCATTACATGAGTTTGCAGCTCTTCGGTGAAAAAAAAACCTTTCAAATTTATTTTAAGGTGCCCTCTCGTAATATGCATTTGCGTAAAGCCACTGGAACATGTCCGAAGGTCACTTTTAAAGTATTTTATTAATATTATGAGTCCAGGATGCGCAGGCTAAGTGTGTGGTTACTAGCGAAGAGCCGTGTGATGGTTGGGGCATGTCTTCCTTTAATCTTTTCCACTGCTCTTCATTGTCTGTCTTCTGTTCAGTTTCTTAAAATGCCCTCCTGTTTCTATCTCCGCACTCCATTGCCTTAAGTGGCCTTCACTGCCCTCCATTTTCTTCTAGGCCTGTCCTCTAAATGCACTCCAATGCCCAGCTTTGTTATTCACTGTTCTATACTCAATTTTCTCTGGTGCCCTCCCATATCTTTTCCCCCTGTCCAATGTCCTTCAGTGCTCGACTCTTCAGTGCGCTCCGGTGCCCCATTTCTACCCTCCCTCTCCCTCCAATGTCTCTCCAGTCGACACCTAACGATGCATCAGTTCATCCATTAGCATCCATTCTTAGGCTCACCATGAGCGCATTGATTCGTGCGTGTGTAAGAATCGATTATGTTTCACTTGTGTCTGTTGTGTCCAATGGAGGTCACATGGCGTCTGCAGCCTCTAGAGGCCGCATCCTATTGAAATGTGAGCATTGGTGAATGATTACAAGTCTGCAATTAAATTACCTTTCCTACTGCTTGCTGCCCCTCACTGCCCATCCACTCTGCTGCTGCCCCTCTCCCCCAGGCTACAACATGATCCACTTTACGCCACTGCAGGAGCTAGGCGAGTCGCGCTCGTGCTACTCGCTCGCCAACCAGCTCCGCCTGAACCCCGACTTCACGGAACTCGCGGCGACACCAGGATTACCTGGGTCACCAGGGTCAGCGGCCAAGGGGCACGCACCCAGCTGGGATGATGTAGGGACGCTTGTGGAGGCCATGAGGAGAGACTGGGGTGTCTTGAGCATCAGCGACGTCGTCTACAACCACACAGGTCCGCCGGGGCACGCACGTGGGGGGGGGGGTGGAGGGAGATGGGGATGCCATGGGGACGTACAGGGAGCAGGGGACACGGGACCGAGAGTCGCAGGCATGGGTGGGGGAGAGGGGGAGACACAGTGGGATGCCGGGAGATACGGGAGACATGAGAGGGAGACACGTGGAGAAAAGGGAAATACATGGGAAGGAGGAGACACAGAGGGAAGGCATGGAGAGACACGGAGAGTAAATGAGAGCAAAAGGGAGGAGAGGGGAAGGCACGGGGATGAGCAGGGAGAGATGGCGACATGGCGGGGAGGGGGGAGAAGCGGGAAGGGGAGAACAAAGCAGGAGGAGAAGACACAGGAAGGAGATGTGGACACGTGGGAAGAGACGGGGAGACGGAGAGGGGAGACACGGCGAGAGAGACTCGATGGTGAGCAGAGAGGAGAAAATAGTGGGGGAGACGCAGGGCGGAGGGGGCGCACGTAGCGGAAGGTAGGCAAACGGAGTAGAAGAGACCCATGGGGAGAGAGGAGGCACAGGAGGAGGGAGAGAAGCAGAGAAGCAGAGATACGTGAAGTAGAAGACATGAGAAAACGAGAGATGCATGGAGAAAGGGAGACAAAGAGAGACACAGGAATTAGAAGGGCGACGAGGAGAGGAGAAAGGTGTCAAGGAGAGGAGCAGGGAGACATGGGGAAGCATGTGGAGGTGTGGATACGTGGAGGGAGAGGGGAGGCACAGAGAGAAGCGAAGAGAAAATTTAGACACATTAGAGACATGGTTTGAAGACTGACATTTGCGAAGCACCTGAGATTTGACCCACGATTTAAAATAGCCGTGAAAATGTCACTCTAGACTATGCTTGAGCTAAAATTACCAGCGTTTAAAGATAGCACGGATCTGTGAGAGGGCGTGCGTGCGTGCGCGGCTGCGTCTGTGTGTGAGTGCGTAGTGTGTGAAGTTGCTAGAGTGTGTGTGGATGTATGAGTGCACTGTATTTGCGTGCAAGTATCTGGCTGTGCTTGTCTGCATGCATGGATGTCTTGTGTACGTGTGAGCACTTGTGTGTGTGTGTGTGAGAGTGTCTTTGTGTGCAGCGCTTAGTGCGTTGCGCTACAAACTCGGCTACATGAATTCGATTCCTGCTCACGGCCAACATCAGCGACAAATACCTGAATCAGTCTGGGGCCTTCCCTAGGTCGTCTCAGCCTTAAATTAGTACCTAATACTGTGTGTAAAGACATCACCACTTGGTGGGGGGTACAAAAGTCAGCTGAGCGGGGTTCTAGCCACACCACCCTCTCACGTTCCATGTTGGCCTTTATTGTTGCCCGCTAACAGCACTTTCCACAACAGTCCGTGTAGGCTATTGCAGGGGATCTTTTTCTATATCTTTGTGTAAGTTTGTCTGTTTGTCCGTGCATATGTACCTTACTTGATGTGCCCCTGGCCGTTTTTCTATTCGCTTTTAATGCTGCTACAATGCGTGCATATGAAGAAAACGTGGGGGCAGCATTGGGCAGACTGGAATAATGTGAACAGTGCCCCCTTCTTGGTTCTTTCGGTAAAGTCACGTAGAAGGGAAATAATAAAATAAGAAAAATAATGTTTATCTTATATAAAAATAAAAATGTTTATAAATTTATTATATAAGAATATTTTTTTATTATTTTATTATTTCCCTTCTACGTGACTTTACCGAAAGAATCAAGAAGATGCATCCCTGCAGTCACGAAAGCTTTAAATCGAAAAGTGCCCCCTTAGTTAGGCATAAGAACTCCAGCGTGTGGTGCAGCAGCAGGAGGTGGAACTTCACGCCTATCTCTGTATCGGACACGTGCGGGTGACTAGGGAAATAGCTGGCAGTGCTGTTAGTGGTGCCACAGGCAACTGGTGGAATTTTGAAATTGATAATGATAATGTAAATGATTTATGAATAAATGGCACACACACATGCTCGTTAAAAAGCGTGAGTGCACACAAACATAAATGAGTTTGGTGAATACTCTTAGGTTCGGTAAAGTCACGTAGGTAAAAAATAAAAATAAATAATAAAAATAAAAGAAATAATAATAGAAATAAAATAATAAATCTATTATTTTTTTCCTTTTTTACCTACGTGACTTTACCGAAAAAAACCTAAGAGTATGAATCCTTGCAGTCACGAAAGCTTCAAATCTAGAGTTTGGCGAACTTACACTGGGTACTTGAGCTCACTGCAGAAGCACTCACGAGTAAGAGCGAGTCAGCACAACACAAGCTATTTACTTAAGCGCTGCAGTTACACCTTGTTAAGCACTTTGGTAAGCATTGGCAATTGTACGCACTGTTAGGAGGGAGGTGTGGAAGGGGAGCGGAGAGACGCAAAGTAAAACGGAGACGGAGGAAGAAAGGAGAAGCATGGGGATGGTTTTTTGGAGCACAAGTTAGCGCTTGCGTAAATATAAGCATTGCGATTTAAAGCTTTCGTGACTGCAGGGATTCATCTTCTTGGTTCTTTCGGTAAAGTCACGTAGAAGGGAAGTAATAAAATAATAAAAATAAAACTTAATAAAATAATTCTCACGACGTTTCGGCCACAACGCAACCAACCGTTCAGACGCTGTCTCCACGACAGACCTGGTTTTCACCTGAGGACGGCTGCTTGCGTTGTGGCCGAAACGTCGTGAGAATTATTTTATTATGTTTTATTTTTATTATTTTATTACTTCCCTTCTACGTGACTTTACCGAAAGAACCAAGAAGATATAAGCATTGCCTCAAGCATTAGTAACTAGTAATCATTATAGAAACACTATTAATATTACATGTTAGTATTGGTGACATCAATATAGTAATAAAAAGTAGCGGGCTCTCTTTCACAAACATTAGTGAGCTTGTTCGTGTGCACAATGGCTGGCAGGAATTCATTGGTACCAAGTAGAGCGAGCACGTGCAAGGCGCATCGAACCCGACAACCCGAGTTCGATGCCCGCTCACAGCCAACACCAGTGACGATTATTTGAACTGGTTCTGGGCTTCCCCTAGGTCGACTCAGCCTCAAATCAGTACCCGGTGTGGTGTGGAAACATCACCACTGGGGAGATAAAGGCGGCCGAGCGTTGTGCTGGCCACCCACCTCCTCGTGTGCCGTGCCGGCTTTCATAGGTGCTCGTTAACAGCACTTCACAGTCTGCTAAAGGCTATTTGGGAGTTTTTTTGTTTGTCATTCTTGCAGTATTTCTTCCTCTCCCGGTGTCGCTCCCTCTCCATTGCCCTATCTCTCTCATTATTATTGTGTCAGGCTCTTAGCCCCTAAGACAGTGCCATGGAGGAACCTGGGTTCCAGCCCTGGGTCTGAGTGTCTTATTTTCTGAGTGTGTGTCTCTCTCAGAAGATTCATCATGACTGTGTAAGGCTTGCAGCCCCTAAGACAGTGCTGTAGACGGTGCTAGGTTCAAGCCCCCTCTCTGGGTTTCTCTCTCTCTGCTCCTCCTCTTCCTCTCCGCCCTCAGCCAGTAACAGTGACTGGATCCAAGATCATCCGGAGTGCGGATACAACCTTTTAAACTCCCCACACCTGCGCCCGGCCTTTGTGCTGGACCGCGCGCTCTGGCACCTCTCCGTCGAGGTGGCCGCCGGGGCCTGGACCAGGAAAGGCCTGCCGCCCTCCATCACCACCGATGCACACCTGCATGTGAGTGCGGCCCTCATAACGGTCGCGTCGTCATGCTCATAATGGCCGAGTCGAGATGGCATCAGTGGAGGCGATGAGAGGCCGGGGTTTGAGCCATGGGCCTGGATTTTGTGTGTGTGTCCCTGTGTTTTTCTGTCTGGGTTCATAATGGCCATGTCAGGTTCATAGAGGTCGGTTTCAGGAGACAGAGGCAGCACTGTTGAAGAACTGGGTTTAAACAATAGGTCTGCGTGCTGCTACTGATGATGGTGTTGATTATTTTAGTGATTATGACGATGATGGTAATATTGTTGATGGTAGTGATGGTGTTGATAATTTTTTTGTGATGTTAGTTTTTGTGATGATTACGATGATCCTAGTATGTATTGATGATGTTGACAGTGTGTTGAAGGGAAGGGGTTGTTGATGGTGGTTGGTGAGACGATTTTTTTGGTGATAGTATTCATGGTGACGATGATGACAATGATGATGGTGTTGATGGTGTTGGTGGTATGTAGGCCATACGGGAGGTAATCTACGAGGACGTGTATCCGCGGATTAAGCTGTGGGAATTTTTCCAAGTCGACTACACCACTGCACTGGAGGCATTCGCCAAGAAAATCAGCGCAGGTAACTTCACCATAACCATCAGTACCATGGTTTCCACCATTACCATCGTGACCATGCACACCACCATTTACAAGTTTTCACAGAAGGGGGCGGCAACAATTGCTTTGTTTAATCCCAATTGAGTATTGAGTAATTTGCGGCATAAGTTTAGAATTTGGTAAAGTTTGGACCCTGATGCCAGCACACAAGGGCCCACTCTTGCAAATGACGTCACAGGATATTCTAACATCTGCTGTGCAGCGTAGCTCTGTTATGGTTAACACACCCCGGGCAGTTGCCGGATTCGAACCGTGAACGTCTGCAACAGGCGCCCCGTGGTGATGCTTGCACCTTCCCGTCAACTGGTGCCGTGGTAGCGAAATGTTAACTACCTCGCCTGGTCTATAGGAGGTCGTGGGTTTGATCCTGATCCTGACGCCTCTATATTTGGAGTTTGCGATGTCTCTCTCCTGGTGGTCGTGTGGATTTTTCTCCGGGTCCTCTGGTTTTTCCCTCGATATTTAGAATCAACAGCTACACACCCGGGCTGTGTTGTCCTGGGCTATCCAACATGATGTAATGCTTTGTTAATGATAAATAAGGATGTTCACGTAATAGCGAGGCAGATGCTACCATAGCGCTCTAAAGACATCACTGCATTTACGTTGCGTTAAAACTCATGAGAGTTACGCTGTAGTGAGCCATGATGATGCGGTGAGCTGTCATTTTTTTAAAAATCATTAATGAAGCTTGAAACTCCTCGTTGGAGAGCCTAGCTATGAATCTACAGAAGCTGTGTGCCATGTTTGGGCTTCATCTTCCTTTAAATACTTCACAGCCACAATCTACTGCTGGATGCAGGCTGACCCACACTGTGTTGGTTATGGCGGTGTTTTACCGTACTTCACCGTGCTGGTCAGCGCGGGTTACAGTAAAGGGGATGGGCCCAGGACCGGTTCAGATACCCCTCGCCATTGACGTTAGCCGTGGCCGGTAATTGAACTTGGGTTGCCGGGCTCAAGGGTGTAGCAAATTAACCACTGTGCCACCAGCTTTAAAAACAATGTGTGCTTGTAAAAATGAATAAATAAATAACGTTATCACTCGCCCCACAAACTTGTTTAATTGGTTCCCAGAGCGAGCACCGCTATTTCTATTATGAAAACCCCCAAGTGTGCCGCAGGCACTGTGCCCCGACCTACATTGGCTCAGCATGGCCGACTGCCAGGGTGCGCCGTGCGCGGTGACGTTGGCTGCAGTGCCGGCTCCCACAATGCACCATGTGTCTCGATGTCGTCACGTCAACAGGTGACGTTTGACCGATCTCCTCGTGCCGTGGTCGCGAGATGTTAACTTCCTCGCCTGGTATGCAGGAGGTCGTGGGTTCGATTCCGACCCTGACGCCTGTATATTTGGGAGTTTGTATGTTCTCCCCATGGTTGCGCGGATCTTTCTCCGGATCCTCAGGATTTTTCCTCCACATTTAGAATCAACATGCACTTAGAGTATTTGTCTGTTGTAAATTGCCACGTGATAAGCCACTTCATTGGGCTCTCATTTGTGGCCAGGTCGCTTTTGAAAAAGAGATATATAGCTCAGTGGGCCTTTCCTGGTAATTTAAATTTTTTTTGTAGTTTGTAGTTTAACTGACACTGCCCTGTTCCCTGCCCGCTATCAGACAAGGGCATGAAGGCGGGTGGAGAGCATTCTGCGGAGGAGCTGAAGATCATCCAGGACCCCGCGTTCCGCCGCCTCAGCTGCACAGTCGACCTCAACCTGGCGCTCAAACTCTGCCCTCGGAGAAGGTCAGGGGGGTCAACTTCTCAATAGGTCATCAGATCAAATATCAAACACGTCTCAATTGAGGTTGTTTTCTGAGAACGGAAATCTTGATTGAGAAGATTGATTTAAATTACCCTGGTAATATTAATGATGATGTTGATGCGATGCTCATGTTGATGAAAATAATGATGTAATTTTTGTAATTATGGTGTTGATTGTGATGCTGATGTTAATTATCATGATGATGGTGGTGTTGATTTTTTTATGACAGTGATGGTACTGTGAGTGATGACGGATGCCGTTGGCTGAGATCTCGCCTCGAGGCATTGAACTCTGAGGCTCGGATTCTCGTGGAAAATCATCAAGCACAGGTGACCCTCTCCCTCCCTACCTCTCCATGTCTCTCTCGAATTCTCCCTCTCTGACGCTCCTCCGTCTTTCCCTGCGGGTTTAACGACACATTTATATATTTATACTCTTTGGTTTTTTCGGTAAAGTCACGTAGGTAAACATTTTTTATAAATTAAATCACGACGTTTCGGGTGCAACACAAGCGTCCTTCTTCAGGTGGGGACAACTTAGCGAAAGCACTCCACTTAAGTCACTTAGCGAAAGCACACCGCTTAAGTCACATAAGCGGTGTGCTTTTCGCTAAGTTGTCCCACCTGAAGAAGGACACTTGTGTTGCGCCCGAAACGTCGTGATTTAATTTATTTTAATGTTTTACCTACGTGACCTTTCCGAAAAAAAGCAAAGAGTATGAATCCTTGCAGTCACGAAAACTTGTTAGAACAACTGGTGACGTTGCTCAACCATTTCCACTCTCTGACACAAATCTGTAGCTTTGGGAATTGTAATAAAAATACTCAAGTGACTTTCTTACGCACTTCAGAATTGGTATTGCGGCGGGACTGCCGTGTAGTTTTAGTCAACGCAGCTGCCGTGCCGGTGTCACTTCCCGAGTTGGATTCCTGGTCACGGCTAACGTCAGCGGCCAGTGGTGTCTAAATAGGTCCTGGCGTCTCCCCTAGGTCGACTCGGCCTTAAATAAGTACCTGGTGCAGTGTGTAAACCTCAGCACTGTGGAGACAAAGCCAGCCGGGCATGGTCCTGACCACACCACCGCCTCGTGCTCCATGCCTATCTTCATATGTCCTGGCTATACTGGGGGGGTGGGGGTCTGTGTCTTTGTCTTTTCCATGGGCATGCATTATGCGTGTGCGTGTTTACATGAAGTGTATATATTGATGAGTGTGTGTGTATTGTCATCATTAGTTATGGTCTATCCACTGCTGAAGACATATGTACGTGTGTCTCTGTGTGTGTGTGCATGTTCGCATCCCTCCCCACCCTCCCGCCCAGGCGGTGAACTGCATCTTGGGAACCGTTCGGTACGAGCGAATTGCGGAGCAGGGCCCCAAGCTCGGAGCCATCACACGCAAGCACCCGCTCGTGACCCAGTGAGTCCCCTACTCGGCCTGCTCCTTGGCAGCCTCTTAACGAGCCCTCTACCCTGCCTCTCCCCCCCCCCCACCGATCTTTTAATCAGCCGGTAAATCAACCCTTCAATCAGCCCTCTAATCAGTTCTTTAATTTATTCTTTATCCTGCTCTTTAACCATCACCATCAGCCAGTGATGATCTATCTGCTGCTGGATGAAGCTGTCGCCACCACCGCCATCCCTCGTGGCCCCCTCAATGCAATGATCTGTCCAGCACCTGGACACAAGGCGATCTCTTCGCTCCATCTCGGCCGGGGGACGTCTCACCTCGGGCATATTTCCGTCCTTCATCTGCCACTCCGTCATTCGTCTCGCCCGCCGGCCATCGTCCTACCCAAGCCCCCACACTCACTTTGTTTAACAGTTAAACATTACCTCTTTATCCTTCGTATGTTCTCGTAATCCTGTCTTTCTGTGCAGTTCCAAGCATGCATCTCTCCCCCCCTGGCTTCTTTGCGCACTTTTCAAGTTTTCATTCCATTTTCTTTGGTGGTGCCCATGTGTTTCTGATCCACGTTGTATAAACCATCACGCAAACTCTGGTCATCCTCGCAGTGGCTCTTGGCGAGCCATTGAACCCTTTCAGGTGCTCTTCTGTGGCCGTTTGGAACGCACTTTGTTCCAATCATCGGAAGCCACTGGAGCCTTGCACTTAAATCATCTAGATTGAAAACTCATTTCTTGACAACTGATTTTTGTGCTTAGTTTGTTGTCCTTACCCTGCACCTCCGATCAGCCCGGTTGGCTATGCAAAGTGTGAAAGAAGTTCTACATACATTTATACATCAGGTGTTACCCACTGCCTCGTAAATTCCTTCTTTCGCCACGTTGTTGCGTTGGTTTTCATCCGACCCTCGTCAAATTCTAAAGTTGGAGGAGTGGCGCGGGGCAGCGCTAGTTTGGGTGTTTTTCGGAGGCACCTCGGTGGCTGCTGGAAATTCCACGTTCCTATGACCTGTGCTGCAGATACTTCATGTTCCCGATGAAGGACGAGTTTCTGCTGGGGGAGGAGGAGGAGATGATGTTCGACCCCAAAAAATCGTGCCGCTTCCTCGCCTTCAACGGCTGGGTCATGGGCGACGACCCCCTCCGCAACTTTGCTGAGCCAGGTAAGGGGAGACAAGAAAGACAAAGATCCCCTGCATAGCCTCAAACAGACTGTTAGAGCACGTGCTGTTAGCGAGCACCTATGAATGCCAGCATGGCACATGAGGGGGTGGGTGGGCCAACACCGTGCATGGCCACCTTTGTCTCCTGAGTGGAGAAGTTTACACACCGCACCACGTACTCATTTGAGGCTGAATCGACCTAGGGGAGGCCCAGGACTGGTTCAGATAATCGTCAGTAATTTTGGCCATGAGCGGGAA
This sequence comes from Lampetra planeri, assembly GCF_965212315.1. NCBI lineage: Eukaryota > Metazoa > Chordata > Hyperoartia > Petromyzontiformes > Petromyzontidae > Lampetra > Lampetra planeri. Next base: position 18,677,229 of record NC_136109.1, on the reverse strand, counting down.
TCGAACCAGGATAGCCAAGTTCGTAGCGCAGTGCGTTAATCCGCTATGCTACAGACAAGACGGATAAACCGAAAGACAGACGGACATGAGTGTGGACCCACTCAGGTATTTTGCTAAACCAGGTAAGCAGAGAGACAAAAATAGATAAACACACTGATAGACACACGGGCAGACAGGAAGATGAACAGACACAGACAGAGACACAGACTGATCGTCTGCACACAAACGAACAGACCACCCTACATCTCCTTTCTCTTCACTGTATCTCCATTCTCCCCCCCCCCCCCCCCCCCCCGTGCATCCCTCATCCTCCCCTTGTGTCCCTCCTCTTGCCGCGGGTCCGTCACCCCCAGGCTCTAACGTGTACATCAGACGGGAGCTTGTCTGCTGGGGTGACAGCGTGAAGCTGCGCTACGGACGCGGCCCCAGCGACTGCCCCTTCCTGTGGGCACACATGCGCGCGTACACGGAGCTCACGGCCAAAATCTTCCATGGCATGAGGCTCGACAACTGCCACTCGACACCCCTACATGTCGCAGAGGTGAGGGGGAGCAAGGAGGCGCAGGGAGGACCAGGGACGCATGGGGGAAGAGGAAGCGAGTAGGAGAAGAGAGGTGAATAGAGATACAGGGAGGTGGAGGTAAACAGGGAGGTGAAGTGACACACAGGGAATTGAATGGATACATTAGGAGCAGAAAGAGAGAAGGGAGTTGAATGAAGACATAATGACGAGGTGGGAGGCAGGCAAGAATGAGGAGAGTGGGGAGGGGTTATCCAAGGCAGTGAAGGTAAACATTTAGAGAAGGGAGAAATGGAGAGGAAAAGGGGACCCAAGAAAGAAGGAGACATGGGAAGGAGGAGGGAGACATGAAGAAGTGATGGGAGAAACTGACTAGAACAGAGACATAAAGAGAATTGATACATAGGGAGTAGGAGGGAGACGGAGAGGTGAAGCGATGGACGAGGGAGATAGGGGGAAGAGGAAGAGGCATCCAGAGAAAAGCAACATAAGGAGGAGAAATTATGAGCATGGCAAAAGACTATAAAAGAGAAGCAGAGACACAAGGAGGTGAAAGGAAATGCATGGAGGCAAAGGAAGACACGGAGTGTAGAAGGGAGGTACATTTATCTAAATGTGTTGTTCTTACGTCTCAGTGTATAATGGATGTATGCTGAGACTTTGACCCTACCCGTTTCCCCATGTGTCTGCACGTGTCTCCGCGCTTGTCTCCTCGTGTCTTCTTGTGTCTCACCATGTCTCCCCACGTCTGTGTGCGACTCAGTACATGATGGACGCGGCCCGCACCGTCCGCTCGGACCTCTTCCTCCTGGCCGAGCTCTTCACCGGCAGTGAGGACCTCGATAACGTCTTCGTCACGAGACTCGGCATCACATCCCTTGTCCGAGGTGAAGGGACACACGGGGAGGGGGAGGGACACACGTGGGGGAGGAGAGACACGCGGGGAGGGGGAGAGACGCACGTGGGGGAGGGGGAGGAGAGACACGCGGGGAGGGGGAGAGACATGTGGGGGAGGACGAGGGACACACGTGGGGGAGGAGGGACACACGGGGATCCATACTCTCTGGGTTTTTCGGTAAAGTCACGTAGATAGTTCTAGATTTGAAGCTTTCGTGACTGCAAGGATTCATACTCTTAGGTTTTTTTTTTTGGTAAAGTCACGTAGGTAAAAAAAAGTGAATAAAAGTACAATAAAAATCACGACGTTTCGGAGGCAACACAAGCTTCTGTCTTCAGGTGGAACCATCACAGCACGATTGCTTACTTGATACAGCAAGCGTGCTGTGACGGTTCCACCTGAAGACGGAAGCTTGTGTTGCCTCCGAAACGTCGTGATTTCTAATCAACTTTAATTAATTTATTTTTTATTTTTTACTCACGTAGATAGGTTCAAAGAAAATAATAAACCTATCTACGTGACCAAAAGACTCAGAGAGTATGAATCCCTGCAGTCACGAAAGCTTTAAGTCAAGACACAAGGGGAGGTGAAGGGACACTCGGGCAGGAGGGGGGGGCACATGGGGGAGGAAGGACAAACATGGGAGGGAGGAGGGACACATGGAGAGGAGGAGGAGGGAAACACAGGAGAGGAGAAAGGTGACACTGGGAGAATAATGGAGACGTGGGAAGGTGAATGGCAACACGGTAAGGTAAAGAGAGACACAAGGAGGAGTAAGGGAAGCATGTGGAGAAGGGAGACAATGGACGACTAATGAAGATTAAGCGAGATACTTGTAGGAGACAGAAAGTTAAAGGGGGACACGGCGAGGTAACCGTGAACACAAATTCATGGGAGATGAGATGTGAATGACAAAAGGAATGACAAAAGGAAAGACAAAAGGAATGTAGGACAACTCGGCATGTCAAAGGACTCTTGGGCAAGTGAGAGATGCGGGGGAGGTTATCGGCCAGGCTGAGAGACACGCGGAGGAGAGGGGAGCCCCGTGGACTTTAACGGTGCCACCGTTACGCGAGTCACTGAGATGCCTCTTCTTGGTTCTTTCGGTAAAGTCACGTAGAATGGAAATAATAAAATAATAAAAATCAAACATAATAAAATAATTCTCACGACGTTTCGGCCACAACGCAAGCAGCCGTCCTCAGGTGAAGAACAGGTCTGTCGAGAAGACAGCGTCTGAATGACACACCCCAGGCTTGGAGCGTATATTTAAGCTGGGATGGAGGGGGGAAGAGCGCCTTGACAAAAGAATGTGCATATCAAAAGGAATTTAGCATATTTATGGGAAATGCAGATATGCGATTGGTACTACTTGTGAAATGCGTAGGAGGTGGGCGGGGGGTTTTAAACTCATGTTATGCCCGTGCATTATGTGTCGACACAGAGGCCTTGAGCGCCGGCAACAGCCACGAGGAGGGCCGCCTCGTCTACCGCTACGGCGGCGACCCCGTGGGTTCCTTCATCCAGCCGGGGTTCCGCCCGCTCACCCCCGGCATTGCCCACGCCGTCTTCATGGACATCACCCACGACAACGAGTGCCCCATCCAGGTGCCCGGGCTCCCACGTCCCTCCAGCCAGACCAAGACCGGGATTCGGGGTCAGAGTCTCCATTGAGACTTTTCTATGAGACTCAGACTGAATTTCGATTTAAAGCTTTCGTGACTGCAGGGATTCATCTTCTTGGTTCTTTCGGTAAAGTCACGTAGAATGGAAATAATAAAATAATACAAATAAAACATTATTAAATTATTCTCGCGACATTTCGGCCACAACGCAAGCAGCCGTCCTCAGGTGGAGAACAGGTCTGTCGAGAAGACAGACAGACTCTGACAGACTCTGTCTTCTCGACAGACCTGTTCTCCACCTGAGGACGGCTGCTTGCGTTGTGGCCGAAACGTCGTGAGAATTATTTTATTATGTTTTATTTTTATTATTTTATTATTTCCATTCTACGTGACTTTACCAAAAGAACCAAGAAGAAGACTCAGACTGGGCTGAAATGTCAGTCTTTTTGAGACTCTTAAAAACCAGGTTTCATCATCAGTCGTTATTGAGACTCCCAGGCTTAAATATTGGAGTCTTGATTTGGACGTGTCACCATATGTATGTCCTTATGTGTCTCCTCGTATCTTCCTGTGTGCCCATGTGTAACCCCTTGTGTCCTTCCCTGCTCCGGTGTATCCCCACGTGTCCCCGTGCGCGTCCCCGTGCGCGTCTGCGACACAGCTGCGCTCCGTCTACGACTCGTTTGCCAGCGCTGCCATTGTCGCCATGGCCAACTGTGCCACTGGGAGCACGAGGGGCTACGACGAGCTGATCCCCCACCAGGTGAGCGAGTGGGCAGCACAGCAAGTAGGATGTTGCCTACGAGCATCTGCCTGTGTCAAACGTACTCTTAGTTCTTTCGCTAAAGTCACGTAGGTAAAAAATGAAATAAAAATTAATAAAAATAAAATCATAAAAATCACGACGTTTCGGAGGCAACACCAGTCTCCGTCATCAGGTGGGACCGTATCAGAGACTTGTGTTGCCTCCGAAACGTCGTTATTTTTTATTATTTTATTTTTATAAATTTTAATTTCATTTTTTACCTATGTGACTTTACCGAAAGAACTAAGAGTATGAATCCTTGCAGTCACGAAAGCTTCAAATCTAGAATGTGTCAAACGTGTTTTCCCCTCTTGCTATACACGGTGGGCTTTCTCCGAGCACTCCCGATTGCTCCCACAGGGAACGGAGAGAGACGGTGCTCTGCTTTCATTCATGTCAAGTTGCTGCTTCGTTGAACTTGTATGTCAACTAACTAAAATGTCGTGGTATATAAACGAACTCGAAGCTAACTTAACACGTAGACTTTCTCGACCAATATCATCCATAAGAGGGTTTTTTTGGGTTAGATCGCGTAAATATATAAATGTGTCGTTAAAACCCGCCACCACCCGACACAGCCAACTAGTAAGGGTTGTCACGTAAACAGAACGTGGCCAATTCGTCACTAGTACAGCACTAACCGGTGTGTTGGAGAGCCAAGCCACAACTTTTACAATCTGAGTACCACGTTTCGCCAGTAATTACAACTAGCTTCATCAGGCAACAGCAAGATTTGGCTGTGCTGTACTAGGGACGAATTGGCACGTTCTGTTTACGTGACAACCCTGACTAGTTGGCTGTGTCGGTGGTGGAGGGTTTAACGACACATTTATATATTTATGCGATCTAACCCCAAAAAAACACTATTATGTTTCGATTTAAAGCTTTCGTGACTGCAGGGATTCATCTTCTTTCTAGATTTTAAGCTTTCGTGACTGCAAGGAATCATATTCTTAGGTTTTTTCGGTAAAGTCACGTAGGTAAAACATCAAAATTAATGAAAATAAAATAAAACAAAAATCACGACGTTTCGGAGGCAACACAAGTCTCCGTCATCAGGTGGGACCGTCACAGCCGAATTAGCTGCATCAAGTGAGGCAATGATTCAAGAAGTAATCCCTTATAAGCAAGTTGAAGGGGGGAGGAGAAGGGGGGGGGACCTCATCAGAATGTGGTAGCCAATGAAAAACAATGGACTACGGCTTGGACGAGGTTGCTGCTGTACACGCCAACACAATGGACAGAGAGGGGGGAGGGGAGGTATGATACACATGATAGACAAAAGAACGAAAATGCCCATGTTTATACCAATGCTGGCTGAACAATGAAGAGAGCACTGCCAAAAAATAACTGGGGATGTTAACACTCGGTAAAGTAAAGTAAAATAGTGCCTGTCAAATAAGATGGTCCAAAAAAGTGTAATGCAGTCTTTTCCGAGACCAAGGTTCTCTGCAAACCTCCCGGCTACCATCAAAGGTTTGTACACGAAGCCATACAAATATACAAACACAGACATAATTTCAACCGTGATGATGGGTACAAACTTAGTAATCATTGGAAAGATGTTATCAACCACGCAAAAAAGACTTAATTACACTTTTTTGGACCATCTTATTTGACAGGCACTATTTTACTTTACTTTACCGAGTGTTAACATCCCCAGTTATTTTTTGGCAGTGCTCTCTTCATTGTTCAGCCAGCATTGGTATAAACATGGGCATTTTCGTTCTTTTGTCTATCATGTGTATCAGACCTCCCCTCCCCCCTCTCTGTCCATTGTGTTGGCGTGTACAGCAGCAACCTCGTCCAAGCCGTAGTCCATTGTTTTTCATTGGCTACCACATTCTGATGAGCTCCCCCCCCCTTCTCCTCCCCCCTTCAACTTGCTTATAAGGGATTACTTCTTGAATCATTGCCTCACTTGATGCAGCTAATTCGGCTGTGACGGTCCCACCTGATGACGGAGACTTGTGTTGCCTCCGAAACGTCGTGATTTTTGTTTTATTTTATTTTCATTAATTTTGATGTTTTACCTACGTGACTTTACCGAAAAAACCTAAGAATATTCATCTTCTTGGTTCTTTCGGTAAAGTCACGTAGAAGGGAAATACGTGACTTTACCGAAAGAACCAAGAAGAACACTATTATGTATCAAAGCTAACTTATAGCATCGTTGTACATACATACATAAACTAACAGCTTTATTTCAACTCTCACTGAGATCAGAAGATCGCCCATCTGCGGGAACCGTTGTATTTCGCAGAGACGACGTCGTATATAGTCTCGGCTGGGCGGGTTGGTGGACTCACTGAACAGCAATGAGTTGTCAATGTTTGAAAATGTTTGAATACGCGCTACGGGTAAAAATGTCGATTGAGTTTTCTGATTGAATCAGAATCAGAATATTTATTCATATTGGAGGAATCCGATGAACTATAAAGTTCATGATTGTCCCTGGGCACGTCCAACATGGCCATTGTGAACCTGCCCGAGATACACACATATGTGTGTTTGTAGGGAGCGGTGGCTCAGTGGTGAGTACGCTGCACTACAAACCCGGTGACCTGAGTTTGATTCTCGCTCACGGCTGATATTGGCGGCGAAGATATGAACCGGATCCTGGGATAAGGCAGCGGGCGTGACGCTGGCCACCCACCCACCCCCTAGTTTGTTGTGCCGGCCTTCATAGATTATTGCGAACAGCACTTGCTTCTACAGTATGTTAAAGCTGTACGGGTGGTCATTGTCTTCGTTGCGTGGTGAGTGCAGGTGTCGGTGGTGTCGGAGGAGCGGCTGTACGCGTCGTGGGAGGCCGGGTGTGACCCCTGCTCCCCTGGGACTGTGGGCTTTCACTCGGGGATCCTGGCTGGGAAGCTGGCTCTGAATCAGCTACACAACCAGCTCGGGCTTCACAGCTTCTCCCAGGTACCGCGCGCGCTCAGCCACTGCGTGCAGTGTGTTCATGGCCCCTGTGAACGTCCAACACTGGGTGAAGGGCTTCCCATGCCTGGACTTCCTGTGGTAAGGGAGTTCCATCCGGACAACTGGGGATAGCCAATGGAGAATGAGCGACCTCTCGGAGAAAATGTGGATTGGGGGCTTAAGTTTCAAACAACACGCAAACACACGTCAAGAGCGCACGCACGCGCAGCCGCTGTGGATTACGCAGAAACCATCGGCCTTCTCCTCTCCGTATCTGTCCCCATGTGTCTCCCTCTCCTCCTCCCCGTGTGTCTTCGTGTCTCTTCTACCCCTCCCCATGTGTCTCCCTGTTCTCCTCAACGTGTGTCTTCGTGTCTCTCCTTCCCCTCCCCATGTGTCTCCCCCTCATCCTCCTCCACGTGTGTCCGCGTGTCTCCTCCCCCAGGTATACGTAGACCAGGTGGATGCGGACATCGTTTCGGTGACGCGGCACTGTCCGCACACGCACCAGTCGGTGGTGTCAGTGGCGCGCACGGCGTTCCGCGACCCTGAGAGTGCGCACTACCCCCGCGACGTGCCCTCCATGTGCATCCCGGGTGAGCCACCCTGCTCCTCTGTATGATGACAATGATGATCATGATTATGGTGTTTATGTGAATAATGATAATGATGATGGTGATTGTGGTGGTGATAGTAAGGATGGTGATGATGATGATGATGATAATTATCGTGGTGCTAATGGTCATGTTGATATTGATTGTGGTGACAATAATGTTGGTGTTATTGTGTTCATAATGGTACTGCTGCTGTTGAGGCTGCTGTTTATGATGTGTTGCTGCTGCAAATGGTCATGATTATGATATTGCTGCTGATGTCTATGATGCTGCTGCTTATGATTGTGCTGTAGATATTTATGATTATACTGCCGCTGATATTTATGCTACTGCTGCTTCTGTTGTCAACAACGGTGCTGCTGATACTGATGATGGCGTTGCCGGGTGGGGGGGGTTCCTGGGAGCAGGTAAGATCGAGGAGATCGTGCTGGAGGCTCGCACCGTCACTCGCAAGGGCTCCGAGTTCGTTAAGAGCAACAAATTCATCAATGGCCTCCTCCGCTACACGGTGGACATCACCCAGCACATCCAGGTGACGGCTCCACGGCACGGCGCACGAGGTCAGGGTCCTCGGTGCCCCGCAAGGAGACACAGATTGAGACGAGGGAGGTTAAATTTCGATTTAAAGCTTTCGTGACTGCAGGGATTCATCTTCTTGGTTCTTTCGGTAAAGTCACGTAGAATGGAAATAATAATTATGATGTTTTATTATTATTTTATTATTTCCATTCTACGTGACTTTACCAAAAGAACCAAGAAGATGAGGGAGGTTCTCCGGTGCTTTTCCAGTTGGTCTTTTAGGTCTTGCATTAGTCTCAAAAGTGCCTCTTTCCGACAAACCGGTTCTTCACCTGAGGACGGCTGCTTGCGTTGTGGCCGAAACGTCGTGAGAATTGTATTTTATTATGTTTTATTTTTATTATTTCATTATTTCCCTTCTACGTGACTTTACCGAAAGAACCAAGAAGAGGTATAGGGAGGATCACAAGTAACTCGAGGTTCTTTAGTACATCGACTGGGTCATCCAAGTCTTTGATTAGGTCCATTGGTCCTTTATGCTCTTTGTGGAGGACTACAGGTTCCTTTGTAGATGTAGGCTATTCTCAAAGCCATCCAGCAGATCCAGGAGGACCTCATTGTTCTACAGGAAGTCGAGGATATATTCCTTGAGTGATCTAGAGACGTATAGGGCCCTCGGGAGTCCTTCAGTAGATCTAATGGCTCCTTAAGTTTTCTTTTCAGAGAACTTTATCCACTTTTGCCTCCTGGAGTATAACCAGCAGGCTCATAGTGGCCTCAAGGTCATCCAGGTACAATTGGATGTCCTCCAGTGGTCCAGGAGGTAAAGAATATCCACCAAAAGGTATAGGAGGGTCTCCAGGAGGTCTTTGTGTGTTCCAAGCTTGCTGCCTCCAGATATTCTACTGGGTTGCCATGACCACTTAACATGGCTCTCAATGGTTTTATTGGCTTCATTCATCTAAGATCTGCTGAAGCTACACGAACCAATCAGGAGCCCTCCGCTAAAAACCCCGCGTGAAGCCAGCGGCTCCAGGGAGCCCGCCACGGTGAGGTGGTGTCGCGTCGTGTAAATGCGCTTCGCCGAGACTCCGGACCGCGCTGCCTGCATCGCCGCCTTCATCCCGCACCTCCTATGAGCATGCTTGGCTACGTATGTGGGGAAAGGAATTCTACATACATGCAGGCTTCTGATTTGCCGTCATTCCGTAACCCGCCCTGAGGGTCGGTTGACATGTGGAGCGGATTATGAGAATGAATGATTACGTCATCATCGACATTATTTTATTTTGTAATTATGATTATCCCCCCCCTGACCCATGTCCCATGGGCGAGCAGCTCAAGGAGAGCGAGATGGTGGAGCTCTTCCAGGCTGGCTCGGGCAAGGGTGGCGCCTACGTGCAGGAGATAGAGTTCGTCACCTTCCCTCCCGGCAGCGTCATCGTTTTCAGGTTCGGTGGGGACACGGGGGGGGGTGGGGGTGGGGCGGGAACCTACAGGGAGTGGGAGACACAGCCGCGGGGAGACACGGAGAAAGAGATAGAGAGAAGCTTCGGAGTAGAGAGAGATTTACAAAGGAGGGAGGAGTGGAGGGGGGGGGGGAAGGAGACAGACACAGGGAGGTATGGAGAGAGACAGAGAGACAGAGAGACGCGGGGAAAGAAACACATGGAGAGTACATGTTGCGGATTTACTCTCCAACACACTGGCGTGCTGAACTATTAACGAATTGGCATGTTTTGTTCACGTGACAGACCTTACTAATTGGCTGTGTCGCGTGGTGGTGGGATTAACGACACATTTATATTTACGCTCTCTAACCCAAAAAAAACCCCTCTATTATGGATAATATTAGTCGTGAAAGCCAACGTGTTAAACATGGAGAGTGACTGAAACTGTGAGACGTGAGGAGAGACACGGGGGGGACGTAGTGTGAGAGAGAGACATGGGGAAGAGAGAGAGGGAGACATAGATGCAGAGAAATATGGAGAGAGACACACACAGATATGGGGGAGAGGGAGACATATACGCAGGAAGATACAGTGAGGGAGAGAGAGAAACACAGGGAGAGCAGGTGCTAGAGGGAGAATCACCAAGAGAGAGATCGGTGGAGATAACAGAAACTTGGAGGGTGACAGAGGACACAGTCATTATGGAAGACAGAGAGAAAGCGAATCATAGATAGAGACATGAAGAGAAACCGGGAGACATGGAGAGAGAGAGACACACAGGGACAGTCACAAAGATAGAGAAACAGGGAGGGAGATACATGAGAATTCACACAGAGACATTGAGAGACGGAAAGAGAGTGTGTATACGAGTGTAATTGAACCTTACACCCCCCACCCCCCGACTCCTCACCTCTTACCCATCTCACCCTTCAGGGTGAGTCTGGACCCCGAGGCCCAGGCGGCCGTCTCGTCTCTGCGCGCTCACCTCGTGCAGTTCAGCCCGCACTTCCGCAAGGGGAGTTCCAGTCCCGTTGAAGGTCACCCACCCTTGACGGCCATGAACTTCAGCGCGTGAGTCTGCACATTGCACGTGAATGACTCCCACGGTGGCGAGATGTTAACTACCTCGTCTGGTATACGGGAGGTTGTGGGTTCGATCCCGACCCTGATACCTGTATATTTGGAGTTTGCATGTTCTCCCCATGATCACGTGTATTTTTCTCCGGGTCTTCCGGCTTCCCCCCCTCCCCCATATAAAAAAAAAACACTTTTGAAAAAGAGCTATGTAGCTCAGTGAGCCTTACCTAGTAAAATAAAACAGAGTTTATTTTTTTTAGTTTAGGGAGGTGCACGCAGAGTCCGTGTGGTTTCTGGTCTCCGCCACGCAAGTCTAAGGCTTTGCTAACAAGAACAAAAATACTTTAAAGCCACTTTCATGCGCGCTGCAGCAATGACACTATGACTTGACTAGGCACTTTTTAAAAACGTTTCCAATTTCATTTCGATTCTGTGGTCGCTATCGGCATCCTGATGGCATGATGAGTGTGCCCCCCTCATATCAGAGATCTCTTTGATTGACCATTAGGGGACAACAACACAAACCCTAGCTGCCCTGCCAAAGTCAAACCCAATATTTGTAATTTCTCAGAGCTGGAAATTAGCCAAATCAAAACTGAAGCAAAACGAAAATGACGGTTTCTTGTGCACCGTTGTCTGGACTGAGACCATCATCAACGCACTACAGTCGAGCACCCAGTTTAATCACATGTGGTTGCCTGGATTTGAACCCAAGGTAGTCAGTAGTGCTATTTCAGCACTCTCACCTCTGAGCCATCTGGCCACCAGTCCCCCCCAAACCCCCCCCCCCTAATTGTAATTGAGTTGAATCTCAATCACGACTCCAGTCCTTAAGTCCAGATCTTCTGCAGCCGAGTCTCAGTCTCAGAGTCTTTGGTACCGAGACCCATCGTCGCGGAGCCAAGTTTCGATCTTAAGAATGTTTTCCTGTCTCCCCTCCCCCATCTTCCCCGTGCACGTCTTAAGCCTCGTGTCTCAGCTGTCCCTGGCCGACATGAACATCCTCCTGTACCGCTGTGACGCCGAGGAGAAGGAGGATGGAGGCGGCGTCTACAACGTCCCCGGGATTGGGGGCCTCACCTACTCTGGCCTGCAAGGTTAGGGGGTGCAGATTTTTTATAATATATATGTCATGTTTTATATTGTGGTAAGCATGCGAGCGGAATAGGATAAGCAATTCGTATGTTTGGAATAGAAAGTGACGGGAAGGAAAGTCTTGAGTAGATGTATCAGGAAGAGTAAGTTGTGATGTGTGGACACTTGTGCAAAATTGGGTAGGGTTAGGTTTCCACGGTACCTGGCATTGGAGTTGCACCCAGAGGTCAGTAACCATTACCACTGTCATTGCCACTACCCACACGCTCACCACTAACAGCATCACGATCACTACCACCACTATCATTGCCATTACTGCTGCTGACGCCACCATCATCACCAATATTGCCTTCATCACCATTATCTTTATCACCACCACCATCACACTGTGTTAACGCTGCTCTCTATCTCTCCGTGTCCCCCCAGGCTTTATGTCCGTCCTGTCTGAGATTCGTTCGCGGAACGACCTCGGCCACCCATTCTGTGACAACCTCCGTGCGGGTGACTGGATGCTGGACTACATCAGTGGACGACTCCTGTCCAAGGACGGGCCCCTCGTCGAGGTGAATGAGCGGGCACTGATTGGTTCATCTGTGGCCAATCGGGAACTCCGATATTGACTGCCGCCCCCTTCTTCAGTGACCTTTGCCCTCTTGTTTCCCTGTGTTTCTGTGTATATCTCCATGTCACTGCACACTTCATGTCTCGCTGTGTGTCCCTGTGTGACTCTGCGTCACTATGTCTCTGCGTGTCTCAGGGTGTCCGTGTCTCACCTTGTCCCCCCCGTATTTTAAATTGAAAACTATTTTTTTTAAGAACTGCTTTTTGTGCGTAGTTTGTTATCCTTTCCCCGCACCTCCGACTAGCATGGTTAGCTATGTACGGTCGCCAACATACATAGTTACATGTCTCTGCGTGTCTCTGCGTGTCTCTGCTAGGTGGGACGCTGGTTCCAGTCGATGTTTGCGCTGCTGAGGAGGATCCCGCGGTACCTGGTCCCATGCTACTTTGACGCCATCATGCTGGGGGCCTACACCACAACGCTGGACATCGTGTGGGAGAAGATGTCTCCGTACGGATCACACAGATACTCGCACACAGAGACAAAGATCCCTCCACAGCCGAAACATTCTGTTGGGGAAAGGGCTGTTAGCGAGTAGCACATATAAAGGTCAGCACGGCTGACCTTCATATGTGCTACTCGCCAACACACATCAAGTACTCATTTGAAGCTGAGTCAGAAACGATTCGGATAATCTTCACTGGTGTTGGCCATGAGTGGCAATCGAACTCAGGTTGCCCGTGGTTCGTAACACAGCATGTTTAACACTCCGCCACCGCTCCCCATCCTGACATACAGACACTCACGCAGACACTCACTCACGCACACACTCACACACTCACACACTCACTCACACACTCACTCACACACTCACTCACACACTCACACACTCACTCACACACTCACTCACACACTCACGCAGACACTCACACACTCACCCACACACTCACGCAGACACTCACACACTCACTCACTCACTCACGCAGACACTCACACACTCACTCACACACTCACACACTCACTCACACACTCACTCACGCAGACACTCACACACTCACACACACACTCACTCACATACTCACTCACGCACTCATTTACAGCCATTACTAACCTGACCCGGCTATGATACAGCTGAGTGGTACCATGGTGCGTGCACGTGCAGCTTCGTGAAGCAGGGCTCGTCGTTCGTGCGGGAGCTCGCCCTGGGCTCGGTGCAGCTCTGCGGCATTGGCCGCGTCCCCGCGCTGCCGCCGCTGTCCCCGCTGCTCGGGGACGTCCCCACGCGCACGCAGGCGGACACGGGGAGACGGGAGCAGTGCTGCATCTCCATTGCCGCAGGTGAGATGCACGGAGACATGGGGTCGGGATGGGGGAGACAAGCAGGGGGTCACAGACATTTGGATACATTGTTACGTGCAACAGAGAGACGGACTGATCAATAGGTGGACACGGAGTCATCTCCCTGTATGTATCTCCCCATGGACATCTGTGAAAAAAGAGCTTTATAGCTCACCGGATTCCTCCAGTCTGAATAAAGATCCTGATGTCTCTGTCCTCATCTATTATTACGTCTCCCTCCTCCCCCCGTGTCTTCTTGTTCTCCCTCCGTGTCTCCCTGTGTCTCCCGACTCTCCCCCCACACCTGCCATGTCTCCCTACCCCCCCCCCCGTGTCTCCCTCCTCCCCCCGTGTCTCCCTCCTCCCTGTGTCTCCCTCCTCCTCCCTGTGTCTCCCTCCTCCTCCCCGTGTCTCCCTCCTCCTCCCCGTGTCTCCCTCCTCCTCCCTGTGTCTCCCTCCCCTCCCGTGTCTCCCTCCTCCCCCCGTGTCTCCCTCCCCCCCCGTGTCTCCCTCCCCCCCCCCCCCGTGTCTCTCTCCTCCTCCCCGTGTCTCCCTCCTCCCTGTGTCTTCGCCTGCCAGGTCTTCCTCACTTCACAACGGGGATTTTCCGCTGCTGGGGCAGAGACACGTTCATCGCTCTCAGGGGACTCCTGCTGCTCACGGGGAGATTCATTGAGGCCAGGTACTGTCCAACATCTAGGTTGGCTCCGACGGACAGTTCCTGGTAAATAGCGGCTGCTGTTGTTGTTGTTGTGTGTCTGTGTGCACGTATGCGTGTGTTTATGTGTACATGCGTGTTGTTGACCCCCCCATCTCCGCCTGTGCCGTGCCGGCCTTAATAGGTGCTCGCCAACAGCACTTGCCCCAACAGTCTGTTATGGGCTGGATGGGGGATCTTTGCCTTTATTATTTTTTGTGAGATTAAGGGCCATAATTCTTGTATTGTTACACTGGGACCATCCCGTAGCAGGTTCCCTCAAGCGGTAACCCATACATGTGGACGCGTGCGCGCGTGAAGGAACATCATTCTCGCTTTTGCCGGGACCCTGAGACACGGCCTCATCCCCAACCTCCTGGGCCAGGGAGTGCACGCGCGCTACAACTGCCGCGACGCCGTGTGGTGGTGGCTGCAGTGTGTGCAGGTGGGGACGCACAGCGCTGTCTGCTGCTGGGTTAACGACACATTTACATTTACGCAATCTAACCCAAAAAAACCCTTTATTGCACCTTTACCTTGTGTTCACATCCCAGCTCTGCCCTGCAGCAGAAATGTGTTATCTGCTGTGGCTGTAAGTTGAGGGCATTGGTTTGATGGTTGGCGGAGTGGCTTAACACCAACGGGGCCTTTTGCTCTCCGCTCTCCATGTTGCTGCTGCTGCTGTTACCGCCAGGATTACTGTGTGCTGGCCGACAAGGGGAAGGAGATCCTGGCTCTGCCCGTCTCACGGATATTTCCCACGGATGAATCCGACCCACAGCCGCCAGGAGCTGTGGTAAGAGCATGAAGGATGGCAGTTGTGGTGTTGCTGGGTGTGATGTTGGTCATGATGGAAATGATGCTGATGATAATGATGGTGATGTGGTGGAGTGCAACTGTTAGCGCGCTGCGCTACGAACCCGGCGACCCGAGTTCAATTCCTGCTTACGGCCAACACCAGTGACGATTATCTGAACGGGTCCTGGGCCTCCCCGAGGTCGACTCAGCCTCAAATAAGTACCTGGTGCGATGTGTAAACATTGCCACTGGGGAGAGAAAGGCGGCCAGGCATGGTGTTGGTCACCCATCCCCTCGTGTACCATGCTGGCCTTCATAGGTGCTTGCTAACAGCACTTGCCCCAAGTTTGTTAAGGCTATAGGGGGGATCTTTGTCTTTGATGTTGATGGTGGGGGTGGTGGTGATGATGATGGTGAGGGTGGTGAGGGTAGGGGTGGTGGTGATACTGCTGTTGGTGGTGGAGTTAAAGATGATAATGATGACAGAAGTGTTGGTGGTGGTGTGGAGTTGATGGTGTTGGCAGGGTTGATGATGATGATAATGATACTGCTGATAACAGTGACAAAGAAATGGTAATATTGTCTCCACTTTTGTTCACGATGTTGATAATTTTCCTGCGGCTGCTGCTGCTGATGCTGACGATGGTGTTGGTGATGTCGATGCAGGATCAGCCGCTGTATGAGGTGATCCAGGAGGCCATGCAGAGACACGCACAGGGCATTGCGTTCAGAGAGAGAAACGCGGGGCCAAACCTGGACCGCTGCATGAAGGAGGAGGGTACGAGTGCAGCCGTGTCCATCATCTCCCTCAACATCCCCACCACCCTTAACATCTCTCCAGCATCTTCCTCAGCATTACCACACATCGATATGCCTTCCTGTGTCTCCCTTCTCCCTGTCTTCCCTTTATCCCTCCCCATTTGTCTCCCTTCTTACCGTGTCTTTCCCTTCTCCCCGCGTAGGGTTCTACGTCTCTGTGGGAGTTGACCTGAAGACGGGCTTCGTGTACGGCGGGAATCGCTACAACTGTGGCACATGGATGGACAAGATGGGGGAGAGTGAGCGGGCGGAAAACCGGGGCCTGCCAGCCACACCACGGTACACGGGGAGGAGGAGGGAGACATGGGGAGGAGGATGCAAACATAAGGGAGAGAAGTGGGAGGGTGAAGGAGGCGGAAGGGGGAGGAGATACGGGGACGGGAACCAGAGCAAGAGTGGGAGGCACAGGCTGCAGGAGGGATGCAGGGTGCAAGGAGAGAGACAGGGAGGAGGAGTAACATACGTGGGGGAAGAGGAAGGAGGAGGAAGTCAGTGGATGCACTGATCACACGTGGTGCTCTGGCCCCATTGTTCTGAGCGGTGCGTTGTGAACGCTTTGCCCTGCCCCGGTGTGCCGTTGTCTGACAGGGACGGCTCTGCGGTGGAGATCGTGGGTCTGTGCCGCTCGGCCGTGCGGTGGCTGTCCGAGCTGCACAGGAAGGGCGCCTTTCCCTACGATGGCGTCAGCATCGACGTCGACGGTACAGGCTCACGATCGCCGTGTCGGAGACACTGAGACGGCCCCGCCTATGTCATGGGTTCCATCCCTGAGTTTGGGCATCTCTCAGATTCTGTCTGTGTGAATTTAAAGAATTTCAAATTCCTGTGCTGGAGTCCAGTCTGTCCTTGATTCTGTTACTACTCATGATGATGGTGATGATGATACGGATGATGCTACTGCTGGTATCGTTGCTACTCCTGCGACTGCTACTACTACTACTGTTGCTGCTGCTGCTACTATTTCAGTGGTACTACTGCTGTTACTATTACTGATAGTATTACTGATCTCACTGCTGCTGCTGCTACTGCTACTGGTGCTGTTGCTGACATTGGTTGACATCACCAACAGTAGCAGCAGATACCATAATGGTAGTAATAGCACTGCTACTAGCAGTATCGTTAGCATTAGTAGCAGTAGTTGTAGCAGCAATAGCATCAGCAGTTTGTATCATCCTCCCCTGTCCTCAACCTCTGCTCTCTCTATCCTGTGGTGACGTGGGACCCAGCAGTAGCTCGTTTGCCGCCTATTACAGAGGTTCAAGGTTCAAATCCAGCGGCTGCCCTGGTTAATACTGCGGGTGAGATAACCATAATACGATACACCGCCTGCTTTAACAGTTGACGCTAAAGATCCCGTGACAATCCGCAAGAGTGGCCCATTGTGTGCCGTTGTCGTGGTCCAAATCAGAAAACATTACCTGAAAATCACTCAATTAAGATTATACATTGCGATAATCTCCCTTTACTGCCAACACCTTGCTAGGACCCTCCTGTAAAAGAGTCGCGAGACTCTCCCAACTCAGGGCGTACCCCCACTCTCTTCCTGAACCCCCACCCCAGGTACGGTGTCACACCTGTCCTACACGGACTGGGCGGACCGGATCCTCCGCTCCTTTGAGCCCAAGTTCTACGTCCAGGACAAGAGCGATTCCCAGAGCCAGGACCCCCACCCCGAGCTCGTGCACAAGACGGGCATCTACAAGGACAGCTATGGGGCCTCGCAGCCCTGGTGCGACTATCAGCTCAGGCCCAACCTCACCGTCGCCATGGTGGTGGTGAGATGCTTGCGATGGTCGCATCCGGTTTAGTAATGGCCGTGTCGGGCTCATAATGGCAGTGTTGGGTTTATAATGATCGTGAAGGGTTTATAATGGCTGTGTTGGGTTCATAATGGTTGTGAAGGGATACTAATGATCGTGAAGGGTTCATAATGGCAGTGTTGGGTTTATAATGATCATGAAGGGTTTTTAATGGCTGTGTTGAGTTCATAATGATCGTGAAGGGATACTGATGGTTGTGAAGGGCTAATAATGGGCGTGTCAATTTCATAATGGTCGTGAAGGGTTCATAATGGCTGTGTCGGGTTCATCATTGTAGCGATGGGTTCTCAATGGCCATGTCAGGTTCATAATGGTTGTGAAGGATACATAATGGTTGAGTCGGGTTCATAATGGTTGTGAATGGTTAATAATGGCCGTATCCGGTTCGTAATGGTGACTTTCAATTCAATTAAGATATTTAGTTTCTCCTCTCTGTCTCTCTTCACTTCCCCATGTTGTCCCCGTGTCCCTTCTCTCGATATCTCCGTTATTGTTTCTCTCCGTCTCTTTTTTTTTCCGTGTCTCCCTTCTGCCTGTATCTCCCATGTTTCCATGTGTCCCCTTGTCTCCGTGTTTAGGCTCCTGAACTCTTCACCCCAGAGAAAGCCTGGAAAACACTTGAAATTATCGAGAAAAAACTTCTCGGCCCGCTCGGCATGAAGACACTGGACCCAGAGTGAGACACGGGGAGGGAAAATGAGATATTAGGAGGCGAGGTAGACGGGGAGAGGGGGGAGAGACACAAGGCGATAATGGGAGAAATGGTGCAGAGAAATAGGACACGGGAAAGCAGGGGAAATCTAAGGAGATGGAGGGAGAAGAATTAGATCTCATAACAATAAAATGTTACGTAACATTCTTTTTGAATTGCAGTATCAATATTTGTGAAATATTAATATGCATCGTATGTTATTATGCTATATATTTGTATATCTTGTGTATAAATGTTCATAATTTGGTAAATTTTACGTGAAAATTATCCACCGTTGCCACCTTGCCAAGACCCCGTTTTTAAATGGGATGGGATCTCAAGAGTTTACACCCACGCACCTCCGATTAGCACGGTTGGCGATGTACAGCGTGAAAGAAGTTCAACATACGGTTTATGTTACGGCGCTGGTTCTTAACCTTTACTGCAGCCTTACATTCCTTTGGTTCTCAAATGTACCAACAATGTACAATGTTAATAAATACACAGGTTTAATGAAACAAAGTAGTTGTACTTACAGACCCGAGCTTAATTTGTCTTTTGATTTACCTTCTAAAAAACTCTGCATGTCTCACACCTCCAGAAGGGGCATCTCGCACCCCCAGGGAATGCGCGCACTCTAGGTTAAGAACCAGTGCTTTACGGTATACAATGGAATCTATCTCAAATTTAAGTAAAGTAAACCGTTAACTTCAAAAGTCTCCTTTTTCTGGGGCCCTGCCTTAACGGAACAGGCCCTCGGCTGCCTTCGTTTCTGTCCGTCTCTCCTCTGCTTCATTACCCCAAACGCCCCCTTCCTTCAGCTGCTCCAACATCCCAATCCTCGGCCTTCCTCTCGTTCTCTGCCCGTCTAGTCTTCCCGCGATAGTGTCCTGATCCGCTGAACTGTCCCCGCGCAGCGTACGGCCAATCCAGTTCTTCTCTCTCTCCTCCGGATAACTTAGCTTCAAAGTAATAGTGAAATATTATCAGCATCAGCTGCATTAGAGGGATTTGGTGAAGCCGAGGTCAGTTCCACCTCCTGATGATAGATGTATTGCAAATATGAGGGAGTTTGCAAGGTTTGTGAAAATAGTTGATTATGGTTCATCAAGGTAGGAGCTGACTATGAGCAAAGGTAGAGTGCTAGTTCAAAGCATGCAACATGTAATATTCCCCAGAATGTCACTATTTTTTGGCGTAAGACTGAACTTTGTGAAATTCTGGTTTGATATGTAATACGTTGACGTTGTTGGTGGTGCTGATGTTGCTGATAGTGTTGATGGTATTGTCGTTGATGCACAGTGATATGGTTTACAATGGAGTCTATAACAATGCCGATGATGGAACCGACTTCAACAAAGCCAAGGGATTCAACTACCACCAGGGACCGGTACATGAGCTCACACAAAGACAAAGATCCCCCATATCGCCTTTAACAGATTGTTGGGGCAAGTGCTGTTTGCGAGCACCTTTGATGGCTCTATTATGGACCTTTAAAGGCTGACACGACACACAAGGGGATGGGTGGCCAACGCCACACCCATTCACCTTTGGCTTCCAAGTGATGTTTACACACTGCATCAGATGCTCATTTAAGGTTGAGTTGACCTAGGGGAAGCCCAGGCTTTGAGCAGGAACTGGGGTCACCGGGTTCGTGGCGCAGTGCAATAACCACTGCGGTACCACTCCCTTTCACTTACACACACGGGTGTTCCATGTTTGAACAAAAAAATAACACCACAATGATGTCACTTCCCCACCCCCCTCTCGCAAATGGAAGTGACATCACTTTGGTAGATAAACCCAAAACCATTTTTACAGATGATCCAAATTTTAGTTTCTCAAGTTGATTTACGGTTTTTAAGATCATTCCAAAAATCTGGAACATATTCCTAACATATATCAATATGGGTATGCTTTATTTTTAAAATATCAAACGTTGGACATTTGGCTCTCTCTGTGTCTCCGATAGGAGTGGCTCTGGCCCGTGGGCTACTTCCTCCGTGCAAAACTTCTCTTCTGTCGCTTCATGAGCGAGGAGATCCAGAAGGAGACGATTGCTCTCGTCAAGAAAACACTGGCAGCTCACCAGACTCACCTTGAGAGGTGAGGGAGAGGTGGTGGTGGTGGAGAAAGAAGTAATGGTGGTCATTTTAATTATGATAGGGTGGATGCTGCTGCTGCTACTAATCATAACAATTCTGATGATGATAATATTGCTGATTATAATGATGCTGCTACTGTTATGACGATAATAATGTTGACTGTGATTCCAGTAATAATGCTGATGATAACGTTGCTCCTGAAGTTGCTACCGATGATTCTACCCATCGTAACGATGCTCCTGCTCACGATGCTGGTGAAGATGATCCACGATGATGATGCATGATGATGTCGCTGTCACAGGTCCCCCTGGAAGGGTCTCCCTGAGCTCACCGACGCCTCGGGCCGCCACTGCCCATTCAGCTGCGAGAGCCAGGCCTGGAGCCACGCCGTCATCATCGACGCCGTGCATGCCCTCACCGGGGGCATGGTCGCATAGACGTGCCTTCTGTACGAGGGCAGGGATGCCTAGGTCGCCTAGGCGTGCCCTCCGTTGGGAGGCTGGGCCACCGAGGCATGCCCCTGTCACAACTGGCAAGGCTGATTCAAGTGCATTCGCGAGGGGCGTGGCCCATTAAAGTGTATTACCAGAAACAAGGTGGCTTAGCGGATGCCCCTCCATCGTGGGCAATTGCAAGGGGCTTGGCCCACTGAAGTGTATTACAAAGGGACGGTTGATTGTCATGTATCAGAGGGGCAAGGCCTATTAAAATGCATTATATGGGCGTCGTTCATTGAGGTGCTTTAGAGGGGGCATGGCTGCATAGGCTGTGCCCTTAGTAGGGTCAAGAGCAGCTAAGGGCTGTCCTATTAAAGGCATAGCCCATTGCCACATGTGTCACGTGGCCATTGAAGCATTACAGGGAAGGAGGGCTCATTGAACCATGAAGGGCATTTCCAATTCACAGAGGGCATTTCTCATTCAAAAACATTACAAAGGGGTATATCGCAGTGCACCACTTGCAAACCACATGGCCCATTGAACTGCAAGAGGACATGGCAATTTAAATGCATTAGTGGGGCATGGCCCATTGAAACACATTTCAAAGGGTGCGTCAACACATTTCACAGGGCATTGCCCGTTAATTAAAAAACATAAATGGAATAGTAGGCAAATAGCTCAGTCTATTGAGTGTAGCAACATAATATTGCAATGGTGTGTTTAAAGAAATAAATGACGTGAAAAAATGTACCACCAAAATCAGTGCACAAAATTCACTTTAAATGGAAAAAACTATTTTAGATTAAATGTGTAGCCCACTCAGCACTTTTCAACTTGCTAAATAAAATGTTAGCTCCCCCCCTGTAATGATCGTTTAAAGAAAGACCCAGCCCCAAACCACCATACGGCTCTTCCCAAGTAGCCACTCATCCATGCTGTGTGCCTCGGGTCTGCCCACACAAATCTGCAACGTCATCATTCGTAGCAGCCATGATCCATCCACTGCTGGATGAAGACCTCATCAAGTCGCCGCCACATCTCACGGTCTCGTAATGCAACAATGCATTCAGTCACCTGCACACGAGCTGATTTCATTGTTCCATCTCCGCATAGGACCTAAGTCTTGGGGATGTCCCTTCCTTCGGCTGCCACTTTGTCGTTATTCTCCAGCAGTGTGTGCTGCCCAAGGCCAATTGCTTTTCTTAACAGTAAATATGATTTTTGATTTAACGCTTTCGTGACTGCAGGGATTCATATTCTTGGTTCTTTCCCTTCTACGTGACTTTACCGAAAGAACCAAGAATAGTAAATATGATGTCTCCTAACTAGCATACATTCTTTCAGAAGCTGCGTTATTGAGGAAAATAAACTTCGAAGTGACCTTCATGAGCGCTCTTGTGATGCCATTGCAATGTAACTGAAGAACATGTCATCAAGCGTCACTGATGCTAACCTTTAAGTAAATTTAAAGTATTTTTCTCACAAATTAAGAATTTGAACTCAGGAGGGAGAGCCCCGGTACACGCAGCCATGGCATATAGCTACTGGAGCAGACCTGTGTGTGCTTTGTGTTGCGTCGCTCATCAACGAGTCTGCTTTTAGATAACTATTTATTTTAACAAATGTGGGTAGTAATTGAAAATCAAATTGCTAATGGTGACTTAAAAGTTTATTTCAGTTTTTATGCCAAATTGATTTTATTTTATTGAGAATATCATTGATAATATGTCAGATGTTTCATAACTCATCTGATAACCCTTGTTTTATCTCATCAGATAGAGAAATCCCATCCTATCTTAGAAAATCCAATGCCCTTGTCTTGTTCGATATGGAAGACTCATCTCATCCAAAACAGAACTATCATCATGTCGAAGCTGATACAGAACCCTTGTTTCTTCCAATGAAGAAGCTTTAACTTGTCCATTACATAATACCCGTCTCATCTCATTCAACACGGAACATCACAACGGATCACATCACAACCTTCGTCGCATCCGAATACAAAACCAGTGAACTTCCAACATGAGCCTCTTCAAATGTAATGGCGTATCGGATTTTAAAGGTTTACTGACGGTTGAATTTATGGTGGAGTGTTGTAGTATGTCGTTGCATGCAATCAACCTAGTAGCTTAGGCTTTTAAGTGACACACATTGAAACACATAATTAAGAAACACAAATAGTTATATATCTGATGATGCAACTCAAACACACTTGCAGCTCTTGTCTCGAACTTACTCCCTTGGGTTGTGTCACCTGGACTATACCCCGCATCAGGGGCGGTTTCTTCATTAGGGCGATTGGGCGACGCACCACCAAAGTGTGAAAGGGACTTTTTCAATCACATTCAAAATCTCATTCAACCACAGAGTTACGCTCGCCGTTACTGTGCGTCTGGATATAGTCCAATCAGCGTCATGTCACGTTCTGTGGAGTACCGCCTCTTTTTGGGCGATTTCACTCTGGCTGAGAATCGCCAAGAGTGTTCCCATAGACTTACATTCAAAGATGTTTTTTTTCGAACGGCAGGCGCTGCAATGCATTCTCTATGGCTTCCGGGAGGGCTCGCACTAACGTGCTTACGTCATCATACGTAAGCACGTTTCAGTCAACAATATTATTTGTCGCCACCGAGTGGAATCTTTAATAAAAGAAACTGAGTGGATTGTAATAATAGTGAGTATAAAAACAAACAAGGGGATGTATTGTAAGAGTCACTTTATTTTTCATTAATATTAAAGTAGTGAAGTTGCCTTTACATGCTTAAGCTGTTAATTTATCCATTGCATGGGTGGACCTTATCCTTATCAATCATCCAGACATTTGCCCCCCCTGAGAGATTTTGCAGGAGCCGCCACTGCCCCGCATGCATCTGAAACCTTTTTTGTGGGGAGAAAACGCTTTCAATTTCATTTCAAGCGCAGTCTATTGATGTCACCGAGGTGGCGGATGAAAAGTCAGGCTGCTGTGCCCGATTGACTTCACTATAGTGCTCCTGGAAGTTACTTTAACGTCTTCTTCCCTCACTAATTCATACACAACAGCCCAGGTCACACAGCTCGGATGTGTGGCTACTAGAGAAGAGCTGTGGTGTTTGAGTGGCGTCTTGTTTTAGCGAAAGTCTATCATATCAGGCCTTATGGAGTGTGTTGCTGTGATAAACCAATAAAACGGCACCTGATTGAAACAAACTCGTTTCAGTTTAACACGTTTGCTTTCGCGACCAATATAATCCATAATACTGTAGAGGTTTTTGGGTTAGATCGAGTAAATAAACAAAACGGTCATCAACATGACTAACGTTGAATTATCCAGCGATATAGTTTCAGTCCTGTCTAAAGGTCTTAACTTTGCTGTTGCCTCATGTAAAATCCCTGTCGATGAGATCATTGCTGAAGTGGAATCAGCAGTTAGACATCTCGTTCATAATCAAGCTGAGATGACTAGGCACGAGGTTGCCAAAAACAAATATTAACTTTAGTGAAGCAAAAGCCTTAAGAGAATTGAGAGAAAATAAAGATATCAAAATTATTGCTGCTGATAAGGGCCAATCGACTGTTGTGATGCCCTGTGAGGACTGATAATAAAATCAGAGATTTATCGATGAAGGTACCTACCTTAAAATTAAACGAGACCCAACCAGCACCTTGGAACGTAAAACAACGGCAATCTTTCCCAATATTCTTAGGTTTTTTCCGGTCAAGTCACGTAGGTAAAAAATTTAAATTAATAAAAGTAAAATAAAAAAATCACGACGTTTCGGAGGCAACACAAGCTTCCGTCTTCAGGTGGAACCGTCACAGCACGATTGCTGTATCGAAGGATCGAGAAGGGGGGCGTGGCCTGGGGCGGAGCCGGCCACACCACAGCGGTTATAAGCGGGGTGTGAACAGAGAACGGGGCTGTTCGACCCCGGGGTGAAGATGCCATCAACACTCCTCCAGACTCCGGCCTTCGTCCGTGACCAGGCAGCCCGTTAACTTGCCCTGGTCACGTTACGTAGTATTCCTTCCCCGAGTGTTAGTGAGATTAGGAACGGTGGTCACCACCCTGTGTATAACGTTCCCGTTGGTTGTTATGCGTTAGTGAATAGTGATGCCTCCAAGTTGAGTGTGCACCTCAAGCGAACCCATTATACACGTGATGGAAAGTACAGCAATGAAAACAAATCTGTAGAATAAACAACAGCCGCCATTCACCACTACACCACTAACTGGTGGTAATGTCACCACATAGCTTGTGCCATTGAGGCCATGGTGGAGTTTCGAAGGCAGGAGGTCATGGGACAGGCCCAGGTCTTGTGGGTTAACTGACTGAGGTAAATGGCAGATGTACGGCCTGTGCTCCCCACTGTGTCATCTTGTGTTTTAAGTCGGGGACGGCCAGTATCGTAATTGTCACAGTGTGCCATACTCTTTGGTTCTTTCAGTAAAGTCACGTAGGTAGAAAAAATAATGAAAGATCACGACGTTTCGATCGCAACATAAGCGACCGTCATCAGGTGAGACAACCACAGCAGGGAAACTGCTGAAACAGCTTCAAATCCAGATTGTTAGTGTTTCGATTTAAAGCTTTCGTGACTGCAGGGATTCATCTTCTTGGTTCTTTCGGTAAAGTCACGTAGAAGGGAAAAAAATAATAAAACATAATAAAATTATATTATAGTATTTTATTTTATTATTTCCCTTCTACGTGACTTTACCGAAAGAACCAAGAAGATGTTACAGTGTTCTTAACTTTTTCTAGATTTCCTGTAGTTCATTACCATTGGTCTTAATGACTTTCAGGACACTTCTGAAATGGTTTTTGAGCTCAAACCCAGTAACCCAGCCGTGCCGGTTCAGCGCTCTGACCTGAGCCAAACGGCCACTTCTAATCACGCTGTTGAATACGGTATGTGCTTGAGCCTCAATTGCTCATCGGAATGTGAAGTTTTCGTGACTGCAATGATCCATACTCAAGTTCAAGTTCATGTATTAGGTAGAGCCCTGTGAGCCATTCGGCTCTTGAATCGGGTGCAACCGCAACAAACAAAAATCATGAACAAGAAAACATCTTAAAGTGACTATGTGCAAACAGAAAATCCAAGAAAAGACAGCAAAATATTGCAGAAAAAGCACCGTACACCAACGCTGTGTGCAAAAATCCCAGTGGGATGCAAGTCAAACAACAACAACCACAAGACAACTTAGATTAAGGTCATCAGTCTAACTCCGTACTACAACAAACATGGCCAAACCAAAAACTTTTCGAAATCACCAAAATAAAGCCATGAAAGCAAATGAAACAGTGATCATAGGAACTGTGACGGAATTTTCACAATAAATGACATAAAGAAAATGTACTACCAAAACCCTGCAGCCATAGCTGGCTGCATGAGTCACTCCACAACAGCAGGAGCATCAATCGGAGTATTATATTTTTTCAATACTCTCTTGTTCTTTCGGTGAAGTCACGTAGGTATAAAATAAAATAAAATTCAAAAAAATATACATGACTTTACCGAAAGAACCAGAGAGTATGCTCATCTGAAATTACGTATTCAAACGCAATTCCCAATGCTAAACCTACAACGTGGTCATCGCACGCGGAATCGATTCATTATCATTGTAAACATCGTTTGTACACTTCGATTAAAGCCGGGATTAATCGAAACTTCGATTTGCGTTGTGGTGTTCGATTCGTTTTAACCTCGTGCTGAACTTGGGCTTGTGAATCGATTCCTAAACCTCCATCGTTCTTTGGTGATTCGATTAAGACACTACAACTACATTATCGAATCACGCTCATGAATCTGCGATCGATCAAATAGGCTGCATCTGACCGAAACGTAGCATCTAATCGCCGCGATGAACGTGTCTCTCAATATTGACAATAATTTCAATCCTGTTTGCAGCCGTATCGATTAGATAATTGTCCGCTTCCAGGAGAATCGATTCCTTGACCATGGCGGCCTCGTCTCTGTGCTGGGCGCCCGGTCGCTTGTGCCGCGTGAGGCTGCGGCCTTCGCCGTCGCCCCTCGCCCTGGGAGTCCCGTGCGGGGCCGTGCGAAGCTTCTTCCTCCCATCACCCACAAACAGCAACAACCTCCGCGCCTCTTCCCTCCCGACAAACAACAACAACAACCAGCCCCATGACTCCGCTTCGTCGATAGAGGGGAACCCCTTCTACGGGAAGTACGCCGCTAGGATTGAGGCGCTGCGGAGGTGAGGAGCGATGCGGCCGGCAGGGCTGCTCAGGTGAAGCGGGAGGCTTCATCAATGGCCAGGCCTCACTTTAATTTACTCTTTAATATGAACAAAATAAACCCTCATAATTCCTCAATAGCATTACCCTAAAATAACATATATGTGTGTGTTAGGACCATTACTGGGTTCTCAGGACAAGACGCTTTTCCCCTTGTATTTTAAAGCAAAAGTTGGGGGGACGTCTTATAATTTGAATCTAAAATGTCAAGAATTGTTAGAGATGACTCCAGTGGTTATAATCTCAATAATAACAGACATAATAGTGAACTCTCAAGAGCGATGTCAAAGATACCGGTTAGAATGTAGATATTTATAGCTGTGATCATGCGGTATTTCCAATAATAATGTTACACTAATTATCTTGTCAACAATGACATGTCTTTATTCCCAATCGTTAACTCATTCGTATACCTTATAATGCCAATTATATCCATCATCCTAGTCATAAATTAATTAATACAAAAATCTCAATAACGTCAATACTAATCACAACCTCGGACATAATTGTAGTCATAATCTCATTGACAGTTATCGCAATACTTATAATACTTAAATTATTAACGATTCTTCATCCATAACACTATGTAACACGATTTTTGTCCCTGGGTAGTAAGTGTTATTCTTTATTTGCTCATGCCTAAAAAGTATAGAAAATGGCTATTCCCCACAAACTTTGCTTTTGTGACCAGGACTTTGTGATGGAATGACACATGCACACGTTTTCGCATTGAAAATAGGTAAATTTCAATATATCACTGCCCTGGTTACAAAAGCAAAGTTTGTGGGGAATAAAGCCATTTTCTGTACTTTTGAGGCATATTCAATTAGGAAATAACACTACCCAGGAACATATTTTGGTTACACAGTGGTATAATATATCCACTGATGAAGGCCTGTCCACCCTGTGACTTTTACGTGGGGGGGCCTCTGATATCAACAATCCATCGCGTTTCTACACACGAGCTACTCTCATCCCTCTGTATGTATGTTGAACTTCTTTCCCACCGTACTTAGCCAACCATACAAATCGGAGGTGCTACGTATCCTAGATAGTTGTTTCCTCTGGTGTGTTCTCTCTCGTAGCTGCCATTACATCACCCATCTCCTCAATTGCCTTTCGTTCCTACCGGTGATGTCCGATATTTGGGTCTCTGTGATCTTGGTGAACAATGTAATTATTTACATGTGATTAGAGGCCAATGGGTTTGTCATTTTTAAGAGCAGTTTTTGTCTTTCTCTGAATAGAAGAATATTGCAGGCAAAATTCTCCAACTGACAATTTCCGTGTAAATCGATCTGCAAATTTTATCATAATATTTGTTTATACTCGAGGAATTCAATGAGCTATCCATCTCTTTTTCACAGATGTCCAGGAGGATCTAACAGCATGTCCCACGCAGTTGTTTATTCTAGTCAGAGATATTTCCCTTTGTTCATGTTGCTAAAAGAAGTGGTTAATTTTTCAAGGATGACATCGGCAACATCCCCCTGCTTATCTGATATGGCCATTATGAACCTCTTAATAGAGTGACAGAAACCCAGGGCTCAATCAAACTAAGGTTCTCAGCCAGCAGTGTTGGCTGAGTGTCTGTGACCCCAGCCATTATGAATCCCATAAATCGGTGGCGTGTGGTTTTTAGAAATCGCCCGGATGATTTCAATGCTCGACTACAGAGGCTGGAGCAGATGCGGGAGGCCAAAGAAGAGGCGCCAAAACAAGAGGGGACTACACAGAGGGGAGAGAAGGTGTGTGTAGAAAAGTGCATGTGCGTCCACGTGTATCTCTTAATGTTCGTGTGCATATAATGTGTGTGTTGTGGGGAGTGGTAGTGTAGCGGTGAGCGCGCTGCACTCTGAACGCAGCGCCCAGAGTTAGGAAGACAAAGGCGGCCGGGCGTGGTGCTGGCCACTCACCCCCTCGTGTGCCGTTGCCGGGCTTCATAGGTGCTCGCTAACAGCACTTGCCTCAACAGTTTGTTCAGACTATTCGGGGGATCTTTGTCTTGTATATATTTGGGGAGCAATAGTGTAGTGGTTAGCGCACTACGCAATGAAACTGGCGACCCAGGTTCGATATCTGCTCACAGCCAACATTTGTGACGAATATCCAAACTGGTTCTGGGCGTCTCATAAGTGGACTCGGCCTGAAATGAGTAATTGCTGCAGTGTGTAAATATCTGCGCTAGGGAGACAAAGGCAGCCGTGTGTGGTTCTGGCCACCCACATCTTCATGTGCTTCATAGGTGCTCGCTAATAGCACTTGCACCAACAGTCTGTGTTGGCTATTCGGAGGATCTTTGTCTTCGTGCATATATATATATTTTATTGTATGTCCATGTTTATGTATTAGTGTGTACTTATGTCTGTCTATCCGCAGGTCTGCATGTGTACATGTCTTAAACTCTTGTCACATGATATTCCAGTTTACATTGTAAAACTACTGCAAGTATAACTCAAAACATGAATCTGAAACTTTTATGTATCCTGGAATAATCTGAAGAGCTATGAAGTTCTTTTTCACAGGTTTCCGGTAGGGGCGGGTCAGAAAGTTGCAAACAATACAAAAACATGATAGTAGTGCAAAGTATAGGAAAAGTAAATAAGTCACTTAAATAAAAACAGAAATAATGTAAAGTATATAAGTATTTGTGTAAACAACGACTCAAATGTCATAAATCGTCATCTGTTATTCATCAGCTGTTGTTTCATTGCTATCAGTGACATACGTATGTGCATGCCCCAATAGTTAACATAGGCAATATATCAGGTCTGTGCCTTTTTGTGTCTGTGTCTATCTCTCAGATAAGTATCTGTATTTGGGTCACTGTGTCTCTATTAATATACAGTATCAGTGTGTCTCCTTATATTTTTCACATTCTCCATATCCTAGCGTTTGCCTTTGTCTCTGTATCAATCTGTCGGTATTTGTGTGTTTGTCTCTTCGTCAGTTCAATATGTTATTATTGCTGTACTTTTTTGTGTTGTTGTCTCTCTGTATCCATTTCCGTCCAATAGGAGGCGCCATCTCACTCCTAATCTTCGGAACAATGTGTGCGTGTTTTGTGTATGTATGAGGCATGATGGGGAGGGGTTGTTGCCCAGTGGTTAGGGCATACCCTACGAACCCGGAAACCTGACTTCGATTTCTGGCCATAGTTCCAACCAATGGTGATTATCATAACTGGTCCTGGGCCTGCCCTAGGTCAATTGAGCCTTAAAATGAGTACCTGCCAGGCTGTGTAAACAACAGCAATGTGGAGACAAAGGCAGCTGTGCTTCTTTAAATTAATGCATAAGCAAAAAAGTAGCTTATCTCGCCATTCAGAAATAAAATAACATTCACATTCATCAGCCTCCTGAACCAACATTTGACAGCTGTATTTTTGTATCAGTTTTGAGTTATTTGAGTCTCCTCAGAAGAGGGTCTGCACATGCATTATCTGTACGTGCATCTTTCAGTATGTACATACTCTTATTATACCGTATGTATTGTGTGTGAATATTATACGAGTGCACATATAGCCATGTAAATTGGGTGGAGTGGTGGTTAAGTGGTTTAGTGCACTGCACTGTAAACCAAACAACCCGAGTTGGACTCCTGGCCACGGCTAATGATCAGTGGCGTTTTAGGTAGACTCGGCCTCACCGAGGTAGACTCCGCCGTAAATGCGCACCTGGTGCGATGTGTATCCACCAGCACTGGGGAGAAAAAGGCGGCCAAACCAGGCATTTTCCATAACGTCCCGTCGCATGCCATTTTTATTTTAATAGGTGTTCGCTTACAGCATCTGCCCCGACAGTCTGCATGGCTAAACGGGGGATCTTTGTATAAGTGTGTGTAAGTGTGCTTTACTGCGTTCATTAACCCCATGCTCACCCCCCTGCGCTGTCATTTCTCAGTCGAATGAATTCAGCAGAGAGAGCAAAGCGCACAGCGGAAAGGTGAGGGACAGGAGAGAGAGTGTGTGCGTGTGTGAGAGAGATTTGAGAGTGTGAATGTGAGTGTGTGTGCAAATAGAACATATCGCTAAGGAGTGTGTGTGAGGGATTTTATCGTTATCAGCTGTTATATCCACTGCTAGATGAAATCCTGGGCAGTCTCACAATGCAACAATCCATCTCCTGCAAATGAGCCATTCTCATTGCTCCATCTCTGTGGTGGTCATCCTCTCTAATCTGTTCACACATTTAGCTCTGAACAGAGTTGTAGATAAAGATGATCTATTAGACTGCACCTCCCATTATCACGGTTGGCTATGTACGGTGCGAACGAAGTTCAACACACATAGAGGGAGTGAGGAAGAGAGGGAAGAGGTTGGTAGAAAAAGGATAACCTGTAGGCATGTTACGATCTACTAAGTAATATGAATTTGTAAAATGAATGGTAGCATGTCTTAGAAATTGATTATGTATTATCCATGCAAATCAGATTCAAATGTTACTTTTAAGCTAATGGAACGAATGATACAGTCCACACAAGACTTGCAGTACAGGTTAAACAGAACAAATAAGACAGTACAAATGAGACACAATGACAGTACAAACAAAATAGTACAAATGAGGTCGTTATACATCAGGCAAACAAGGGTACAAATAAGATGGTAAAACAACAAGACTGGCAGTACGGATGAGACGGAATAAATGCAACGGTATAAGCAAGACAATGAGACGGATCAAACGGTTTTCCAGAATATAACAGCCAATTGCTAGAACCGACCATGTAAGAACCTTTCCAAACCTTACTGGCGAGGAGAGATTGCCATTCCTCAGAAGCTTGACTGGAACCGCCAGGACCTCTTAACTATTTACTATCTATTTTTATTTTACCTGGTAAGGCCCACTGAGCTATGTAGCTCTTTTTCAGAAGCGACCTGGCCACAAATAATAGCTCAGCCAAGTGGCTTGTCACGTGGAAATTTATAGCAGTAATGTACTCTCAACGCATGTTTCTAAATGTGGAGGGAAAAACCGGACGGCATGGAGAAAAATCCACGTGATCACCGGGAGAACATGCAAACTCCAAATATACAGGCGTCAGGGTCGCGATCAAACCCACAACCTCCTGTATACAATCCGAGTTAGTTAACATCTCGCCCCTGTGAGGGGGTGCACAGTCACCTGTTTAGGTCAGGATAACATTGAACGACGTGGAGTGAATCTTATTCTGAATAAAAGAATGAAGTGAAGCTTCGGGTGCCATGCTGTTGTGAGTTAGCCTCCCCATCAACGGTAGGTGAGGTATGGTGGTGGTGATCTCTGCCCTCATTGAAAATGAACATCTGTAGAGGGACACAGGCAAAGCTGATGAGTCAGATGCCTTCTGTGACCTCCTTTCCCAGACGGTGGCTAAAGTGGCCCCTCGGGAGGGAGATATTTTTCATCAGGTGACAGTAATGGCCGAGCGGGTCCTGACGCTGGTACTTGTGTGGAAGCGATTGGAAGGCATGGGCCAGATCAGCTCAATAGCAATGTAAGGAGGCAGCTGGATGTCTGTAGAGTCCGTGGGTTTGTTATCACCTACACGCGCTTCCATCACTGGTGCTTCCACGCAATAGCATACGTGCATACCAGGTTCAAGCGGCAACATGTGCTGCACTGTTTAGTGGTGGAATGGCGAATGCGAGCCCCCGTCTTTGACACCGTAACCTATCTTAGAACCGATCTGTCCCTTGATCATTGAATTGTGTCATCTGTAAAATGCATTTTTTCTTTCACTGTGTGTGAGGGCATCTACCAAGGACCCCATTAAAATCTGCATCAGCCTGTTCGCAGCAAGCTGGTAGAGGCTGCAACCAAAAATGCAGTAACCGCTTGTAGCTTTTGTCGGCATATTCCACCCTGCTCCCAATGCCCAAGGAAAATGAGCGAGGCTCTGGACTGTAGCTGATGGTAATACACTTCATGCAGTGCCTATGGTTGCACTGGGTAACCCAGTCTAGGTCTGACACTGGCTAGTGGATAAGGTGTTCCAACCAGCTGAAATAAAGAGGCAGGGCCATGCTTACCGTCTACAACGTCCATGCCCAAGAACAAGGAGGCCTACTCTCACCTTCATTCGGAGGTCTAGAGAGCCATGTGTGTATATCCGTATATAGCAGGTGTGTATATGCGGTACCGGTCCAGCTCCCAACAGAGGAGTATAGCAGGTGTGTATATGCGCCTGTGAATTTATGTATGTATGTGTGTGGATGTTTGTTTTATGTGTGTAAATATGTGTGTGTGTCTTTGCTGAATCAGGGTCTGGACTCCATCATAAAAATCGAACTCATTCAAGATAAAACGCCTCATGAAATTGAGGAGGTAAGAGCGTAGCCCTCAACCCCGACCACTAACACAAGTTTATTTTCACCTCAACAACTAATACAGCCCCACCTCTACGCCTACCGCTAACACAGCCCTGCCTCTACCCCTATAACATATATTTACGTGCACACTTTTGCGCGCACCTATATTACACACGCACACACACGATTGTGCTTCCTTCACCAACCCGCAATGACTGGCACAGTGAAGTGTGGTCGGACAACCCGAGTGGATTTGTAAGCCTTGGTCCCCACCGGCCGCCCGTGGTCCCAGGGCGAGTGGTAAATATTTACGCGCTCACGTCCACGGTTACAGAATTGCAGGATCAGTGCAGGTGAATTGGACTCGGCAATGAACTTGAGCTCTTTCACACAACACTACAACCTGCTGTGCAAGTCCAAATAGAAACCGTGAAAGCCTGAATGGCACTTCAATTAAATGTTCTTCCAACCAGGTTCTTGGGCCTATGTTATAATTCTATTATCGCAGAATTGTTGCGTAAACATTGGCACTGGGGTTTAGGTGCTGGACACTCCACCCCCTCGAGTGCCATGCCGGACTTGCTCAGCGCCCACCAATAGAAATTGCCCCAACAGTCGATGTCGGCCACATGGGGGATCTTTGTCTCCGTGTGCAGATCTGGACTCTCTACTTCAGCAACAAAAATGTCATCTCCGCTGTGATCCCGGTGAGTCAACTCACGTCAGTGTGAGTATGCAAGAGGGTGCAAGTGACCGTGTGTGTGACCGTGTGTATCTATGTGGTAACCCCTTTACCTTCAATTACCACAAACCCATGTCCCCGGGGGGACAGGCATTTATGATGTCTCCTGGCCAAAACCCCATTTGGCGGAGCCAGGAGACTGAATCCTTACCCTCGGGGCTCCTCCAGAAACAACAACAACAAAAATCACTCCTGGTGGCCACGTGAAATGTTCGAACGCTCACTGCGGAGGAGAGGCTGCCACTCCTCTGTTGGGAGCTGGACCGGTACCGCCTGGATCTCTATGGTATTCGGGAGGTCCGGTGGACCGGCTCTGGCTCCTGCCACCATGAGGGGTGGACAGTCCTCTACTCGGGGAAGGAGACTGCCAACAACAGGGAGTGGCTCTTCTGAACAAAAGAATGAAGGGGGCGTGGAAACGTGGCGGTTTCCCATCGGAGGCGAAGAGTCGTGGTCGTGGTTACTTATGCCCCCACCGAAGACGAACATCCGTGGACTGATTCAGGCAAGGCCGATGAGTCGGATGCCTTCTATGACCTCCTGTCACAGGTGCTAGCTAAAGTGGCCCCTCAGGATTGAGTCATCTTATTGGGTGACTTCAATGCCCGAGTTGGTCATGATGCTGGCACCTGGTCTGGACTGATTGGAAGGCATGGGCCAGATCAGCTCAGTAACAATGGTAGGAGGCTGCTAGATTTTTGTGCAGCCCATGGACTTGTAATTACCAACACGCTGTTCCAGCATCGGCGCATCCACGCAACATCATGGATGCATGCCGGGTCCAAGCAAGAACATCTGCTGGGCTACATAGTGACGGAACAGCGGATGCGGGCCCATGTCCTTGATACCAGGACATACCGTGGAGCTGATCTGCCCACTGACCATCGACTGTCATCTGTAAGATTCGCCTGCCATTCTTCCACTCCGGTGGTGGGTGTACACCCAGGACCCCATTCAAACCCATCCTCCAGATGTCGAGGGGAAATGGGCAAGGTTTAGGACTGTGGCTCATGCAGCCGCAATGGCTGCTTTGGGTACATGGTCCAGACCTCCCCAGAGACCCTGGCAGACAGAGGAGGTGTTCAAGCTGGCTGAGAAAAAGCAACAGGCCCACTCTCATCGGCTACAGCATCCCACGTCAGAGAATGGGGCTTACTGCAGCCTTCGCTCGGAGGTTAGGAGAGCCGTGAGGCGCTGCAAGGATGGGTGGTGGTCGCGGGTTGCTGAGGAGATGGAGTCTGCCTCAATGGCCCGCGATCACAAATCACTATTTAACTCCATAAAAAAGTAACCTGCAGCACCACACCTATTACAATCATTAGGGGAAAAAAACGGGATCCAATCTCTGACCCCCAGGAACAGGTTTGCAGATTTGCTGAGCATTTCTGTGAGGTCCTGGGGGAGGGAAAATCCCTCAGCCTGGAAAACAACGTGGGACAAAGTGGGGATGACCTTGCTGAGGCTGCGGTGTCTCAAATATTGGAAGAAGTCACCTCCCTCTTTTGAGGAAGTACTGAAGGTGATCCAGACTCTTGAGACCAGGAAAGGCACCGGGCAGAGATGATCTCCCAAGCGAAATGCTGAGGGAGGGTGGCGTTTGTGCACAGACTGCCCTACATGACATCATAACAACAGTCTGGACCACTCGACGGGTTCCGCAGGATTTGAAGGATGCCCTGGTGGTCCCCCTCTTTAAGAAGGGGGACCGCACAGACTAACAACTACAGGGGCATCTCACTCCTCAGTGTGCCGGGAATTGTCCTGCCAAGGATTATTCAACATCGCCTTGCTAGGCACGCTGAGGAGAGGCTTGCGGAGCCCCAATGCAGTTTCAGGAAAGGACAGTCCTTCACAGATGCCATATTTTCTGTCCGTCTATTACAGCAGAGGGTGTAGGGAATTCCAATAAAACCTACATATCTGCTTTATTGACGTGGTCAAGGCCTATGATACCATCAGTAGGCCTGGGCTCTGGGTTATTCTTTGTGCTTTCGGAGTCCCTGACCCTCTGCTCACGATCATTAAGGACCTTCATTATGGTGCGCGGGCCCAGGTAAAACTACGTGGCTGGGAGTCGGAGCCATTCCCTGTTCACCTTGGAGTGCGACAGGGATGTCCTCTGGCTCCCACATTATTTAACATCTTTTTCAACCACGTATTTTGTGAAGCATTCGATGGCTGTACCGGAGGATTTTCCATCTGGTACAGATACAATGGGAGGCTGATCGATGCCTGGGTGCGGTCAAGGGATGGCTCCCTATGGTCAACCACATTATGAATGATCTGGTAATTGCTGCTCACTCAGAGGAGGAGTTGGAGGTGCTGCTGCTGAACCTGGAGCTTTCCACTAAGAGGTGGGGCCTTACCATCAGCCCCACCAAAACGAAGCACCTGCCTGGGTACTTTGTACCATCGGGCACTCCACCCCCACAACTCCCAATTGGTGATGGGGCAGGAGTGGAGAGTTTCCCATACCTGGGCACTGTGCTCATGACCGGCTCCGGTTTGACAGCAGAGGTCTCGCTCCGAATCACTTGAGCGGCATTATCTTTTCATCGGTTGCGTAACACTGTGTGGAAGCAACCTGGTCTGCGTGGCCTATAGCTATACGGGGCATCGTTGTCGCTGTGTGCAGTGAAGGGCAGCAAGTGTCATTGTAGAGACAAACGGCTGTGTATCTGCGTATCTTGTCTCCAGGGGGACACGTACGACCTCATGTCCTCACGCGGGAAGGAGTGTCCCACGGTGAGTTTGTGTCTCCGTGTCTGTCCACATGGCTGTCTGTCTTGGCATTTTTATGTCTGCCTCCATGAGTCTTGTGTCTTTATGTGTATCTATCTGTGTGTCTTTGTTTTTCTCTCCATGTTTCATATTATGTCTCCGTGTTGTTGTATGTCTGTTGTGTTCTTTTTCTGCATCTGTGTCCCTGTGTATCTCTTTGTGTGCATGTGTGTCTCTGTGTTTGTGTGTGTCTTTGTTCATATCGCTTTCTGTGCACAAGTGTCTGTTACTTGTGTCTTTGTAATTGTGTGTTTCTCTGTATCTGTGTGTTAATGTGTTGGTCTGCATCTCCCAATGTCTTTGTATATCCCTGACACTGTGTTTCTTCTTGTCTCCCTAAGTTTTTCAATGTCTCACTTTAATTGTCTCGGTTTCCCTTCATGCCTCCTCTTGTGTTTCTGCGTCTCCCGTATGGTCATACAGTTACTCCGTACTTTCTCACTGTGCGTTTTTCTACGTCTCCTTCATTTGTGTCTGCCCATATCTCCCGATGTGCACATGCTTGTCCTCCTCGGTGTCCCCGTTTGTCCCTGTGACTTCCGATATCTCGCTCCACGTCTTCTCACCGTCCCCGCGTGTGTCTCCGCGTGTGTCCCCGCGTGTAGTTTGTCTACGCTGTCCCCCGTGAACATGGACACGAAATGTTCATGGGGCAGTGGGCGAGCAGCTCGATTCACTTCACCTCCCTCATTAACTTCCAGGTGACGAGGCACATCGTCATCATCATCATCACCATCATCATCACCATCATCACCACCACAATCATCATCACCACCACTATCATCACCACTATCGTCATCATCATCATCACCACCACAATCAGCATCACCACCACTATCATCACCACTATCATCATCACTCACAATCATCATCGTCATCATCATCATCATCACCATCATCATCACCACAATCATCATCACCACGACAATCATCATCGCCACCATCATCACCCACAATCATCATCACCTTCACAATCATCATCACTTCCACAATCATCACCACGACATTTATCATCATCATCATACCCACCGCCATCATTATCACCATTATTGCCATCATTAGTATCATCATGAACATCATTACCACTATCGCCACCACCTCCATCACCTTGATAACTGCAATTCAGAACTTCAGAGGCAAGGTTTAGCATAGCATGTCCATTCATGAAACTCGA
The DNA here is from genome assembly GCF_965212315.1 of Lampetra planeri. Classification (NCBI taxonomy): domain Eukaryota; kingdom Metazoa; phylum Chordata; class Hyperoartia; order Petromyzontiformes; family Petromyzontidae; genus Lampetra; species Lampetra planeri. Next base: position 18,639,206 of record NC_136109.1, on the reverse strand, counting down.
AAACATGACGGGCTGCGTAGTGACAGGCATATGGCATTACAGCATATGGATTTCTAAATCCATCTTTGTGGTGCGTTTGAGTATAATCTCCTCATATGATCCATGGGTTTTCTCCTACATATTAAGCACTCAATAATTTAATTGGCCAAATATTCCAATGTGTAGGACCCTCTTGAAAAAGTCTTCAAATTCAGTTTAACTTGGAAAAAAGGCAATATTTATAAGGCGTGTTCCTACACACTGCATTTCTACTGTACATCCAATATATATAGCCAAGTGTGAGTAAGTTACTAAGCGAGTGACTGACATGCATTCTATAGATGTTCTAGAGGAGCTAGAAAGATGATTTTGGTACAAATACAGTGGACTCTATGCTCATAAGTGCAAAAAAATGTTTATTCGAAATGTTTTGATTAGGACTCCCACAATTTGGGAAGAATTTGTGAACTTTTCTTCTTGAACCTGGGCCTAGGAAACTTAGCATGTGGATGTTTTGAAGGGTGCTGAATCTTAATGTGGCATAATTTTCATAAAAAATTCAACTTTGAATAGTGCATCGTATACATCTCGTCGAGATGAGTCGAATGCCGTATCTCCGACCATCAACAGACTAAGAATAACTGCATTACAGACATTATGCAAGAGCCAGGGTACTATGGAACCCCGGCGTACCGCCATAAGGTTCATATTCATACACACATACATCTTGTGGGTATCTCCATTTTCCGGGTACGTCATCGAAGGCTGTGACGCTGGATCCAGTGGAGGTTTGGGGCGACACGTCCGTGTGCTCGCGCGACAGACACGCGAACCGCTGTCGGTGGCGTCTCCGTGTGTGTGTGTGATGGCGTTGGTGTGTAGACCCGAGGGGACTTGGCCGAGAGTCAGCTCGTGATCCACCACTACACAGAGCTCCGGGAGAGCAAGGGACTCGTTCTCATGGTGTCGGAGACCTTGGGAGAGACACTGGTGAGACCAGCTTGGATTCGAGATCCCAATTCAAGGACCCGGTCTCCTGAAACGCAGACTCAATCGACACTTCGATTCTGGGATCTTGTCTCCTAAAACCGAGACTCAATCGAGGCTGCAATCCTGAGATCCGGTTTCCCAAAACCCAGACTCAATAGAGACTCCCTATCCTGAGGCCCGGTCTCAATCAGCCTTCCAATCCAGTGACAGGCCTGCTCTGTAATTCCTAGAGTCATATGTATTACCCATTTTTAATAGAAGAAGTATGCATCATTCCATGATTGCAATTCACTTCTGTGTAAGCATTTAGTAAAAGATCTGCCAAATGTATTCCAACAACTTTACTTGCATGCTTTTTTGATATCCACCATTACCCTATCTGGTCCAGGAGTTTTCCCTCTTTTCATTCTGCGAAGGGCAGAGTCGATGTCTTTAACTGAGTCGGTTGGATTTCTGGGCTACGTGCATTTCTATGCTGTATAGATTTGCATAACATCTTTCAATGTAAAAATTATATCTCGCGATTTACCATTGCGTTTGTCTCCCTAAGGGTGGCCATTTGTGATTTGCCAATAATCATCTTCCTCTTTTGCTGCTTTCATGCCCTTGCTGCTTGCTGTTAGGGTTTTCCTGGTATATGTGTTTTGTTCTTCCATCTATTTTCATCTTTTTTCCCCAAACCATTTTTGCAGAGTTTGTGTATTCTCTCTTATCATTTGTCTGGCATTTTCATCTGTTTCATCTCTATTTTATCTCTATTTTCTGCATCATACCTTTTGTTGTGAAAGATAGCTTATTCTCCAGTTGCTTATTTTTTTTGCCCCCAACTTTCAGTCCACTATCCATTGCGATGTTCCCCGATTGCTTATGTATGTATATGTGATTAAACGTGTGTGTCTCTGTGTGACATCTCTCCACAGTCCTCTCTGGAGGCAAGGTGTCTGGCATCACAAGTGCAGATATTCTATGCCGACCCGGGCACAGAGTCAAAGTTCAGCCTCGTGCGTCGCCTAAATCAGAACCCCTCTGACTTCGATCACATGACCCTTCTAGCTGCACTCAGGCAGCAAGGCATCCTGGGTATCGGTGGGCAGATGGGTGGTGCGGTGCCGGCCAGTCAGGAGTGAGAGCCAGCAAAGTGCTTTCAGCCAATAATATTTAAGAAGAGGATGGCTTGTGTGTGCGCATGTGCGTGCGTGTATGTTAATAACGTGTATGTGGATGTTGACCACCGAAAAAACCTAAGAGTATGTGGGTGGGGTTGTGTCTGTGAGTGCATGTGTGGGGAGAAGTGGTGTAGCGGTTAGCGTATTGCGCTACGAACCCTGCGACCCGAGTTCGATTCCCTCTCAATATCTGAACCAATCCTGGAGCTCCCCGAGGTTGACTAAACCTTAAATGAGTACCTGGTACCACATGTAAATATCAGCACTGGGGAGGCAAAGGCGGTTTGGCATGGTGTTGACCACACCATCCCCTCGTACGCTGTCCCGGCCACAATCAGTGCACGCTAACAGCACTTGCCCCAACCGCCTGTACGGCTACAAGGGGTGTATTTTGTTTATTACAATGGCTCACACATTGGGCTATGAACCCAGTAATGGGGTTTGATTCCCTGCCGTGGAGGCCATTGGTGGCAAGCGATATCTGCACCTGGACTAGGCAGCCCTGTATGTTGGCTTAGCCCTCAGCGAATGTCTGGTATGGTGTGAATATCCCCACCCCCTCATAAATAGGTGCTCGCAATAACGCTTGCAGGTTATGCACCCAAACGCTATGATCTGTGCGTGGGAGTTTGTACGTGAACAGTTTCTACACATGCGTTTGAATGTATGAAGTTACGTTGTTCAATCTGGAACCGAGACTATTTAAATAAAGCTGCGTTTGTGTCCAGCAAAGAAAGAGTTGATATAATTCTTTAATTCTGTCCCTTATGACTACAAATATTGCTTAGCAAGGAAGAGCACAGAGGCGATTGCAGACACTTGGTCAGCACCACGGATGGTCCCAAGGTCAAACAAACTAAAACATTTTTTATTTTACCAGGTAAGGCCCACTGAGCTATAGCTCTTTTTCAGAAGTGACCTGGTCATAAGTGATAGGGCAACAACGTGGCTTATCACGTGGACATTTCTACCAGCCAAATACTCTAAATGCATGGTGATTCTAAATGTGGAGGTAAAACCTCGGAGGACCCGCAGATAAAGCCACATGACCACGGGGAGAGACATGCACACTCCAAATATACAGGCGTCGGGATCGAACCCACGACCTGTATACCAGGCGATGTAGTTAACATCTTGGTGGCCCTCGAGTTGGGTGTTGTTCATCATGGCCATTTTAGCAATGCAGACAATCCTGGGTTGGAGCCCCGTGTCTGGGTGTCCCCCTCTCTTGAGGTTCATAATGGTCGTATTGGAGAAGCTGAGTTTGAGCCCAGGGTAATTGGTGCCTCAGCATTCTGATAATTTGTTTATAAGGGCAATACAAGTAAAGGTTTCTGGGAATTTTCGATTTAAAGCTTTCGTGACTGCAGGGATTCATCTTCTTGGTTCTTTCGGTAAAGTCACGTAGAAGGGAAGTAATAAAATAATAAAAATAAAACATAATAAAATGAAATAATTCTCACGACGTTTCGGCTACAACGCAAGCAGCCGTCTTCAGGTGAAGAATGAGACACTACCAAGCTAGGAGCTTATATATAAACTGGGTTGGAGGTGGAAGAGCGCCTTAACAAAAAGAATGTGCATATGAAGAGGAATTTAGCATATTCATGGAAAATGCGTAGGAGGTGGGCGGGGGGGGGGTTTCAAAGTCATATTATGCCCATGCATTATGCAGGATCAGCAGCACCAAGGGGGGGTGCAGGGAGTAGCATTAACAAAGGAAAGGAATGTTATTGATATGTAGCTGCAGTTACTAAACAACCACGTAGAAAACTGAAGTATAAACTACATAAAAAAAAGTATAAACTGCATAGCACCATCAGTATACTTACTATACTCTACAATAAGCTGAGTTACTAACAGCAAGTAAAACATTACAATTCTACGTCGTAAAAAATATATAATATGCTTCCATCTAAACTTTATTCTCTTACATCACACGAGCATATACCGTACTATATACTGCCCCCTCCTGGAACCGCATCCGTGAACATAAAGCTGACCTGAAACACGGTAGGACAAACACCTCAGCCGTGGCAGATCACCAGAGGTGGGACAAAGTCATTGTTATGCAAGTCCAAGTCGAGTCGCAAGTCATCAAATTCATGACTCGAGTCTGACTCGAGTCCAAGTCACATGACTCGAGTCCACATCTCATAGGTGGGACAAAGTCATTGTTATGCAAGTCCAAGTCGAGTCGCAAGTCATCAAATTCATGACTCGAGTCTGACTCGAGTCCAAGTCACATGACTCGAGTCCACACCTCTGCAGATCACTGTTACAACTCAGTTGGCTCACATGACATTGACTTCTCCAAGACAGAGGTTCTCTGCAAGCCATCTGGCTATCATGAGAGATTCGTTCATGAGGCGATCCACATATACAAACACAGAGACAATTTTAACCGAGAAGATGGATTCTGGCTTAGCAATCATTGGAAGGACGTGATAAACCATTTCGATACACATTAGGGTGGGTAGAATAATACATAGTGTTATGTTGAAATGTATAAGGTATAGGGTGGTTTATAGTAATACAGTATATAATTTAATGTTGGGTTTATCTATGGCAGTATATAGTACGGTATATGCTCGTGTGATGTAAGAGAATAAAGTTTAGATGGAAGCATATTATATAATTTTTACGACGTAGAATTGTAATGTTTTACTTGCTGTTAGTAACTCAGCTTATTGTAGAGTATAGTAAGTATACTGATGGTGCTATGCAGTTTATACTTTTTTTTATGTAGTTTATACTTCAGTTTTCTACGTGGTTGTTTAGTAACTGCAGCTACATATCAATAACATTCCTTTCCTTTGTTAATGCTACTCCCTGCACCCCCCCTTGGTGCTGCTGATCCTGCATAATGCATGGGCATAATATGACTTTGAAACCCCCCCCCCCCGCCCACCTCCTACGCATTTTCCATGAATATGCTAAATTCCTCTTCATATGCACATTCTTTTTGTTAAGGCGCTCTTCCACCTCCAACCCAGTTTATATATAAGCTCCTAGCTTGGTAGTGTCTCATTCTTCACCTGAAGACGGCTGCTTGCGTTGTAGCCGAAACGTCGTGAGAATTATTTCATTTTATTATGTTTTATTTTTATTATTTTATTACTTCCCTTCTACGTGACTTTACCGAAAGAACCAAGAAGACTTCTGGGAATTGTTATGTTAAGTGGCCAATGGGAATGTCATTTAACCAGAAAAGTAGCATAAATTATACATGTGTAGTGAGTCACTTCGGAGACAGTGATAGTAGGAGGCAAAACGTCTATTCTACACTCTAAACACTGTCCACACCGCGGGATGACTATAAACGGGTCAGAGCAGCCGGCACGCTGTCTGACCCACGACGCCGGAGACGAAGACGTCGCACGTTGGGTTCCATTCCACCCACAGCCCCTATCCAGCCTCGGGACTTCCCTTTTATGCCCCCCGACGTGGCCTGTCTCCGCCCTCGGTTACGCCCCCTCCTGGAACCTACCAGAAGGTTCTGGGCCACCTTCCACGTGTCCCCTGCCTGGCCACGCCCCCTTCTGGAACCCACCATAAGGTTTTGGGCCACCTTCCACGTGTCCCCTGCCTGGCTCCGCCCCCTTCTGGAACCCACCAGAAGGTTCTGGGCCACCTTCCACGTGTCCCCTGCCTGACCACGCCCCCTTCTGGAACCCACCAGAAGGACCTGGGCCACCTTCCACGTGTCCCCTGCCTGGCTACGCCCCCTCCTGGAACCCACCAGAAGGTTCTGGGCCACCTTCCATGTGTCCCCTGCCTGGCTCCGCCCCCTTCGGGAACCCACCAGAAGGTCTTTCCCTCACGTGTCCCCTCGGTCATCTTTGCCCCACATCCTTTACCCCGGCCTATCACGTGCTCACATGCCCCCTTCTGCCAGCAGCCAGCGCCACACGCCCGAGTGACCCACTCCGTGGCATTGCAATGCTCTGCTGGCAGAATGGCTGCCACACCCGGCTCTGCCGGCAGGTCGGTCGTTACGCCAAAATTCCGTCTCTCTGTCAGTAACCAGCGCAACGCGCCGTCGTGACCCATTCTATGTCACTACACATGTTTAAAAAGCACGCTAAACAACAGCAATTGCCATTCACCATTAAGTGATGTTGACATCGCAATGGGGGTTTGTGGCAGGCGAGGTGCAACTCAAGGTCACGTCCAATGGGTGAGGGCTTATTGGCAGGCAGTCGCAGGACAGACCCAGGTATCGATATCACATGGACATTCTGTTTGAAAGGTTTCTCGAACGAGGTAGTAAAACAAAAATATGTTAAAATAGTGTAGGAGCCACAGGGCATCCCTTGTCACATGCTGAAGGTGAACAGGCAATGTCTCTTGACTCATTGGGGCCGTCCATAAATGACGTCACGCGATTTAGAACGATTTTTGACCCTCCCCCCTTTGTCACACGGCGTCACAAAAAGGACACCCCCCCTCAAATATGACGTCACAAAGCTCTGCCCCCCCCCCAAATTTTTTAAACATGTTCCAAATCGCTTTAAACTATTGGCATTGTAGTGCGTATTTAATGTGGCGCTGCACTCTGATGTTGTAGGAGAAAACATTTATCAAAAAGTCTATTTAATGAAGTAGAACGTGTTGTCTATTTATTTAAAGTTGCGCATTTTGATGTGACGTCACATTTCTCACCCCCCCTCGTCACACTACGTCACAAATGTCTGACCCCCCCCTCCCTAAGTGCGTGACGTCATTTATGGACGACCCCTTGTCACACCTCTCGTGTATATCAGCATGCCCACGTATACATGCTCATTCACGTGCAGGTAATCCAGCGGCCATATACTAACACATCCACATGCTCACACACACACACGGTATATACACAACCTCAAATACAAGCCACATTACACACGTTTACAAAGACAAAGATCCCCCGTATAGGATTCACATACTGTTGGGGCAAGTGCTGTCAGCGCTACTTGTACACAAACACTGTATAGTGCTTATATATGTGTACACAATCCACACGTACACACCCATAAACTCACTCGTCCCTTGGCCGAGAATCTTAACTCGTGTCGCCATGATCTACATCGGTGTATCGACGACGGGAAATACCCTGAAACACGAGGGGCACGGCACACGATGAGGTGTCTGGCCAACGAAACCACAACACCCGGCCGCCTTTGTCTCCCCAGTGCTAATGTTTACTTACATTTTTTTCTCTCTAAAGTTTGACGACGTGGGACGCTCAGAATCGGTTCGGATCATTCGTCAGCAATGTTGACCGCGAGCGGGAATCGAACTCGGGTCATCGGTCGTGTTGGCAGCGCGGTGCGCTAACCACGGCGCCACCGCTCCCCCACCACCCCCCACACTCGAACACTCCACGTGCAAAAAAGAACCCTCTCGTGTAGCCTCAACAAGCTGCTGGGACAAGTGCTGTTATGAAGAACGGCACCACGCCCGGTCGCCTTTGTCTCCCTCGTGGCGACGATTACACACCGCACCAGGTACTCATTTGAGGCCGAGTCGACCTAGGGGAGGCCCAGGGCCGTATAATCGTCACTGAGTTGTTGGCCGTGAAGCGGGAATCGAACTCGGGTGGCCGGGTTCGTAGCGCAGCGCAGCGATAACCACTGCACCACCGCTCCCCCCCACGCAGTGGCACATTCACATGGGGACGCACACACGCACCATGCCGCCCACCCGTGCCACATAAATTGAATATAAAAGTTTAATGAGGCTGAACGCTGTAGATATAACAAAACCACATCAAAAATACTCATAAATAAATATACAATAACAATGGCAATAATGAACACGATCACTGGGAAACGGCACAAGACGGATCGTGTGTTTACAGACACGCACGTGTACACACACAGCACCACACGCCAACAATACACACACACAATACACACACACACATAATACACACATACAATACACACATACAATACACACACAATACACACACACACTACACACACACGTGTACACACACAGCACCACACGCCAACAATACACATACACACAATACACACACAATACACACACACACTACACACACAATACACACACACACACATGTACACACATACAATATACACACGTGTAGACACGGCATCACACACGTGAACAACACACACACACTACACACACACTACACACACAATACACACACACGTGTACGCACACACACACAATACACACACACACGTGTAGACACAATACACACACGTGAACGATACAAAAAAAACCTTACAACCTTAACAGACTGTTGGGGCAAGTGCTGTTAGCGAGCACCTATGAAGGCCGGCATGGCACAGGAGTGGGTGGGTGGCCAGCAACCACGCCCGGCCGCCTTTGTCTCCCCAGTGACGATGTTTACTACACACCGCACCGGGTGTGCAGTAAACACGACATCGATGCACACAAAGACAAAACACACGCGTACACATAGCATGTATACAGTATAGATAGACATGCACATACATTTATTTTGTCGGCGTGGTGTATTAACAGATATTCATCATCAGCCCTGGTAAATCTACTGCTGGATGAACGGCTCCCCCAGGCCGTCCTGTGATGTAACGATCCGTCTCGTTCCTGCACACGGGCTGATTTTAACACATTCGTCAATAACCCCGTGTGTAGCCTTAAAAGGAAGATTTTTTTTCAATAGATGACGTTTCGGACAATGTCCCTTATCCATAGCACGTAAGGCCACACACACGCGCGGTGTTGTTGACAGATGTGTCGGGTTTTGTTAGCTGCGCTTTGTGCGCTTACTGCCAACGCAGCAGCAGCAGCATCACCAAATATTTTGTTTTTCACAAATATCCACACACACACATGCGCCATCGACCTTATTACAATATATATAATACACACGGCTATATACATACCCAGACTGAGATACAGACACGTACGGGGTACGTACAAGCAGACTACAGCATAATACAGATACATAAAGCACAGGTAAAGATAAAGATCTCCCGTATAGCCTTTAACAGAGTGCAGGGGCAAGTGCAGTTAGCGAGCACCTATGAAGGAGAGGAGACGGCGCGCAAGAGGCAGCGGTGTGGACAAACACCACGCCCGGCCGCCTTTGTCTCCCCGGTTGCTGATGTTTACATATCACACCGGGTACCCATATAAGACCGAGTCGAACAGATATTGGTGAAGGTATTGGCCAATGGTGTTGGCCGTGAGTGGGAATCGAAACCTCTCGGTCAAGATGATTTGTTTGAGTTCATGACCAGGGGAGTAACTCGAGTGACCAGTCGAGTCGCAGAGTGACCTGGGGTCAAATCATTCCGGTCGCCGGGTTTGCAGCGCGTTGCATTACCGCTATACTAAACTAAACTATTTTTTTGATTTAGTTTAAAGGACGCCAATCACTTGAGATAATACATCTCAGTGGTCATGTTAATGAAGTTATTAAAAGTACTAATTTTCTTGCTGTGGATTCCACACCTGATGATGATTGCTGGTGTTGCAATCGAAACGTCGTGAGAATTGTATTGTTTTATTTTTTTATTGTATTATTTCCCTTCTACGTGACTTTACCGAAAGAACCAAGAATATATATGTAATTTCACGTGGTTAATGTGTCAGCCGCGAGGAAAGATATGCAAAGTAACGACGACGCGTTGTTACCGCAAGGGGGCGCGGGTTTCCGCGGGGATGTGAGAGTCGCGGATCGCGATTCGGGTCGCAGTTTAATTGTGAGCCCCCTATACCCACGTTCGAATCAGAATCCACGATATTGGTTATTTTTTGGGGGGGTTAGATCGCGTAAATATAAATGTGTCGTTAAACCCGCCACCACAGAATCAGAATATTTATCCTGGAGGAATCCGATGAGCTATGAAGCTATTTTTGTTCTACAAGACGTCCAGTTAGAGGCGGGTCTGCGAGTAACGTCAACAAAGAATAAACTCGCGCGACACTATTGATGGGAGTGACAGTATGGAACAATGATTAACTTAATGAGGTGGGCGAGAGCGGGTTGGAGTTATTTAGGGGGAACTGGACTTGATGATGAAAATTAGAACGCGTGGACCGGCAACTCACTTGCTGGGAGTCCGAAACGTGGCCGCTGGCGAAAGGTTCGGAAACTAGTGCCTGATTATCCCAGTAGCACAAGTAGCTACACATGTAGTAAAGTAGCTACACATGTAGTAGCTACGGGCACCGCACTCTCAATGGCCCCGCGCTAAATGCTTTCAACCTGTCAATTCCGGTTCAGTGATTCTGCACTTGCTCTATTACAATAGTACTATACTGCCTTCAACTTTTATGAACGACTGGGTGTGTAAGGTTAGCGATTTATCGTATTATCTGGCTGTATAGCAAATGATCAAATACAATGCAAGTAAAAAACATTGTGTTTTAATTGTGTTATTTTTTTAATTTTAGGGCCCCTTAATAACATCATGCTACAGGCCCCGCATGAGCTTAATCCAGCAGTGACGGCAACCAACACTAAAAAGTGGGCACAGAAGCGCGGAGAGAGGACGCACGTAGCATGCTCGGAGTTCCATTGCGAGGCAGAAAGAGGATCACGTGGAGCAGAGAACACACTGCAGCTTTAACCTTACATCATGTCAACTTAAGAGAAGCAAGTGTGGGTTTGTGCAGGAGGCTAAGACGGGAGGGATGGTGGCCGATGGGTCCAGGGGTAACGACCGAGTGGCAGCCAAAGCACGGAACTCGTCCCGAAGCGGCGTCCACCGACGAGATGGAGCGATGAAATCAGTCCGCACCGCCGATGAGCAGGGTTGGCTACGTACGGCGCAAAGAAAATTCAACATCGAGTTCGATGAAATCGGGTGCTGGACGGATTCTATTATTTATACCGCAGGATCGTGGGAGGTAGCGGTGGCTTGGGGGGGGGGGAGGCCTTCATCCAGCATTGAATTGGTGATGGATGACGCTGATGACGATGAACAAATTTTGTGTAATGTGCCCGTGAAGAATCAACGAGGTCATTAACGATGGTCTTGCCGACAACGATGGTGGTAATGATGCACTATGTGAAGTTAGTAATAATTTCTGTTAATATCTGACCATACGTTCAAACACATTTCTTTACACGTGTGTTATGTGTGCACAATTCATTTTTAAAGTCTCCATGCGATTTGTGCGAGTTTGTGTGTGTGTCCGCCTGTCGCTGTGTGTCTCGCTTCTCGGCCTCGATGTCCCTCTCGCCTCGCTCTGTCATTGTCTTTGTTCCCCGCTCTCCCTCTCTCTCTCTGTCCCCGTGTCTCTCTCCTCTCTCCCCCGCTCTCGCTATAATTTGTAGCGAGAGTCAGGGGCGCTGTGCCTCATCTTTCCCAGGTCGCAGCTCGCGATGATTTAGGGGAAACACTGGGGCTTTAGCGAAACCGCGACTCCCCAGAGACACGCCGGAGTTACGGAGAGCCGAGAGAGAGAGATAAGAGATACAGATGACGCGCGGCGAGATCCTACAGAGATGATAGAGAGATGTGGAGACGTGTAATAAAGATGTCGCAGAGATGAGACTCACGGAGAGAGATGATGCGGGGGGAAGAGATCTTACGGTGGGGATCTTACGCGCAGAGATGTTGCACTGTGTTAGAGAGATGTAGAGACGTGTGAACAAGATGTTAGACCGCGGTGAGAGTCACGGAGAGAAATGATTCTCACAAAGATGCTGCACAGATAGAACAGCACGATATGAGAAATCGATGCATCTCATCGAAATGACACAGAAATATTACAGACGGAGACGCGTATGAAAAATGTTACAGAGAGGAGAGTTACAGAGGGATATCTTACAGTGAGATATTACACGCAGAGATGCACGTATGTTGACTTTCTTTCGTACCGTACGTAGCCAACCGTGCTAATCGTAGGTGCGGGGGAAGGACAACGGAAAAGCTGGAGATATACACAGGAGGGAGATGTTACGGGCAAGGATGTGGCAAGATGATAGAGACGGTCGTTATATGCGAAGTGTGTTAGAGAGAGAGGCGTGACAGATCTGGGCGTGAGAGATGGATGCTGCACCTCCGATTAGCGCGGTTGCCTACGTACGGTGCGAAGGAAGTTCAACATCCATTTGTGTCACAATGCGAGGAGTTTTGAAAACTTTAAAGAGCGCCCGCGCACAGGCGTTATCCTGCAGACATATGCACAGCCCGTCGTCTTTGTCGATCTACTGCTGGATGATGTCGCGGGCCGTGCCCCGCAGTAGACCCCCATACTTCACCAGGCTGGCCAGTGCGGAGTGGCCGAGGTTGGAGGGAGTGCACGAGAGCAATGGGCTCTTGGCATCACCGCCCTCTACTGCTCACAATGCCCACCGCAACCTTTTAATACGCACGGTGGCGGTGGTGGAGGAGGAGGCTCGTGAAGGACGCTGCTACTGGGCAGATGGAGGCAGTCGCCCTCCGACAACAACGGAGGGCAGAGGAGCGACGCTCACAACAACGGACGGATACAATGCAGCAAGTTGGTACAGTAGTGGGCAAAGATGGTGCATCTGCCAGTCGTCTCAGTCAGCCAACCCATGGCACCTGCTGGGTCTGTCCCGAGATCTCCTGCACCTAGCCTGGCACAGTAGGGGGTACAGCTGGTGCATCTTCCAGTCATCTCAGTCAGCCAACCCGAGACCTCCTGCACCTAGCCTGGCACAGTAGAAGGTACAGCTGATGCATCTACCGGTCATCTCAGTCAGCCAACCCATGGCACCTGCTGGGTCTGTCCCGAGACCTCCTGCACCTAGCCTGGCACAGTAGGGGGCACAGCTGATGCATCTACCGGTCATTTCAGTCAGCCAACCCATGGCACCTGCTGGGTCTGTCCCGAGACCTCCTGCACCTAGCCTGGCACAGTAGGGGGCACAGCTGATGCATCTACCGGTCATCTCAGTCAGCCAACCCATGGCACCTGCTGGGTCTGTCCCGAGACCTCCTGCCAGCAGCGAGCACTTCGACACTCTACGTGGCAGCCTCAAAGTGCACCTAGCCTGGCACAGGCGCCGTGGTGCCGTCGCCGTCACTTCGTAGCGAGTGGCGGGTGTTATCCAGGCTCAAACCGGCTTAGCTTCCGAGATCTGTCGAGATCGGGCTCACTGGAAAAGTGTCCCGGGTAGTCCGAGGACCATTTGATGAGTTTTTAACGTAACAAAACCCCCTTATTTTAATTCATGTCTTGAATAGCATATTTGTTGTTTTTCTCTTAACTATGATTCTTAATATGTTATTGTTAATTTGAAGCTTTCGTGACTGCAGGAATCCATACTCTTTGGTTCTTTCGGTAAAGTCACGTAGATATAAGATACAATAAATCACGACGTTTCGGGCGCAACACAAGCGTCCGTCATCAGGTGGGAAACGTCGTGATTTATTTTATTTTATACCTACGTGACTTTACCCACAGCACCAAAGAGTATGTGATTGTTAGTTGTTGATGCCAGGTCAGAAACACTGAGTCTGTGCTGCTCTTCAGTCGCCTGGGTGAACAAACTGAATCCGCTCATTTCGGGTGGTTTGCTCAGAGATGATCGGGACTGTTTGAGGTCCGCGATGGGGACGTGGACGACTAGGGAGGGTTTTTGTTGATACATAGAGAGAGAGTTGGCATACGAAGATTGTTATAGACAGGCGTAACAGATGCTATTGCTTTGTGACAAGTGTTTTTCACAGCGTATTGTGCCATTGGTATTACATACGGATGTTGCACGCACTTGTTGGATACACTGATCGTACTTCTGCACAGACTTGCCCCCGCCAGAGGAATGTGGAATTTCCACATCTGGCTCACACGAGCGCCACCCCACGCTTGTCCAGAGTCGCGGGGAGGAAGAGAGCCACGCGTTTCAGACTTCCCACCAAACCCCCATGCTCCCTCCGCCTCCATTCTCACCCCCCCCCCCTCTCATCCAAGTGTCTCCATCCTTGTTCCCCGTATCTGCCTCAACCTCCCTAAAGATCCCTTCTCCCCCAGTGTCTCCCTTCTCTGTCCCGTGTCTGTCCCGTGTCTCACTTCCATCGTCTCCCCTATTTTCTCCCCGCTTCTCCTACCCATGTCTCCCTTACCCCATTCAGCGTCTCCTTCCTTCTGTCCGTGTCTCACTTCTCCCGTGCCTCCCATCGCGGTGTGCCTCCCCCAACCCTCCGTGTCTCCTGATTTCTCCCCGTGTCTCCTTCTTCCCAGTGTCTCCTTCCTCTCACCAGTGTCTCCATGCTTCTCTCCGTGTCTCCATCCTTCTACCCATGTCTCCCTACCCCCGTCTCCTCCTCGTGTCTCCATTCTTCCCGTGTCTCCCACCCTCCTCCTCCTCCTCCCCGTGTCTCCCTCCCCCCGTCTCCTTCCTCCTCCTCATGTCTCCCCGCTCCCCGTGTCTCCATCCTTCTACCCATGTCTCCCTCCCCCCGTCCCCTCCCTCCTCCTCGTGTCTCCCTTCTTCCCGTGTCTCCCACCCTCCACCTCGTGTCTCCATTCTTCCCGTGTCTCCCACCCCCCTCCTCCTCGTGTCTCCACCGCTCCCCGTGTCTCCCTCCCCCCGTCTCCTTCCTCCCCCCCATGTCTCCCCCTGCCCGCGTCTCCTCTTGTCTCCTCAGTCCCAAATTCCTCGAGTGTCTGATAATTTCTCGGGCAGCGATTTTAAGTCGCGCATTAAACACCCAACACCACCATGGGGAATGCGAAGGGCACTATCCCTAAGAGCATCGTCACTGTAATAATCATCGTCGTCGTCGACATTAGCCAGGGTCTACCCACTGCTGGATGAAGAGCCCTCGTCATCCACCCATCTCGCTGCTGCACACGGGGGGGGTCTCATAGCTCCGTCTACGCGGTGGGAACAGCGTCGTCGTCGTCATCATCATCATCATCACCATCATCAGCAACACCATCATCATCATCATCAGCATCATCATCATCAGCATCATCATCATCACCATCATCATCATCACCATCATCAGCACCATCATCATCACCACCGTCATCATCATCATCATCAGCAGCAGCAGCACCATCATCATCATCACCATCATCACCATCATCATCACCATCATCACCATCATCATCATCACCATCATCAGCAACAGCACCAGCAGCATCGTCTTCACCAACATCATAATCAGCAACATCAACAGTAGCAGCAGCACCACGATCGTAGTTATAATCATCATCAGCAGTGTGGTAGCTGGTGTCAGTGTGGTAGCTGTGTCAGTGTTGCAGTTAGTGTTCGGGGAAGTATGAGTGTCTAAGCCAACTTTGGAAGTGTCTATTTTTAAACGTTTATAGTTTATTTTAATTTCACGCGATTTGTGACTAAAAGGAGTTTCTTTGTTGAGTCTAAAAACAAGAACATATCTGAGAGTCAGTGTGTGCTCAAGTATTTGACACCGAAGTGAGAGTCGGAGAGCGTGGGGAGAGAAGGGAGGGGAGAGGGGAGAGCGTGAAGAATGTGAACTGTTGGAGGGTCAGGCCATGGTCAGCTACCAGAGTGGAGTGTGGTTAACCTTACCCACGTGTACACGGTGCACGTCATATATGCAGTCGTTTGGCACATGCGTGTACAAAAAATAGATCCCCCCCCCGTATAACCTTAACAGACTGTTGGGCCAAGTGCTGTTAGCGAGCACCTTTGAAGGCCGAGGTGCAATGATTACTCCACACCGCACAAGGTACCTATTTGAGGCTGAGTCGACCAAGGGGAGGCCCAGGACCGGTTCAGATAATCGTCACTGGTGTTGGTGGCCGTGAGCGGGAATCGAACTCGGGTGGCCGGGTTCGTAGCTACACCACCGTTCCCCAAAAAACAAAGATCCCCCGTATAGCGGTAACAGAATGTTGGGGCAAGTGCTGTGAGCGAGCACCTATGAAGGCTGGCACGGCACACGGAGGGATGAGTGACCAGCAACACGCCCGACCGCCTTTGCCTCTTCAGTGGCGATGTTTACTCCACACCGCACCAGCTACTTATTTGAGGATGAATTAACCCCGAGGAGGCCCAGATCCGGTTCACATAATCGTCGCTGGTGTTGGCCGTGAGCGGGAATCGAACTCGGTTGGCAGAGTTCGTAGCGCAACGCTCTAACAACTACGCTACTGCCCCCCACACATACACACACACACACATTCAGGCACACACACACACATCCAGGCACACACACACAAACATCCAGGCACACACACACACACATCCAGGCACACACACACACATCCAGGCACACACACACACACGCGCATGTAAATTATTCACGAGTCGCGCTATTGACGCGACTCGTTCTCGATAAAATCCATGGAGCCTTATTACTCGCGCGGAGCGGTTCGATACCGACTCTAATGTGGATATTAAAGATTGATGCGGGCAGCGCGCGCGCGTGTGTCTGTGTGTGTCTGTGTGTACTGCGTGTGTGTGTGTACTGCGTGTGTGTGTGCTGTGGGTGTCTGTGTGTGTGTACTGTGTGTGTGTACTGCGTGTGTCTGTGTGTGTGTGTACTGCGGGTGTCTGTGTGTCTGTGTGTGTGTACTGCGTGTGTCTCTGTGTGTATGTGTGTGTGTACTGCGTGTGTGTGTACTGCGTGTGTGTGTACTGTGTGTGTACTCTGTGTGTGTGTACTGTGGGTGTCTGTGTGTGTGTGCTGTGGGTGTCTGTGTGTGTGTGCTGCGTGTGTGTGTACTGGGTGTATGTGTGTGTGTGCACGTGGGAGCGGTGGTGTAGCGGTTAACGCCACACTGCGCTACGAACCCGGCGACCCGAGTTCAATTCCCGCTCACGGCCACCAACACCACCAGTGATAGCGAGTATCTGAACCGGTCCTGGGCCTCCCCCAAAGGTCGACTCAGCCTCAAATGAGTACCTGGTGCGGTGTGTAAACATCGCCACAGGTGAGACAAAGGCGGCCGGGCGTGGTGCTGACCACCCTCAACCCCGTCCCTCTCGTGTGCCTTCGTAAGTAGTCGCTAACAGCACTTGCCCCGCCAGTCTATGAAGGCTATAATAGGGGGGGGGGGTCTTTTGTCTGTGTACTCGAGTGAGTGAGATCTCACTTCTCCCTCGCCCTTTGACATCTGTTCCCCCCCCCCTACTCACCACCCCCCTTACGCCCCCCCCACCCCCCGGCACGCGCGCTAATTACCCCTAATTAGCAATTAATAGCCATTTAGCGCGCGTGCCCCGAGGGCGCTTTGGCTGTGACGTCAACAGCGTCGGGATGCGGGGAGGGGGCGATGGGGGTGATGATGAGAGGGGGGGGCGGCGGGGGGGGGATAAAGGGACGAGGGTGGGGCGGGGTTGGGGGAAGAGGGGAGGGGTTGGGTGAGGGGAGGGGTTGGGGGGTGAGGGGAAGGGTTGGGGAGGGGTTGGGGGGGTGAGGGGTTGGGGGGGTGAGGGGAGGGGTTGGGGGGGTGAGGGGAGGGGTTGGGTGAGGGGAGGGGTTGGGGGGTGAGGGGAGGGGGTGGGGGGGTGAGGGGAGGGGGTGGGGGGGGTGGGGGGGTGAGGGGAGGGGGTTATGAGGGGAGGGTTGGGGGGTGAGGGGAGGGGTTGGGTGAGAGGGGAGGGGCTGTGGGGATGAAAGGGGGTTAAGGGACGCGGGGGAGTTGGGTGATGAGGCGAGGGGAGGGGGGGATGAGGGGGGGGTTAAAGGATAAGGGGAGGGGTTGGGGGGCAAGGTGAGGCTTGGGGACGAGGGGCGGGGCTACTTCCGCAAGCACAAATGTTGTGATAACGTTCATCACTCGCCGTGCGCATGAGCCGCGTGAGTGAGTTCACGGGTCGACCGGGAGAGGCGTTTGCCCGCTTAATATTTGCAATAACGTCCCACTCATCACCAAACCATCCCGGGCATTTGAGTCAGATAAAAGTTACAGTATGTTTTTTTTTATACATTCGGCCACCTTCAGCGACTGTTAACGTCCTAACGAGGTCAGAATTATTGTTTCAAAGGTGCATGCGGTGGGGGCTGGACGGGCTCCATGTTAGTGGGGAGCGGTCGTGTAGCGGTCAGCGCTACCATCCCGGCGACCCGAGTTCGATTCCCGCTCGCGGCCACCAACAACCCCCGAGGTCGACCACTACGCTGCCTCAAACGAGCACCTGGTGTGGTGTGTAACCATCGCCACTGGGGAGACAAAGGCGGCCGGGCGTGGTGTTGGTCGTGTGCCCACTCCCCCGTGTGCCGTGCCGGCATTCGTAGGTGCTCGCTAACGGCACTTGCTCCAACAGTCTGTCAAAGGCTATTCGGGGGATCTTTGTCTTTGGAGCTACATTTGACAATTTCTGCATTTCTAAATTGAGGTCAGTGCAGTCGTTGGACTCGTCATGAAGCTTGTCAATGGCTCCGTCTTCTCCTCGGTGATGTCCTCGCCCGGTCAGAGAGAGAGAGTGACGTCCACCGAGGAGATGGAGCGACTGAATCGGGTTCTGGGTGGATTATATTATCAGTCCATCATCACCATCATCACCATCACCATCATCGCCGGAGCGTGGGAGGTGGCAGCCACCTGAGCCAGGGAGGTCTTCATCCAGCAATGGACTGGCTGATGATGGCCATGACCCTCCAAAAACATCCAGATTCAAAACATTCCGAGGCGTACGATGAGAGACAATGGGAAGAACGAATTGTAAACATTGGGGCTTTGTCTTTAATAATGGGTCAGTATTTTCACAACCAATTGACCCGTAAGGCTGATAGACTAATGCATGAGAAAAACTCTTCTGTACTTTCAATCTGTGTGCGGCCTATGTATGTTTAAATGTGTTACCGACGTGCGTGTGTTGTTTATGTGTCGGAATATGCACACGACATTAGGACGGTTGGCTACGTACGGTGCGAAAGAAGGTCAACATACGCACATACGAGGATGGGATGTGTTAAACATAATTTTCTAATAAAATATGTCAAGCGGCGAGACTGATGTGGATGGGAACGAGGCGACATTGCCCCTCTTTATGATGTTGGTCCGAGTCCGCTTTCTACGGGCTTTAACGTCACACGCGCCGAGAGGCAAATTACTCAGTTCACTGCTAATGACGATGATGAGGGGGGGGGGGGTGTGCGAGTGCTGAGCGCGAGATCCCTGAAGCGATGAGAACCTGGGGCTGAGTTCGCTCCCCTGTGAGAGATACCACTGGGGCTGTTGTAGATGGTAAATCGGCCGAACCTCGTAAGATATAAAGGTTGCGGTTACGAACCGGTTCAAAATATCACTCGCCACTGATGTCAGCCGTGGCCCAGAATCGAATTCAGGTCGCCGGGGGTTTACGACGCGCAGTGCGCTAACCACTGCGCCACCGCTCCACCCATGTGCGTAAGAGGAGTGTACGTGTGTGTGTGTGTCCGGTTCAAATGTCACTTTATAGCTGCTCGCTAACAGTCCCAACACTCTGTTCAAGGCTATACGGGGGATCTTTGTCTTGTGTATGTCCGGGCGTAATGCTGGCCACCCAACCACCCAACCACCCCCTCGTGTGCCGTGCCGGCCTTCATAGGTGCTCGCAAACAGCACTTGCCCTAACAGTCTGTTGAGGCTATACGGGGGGGGGGATCTTTGTCTATGTATGTGTGTGTAACTATGCGTGTGTGTGTGGATGCATACACACGCGTGCGTGTGTGTGTGTGTTCCCGTGCGTCTCGTGTCGCGTTGATTGATGACTTCTGAGCGACGCGAGAGAGCGGGAAGGGAGCGGGGTGGTGGTGGTGGGGGGGAAGCGCGCAGAGAGAGAGAGGAAGGAGACAGCGAGCGAGAGGCATTGGGGGAGAGGAGAGAGACATTGGGGGAGAGGAGAGAGAGGGGTGGGAGACCCCCCCCCCCCTCTCTCCACCCTCAGGGCTCCTGTTAGCCAAGTGACAACTCACACGCCTAACACACACACACGGACACGCACACAGATACTAAAAGACAAAGATCCTCCGTGTAGCCTGAACAGACTGTTGGGGCAAGTTCTGTCGGCGAGCACTTATGAAGGCCAACAATGTGGCACACCAACGGGGTTGGGTGGCCAGCGCCACGCCCGACCGCCTTTGTCTCTCCGGGTCTGATGTTTACACACCGCACCAGATTGCTCGTTGAAGTCGACCTCGGCAAGGCCCAGGACCGGCTCAAATATTCGCCACTGTTATTGATCGTAAGAGGGAATCGAACTCGGGCCTATACCGTGTTCGTAGCCCCGTGCCATAACCACTGCGCCACCGCTCCCCACGCAATATAAGCGCACGTGCACACGCACACACAACCACCACACAGACACACTCACTCAACCACACCCGCCCCGACTGAAACAATAGCGCTTACACACTCGATTAGGCACTCACACGCCCCCTTACACACTCACACTGGCACTCAGGCACCCCTTACGCACAGACACGACGCACACAAAAGACAAAGATCTCCCGTGCAGCCTTTCAAAGACTGTTGGGGCAAGTGCTGTCAAAGAGCATCAAAACTAAGGTTGGCACGATCGTAAGAGAGTGGATGACCAGTAACCCCTGCCCCGGTCACTTTTGTTTCGCCAGTGCTGATGTTGACACACCACACCAGGTACTCATTTGAGGCTTAGTCGACCTAGGGGAGGTCCAAGTCTCAGGTTTCCGTTCGAGAGTCGAACTCGGATGGCCGCTTCGTAGCGCAGTGCATTTACCACGAGACTCCCGTTTCCCCATGCAAATACACAAGACCAAGATTCCCCGTATAGCCTTTAACAATCTTAGGGCAAGTGCTGTTCGCGATCACCTACGAAGGCCGGCACGCTACACGAGGGGGTGGGTTGGCCAGCACCACGCTCGGCCGCCTTTGTCTCCCGAGTGGCGATGTTTACACACCGCACTAGATACTCATATTTAGGCTGAGTCGACCTAGGGGAGGCCTAGGACCGGCTCAGATAATCGTCACTGATGTTGGCCGTGAGCGGGAATCGAATTCGGGTCGCCGGGTTCGGAGCGCGGCGAAATACAAACACACGCACACACGCACAATCACAGGGACACACACACACACAAGTACTCATACATTCAAGCCTACTCATAGACACAGTCATACGACTGACACGTACACTCGCGAATACATCATCTAGCACTGACCGGTGGTGGTGAGACCACCACACGGCGCTTGTGTGCCAGGCTGAGTGCACTGTTGCGGCCACGTGGAGCGTCACTCGAAGACTTTCTGGCAGGAGGTCACGGAACAGCTGGTGGCGTCCGGTACGGATTTGACTGATGTGACCGTCCGCTACTTTTGCTCTCCACGACTGCGCCGACTTTGCAGTGGACTTAGCCGCCCGCAGCCGGTGACATGAGAATGACGATCGCCTCTCGACTGACGCGGGAGTGAGGAAGATCGCTGCCGCCAGGATCGACGCCGACTTGCGAGCAACGCTGCCCAGGTCGAGGAACTCCGTCCACTCTCTCCACCCCCGTTAGCCATGGGCAGCGGTCGGCAGGCAGGCAACGTGCGGTGTCCGGAGCCGCATGCGACTCTTTATCGAGAGCTGCTTCGTGACCGATGTTTATTCGTATTCACCGCATTGCATTGCGGCTCTTGAAATATCGCGTTTTTTTTTGTTAAAACATAATTCGAACAAAAATTTAACTTCTTATTTTGTTTGCCGACCCCATTACCCCATGGGGAATACTCGTTTGCGTCCTTGTGGAGAATATTTACGGTGATAATCACGCCGGTATACGTCGGGGATGCGTTCCTGAAAGGTACGACGACGAATATCGAAATGACTGAAATAAAAAAATGTTTCTTTCTCCAAATCACCAAAAGACTGCTCCTCCGATGAGCTCGTTTGCCACGCACGATGCGAAAGACGTCCAACTCATGCACACATTGCACTCTGTGGCACGTTCCTTTATGCGCGACGTAAATTAGTAGGAGTTCGTGTATAGGGCAGGTGAATGTATAGGGCAGGTGAATGCAAACGGATACGAGAAAGAACGGACGATGCTGTCAGCGACGTAAGTGTGGGGTTGAGGCGACGCATCTCACTCGACTCCCCTCCACGAACTCTCCTACCTCTCCCCCCTCATCTCACTCCACTCCCCTCCACGCACTCTCCTGCCTCTCCCCTCTCATCTCACTCTACTCCCCTCCACGAACTCTCCTGCCTCTCCCCTCTCATCTCACTCCACTCCCCCTCCACACATTCTCCTGCCTCTCCCCTCTCATCTCACTCGACTCCCCTCCACGCACTCTCCTACCTCTCCCCTCTCATCTCACTCTACTCCCCTCCACGCACTCTCCTACCTCTCCCCTCTCATCTCACTCAACTCCCCTCCACCCTCCCATCTCACTCGACTCCCAGGAATTGGATCCTCAAGCCATAGCCATTGAAACGTTGAGCATCGAATTCGCTCATAATTGTCGTTATGATGATGATGATCATGATGATGATGATCATCATCATCAATGATCAACTATATAGAATCTTCATCAATCAGTTGTCACCAGCGTTAGAAGGATGACCAGCAAATCATGGTATCGTCATCAATGACGTGTGGTCATTACCATAATCAATAGCATAGGATACCTATCGGCATCGGCATCATCAGTACCAGGATCATGAGCAGCATGATGAACCCTGCCAGAACTCTCCACTGCCCTCCCCCCTCTGTCTCCAGCACACTCCTCCCGATCTACCCTCTCTCCGACATCTTCACTCTCTCTCCTCTCTCCTTCTTCTTCTCACTTTGTTTAGCTCTCTCTGCCCTCTCTCCTCTTTCTCCGGGCTCTCTTCCCTCTCTCCCTTCTCTCTTCCATCGGCTCTCCTTACTCTCCCCTCGTTCCCCCCCTCTCTCTCTCTCTGTACCTCTCTCCCCCCTCTCGCTGGGTTAATTGGATCTGTACCTCGACTCGTCCCCCGACCCTCCAGGTCAAAACCTCCATTTTATGGGGAGAGCGAGGGGAGCGTGAACAGAGAGAGAGGGAGGGAGAGCGGCAATGGGGAAATGTACACGAATTGACACTCACACCCTCGCTCACCCTCGCTCGCTCACTCACTCACTAATACTCACCCTCGCTCACTCACTCATACTCACCCTCGCTCACCCCGCTCACTCACTCGCACACTCACTAATACTCACCCTCGCTCACTCACTCACTAATACACACCCTCGCTCACTCACTCGCACACTCACTAATACTCACCCTCGCTCACTCACTCACTAATACTCACCCTCGCTCACTCACTGGCACACTCACTAATACTCACCCTCACTCACCCCGCTTGCTCGCACACACACTCACACACGGATTTGCCCACTCACTCTCACTCACCCTGGTCAGTGACTTCCACACCTCTCGTTATACGGTAACTCAATAGACGGAATTTGGCGACAACGTAACGTACACACTCACTACCTTGTTAATTCCTCACCCATCCACTCATTCACTCACTCCTCACCCAATCAATACTCCACTCAATCAGCCACTCAATCATTCGCTCAATCACCCACTCACTCAATTGGCTACTCGCCAACTCACTCACACCACCTCCTCACTCGTTCACTCAGCCACTAAATCACCCACTCACCCCTCACTAACGATGCAAATACTCACACACCCACTCATTCAAAAATGTAGCTGCTCACTCAATCATCCACTCAACTCACACACGAACTCAGTCTCTAAATCACTCTAACTCACCACCTACTCGCTGCTTCACTCATGAATTCATCTACTCACTCATTCACCCACTCACCAATTCACTCACTGACAGACTCATTCGCTCACACGCCACATACTCAATCATTCGTTCGCTCACTCACTCACCCACCCAACCACTGAATTCACTCACCTATCCACTCACCCGATTAACCACTCAACCAATTAACTCACCGCCTACTCACTCCTTCACTCACCCACCCCAACCACTCATTCACTCACTTATTTACTAACGCACTCACTCACCAGTTCGCTCACTGACAGACCGCTCTCCCCCTGACTCCCCCCCCTCCCTCCCGCCTCTCTAGACATGTGTAATGTTTTCCCGTGTGTGCCCTAGACTCTGTTCTGTAAGGAGATCGATAAAAAAATTTCTTACAACACCAGCCCCGGGGCTCAGAGAAAACTACCTCATACTCTCTCTCTCTCTCACACACACACAACAACGCTTACACACACGCACACACACACAATCTCACACACACACAATGCTTACACAAAACAAAGATCCCCCGTATAGTCGTAACAGACTGTTGAGGCAAGTGCTGTTAGCGAGCACCGATGAAGGATGAAAGAAAGTGGGGATGTTTACACACCGCTTCAGGTACTCGTTTGAGGCCGAGTCGACCTAGGAGACGCCTAGTACCCGTTCAAATACTCGTCACTGGTGTTGCTGGCCTTGAGCGGGAATCGAACTAAGATTGTCCGGTTCGAAGCGCAACACAAATACTGCATATACACCACAACAACAACAACAACCGCCATTCGCCACTAAGTGGCGGTGACGTCACCACGACGCTTGTGCCAGGCCATGTGCACCTTGAGGCTACCACGTGAAATGTCGAACGTCCGCTGGCAGGAGGTCACGGGGCAGACCCAGCTGGTGCCACGGGTCGGCTGACTGAGATGACCGAGATGAGTGGCTGTGCCAACTTGCTGTGCTTTATCCACCCGGCGCTCCGCTCGTTGTTGTGAGCGTCGCTCCTCTGCCCTCCGTTGTTGTTGGAGGGCGACTACCTCCACCTGCCCAGTAGCGTCCTTCACGAGCCTCCTCCACAGAGGCCGATCTTGACACCGCTGGTACCAGTCATCGACAAGTCCATTCAGCTCGACGTCCTCCTGTACCACGTCATCTCTTCTCTAACCCGTGCCGCGCCCGTTTACGCCCCCTCGATCCGGCCGAACAAAAGCTGTTTAGGCATGCGGTGATTGGACATGCGGGCTATATGACCCAGTCAACGCAGCCTTGCCTGCCGGAGGAACTCACCGATGGGACTTTGGCAGGATTTTTCAAAGATTTGTGAGCTCCTCACACAATCCAGCCTGGTTAAACCCAGGATGGATCGTAGGCAGGCCAGCCTAAATGTTTCTAACCGGCGACGATGCTCCATTAGGAGGGGTCCACTTTTTGCAAGCGTAGAGAAGGGAGGGAATGACCGTGGCCGAGAAGACCTGAAGCTTCGTGCGGAGCGACAGACCAGGTAGCTTCCACACAGCGTTACGCAACCGATGAAAATATATTGCCGCTCGACTGATTCGGAGTGAGACCTCTGCTGTTAAACCGGAGCCGGTCACAAACACACACACTCACACACACTCACTCACACAGACTCACAACAACCGCCATTCGCCACTAAGTGGCGGTGACGTTACCACGACGCTTGTGCCAGGCCAAGTGCACCTTAAGGCCACGTGAAGTGTCGAACGCCCGCTGGCAGGAGGTCACGGGGCAGACCCAGGTGCCACTGTTCGACTGACCGAGATGACCGAGATGACTGGCTGATGCACACTCACACCACAGACTCACACACACTCACTCACATACACACACACACTCACACACACACATTCTCACACTCACCCACACACGCACTCACTCACACACTCACACTCACTCACACACAGTCACACACACAGTCACACACACTCACACACTCAAACACACTCACACACTCACTCTCACACACTCACACACAAACTCACTCACACACACAGTCACACACACACAGTCACACACTCACTCACACACTCACTCACACACTCACTCACAAACTCACTCACTCTCACACACTCACACACAAACTCACTCACACACACAGTCACACACACACAGTCACACACTCACTCACACACTCACTCACACACTCACTCACAAACTTACTTACACACTCACTCACGCAAGAATTAATACACGCAACATGCAAGCATCCCCATACACTCACTCGTGTCAACAGCCATTATCAACCCCCTGCTGGATGACGCGTTAATGTTTAGACCAGAGGTGTGGACTCGAGTCATGTGACTTGGACTCGAGTCAGACTCGAGTCATGAATTTGATGACTTGCGACTCGACTTGGACTTGCATAACAATGACTTTGTCCCACCTATGAGATGTGGACTCGAGTCATGTGACTTGGACTCGAGTCAGACTCGAGTCATGAATTTGATGACTTGCGACTCGACTTGGACTTGCATAACAATGACTTTGTCCCACCTCTGGTATAGACACTCACACCTCTACATATATAAAGGCGTACGGGATACACACACAGCACACACACGTAAACCAATAGAACACGTATCAAAACGAGCCAGGCTAAATCCACTGCTGGATGAAGGGCTTCCCCAGCCGTCACCATGTCTCAGGATCTCGCGAAGCGTGAACCAAAAACAAAATCCACCCAGCACTCGCACACGGCGCTGATTTAATCGCTCCATCTCCGTGGCGCTCCGTCCTGTCGGGCGTGATTCCCTCCCAACATTGGCTGTCAATCCGCCTCGAGTCTCGACCACCACCATCTCTTCTCACGGCACCTTGCGCGTGAGCGCTCACTGCGACGGGTCAGCAGCACGCTGGAGGGGTCATCAAGAGGGGTCATCAGGAGGGGTCATCAGGAGGGGTCATCAGGAGGGGTCATCAACACGCTGGAGGGGTCATCAGGAGGGGTCATCAGGAGGGGTCAGCAACACGCTGCAGGGGTCATCAGGAGGGGTCATCAGGAGGGGTCATCAACACGCTGGAGGGGTCATCAGGAGGGGTCATCAGGAGGGGTCATCAGGAGGGGTCATCAGGAGGGGTCATCAGGAGGGGTCATCAACACGCTGGAGGGGTCATCAGGAGGGGTCATCAGGAGGGGTCAGCAACACGCTGGAGGGGTCATCAGGAGGGGTCATCAGGAGGGGTCAGCAACACGCTGGAGGGGTCATCAGGAGGGGTCATCAGGAGGGGTCATCAGGAGGGGTCAGCAACACGTTGGAGAGGTCACCAACACGCTGGAGGGGTCAGCATGATGCTGGACTTGCAAGCCAAGAGGGTCGCAGCAGTTGAAACACGGGACACAGAAGCACACACACGCGCACACACACACAACACTGCACAGATGTAACGATCAGAAAGCGCGCCCGACCGCCGTCGTCTCCCCTGTGCTGACGGTTACACATCGCACCACGAGAGGGCCAGAACCGGCCTTCGATATCACTCGCAACTGAATCCGAATCTTTATTCATGCTCGAGGAATCCGCTGAGCTAAACGGCGATTTTTCACAGATGTGCACTGATGTTGGCCGTGGCCGGGAATTGAACTCAGGTGGTCGGGTTCTGAGCGACAGCTCCACCACACACACAGAGAAACAAAGACAAAGAATAAAGAGCGCCCCCCCCCCCCCGAATAGCCTTAACAGACTGTTGGGGCAAGTGCCGATAGCGAGCAGCACCTACGAAGACCGACGACACGGCAACACGAGGGGTGCTGTGGCAGAAACCACGCCCGATCGCCTTTCTCTCCCAAGTGCTGTTGTTTACACACCGCACGAGGTACTAATTCAAGGCTGAGTCGACCTAGATGAGGCTCATGACCGGTTCAGATAATCGCCGCTGATGTTCGTTACCACTACACAAAGACCCCCCTCCCCGTGTAGCCTCAACAGACTGTTGGGGCAAGTGCTGTTAGCGAGCACCTATGAAGGCCGCCGGCACGGCACACACGAGGGGGTAGGTGGCCAGCACCACGCCTGGCCGCCTTTGTCTCCCCAGCGGCAATGTTTACACATCGCACAAGAAACTCATTTGAGGCTGAGTCGACCTCGGGGAGGCCCAGGACCCATTCAGACAATCGTCAGTGGTGTTTAGTGGCCGTGAGCGGGTATCGAACTTGGGTCGCCGGGTTCGTAGCGCAGCGCCCTAAGCACTGCGCCACCGCTCCGCCTGCACACACGCACACACACTCGCACACGCATACTTGAACACACACACACACACACTCGCATACTTGAACACACACACACACACTCGGTCTAATCCTCTTTTCGGAGTCGTGGACGGGAGTGAGGTTAAGTCGAGACGACAGCGAGGAGAAAGCCATTCATAACCCACACACAACAAAGGTCCCCCATATAGCCTCCGCAGGCTGTGTGGTGCAAGTGCTGTTCGCGAGCACCTCTGAAGGCCGACACGGCGCACGAGGGGAGGTCCTGTCGCCATTTCTCCAGTGCTGACATTGACACACCGCACCACGTGCCGAATTTACGGCTTAGTCGACCGAGGGGAGACCCGGGAACGGTTCAGATATTCAGCACTGATGTTTGGCGCCTTAAGCGAGAATACAACTCGGGTCCCGTACGGTTTGGAAGCACGGCGCGCTAACCACTGTTCCACCGCTCCCCAAAGACAAAGATGCACCGTATAGCCTTAACAGAATGTTGGGGAAAGTGCCGTTAGCGAGGACCTATGAAGGCCGGCACGGCACCGCTCCCCACACACATTCAGACACGCACACACATTCGAAGTCTCTAACCCTCCTGCACTTACCTTCCCTCCCTCTCCGCTCTCCCCTCCCCATGCACGCTCTCCACTCTCTCCTCGCTGTCTAAGAGGATTAGTCTGGGTTAAGCTTAAGTCGTTTTAAACGGACCTTCGTTAACAATGATGATGATGCTACTCACAATCACGGCTTAGATCTGACTCAAAGCCAACGGTGCACACACACGCACTCACACATACACATAGAGGTACAGGCATACAAAGACAAAGGTCCCCCGTATAGATTTTAACAGACTTTTGGGGCAAGTGCTGTTAGCGAGCATGCCGTATGAAGGCAGGCACGGCACACGAGGGAGTGGGGTGACCAGCACCACGCTCGGCCGACTTTGTGGTAAATTTTCCACTTCGTATTTGAGGTTGAGTCGAACTAGGGGGTGGCCCGGGTTTCGTTCAGATAATGAATCGTCATTGCTGTCGTTGAGCAGGAAATCGAACTCGGATCGCCGGTTTTGTAGCGCGGTGCGTTAACCACCGCGCCACCGCTCCCCACGTGGGTAGGTTAAAGGGACATCTCCGTCCGTCTCTCTCTCTGTGAACAGGCGCACGGAGTATTGTGCAGCACAGATGCCGACGAAAACGACTTGAGTTTTGGTCAAATGAATTGTGACGATGACGATTGGTGTCGTTCTAGTCGTGCCGACGCCGACTGCCGTCGTCTTGTTGTTGTTGTGTGCGGCCGCCGGGCGATGTGGATGGAGGGGGTTGAGATGGTGGAGGAGGAGGAGGAGCAGGGTCAGACTCCAGAATGACATCTTCTGTTTCCCCATTAGCTTCACCCAGCATTGTCAGAGAAGTAGGAGGGTGAGGAAGGGGAGGACGAGGATAAGGAAGAGGATGAGAAAGAGGATGAGGAGGAGGATGAGGAGGAGGAGGAAGAAGTAGAAGAGGAGGATGAGGAGGAGGAGGATGAGGAGAATGAGGAGGATGGGAAAAAGGATGAGGAGGAGGATGAGGACGTAGAAGAGAAGGATGAGGAGGATGAGGAGGAAGAAGAGGGGGAGGAGGATGACGAGGGGGAGGAGTATGAGTAGAAAGGGGAGTATGATGAAGAGGAGTATGATGAAGAGGAGGAGGCGAGGTGTTCACGCTGGCTAACTGGAGAAGGACGAGGGCAGGAAGCCGGCAGGTCGATGTGCTCCGTGTGGACGAGTCTACATCTCGTGCGTGTGCGCGTGTGTACGTGTGCGTGTGTGTGTGTATACGTGTGTACGTGTGTGCGTGCGTGCGCGTGTGTGCGTGTGTGCGTGTGTACGTGTGTGTGCGTGTGTGTGGACGTGTGTGTGCGTGTGTGTGTGCGTGTGTATGCGTGTGTGTGCGTGCGTGTATGTGTATGCGTGTGTGTGTGTGCGTGTGTGTGCGTGTGTGTGGGCGTGTGTGTGTGCGTGTGTGCGTGCCAGTCATCTCAAGTCAGCCAGCCCACGGCACCAGGGGTTACCTCCTGCCGGCGAGCCTCACGTGGCCTAAAAAGTGCACCTAGCCTGGCACAAGCGCCGTGGTGATGTCACTGCCACTTAGTGGTGAATGGCGGTTGTTGTTGTTGTAGTGTTCAGTTTGTTGTCCTTCCAACCCGCACCTCCGATTAGCACGGTTAGCTACGTACGGTGCGAAAGAAAGTCAACATACATATTACGTTGTTGCATGTATGCATGTGTACTGTATATGTGTAGTAAGACCGAATTAGGTGCACACACACGCAACTTGGAGGCAACACTATTTATTAAACGGTAAATAATATAACACTCTACATGAGGTGGTGACCACCTTCCTCAACTCACTAACACTCTGGAACACGACACAGACTGGACCAGGCAGGCAACGGCCTGCCTGGCCCAGGACGACGACTCGGGACTTGACGACCGAAGATGTCTTCACCTTGGAGTACAGTACAACAGCCGCCTCGCTCTGCGTTCACACCACGCTTATATTTGGTTTGGCGTGGCTGGCTCCGCCCCGGCGTGGCTGGCTCTCTTCAGGCCACGCCTCCCTTCCCAGGACACGCCTCACTTCCCCCACCTCTGGGAGGGTCCGGATCCCTCGACCACGTGACCCCCCAGGCACCCCCTTGGGGCCCCCAGCCTTCGTACGGGCCGACACAGTAGTGACCTTTCTCTGTCACTACATCACCCCCCCCTGTATAAACACACAGCCGTCCCCGGCTGTAACACAACTGTGAAACATCGAAAAGGTGTGCCTCCGAACCAACAACATCAATAAATGACCGGCGACCGATAAGAAATACAATCACGTAATACATACAGAATCGACGAGGGTAAAAGGGAACCGCATAGAAAACGGGGAATTAACAACAATTATACATGAAAACTGGCTAACCCACTTACGCTCCAGCACAGCCCCCCCCCCCCCCCGTTAGAATCACGCATGCAATGACAGTCACCCGTTAGCACCCCCCGCCTTTCCGACGTGGCGTCACAACCAGTAGCACGCGTCGGCCATATCGGGGGGGGGAATTTCCATGTTACCACTCCACCGCCTTTCCGACGCGGCGTCACAACCAGTAGCACACGTCGGCCATATCGGGGGGGGAATTTCCATGTTACCACCCCACCGCCTTTCCGACGCGGCGTCACAACCAGCAGCACGCGTCGGCCATATCGGTGGGATTTTAACCCAGTCTCTCTCCAAGACTCGCATCGCAGCATATAGCTGTACCGACCAAGCCGAGACGACCCATCGTTCACTCACTGCACAACATGCACCCTAACAACTGAGGGATACAGTCTCAACGTAACAGGACAACTCCACCTGAACCTTACGAATCTCCAGCCCACTGTTTCAACGCACCTCGGAGTGTCTCACTCTCCGGGCCGTCAGGGCAAGCCATCAGACACAGCATGATGGGACCACACTCTCTGAGCCATGTGAGCGCACAGCCCACTTGGCTAGACAAGCCACGGAGTGTCTCGATCTCCGGGCTGTCAGGTCAAGCTGTCAGACAGCATGACGGGACCACACTCTCTGAGCCATGTGAGCGCACAGCCCACTTGGCTAGACAAGCCACGGAGTGTCTCGATCTCCGGGCTGTCAGGTCAAGCTGTCAGACAGCATGATGGGACCACACTCTCTGAGCCATGTGAGCGCACAGCCCACTAGGCTAGACAAGCCACGGAGTGTCTCGATCTCCGGGCTGTCAGGTCAAGCTGTCAGACAGCATGACGGGACCACACTCTCTGAGCCATGTGAGCGCACAGCCCACTAGGCTAGACAAGCCACGGAGTGTCTCGATCTCCGGGCTGTCAGGTCAAGCTGTCAGACAGCATGACGGGACCACACTCTCTGAGCCATGCGAGCGCACAGCCCACTAGGCTAGACAAGCCACGGAGTGTCTCGATCTCCGGGCTGTCAGGTCAAGCCGTCAGCCATTGCATGACGGGACCACACTCTCCGAGCCCTGTGAGCGCACAGCCCACTAGGCTAGACATACCACGGAGTGTTTCAATCTCCGGGCTGTCAGGTCAAGCCGTCAGCCATTGCATGACGGGACCACACTCTCCGAGCCATGTGAGCGCACAGCCCACTAGGCTAGACATGCCACGGAGTGTTTCAATCTCCGGGCTGTCAGGTCAAGCCGTCAGCCATTGCATGACGGGACCACAACGTTCATGTTAGACACGCAACACTCACTGGGCCATCCTGGTCAGGACCTGCGCCCCAAGATAGGTGACAGCCAGCAGCACAATTACAAATCCCTGGCAGCATGTCACCATCGCAATTTAACACCATCACAACACATACAATTTGAATTATGATCCCCCACAGAACTGATCTAATGCCGAACAGGTACGCACAATTTGTGACGATCCCGAATATTCAATGGTCACAACAATACACCTCACATCCCGTATCCGTACACATCATCTCCGAGACTCGCATTGCAGCATGCAGCTGTACCAACCGAGTGGAGAGAGCAACGCAATTTGACGGCAATTAACGGAAACGCACCCCTGATCCATATAGAACACAAGGAGCATTCCCGCACAAAAGACATCATCTGTGCAACAACGGACAGGAACCAACCAGCGAGTTTGAAACAAATCGAACCTGTCATTTCAAAATCTCCTTCAACATTAACCATGGGACTCAGGGCATTCGAATTTTGAGAGCAAAAAAACTATACACAAACCCCAAGAATCGCCAAATTGATTAATACAGTATATGCAGTATATGAAATTCGTACAGTGAATCATTTGGCGCAATGCTCCATCCAGTCCCCACATGGCAACACACACAATCAATACTCCAGACAATCCGTACATAGTAAATAATCACAAGCAAGTACCCAACAGTCCCTACACTGTTAACAATTCCAAGCAAAGCTCCATACGGTCTGTACCTTGGCAACAATGACAATCAAAGTTTCTTACAGTTACACGTGACAATCACGAGCGAAACTCCATACAGTATACACAATAACAATGGCG
The DNA here is from genome assembly GCF_965212315.1 of Lampetra planeri. Lineage (NCBI taxonomy): Eukaryota > Metazoa > Chordata > Hyperoartia > Petromyzontiformes > Petromyzontidae > Lampetra > Lampetra planeri. The sequence goes on along the minus strand of NC_136109.1, from coordinate 18,606,186 downwards.
ATTTCGCAACAAAACGATGTAACAACACGAGTCGTTAACACGGCAACCTACAGCATATCAACGGAGCTCGGGACACCAACAACGAATTAATCATTAACTACACCCAGAAGATACCGATCTCGACGCCGTATTTAACCGTCCGCGAGGAACACAAAACCGGAGAGTCAAACTGAAAAAGTCCCTCCCAGCAGTGTCTCCAACGTCGAAACCCTCTCTTCAATCACGGGCCCCTCTCGCTCTCACCACCGATGCCCTCCCCCGCTCTTCTTACTTCAATGTGGGGAGGGAGGCCCGTAATCACAGGGCTGCAGCGGCGCGCCGCCAGGCCGGCGCAGCACACAAGGCGCAAAAGGCGGGAACGCCGCCATCGCGAAAACACTGCCGCGGTGAAAATGGCGGGAACGCCGCTGTGGGAAGTGCGGGAACGCCCACACGTTGAAATGGCGGGAACGCCGGCATGTTGAAGTGGCGGGAAACCCCCGGCATGGTGCAAATGGCGGGAACGCCGGCGCTGTGAAACTGGCGGGAACGCCGCCGCAGTGAAATGCAGGAACGCCGGCACCGCCGAAACGGCGCGAACGCCACAGCTGCGTCATCTTGCAATTTCGCCATCACTCACCACACCCGGCCACTCCCTTGCCACCAGCAGCTGGTCGAGTTGACGAGCGACGTCGCTCCAACTCGCCGTTGATGGCGATCAGCCCGGGCTCGCAGCCTCCTCCCATGCAGGCTGCAGTCGCCCATCCCCCGGGGCACATCACCGGGGCCCCAGACTCCGTGGTCGTCGCAGGGAGAGGCCAGGTGCAACCCACACCCTCCATCCGCACCTCCGGTTGGGTCTTGCACTTCGCTGCCAGCTTTTACACCATGGCAGCGAAGGGTACAGCTTCTTCAAATTAATCAGCGAAAGTTCGATGACCACTTCTACACCAAATGTAGTAAGACCGAATTAGGTGCACACACACGCAACTTGGAGGCAACACTATTTATTAAACGGTAAATAATATAACACTCTACATGAGGTGGTGACCACCTTCCTCAACTCACTAACACTCTGGAACACGACACAGACTGGACCAGGCAGGCAACGGCCTGCCTGGCCCAGGACGACGACTCGGGACTTGACGACCGAAGATGTCTTCACCTTGGAGTACAGTACAACAGCAGCCTAGCTCTGCGTTCACACCACGCTTATATTTGGTTTGGCGTGGCTGGCTCCGCCCCGGCGTGGCTGGCTCTCTTCAGGCCACGCCTCCCTTCCCAGGACACGCCTCACTTCCCCCACCTCTGGGAGGGTCCGGATCCCTCCACCACGTGACCCCCCAGGCACCCCCTTGGGGCCCCCAGCCTTCGTACGGGCCGACACAGTAGTGACCTTTCTCTGTCACTACATATGTATGGGTCTTCATACGTGCTCGATAACAGCACTTACCCCCAGTACTTGCCCCAACAGTATGTGAAGGCTATGCGGGGGATCTTTGTCTTTGTTTTTTTATGTATGGGTGTGTATGAGTGTATTTAGGGGCCATCCATTCAGTAGGTACGCAAAGATCTGTCAAAACTTGACCCCTCCTCCCTGTACGCACGCGGACTTTTTACACCCCCCCCCCCCACCTGCGTACGTCCGCTTGACCCCCACCCCTCCCGAATCCTATAGAACGGCCGATATTTAATCCACGCAGAAACGATCAAGGATTCATAATATTAACGTGTTTAAGCTATCAAACTCATTTGAAGGCCAATGTAGACAAATTATTATCCAGGCCTCAACCCCCCCCACCCCCCCCGTTTCCTATGCGTAAATTGTCAGTAGACCCCTCCCCCCCCATACGCAAGCTACGCATTTGGGTTAACCCCCCCTCGCCCCTCCATGCGTGCGTACTTAATGGATGGCCCCTTATTGGAGGCTGATCGTTTCCCCAGGTGCGGTCAAGGGATTGCTGATTGGTCAACCACATCTTGTACGCTGATGATCTTGTAATTGCATATTCTTAGGTTTTTTCGGTAAAGTCACGTAGGTACAAAATTTAAATTAATAACAGTAAAATAAAAATCACGACGTTTCGGAGGCAACACAAGCTTCCGTCTTCAGGTGGAATAGTCACAGCACTACGTGACTTTACCGAAAAAACCTAAGAATATGAATCCTTGCAGTCACGAAAGCTTCAAATCTAGAACTTGTAATTGCAGTTAATTTACTGAAAAGAGTTGGAGACACGTCGAGCGAACCGGGAATGTGTCACGAAGATGTGGGCCCATACCATCACACAAAACCAAAACGCCTGTCCAGTTATTTTTTTGCCATCAAACACACCACCACCTCAACTCCCGATCAGTGACGGAGCAGTTTTGTAGAGATTGGAGGAGTTTCCATACCTGGGCATTGTGCTTATGGCCGATTCCGGTTTAGCAGCAGAGGACTCACTCCGAATCATTCGAACGGCATTATATTTTCATCAGCTGCATAAGGCTGTGTGGAAGCTGTCTGGCCTGTCACTCTATCGGAAGCTTTGGTTCTTCTTGGCCACAGTCATCCCCTTCCCTTCTCTGTGCTTGCAAAACATTGCCACGTTCAAGCTGGCATGCCTTCGATCCATCCTCAGAATCCTGGAACAATCCGATGAGCTATGAAGCTCTTTTTCACGGATGGATTGTGTCAGGATCTCAGAGATTATTGAAAGATCTGTACACTGTCCCAACGGTGAGCTCCTCCAGCAGGCGAGGCTGCGTTGCCTGGGTCATGTAGCCCGTATGCCCAGCCACCGCATGCCAAATCAACTTCTGTTTGGCCGGATAGAGGGGGCTAAACGAGCGTGGCAAGGGATAAAAAGATTGGAATGATGCGGTACGGGAGAATGTGGAGCTGAGTGGACCAGCGGTGTCAAGATCGGCCTCTGTGGAGGAGGCTCGTGAAGGACGCTGCTGGGCACTTGGAGGATGTCGCCCTCCAACAACAACAGCGGAGGGCGGAGGAGCGACGCTCACAACAACGAGTGGAGCGCCGGAAGGTTAAAGCACAGCAAGTTGGCACAGCAGGGGGTACAGGTGGTGCATCTGCCAGTCATCTCAGTCAGTAAACCCATGGCACCTGGGTCTGTCCTGTGACCTGCCAGCGAGCGTTGGACCCTTATTGGCAAACGGCGGCTACTGTTGGGGTACGCGGTGTATGTATGGTGTGTAAGGTATATATGTATGGGGATGTGTATGGGGGTGTGTGTATGGGGTGTGTGTATGGGCTGTGTGTATGGGCTGTGTGTATGGGGTGTGTGTATGGGGGTGAGTGTATGGGGGTGTGTGTATGGGCTGTGTGTAAGGGCTGTGTGTAAGGGCTGTGTGTAAGGGGTGTGTGTATGGGCTGTGTGTATGGGCTGTGTGTATGGGTGTGTGTATGGGCTGTGTGTATGGGCTATGTGTATGGGCTGTGTGTATGGGCTGTGTGTATGGGCTGTATGTATGGGCTGTATGTATGGGGTGTGTGTATGGGCTGTATGTATGGGCTGTATGTATGGGCTGTATGTATGGGGTGTATGTAAGGAGTGTGTGTATGGGGGTGTGTGTATGGGCTGTATGTAAGGGATGCGAGTAAGGGGTGTGTGTACGGGGGTGTGTGTACGGGGGTGTATGTATGGGCTGTGTGTATGGGGTGTGTGTATGGGGGTGTGTGTATGGGGCTGTGTGTATGGGGGTGTGTGTATGGGGCTGTATGTATGGGGGTGTATGTATGGGCTGTATGTATGGGCTGTATGCATGGGGTGTATGTATGGGGTGTGTGTATGGGGTGTGTGTATGAGGGTGAGTGTATGGGCTGTATGTATGGGCTGTGTGTATGGGGTGTGTGTATGGGGGTGAGTGTATGGGGGTGTGTGTATGGGCTGTATGTATGGGCTGTATGTATGGGGTGTATGTAAGGGGTGTATGTAAGGGGTGTGTGTATGGGGGTGTGTGTATGGGCTGTATGTATGGGGTGTGTGTATGGGCTGTATGTATGGGCTGTATGTATGGGCTGTATGTATGGGGTGTATGTAAGGAGTGTGTGTATGGGGGTGTGTGTATGGGCTGTATGTAAGGGATGCGAGTAAGGGGTGTGTGTACGGGGGTGTGTGTACGGGGGTGTATGTATGGGCTGTGTGTATGGGGTGTGTGTATGGGGGTGTGTGTATGGGGCTGTGTGTATGGGGGTGTGTGTATGGGGCTGTATGTATGGGGGTGTATGTATGGGCTGTATGTATGGGCTGTATGCATGGGGTGTATGTATGGGGTGTGTGTATGGGGTGTGTGTATGAGGGTGAGTGTATGGGCTGTATGTATGGGCTGTGTGTATGGGGTGTGTGTATGGGGGTGAGTGTATGGGGGTGTGTGTATGGGCTGTATGTATGGGCTGTATGTATGGGGTGTATGTAAGGGGTGTGTGTATGGGGGTGTGTGTATGGGCTGTATGTATGGGGTGTGTGTATGGGCTGTATGTATGGGCTGTATGTATGGGCTGTATGTATGGGGTGTATGTAAGGGGTGTGTGTATGGGGGTGTATGTATGGGCTGTATGTATGGGGTGTGTGTATGGGCTGTATGTATGGGGTGGGGTGGGGTCTCTCTCTGGTTCCCAGGGCTTGAGAGATGCAGAGTGAATTTCACGGCGTTCAGAGAGCGCAGACGCGACCCGTGAGGAGGGAGAGTGGGGGGGGCGCAGGGGGGGAGAGAGGAGGGGGGGCGCAGGGGGGGAGAGAGGGGGGGGGTAGAACTGAGAAACTATCGCGAGAGCAGAAGGAGAGAGGGTGCAGAGATATCGAGAGAAGGGAGAGTACAGCAGAGAGATCAAGGAGGGATAAAGGAGGGACAGAAAGCTGCTGTAGAGACATTTACGGATACAACGAGGAGGTGGTGTGGGGGGGACAGAGGAGAGATGGAGGACAGAGCTAAATAGACACTCTGTATAGAGTAAGCGAGACAGAGGGAGAGAGAAGAGGAAATTGACATTGAGAAGAGAGAGAGAGGGGAGACAGGAGAGGGAGGAGAGAGAGCGAGAGATTACAGACACTCTGCACAGAGTTGGAGAAAGTGGGAGGCAGGAGGAGGGAGCAGAAAGAGGAACGGGGAGGTGAGAAGAGAAGGGGAGAGCGGTGAGTGTGAAGGGAGAGACAGGAGAGGGAGGAGAGTGAGATTGTAGACATCAGAGGGAGAAGGAAGAAGGAGAGAGGGAGGGTAGGGAAGGAGAGAGAGAGGGAGAGGCAGGAGAGAGTGCGAGGAGAGGTAAGGGGAGAGGCAGGGATTGCTGGAGCTGATTCTCATCTCGTCGCGTCCCGCTAAGGTGAGGCCGCATTTAAATCAGCTGCAATCAGCACGTCCACCCCACACTCACCCCACACTCACCCCTCACCTTCTCGGTCACTCACCACCATCACCGCCAATTATCAACACCACCACCACCAATCACCACCATCACCAATCATCATCACCACCATCACCATCACACATTATGATTGATAAAGTTCTAGTTACGATATTACACCGACAGTGCATCTCTGCACATCCGAGTGCGGCGCTGATTTGCAGCCATACAGCAGTGGTGGAAATGCCACGTTACCATGACGGGAGTCGGTCTCTACACAGTGCAACCTCAGTTCGACTTCCCACGAAAGTGGAGCGACTCGTTTTTTTATCGGCTTCTAAGTGATGATCTGCGTTCGTGTGCATGTGTGTACGTCTGCGTGTGTAAAAGTGTACACGTTAGTGTGAGCGTGTGTGTAACCAGTGTGGTGCGTAGTAAACATCGCCATTGGGGAGACAAAGGCGGCCGGGCGTGGTGTTGGCAATCCACCCCCTCGTGTGCCGTGCCGGCCTTCATAAGTGCTCCTCGCTAACAGCGCTTGCCCCAGCAGTCTGCTAAGGCTACACGGGGGATCTTTGTCTTGTGGTGGAACGGTGGTGTTGGGGTTGGCGCGATACGAACTCGGCGAACCGAGTTCGATTCCCGCTCACGGTCCAACACCAACAGCCAGTGACAATAATGATCTGAAGCGGTCCTGGGCTTCCCTTGGGTCGACTCAGCCTCAAATGAGTACCTGGTGCGATGTGTAAACATCGTTACGAAGGCGGCCAGGCGTGGTGCTGGCCACCCACCAACTCGTGCGCCGTTCCGTGTCCGCCTCCATAGGTGCTCGCTAACAGCACTTGACCCAAAAGTTTGTTCAGGCTACACGGGGGATCTTTGTCTTTGTTGGTGACGAACATCATCGGCGATTGTCTGAACCGGTCGTGAGCCTCGCCTAGGTCGACTCAGCCTGGAATGAGTACCTCGTGCGGTGTGTAAACAGCCGCACGTGTGTGTATGCGTGTACATTTGTTTAAAATATCACGTTTATATTTCAGTGAAGTTCTACAAAGCAGGTGAATGAAAAATAACGATAATAGGGTTTCGTCCGTTACGGAGAGACCTCGACGTTTCGGCCCACTGTCCTTTTTCAGGAGACACGCGTATAAATGCCAGTATATACTCTGTGTGTGCGTATTGGTATATGGTTGTCTGTCATCATCAACACCGGGGAGACAAAGGCGGCCGGGCGTGGCGCTTGCCCTTCAGAGGTGCTCGCTAACAACACTTGCCCCAACAGTCTGTTGAGGCTACACGGGGGATCCTTGTCTTTATATGGTTACGTGGTTGAACCCAGTGGCCTCGGTTCGACTCCAGGTGACATCAGTGGCAGCTGGTGTTTGAACCTTACCGGCATCCCACTAAGTCAACTCAGCCAGAAATGAGTACCTCGCGTCGGTGTGTAAATACGTCAGTACTGGGGATCCAAAGGCGGCCGGGTATTGTGCTGGTCACATCACCCACTCGTCTTTCTGTGGTTGCCTTAATAGGCGCTCGCTGACAGCGCCTTTCCCCAACGGTCTATATATGACCACAGTATCTATGTTAACGGATCATTGTCTTTTTCGTGTGCACATTGTGTATACGTGAGCCATTTCAGACTGTGTATGTCTGTCAATGTGCCCGCTCAAGAAACAATGTCACCGACGAATATTTCAACCGGTCCTGGTGCCTCCCCCTAAGTCGACTCAACCTTAAATGAGTCCCTGGTGCGGTGGTGGTGTAACAAAGGCGGCCGGGCGTGGTGCTGGCCACCCACCCACCCCCTCGTGCGCCGTGCCGGCCTTCGTAGGTGCTGCTACTCGCTAACAGCACTTGCCCCAACAGTCTGTTTAATGCTACGCGGGGGATCTTTGTCTTTGTGTGTGTGCTAGTAAGTCTCTGAATGTGTGCTGCGTCGGCATCTGTGGTCTGTGCGTATTTGTGTGCACTGTACGTGTACACGTTTTTGTGCGATCTGTACACGTACATATATTTATACTGCACGTGTGTCTATGTGTGTATTTGTGCGTGTATTATATGTGCGTATGTGTGTATATATATGTGTGTGTTTGTGTATATAGTTTTATGTCGCGTGTACATATGTAGAGTTGTGTGCATGTACGTGTGTACGTGTACAACATGTATTACAATGATTCAGATACCACAAATAGTGTTTGATCCATACATTATGCACTTTCCATGAGTTTTAGATTCTATATTATTTGATATAGATTCTATGTACATTTTATTATAACACTTCCGTTATTACCGATATGATGGTTAAAGCATTTCATGCTTCGTAATGTGGAGTATTGGTGGAGCGGTGGCTCAGCGGTTAGCACACTGCGCTTTGTATCTGGGCTCCCTGAGTTCAAATCCTGGCAACGAGTGATATATGACCTGGGGTAACCCCATTCACCAACCCCACACTGACCAGCGTGGTGAAGTATGGTCAACGCCGCCCCCCCTCCCTCCCTCCCCCACATGTGAACGACACACAGGGTGGGGAAGTTTTGATCCAGCAGTGGAGTGACCATGAGTGATAGTGAAGATGCGTGCTGAATCAATGATACATCGGTGCGCTAAACTCTTGTACACGTCACTGTTTAATTTTGTTTGGCTATGCAAGGTGGTGGAGGGTCTTACGACACACAACCGGCCAGATTATTCCGTGGCCTATCCAAAACATAAATTATATGTAGTAATATCCATACTATATTATACTTTCAACCTGTGTTTACTATTAAACTCAAGAGAAAGGAATGGGCCATATATGTCAATGCAAGACCCTCCTGACAATAGCGTATGAGACTCAATGAGTATTTAACGTGTACATATTATTGCTGTATTATAATTAATTCATGACGTACTAATTATACATTTACTCCGTAGAATTAAAAAGTTAACTTCACGAACACAAATCTGTATTCCCGAACTTAGCAATCGAAAGCAATGCCAGGATAAAACGCGGCAATATATATTGCGTCAAAATTAAACAGCATCTTAAATACATGAGCTGAACAAGCAATATTGTGTTGGGGAAACTGCACGGCCCGCGTGTGTGTGCACAAAAATATGCACGCTGTGCCTATTTGTGCCAACATTGTGTTGAGTGCGTGAACAAAGACAAAGATCCCCCGTATAGCCTGTGCAGACTGTTGGGGCAAGTGATGTTAGCGAGCACCGATGAACACACACACACGCACAGGTGGACGCACGCAACCCACACGCACGCGTTCGTATGCGTGCGGATGAATAATTATCGCGTGATTTGAGATGCGTGAAATTTAAACGGGCAGTCGGTATGCAACTAAATTAAACGTAAACAAACGCGTGTATGTGTATTCTGGACATATGCTTATACGATCATCATAAACTCACATGTACTATATGTGCAATGTATATGCATAAAGATTATGAAGGTACAAAAATAATCCCCCGTATAGCCTGAACAGACTGTTGGGGCAAGTGCTGTGAGCGAGCAGCACCGATGAAGGGCCAACCCAACACTACGCACGGCCGCCGTTGTCTCCCCAGTGTTGATGTTTTACACACTGCACCAGGCACAGTTACTCATTTAAGTCTGAGTCGACCCTAGAGAAGGCCAGGTCCGGTTTTAGATGTTTGTCACCGATGTTGGCCGTGAGCGGGAATCGAACTGGGGACTCAGGGTTCGGAGCGTAGCGCGCTAACCACTGCGCCACCGCTCCCCTATGATGCGTCTTACATATAGAGTTGTGTTTTAAATACACGACGTGGATATAGACACAAATGTATACGTTTATACAAGATTTAACATCATTTAAATGTATAGATTTAAATGATTTGAATGTATAGACACGCGTGCTGTCATATATAAACGCATATATACACAACCGTTCTGTATATATATACTCAAATATAAAGGCAATTGCCGATGCCCATTTGTACCGTATGTGTATAATCATTCGTACAGTACTTCTATAGAGGGTTGTCAAATTGTGTTTATATTATTACCGTTAACCGAATGAGAAAAAATCGGTTAAACCGGTTAGCAGATTTCTGCACATATAGAAATTCCGCGGCCATAAACATTACCCTTCTACGTGTATACATGACACACACACACATATACAATTTGTGTGTGTGTTACCAACAATGGTGTGATGGGTCAGCGCACTGGACTTGCCCTCCAGATGTCGCCCATTCTACTCGATTTCCCGGTGCGGCAGTTGAAACAACGTTGACGAGTTTCTTAAATAAAACAAACCTCCTCCATCCCTCCACCGCCTCTGTCCACGCAGCAGTAACACACAGCGGCTTCACCAACCAATCAACAGTCTACAAATGATAGCACATCGAAGTGGGCTCATCATCATCATCGTGTGAACATTTATAGCGGCCAGATAACTCTAAACGCGTCACGTTGATGCTAAACGTGTAGGGGAAAACCCCGGAGGGCGCCGAGAAAAAATCCACGCGACCACGGGGAGAGAGACACCGCAAACTATACAGCAGGCGTTAGGGTCGGGATCGAACTCACTCACTACCTCCTGTAGACCAGGCGAGGTAGTTAACATCTATCAGGGGTCAGGATCGAACTCACGACCTGCTGTAGACCAAGCGAGGTAGTTAACATCTCTCAGGGTCAGGATCAAACCAACGACCTCCTGTATACCAGGCGAGGTAGTTAACATCTTTCATGGTCAGGATCGAACTCACGACCTGCTGTAGACCAGGCGAGGTAGTTAACATCTATCAGGGGTCAGGATCAAACTCACGACTTGCTGTAGACCAGGCGAGGTAGTTAACATCTCTCAGGGTCAGGATCAAACCAACGACCTTCTGTAGACCAGGCGAGGTAGTTAACATCTTTCATGGTCAGGATCGAACTCACGACCTGCTGTAGACCAGGCGAGGTAGTTAACATCTATCAGGGGTCAGGATCAAACTCACGACTTGCTGTAGACCAGGCGAGGTAGTTAACATCTCTCAGGGTCAGGATCAAACCAACGACCTTCTGTAGACCAGGCGAGGTAGTTAACATCTTTCATGGTCAGGATCGAACTCACGACCTGCTGTAGACCAGGCGAGGTAGTTAACATCTATCAGGGGTCAGGATCAAACTCACGACTTGCTGTAGACCAGGCGAGGTAGTTAACATCTCTCAGGGTCAGGATCAAACCAACGACCTCCTGTAGACCAGGCGAGGTAGTTAACATCTTTCATGGTCAGGATCGAACTCACGACCTGCTGTAGACCAGGCGAGGTAGTTAACATCTCTCAGGGTCAGGATCAAACCAACGACCTCCTGTAGACCAGGCGAGGTAGTTGACATCTTTCATGGTCAGGATCGAACTCACGACCTGCTGTAGACCAGGCGAGGTAGTTAACATCTCTCAGGGGTCAGAATCAAACCCACGACCTCCTGTAGACCAGGCGAGGTAGTTAACATCTTTCATGGTCAGGATCGAACTCACGACCTGCTGTAGACCAGGCGAGGTAGTTAACATCTTTCATGGTCAGGATCGAACTCACGACCTGTAGACCAGGCGAGGTAGTTAACATCTTTCATGGTCAGGATCGAACTCACGACCTGCTGTAGACCAGGCGAGGTAGTTAACATCTCTCAGGGTCAGGATCAAACCCACGACCTGTAGACCAGGCGAGGTAGTTAACATCTTTCATGGTCAGGATCGAACTCACGACCTGCTGTAGACCAGGCGAGGTAGTTAACATCTCTCAGGGTCAGGATCAAACCCACGACCTCCTGTATACCAGGCGAGGTAGTTAACATCTCTCAGGGTCAGGATCGAACTCACGACCTCCTGTATACCAGGCGAAGTTGTTAACATCTCTCAAAGTCAGGATCGAATTCACAACCTCCTGTATACCAGGCGAGGTAGTTAACATCTATCAAAGTCTAGATCAAACCCACGACCTGTAGACCAGGCGAAGTAGTTAACATCTCTCAGGGGTCAGGATCGAACTCACGACCTCCTGTATACCAGGTGAGGTAGTTAACATCTCGCCACCGCGGCGCCCTGTTCGGACATGTGGGTACGCCCACCTCTTCCAAGACGTGCGGGTCCCCGTGGAAGAGTAGGCCTAATACCACTCGAGAGCTCCCCAACACCCCCGCCCCTAGAGGAGTGTTCTTCCGCCAGCAGTGATGCGAGCAAGCGATTGAAGCGGGCTGCATCTGTATCAGTTTGATTGCCCAAACGAGGGCGCGCGCTTGTGTGCGTGTGTGTGTGCGTGTGTGCGTGCGTGTGTGTGTGCGTGTGTGCGTGCGTGTGTGTGTGCGCGTGTGTGTGCGCGTGTGTGTGCGTGTGCGCGTGTGCGTGTGTGTGTGCGTGTGTGTGCGTGCGTGTGTGTGTGCGCATGTGTGCGTGTGTGTGTGTGCGCGTGTGTATGCGTGTGTGTGTGCGTGTGTGTGCGTGTGTGTGTGCGTGTGTGGCCACGCGGTGACTTAGCCCGCCGTGCGGTTTGCACTTTCGCGAGTGCCCAATCGGTGGGCATTCATTACGAGATTCACACTCAAACCGATGGCTTCCGGAACCGATAATCGTATTATTATAACGATTACCGATTTACCCGATTAGATATACGCATTCGTATCTATATAATAACAACAAAACAATTAACCTAATGCTTTGTAATATTTAAAAGACACAATTTGTGTCTGTATGTATATATGTATCAAGACAAATATTCCCCCGGTATAGCCTGAACAGACTGTTGGGGCGAGTGCTGTTAGCGAGCACCTATTAAGGCCAGCACGGCACACGAGGGGGTGGGTGGCTAGCACCACGCACGGCCGCCTTTGTCTCCCCAGCGCGGATGTTTAATACACACCGCGCCAGGTACTCATTTCAGGCCGAGTAAACCTAGGGGAGGCCCAGCCAGGACCTGCTTGAAACTTTCGCCACTGGTATTGGTCGCGAGTCGGAATCGAACTCGGCTCGCCACGGCTCCCCCCCGTACTCAGTGCTGGACTCGTTATTGTGCGTGCACGAGATTCTGTGCATTTTTGCGTCAAGGTGAATTCGTGCATAAAAAGTGTCGTCTGGACATACATCGCTGACGCTGTATCTGACAATCTTAATTTTTGGAGCTTTCGTGACTGCAGGAATTATTCTTTGGTTCTTTCGGTTAAGTCACGTCTAAAGATAAAATAATGAATTAAAATAATAGCGACGTTTCGATTGCAACACAAGCAATCATCATCAGGCATAAGAGAAATAGCGACAAAAATCTAACTAGAAAACTATAGACAGACATACAAGCAGACATCTGTATCTGACAAATCTCGCTCTGTTAACCGTGTACAGACAGCTGTCGACGTGTACACGCGTGTTCTATACGTATACACGTGTTCTACATGTGTACACCTTTTAATTGTTTATATTTATATAATTTTATTATTTCCCTTCTACGTGACTTTACCGAAAGAACCAAGAATATGTGTCCACCTGTTCTACACGTATACACGTGTTCTACACGTGCACACGTGTTCTACATGCGTTCTACACGTGTACACGCGTGTTCTACTTGTGTACACGTGTGGTCTACGTCTGTATCGATCTGCGTGTGTGTGTCTTTACCGTTGCGTCGTCACATTGCGCTACGAACCCAGCGGACCCGAGTTCGATTCCCGCTCACAGCCACCAAACACCACTGGTGACGATTATCTGAACCGGTCCTGGGCCTCCCGTAGGTCGACTCAGTAGTAAACATCGGTACCTGGAGAGACGAAGGCGGTCGGTGCGTGGTGCTGGCCACCCACAACCCTCTCGTGCACCGTGCCGGCCTTCATAGGTGCTGCACGCTAACAGCACTTGCCCCAACAGTCTGTTTAGGCAGGTCTCCACGAACTATACTGAACATCACCAACTTCTAGCGAAATGTTCACCCAGGTCTCCACTAACTATACTGAACATCACCAACTTCTAGCGAAATGTTCACCCAGGTCTCCACTAACTATACTGAACATCACCAACTTCTAGCGAAGCGTGGCACCCAGGTCTCCACTAACTATACTTAACATCACCAACTTCTAGCGAAGTATTCCACTCAGGTCTCCACTATCTATACTGAACATCACCAACTTCTAGTGAAGTATTCCACCCAGGTCTCTACTAACTATACTGAACATCACCAACTTCTAGTGAAGTGTGGGTCCCAGGTCTCCACTAACTATACTGAACATCACCAACTTCTAGCGAAGTATTCCACCCAGGTCTCCACTAACTATACTTAACATCACCAACTTCTAGTGAAGTATTCCACCCAGGTCTCCACTAACTATACTGAACATCACCAACTTCTAGTGAAGCGTGGCACCCAGGTCTCTACTAACTATACTGAACATCACCAACTTCTAGATAAGCGTTCACCCAGGTCTCCACTAACTATACTGAACATCACCAACTTCTAGCCAAGCGTGGCACCCAGGTCTCCACTAACTTGGGACGCCACGGTGGCTAGGAGATGTTAACCATTTCGCCTGGTCTACAGGAGGTCGTGGGTTCCTGTATATTTGAGAGTTTGCCGTCTCTCTCTCTCTCTCCAAGTGGGCGCGTGGCTTTTTTTCCAGGCCCTCCGGTGTTGCCCCTCCACATTCAGAACAAACATCACGCGTTTAGAGTTATTTAGCTGCTATAAGTCTCCACAAGATAATGATGATAGTCCACTTCGTTGAGCTATAATTGTGATAGCCAGGCCGCTTCTGGAAAAAGATCTGTATAGCTCGGTGTGTCTTACCAAGTGAAATAAAATAAATAGTTTGCGCGTGTTGTGTGTGTTAGTGTGAACTTTATCTGACAGTCGCTGACTCAAACTTGCGCTCGTTCTCTGAGCCGCCTGTCGTTCCTCTCTCGTGTGTCTCAGTCTCATTCCAGTCGTGCATCTCTCCCATGCCTCTTTGCTCACTTTAATAAGCAATATTTAAAACAACTTTATTTTAAACACGCTTTAATGAAATGTACCGTACTAGTAATGGAAGAACTCCACGACTCCAGGAGGTGGCCCAGAAGCTTGCCATAACGTAAGGGAACGTAGCAAATTACAGCCAACGTCAGTTGAGCGTGAACAATTAGACCCAAGCCGAAACATAACATACAAAAAAGATTGTTTAAAAATATATATTTTAATGATAGAATATAGTATTGTCACCCGTGGTGCCCTTATAAAACTCAACGTTTAACCTACTCACGCCGGCTTGTGCCCGCCCTCACAGTCGGGCATATTTGCGGAATACACCACGCCGCCGTTGACCCTGGCCATTGACCGAGCAACCCAACGTTCCTACCAGCTCCCTCCGCAGGAATGTGTTTTAAAAATGTCTTCTCAAACTCCTCCAACTTGCTGTGCAGCTCGCCACTTAAATTGCCACCGTCTTTGATCCCAAATGCGCCTTCAGTAGTTGCCCTCGATGCACACTGCACGCATTGTACAGAACGCACGCACGGTAGTACAGTGTTGCACAGTACACACACTGTACGTGCTGCACGTGCGGTGCAGCACGTACAGTGTGTACAGTTTTCCATATCGCCTCTTCCAGTTGTGTCCCTCCAACAACCGCGTGCTTTGTTCCGCGCACCTCGTTCTACTTAATGTGCATGCATTTCAATTTTTGCTCAAATGTATTTTTTATTCCCACCTTTGCAACCTTCAGATGACCGACGATTTAAGAATTGCGCCTTCGATAAATGCACCCCCCCCACCACCACCACCACCTTTGCAAGTGATTCTTCAGTAATTTCCTGAAAGTTATTTTCCCATCGTTTGATGACAATGACTCACTCGGTCTTCAGCAGATTCTGAGATGATCAATATATCTACCCCCACCCCCCAAATGTGGTTCCGTGTATTTTTATATCAATACGACCTTGGGAAAATCATGATCAGATGTCTTTGTGATCGATTAGTCGCGGTGAGAGCATATCTCTTCTTCGCCCGCCTCTACTTCTGATGGCTATCCTGTTACTTTTCCACCGACAATCTCAGTATGGAATTGCTATTCCACTATCAAGAACGGTTGTCACATTTATTTGTATGAGCATAATTGTAATTATGAAGGCGTTGCTTTGTGAGAGCCTGGAGTCGAATGTTGTTGCATTGTCTGATTACTGACATTATTGATTACTTATCCTTAACAGAGGGGTGTTTTGGGGTTAGATCGCGTAAATATAAATGTGTCGTTAAACCCACCACCACCCGACACAGCCAATTAGTAAAGGTTTGCCACGTAAACAAAACAAACCAATTAGTTACTAGTCCAGCACACCGGTGGTGTGTTGTAGAGTAAACCCGCGACGTTTACAATACGGGTAATTACAACCAGCCTCATCAGGCAACCGCCATAATTGTGGAGAAACCCGAGTCGGGATTCGAACGCAGGTCCCGTCTTGCTGCGAGACCACGAGTGTCGTCGTCATCACGGCGCCACGCGGCCACCCCGTGAATGTCAATGTTTGTAGTCGAGGGTAGAACAAACATCTTTTACTTCTAAAAGCAGCATCACTCGCTCGCGTGGTTGGCTGGCCTCTAAATTGGCTCATTCTTCCTATCTCGTTGGTCGTCGTGAATAACTTAAACGCGCCTGCGGTGAGTCGGTGGCTTTCTGGGTACATGCACATGTGTTTGTGTGTCTGTGTGTGAGGCCTTTATAGAGGTGCTCGCTAACAGTCTTGCCCCAACAGTCTGTGAAGGCTATACGGGGGATCTTTGTCTTTTGTGGGGAGCGGTAAGTGCAGCTGTTCATGCTCTGCGCTACGAACGCGGCCACCCGAGTTCGATTCCCGCACACGGCCAACACCAGTGACGATTATCTGAAGCGGTAATGGGCCTCCCCTAGGTAGACTCATCCTCAAATGAGTAGCGAGTGCGGTGTGTAGTAAACATCGCCACTGGGGAGACAAAGGCGGCCGGGCGTGGTGCTGGCCACCCACCCCCTCGTGTGCCGTGCCGGCCTTCATAGGTGCTCGCTAACAGCACTTGCCCCTACAGTCTGATAAGGCTACACGGGGGATATTTGTCTATGTACAGTACATTATGTCGGTGTGTGTGTGTGCAATGCTGAGATACTGTATGTCTACCAGTGCAGTCGGGTTCCACTCAAAGTGTAAATGTGCTATTCTCAAGGTCACACCTTCCTGCCTTTATTCATTCGCCCGTTAAACTGAAGCCACTGCGAGTTTAAAGCCCTCAATAGTTGACTGTTTCCTCGACTGAGTTAGAAATGCGTTACAATCAACACACACACACACATAGTGTAGAGTCATAGTTGAGGCATAGAGTCAGAGAAGACGAGGAGGGGATTATATGAACGACTTGTATGTAAATATAAACAGAGCAGAATGGCATTCTCAGCAGCTGACTTAAAAAAATACAATCTAAAGATTAGCTGTGTATATATTTGCCTCGTCGTTCAGACGAATTGCATCTCACAATCGCCGAGCAGGAACCACAGACACGACGGAGGGCTCCGACAAGATGGCGAACCGGCACTACCAACGATTGCTCTGCAGTTCTTTCTTTATTAAGATGTTTTCAGACAATTACTGCAGTGAGCGTTCATTACGCACGTGGCAGGGAAGCGTAGCACCCAGAGAAAGCCCATGCATGCGATGGGGAAACACTCTATCCCATGCAGAAGGGACCGGTGATAATTGTCAGCCGTCACTTTGCGGCTCTAAACTCTGCTGCCAAGCCAGGGTCTGGCAACCTCCTCGCGGCCCCACGGGAAGAGACTCTCGCACTGCTTGTCACCAACTCTCGCTGCTGCCCCCACAGTGCGGGGTGACAAACCACGTGCAGCACAGCCACCACCGCTACCCAGCTGTAACGCATTAAGAGCAGCGCGTGTGGTCTTAGAACACTGAACTTCACTTTTAACTCAACTATCTTTTTTTACCACCAGGAAAGGCCCACTGAGCTATACAGCTCTTTTTCAGAAGCGAACTGGCCACAAATGATAGTTCAGCGAAGTGGCTTATCAATTGGAAATGTATAGCAGCCAAATACTCTGAACGCATGGTGTTGATTCTAAATGTGGAGGGAAAATCCGGAGGATCCGGAGAAAAATCCACGCGAACACGGGGAGAGAGAGACACCGCAAACTCCAAATATACAGCAGCAGGCGTCAGGATCAGGATAGAACCCACGACATCCTGCCTCGATGACTGTGCACATATGGGGTGGAGCAGTGGGTAGCGCACTGCCGTACGAACCCAACCACCTGAGTTCGATTCCCAGGACAGAGCTAACATCAATGGCGAGTGGTATTTGAATTTACCTTGGGGCCTCTCCTCTTCTTCGCCAACCCCTACTAAACCAAACGTGGTGAAGTATGGTCAAACAACCCCCATTTACTGACACGACGCATTCGATGAATGGTCCTTTCTCCACAGCACAGGGCGCTGCGGTGGCGAGATGTTAACGACCTCGCCTGGTATACAGGAGGTCGTGGGTTCGATCCCGATCCCGACCCTGACCGCCTGCTGCTGTATATTTGTAGTTTGCGGTTTCTCTCTCCCCGTGGTCGCGTGGATTTTTCTCCGGGTCCTCCGGTTTCCCCCTCCACATTTAGAATCAACACCACGCGTTTAGAGTATTTCGCTACCGAAAATGTCCACGTGATAAGCCACTTGGTTGAGCCGTCATTTGTGGGCAGGTCGCTTCTGAAAAGCAGCTACGCGGCTCAATGGGCCTTAGCTGGCACAATGAAAAGTAGTTTATTTTAGTTTACATGCATAATGAGTGGCACCCTACTGCGTAAATCTTACATTTCCACATACGTCATTTAACAACACGCTTTATGTAGAAACACAATTTAGGCAGAGCGATATTCATGAAATAAAATGTATGCAAGCCGAAAGCACGATAGATTTGCAATAACCACGTACACTGCCAACTGTACAAACTGCGTGTGTGTGCGTCATCCTGCAGGTACGTGACGCTTAACATCATTGTGTCTGTCCTTGGCATTCCCTTACGTCGACTCAGCAGTAAATAAATACCTGACGCGGTGCGTGAACATTCTCTCTAGGAAGACAAAGGCGGCCGGGGGCGATACTGATCACACCACAGCCGCGCGTGCCGTGACGGGCTCTAATAGGTGCTCGCGAACACCACTTAGACCTGCGGTCTATAAAGTTGAATTGGGGATGTTTACATCTGCGTGTTTCGTATGTTCAAATAGGATGGAACGGTGGCGCAGTGGTTAGCGCACCGCGCACTCCGAACCCAACGACCCGAGTTCGATTCCAGCTCACGACCAAATTATCCTGGCAAATATTTGAATCGTTTCGTGGTCTCCGCTATTATCGACTCAGCCTCAAATGAGTGCCTGGTGTGGTGTGGTAAATATCAGCACCGGGGAGACAAAGGCGGACGGGCGCGTTGTTGACCGCCCACCACCCTCGTGTGCCGTGTCAGCCTTCAAAGGCCTCTATATCGGTGCGTGCTCGATAAATTACAATACTTGCCACAGCTGTCTGTTAAAGGCTACACGGCGAATGTTTGTATTATAATGATATATATACATACAGGCGACAGTTGCTGAGCTGTGTATTAAGTCTAACGATGTTGTATGTTACAATGCTGTTCTACATGGGGTACACACATATAGCTGTGCCTTTTGGGTAGAACTAGAATTAAAAAAAAATATCCCGATAATTTTTATATATTTCTTTCCAATTAGATACCCAGAAATGTTTTTTCTCCGGAAGCTGTTGATTGATTTCAATCATAGGGCAGGGTCAGTCTCACATTCCACACGGCCTGCTAAACACCCAAGTGTCTCGATATACCATCCCCATCAAGTCGTCTGCCCGCCACAGAGTGTGACGCCAATGCCCGTAGAAAGCGAGCTGCACATTACAAGGGAGATCTTTATTGTGTGTGTGTGAGCGACAGGCGGTCACGCTCGGTGTACCTAGCATGGCACACGGGCCGTGGTGACGTCGCCGCCACTTCTCGCGTGCCGCTAACAGCACTTGCCCCAGAGGTCTGTTAAGGCGCGTGACACGGGCGTGGTGGGTGATCTTTGTTTGGTGTCTGCTGATGCAGACCAGCCTCGCCGCTGATGCACGCAGGCCAGAGGTCGCAATCGGGTACCCGATACCCGTACCCTACCCGATACCCGGCTACCCGTACCCGGCCGGGTACGGGTACCCGTTTGCGACCCTGGTGCGGCCGGGTACGGGTACGGGTAGGCCGTGAGTCACTGGTGAGTAACCGTTTGTCACTCATTTCGAGTAGGATACGGGTAGGGAACGGGTACCCGTACCCGGCCGGGTACGGGTACGGGTACCCATTTGCGACCCTGGTGCGGCCGGGTACGGGTACGGGTAAGGAATCAAACCCCGTTTGCGACCTCTGACGCAGGCTCAGCACTCGTGCAATCCGCGAAGCTCCCTGCAACCACCTCGGAGGGAGCGAAACGTCGGACATCGTGCCGAATGAACACGTGGGGGAGAGCTGTGTAGCGCAGGTCCGCGAGCAGCCTCTGTCGCCCATCAGTTGAGAGTCGTGTGATGGGTAAAGCGCGGGGGTAACTCCCGGCCGCCTGCTCCTGCAGCAGGGCGAGTTGAGTGGCTCGATCTCAGAGCGCCCCTCTCGCCACCATGCACGTCGACCGCCCATCAGTGCCCCACCTCATTACAGAGCAATTCAGACCGTATTGGTCACCCCCCGTGCCCCTTATACATCTCAACGTTCATCCTGCAAAGTCCCATCGCAAGGGAGAAACGCAAATAAATAGACACAAAAAATGTGTTTTGCCCGTATTGAAACGGTTGTGCGCCGTATGGACCTGAACATTCTAGATTTGAAGCTTTCGTGACTGCAAGGATTCACACTCTTAGGTTTTATCGGTAAAGTCACGTAGGTAAAAAATAAAATTAAAATTTATAAAAGTAAAATATCAATTGCTGTATCTTTACTTGATACAGCAATCGTGCGGTGACGGTTCCACCTGAAGGCGGAAGCTTGTGTTGCCTCCGAAACGTCGTGATTTTGTTATTTTACTTTTATTAATTTCTATTTTATTTTTTACCTACGTGACTTTACCGAAAAAACTAAGAGTATGGACCTGAAAACTGAATTTCCCTGGACAATGATAACGGGGCAAACCCCGTGTGGGTTGACACGGCGTGCCGTCTGTACGCAGAGCGTGGAGCGATCCAACGAGAGAGGGTGGCTGCTGGTAGAGAGACACTGCGTGGCCGAAATCGGTCGAGACTTTTCTTGTTCTGAATCAATGCAGCTGGAAATGATGCACGCACAGAATGCCGTGGGGGCCGATGTCGAGAGACAAGACAAAGATTCCTCGTGTAGCCTAAACAGACTTTTTTAAAGGACAAGTGCTGTTAGCGAGCACCTATGAAGGCCGGAACAATACACGACGGGGTGGGTGGCCAGCACCACGCCCGACCGCCTTTGTCTCCCAGGACCGGTTCAGATATCCGCCACTGTTTTTGGTTGTGAGCGGGAATCGAACTCAGGTGGCCGGGTTAGTGGCGGAGTGCGCTAACCACGACCCCACCGCTCCCCACATTCACATGTAACGCACCTTATGTAAGTACAGTACAAGTCAAATATCCCCCCGTGTAGAACCTTAACAGACTGTTGGGGCAAGTGATGTTAACGAGAACATATGAAGAAGGCCGGTACGACACACGAGGGGGTTTGGTGGCCAGCACCACGCCCGGCCGCCTTTGTCTCCCCAGTGGTGATATTTACACACCGCAGGTACTCATTTGAGGCTGAGTCGACCTAGGCAACCTCTGATGAGCACGGTATGGCTGCGTAGGGCGCGAAAGAAGTTCAACACACACACACACAGGTATATATTGAGGAGACTTTGCTGATCTGTTTTAGTTCATCAGATGGTAAATCCTGCCTCCACCTCGCGGCGGAAGCGTGTCGCCGGTGTCGCATTGGGTAAGTGAATGTAGCGGCCTCCAGTGACTGCAGGGGGGGGGTCTATGATGTGCAACATTCACGTGGACAATTTACGACTCTAAGACACCGCCAAGGGTGAGATGATGTGTCGGTGTTTAAAAATGAATCGGTTCGCTGTGAGCCTCATCCACTTCCCAGTGAACGTGTTAAAGTTAAAGTGCTCAAAGTGAGCGGTAGATATTGCGAATTTCCTCGTCAAGGAGCATCAACCATCATCACGCGAACTGCGGTCGTCTGCGCAGCGGCTTTTGGTCACTGCATCGCGCACTTTCAGATGCGCTTCTGCGGCCGTCTGGAACGCTCTTGCTGTGGAAGCAACTGGAGCTGTGCACTTTCAAATCTGGTTTTAAAACTCATTTATTTTGCAACCCGGTGAACCGAGTTCAATTACCGGCCTTGGCTACCAGCAGCAGTGCCCGCGTGGTCGTTAAAACCGGTCCTTCCTCCCGTGATGCCACCACCCCGTAAACCCTTCACCAACTCGCATTGACCAACGTGGTGAAGTATGGTCAAACAACCGCCACGGCATGGGGAGAGGCCTCTCTGGATGGTGCCCGTGATTATGAAGATGATAGTCCGCGGTTCCTGTGTTTATCCTTTCCCCTATGCTGTCCCCATTATATGGAGCGCCCTTACCCGCCCCAGACATCCGTGCTGTTTAAAACGAAACAATTTATATTTTTAGCAGGTAAGGTCCACTGATCTATACAGCTCGTTTCAGAAGCGACCTGGCTATCACAAATAATAGCTCAGACGAAGTGGCTTATCATCTTGAGGACATTGAGAGCAGCCAAATTCTCTGAACGCGTGATGTCGAGGGACAGCCTGGAGGACTGGGAGGGAGACACCGCAAACTTAAAATATACAATAGGCGTCAGGGTAGGGATCGAACCTATGACCGCCTGCATATCAGGCGAGGTAGTTAACATCATAACCGTGGCGCCCCTGTCGACTCCACCTCTTTGTTCAAGTCCAGGCTCAAAGCCCATCCGTTGTGTAGTTCCTCTGCCCTCTCTCTGTTTGACAATGAACATTCATCCACTCACTCGGGCGAGAATCTTCAGCGTGCGACAGCGTTCACGAGAGCCAGGAGCCTCTGCGTCCTGGTCGTGAAGGCGACTGTGGACCGCGAGCGCGACTCGAGACGCCAAACGTACAACAGCAGATAGAGGCGCAGCCCTGCAATTGCTCGCTCACGCCACCGCTGGCGGAAAGGACTGCAATGGCTCGGAAGGGCTTGAGAGTCTATGTTTGAACAGGGGTATGGAGTCGACAGTATTGATGCGGGGAGCACAGGAAAACGAGTTTGCCTGTTTTAATGTCCGAAGTTCTCCCCGCCCCTCTTCAACGGAATGGCCAAACATCTCAGGGCAGGACCCCCTTCGAAATGAGTCTTGATAGTCAGTGAGGTTAACCTCAATAAACATGAGGGCTTTGCTGAATATTTAAATTGATTGTGTAAGCGGGGCCTGGGTGACTGCTAACCCTGCACACCGGGCCTCTGCTGTAATCATCTCACACGCTCCATCTCGTCGGGAGAGGGGAGGTCCACCTCAACACACAAGACAAAGATCCTCCCCGTAACCTCAACAGACTGTTGGGGCAAGTGCTGTTAGCGAACACTTATGAAGGTCGACACGGCGCACGAGGGGGGCGGGGCAGCACCACGCCCGGCCATATTCGTCTCCCCAGTGGCGATGTTTACTACACACCACACCGGGTTCTCGTTTAAGGCTGAGTCGACCTAGGGGAGGCCCAGGACCGGTTCAGATATTCGCCATCGCTGGTGTTGGCCGTGAGCGGGAATCGAACTCGGGTGGCCGGGTTCGTAGCGCAGTCTATAAACACAAACACACACATGCGTACCGAAAGAGATTAATCCGTCAGATATTCGGAAGGTTAAAACTAAAAACGGATCTCGTTGTCAGCCGGACAAAAATGACTTTTATATTATTTTCCAACAATAATCGGAGAAAGTGACATCTTCTGTCTTCTGCCGAGCCCGCGAGTACGTTTTGACCGAAGCTTACAGCGCGTCATCTGTTCACGCAAGCGGCGACACGCGGCGATTAGACGGAGTGAGCTGTGGCGTTGGCTACGTTGTGCTGTATATAGCATCGCTGCTGTCAGGGCTATTAGCGTCGTCATCAGCATCATCATTAGAGTATTGTTAATATGATCATCCCGGGGTCATCGTGGTCACATCGCTCGCCTCGCACTAGCAAGGGTCATGGGTTCAAATCCCAGGCGGTAGTCAGTCGACTTAGCCCGTCATCATCACATCATCATCACCAGCACCATCATTATTATCACTAACACCATAATTACCATCATCATCATCATCATCATCTTCACGACCACCATCATTAGCATCATCTTCACTAGCACCGTCATTACCATCACCATCATCACGAGCATCTCCATCATCAGCAGCATCATCATATCTACCATCATGGTTATCACCATCCTCATCACCGTAATACTCATTATCAACAGCATCATCATCAGCAACGAATTCACCATCGTGACAGTCCGCATCATCATCAACAGCGGCAAAGGCAATATGACCTTCAACGTCAAGATCAGCAGCAGAAGAATCGTCATCGGCAGCAGAAGTTTCATGATCGCTATCATCATAATCACCTTTCCATCAAAGTCGCTAAAACGAGTGCTGTGGTACCAATTTGTGAAGAGTTACGCAATGGAGGTTCATAATGTACACATAATTGTCCGGCCCTGCGAATGTGGAATTTCCGTCCGTGGCTCAGAGCCGTCATTGTAGATGAGCGCACTTGTGATGTGATGTCTGTGCTGCACTTTCATGCACACACGCGCGCGTGTGTGTGTACACGTGTGTTTGTGTACACTTGTGTTTGTTAATCTTGTTATATAAACGTGTATACACACACACACGTGTATATCATATGCTGTAGTTCTCGCTAAGCGCACTTACCAAAACGGTCTGCTTTACAGTATTGTTACATGCGTCTTCATATATGATCATACATGCGTGTTCATATGTTACAGTGATGGCATGCAGATGTCATAGACTAAGCAATAGCAATAATGATGTTTAGTCCTTTATCATTCCGCTGCTAAATTAAGGCTTTCCCACGCCGTGACGGACATAGGGGGGAGGGGGTTGTTTGACCATACTTCACCACGCTGGCCAATGCGGGTTGGTGAAGGTGGGGGGAGGGGCGCGGGACTCCCCCCAAACGTTTCGGACACCACTCGTCACTGATGTTAGCCGTGGGCCCGAAATCGAGCGCATTTTGTCGGGACCGTAGCGCAGTGGGCTAACCACGACGCGTGCACGTGCGAGGGAGCGGTGGCGCAGCGGTTAGCGCTACGCTGCGCTATGAACCCGGCGACTCGAGTCCGATTCCCGCTCACGCCCACCAACACCACCAGTGACGATTACCGGGCCTCCCCTAGGTCTATTCAGCCTAAAATGAGTACCTGGTGCGGTATGTAAACATCGCCACTGGGGAGACAAAGGCGGCCGGGCGTGGTGCTAGCCACCCACCCCCTCGTGTGCCGTACCGGCCTTTATAGGTACTCGCTAACAGCACTTGCCCCGACACGGGGGATCTTTGTTTTTGTACTCGTACCTGGTAAGCGAGCTTACGATTTTCAGATGATTTGGTGATGCCGCTGCCGCCGCTGCGGCTGCGTTGGCTGTGGTGCACAAGCACAGCCTACATGTAAACAGGTCAACACAATCGTCAATAATGACTCCGTGTGTGTGCGCGTGTGTGGCCTTAAAATGAAAAATTAATCGGCAACGTTTCGGGCAATGACCCTTCTTCATAAGACATACAATGTTACGTGCGCTGACGTCTACTTCATTGAGGGCGATATTGGCAAGTAAAATAAAGATTGATTGATTGGTATAATGTTGCGTGCTATGAGAAGGGCAATTTGCTTGAAACGTCGCCTATTATATATATATATTTTTTTATCTACGCGACTTTAGCGAAAGACCCAAAGAATATGAATTCCTGCAGTCACGAAAGCTTTAAGTCAAGATTTATTATTTTTATTTTCCTCTTTTAAGGCCGCAGTGGCTATATTGATGAATGTGTTGCGTCTTTGGTTATTGTTGTTAATGCTACGACTTTCAGTGGGCTTTAGCGTCCTACTCGCAACCCCAGTGGGCTTTAGCGTCCTACTCGTAACCCCGCGTGTGAGTGATGAGCGGGAGACTCACAGCGACTGCATCGGGCTGTGCGACCCTGCCCCATGAGTGGATCCAATCAACCTCCTCCTTCTCCTCCACCATCACCAAAGCAGGCCAGCAGATGTCTTGAGACCTCAAATTGGAACGTTTCAAGATACGGACTCGGCTATATTTGATTCAGGGGTCTGCTCGCCCTCTGCTCTGTACGCGTATTATGTGCGTGCATACGATTGTGTTGTATGCGTTCATTTAGTACTGGAAACGGGATGTTACAGTCTTTAAAAAAATCAATCCACTGCTGGATGGAGAGAGCGAGTTGGGAGTGGATGGGTGGCTGGGAGGCGGTGTACAGATTTGACTCGCCACTCATCAGAACCAGAATATTTTTTTCTGGAGGAATCCGATGAGGTGTGAAGCTCCTTTTCACAGATGCGAGTCTTGGCCGAGAATCGGCGGGTCCCCTCGTGCAGTCGGCTAAATGTATGAACGTATTGATTTAACGGTTCTCAGTCCCCTGCCACTCGATTAATTATCGCGATGCAGGGGCGCAATTTGATTAAAATGTTCGATTTCATTTTGTGTTTACTGTACTGTGCATGTAGCACCCTCTAGCGGCTACAGGATTCAAGCGAACCCCTTAAGACAGGAGTGGGGAACCTTTTTTCTGCCAAGGGCCATTTGAATATGTATAACATCATTCGCGGGCCATACAAAATTATCAACTTAAAAATTAGCCCGTTATATTTGGTCAAACATTTAATTAACTCACCCCTAATGTGATGGCTGAAACTGCTTCTCTTTGGCGAGGCGTGTGATGTTAGCTGGTATTGATGATGTTGCTACTCGCAACTGCTTTTCCAGGTTTGCTCCTAGATTTATTGAATTTCGAGTTCCGCCTGCGGTTGCCTTGGCAGGGCCACACCAAATGATTTCGCGGACCTCATACGGCGCCGGACGTTCTTCTACCCTGCACAAATACATCAAACCGACGAATGGAAATAACCACGATGCAAACCGGAGTTTGGTCTGAGAATCGATCTTTAATCGAGTCATCCTGACACTCTCGGCTGTTTACATCCGAGTGACGCTGGAGTCAGCGGTAAAAATTCCACATTTCCACGGCGCGGAGTGGTGGCGCAGTGGTTTTCGCCACTGCGCTATGAACCCGGCGAGCTCTCGTCAGTGGCGCGTGACATCAGAAGTGGTTCTGTGCCGACAACCGCCTTCGCCAACCCGCATTGACCAGCGTGGTGAAGTATAGTCGCGCAATCCTCGCGGCCGACTTGATGTTGGGAAGGCCCTCATCCCGCACCTCCGATTAGTACGGTTGGCTACGTACGGAAGAAGTTCCATAATTATCATCATAATTATCGTGATTAATATTATTTCAACGTGATTGCGATTAACATGATTATGTTGAAATTCTTTCGCGCCGTACGTAGTCGTGCTAATATAATTATAATGATCATTATCAACATCATCATCATAATGATCATCACCGTCAAAATCATCGTAATTATGATCACCATCATAATCATCGTTGGCTGCGGGACCGCGTGACGAGGCGGCAGCGGGCAGTGAAACAAGAAACGACACCTCCAGTCGACACCGCGACTGGAGGTGTTCGTTACAGCCGCGTGTCACCGCATTGTGCACCCAACCCCGTCCTTCCCCCGCACCTCCGATGAGCACGGTTGGCTACGTACGGTGCGAAAGAAGTTCAGCATATGAACGCCACTGCCCGCTCGAGCCGACGCGACGGATCGGAAGTGCCGGAGGTGTTGAACCGACCGCTCTTTAAAGTAACCTCATTCTACTACGTTTCGAGAGTCGGTCCCCTCCTCTGACATGCTAACGTGGACAAGCCTCCCTCCTCCCCCCAAAAGAACCTTGTGGCTTGTCTATGCGACGTTATCCTAGCACATCGAGGGGAGTGTATGACGCATTCAATCTACATTGTTGCTGCTGTTGTTGTTCTACTACACTGCTATGCGCCTCACGTCTCTGCCGCCGCCTTCAGCTCGCCGAACTCACCAGCGTGGATCATCAATCATCGCCCCCTCCCCCACCGGCGACACGGCGTAGGGGAGGCCTTCATCCAGCAGTGGATTGACAGGGGCAGGGGGGGGGGCTGTGAAAGATTATTGGTATGAATTATTAATGCCTTGACTGCATGGATCCAGTGGCTGTGTAGGGCACACATTGTTGATGAGCTCCCAGAGACAGACAGAGTCTGAGACCGTCAATGGGCATTGCGGGACCGTGATGACGTCTACGCGACGTTAAACTCACAACAAATAACCCGATTTTTATTTTACCAGATAATGCCCACTGAGCTATGTAGTTCTTTTTCAGAAACGACCACAAATGATAGCTCAACGAAGTGGCTCATCAAGTGCAATTTTATAGCAGCCAAATACTCGAAACGCGTGATGTTGATTTTAAATTTGAAGCAAAAAAACGTAGGACTCGGAAAAAAAATCTATACGACCACGGGGGAGAGAGAAACCCCAAACTCCCAAATCTACAGCGGTCGTCAGGGTCGGGATCGAACCCAGGACCTCGTGCATACCAGGCGAGGTAGTTAACATCTTGCCACCACGGTGCCCTCATCCTACCCACATCGAGTGGCGTGTTTTTACGCATTTAAGGCTGAGTCGACATTGACGTTGCACGGTGTTTCCCGGGCAGGCCCGGTGTGTTCTGGGGGGTGAGTATCGCAGTGCAACGTCGCACATCCGACCGTCGCCACATCCGCTCTGACCTATTCACCACTCGCGCCGAGCGCGTTGCGTGCTCGTGATTGATAATGATCTACAGACGTTCACATACCACCCCCCCCCTTCATTTTAGATATTCACGTATACATCGGTCCGTCGGATATACGACGTTGTCACAATAAATACAGGTAACGATATGTATAAGCAGACAATACGAACTAGGACTTCATCTTCTTGGTTCTTTCGGTAAAGTCACGTAGAAGGGAAATAATAAAAATAAAACACAATATTATTTTATTATTTCCCTTCTACGTGACTTTACCGAGAGAACCAAGAAGATGAATCCCTGCAGTCACGAAAGCTTTAAATCGGAACTAGGACTTGTGTTTCAAGGACAGGGTCCTTGCCTAAAATGTCTGACAGTTCACCGGCATTGGGTTCAAGGAATCCTGACTGGCGACGAAGCGCGATGCGTAGAAACCTGTCCAGAGTTTTGCTTGTGCTGAATCAACGCTGCTGCAATGATGCACTCCCGGAATGCCGTAGTGCTGATGGGATGTGTAAAAAAAATACAACTTGTATATTTTACGAGGAAAGACGGACACGGAAAGAAGACGTCTTGTCTGCTTACCCATCGAGGAAGGATATCTCTCTATTACATCTGCTCTATACTATCTATCCATATACAACATCATCTTTGGAATATTTACACACACACGTACGTGCACACGTGCACACGTACGTGTGTGTGTATCGCGGTTGGCGCGCTGCGCTCCGAATCCGGCGACTCGGGTTCGATTATAATCTGAGCCGGTCATGGGCCTCTCCTAGGTCGACGCAGCCTAAAATGAGTACCTGGTGGGGTGCGTAAGCATCGCTACTGGGGAGACAAAGGCGGTCGGGCGTGGTGCTGGCCACCCGGCCCCTCGTGTACCGTGCCGGCCTTCATAGGTGCTCGCCAACAGCCCTTGCCCCAACAGTCTGCTACAGGCTATACGGGAGACCTTTGTCTTTGTTTGTGTCGACATGTCCATGCGTGTATAGACATCACGTGTATTACGAGTGCCTCCCCCACGCCGTGCGGGTTTGTTTGACTGACCGTAGCTTCGCAGCGACGGCTCAGTGCGGCTGAATGAAGGAATGGGCGCATTTACGTTGAACCAAATCGAGTCCTGGGCAGTGCAACAATGGACATTGCTCGCAATGTCCGCTACGTCTTGGCGCAGCCGCTAACACCCGCGCTGTGCGACTCGAGCCTGCTTGCGCATTCTGGCCGATTTGATGAGATGGAATATGTGGATAATAGGATTGGATCGGATGTCACTCGCCACTGATTTGTTCGCGGTGACGGAAAGTCGAACGCAGGTCGCCGGGGTTCACAGCGCAGCGCGCGCTAACCGCTGCGCCACCGCTCCGCACGCATCTCACCCTCGTAACAACATCTCTCGCCTCCCTCTCTTCTCGTCATGTTTAGTTTTGCTCTCTCCGCCTCCTCCCCACCCAACCCCGCCTCTCCCCCCTCTCCCCCCTTTCCCCCCTCTCTCTTCTCTCTCTCCCCGCGTCGCGTCTCCCTGATTGACACTCAATTATGGATTTAGCAAAGCGGACGGGAGAGTGTTAGGGTCAGGGGTAGAGCTATTAACAGAGTCACCATCACGGACATTAATGACGATTAGACCGGGGGGGTAGAAGTGACAGGCGCTCAATACACGACGGGGAGAGCGGGGAGAGAGAAGGTGAGCGGAGAGAGAGAGAGAGGCGGAGAGATTGGGGAGAGAGCAGGGGGGGATAGAGAGAAGGTGGAGAGAGTAAATAGCGAAAAGAGAGTGGGGGAGAGGGGAGTGATGGGGGGTGGAGTGAAAGGGATAGAGTGGGGATAGAGAAGATGGGGGCTTTTGTTAAATATTTCGTTTAAAAAAGCAAAGCATTGAAAAAACCCCAAAAACCCAAAATGATGAACGAAGCAAAGTGCCGACTAGACCGAGCATCTTCTTGTTTCCTCTGATCGTAAACAAAAGAGAAGATGGGGGGGGGGGGTAGAATCATAATTTATCCGGGAGGAATCCGATGAGCTCTTTTTCACAGACAAAGTGCCGAATACACCGAGCATCTTCTTGTTTCCACTGATCGTAAAAAAAAAGAGACGGTGGAGAAGGGGGAGAGAGGGGGGGGGGGTCGAGAGAGGAGAGAGAGTGGGGAGATCGGGGGAGAGAGAGGGGGGAGATTTGGCGACATGTTCATGGACATGTCGGAGCAGTCGGGAGTGACCGCCACGCATGCCGGCTGCCATCATCGGGGTTGTGCTGCGTGGTGGGAAGCACAGGGCAGTGCGGGCCACGCCGGTGTTGGACTGCACTCCCACACACGGATACGCTCCCCCCTCCACCCAACCGCATACATCACCAAGCCGCCGTGGCCAGCAGAGTGGGGCGACTGAAGGCCGCTCACAGTCATCCGCGCCAGGACCCGCACGCCGTGGGAAGGCCCTCGTCATCCAGCAGTGGGAGATGCGCTGTTGTGTATAGTGTCCGTGTGTGTGTGTCCGTGTGTCTGTGTGTCTTTGTCTGCAATGGAGCGGTGGTGCAGCGGTTAGCGCGCTGCGCTACAAACCTGGCGACCCGAGTTCGATTCCCGCGCACGGCCAACACCCAGTGACGATTATTTGAACCTGTCCTGGGCCTCCCCTAGGTCGACTCGGCCTCAAATGAGTACCTGGTATGGAGTGTAATCATCGCCACTGGGGAGACAAAAGCGGTCGGGCGTGGTGCTGGCCATCCACCCCCTCAAGTACCGTGCCGGCCTTGTTTGGTGCTTGCTTACAGCACTTTCCACAATAGTCTGTTCAGGCTATACGGGGGGTCTTTATCTTTGGTGGGAGGGTGGGGGGGGTATACGTGCATATGTACAGCGCCCTCTATGCATGTACAACGCTGTACCCAGTAAACGTTGGCTCAACGTTGGCATGTGGTTGTAATCGTCGGACCAACGTTTGGCCTACGTGGGCCCCCGACATTCCATGTTTACTGGCGAAATGTTTGTATACAGCGCTGCGCTACGAACCCGTCGACCCGCTTGACAGTCAACACCAGTGGCGATTACCTGGACCGGCCCTGGGCCTCCCCTAGGTTGACTCAGCCTCAAATGAGTACCCGGGGTGGTGCTGGCCACCCACCCACTCGTGTACCGTGACGGCCTTCATAGCTCCTCGCTTTCCCCAAAAGTCTGTTAAGGCTATACGGGGGATCTTTGTCTTGTTACCAGGTTATGGTAAAACGGGCAGTTCAGGACCAGTTCAGACATCACTCGCCACTGATGTTAACCGTGATGCGGAATCAAACTCAGGCAATTACTGCGCCACCGCTCCCCACATTAGAGAGAGAGATTGTAGA
This sequence comes from Lampetra planeri, assembly GCF_965212315.1. Lineage (NCBI taxonomy): Eukaryota > Metazoa > Chordata > Hyperoartia > Petromyzontiformes > Petromyzontidae > Lampetra > Lampetra planeri. The sequence goes on along the minus strand of NC_136109.1, from coordinate 18,574,593 downwards.
TGCAATGGTGTTTTAAAACGGTACAGAGATGATTTAATCCAGAGTCGCACAGCATGGTAATTAATCAATGAGACCTTACTTCACCACACTGGTCAGTGCGAAGCCCACAGTATATACACACACACACGTACAATAGGAATCTCCATGAGAGAGGTTTTTTAGGGGTTAGATCGCATAAATATAAATGTCTTACCTACGTGACTTTACCGAAAAAACTAAGAGTATGAATCCTTGCAGTCACGAAAGCTTCAAATCTAGAATTATAAATGTCTGGTTAAATCCAACAACACTCGACACAGCCAATTTTAGTGAGGTTTGTCACGGAAACAAACAAAGCATGCAAATTCGTCGCCAGTACAGCGCACCGATGTGTTGGAGAGTAAACCCACGACATTTTGGGGGTTTACACAAATGTGATTCTCTGCACTGCTGCCCTCTGCTGCCTGTAGGACACGCGGACACGCACGGTGGTCTAACCTGCCCAGGCTCAGACTTGCGCGTCTGCCGAGGTCTGAGATGGTCCTAAGGCTATACGTACAGTCGTAATATGCGTACCATATTACTGTGCATATATCTGTGACATTCTCCAATATGGGATATATGATGTAACTACATTTATCTTTCAATGTATTTCGATACAATATTTAACATGCCAATGAATTGGCATGTTTTGTTTACGTAACAAACCATATAAATTGGCTGTGTCGGGTGGTGGCGGGTTTAACGACACATTTATATTTACGCGATCTAACAACAAAAAAACCCTCTATTTTGGATTTTAAAAAAAACATTACAAATTTCTACCGAACTACGTTGTATCTATACTCTGTAGGTAATTTGAATTACCTCCCATGTATTTATAGTCATCTACGTCTGTCGTGTAGATGCGCGTCTTGATAACACACAATCCCCACAGCCCCTACAGCGTCTCTCCATCAGTGCGTGCGTGTTTATCATATTTACACAATATCTCTAACGTCGCTATAACATCTTCATTACACCCATCTCGATATCATTCATATCCATCGATAGCATTTGAGTAGCACCTCTCGATATAAGGCGTCTCTGGTGGAGCGGTGGCGCATTGGTTAGCGCACTCCGCACCGTCGACCCGAGTTCGACTCCCGGCCACGGCTATAATAACATCAATGGCGAGTGGCATCTCAACCGAGCCTGGGTCTGATCACCTTCAACCAACCCGTATTGACCGGTGTGGTGAAGTAGGGTCATTGCGCAGTGGTGGGGGGCTCATCCAGCAGTGGATTGACAAAGGGGCTGTACATCAGCGCTCTCCTCCACCCCCCTCCCCCGTCTCCCCGCTCCCTCTCCCCTCCCTCTCCCCTCCCGTTCTCCCCGATCCCTCTCCTCCCATCCATCTCCCTGTAAGAGCCCGAGGCGGCTTGTTTGACAGCGAGGTGATGAGAGCGGAGGGACGCAACGAACGGGCATTTAGCTCTCCCAACACACACACTCGCACTCGCACACACACACAGTCTCACATACGCACTCACACACACTCGCACACACACACAGTCTCACACTCTCACATACACACACACACACACAGTCTCACACTCTCACATACACACTCACACACACTCGCACACACACACACACACACAGTCTCACACTCTCACATACACATACACACTCACACACACTCGCACACACACACAGTCTCACACTCTCACATACACATTCACACACACTCGCACACACACACACACAGTCTCACACTCTCACATACACACTCACACACACTCGCACACACACACACAGTCTCACACTCTCACATACACACACACTCACACTCGAATACACACACACACAGTCTCACATACACACTCGCACACACTCGCACACACGCACACACAGTCACACACCCTCGTACACACACACAGTCTCACACTCTCACATACACACTCACACACACTCGCACACACGCACACACAGTCTCACACACTCACACACACTCGCACACACACACAGTCTCACACTCTCACATACACCCTCACACACACTCGCACACACACACACAGTCTCACACCCTCACATACACACTCACACACACTCGCACACACACACAGTCTCACATACACACTCGCACACACTCGCACACACAGTCTCACACTCTCACATACACATACACACTCACACATACTCGCACACACACAGTCTCACACTCTCACATACACACACACACTCGCACACACACAGTCTCACACTCTCACATACATACTCACACACACTCGCACACACACACACACACTTGCAGATACACACTCACACAGTCTCACACATGCACACTCGCACGTACACTCACACATTCACAATGCGCACTCACACAGTCTCACACACACACTTTCACACACACAGTCTCACGTACACACACACATACATTATCGCGTACACTCACATACTCACAATACGCACTCTCACACACTCTCACATACGCACACAGTCTCACATCAAGATCCCCCGTATAACCTTAACAGACTGTAGGGAAAAGTGCTGTTAGCAAGCACCTATAAAGGCCGGCACGGCACACGAGGGGGTGGGTGGCCAACACCACGCCCGGCCGCCTTTGTCTCCCTAGTGGCGATGTTTACACACCGCACCAGTTACTCATTTGAGGCTGAGTCGGTTCAGATAATCGCCACTGGGTGTTGGCCGTGAGCGGGAACCCGGGTGGCCAGGTTCGTAGCGCAACGCGCTAACCGCTACACGACCTCAACGATACACACACATCTTGACTTAAAGCTTTCGTGACTGCAGAAATTCATATTCTGTGGGTCTTTCGGTAAAGTCACGTGACTTTACCGAAAGACCCACAGAATAAAGTCACGTGACTTTACCGAAAAACCCAAAGACTATACACACAGACACGATGCTGACATTGGCTAAGGTACCTTGAGGATTCTTAGAATTCAGTGTCATCCAAGGCTCACATGATTCTTCAGAGTTCATTGTGTCAATGCCCAGTACTCAGCCAGAATGCAGATAGGCATAGCTGCAGACAGCCAAGGTGTGCGTGTTTCTCTAACATCTCTCCATGGGTGTCTCACAATGGCCGTGCCAGCACCAGTGGGGTTGCCATCTCCTCCCAGCACCAAACCGTGACGTGTTGCTTAGTCAGCCTAAGGTCTATCAACACTGCAGTATCCTGTGATACATTTCAACACAATGCCACCAGACCTCGATACAGATCAATTCCTGCCACGCGAATATTGATTGCCATTTTTTCCGGACTGTCCCGTCAAACCTGGAATAGGTGGAAAACAAGAACGCACCGCTGATGATCTGGGTTCGAATCCGGATGTTTGTTCTCAATGACTAAAGACGCCATGGAGGCTTTGATGTGCAATGGAGACGCGCCAATGCCCAAAACGTCTCCTGTTATTTCTACTTTTCCTTTCCACGCAGTGATATTGACAAATGTGTTGAGTTGTTGTGTTACGTGTGCTTTGTGCTCAACTGCCAACGCAGCAAGCATTGCCAAATAATTCGTTTTAACGACTAAAGTATGGTTGTCTTGTGTCGTGAGATATCTCACCGATGATGACCGCACAAAACAAACTCCATCACGATCACCGTCATTAATAGTCACTGTTCATTCGGGCTTATCTCTGATTGACTCTAATTCAAAGCACGTGCGATGATTGGCATGTGTTGAACCGCGTGGCTGCTATTGGGCGAGGCGGGCACGAGGCTCCGATTGCAGCGAGGTCTGTGTGGCCTCATCTTCCGCGCTGTTCCAATCGATTTTTTTTAAATAATTGTCCGACAACAGGTTGACTGATATTAAAATTGAAACGTCAGTGTAAAACTGCCAAACGTCCCGACCGGGCTGGGACAGTCCCGGTGTTTTCAGAAAGGCTGTTCTTGTGTCCCCCATGAAGCTTGGCGAAGGTTCTGATTTTCGTCCCGGTTTTATTTTTTTCTGGCCTCATTCTCAACTGATGGTTCGGACAAAGGAACGGGCCCATGATTTAGGAGAGGGGGGGGGGGTTCCTGGGCGAAGGATAGCGATTGAGTGGGCGTGGTTATTCGAATGTGGGCGGGGCTGGGGGAGGGAGGCGGCTGCCAGCTCGTCACGTGTTCCAGTTGAGCCCACTGACGGAGCCAGTGGGGGTGGCACGTGCCCCCCCAATGATCCGATCTAAATCCCGAATCTCGATCGGATCATTGGGGTTCATTAGTAATAAATCGGCATTTTGCGACCCCCACTGCCACTGTGTAGCATATTATTACATGCCAGGGACTCTATGAGATGATAGGACAATAGTGTGAGTCCATAATTGGCAATAAGTAACGGCAAAGCAGTTATAAGTGACTCAGAATTGTGCACAGTTGCTTATACAGCACACGACTTCCCTGAAGGCAAACACCTTCAGCGAGCGCGATGCCGATCACACAATGCGGTTCGAATTGGACCCTCGATTGATGGCTGCGCCATCGCCGCACACGCGTCGAATAAAAGCAATAGACAAGTCCTTACTTACTCAACTCCTATCATTTTTCATTGCTGGAGGGGTTGCCTCCTCTACATGAAAATCCTCGCTGTGCCATTGGTTGAGCCTTCCAGACATGTTACAGCAGCTTTAAAAATAAGTTGTCTTATACAGATACCGACTCCAGCCACGGTAATATGGAATTTCCACTAGATCAGAGAGTCTATGCTCCTTCGAGCATGGATATGCTTAGATGAGTTTCATTCAATTTCTATTTGTTTTTTTCAGGGACTACTTTTCTCAGCAGCGGAGGAACATGCAGCACTTTGGCGGTGCCGCGGCTGTGGCTGCCGCCGCAGCGGCGGCGAACGGATATCCGCTGGGCACCATATACGGGCTGCACGTGCACACCGGCGGCCATATCGGTGGTCAGCACGTGGCAGCGGCGGCGGCAGCAGCTGCTGCCGTAGCAGCTTCGCATCACCACCATCATCAGCATCACCATCATCAACATCAACACCATCATCAGCAACAGCCATCGCAGCAGCAACACGAGCCGCAAGCTGCTGGACATTTAACAACCACACCGCATCATCATCAACCGCATCATCATCAACAGCATCACCAGCAGCAGCATCAACAGCAACACCAGCAACATCATCAACAGCTTCACAATGGCGGCTCGGCGCACGTGGGGGCGGCCATTTTAGGTCACCACGTGCACCCGGCGCATGAATACCGGCCGTCGGTGCACGCGCTCACGCTCGCCGAGAGACTGGCGGGTGGGTGTGAGAGTGTTAATCCTCGTGATATTGCTCGTCATACAGTTCTTGCTGCATCAATGATTGCCCATTATGTTTTTCTTATAATTGCTTTGATATTCATCCTGTGCTTGTAATTGCTCTCGTTCTTCATTTGTCGAATCGTTATACTTGTTTATTTTTTCATGTTCTGTCCATTGCTCTTCTTTTTACGCATTCATATTCACCTAACACCTCACTCTCCAATTCCTCTCAGTTATTCTACACCTTCTCGCACACTCTCCTATCTCGCTTTTTCTCTCTTCTCACTAGTCATTGCTATACCCGGTCTCTGATTGTTTAGTTTTCCCTCTCCACTCACTTTTCAGACCCCTCAATTGGGGGGAGATGAGTGTAAGCTTGGCTTGTAGTGGCGTGACACCGGGTTGCGATATAAATAGCACTGTTAGAGTCTTCAGAGATGTGAACCTCCCTCCTTTCCTTCCATCACTCCCTCCTTCACTGACCTCCCTCGTCCGTCACGGTGTACACGTGGTGGGGTCGATGGCAGTTATCCGACATTCAAAGATCAATCACAGCCGTGTTCTGATTATACCCTTTGTAATGTGGAAATTATTACTTAATTTCCATTGATCCAAAAATAGGTATGTTGTGTCCGTTTGCACGTTACGCGGTGCAGTATATTGAGGCTGTTAATGGTTTGTGTTAATGGCGTCAGTAAATGTTTTTTTTTACGAACGACGCAACCCAGCAAATAAAGTACTGCTCTTTTATGTCGCTATCAAAACGGCATCGATCCAGGGCGACGTGGCCGTTTACATCTGCTTCTGCTACTCTACAAATCGAACGCTGATGATTCGTCACCCCTGGTGCCCTATTTCCTCTGGGAACCGAGTTGCCACCATTTTAATTTTCAAATTTTCGTGGGCTGAGACCCCATTGGCTTAGAAATGTGGGGGAGCAATGTAACATGGCTTTAACTCCCATCGGACCCCATGGTGTAAAGTGCAGTCTACAAATCTTACAAATCTTATTATCCACGGTCTCTCTCAAACTATGGAGCATATTGTTTACCATTGAAGTTTGCGCTCCTTCAATGGAGGAATAGCAATACTACACAAATTCTCTCCGGAAGCCCTATTGTGGCCAACAAACCTTGACACTGGCCAGGTCTTGATTTAAAGCTTTCGTGACTGCAGGGATTCATGTTATTGATTCCTTCGGTAAAGTCACGTAGAAGGGAAATAATAAAATAATATAAATATATGACAATAAAAATTCTCACGACGTTTCGACTGCAACACAAGCAATCATCATCAGGTGTGAAATCCACAGCATTTGTGAAATCCACAGCATTTCACACAGATTGATGATGATTGCTTGTGTTGCAGTCGAAACGTCGTGAGAATTTGTATTGTTTTATATTATTTTATTATTTCCCTTCTACGTAACTTTACCGAAAGAACCAAGAATATAATACTGGCCAGGTCGCTTCTGAAAAAAAGCTAATGGCTCAGTGGGCCTTACCTGATAAGATTGTATTTATATATTTAAGTGATTTGTTTACCTTTTCTATACTTTGCACTCCTATCGTGTTTTTGTATTGTTATTGTTGTAACGTTCTGACCTGTCCCTCGTGGACATCTGTGAGGTTTATAGCTCATGGGATTCTTCCAATATAAATTATTATTCTAATCTAGCTCCTGAACATATTGATGCAAACAAAAATGGAATATAATCTCTGCGGCCTATTTATGTGCTTTAAAGAAAGTCCACGGCCTGAAATGTAGCCTATTATATATTTATGATTGTTATTTCATGGCCACAGTGTCATTTACGAATGTGTTGACTTTTTGTTGTTGTTAATTGTGATTGTGCACCGCTGCCAACGCAGCAGCAGCATCACCAAATTGTTTCGTATTGAAAAGTCGGCCATTTACAACAGAGTGAAGTCATTAAAGAGCGAGATGGCGACCCCCGCTGATCGTGACTTTACTCATTTTACAAATAATGACTCCGCAACCTTGCGTTGGAAAGGTCATACAACTGCCCTTGGGTGTGCAGCTGCTAGAGTACAGCTGCATCTGGGTTGTCGCGACTGTTAACTCGAGCGTATGATGTTGTAAAATTCTATGTTCACGTGTACTTTTTGGGGAACTAAAAAAAAGTCATTTGACCACCTTAATTTGTTTTAAAGGAGGTTTCGTGATTTATTTCCGCTTTGCATCTTTAATTGGGTGGAGGTGAGCTCTTGAGGGCTACAATGTATAAACACGTCTCGGTATGGAGTGATCTACGGCGTTTAGATTGTAAATGTGTATTTTCCTCGCCTTGCTTCTTTATTACAAAACTCTGACCCAAGTACAGGGTGGTCCAGGTGTCTTGTGACCCCAAATTAATTGACCCCTAACATTGTTTCCTTTGCATATTCACTTCAGTTTTAAATAAACCTTACTTAAAAAATATATTAAGTTTTAGAGAATTTAATGAGGGGGGGGGGGTCACAAGACATCTGGGCCACCCTGTAGATCGACCGGTAGATCACCAACAAACGCACAACACCGCCATCTCTCGCACCCCTCCACCTCTTCACATTGAATTTCACCTCCCCCCTGGTCTCGCCCTGATGTCTATACCCCTGTCCCTCCTCCGTCTTGCTCTCCGCCCAACGCAGACATCATCCTGGAGGCGCGGTACGGCACCCAGCACCGCAAGCAGCGCCGCTCCCGCACCGCCTTCACGGCGCAGCAGCTCGAGGCGCTGGAGAAGACCTTCCAGAAGACGCACTACCCCGATGTGGTGATGCGGGAACGTCTCGCCATGTGCACCAACCTGCCCGAGGCTCGCGTGCAGGTGCCGCCTGGACGTTCGTGCAAAAATTGTGTTCTAAATTTCGATTTAAAGCTGCTTTCGTGACTGCAGGGATTCATCTTCTTGGTTCTTTCGGTAAAGTCACGTAGAATGGAAATAAGAAAATAAGAAAAAATAAAACATAATAAAATTATTTTATTATTTTATTATGTTTTATTGTTATTATTTTTTTCCATTCTACGTGACTTTACCGAAAGAACCAAGAAGATAAATTGTGTTCTGTTGTGTACGATGGTGGCGGTTATGTTCAGGGAGGCTAAATTGCCAATGTCGAGCGCAGACTACGTCGGTTTACGAGACGGACCAGATTGTTGGTTTGCTTGGCCACAACCACAATCATCAATCCCTCTCCCCGCCAAACAAGCTACAGGGAGAGCCCAGGTTATCTCTGGAATGTGCAGGCGGTGCAACTGCGCTGTGCCTCACAGGCAAGGGCCGCCCAAAAGGACGAGGGCAATCGGGACAATTTACCCCTCGAAACGAAGGGTCCTACAGCGGAACTGATTTTGTTTTATTGTTGCAAATGAAGATGAGGGCTCCACCTGGTATTCTGCCCCAGGCTTCCAGCTCTGCGACTCCAGGTGCCCTCTCGGTGCCTTTGCCCACAGGCTGGAGGGGCCCAGGCACTGGGCTATAAGAAGAGTGGGGGGATTGGACAGGGCCTCCCAATTCATTATTTGCGCCACAAAGTCCATGCTGCACCACTGGATACGTTGCTGAAATGTTGTGCAACATCTCGTGTTAAACACTGCAACTTGGTTGCTTCTATGAGACCTCCTTTACCAGTGGCAAAATATAGTGATAGGTTTTTACTCTTTAAACTGGTACAAAACTGACACCTTTATACAAGGCATCATGTTTGCAATAACTACAACACAAGCAGTCAAAATGCAAACAAAAAGAAACAACTCTGATGATGATAATGTATGCACTGTCCTTGAAGTTGATTGGTCCACACCCGAGACAGCTTTTCTTAGAGCCTAGTCTCCATTGGTGTTGGACCAGATGACTGCTTGTGTTGTGGTTATTGCAAACATGATGCCTTGTATAAAGGTGCCAGTTTTGTACCAGTTTAAAGGGTAAAAACCTATCACTTGGTTGCTTCTGTTTTGCAACAGGGATGCACGTTACAAAGTTGTTTCAGCCCATCACACACAGTCGTGCTCATACAGTTAAGGACTGAAGGCCCAAAGTTCAACTTCCTGCCCTTCCCTCTTGTCTGGATATCCCGGCCCGTGGGGCTCACGCAAACCTGGCAGGGAAACTAGACAAGCAAATCCCTCTGCTTAGCCTGTGAATAGTACAAACAACAAACGTCATTGATGTGTTATTTAAATGCATTAAGACAGGCTATTACATTTTTTTCTTCACACGTACATACAAACCCAGCTAACGTTCAACGTTGAGGCGATGTTGGTATGTGGTTGGAACAGATCAACGTTGGATCTACGTTCCATGTTCACTAGGAATATGCACTCTGTTATTCTTTTAACTTGTACGTTGCCATGACAATTCGTTTGACCTCGCACAGCCAATCACTGCTTTTGCACGCGCAACAAGAGAACAAGTCGCTGCGAGTTTTGGCACTGTGCAAGCAACTTTGCTCAGAATTGTGGGTCATGGTAAACAGCAGCATGAACAGCATTATTTCATTCGCAACATCACAGGAGCATTGGACCATTTAACTCCGGCTTAACCTTGAAATCTCAGCGGGTTCCCTAAACAACACCTCGCTGTCAACACTTCCCACACGGGGTTCATCATGGCCGTGTTGGAAACACTGAGTTAGCAATAACTGCGGGGTGGCTTTGAGCCCGGAGGCTGGGTGTCAATCTCTCTCTGCTAGGAGGTTCATAATGTCAGTGCTGCGCTCATCATGGCCACGCCAAATTAACAGTGATGAAGTCCTGGGCTCCAGCCTTAGGTCTGGGTGTGTCTCTCATCCGTTCATAATGGCTGTGTTGGAAATGCAGATTTAGCAATCAGGTCCTCGGTCAGAGGGCTGTGTCGGGTGGTTTTGTCTATGAGGGGTGTAAATTGGTGATTTCAGGGACGCTCACTCAACAGCGATGCAATCTTTGGTGGGAGTTCTTTATGAGGATGGAAATTCCACAATACCATGGTGGTGGCCAATCTATCCATAGAAAATCCGCTGCTGTCCACTTGCTAAAAAGCAGTGGCATTTATTTCAACAAACCTGTTATGAACCGACAATTAAGGACAGAGTGGACATTTGTTTAGGACTTAAAATGACACGGTAATTTAATCAGGAAAGCCGTACTGAATCTCACCACGCTCGCAGGAAGGTCCTGCATTCGGATATTTGTACCAATTCTCAAAACTCGGGGGTTTGCGAGTTTCATAAATCTCTACGTGATTCACCAACCCTCGACTGCCAAAGTGCTGGATCACAGACGCGCGCCACCACACGGGGCTACGCTTGTGTAGTGTTTTTATTTCACGCGGACAACTTCTTATTTTTTCTCTCTCTCCTAGCCTCTCCACTGCTAGCCTGTTCTCTCTCTCTCTCTCCTAGCCTCTCTACTGCTAGCCTGTTCTCTCTCTCTCTCCTAGCCTCTCTACTGCTAGCCTGTTCTCTCTCTCCTAGCCTCTCTACTGCTAGCCTGTTCTCTCTCACTCTCCTAGCCTCTCTACTGCTAGCCTGTTCTCTCTCTCTCTCCTAGCCTCTCCACTGCTAGCCTGTTCTCTCTCTCTCCTAGCCTCTCCACTGCTAGCCTGTTCTCTCTTTCTCCTAGCCTCTCCACTGCTAGCCTGTTCTCTCTCTCTCACTCTCCTAGCCTCTCCACTGCTAGCCTGTTCTCTCTCACTCTCCTAGCCTCTCTACTGCTAGCCTGTTCTCTCTCTCTCCTAGCCTCTCCACTGCTAGCCTGTTCTCTCTCACTCTCCTAGCCTCTCCACTGCTAGCCTGTTCTCTCTCTCTCCTAGCCTCTCCACTGCTAGCCTGTTCTCTCTCTCTCACTCTCCTAGCCTCTCCACTGCTAGCCTGTTCTCTCACTCACTCTCCTAGCCTCTCCACTGATAGCCTGCTCTCTCTCCCTCTCATTCTGCTAGCCTCTCCACTGCTAGCCTGTTACTTTACACTCTGGTAGCTTTTCCACCGCTAGCCTCTCACTATATCTTCTGCTGGCTTCTCTACTGCTAGCCTTCCGCTATATACTCTGCTAGCTTCTCCACCGCTAGCCTTCCGCTATATACTCTGCTAGCTTCTCCACTGCTAACCTTCCACTATACACTCTGCTAGCTTCTCCACCGCTAGCCTTCCGCTATATACTCTGCTAGCTTCTCCACTGCTAACCTTCCACTATACACTCTGCTAGCTTCTCAACTGCTAGCTCTACTCTCTGCTCGCTTCTCTGCTGCTAGCCTTCTCACTCCCACACTTAGGATTCCGCTAACTTCTCCACTGCTAGCCTTTCTACCCTCGCCTCTCCAGCCTCGCCCTTGCCTCCAGTGGGGGTTCAGCCATCACCGCTGTAGAGGGCGAGGTGTGGAGAGCGGGGCCTTGGACTTCTCTTGTCTTTCCTCTTGCCTTCACTCCGACCAACCCAACCCCCCTCTCTCTCTCTCACGCTCCCGTATAAATGCCCCTCCTCATTAATTAAGCCCGTGGCTTCCGCCGCTATCGCCTCAATCTCCCGTCAACCTGGCGCCTATTCCGCGCCTGCTTTTGCAGCCAGCCAATCACCGCTATGCATCCTAATTGGCCGTCTCCTTTCCGTTGCTCCAGAGGTGTGGACTCGAGTCATGTGACTGGACTCGAGTCAGACTCGAGTCATGAATTTGATGACTTGCGACTCGACTTGGACTTGCATAACAATGACTTTGTCCCACCTATGAGATGTGGACTCGAGTCATGTGACTTGGACTCGAGTCAGACTCGAGTCATGAATTTGATGACTTGCGACTCGACTTGGACTTGCATAACAATGACTTTGTCCCACCTCTGCGTTGCTCCCTCTCGCCGCACCTGGTCGTCCCGATGCGGCCTCACTGTCCGTAACTCGCACGTCCGTTCACACCGCTCGCAAACCCCCGCGCGCGTTATTCCACTACGCTTGTAAACTTCTCATTGTGAGTTGGGCACTTTCTGTCGCCGTTGCTGTTTATACGAAAGATGATGATGGTCACGATGATGCCACCCCTTCTCCGCGAATGACTTAAGGTGTGGTTCAAAAATCGCCGGGCGAAATTTCGCAAAAAGCAACGGAGCCTCCAGAAGGAGACGGTGCAGAAGTCACGTGATCACGACGCAGCGGGGGCAGGGCCCGAGGGGGCGGCGGGACACCCAGGTGGAAGGTAAGACGGGGAGGGGGGGATAGCTTTACCCCTGACCCTAACCAACGGTGCTGTTCCTCCTGGGACACCCAGGAGGAAGGTAAGACGGGGAGGGGGGGGGATAGCTTTACCCCTGACCCTAACCAATGGTGCTGTTCCTCCTGGGACACCCAGGTGGAAGGTAAGACGGGGAGGGGGGGATAGCTTTACCCCTGACCCTAACCAACGGTGCTGTTCGCACCATACGTAGCACGGTTGGCTACGTAGAGTGCAAAAGAAGTTCAACATACATACGTACATTAGCACATAGCACTGACGCTAGCACGTGCTCTAACCCATAATCTTAGCCATGACCCAAGTGCAAGCCTTATTACTTTATGTATGTATGTTGAACTTCTTTCGCACCGTATGGACCCAACCACGCTAATCGGAGGTGCGAGATCACTGACCCTAGCTAGCCTGGTAAGGTTACAAGGACGCAAGGATAGGGGGATTGCAGTGCCCCGGCAGGAAATGATCACAGTGTACAGGAAGTGTGTCGATCCATTGGGTCGCATCGACAAACGAAACTCGGGACAGCCACTCCACTCCTCTTGCACCAGGCACCAGCCCTGCATCACAAACGCTCTGTTCTAGCGAGCGGAGAACTACAAACCACCCGGATGCTTCCGCGCTCCTGGCGCGGGTGCACGATCGACTCCCTCGTCGCGGCTGATGATGTGCCAGAAAAAAAACTGAGAGAACGTGCAGGGAGCATCGTCGTGATCTCAATTATGTCGTTATCGATCTGTCAAAATAATTTTACTTTGTCAGTCAACCGGACTTCTGGAAGGTCCTCGGCAAATGGGGGGATGCCTTGTCAAGTGATGCATTCTTAACCAATCCTTCCTGAAGGTTTATTTAATTTAACTGTATTTAACCAGGCGAGAACTCAAGAGACCAGCATTATCTTCTTGGTTCTTTTGGTAAAGTCACGTACTTTACCGAAAGAACCAAGAAGATGAATCCCTGCAGTCACGAAAGCTTTATATCGAAATTAGACCAGCATTAGTCTCAATTTTCAAGAGTGGGCTGGGATATTAGTCTGGCATTAGGGGGCGATGATAGCTGTATTTTAATCCCAATTGAGTATTTCGTGGGCAAATGTTTCGAATTTGGCAAATTTTTGACACTCACGCTGGCACACAGTGGTCTCATCTTGCAAACGGTGCCAGGGGATGTTTAACGTCCACCGTGAAGCAGACGGCACATGGTGGTATTACGGTGATTACGCCCGTAGTGATATAATCGGGCTCAGTCAGGGAGGTTTGCAGCCCCACGTGACAGAAAATGGAACTGCCTCTATGAGGTCACCAGTGGCATCAAGCAGGGCTCTGTACGTTCAACCATTCTGGTCCGCGATGTGTTCTTGGTCATGCTGCTCTCAGCCTGCTCTGATAGAGGGTGCATCTGCTATCGACCTGATGGACATCTATTCAATCTTAGTAGACCCAAATTCAGATTCAAGGTTATCAGTCTTCATTGAAACTGGAGGAGGAATCCGATGAGCTATGAAGCTTTTTTCCACAGATGGCCAGTAGGGGCAGCTCAGATAGTTACAACAACAAACAATACAAACACACGAGAGGAATGCAAAGTATAGGAAATGTAAACAAATCACTTAAAAAAGACATACAAATGAAACTAAAATATGTTTTATCTTACCAGGTAAAGCCCGCTGAGCTATTGGTGTGTTTTTGAAAAGCGACCTGGTCACAAATGATAGCTCAATGAAGTGATTTATGTGGAAATTTATAGCAGCAAAATAATCAAAATAATATATAGATGCATGTTAGTGCAGCCATCATCAGTGAGCTTCAGTTTTTCGATGACTGAAACATTGTGACATTCTGAAGAGGGTCTTTAGGATCTCCTCCATCACCTTGTAACAGCATCAAAGCAATTTTGTCTCCACCATCAGCATCCAGTCGATGGAACTTATGTTCCAATTAGCCCAAAACTACCCTTACAGTCATCACATAAAAGCACACAGCTGATGACACGATGCTCAACGTATTAGACAGATTCACATATCTTGACACTGTCCTGTCCATATCCGTAGGCACCGATGACAAAATCTCATTCCTCATCCTTCGGGCATCTGCAAATTGGAATTTGAAATGAGCGAACGGTCCGGTGTTCAATCAAGATTTCCGCATACAGAGATGTTTTTGCTCGCTGCTTTTCTCTATGGATGAGACCCGAACTCTGTACTGCCACATTATCCGACAGCTTACACAATTCCTCCATATTTTGTCCGTCTACTGGCAGGATCTTATAGCAAACACACAGAAGCTGTATTCCGTAGCAACCTCCCCGGCGTTGAGACCCTTCTGACCAAGACACGTCTGCGCTGGCCTGGGCATGTTGTCAGGATGAACTACTCTCAGAATCCCTAATTAGGTGTTTCACAGCCGGCTCGCTCGTGGAAAAAGAACTGGCTACCAATACGCGTGATGCAAGGACACTCTCAAAATCCACCCTCAAAGCACATCAAAGGAACACCGGTGACAGGGAGAAGGAGGAGGCTAAGGACCGTGAAACCTGGAGGCAGATTGTAATGTCACTACTGCAGCTTACAAGATTGAGCGCGCAACCACGCTGGAGGCTACGAGAGAGAAGGAAGGAAAACAACGGGGATGCGTCCTCCTGCTCCCTCGAATCGCTCTAGTGCTCATGCTCGAGCTGCCGCTGCCACCACTGCCACCACTGCCACCGCTGCGCCCACGCTTCGTGGATCATGTCTGATCCCATGCGAGCGATCGCGCGGACGTGGACACTGGCGCTCAGATGCACCAACACACAGCGCAGTCATAGCTAATCATGACAAATAACCATCGTACCCATAGCACTGACCGTGACCCGAGCCTTGCCCCTGTACTCAAAGCTAGCACCGAGTCCTAAATCTACAGCTCTAGCCTTGATGCACTGGCTTTACCCCATCACTAATACCAAGAGAGTCCCACCTCTGACCCCTAACTCTGACAGTGACCTTTCTCTCCCCCAGATCCCCTGTGCCTCTGAACAAGGGAGGAGTTGGGTCGCCTGCGACCTCAGGCCCCCCCTCCACTGACCCTTCCCCTGAAGACCCCCTCACTCAAGAGGGTGTGGATCCAGGCGAGGCAGGCTCCGTACCTGGGAAGGCCTCATTGCCTGAAGCCGGTAAGAAGGTGTTATGAGCGTAATTACACGAATGTGTGTCCATGATGTGTATGTAGAATGATGTAAACTGTGCCTGGAAATCAAGTATAGATTGCCGGGTTCGTAGCACAATGTGCAAACTACGAAATCACAGTTCCGTGCACACGTACATACAAAGACAAAGATTCCCTATATAGCCTTTAACTGTGGGGCAAGTTCTGTTCGTGAGCACCTATTAAGGCCGGCACGGGTGGGTGGCCAGCACCACGCCTGGTCCCACCTTTGTCCCCCCAGTGCTGTTGAGGAAACCAGGTTCATAGCACAGCGTGCTAACCACGACACCACCGCTCCCCATACAAATATCCACAGACACGTTACGTACACAAACACATAAGCACGTGTAGCTTTGGGAGTCTTTCAGGGCAAATTAGTAAGCACCTAGGGGCCGTCCATAAATGACGTCACGCACCTAGTGGGGGGGGGGGTCAGACATTTGTGACGATGTGTGACGACGGGGGGGGGGGGGGGGGGTTGAGAAATGTGACGTCACATCAAAATGCGCAACTTTAAATAAATATAGACGACACGTTCTACTTAATTAAATTGACTTTTTAATAAATGTTTTCTCCTACAACATCAGAGTGCAGCGCCACATTAAAAACGCACTACAATAACAATAGTTTAAAGCGATTTGAAGCATGTTTTATGGTTTGGGGGGGGGGCAGAGATTTGTGACGTCATATTTGAGGGGGGTTTGACTTTTTATGACGCCGTGTGACGAGGGGGGGGGGGTCAAAAATCGTCCAAAATCGCGTGACGTCATTTATGGACGGCCCCTTATGAAGAAGGCCAGCATGGCACTTGAAGGGGTGGATGTGGCCAGCACCACGCCCGACCGCCTTTGCCCCCCCAGTGGCGATGTCTACACACCCCGCCAGGTACTCATTTGAGGCCGAGTCGACCTAGGGGAGGCTCAGGACCGGTTGAAATATTTGCCACTGTTATTGGTCGTAAGCGGGAATTGAACTCGTGTCGCCGGGTTCGTAGTGCAGCGTGGCGTTAACCTATGCGCCATGTGCATGCGTCGAGACATGCACACATTGAGTTGTTTTAGGGAACACACATTGACACACACATTGACACACACATTGACAGAACAATGTAACCCGGCCACGTGACGGTGTCCCTCGCGGCTCATAATGGCCAACACGGTGCTGTCGTGTGTAATTAGCCGTCGCTAATTAGTGGCTAATTAGGCCGACTTGGGGCTCAGGTTTAATCGATTTAAACGAGGAGGGGTAGGGCCTGCGGATCCATACAGCCCGGGGCGGGAGGCACCTAATGGGCAACTCGGGAATTTGTCATTAATTAATAATTAGTGACCAACACACGCACACCCCCTTACGGATAACTTATACTACCTCTTTCATTTATTATTATCATTATTACCACCACCGCTGTTGTTTATATATGGGTAGACCGAGATCTGCCATGGGAATGTGGAATTCCCACCTCACAATTTGAAAGTCACGAGTTCACATGTAGATTGGGGTTCATTCGTCATTGTCCTCCAGCCCATCAATAGCAGCTGTAGCAGCATCCATCAGCAGCTGCGGGCAGTGTTATTATAATCAGCCGCATTAGTTTCATCAGCAGCAGAAGTGACCAGTGGTCTTCCCTTGGAGAAAATGTGGAATTCCTACCATAGGAATGTGGAATTTCCACCACTGACTGAGGTCAAAGGAGATGAGCATCATCCACAATTATTTGAGCAGGGACACATTTGGACCTGACTTGAACATAATCAAACGTACAAAACGAACATGTGTACACACAGATGTAGGGGTGGAACGATGGCATATTGGTTCGCACGTCGCGCTATAAACCTGGCCACCCGACTTTGATTTCCAGCCGCAGCTACCGCCAGTGGTGAGTGATATCTGCACTGCGAGTCGACTGCTCTGATGACAGCGCCACCCGTCCTGATGTTTTAATTTCTCTCCTTTGTCTCCCAATCTCTCCATCACCGTCCTCTATCTCTCCCCCTCTTTCTTTACCGTCCCTTAAATCTCAACAACTCGCTCTCTGACTACCATTATGAACGACCTATAACTACGTGCACATATCTCTTTCAACGACTCTTAAATCTGTAATTCATCTCAACTACCTCTTTATTTAACAACTCATTCTCAACTCTCTATACTATCTCCACTCTCTCTATACTCTCCCTTAACTATCCGACTGCTCTCTCTTAAATCGACTTAACTCTTGCTTTACTCTCTCCTCCCACCTCTCTCCGCTTTCCCACGCTCTACCATTTCCTCTCATTCCCCTCCTGCCTCTTGCCATCTCTCCTCGTGCCATCCTCCTCCTCCTCGCCCACCTCCTCCTCCCATGTCCCACGTCCCACCTCGCGCATTCACAGACCCCACGTCCCGCCCGTCCTCCTTGCTCCCGCCCTGTGCCCCCGTGCCACCACCTCCGCCGCCACCACCTCCGCCACCACTGCCGCCCCCTCCTCCGCACAGCTACGCCTCGGCGCCCCTCTCCCTGCTGCGCCTGCAGGAGCAGTTCCGCCAGCACATGGCGGCCACGGCGGCGGCGGGCAGCCTCGTGTACCGCTCGTCCTTCGAGCTGGCGCAGTCGACGCACCCGCTCGCCTACCCCATGGCGCCGCTCGCCTGCCAGCCCTACTACCCGGCGTGGGTGCCACAGGGCGGCGCCGCCCTCCTGTCGGCCTCCACGGCCGCGGCGGCGGCGGTGGCGGCGGCGGCGGCCGCGGCGGCCACAACCGCCACCACGACTGCCACGACCGGGACGCACGCGCCGCCCCCGCCACTGGCCGTCGCCGCGGCCGGGGGCGCCGGGATCCTCGTGGCTCCGTCGCCGACGGCGATCGGCGCCCGCACCGGCGGGGTCGTGGGCCCGGCGGTGGCGATGGCGTCGCCGTCCTCCTCCTCCTCCTCGCTGGCGATGCCTGGCTTGGTGGGCATCATCGGCGGAGGCAGCAGCAGCAGCAGCAAGACGTCGAGCATCGAGAACTTGCGCTTGAGGGCGAAGCAGCACACGGCGTCGCTGGGGCTCGACATCGAGATGATGAATTGAGCGAGGGGATGGGGGCGGGGCTCGAGGTGGTGGGTGGGGAGGGGGAGAAAAAGAGGGGGGCGCTACGAAGAAGAGAGATTCTGTATTGGCATGTCGCTTTACGGCATTCGACGTTACTGCTGACGTGAATTTATACAACGCTATTAACAGATTGGTTTGAGATAATAATACAAAACTGACACCGAGAGGAGAGGCATATCTCGACACTTTTGGCCAAAACGATCTACAGGAAATATTGAGCTGTGCAGTGCGAGAGTCTCAATTTTGCATGGGACCTTTTTGTCAGCATCAAAGTATGAAAAATAAGAATAGGTTTTACCCTTTCTGGCAATAAAATAGATTGTCATGTTTGCATGTTCACCACAAATACGTGCGGTTGATGCAGACTTGATTCCTTGCAAAAAAATATCTACTTGGTGTTTGAGCATCTTATTTTTCACAGTCTCAAACTTGTTGCAAATGTCGTTGATGCTATTGACACTGCACCAACCATCACAAAGCCAGGCCACCTTCCTTCATAACAGGAAGTCCATAAAGGTATTATCAGTTGTGCACGGTGTCCGTCAAGGTGCTCTTATCCATTATTCTCCATATCTAGTGTCATCCTCATCAGCCTTGATCTGCAGCGTCTCATGGAGAGTCCAGTCCAACCGCTCACGTAGGCCTACCTACCGATCTTAGGATGTGTCCTGCATATGCCACCTTCCTTCTCGTTAGACTTGTCAGTCGTTCTCGCTCGTAGCCATTCTCTCTCAGCTCATCGTCATCCTTCTACTTAACACATCAGCTTAACTCTATCCAATCTTCCATAAAGCCACATCCTAAACACATTGAGTCTCTTTAAGTCATTCTACCGCAGTGTCCATGCTTTACTGGTATATGCCACGACACTCCACACAACAAAATGTTCCAATATCCAATCCTCTCTCTTCTGTTTCGTGTCCAACTTATTACTTACCACACTTCTTTTCAAATACAGTTTTGGCCAATCCGATTCTTCATATTTTCGTATCCTCTTGTTCACACCTGCCATCTTCAGTGGCCTCCAAGGTAGTCACACCTTCACACCTGTTCCAACCGTTCCCCCTGCGCACGAACCTTGATGGTAGACGCCTCACCTTCAACACTGTTATTGCAGTGGCCCACATCTTCTTGGCTCTGATGTTCGTACCATAAGACCCGCTGAAGAAAGCCCATAAAACTACTGACACATACACACACACCGGGTAGTATGACAATGTTATAGTTTGAGTCTAATCCCTCTAAACCCACCCCCCCCCGCGTGTCCGCCATGGCGTTGGCGACGTGCGTTGTAGAGACCCGGGTGTTGGCCAACATCGTCGCGGGTGTGATTCTTTTAAACGTTTCATTAATGAGCTGTTGAAGATTGTGTGTGCGTTGTTTGCTAGAAAAGGATTAAGCATGCATAAGGCGTATGTTGGCAACATTTCAACTGCCCATTTGGGACTTATTTTTTGTTATTGATTCTCTGGTAGTGGATGGCACCTTTATGAACGTCATTTTATATCAAGAAACTTAAACGAGCCCCGCACATCCCTCGCCTCGCTGCAAACCTCAGTATTTCCCGAAGGTGGCCAGTCGAGCAAAACTTCCTTCGATAAAAAAAAAACCCGGTTAATCTTAATTCGTAAAGCGCCCATCCCAACGCTGCCACAAATCGTTTCAACAGTGGAAATTACAAGTTGGGGGGTTTTGATGCAGTTGATTGGGGGAGGAAGTGAGAAAGTCAATGTTGGAGGAAGAACATAAAATAGATTGGATGAAGATGCTCGATCGAGGGTAGAGGAGGGACGGGAGGCCGGGTGATGAAGCGAGAAGGACAAGAGTAAATGGAAAGAGGAAATGGAAAAGGAGAGGGGGAAAGGTCTACAAATTAAAGGATAGAAAATTGAAGGCAAGGAGGATGAGATGAGAAGAAGACGGTGTGGGATTGAATCTCATCATTCTCATCCTCAAGGATTTAAAGGCTATTTCCAGCCGTTTTTGGCCTTCCATCGAAGCGATAACGATGCAAATACTTCGAAGCCGTCTGCTCTCTTCTAATTGCTGATATTCTTTGGGCCTTCCCCTACTCCACAACGTTGTTGAACCTTGAATCACAAACGCTCTGCAAGCCTTGGGCCTTTACCAGGATCCCCAGCACCCAAAACAAAACGTGGGCACACTCGCCAAGGAAACCGTTTATTATGTGGATTAGGCCAACTCCACTTGCTGGGTGGTGAATCTAGAAGAGGCCCTTTAAGCTTATGCCTTGGGTTGTGGCGAAGGCCAGAGGAGTAAGCTCTGATACATTTTAAGCAACTGTACCTTCATTCTATTGGAGGGAGACGAGGGTTGTACGTTCACCAGAATTAGGCTGATACACTCTTACTCGGATTTACATATAGTTGATGTCGACAAACTCGATTTGACCAATTAAAGGTGCCATCAATGCAGTCGGAAAATCAAGAAAGTAGCCGGTGCGGTCAGTGACCGGTATCGTAATGGGCAAGACCACGACTGAAAGCGGCGTGCTTCGGTCAGGACGAAGGTTCGGTGATGATCCAACCGTCATTGAATTATTTGTTTGTTTCTTTCTTTTGAAACTATATTTATTTAGACCGCATTGTCAAATGCGTAAGTACACTCGGTTGCAAGAGTGCGCGTCGTCCATCGCGCAGGGACGTTAAGCCACCGCCAAAAAACTGGAGACGAGAATTAAAAAATGAAAATCTGTCCACACTCATGGACGCTAAAGACTGAAACATTTACGGTTTTGTTTTGCGTGTATTACACAACGTTCTGTACATTTGTGACGTTTAACTTGTAAGCATAACTAGAATATTACGTTTTTTTTACTTTCAATTATGTTGTTCTTGAGCTTGTAAATAATGTTCGCTTAATGATCGTCTCAGAATAATGACCGTGTTTGGTTTTCACATTTTTTTTACAGAAAGTTGAGTTTGTGCCTGGATCGAGGCTCCAAACAACCCTCCAGCATTAGAGGTCACATGGCTGCGTCTGAGCCACTCAGAAGCACAGTGACTGATACAGACGTCACATTGATAACCCCCAGATATCAAGACGTAATAATTAGATGTTTCAGATATATATTCTGTAAAATATGTGAGTGTGTGTTAATATTATGTATATGTAAATTTGTATGTACATACAGGAGCAATGCAACTGTGATAGCATTGAAGTGTAAACAGTGTAGAGTAGTTTGTTCTAACTGATCTATTTGTCATAAACGGTGGTCTATGTGTGTTGATGGAGGTGACGTGACAAAGCCTACAGGTTTGTATGGTTTACTGGAATTGGGTGGCGATATTTGAGCTGAAGGCACCATAACAAGACAAAGGTTGTCTGTACGATAAGGTGAGGGCTCCATGTCATGAGATTGGGATTCTTTGTTGGATTGGACGGGGGTTCTGTATAAGATGAGATGAAGATTCTGTATTGGGTGCAATGGTTCTATAATGGACAAGATAAGGGATCTATAATTGATGGAACTGGAATTCTGTACTGGATAAAGCAAGGATTCTATATCTGACAAATCAAGACTTTATTGGACAAGACGATGGTTCTGTATTGGACAACATGCGGAGTCTGTATCAGATCAGGATTCTGCGTCAGATAAGATGAAGATTCTGTCTTAGACGAGGATTATTTATCAGATGGGTCGAGACAATGGTGTGTCGTAGGTTGGTATACAGTTGTGATTACAGACTGAGTCATCTACTCGGTTTATTTAAGCCAATAACTATTCGATAAAGTATTGCAGCTCTAGTTGAGATATGATTTGTTGTTGTCATTAAGTGTTCATGGAAAATGTACCGGTAAGCTCGTGTGTGTCACACTAAACGTGCTTAATGTATGTGTTCATTCATTGAAATCGATGCTCTCTTGAAACCTCGGCCTAGTTTAGGCCTGATGCCATTTTTCTTCGCTGTTCATAATCAGGAGGAGTGAAAACTTTTAACCATCACCTCTTGCGCACCCTAATCTCTGGATAAATAAACAACAGGCGTTAAATGGGCCTACGCTCCACATAGCTGAAGAACTGTTTAGCTAAAGAACTCTCGTCTTGTCATCCTGTGCTCAACTTGATTAAATAACAGACGGATATTATGTTCCTTTAAGGTCTTAATTGATGGCATGCCTCTTGTCATCTCGCACCCGGTTTAATCAAGTTGGGTATTTTTATTTATTTATTGAGGTCTTCATTTAATGAAGAGGTATTTGGATCTCACCGGGACGTTGCTGTGCATTTGACCATTTTCCAGTGTTTTACCCGTGCCCGCTGTACCCTGAGCTGTTTTATTCAGACCGGTTTCCACATCCATTCAACATCAGCTGTTGAGTTCTGTGTAAGGTTTAATACATTGTTATGAGATGTTCGTGCTAATATATTACCTGTCGCGTATACGAACGATGTGTATATGCCCATAATCCTAAAAGTAAAAAAATCCGTTACTCCTGAAACATGTTAAATCAATCTCGAGCGGGTGGCTTGGACTTGCGATCGTAAATGAGCACTTATTTGGATTTGTGCTGGAGCATGGGTTCTATAATTATTATGGTGATAACAATGATGGTGATGATGAGGATACGTGGCTTCTAACTATTGAGCAACGAGGTGGTTCCTATACAATAGTGGTTCTCAACCGGGGGTACGCGGTTCCCTGGGTGTAAGTGGCAATGTCCCAGGGGGTACGTCAGGTGATTTATAAATGTGTGAAATTATATCATACATAAGAGTCATTGGTGAATAATCACGTGTGAATCTGCCAATATAAAATAAGTACGATATAACATAAATCCATATGGTAACCTATAACGATATTAAATACCTTTGTAAACTCATTGATGGTTTTCAATTTGCCATTCTGGCAAAATGCCCGATGATACTGAATGTAATTACCAGCGAAACGTCGTACTCAAAAATTGTAAATGTTGTGGATTCACTCTTCAACACAACGGTGGGGGCTAAAGTAGTGAACTATTTGTCTTTTGTCAACGTGACACTTTTTTAATGATTGGCCGTGTCGGGTGTTGGAGGGTTACGACACATTTATAAATAACGCGATCTAACCCTAAAACGTTTATTATGAATAATATTGGTCGCGAAAGCCTACGTGTTAAAGTAACCATTAAGCGCGAACACATGGCGTGATGCATGCAAAGCGTCTGTTGATTTTTGTATTCACTTGCAGTTACTCACTAGCTCGTTAGGATACTTCACAGAATGGACAATTGTTAAAAAATATTGATGTTCATTATTCGAACATTTATTTCTCAGAACCATGTTGAGTCGGGCAAAGGGATACTCGGTTGAAACTAAATTCAACAAATGGGGTTACAATAGCCACGGGAGGGTTGAGAACCACCGCTGTAGAAAATAAGAGCAGCGAGTTGTGGTGACACGACCCAAACGAATATCGATGGCCCCTGTTGAAAAGACTCGCTTGGCCTAGCGAGAACTTGTTACAGGACCTGGGCGACCACTCGATCCTCTCAACCATCACTTTCTTGTCAGCAGAGTGGCGTGAAATTGGTATAAGGAGCGGGGATGCGTCGATTTGTGCATCAGAGGAGCCACTTTAAGGGTTTTGACGTGTTTCCATTTGGCATAACTCAACGCAGGTCATGCCCGGACGCTATATAAAATACCGTACGTTCTTATGCAAAGCCTGTTATAACGAAGACATATCTTAAACGCAAAATAAAACTGTGCCAAGTTACGGGCGTGTGAAGTGATGGCGTCTTAATCAACTGCTCGCACGCGTCGTCGTGTTCGCGTGTACGAGTTGGTGCAATGTGGAGCACAGGTGGTGCATCTGGAGGGTAGTTTCAGTCATTTATCCCACAGCACCTGGACCTGTGCCGTGACCTTCAGCGAGCCTTCCACACTTCACGTGGCCTCAAAGTGCACCTAGCCTGGCACAAGCGCCGTGGTGATGTCATTGCCAATTTTGGTGGTGGATGGCGGCTGTTGTTGTTGTTGTGTGATTGTGCGCAGGGGAGCGGTGGTGTAGCAGTTAGCAACACGCTGCGCTACGAACCCGGCGAACCGAGTTCGATTCCCGCTCACGGCCACAAACATCGTGATGATTATACATCGTAAATTATCTGAACCGGGCCTGGGCCTCCCCTCTGTCGACTCAGCCTCAAACGAGGACCTGGCGCGGTGTGTAGTAAACATCGCCACTGGGGAGACAAAGGCGGCGAGGCGTGTTCTTGGCCACCCACCCCCTCGTGTGCCGTGGGGGCCTTCATAGGTGCTCGCTAAGAGCACTTGCCCCAACAGTTTGTGAAGGTTATACGGGGGTCTTTGTATGCGGGGAGTGGTGGCGCAGTGGTTAGTGGCTTGTGCTATTGTAATACCGTTGAGGACTCTTGGACACCCGGGGTTGAGGCACACGTATTTATTCCGCAACAGTTGTCACAACCGCGGACATACAATACTGGAGGGGGTATCGGCCCCCTCACCCGGCTAGCTGGGAATACACTGCTAGCTATCTCTGACCTACCTCCTAGTCCTCCACTAACGGGCTAGGGGAGGCTGTCTGGCCCGACACTGGTAAGTCGGGCTACGGTACCCGGAGTCCCAGAGCACTGGCTCTGGTTCTCGGGACCACGCCGCTGGCTCGGTCCTGCGCGGCCCTGACAAGGGCGGCGTCCCAAGGGAGTCCAGGACTCTAGCTAGACGATCTTCAGTCTTCACTGGTTTAGCTTTAACATTCTGCCCCGAGCCCTCTGACACATCCCCCTTTATACTCAACCCCCGCTGAGGGGTGGTGCCCCGGGCTACCTGGTGCGGACGTCGTTGACAGCACCCCCCCCCCCCCCCGTGCACTCACGTAGCCCCGCCCACTGTGTTTGTTTCCCATAAGCTGCCATGCATAACGGCTCTCTCTCTAACACCCCTACACTATGAACGCTGGTAGATAACATCAGTGGCAAGTGATATCAGATCCGTTCCTGGGCATCTCTTAGGTCGACGCAGCCTAAACTGACTACCTGGTGTGGCGGCCGAGAGGTGGTGCTGGCCACACCACCACCGTTGTTCTGGCCTTAATAGGTGCTCGCTGACAGCATTTGCCCCGACGATCTATGTAGACTATACGGGGGGGTGGGGGGATGTTTTCTCTCTATTTGTTATTGATGTTATGAACACGAGGTGAAATAAGATTGAACCAGCAACCCTACACCACGAGCCATTGCCTCATGGTCAGGGCTCTTGGACTGCTGATCTGGGAACATGGGTTCACAAGCCACTGATGGATCTCAGGCCTATATTCATAACTTTGCATGTTTCATTACAGCTAGGATTTAAACTGGGCTCGTGAGACAGCAGATCCTCGGGGAAACAGCAGATCCTGGGAGAGACAGAAGCTCAAATCCACCCGTTGGGCAGGTGTGCACGCTTGCAGCAAACCACCTGGTCATGATAGGATGTTGAATTTACTGGTAGGAACCTCCTGGTTACACCAGCCCACAGGGAATTATTGTGTCCGTCCTGCAGGGAGGGGCTGGTGGGGAGGGAGGGGCTGGGTGGGGAGGGGAGGGTGGGGAGAGGCTGAGTGGGGAGGGTGGGGCTGGGTGGGGAGGGGAGGGTGGGGAGGGGTTGGCTGGGAAGGTTGGGAAGGGGCTGGGTGGGGAGGGTGGGGAGGGGCTGGGTGGGGCTGGGTGGGGAGGGGCTGGTCACCCCGTGGTGCCCTTATAAAACTCAACGTCGGGCATATTTGCTGAATACACCACGCCGCCGTTGACCCTGGCCATTGACCGAGCAACCCAACGTTCCTACCAGCTCCCTCCGCAGGAATAAGTTAAAATCACAGCAGGGCTTGTTAAACCCCATTCGTCAGTCCGACGAAAGGGATCAAGGCTTCCCAGAGTTGTCGTGTCGTCCAGAATAAACGTGAGTCCGTTGAGCTAATCCGGACGACTCACGTGCGGGTGATGAGTTGGCACCTTGAAGACAAAACTTAAAAGCGGCCGGTTTGGCCACCTTTTATCGCAACTGCACCACTGCACGTTCCACCCGGCGACGATCCCCCTGTGTCAATCCACCGCTGCATGAGTGCCTCCTCCCCACGCAGTGCCATACGGTACTCCGGTATGAGTTGGTAAAGGTGAGGTGGGTGGGTGGGGGGTGAGCACAGAATGACATTAAAGGGAAACATAGATTACAGTACAACAGTCGACCCTGCACCACGTCCCTCTCTGTTGCCCACAACTTCTTGCCCGCGGTGGGCAGTGACAGCCGCACCGCGTGTACGCGGCGGCCACCCGATCCGAGCACGTGACCCCAGGCTCAACCCTGCTGAGTACTGGACGGTGGGAGGTCACACGGAAGTCCGATGGTGGTGGGTATCGTGAAGGTCACGCAGGCGATGTGACACCCCCCCCCCCACCCATAGGCAGGGTGCGTGGAGAGTCTCGGGCCTATACTGGCGAAAGTCCCGCATTCAGACTCACATAATCCGAATATTTGTTTGTACTGGAGGAATCCGATGAGCTGTAAAGCAATTTTTTCACAGATGTCCTGTAGGGGTAGTTCAGAACGTTACAACTACAACCCATACACAAGCACAATAGGGGTGCAACGTATAGGAAGGGTAAACAAATCACTTACATACAAATAAAATACAAATAAAACGAAACAATCTTACCAGGTAAATCCCACTGAGCTATTTGATTCTCATTCAGAAGCGACGTGGCCACAAATTATATCTCAACGAAGCAAGTGGCTTATCGTGTTCGATCGAGGCAGACAGGATTCCTGACCTCCAGGTCACTCTTGCAAATTAGGCTGTCCCCCGGTCTCTTGAGTTCTAACGCGGTTCAACAAACTACACCTGAACTTGACACCCTGGGGGAGGCATCTCTCCGTTGGTGGAACCTCCCAGAAGTAAACCTCTGGACCCGGGTGCGGATGGGGGGGGGGCTGTAGTGCTCACTACAAAGCTGTCTCCATCCGACTATTATTGGTAAGTAGGGATCTTGAGCAGGAAGGTTGCGGCCCTGCAAATGGAGGATCGTCTTGTGACCTTCTCCAGGCTCTCGTTCGGACACCAAACGATCTCCAGATAGCAATAGATCGGAAGAGCCGTTCTATCTCGATTCCCATTGATCTCTCCGCAGCGTTTGACACGGTGGACCGCAATGCGTTATATCTCAGTCACGGGTCTGTGGGATCGTCTGGAACAGTCCTCAACACGATGGCTCGCGTCTCTCCTGCACAGGGAGCTCACAGAGGGTCATGTCCGGGATTGATTCCTCGGGCAACTTCTCCCTGTCGTGTGGCGGGCAGCCTCAGGGCTCTATTCTTTCGTCCGTCCGAAGTGTACCGCCAGAAGACATTTACAAGGCGGTATAGCCTGAGATTTCCCTGCTATGCAGCTCCTACTCGGCTACTCGTGCCCTTCGTGCCCAAACAATGTGGAGCTGTCTCAACTTTTTGAACAGCTTTCTACCGGAGAGATCCAAGACTGGGTGAATGTCAAATGGCTGAGGCTGAATCCTGACCAGACCGAGGTAATGGTTTCGAACCCGGGGCGCCCAAGTTAAGTGGCTATCGCCTGGGCAGGCTCCCGGTCTCTAGTTTGGGAGGTCGTAGCCAGCTGGTGGACTTTTCATCAGGCGTGAAATCTGGGCGTTTTGCTCGATGAGGAACTGACGCTTCAATGTCAGGAGTGTCGTCCGTAACGGGGACACCGATTTTACCATCTGAGGAATATCGCCCAGTTTAAGAGTCGCGTTTTTAAACGAAACTAAGTTTTTTTTTATTTGACCAGGTAAGGCCCACTGAGTTGCATAGCTCTATTTCATAAGTGACCTGGCCACAAATGATTGCTCAACGAAGTGGCTTATCATGCGGATATTTATAGCAGTTGAATACTCTAAACGCACGTTTCTAAATGTGGAGGGAAATATTGGAGGGCCCGGAGAAAAATCCACGCGACCACGGGGAGAGAGACCCGCAAACTCCAAATTTACAGCAGCAGGCGTCAGGGTCAGATTGAACCCACGCCTCCTGTATACCAGGCGAGGAAGTTAACATCTCGTCACCGCGGCACCCAAAATATTGTTGCATTTGCCAGCAATCCACTCGAAAACTTTCCAATATTTACGAGACCTCCCATCTTGACTCCTGTAAACGCTCCGTACCTATCGTTACTCAGGGGGGGGGGCTTCTATTCGCTCCGATCCGCCGTGCCCGAGGGGCTGCTCTACTCATCGGATAGATAACGATTCTGATATATGCGGAGGTGACGATACCGTGCTCACAATCAGCATACGAGTATGGGGCTGCCGTGATTGGCGTTGTCCATGTGAGTGAGGTCAGACGCCCGTGTGTGTCTCTCACGCCGGGAGATTGAACCCAGCCGGCGACCACCTCCGATTAGTAGCACGATTGGCTACGTACGGTGCGAAAGAAGTTCTACATACATCTATGGATTGAGAATCCCTGTGTTGCTAACCATTCGGCATCGTCCCCTGTCGATGTCATGATTCCCGCTCACGACCAACAGTGGCGGTGGTCGGAAACGGTCCCCTAGGTCGACTCAGCCTCAAATGAGTATCTTGTGTGATGTGTAAACATCGCCACAAAGGATGCTGTCCACCATCGCCCACTCGTGCACCGTGCTCGCAAGCTTCACTTGCCCCAACAGCCTGTCAAGGCTACACGGGGGATCTTTATCTTTGTGTATGAGGGCATGTATGTATATGCGTGTGTGTGTGTGTGGGGTATGTATGTATGTATATGCGCGCGTGGGGCATGGGCGTGTGTAATGGGGTGAGCCCTCACAGGGCTAATGTTCACGACTCTAATGTCGCCATCTCACGCCTCATTATGTTAATGCATCAGACAGAGACTGACTTCCAGCCAGGGGTTGAATCAACACAGACACATCAACACACGCACATCTACGTACATACACGCAAGCCATATGCGCGCGTATATACATACGGAGACAAAGATCATCCGTATAGCCCCCGAACAGAGTGTCTGGGAATACGCGCTCTTGTTTAGCGAACGCCTGTGGGAAAAAAAACGCTGCAGATGGTACACGAGCCGATTGGTTGTGTGAACAGAACCATTGCCCAGCCACCTTTGTCTCCCCGGTGCTGCCGTTGTTCACACGTCAAACGCCAGACCCACGTGGGCACAACAGCTGTGCCCACGTGCGTGCCGTCGTTCGCTGTACAACGATTTGTCAATCCGCTGCTGGACGAGGCCTCCCTCCTTCATTTCCCTTCCCTTCTTTTTCCTTTTGTTTGACCATACTTCACCACGCTGGTCAGTGCAGGTTTGTGAATGGGGTGGAGTGGGATGGGCGGGGGGGGCTCGGAGCGGTTCAGATATCACTCGCCACAGTAGATCTTATAGTGTGTGTGTAGTGTATGCATTTACGTGTGTGTATGTTTAGAAAGGTGTGTACCTGTATAAAGTGTGTGTGTATGTACTGCATGTGGATGTGGGGAGCGGTGGGGTAATGGTTAGTGCACTCCTGAGTTCAATTCCCGCTCACGGCCAAGACCACTGACGATTATTTGAACCGGTCCTGGACCTCCCCTAGGTTGACTCAGCCTCAAGTGAGTACCTGGTGTGGTGTGTAAACATCACCACGAGGGAGACAAAGGCGGCCGGGCGTGGTTTTGGCCACCCAAGCCCCTCGTGTGCCGTGCCGGCCTTCATTGGTGCTACACGCTAACAGCACTTGCCCCAACAGTGTGTTAAGGCTACACGGGGTGGTCTTCGTCTTGTTACTGTACTTATATAAGGTGTGTTATGTGTGCATGTGGGGAGCGGTGGGGTCGTGGTTAGCGCACCGCGTTACTAACCCGGCGACCTGAGTTCGATTCCCGCTCACAACCCAAAACAGTGGCGAATATCTGAACCGGCCTGGGGCGGTGTGTAAATCAGCCAGCACTGGGGAGACAAAGGCGGCCGGGCGTGGTGTGCCTTGCCGGCCTTCATAGCTGCTCGCTACCAGCTCTCACCCCAAACAGGCCGTGAAAGGCGTTGTTCATTCACGTGCAATAACACATTGAAGCCAGTCTCTGGGCATGAACAATAAAGAAAATCACCTGTTAGGTCCATCAACCTGTGAGCCTTCCATGACCAACGTTTACCAGCAACATTTAAACAGAAAATAATTCTGCAAATCGAGTCGAACCGGCCAAGAGTTTTACTTTGCTCAAACGCGCACGTGCTGCGCTATTCACATCTATAAACAGTAATGCCCCCGTTTCAGTCTCCCCCTTTTACGTCGTTTTCACAAATACGTCGTCACTTTATGAACACCGCTACCTGATTAGCGTCGCCTCAACTCACATCGCTGACAGCATCGTCCGTCCTTTCTCGTATCCGTCGCCTCGGCCACCGCCCTCCACCTTACCTCGTGAAGTCGCTTCGATTGACGTCGCCTTTCAGGAACGCATCTCCGACGCAAACCGGGGTATTACTGTATTGGCATAAATGTGCGCACGCCGCACATTTCTGCCTTGCAATCTTAGCATTTGCTCTCCAACAGCAACAGCAACAACGACGCTGGAGGGTAGAAGGGCGACGCTCACAACAACGGAGTAGAGTTCCGGGCAGATAAAGCCCCAGCGAGGTGGCACAGTGGGCAGCGCAGGTGCGTCATCCTCAGGAATTAACCCCGAACACCTGGGAACCGCCCCCGTCACCTCCTTCAACACTTCCACGTGATAGCCCCAAAGGTGCACCTAGCCTGCCACGACAGCTGCGGTGACGTCATCGCAACTTAGCGGTGAATCGCGGCTGTTGTAAGCACCAATCTATACGTGTGTGTGTGCATATAGAGAGCGGTGGTGCAGCTGTTAGCGCACGAATGCGGAGACCCGAGTTCGATTCCCGCTCACGGCCAGTGACGATTATCTGAACCGATCCTGGGCCTCACCAATATCGACCACTCGGGAGACAAAGGCGGCTGAAGCTGGCCACCCACCCCCTCGTGTTCCGTGACGGCCTCTATAGGTGCTCGCTAACAGCACTTGCCCCAACAGTCTGTTACAGGCTACATGGGGCATCTTTGTGTTTGTGTGTAGAATATGACTTCATAGACGCTCGGTCAACAGCGCTTGCCCCAACAGTCTGTTTAAGACCATCTGTGACTTCGTATATTCATGCATTTTATATGTTTGTCGATGTGTGTGTGTCATTTCTATGCGTGTATGTATATGTGTGTATATGACTTAGTGTGTGTGTGTGTGCGCGCGTGTGTGTATATTATTTTGAGTAAAATATGTGCTTAACCCCCTGACCAGATTGAGTTCCTCTCGACTCCTCACATCATCAGCCCAAATCGCTCCGTCCATTAACCTCACGGGAGAGGGAGAGAGCGGATAGGGGAGAGAGAGAGATACAGGGAGACGTGTATAGGTGTCTGTGTGCGGGCATGCGTGCACAGATGTGCGGGCCTGTATGTGTGTGTCTGTGGTGGTTGCGTGTGTCTGTGTGTGTGTCTGTGTGTGTATGAGCGTATGGGGAGCGGTGGTGTAGCGGTTAGCGCGCTGCGCTACGAACCCGGCCACCCGAATTCGATTCCCACTCACGGCCAACACCACCAATGACGATTATCTGAACCGGTCATGGGCCTCCCCTAGGTCGACTCAGCCTCAAATGAGTACCTGGTGCAGCGTGTAAACATTACCACTGTGGAGACAAAGGCGGCCGGGCGTGGTGCTGGCCACCCACTCCCTCGTCTGCCGTGCCGGCCTTAATAGGTGCTCGCAAACAGCACTTGACCCAACAGGCTGTTAAGGCTATTAAGGAGTTCTTTGTCTCTTTTATGTGTGTGTGTGTGTTGTCACCCACCCCCTCGTGTGCGTCCCGGCCTTCATAGGTGCTCGCTAACAGCACTTGTCTCAACAGCCTGTTAAAGGCTACACGGGGGATCTCTGTCTTTGTATGGAGCGAGGCGTAGACTGGTTACCCAGTAAACAGACTCCATACCCACACACGCACACACGTACACATACATATCGTCATCATCAGCCATGATCAATCCACTGCTGGATGAAGCCCTCCCCAAACACTCACAGCTGTGCAGAGTAGAAAGCCATCCAGCACTTGCGCGCATGAGTTGATTTAATGTTTGACGCCTTTTCTGATTTGGCTGCTATTATGATGTTCGCCTTGACCACTGGCCATCATCTCCCTCGTCTAGCCGCATGTCCTTGCTCAAGGCCACGTCTTAACGGCGAGAATGATGCACCACGGTACGTCCTCGCTTAACGCGTTTTCGCTATGACGTGCTTCTTCAATTCGGGAACACGTTTCCGCACAACGCGGAACGCGCACCACTATAACGCGGAACGCGCACCGCTATAACGCGGTTTCAGTCGACGACGATCTACTTGCCACAGTACTCGGAATGGTACGTATCCTCATCTCAATTTTTCGTCCCATCATGGGGTGCATCGGCACTTTCCTTCGACACATTGGACGCGTGAACTTCACAACACTCAACGCATTCGTCAATAGCATCGCGTGGCATTCAAAAGGAAAACAAGTAGATTATGGGTCGACGTTTCGGGGCAATGGCCCTTCTTAATCGAATCCAGGCTTCCAGAAAGCGCTGCGGTCCGCCTCTGTGTACCATCGCGAGTATCTCGCTCGCGAAACAAACGCAGCGATGATCGGGACACAACTGTAAACACAGCAGAGTATGTGTATACAGTTCATATACACTGTATCGACGTCTGCTTTAAATCCCGCGACTTGTGTGGCCACCCCCACTCTGAAGCCCCCCCCCCATCCACTTCTCCACCGCCGCCCGCTGTGAAAACACACGCCGCTTCGTTCAGCACCCTCGTCCGCCCCGATCCTCATCTCTCCGGGCCCTTTGCTCCCATTATTATTGAACTTCCCTTTACCATTGCTGTTCCCTTACCTTACATCATTAACTCTACTCCCCTTGCCGTGGAGTGCCCGAGTTTAAACGTTGCTTGTATGTATGTTGAACTTCTTTCACGCCGTACGTAGCCAACCACGCGAGTATAACCCTACGGCAGTTATTGAAGACGTACCCAGACACGCAAAGATACAGTTCCCCCCTATACCTTAATATACTTCTAGGGCAAGTGCTGTTAGCCAGCACCTATGAAGGCCGGCAGGGCACACAAGGGGGTGGTTGTCCAACACCACGCCCAACCGCCTTTGTCTCCCTATTGGCGATTTTTACGCACCGCACCAGGTACTCATTTGAGGCTAAGTCAACCTAGGGGAGACCCATGACCGGTTCAGATAATCGTCACTCGTGTTGGCCGTGAGCGGGAATCGAACTCGGGTTCATAGAGCAGCGCGCTAACCGCTGCACTACCGCTTCGTAGCGCAGTGCGCTAACCGCTGCGCCACCGCTCCCACCCCCCACGCACACGCACGCACACACGCGCGCGCATATCCGCCTGGGTTATCTCCCCTTTCTCTAAAGTCGACTTCATTAATAGCTCTGACACGGTTCCCTCTCCTCCCCTCGTCCCCTCTCTCCAGGTGTAAACGCGTCACCGCCTTTACATTAGCTCCGTGTGGGGTGGAGAGAGCGTGGGGAGAGCGGTGGTGGGGGGGGCGTTGCGGCTATGCGGAGAGCGGTGGCGCAGTGGTTAGCGCACTGCGCTGAGTTATGAACTCAGGCGACGTGAGTTAAATTCCCGCTCACGGCCAACACCACTGACGATTGTTTGAACCGGTCCTGGGCCTCCACTAGGTCGATTCGGCCTCAAATGCGGACCTGCTACGATATGTTAACACCACCATTAGGGAGACAAAGGCGGCCGGGCGTGTTGTGCTGGCCACCCATCCCTTCGTGTTCCGTGCCGGCCTTCGTAGGCGCTCACTAACAGCACTTGCCCCAATAGTCTGTTAAAGGCTACACGGGGGATCTTTGTGTTTGATTGCATTAAAAAGTCAGTGTCTCCTTGCTCCAATGGTTTGTGAATGAGGTTGTGAATGTGTGAATATGTGAACGCGTGTATGTACAGGTTCGTGTATCATGATTATGCTGCTGCTATTGCTGATGGTGATGGGTTTAAAGATGATGGTTATATTCATCTATTGTTGCTGTTAACGATTAAGCGAATGATGAGTGATGATTACGGTGATATTGCTACTGCTGATGGGGGTGATGATGGTGTGATGGTGGGAGTGATGATGGTGATTGTGATTATGGTGGTGGGTGATGGTGGTGGTGGGGGGTGGTGGTGGGTGTGAAGGTGGTGGGGGCGTGACGGTGTGATGGTGGGTATGATGATGGCAAGTGATGATGGTGGGTGCGTGATGGTGTGAGACGACATCCCTGAGCCGGGACGAATGGAATGACTTATCTCCCGCAGGTGACGGGGCGAAGTGTGTGCGTCTCTGTGTGTGTGTGCGCGCATGTGTGTGTGTGTGGGGGTGTCTGTAGCTATGTATGTGTGTAATGTCTGTGCGTTTGTGTGTATGCGTGTCGATGGGGAGCGGTAGTGTAGCGGTTAGCGCGCTGCGCTGAGAATCCAGCTATCAGAGTTCGATTCCCACTCACGGCCAACGCCAGTGACGATTATCTGAACCGGTCCTGGGCCTCCCTTAGGTTGACTCAGCCTCAAATGAGCACAATAACTGGTTCGGTGTATAAACAGCAGCACTGTGGGAGACAAAGGCGGCCGGTCGTGGTGCTGGCCACCCATCCCATCGTGTGCAGTGCCCACCTTCATAGGTGCTGCTCGCTAACAGCACTTGCCCCAACAGTCTGTTCAGGGCATCTTCGTCTTTGTGTCGTTGTGTGTGTCTAGATGTCAATGTGCGAGTGTGGGTAATCTATCCTCGTACGTGCGACGTCTGTCGACGAGGATGTTGTGTGCCTCTTATTTGGCGACGCCGCTGCGTTGGTAGCGGTGCACAGGGAACGATTAATACCAGCGCTAAACACACTCGTCGACAACACTGTAGCCATAGCACGTGATGTGCTATGAAGAAGGGCCATTGCCCGAAACGTCGCCTGTTATCAATGATCTTTTCTCTTCCTTTCAAGGCGGTGCTGTAAACGAGTGTGTTGAGTGTTTGTTTTCGTGTATACGTGCGTGTGTCCGTTGTACTCTCTGTATATGCACGTGTGATGCTTGTGTTTACGCAGCCCTATCGTACACGTACGTATGCTGAACTTATTTCGCACCGCATGTAACATCATCTCCAACTAACTATATTTATTTGACCGGGTAAAGCCCACTGAGCTATATGGCTCTTTTTTCAGAAGCGACAAGGCCACAAATGATAGCTCAACGAAGTGGCTTATCGCGTGGACATTTATAGCAGCCAAGTGCCCTAAAGGTAATGTTCATAACTGTGGAGGGGGAAAAAATCCCGGAGGACCGCGAGCAAAGCAACATCACAAACTCCAAATATACACCCGGCGTCGGGGTCGGGATCGAACACCCACGACCTCCTGTATACCGGGCGAGGCGGCTAACATCTCACCACCCCTTGGTATGCATGCCGGACTTCTATTGCACCGTACGTAACGTCACCTCTAGCCCGTGCCGAGGAGTCAAACCCAAGTCCCAGTCGTCAGCGGCTTCATCCCCGCTGCTTGCCACTCGCTGCCACGGTTCAACACTCGATGTCCGCTTGAGCGTCATGCGGCCGAGTGGCCGCGTAATGAATCTGGGGGTGCTAATCAGCCTTAATGAGGTCACCCCTCCAGGGCGTTCACCCACTCCCGCTCACCCTAATTGGTTTGGTGGGGGGAGGGTCGCCTCATTGCGTATGCAAATTAGAGACAGTCTTTCCGACAGTATATCTGACTAGTGAGTCGCACGTACTGTCGCTAAGACTGTCTCGACTATTACTAAGAGCGTCTATCGTCACTTACCGTACATGCAGTAACATCGCCCGTCATCAGCAGTCATCGGTATCAACGTCAGGTGCAGGATTGTCATCATTAGCACGATCGTCATCAATCACAAGTCATCATTATCAATCACCGCAGTGCTGTCATTATCCTCAGGGTACCGTCATCAGCATCATCATACATGGCAACAGCAGCAGTAGCATCAGTTGCATTTGTATTATCGTGTGCTTCAGTCGTTTCTTCATCACCAGTATCACCATCGTCTCCGTAAATGAGCCAGTAACTATCTACTGATGGATTAAGGTATCCCCCCCCCCCGCATCACTTCCTACATCTCGAGCTGCTGTGCTGCCGTAAACCCATCTCACTCCTGCTCCACAAGCTGATGATGTCATCTCACACCGTCTCCTCTCGGCAGCGGCTGCTATTCCTTCCCCCATCACCAAGTCTCATCCATCTGCCCATCATCCATCCATCCCGACAAGCGACGTGTCCTGCCCGCCAAGCCCGCTTACTCTCCGTAACATCTCAAAATGATGATGACCGGCGTTTGTGTATGTCTCCCGCGATGCTGTTTCTTCCAGCACAGAGGAATGCCATCTGGATGTCTCTAACACCCAGTAGAATGACGTGACAGACACATTCCTCAAGTATTTTAAATACTGTGCAATCGTTTCTTATTACGTAGAGTTTAGTTTAGTTTTATGCAGCGTTGTTCATGCAAATCGCATCTCACAATCACTGAGCAACCACGAACACGTCGGAGGGGGGGGGCAGCCAGGTAGTGAGCCGGCCAACAATTGCCCAACAATAGCCCAAGTTCTGCGGCCCCCTATATATTAAGACATTTTCAGCCAATGAGTTGACCATACATTGACGCGTGCGAGGGAGCAACGCTCAATTCCATGCAGAAGGGACAGCTGATATGATGAGTGCGCACGTCCTTTGCTGTACCACCTCCTGGCGAGCCAGGGGTTCGGCCCCTCCTCAACGCCCGCGGGAACATGTTCGTGATCCACCAACCCTCGCTGCCTCCACAGCGATGGGTCATAGGTCACGTGCGTAGCCACCACCGCCCGGCATTGTGAAAATGCAGTCGCTGAGCACAGGCCAAAATAACGTCACGTGGCTCGCAATAAACATAATTATCCAGGTTGCAACAGATAAACAGTGAACGCGTTTCTTTATCGATGCCTTGGTCCCAATTTGATTGGGATCGTTTTATCGATGTCGTGGAATGTGATGAATGAACGGAACGTCCATTTGGAATTCACTCCGAGCTATAAGAGTTTGGTGAAATCAGTAATGAAGAAGCAAGTTTCGTTGGATAGATGTGTTCTTGTGTGTGGGGTGTGTATGTGGGGGGAGGGGAGCGGTGACGATTATTTAAACCGGTCCTGGGCCTCCCCTAGGTCGACTCAGCCTCAAATTAGTTCCCGGTACGGGTGTGCAAATATCGCCACTGGCCACCTTCATCGGGTCCTCGCGAACGGCACTGCGGGAAATCTTTATCTGTCTTGTACATCAGTGGTGACCGCGCTAAGGCGTCCAACTCACTCCACTCGAGCACAGGGTTTAATCGCAAGCGGCTGAATCTCAAGGTCAACCCCCGGGCCTCTCTTGGCGGCGTCTCAGCGCTCCGCCTCCTCTGAGCCACCCGGGGCCGGCCTCTCCTTCAACTGCCTCGCATCCACACGGCGTGGCGCAACATTCCGAGGGGGTTTCTTCGTGACAACCCGTCATGTTTCGATTTAAAGCTTTCGTGACTGCAGGGATTCATCTTCTTGGTTCTTTCGGTAAAGTCACGTAGAAGGGAAATAATAAAATTATAAAAATAAAACATAATTAAATAATTCTCACGACGTTTCGGCCACAACGCAAGCAGCCGTCCTCGGGTGAAGAACAGGTCTGTCGGGAAGACAGCGTCTGAATGAAACACCCCAAGCTTGGAGCGTATATTTAAGCTGGGTTGGAGGGGGAAGAGCGCCTTGACAAAATAATTTGCATCACGTGTAATACTCAGGGTGGGCACAATTCGAATTAAATTACACACCTAATGTAACACGCGTGACTGTTTGCGCAGTCTTTGTTGAATGAGCTGAGAACCGGCACCTGAACTTGTGATTGAAACGAAAGATCTTGCCAGGACAAGCTCAGTGTCGCTAACACAGCCATTGTGAGTCCGCTTGAGAGAAAGAAAGAGAGAAAGCAAGACATATCCATACTCGGAACTTGAATTCAGGTTCTCAGCGATGTGGAACTCCGTGTCTCTGACAAGGTCATTGTGAATAATCCTGGCCTCATTATGCACCAAGCAAGCTTCTGATGGCAGCAATGCACACAGACGTACTATCATGTTGAGAAGCCACGTGGTTATGGATGTGAGATGGATGTTTGATGGATTTCTAAGAACCATGCGGCAGGAGTTTACAGGAATAAAAAAGCACAACCCAAACGCACAGCTTTTCGGTAAGGGGTCGTCCATAAATGACGTCACGCAGCTAGGGGGTTCAGACATTTGTGACGATGTGTGACGAGGGGGTTGAGAAATGTGACGTCACATCAAAATGCGCAACTTT
Organism: Lampetra planeri; assembly: GCF_965212315.1. Lineage (NCBI taxonomy): Eukaryota > Metazoa > Chordata > Hyperoartia > Petromyzontiformes > Petromyzontidae > Lampetra > Lampetra planeri. The sequence continues at coordinate 18,535,486 of NC_136109.1, read as the reverse complement.
AAATAAATATAGACAATTAAATAGACAACACGTTCTACTTAATTAAATATACTTTTTAATAAATGTTTTCTCCTACAACATCAGAGTGCAGCGCCACATTAAATACGCACTACAATGACACTAGTTTAAAGCGATTTGAAGCATGTTTTATTTTCAAAATGGAAATATGGTTTTGGGGGGGGGCAGAGCTTTGTGACGTCATATTTGAGGGGGGGTCTGACTTTTTGTGACGCCGTGTGACGACGGGGGGGGGGGGGGCAATAAAAATCCGTCCAAAATCGCGTGACGTCATTTATGGACGGCCCCGTTATCGCTCCACACACCGAGGCCCGCGTCTCCCGCGCCGTTCCAGACGACTCCGAGTTGCAGTCACACCGCTGTGATATAAGCCGCGTGCTATTATTGTGCTCATGAAAGTCGATTTTAAGGTTTTTTTTTAAGTCTTCTGGTTGGTGAAGGCCAGTCCAGAGAACGCGGCCTAAGTCGTGTTTCTCGGCTTGGCACGGAACCAGCACGGCTTGATTCCCTCGTGCCGTTGTTTTCTCATTTAAGGCTGAGTCGATCTAAGGGAGGCCCGGCACAAGTAGGTGTATTTCACTCGCCACTGATGTTAGCCGTGGCCGGAAATCGAACTCAGGTTGGCCGGGTTTGTGGCACTAACCGCTACCCTACTGCTCCACAAACAAATACAAAGATCCCCCGTATAGCCTTGACAGACTGTTGGGGCAAGTGCTGTTAGCGAGCAAATATTAAGGCCGGTACGGCACACGACGGGGTGAGAGGGCCCGACACCACGCCCGGCCGCCTTTGTCTTCCTTGTGGCGATGTTTACACACCGCATCAGGTATTATTTACGTGTGTTGAACTTCTTTCGCACCGTACGTAGCCAACCGTGCTAATCGGAGGTGCGGGGGAAGGACAACAAACTAGACACAAAAATCAGTTCTAAAGAAATCCGTTTTCAGTCTAGATATCAAAGTTACTCATTTATGACTGAGTTGACCCAGGGGAGGCGCAGAACCGGTTCAGCTATTCGTCACTGGCGTTGGTGATCGTGACTCGAACTCGGTTATGCGGGTTCACAGCGCAGTGCGCTAACCACTGCGCCACCGCTCCCCCCCCACCCACCCACCCCGACACGCACCTCGACCCGCACATACGCACGGGGGTCTTTACCGTCACGCCCGCTAGGCTTTGAAGCACGCGCGTTAATTGCCGTTATTGTTGGTAATTGGCTGGGAGGGGAATTGTGGGGGGGGGGGGGGATGGGGTGGAGAGGGGGGGGGGTTAATGAGCCGCATGACAGATGCTTCCTCGGCCTCGGAATCATTTTCAATTAGGTGCTCGCGACACCAACAATTAATAAAGAGAGAGGGGGGGGGAGAGCGCGGAGAGAGATGGGAGGGATATATGGGAGAAGAGATGTAGAGAGAGGAGATGGGGGGAGATGAGAGAGAGATTAGAGGGATAGAGGGGAGAATGGAGAGGAGAGGTGGGAGATGAGAGAGAGATGAGAGGGATAGAGGGGAGAATGGAGAGGAGAGGTGGGAGATGAGATGTAGGGATAGAGGGGAGCATGAAGAGGGTAGATGAGAGAGAAGATAGTGGAAGATAGTGGAGATGGATAGAGGGGAAGAGCGTAGAGGAGAGAGGGGAGGGGGACGAAGTGAGGCGGGAAGGATTTAGAAGCGTAGGGAGTAGAGAGAGAGGAGAAGGGGGGGATGATTGAGAGTGGAGAGCGATGAGAAAGATGGAAGAGGGGAGATTGTAGGGAGATGGCAGCAGGGTGGGAAGTGAGAGGGGAGAGATTTGGGCCTCTCCTGATGCTCCACCGACTCACCGTGCGTGGGGGTGACGAGTCGGGGACATCACAAGAGCGCTTTAACGGACGCGGATATTTTTTTTTCTCCCTAATGTTGGTCACGTCGTCTTCGAAAGCGAATTGTGACATGTGTTTGTGTATGTTTTAATGCACGTATTAATTGCTAGTGTATGTGTGTGTTGTACGTGAAGACACCTGGACTCATTATCATGATCTCTTGCGCGCAACCTCCTCAAATGAAACTTCCACTCCTCCCCATCAGTCCTCAAATCCTCGGGTGGAGGAGAAGCGAGGAGGGTGGTGAGTGTAGGGGTGAGCCACGCTAATCTCGCTATCTCTATACTTTAGAACGCGAGTACAGTTCTCACGCTCACAGAGAGAGAGAGAATCGTCACGGCGGCGAGATGTAAATACCTCGCCTGGTATGGAGGAAGACGTGGGTTCGATCCCGACGCCTGCTGAAAATGTGGAGTTTGCGGTGTCTCTCTCTCCCCGCGGTCGCGTGGATTTCTTGTCCGGCCCCTCCGGGGGTTCTCTCCACATTTAGAATTAACGTCACGCATTTATAGCATTTGGTAGCTGTCAATTTCCACGTGATAAGCCACTTCGTTGAGCTATCATTTGCGGACAAGTCGCTTCTAAAAAAATTGCTATATAGCTCCAGTGGGCCTTGCTTGATAAACAACAAAAATAGTTTTGGAGTTGAGCTTCATCAAGAGACACGGGAGGCAACCACCGACAAGAGAGAAAGAGGCCAGAATTGGCGCCAGCTGTTGCTCAAATTCTGTGGTCCATTATCGTGATGTCTGGCCAACTCGATACACGAGTATTCACACACGTGGCAGGAGATCGGGAGTATCTGGAGAAAGCCCACGCGCACAAGGTGGGTGACACTACATTTCCCTACAGATGGAATACAGATGGTGATGAATCCACTTGCCGTACTGCCATCATAGGGGGGAGGATTTCACGACATTTGTCGTTTGTGCGGTCCACCATCCCCTCACTGTCCCCATAAACACAAAGACCCCCCGTGTAGCCTTAACAGACTGTAGGGACAAGTGCTGTTAGCGAGCAGCACCTATGAAGGCAGGCACGACACACAAGGGGGGTGGCTGGCCATCACCACGCCTGGCCGCATTTGTCTCCAAAGTAGCGATGCTTAAGCACCGCACCAGGTACTCGTTTGAGGCTGAGTCGACCTAGGGGAGGCCCAGGACGAGGTTCAGATAATCGTCACTGGTGTCGGTGGCCGTGAGCGGGAATCGAACTCGGGTCGCCGGGTTCGTAGCGCAAAGCGCTAACCGCTACACCACCGCTCTCCAACAAGCTGGGTTACACAGGCCACGGTGCCGTGCCACCACACGCCGTGTCGACCTTACAGGAGCCGTGGGTGATAGAAGAGAGGGCGGGGGGGGAGATGGGAGCCGGGGGAGATGAGGATGGGCAAGGGGGGGGGGGGTACCGTTAGGAAGAGTTGACACACGTGGCCTGTGGTATCCTCAGAGAAAGCCTTCCTCGATTGACTCCGAGTAGGTGAGCACACTGAAGCATGGTGCTCTCGACTTTTGGCGTCATCTGGTCCAACACCATGTGAGACTAGGCTCTAAGAAAAGCTGTCTCGGGTGTGGACCAATCAACTTCAAGGACAGTGCATATCATTATCATCATCAGAGTTGTTTCTTTTTGTTTGCATTTTGACTGCTTGTGTTGTGGTTATTGCAAACATGATGCCTTGTATAAAGGTGTCAGTTGTTGTGCCAGTTGAAAGGGTAAAAACCTATTACTATGTTTGATGCAACTGGGCCAACGGCAGTTGAGGAGCGGCAGGGAGAGTGGTGGGACGGGGTAGAGTTGGGGGAGAGTGGTGGAGATGGTGGAGAGTTGTGGAGAGTGGTGGAGAGTTGGGGAAAGTGGTGGAGATGGTGGAGAGTTGGGGATAGTGGCGTAGAATTGGGGAGAGTTGGGGGAGAGTGTCGATGGACGGTGTGTCTGTGAGTTTGTCTGTTGACGCCGTCTCCCATCTTATCTGGGAGAGTTAGAGGGAGTTAGGGGAGAGCTAAGGAGACTTAAGGGAGCATCTTGTCTCTAATCCATTCTGATCCGATCCGAGTGCTCGGCTCACAGATTAATTCTGAAGGAGAGAGGGAGAGAGGGAATCTGTGTGCGCGTGTCTGGGTGTGTACGTGGGGAGCGGTGTTGTCGCGGTTAGCGCGCTGCGCTACGAACACCGACCCGAGTGATGATTACCTGAAACCGTTCTGGGCCTCCCCTAGGTAGACTCAGCCTCAAATGAGTACCTGGTGCGATGTGTAAACATCGCTACTGGGGAGACAAAGGCGACCGGGTGTGGTGCTGGCCACCCATCCCATCGTGTTGCTGTGCCGGTCTTCATAGGTGCCAGCTACACTTGCCCTTACAGTCTGTTGAGGCTATACGGGGGATCTTTGTGTGGGTGTTAAAGGATGCAGCGGTGTAGTGATTTGTGCAGTGTTATGGTTCCAGTTACCTGCGTTCGATTCCCGGCCACGGCTAACATTAGTTTGAAATAATATAATATCGGGGTCGATAAAATGAGTACTCTTTTTGGAATATAAGTCAACAGTGCTTAATATATGGGAAGACTGTCTCCTGCCATAGGAATGTGGAATTTCCACCTCCCGAAAGCTCAATTCCGTGTGTAGCCGCAACATCGTGCGTGCATGCGAAAACGGCGCAGCCCTGCAATTTCCTGCTGACGCCACTGTTGGTGGAAGGACCTCCACGAGAGGGAGCCCTAGAGAGCCCCTCTAGAGCCTACTTTGGCCTACTCTTCCACGCTTATCAGACGTGTTGGAAGAGGATACGTGTACAGTATTTATATGTCTCTCTACATGTATGTGGAATTAAATGTTTTACATATCTATGTATATATGTGTATACAGTATATTTATCTGTGTGTCTTTGTGTGTGTGTCGCACACCGCGCGACGAACCAGGCTATCTGAGTTCGATTCTCGCTCACGGCCAACATCGGTGACTAATAGCTAGTTGAACCGGTCCTGGGCCTCCCCTAGGTCGACTCAGCCTCCAAGGAGTACCTGGTGCGGTGTGTAAGCGTCAGCACTGGGGAGACAAAGGCGGCCGGGCGTGGTGCTGGCTACCCACCGCCCTCGCGTGCCATGAACAGCACTTGCCCCAACAGTCTGTTCAAGGCTATACGGGGGATCTTTGTCTGTGTATATGTGTATGTGCGCATGTGTCAGTCTGTGAGGTCCCGTTTTCTCAGTGCCGAGTGAAGTCTAATCCAGGGATGAGCGCCTCTTAGCGAAATCTCACACCGAGAGCTAAACTAACAGCGATCCATTAGAGAGAGAGAGGGGGGGGGGGGGAAGAGAGAGGGGGGGGGAGAGAGCGGGGGGAAGGGGGGAGGCAGAGAGGAGAGGGGAGAATAGAGGGGAGAGAGAGAAGAGAGAATTTAGAGAGAGAGAGCGGAAGAAGATCGAGAAGAGAGAGAGTTGCGGGAGAGGAGGAGGAGCGAATTGAGGACAGAGGAGGGGCACAATGTGGGGTTCTCGTACGTAGCCAACCGTGCTAATCGTACAGCCTTTTGTCAATCCACTGCTGTATGATTCCTCACCACGCCGTGTCACGTGCAATGAAGAAAGGGCCATTGCCCGAAACGTCACCCTATTATATATTATTTTAAATTTCAAGGCCACACACAGTAATATTGACGAATGCGTCGTGTCAGTAAATTCGGGGTTGTTTGACCATATTTCACCACGTGTGATTAGTAGTAGTTGGCGAAGGGGGGGGGGAGGGGAGAGGCCTCAAACCAAATTCAAATACCACTCGCCATTGATGTTCGCTGTGGCCTGGGAATCGAACTCAGGTCGTTGGCTTCTCCGGGTCTTTCGGGGTTCCCCTCCACATTTAAACACATGCATTGAGATAATTGAGATTATTTTGGTGCTGGAAATGTCAAAATGATGGCCCACTTTGTTGAGCTATCATTCGTGGCCAGGTCGCTTCTGAAAAATAAATGAATACCTCAGTGGGCTTTGCCTGGTAGGATGGCGATGGTTTCGTTTTTTTGTATGTGTTTGGGTGACATGTTTTTACCTTTCTCGTACTTTGCACGACTATGATGTTGTTGTATTGTTTGTTGTTGTGACGTTCTTACCCCGTGCCCCTACTGAGCATCTGTGAAAAAGAGTTTTATAGCTCATATAATTCCTCCAGTATAAATGAATATTCTGATTTTGATTCTGTATGGCAGTGTGCGTTACCCACCGCTCCACTCCACGTAGGGCACCACTCAGTGTGCTCATGAAACGGTGAGGTTCGGTTTTCTTGGATCAGACCCTGGGTGTAACGGTCAGCTGCTGAGAATCTCATTCTAACCTCTTCAAATGTACAGGCTGCTCAGAATCCCCGCCTTCTCGTCGTCTCTGCGTCTCTGCCTCGTTATTGACTGTAAAGCATGGCTCAGCTCCGTTGTGAAATCAGTCAAAATGGAGCGGATTGTCTTTAAACACGCAATGCTTCAGTTTAACAGGCGAATGAATCAAGCCAGGAGGTTGGAACTTGAAAATAACAAATTTGAATTTTAAGTGGCACCCGAATGTACAAAGACAAAGATCCCCCAGTAGAGCCTTAACCGAGTTTTGGGGCAAGTGCTGTTATCGAGTAGCACCTATGAAGGACGGAACGGCATTCGAGGGGGTGGATCGCCAGCACCACGCCCGGCCGCCTTTGCCTTCCTATTGGCGATATTAACATACCGCACCAGGTTCTCATTTGAGACTGAGTCGACCTAGAGAAGACGCAGGACCTATTCAGATTACCGTCACTATTATTGGCTGTGAGCGGGAATCGAACTTGGATCGCCGGCTTTGCAGCGCGTTACACTACCGCTCCCCACACCATAATGTGTATATAGTCATACATACACACACACACCACGCACTTCAAAAGCTGCTGTAGTAATGCATGAACGAAAGCTCTCAAACACAGCACCGATATTTGTATGAGCGACCAAAGCAAATAAAGCAGAAAGGAGATTTTCGAGAGAGCACGAGGGAGAGACTCGACAATGCGACGGAGTGAAGGAGAGAATGCGAATCGTTATTTGCACTGGAGACATCCGATGCGCTGTGAAACTCTGTTTCACAGATGTCCAGTAGAAGCGGGTCAGAGAGGAACGTGGGGGATATGAGATGTTTCATAGGAAGATGTTACAGATAGAGTAAGGGACAGAGGAGAGAATGAGAAGGGGGGGAGATGTAACATTTGTATAAAGCTGTTGGAGAGAGAAAGAGAAAGTGAGGGGAGGTAGGAAATGAGGTATGTATGTTGAACTTCGTTCGCACCGTACGTAGCCAACCGTGTTAATCGGAGGTGTGGGGGAAGGACAACAAACGAAACACAAAATCAGTTAAAAAAAATAGTTTTTAAGCTCGAGGACAGGGTGGAGAGAATGAGAAGAGGGGAAGAGACAGACGGGATATGAGACGTGTCATGAAGATGTTAAGAGAAAGAGAGAGAGAAAGAGAGTGCGAAAGGATGTGTGGAAGGAGACGGAGGATCGAGAGGGCGGATGGAGAGGGAGGGAGGGAGAGAGAGAAACACGATTCGTTATGAAGAGGAGAGAGACGTTAGAGGGAGGAGCGAGAAAAGAGACGTGATGGGGAGACGTTGGAGAGGAAGGGCGAGGGACATGCCCCCCACCACCCCACTCCCTCCCCCGTTAGTCACTAATTAAGTCGTTGCTCATTAAAGCTCCCTCATCAGTCAAGTGTTTAATTGCCTCCATCAGCCACGCGCAGGGGGACATCTGGAGACCCTCGGCCTCTAACCCCTTCGCCTCTGACCCCTCTCCTTTTCACCACGACCATGAGAGCACCACCACCGCTAACTCTAAACCCGCTCTGCCTGCAACGACACTAACACCGCCACTGCCACTGAGATTAACGCTGCTACCCCGACGTTTAACTCCAACACTGACCCTCCGCACTTGCCATTAGCACGGTTGGCTTGACGACGTGGGGTGCAAAAGAAATGCAACATACATACTAACACGAACCCCAACGCTGACTCTATACAACTAACACGAACCCTTCTCCTCCGGCTGACATTAACAGCGATCTTAACAACACCCATAAGGTCGTAACCCTCACCTCCAACAATATCCCCAACACGAAGCCGAGAGCGCCATCCATTGCCCATGTTCTAGCCCTTGACTCGAACCTCGCCACGAACTCCAACACGACGCGTACCCTCTGACCCAAACATGAAATCCCCAAAACGAACCTTGACCCTAACTCTAGCGCCGACCACGAACCCTCCTTACCCTGGCCCGAACCCGAACCCTCGCGCGTGCCCGTGCGCGTGCCCGCGTGCATCCGCGTGCGCGCGCGTGCGTGTGCGTGTTTAAGGCGCGCGCGCGCGTGAACACAGAGAGAGAGAGACTCTAATTCCAGATTTTGGGGATCGCGGTGGTGGTAATGAGAGTTTAATGAGGATGGAATGAAAACAAGTCATTCATTATAGAGAGAGAGAGCGGGGAGATTGGTGGGGGAGAGGGGAGGGGGGGAGCCGAGTTACACACAAAAACACACGCGCGCGCACATTGAACCCTGCAGGCTTTTACTCTCGCAGTGCTCTCTCCACAGCTACAGGACCTAGCATTGATTAATCGAGTATGATCATATTCCAAAAATCGATGGTAACACTCGCGATCAGTGAACGATTCATTTCAACGCAAAATCGGGAATTATTTTGGCCACGTAACATCCATATCGCATCTTGCTATCGAGTGTTTGTTCTAAATAATTCATAGGATTATATGAATATACTATAGTAGTAATAATATTATTAACTTACAATAATTTTAGTATTATATTACAATTGTATGACATTACGAAACAAATAGCGTAATATATAATTATTATTACGAATAGGCTTCAATCACGCTCTTAGTGCATGCCGATAATCCCTACTCCAAGCCAACCAAGAAGATGCGATATTAACCCTTGCTGTGTCAGAAATACGTCTCATGGAGTAAAGACAAAGATCCCCCATATAGCCTTACAAGACTGTCGGGAAAAGTGTTGTTAGCGAGCATCTATTAAAGGCCAACACGGTACACGAAAGGGGTGGGTGGCCAGCATCACGCCCGGCCGCCTTTGTCTCCCCAGTCCTGATATTTAGCCACCGCCCCAGGTACTCATTTTAGGCTGAGTCGACCTCGGGGAGAACCCAGGAGCGGTTCAGATATTCGCCACCGATGTTGGCTGTGAGTGGGAATCGAACTCGGGTTCGTAGCGAAGTGAGCTAACCACTGCGCCACCGCCCCACCACCACGCTGTTGGGTGACACGCACTCACGCGCTCAGCATAAGTTCCACCTCTATGCAGAGAACTGCACTACTCATCTGGCTGTCCGCCTGATGACGCGAGTTGTAATTACTGGCGAAATGTCGTACACAGATTGTACATGTGGATTTGCTCCCCAACACACCGGTGTGCTGTATTAGTAACCAATTGGCATGTTCTGTTTACGCGACAAAACCTCGCTAATTGGCCGTGTCGGGTGGTGGCGGGTTTAACGACGCATTTACATTCACGCGATCTAAACCAAAACACCTGTATTATGAATGATATTGGTCGCGAAAGCCTACGTGTTAAACTAACTTCAGTCCTGCACTGAAGCTGTTTTATTCAACCGAATGCAGTTGTTTGGCTTAATATTTGTTGGAAAAAAAAATAATCTCTACATTAACAGGCCGAACCCATTCAAACAATAACAGGCCTTTGAAGAGAATACGCTGCTGGACGAAATCCTCCTCGTGCCTTATCTGTCACTGGGGATGTTTGATCATACGCCACCCAGCGGGTGGCTGGCCTCAGTTCGCTGACCAGCGCACCAGCGGTGCACACCGATGCTCACATTTGACCAAATCTGTCAACGAATGCAGGCCGGAATCTCTGCCTCTCAACTGCTGCTGCTGCTTCTGTCCGTTTGGCCACATTGTGTCTGTTTAGATCTCGACCTCTATGACAAGAGGGCAACATGTGATGAAGTTGTTCAGCGACTGCTAATGGTTTTTATTTTGTATAAATGAACCAAAGGCCGAGTTATTGTTTTACATGTTTGTGTGTGTGTGGTGTCTCCGTATGGGGAGCAGCAGTGTAGCGGTTAACGTGCTACGCTAAGCACCTGGTGACTTCGATTCCCGCTCATGGCCAACACCAGTGACGGCTATCTGAACCGGTCCTGGGCCTCCCCTGGGTCGACTCAGCCTCAAATGAGTACCTGGTGCGTTTTTGCAAAAACATCGCCACTGCAGAGACAAAGGCGGTCGGGCGTCGTGCTGGCCACCCATCCCCTCGTGTATCGTGCCGGCTTTTATAGGTGCTTGCTAACAGCCCTTGCCCCAACAGTCTGTTAGAGGCTATACGGGAGATCTTTGTATTTGTCTTGAAACTGATTTGGGCAACTGTCCGACCTCCTGCATGCATTTCGGCACACTCTGATAACTCATTAGGATGCAGCGAGGACTCATTGCACTTGCGGGAGCCAGTCATTACCACTCAATCTAACTCTTTCTGACATCTCTCACCATCACCCAAACCCCACCGGGCCTCTACAGTATCTGTAATACTATCTTTCTCTCTGTGTGTGTGTGTGTTGAACTCTATCTGTCCTGAAGACGGCCAGTCGCCCGAAATGTCGATCTATCCTGCCTGCAACGGTAAACCCATGTTATATTCGCCCACACACTCATGCATAGATATTTCACCGTTTTAGCCGACACAGACTGTTGGGGCAAATGCTGTTGGCCAGCACCTATTAAGGTCAGCATAGCAGACGAGGAGGGGGGGAGGGGGGTGACCAGCACTACGCCCGGCCGCCTTTATCTCCCCAGAGCTGATGTTTACACACCGCGCAAGGTACTCAACTAAGCCTGCGTCGACCTCGGCGAGGACACGCATACTACCGATACAGGTACTCTTTTGAGGCCAAGTCTACGGGACCGTCCATAAATGACGTCACGCACCTGGGGGGGGGGGGGGGTCAGACATTTGTGACGATGTGTGACGAGGAGGGGGGGGTGAGAAATGTGACGTCACATCAAAATGCGCAACTTTAAATAAATACTAGCAGTAGTACCCGGCGTTGCCCGGGTGAAAAATATATTTATTAATAATCTTACATATATACACACCCTCACCACTCACCACTCTCCCTCACCACTCTCCCTCACCACTCATCCTCACCAATCACACCCTCACCAATCACCACTCACCACTCACCCTCAACACTCACCCTCACCACTCACCCTCACCATTCACCCTCACCACTCTCCCTCACCACTCTCCCTCACCACTCATCCTCACCAATGACACGCTCACCAATCACCACTCACCACTCACCCTCAACACTCACCCTCACCACTCACCCTCACCATTCACCCTCACCACTCTCCCTCACCACTCTCCCTCACCACTCATCCTCACCAATCACACCCTCAGCAATCACCACTCACCACTCACCCTCAACATTCACCCTCACCACTCACCCTCACCACTCACCCTCACCACTCAACCTCCCCTCACCACTCACTAATCACCACTCACAATCGCCACTCACAACCGCCCTCACCATTATATTTTTGCCCCAGTCAACGCCGGATATTTCCCATTCGTAGCAGTGTATATCAACTCTATAACCAACTTATATTAAACAGGAAGCGCGATCCTAAAGTAATTTACAACCTTCGATTCGTCCTTTGTGCGAATCAAAGAATCGATTCCTAGCATGTTGGGTATTTACATTTTGAATGATAGAGTTTCATTTTCATTGTTATTTAATTTTTTAATTTTTTCAGGAGTTTTTAATTACATTTTTGCCCCGGTCAACGCCGGATATTTCCGGTTCGTAGCAGTTTATATCGACTTTAACCAACTTATAGTAAACGGGAATCGTCCGAATCTAAAGGAATCTACAACCTTCGATTCCTTTGCGCGATTCAGAGAATCGATTCTTGGCGCGTCGGGTTTAAAAGTAATTACACAGTTGTTTTTTCATTGGTATGTAATGTTTGAAAGTTTTCATAAGATTTTAAATGTATTTTCCCCCCGGGCAACGCTGGGTATATCGAGTTCATACCACAAAGTCGTCGCTTGACACGGGTGGGGTGTCGAGGCCTAGTACCGTGCAGAGCCTCCGGCCTCGCCTAGATTGCCCATCCGGCTGAGGCTGGGTACCGGGGCCGTTACCCCCCCCCCCCCCGCGCTACAATAATACTGTGTAATCGCTATAATTTTATTATCTACCGACCCTATAATAGTAATTGCACACATTGTGGTGGGGGGGGAGTGAAGAGGACGTGAAACTTTGATGAATTTACCTCAGAGTCGCGTGGTGGGTGTCGAGGCCTAGTACCGTGCAGAGCCTCCGGCCTCGCCTAAATAGCCCATCCGGCTGAGGCTGGGTACGGGTGCCGTTCCCCCCCCCCCCCGCTACAATAATACTGTGTAATCGCTATAATTTGATTATCTACCGACCCTATAATAGTAATTGCACACATTGGGGTGGGAGGGGAGTGAAGAGGATGTGAAACTTTGATGAATTTACCTCAGAGTCGCGTGTTAATGCGTGCGCATATTTTTAACGGGAATTAAAAATGGCGTCCACCCCGCAGCGAATGCGTCGCTACCCGTTGCCAGGGGCAACCGCCGTCCAATGAAACTGCGTATGGTCCGGCGACACACAGACACACACACACAGACAGACAGACAGATTTGCGATTTTATATATATTGACTAGCAGTAGTACACGGCGTTGCCCGGGTGAAAAATATATTTCTTAATAACCTTACATATATACACACCCTCACCACTCACCGTCACCATTCACCCTCACCACTCTCCCTCACCACTCTCCCTCACCACTCATCCTCACCAATCACACCCTCACCAATCACCACTCACCACTCACCCTCAACACTCACCCTCACCACTCACCACTCACCCTCACCATTCACCCTCACCACTCTCCCTCACCACTCTCCCTCACCACTCATCCTCACGAATCACACCCTCACCAATCACAACTCACCACTCACCCTCAACACTCACCCTCACCACTCACCCTCACCACTCAACCTCCCCTCACCACTCACTAATCACCACTCACAATCGCCACTCACAACTGCCCTCACCATTATATTTTTGCCCCAGTCAACGCCGGATATTTCCCATTCGTAGCAGTTTATATCAACTCTATAAACAACTTATATTAAACAGGAAGCGCGATCCTAAAGTAATGTACAACCTTCGATTAGTCCTCTGTGCGATTCAAAGAATCGATTCCTGGCATGTTGGGGGTTTACATTTTGAATGATAGAGTTTCATTTTCATTGTTATTTTATTTTTTTATTTTTTCAGGAGTTTTTAATTACATTTTTCCCCCGGTCAACGCCGGATATTTCCCGTTCGTAGCAGTTTATATCGACTTTAAGCAACTTATAGTAAACGGGAATCGTCCGAATCTAAAGGAATCTACAACATTCGATTCCTTTGCGCGATTCAGAGAATCGATTCTTGGCGCGTCGGGTTTAAAAGTAATTACAAAGTTGACCGACCCTATAATAGTAATTGCACACATTGTGGTGGGGGGGGAGTGAAGAGGATGTGAAACTTTGATGATTTTACCTGAGAGTCCACCCCGCAGCGAATGCGTCGCTACCCGTTGCCAGGGGCAACCGCCGTCCAATGAAACTGCGTATGGTCCGGCGACACACAGACACACACACAGACAGACAGACAGATTTGCGATTTTATATATATAGATAGACAACACGTTCTACTTAAGTAAATAGACGTTTTAATAAATGTTTTCACCTACAACATCAGAGTGCACCGCAACATTAAATACGCACTACAATGACAATAGTTTAAAGCGATTTGAAGCATGTTTCATTTTCAAAATGGAAAAATGGTTTTAGGGGGGGGGGGGGGGGTAGAGCTTTGTGACGTCATATTTTAGGGGGGGGTCTGACTTTTTGTGAAGCCGTGTGACGAGGGGGGGGGTTCAAAAATCGTCCAAAATCGCGTGACGTCATTTATGGACGGCCCCATTGGGCACAGACCACGCAGGCTGCGGCTCGCGATCACGAGTCGCCCTCTGCTGTTCGTGAAGCCGAGCGGCTGCGCAGAGGCAATCTTCTGGCACGGCGTTTCTTACCACAGTAACTCCGAACTATTGTTAAATTACACCCAGGTGAGGCCCACTGAGCCTCACGGCTCTTTAGCAGGAGCGACGACATGGCCACAAATAATAGCGCGACGAAGTGGCTTATCACGTGGACATTTAGAGCAGCGAAATCTCTAAATAAAATCGAAATACATGTTTCTTAATCTTCTTGGTTCTTTCGGTAAAGTCACGTAGAAGGGAGATAATAAAATAAGAAAAATAATAAATAATAAAAGAATACAATTCTCACGACGTTTCGGCCACAACGCAAGCAGCCGTCCTCAGGTGAAGAACAGGTCTGTCGGAAAGACAGCGTCTGAATGAACACCACCAAGCTTGGCAGCGTATATTTAAGCTGGGTTAGGGGAGGAAGAGCGCCTTGACAAAGGAATCTGCATATCAACAGATGAATTTAGCATATTTATGGGAAATGCAGATATGGGATTAGTCACTACTTGTGGAATGCGTAGGAGGGGGGGGGTCTCAAAGTCATATTATGCCCGTGCATTATGTAGGATTAGCACACTCATAAATCGAAATGTTTCTTAATGTGGAGGGGAAAACCGGAGGACCCGGAGAAAAAAAAAATCCACGCGACCACGGGGAGAGAGACACCGCAAACTCCCAAATATTCAGCAGCAAGCGTCAGGATGGGGATTGAATCTCGAACGACTTCCTGTAACCAGGCGAGAAAGTTAACATCACAATAGCAAAGTGGCGCCCCTTTAATAAATAACGTATCTAAATTAAAATTGCATGTGTACATAGTTTAGCTGTGTTTGTATACATTTGTAAATAGTTTAGTACATATATATATTTAAGTGATTGGTTACCTTCCTATACTTTGCACTCTTATCGTGTTTTGTATTGTATTGTTTGTTGTTGTAACATCTGTGAAAAAGAGCTTTATAGTTCATCGGATTTCTCCAGTATACACACAGTGGTCCCTCGTTCTACGATGACATCGATTAACGATATTTGAATTAACGATCCGCCTCCCATAGGGTCCGATTGTTTCTATAAACGAAAAATGTTCGATTAACAAATGTCTGACGATATTGACCCGGTCGCCAATTTCAGCCAATCGGAGCGCTCCTAAGTAGAGACTCGGCGGCCTACAGCCAATCAGCGATGCTCCTTACATGGGCGTTTTGAGAGCAATTAGCTGCTGGCTCCTCATCAGTGATTGATCGTCCGTTGCTTCTGGAAACGGCTCCCTTGAATACTTAGTGGGGGTTTTTTTTACTAAAAAGTTAAAGAAGATCAATAACTATTAATTTTCTCCCACCCCAACTTCTCCATCAATCCGTTAAGCCACCCATCTTCTTAACCTAAGTTAAGAAATTTGTTTTTATTTTATGCTCTATTTATGCAAAATTGTATGCTTTATTGATTCATTACTTATCCGTGTTTATATGAATGTAAATATTGAATATGTTCTCATAACGTCTATTGATTAAAATATCGTGTTTAAATATTAGAAGCTACGTTTTTTATGGTGAAAAGGGTCAACTTTCGATCGCCTCGGAACAAATTAAGCCTTTTTAACATGTATTTACTATGATAATAGTTTTTTCCTCTTTTATCTGGCAACAAAACAGGTGTTAAGTTGTTAAAACACCAAACTGAAACCTTTCACAAGGAATGAAGATAACAGGGGAAAACCTATCCTCATATTTTGGTTACTGTCAAAGGAGGTCCCATGATGTATTTCTATTTTCGATCAACGGTAATTTACATCAACGATGATTTTCGTGGAACCAATTAATATCGTTAACCGAGGTACACTTGCATTTAGATTATCGATATGGGGGGAGCTGCACTTGCCCCTGAACCGCCCTCTTTGAGGCTATCCGGGTGCCTTTTGTGTGGCCGTGTTCGCCTCCAGCCAATAGGAGGAGGCGCCGTGACGTAGCCGCCCCGAGTCTCCGTGTCGGGTTCGTCGCTGGGCTCGTCTCGCACTAAACGATGGCCGACTACGAAAGCGTTCAGAAGGGATCGCTCAAGTTGAAAGGAGTGAAGGAACTGGGAGTCAAAAAGTAAGCACTCGTTGTGTAGCGTCGACGTTTTCACGATGTTTTTCTTTAAATGTCCGCATATTTGTGTCGCGCTTTATTGGTCCATATTTGGATCGTTATTGTACTCCGGCCTAGTTGAGGCCTATGAAGCCTACGGTGTTGCTTGGCGGAGCTACCGAGCAACCCCTCTCTCAGTGGTACGGCGAGGCCAGGCGAGGCCGGTACACGATTGCGCTATCGGGAAACGTTTTTATAGATGGGTCTAATTATGCATGAACTCTTTATGATTAATCTTATACTGCTTATTTAGTGAATTGTCACAGAGTTGTATTACGTGATGTTTGTCTTTAAGTCTGTTTGTATCTTCTGGTCTGTGTGTTTATCTCTGACCCTGTGTGTGGATCGTCTCGGCGTGTCTCTGTATCTAATGTCTGATTCTTGTCATTGTGTGCGTGTTTATGTTTTTGTCCTAATGTACATTTGTCTTTGTCGGTTCGTGTTTATATATATCTGTCCGTGTCTGTACGTATTTGATGCTCTCAGTGTCTATCGATGTATCAGTAAACGTGTCTTTTATCCTTGTTTGTGTTTTTGTTTATATCGGTGTGTTTGTGTGTGCTGCACGGCCTTTGTGTCTTAGTATTTAATCTGTGACTCAGTGTATTTAATGACTGTGCCTTATTTCTTTGGACTATTTTGTTCCCTGTGTGTATATGTATATCGTGCCTGTGTTGTCTTTTTGTGTAATCTGTGTGCCTCTGCCTGGAGATTTAGTCCATGTCTATAGTTGCATGTTATTGTATTTCTTCATGTCCGTATCTCTGTGAGTCTCCCTGTCTTCACGTTGCCCTGTGGGTTTCCACCATGTCTCCCTGTATTCCACCTATTCTCTCTGCGTGTGTATTTGTATTCATTTCTGCCCTCCACCCACTACCCAGTGTCTCATCTACGTCGTCCTGGCTCTGCATAACCTATTTTTTCGCCAACCCCCCCACCCTTGTGTTATCCCTTGCGTCTGTTTATTAATTTTTGTCACTTCCTGCATCTTCTCATGTTTCACAGGAAGCGTAAGCGTTCCGGAGATGCGAGGAAAGTGATGGAGACCGGCGTGAGCAGCGCCCAGGGAGGCAGAGATAACGAGGACGAGAGGGAGACACCGCGGGGACATATAGACACGAGGACTCCCGCTCAGAAGGCGTTCGACAAGATGCAGGAGAAGAGGGTATGGATTACCCTAAACAGTTAACTGACACTGGTCATGGTGATAGCCATGATGCAATCACTGACACTATCATTAACACGTAGTACCACGAGCTCTGACACTACCAATGACACTAGGCCCTGATGCAAGTACTGACACTACTAGCTTTAACACTAACGCTCGCACCAGCCAAGGGGTGGTATGCGTCAGAGAGGACGTCAACCAACGAGATGTAGGTTTATTATTACATCACATGTACTTGACATAGTTGCAGCTTGTGTTGGCCTTAATCTATCAGTAAAATTACCATGGCTGATGATGATATATGTTGATGTGCGTGCTTATATGTATGGTAGCAGACTTCGGTGCTAACAGCATTTCCCAAACTGTCTGTTAAGGATAAACGAAGAATCTTTGTTTTTTGTAGCAGGCTTTGATTGGTTGATATCAGCTATAATGTCACAATTTTTGGGAGGTGATGTGCTTGGCTTTTAGAACTTTGTATGTGTAGTTTATGCATATATTGTATTCATGCTAGTACATGTTATATATGTACAAGTGTATTTATTTATATGTATGTTTTTGTGCTTACTCAGCAAATGGAGCGAGTGCTGCAGAAGGCATCCAAGACACACAAGCAGCGTGTAGAGGTGAGCATCTTGCAATGTCATTGTGGTAATTACCCACCATCTCTTGCAGTTAAGATTCCATGTTATGTGGAAGAAGTAGTGACAATCCTGATGGTAATTGATCGATAATGCTGCTGGTGATGGAAGCGATGATATTGAAGCCGCTGCTGATAATCCTACAAATGTGACGATTGCCTTTGAAGCTAATGATGATTATGTTGAAGTTGCTGCTGCTGATGGTGTTGCTGCTACTTCTATGAAGCTGCTTCTGATGTTGATCTCTGTTTCTGTCTACAGGAATTCAACCGCCACCTCGACACACTGACTGAACATTACGACATTCCTAAAGTCAGCTGGACAAAATAATGCTCCTCATGTTCCTTCAAAAAGCAGTACCGCAGGCATTATCCTGGCTTAATGGTGGAGATTTTTGAGTTTTATTGTTACCTCTAATATGTGGTGGGTGGGTTTTCTTTAGGCAATCCAATGTTTCCCCCACTCGAGAGCTAAATAAAAAATGTCAAAAATTGCTTAAGATGTAGCCAAACGTTCCAAATATGGACACTTGATCAAAGTGGCTTTGTGAGACTGGAGGGGCTTTTCTGGTTTTAGATCCAACCCAAAAACATTTGACTTCTCTAGAAGCTACCAACCTATGTTCTGTTTCCCTGGGCTGCCCTACATTTCTTTGAATGTTTGTGAGATTGTTTTCATATGGATGCACTCAAGAGATGTCCTTGTTGTGACTTTGAAAACTTTGCTCGTTACATCATTGTCAGATCACTTGGGCTGTCCTAAAGAGTCAATTCATAGTATTTTTCTTCAATATTGAAGCTTCTCATTTGTATCTGACAGCTTTGGACACATAGCCTATGTGCATGTTGGAAAGAAATATGCTGTTGACTTTTTGGGTAGCTTAAATAAAAAAACGATTCGTGTATGAATAATGTTTCTGTAATGTCTGCCCTACTTTATTGGTGAGTTGGACTTTACACAGGCAATTAAAATTGTTGCTTCTGACCTTTGCATACAGGTCCAAATATATGCTATTAATTCCATAGAAGGATAAGAGCGGACAATGTGGAGGTTCAGATTCTAAAGTGGTGTAAAATCCTTGTAGATGTAATTAGAAGACAAGTGTACATGATACAGGAGGGCACTCTACCGATACCCAGAGTTCAGTGACCAAGGGGAAGACTTCAAACAAGATAGTGGCGGTGATGATATTGTATGAGGGGTCCTTGAAAGATGTACGGACTATAACAAGGAGAAGACCTAAAGGCAGACAGACGATGGTGATGTTGAGACAAAGCTGTCCTTGGAGGTCGGGCGCCGACTGCAACAGCTGCAGGATCTGGCAGAAGGAAGTGATAGCAAGGTGTGATTGTGCCAATGGCATCGGCTGTCCTAACTTCTTTAACCTAAAGTGTCTGGTTATATTAATAAAAAATACAACAAATTCCTGGTCTTGTCCAATACGGTATTATTTTTTTAATGCAGAATACTGCTTGCATTCAATACAGAACCTTGTCAACCTATGCAGATTCTTTCCCGTCCAAACCAAATCCAGAATTCTTGTCCTCCAATAAAGCACCCGTGTTGCATTCAATTCAACTTCATATGCCACTCAATCATATAAAATCACGCGCCTGATAGCATCACTTGTTGAGCAAACGCCATCAAAATACACCACTAACTATTTCTATAGGTATAATGATGTATCGGTACCTTCATTAATATATAGTAGATTATCTCATTTCATACATCAAATCCCTTGCGCAAGAATTTATCTTTTCCAGTGTTGTGGGTTCACGTGAACATTCACCACAATGTTACAAATAATGAATTCCTGAATCGGCACCCTGAATTACAAACCTACCAATTGCTTGGTGTGGTGAATTGTTACGACTCAATAGAGGTTTTTCTTACCCCCTCTCCCCGGCCTTCGCACTTGAAGGGCTCACAAGTGACTACATCAAATGTACCCCCCTAAGAACGAAACGGGAAAATTTCTCCACAAATCTGGCTATCGCCTGATGATGCTAGTTGCAATTACTGACGAAACGTCGTGCTCCGATTGTAAATGTGGATTTGCTCTCCCAACACACCGGTGAGCTGTACTATAAACGAATTGGAATGTTCTGTTGACGTGATAACCCTTACTAATTGGTGATGGCGGGTGTAACGACACATTTACGCGATCTCAGCCAAAAAAACCCCTCTAATATGGATAATATTGTTCGCGAAAGCCTACGTATTAAACTTACACAGAAACTCTGTCGCTAGGTTATCTGTGCTTTGTGCACCACTGCCCAACACATCAGCACCACCCCAATACATGACATTCGTGTGCATAAATTTCGATTTAAAGCTTTCGTGACTGCAGGGATTCATCTTGGGAAATAATAAAAAAATAAAATTCTCACGACGTTTCGGCCACAACGCAAGCATCCGTCCTCAGGCGAAGAACAGGGCTGTCGGAAAGACAGCGTCTTCGTGAGAATTTTATTTTATTATGTTTTATTTTAATTATTTCCCTTCTACGTGACTTTACCGAAAGAACCAGAAGAAGATTCGTGTGCGTCTTATAATCCGGTACTTTAAGCATTCATTCATGTTCCGGGGGGGGGGGGCGTTGGGGTGAGCGTGGAACTTTGCGAGTGAACCGCGTGAGCTCGCATCTACTTGCCTCTCTCTACGTCGGAGAATATTTGCAACGGGTTGCTGCCCTGGAGGCGGTGGACGCGTGAGAATGGCCGCGCGTGGGGCGCTCAATCCGCCTCGAGGGCAGCAAGCGTCGCCTAAATGTTCATCCTCCCTGGGCCGTGTTTCAGATCGCACGCGACGGCGGCGGACGCGGGAGCGTTTTAACTTCGTCGTGGACGTAGATTCGAGAGGATTTTTGGCGAGAAAAATTTAATTATCCGCGGGTAGAGGTTGGTTTTGTTTGTTGTTGGCTTAGATCGCGCAAATTATAGATGTTTCGTTGAACCCACCCCGCCCGCTACCCCGACGCAGCCAATTAGTTGAGTTTGGTGTGTCAAGTAAAAGGTGACAATTCCTTACAGCAGCACCGGTGTGTTGGTTACTAAACTATTGGTTTCATTTTAGCTGCGTTAAGATCTTAAAGTTGGTCGTCGTCGTCGTGAAGTTGCGAGATTGTCGGTACTTTTGTTCTTAATTTAGTTTGTTTTTATTTAAAAGCGGCGTCAAATGCCGTCCAAGGCTCCACGCAAAGCGAAGAGGCAGAAATGCGAGGTAATGTAAAGTTCTGTGTTTAATCTCTCTCTCTCTTACATTTAGCAATCTTTGGAAGAACGTAATCAACCAGGTAGGGTGTTGACTGTTGTGTTAGCAGACTCTCTGTGTTGTATCGCATTGTATTTCTAACTTTACTAGGTATTGTTTTCTCTTTAATTTGTACCTGATGATGATTGCTTGTGTTGCAATCGAAACGTCGTCTGCTATTTAATTTATTATTTTATCTTTCTACGTGACTTTACCGAAATAACCAAAGAGTAATGAAACACGTGTTGTTAAGATGTTAAAAACACCAAACCAGAAACCCTTCGCGAGGAATGCTGTCGGCAGGATGATATGTTGATACCAGCTTGAAAGGTCTCCCATATAGTATTTGCCAGTAGCAAAATATGATAATTGTTTTTTTACGATTTTATCTGGCAACAAAACTGACACCTTTTTTTACAAGGAGTCATGTTTGCATTGACCACAATACCTGCAGTCGGAATGCAAACAAAAACACAACTCTGATAATGTATGCACTGTCCTTGAAGTTGATTGGTCCAAACATGACTCCTTGTAAAAAAGGTGTCAGTGTTGTTGCCAGATAAAAGGGTAAAAAACAATTATCATATTTTGCTACTGACAAATGAGGTTCCAATGGTGTAAATGCTTACCCCGAGCTCTTATACTCTGATGGTGCATTGTCTTTGAGTTGTGCGCCTTTTGGCGTCATCTGGTCCAACACCATGTAAGACTAGGCTCTAAAGAAAGCTGTCTCGGGTGTGGACCAATCAATTTCAAGGACAGTGCATACATTATCAGAGTTGTGTTTTTTGTTTGCATTCCGACTGCAGGTATTGTGGTCAATGCAAACATGACTCCTTGTAAAAATAAGGTGTCATAAGAGTGCCCTACGGTGGTGAACAGCAGAGGGAAGGGCAGCAAGATCTTTTGTTGTACTGCACTTCTATGACCAGCAGTGGATTGACAAAGGGCCTCCCCCCGTGTTCGTATGCTTGTCCCATCCCTGTCAAGAGTCCACAGCGATCGCCTCATCCCACAACAACCACCACAGCCGCGACCGCGAAGGCCGAGGGGGTGGACGAAGTGGACGATGAGAAGCAGGAGGAGGTTTACGTGGAGGAGGGTGGGACAGACCTCGATGTGGAGCTGCCCACGATGACGTCGCTCGTTCACGACCGGCCCCAGCTGCTGGAGCAGAGCCTCCGCGCCGTGGGGGACAAACAGACGAGGAGGATCCTCCCGCCGAGACTCTCGGTGATGGAGCAGCACCAGCAGCGGCACCACCACCACCACCAATGACATCCGCAAGATCATTGTCATTAGCAGTATTAGTTGCACCTTTGTCATCGGTAGTATTTGTCGAAATAATTTCAACTTTATTGGGGCGCCACGATGGGCGAGACGTTAACTACCTCACCCGGTATACAGGATGTCGTGGGTTCGATCCTGACTCGGAGAGATGGTTAATACCTCGCCTGGTCTATAGAACGTCATGGGTTCGATCTCGATCCTGAGAACCTGCTGTATATTTGGAGTGTTTTTCTCCCCCCATGGTCTCGTGGATTTTTCTCCGGGTCCTCCGATTTTTCCCTCCACACCACACTTATAAACATGCGTTTACAGTATTTGGCTGCTATACATTTCCACGTGATAAGTCACTTCGTTGGGCTATCATTTGTGACCATGTCACTTTTGAAAAAGAGTGAAATAGCTCAGTGGGCCTTACTTGGTAAAATATAAATAAATGTGTTTAACATCGTTAGTTGCAGCATGTCGTATCAGCAGGATCTTTGTTATAATAGCAGCAATGGATGTAGTTCTAACAGCATTATTTTAAATGATGGAATGATGTATCAAATTATCGATTAATAACAATTCTTAAGCTCATAATACTTCCATCGTATCTGCTGTGTAAGAAGTCATGTTTTGTCAATTCGTGTTGTGTGGCACGTAATATATTCACGTCACCCCAACAGCCACCCATGGGTGCTGCAATTTACTGCAATATAAAACAATAGATTCTTCAATCAAATCAGGGGGTTGGTGTTGTAATCGCAGCAGTGTCACTAGCAGCAGCATGGAAAGCATCAGCAGTGGTGATAGCTTCCCGAGTGGCAGCCGCAGCAGTTGCATCAGTAGCAGAAAGCATAATAATTTTATAATTCTAACACCGTATCGATGGTTGGCTGGTGTTGATGACAATGATGGTGATGTTAACGATGTCATTGGTAATAATTGTGATGGAAGTGATGGTGGTTTTGCAAATGATGATTGTTATCACATTGATCTCCAGTATTGCTAATCGTGATGTTATCGGTGACGTTCAGGCCTGTACCCTGGAGGAGGTGAAGGCCCTCTGTCTGGAGCAACTAATGCTGATGTCGGACAAACAAATCCACCAGGTCCTGCAAGGTAACGCTGACCTAGTCCGGCTCCATGAGTTTTGTATGGCTCTATGAACCTCACACTTTCAAACTGAACCCTTAACAAGGCTTAGGCTGGTTCTGTGAGCCAGCCCTGTTAAAAATGAAACAATTTTGCCAACTGAGATGCGTACATGATAAGGGAGCCTTATATCAACACTGCACCCTAAGAGAGTCATTTTCTGGCTCTTTAAGGCTCCTGCATCACCCTGCATCACCCTGCATCACATGTAAGGCTCTGCTTGGTTACTTGAACCCTAACAGAGCCTCTCTCTCTGGGTTTGTGTTCTGTAAAAAGTGTCTTAATGTTGGTAAATTTACTTTTTTTCTCTTGTTAGGCGAGCCAGTTGGGTCGGATTCAGAAGAGGATAAGATCGGGGCAACCACCAAGGACGGAACAGAACAGTGTGAAAACAGGTAAGTGTGTGTGCCTCTCCTAGATAAACTCGGCCTTAAATAAGTACCGAGTGTGGTGTGTATGAACATCAACACTGGGGAGACATGCGACCAGGTGTGTGATTAGCCACAGCATCCCCTTGTGCGCCGTGTCAGCTTCCATAGGTATCCTTCTCCCGCATCTCCGATTGGCACGGTTGGCTTTGTACGGTGCGAAAGAAGTTAAACGTACGTACACTCTAACAGATGCTCGTGAACAGCACCATGCCCCAGCAATATGGGTATTTGGAGGCCCGCTGCCACAACCATTTTCAGGCCACTGCCTCCCCATGCCACGTGGGCCGTGGGGATTATTTGACCACACGCTACTATGCTGTTCAGTGCGGGTTGGTCGAGATGGGGATTGTTTGACCACACGCTACTATGCTGTTCAGTGCGGGTTGGTCGAGATGGGGAGCATACGCGTATCTGTACAGAAGTGTGGTGCAACAATAGACTTTGTGCACTGTCCACAACGCTGCAGCCGATAACTGCCAATTGTGTGTGATCGTAGTGATCACCAATCCAAGCACTACCGAGGCTCAACGCTGGGTATTTTATGGCTGTTTACATGTTTTAATGTAATCCAAAATTTTTGATACCATTGGTAATAATGGTGATGGAAGTGGATATTTTTGGATAGCCTACCTGTTAAGCTGAATGTCCAAAATTGTTCTTAAAATATGAAATCCTAATGTATTCATTCATTTGTTTAAATGCCAATTACCAAATTACCAGGAATGTACCCAATCTGATCAGATCTGTCGGGTTAAACAGAGTTTAGCCTCATTAGTGCTTGGATTGGTGACCACTACCTTAATCAGATTTCGAGTGACTTCCATTCCGCACTAATCATGTAAAATGTCTTCCTGCTAACAAAAAAAGATGCATTACCCGATACCACATGACACCATTTTGGCGAGAAAATCCCAGATGTGATGTCATGAGTCGCGTCATTTTCTGTTTTTGGATCGGTCCGAAACAAAAGTTAATGTCGGATCGTTGAAAACGTATGATCTTGGCCCGATTTTCAGATTTTTCAGATTCTTCCGAATATCGTGAGCACTCGCCTAATACGTGTGCATTTGCGTGTTTATTTGCGCGTGTTTATATGCATATGTGTACGTGTGCCAGGCAAAACAGCCAGTGCATGGACACCACAAGTGCAGCCTCTGTCACGTGCACCCAGCCTGGTGCTGAGCCTGACGATGAGGCCACGCCGGTCGCCACCACAGGCAAGACTCCTTCACTCCTTTATTCATTCTACACCGAGTTTAGCCGGTGTACCCCACCGGGGCTCCTCCCAAGTCCACTCGGCCCAAATGTTCTCATCAGCTATTGCAATTTGTATGAGAATCAGATGGTCCGGCGCATACTTCTTGGTGAGCTCTACCTGAAATTAAACGGATGAGGTTCATGTTCGTTAGCAATGGCTTCGAGACACGTGGAGTCTGGTCGTACACTACGTTGACCTGGCCCAAAATGATTCTGGTGTTGTTCATGAACATTAACGTTGAGTTGGAGACAAGAGATGGTCTGGGAAACACTTTGGTGAATTCATTAAAAACAATACTCCTTTTGCAGATGGTGCAATATCGTGCGCGGAGAGCGATGCCTTGAGTCTGGTGGCGGCCGGATCCCTCTCTGAGGATGAGATGGAGAACGTTGGGAAGAAGGAGCAGGAGGGAGATGAGAGGAAGGTGGAGGAGGAGGAGAAGGGAGAGCAGCGGGTAAAGGGGGCTCCCCTGTCTCCACACGGCTCCATGGGCAGCAGAGGTCTCCCCGATTCTCATGGTAACGGTCTGCTATGTTTGCATAATGCACACTTGATTTTATGATGATTCACTTATAGAGTAATAGTCATTCTTAAGTTCACATCTCCCCCAGTCTCTTGGTAAGAATTAGCTGTGTTTACGTTACGCATTATCCGGGCCAACGATTCATGGATTCCCCAATATCGATTCCTTAACCTCGCAATACATAAATAGAATCGCATGTGTGAGAATAGATGTTTTTTTATTGTACGTTCGGCCATAATAACTAGAACTGCACAACGTCACAAATGCGTGGCGGGTGACATTTTCCGAAATTATTTGATTTAGCGTTATGCCTTTGCGCTGAGCCAGGCAGCTTCATCATTTACAGAACGCAGCAGCAGCAGCAGCATCGTCCTAAAACCACTGCTCGGCTTGGTTAGCAAACAGCCTTCAACAATGCGTCTCACCGTCTCGTCGTCATCACAGCAACAGTTGGCATTGTCACGTAATCGCCACCTGTGCTGTGCTCGCTTTGCTACACACAGAAGGCCGTGTGTGACCGGTTCTGAAGTCTTATTGAGCAGGGCCCAGTCACATTTTTATGACATGCTCATATGTAGCGCAGAGGCATGTCGTGCCTAATTGGAAAGGATTACATTTATGTTTATTATGGACAATTTCTGTTTAAAAAAAAACTGTGTCTGGTGTTAGCAGAAAATAAGCCTGCTTTTTTCTGGGTTTTTCATCTCTAGGTATGGTTACAATGTATGATATAACATGTAATGTATAAACAATATCATTTTAACGAGAACTGACAATTTATTTTGCCTTGGCGTTGCCAATTATCTGCTCACTAAACATTTTAAAAGTGATTTAATGTAATCCTGCATTTATTTTGTCACGTAACTGTCTCTCTCCTCTTTCCTTACCTCTTGTCTCATATCCCTCTCTCCCTCTTCCCTCCTCTCCTCCACAGCCCCACACTCCCTCCCCGCCATTCTCCACCAGACCCTGGATGCCCTCCTCTCGGACCCACTGCCTTCCTCTCCCACCTCGTCCTCCCCCTCCTCGTCTCCCAGGTGCTCTTCTGTTGAGGGCGTTGCAGCCGGAAAGGCCACACCTGTGCCAGGCTGTGGCCCTGCCCACGACATTCTGGAACTGGAGCTCCGGGCCCGTGCGATCAAGTCGCTCATGAAGGCAAATGAGCGCAGGCTGAACTCCTAAGGACTCCGCCTCCCCCGTCGGGTTCAGAGGTCGAAGCACCTCCGATTAGTACGGTTGGCTACGTATGGTGCGAAAGAAGTTTACCGTAAAGGCGTACGGAAACTGATAGGGGTACTTCCTCTTGGCACAAGTTTCCGTGATGTTCCCCGCCCTGAGCTGTGTCCTTTCCACGATGTCATCCTAACCACCACATCCGTTTTTGGCTCTTGCTCTTCTGCCTTCGATTTTCCTAACAGATCCTACAAATTGTCGTCAGTTTATGCATCATCATCATCATAGCTAATTACCAATCGAAACTCATTCCAAGATTATTCACACGAAGATTTTCACAAGATTAAAAGAGACGTGATAACAAATTGTCAATTGCATTAACAATTAAGTTCGTAAATATCTGGTCAATTTATGCATGGCCGTCATTTGAAGTAGTGGAATGCCTGTGAATGTCGTGGGGCTGGAAACCACGTGTCACCTATGCCGAGCCCTTGTATTGCACAGCAATGAATGAGCCTTTCTGAGTCGTCATTGGGGATGCTGCTGCCATGCGGCGGCCAATCACGGTGCGGAGGCCATCTCTGGAAGTACGAGAGACGGCATTGAAGTCTCCCACCAAGGCACATGGCGAGGTGTTGTGGGGTTCATTGTCTGCTCTGAGAACCGGTAGAAATGGTTTTTAATGTCGTCAGGCGCTTCGTCGGTAGGTGCGTATGCCGCGGCTACAAATAGGTTACCAAGGGTGCAGCCAGTGGCCTGTTGTTTACTGGGCACCATTCTTTTAAGGGCCGACTTGGCTGCCCGATCAAGGGCAATGGCCACCCAGGAGAGCCGGGGAGAACCGTCCGTGGGCCCTAACCACAGGATGGTGCAATTTCCTGTTGTGAGTTCACCCGCGCCGAGCCGTCGCACTCACCGCACTCCCATGATGCTAACTCCTGCCCTCTCGAATTATTTTGAGAGGCTGTGCATAGCACTTGGTTGGCAAAAAAACAGCTGTCTAATGCTCCACGTGCTTAACCCTCAAAATGTCATATGCGCAGTTGGTGGCTTTTTGTCTTGTCCACCGTAACACGCTTCTCACAGCTGGCCGGTGAAAATCCAGCCTGTGCGCTCCCTTGTCAAACCCTTGCCACGAGCAATGCGGCGTGACGGTATACTTGGTGGTGTGGCTCGTGGGGAAATTTTCGGCATTAAAATGCCCCACTGGTCCCCCCCCCCCCCCGTGCTGAGAGGGACGCAGGGTAGGTAGCTGTGAGTTCTGAGGTTGGGTTCTGTTGAGCTGGCTACCCAGCAGCTCTTTCACCTCGGGTGAGGAAAAGGTTGCGGAGTTGTCGGGACGAGCCCACGCACCGTTGGGCCCTCGTATCGTGCGGGGCCAGCATCTGATCCCGGACCGAATATACCGCCAGGATTTTATTAAAGCGTTAATTATTCATGACTACTCACGGGAACTGATGACACATTTGCGAATGACTGAGGACTCGTTGACAATTTAACACGGTGCATAGCAACTGGATAAGGATAACCAAAACTCACAATTACACTCGCTAACCATTGACGATGTACTAAAGGCCAAAATTGACTCCATGTAGGCTGGCGGCTAAATTGATATATCTTAGAAACGAATGACGAATCTCGCCTCACTCAAACGCGCTCCCCCTGTAAAGGCGTCGCCATTCAGTCTGTGCTCGAGCGATGTTATTGCCATGACGGAATGGCACGTGATGGTGACTTGAATCCCGTTTCCAGCATCAATGAACACGGTTGGCTACGTACGGTGTGAAAGAAGTTCAACAAACATACGTAACTTGGGACATGCAGCCACGGCGAGTAGTTCCAAGAATAGTTCCAAGAGAAGGCCTTGGGTGGTGTATAAATAGTGAAATTGGCAGTTCATTTATTTATTGTTCATATTTTCATTGCTTTTTCTCGTGTGTTTAATGTGTGGAGCCCTTGGAGGTACTGTTCCGTTTGCGTTCCACGAGTGCTCTTCACTTTTTATTAACACATGTTCACGATACAGGAGTGTTTAATACACGCGTTTCAAGTCCAGTTGGACAACCGCAGCTACATGATTTAAATAAATCTGGTTTGTTGCAGTAGATGTATATTGGATTGCGTTAGTGCATGTTGGTGGGTGGATGCATGCGTGCATGTATGAATATGTATGATTTGGGAGAACCTGGTGACCCGAGTTTGAATCCCACTCACGACCAACAGCAGCGACGATTATCTTAACCGGTCCTGGGCCTCCCCGAGGTTCATTCAGCCTTAAATGAGCACCTGGTGCGGTGTGTTAACGTCGCCACAGTGGAGACAAAGGCGACGGAGGGTTTTGCTGGCTACCCCACCCCCTCGTGTGCCGTGCCAGCCTTCATAGGTCCTCGTTAACAGCACTTTCCCCAACAGTCTGTTAAGGCTATCAGGGGGATCTTTGTATGAATGGCATGTGTATAAATGCGTGCATGTGTAAACGTTTGTATTTTTTAGGGGAGCGGTAATGTGGAGTGATGCGTGCGCTGCGCTACAAACCCGGCGACCCCAGTTCGATTCTTGCTCGCGAGCAGTGAAAGTGGCTGATATTTGGACCGGTCTTGGGTCCTCCCAAAGTCGACACAGCCATGAGTGAGCGCCTGGTGCGGTGTATAAAGCATCTGCACTGGGAAGACAAAGGCTGCCCGGCCTGGTGCTAGCCATCCACCCCCTTTGCGTGTGCTGTGCCGGCCTTCGTGGCCGCTCGCTATCAGCACTTGCACCGACGGTCTGTTAAAGGCTAAACGTGGGGAATCTTTGTGAGTATACATGTTTGTACGTTGTATACATGTTTGTATGTTGTGTTTGCACAGCACCAGTTTCTGAAAAGTATTTGGTAATGGGCACGTAACGATTCATCTCCCCAGCGAGACAATTCGAATTGCGATGATTCGGAGCTGGAATTGAAATCAAGTTACTTTGTAATATTTTACATCCTCATTTGTATTTTAAAGCCCCCCACCCCCCTCCCCCGTATTTCCTACAGTTGCATTTGCTCGATTATGATAAATGCTACATTTTCATACAATTAGCATACATTGTAATTAATTCGTATGTGTGAATTATGCATGCGGTACTCATAGTTTACAGCTGTTCATCTAACACTGGATAAAGGTCCCCCCCCCACCACCAGCACACATTGTTGGGTAATGGGAGTTCTTTAGCTAAATTCACCATGCTGGTCAATGCGGGTTGGTGAAGCCGGCACGCACCAGGACCAGTTCATGACATCGCTCGCCACCAATGTCAGCCGTGGTCGTAAAATCGAACTTGGTTCGCTGGGTTCATAGTGTAGTGTGCCAACCTTCAGCGCCACCCCTCCACCCAATCGTTCCATGCCTACTCATAATAACGTCCACCCCCCCACTGGCTCCGCCAGTGCCCCTTCTCCTCCGGCTTGGTGGAAGGTGGTGGAGTCGGATCACACCCCTGTCTCTTCATCCACGGGGTCGGTCCGCTGCTGCCTGGCAAAGCTCACAAACACCTGGGCGGGCAGAGGTGAACGGTCACATTGGGAAAGTTACACGGACAGTCACTTCATACAACAGAATGTGACTGTGTCTCAAGACGCTGAACAGAACCGGTGGGGATATATTACAATTACTGTAGGCGTTTAGACAGCTAGGCAGTCATTCACTTTGGCAGGCAGTCACTCCGTTAATAAGCAACTTGGTAAAGTACATCGACAGTCAATTAGGCAGTCTGTTAAATCTGGTTAGCTGCCACTGGTTGCGGTTAGCTTGGGTTCATTGTATGTTTGTATATTAAACTTCTTCGCACCATACATAGCCAACCGTGCTACGGGTAGCTAGCGCCCATTGCGGTTACCTAGCACCTGTTGAAATTAGCTAGCACCTGTTGCGGTAAGCTAACACCTGTTGCGGTTAGCGAGGGCCCACTGCGATTAGCTCGCACCTATCCTGGCTAGCTAGCACCTGTCGCGGTTAGCGCGTGCTTTTTGGTGGTTAGCTCGGGTATCTTGCAGTTAGATAGCGCCTGTAGAAGTTTGCTAGCGGCTATTAGCTTCAGTTGCATGAGCTAGGTGTCTGTTGCGGTTAGCTAGTGCCTGTTAGCTAGCTCCTCTTGCAATTGGCTAGCATCTGTTGCAATTAGCTCGCTCCTGTTAGGTAGCTGCTTTTGCAACTGGCAAGCTTCTGTTGCGGTTAACTAACTCCTGTCAGCTAGCTCCTGCTGCAACTGGCTAGCATCGATTGCCGGTGAGCCAGTGACCTGTCGCGCGTTCTGACCTGGTCCAGCGTGGTCTGCGACACGGAGAAGTCGGCGATGCCCAGCTGCTGCTGGTTCTCTGCTAGCGCCGCGAAGATCGTGGAGAGAGAGGCGCACGCGGAGGCCGCGGCGGTGTCACCCGCAGAGGCGCCGTGAGTCGTGGTGGCGCCCGGCAAGTGGAAGTACATGGTGCGGTGGTGGTGCTCGCGCAACTCCGTGCGTGGGAATCGCTTGCACACGTACTCCGCCACAGCGGCAGCGGGATCAGCAGCTGTAGCATCGGCAGTATCTGCGGCAGCAGGATCCGCGGTAGCAGCAGCAGCAGGAGGAGTGGCAGCAGCGAGCCGTATCACCAGAGTGTGTCCTTCGCCAAAGCTACGGTCAATGGGAGAGGAAGGGGTAGAAACAATGAGTGTTGTCCACCTGACATCGTGGTTCACTTAGCCTGGCACAAGCACCGCATCAGCTTCGTAGGAAATAGCGGCAACTTGTTTATTTGTGTACGTGTGTGTACGTGTGTGTTCTGGGCCTGCCTTAATGGGTGCTCGCTAACAGCACTTGCCCCCAACAGACTGTTTAAAGGCTATCGCGAGTGTAGCGGATAGCGCACTTCGCTACGAACCGAGCAGCTCGAGTTTGATTCATGGCCACTAACACCGGTGATGGTTATTTGAACCGGTCTAGGGCCTCCCCTCGGTCGACTCAGCTTCAAATGAGTACCTGGTGCGGTGTGGTGCTGGTCACGCACCCCCCCCCATGTGCCGTGTCAACCTTCACAGGTGCTCGCTAACAGCACTTGTCCTAATAGTCGGCTATAGGGATCTTTTTCTTCGTATGTATATAATATATTTGTGTGTGTGTGCATGCATGTTCATGTATTTGTGTGTGCAGGGGTATTTCCCGACGAACGAACGGGTTCCGTTCCTGAGACACATCGGGGACTGCCTATATGTGCATGTACGTACATGTACTTCTGTGTGTGTGTATGTGTATGTATGTGTATCTATGTACATGTACTTCTGTGTGTGTATGTACTTCTCTGTATGTGTATGTATGTACTTCTGTGTGTGTGTATGTATGTGCATGTATGTGCATGTACTTCTGTGTGTGTATGTTCTTCTCTCTGTGTGTGTGTATGTACTTCTGTGTGTGTATGTATGTGCATGTATGTGCATGTACTTCTGTGTGTGTATGTACTTCTCTGTATGTGTATGTATGTACTTTTGTGTGTGTGTATGTATGTGCATGTATGTGCATGTACTTCTGTGTGTGTATGTTCTTCTCTCTGTGTGTGTGTATGTATGTACTTCTGTGTGTGTATGTATGTACTTCTCTGTGTGTGTATGTACTTCTGTGTGTGTGTATGTACTTCTGTGTGTATGTACTTCTCTGTGTGTGTGTATGTACTTCTGTGTGTGTGTGTGTATGTACTTCTGTGCGTGTGTGTGCTCACCGTGTCTTGATGTGCTGGACGCTGCCCAGGCACCTGAAAGTTCCGCTCACCATGATGGCCATGCGTGTGCACAGAGACTCGCACTCCTCCATGCTGCACACACACACACGTGTACACACATACACACATTGGTACACTCACATAATCGTATACACATACACACATATATATACACAAACACAGATCCCTCGAGCAGTGATTTTCAAATCTTTTTGGCCCGCGAACCACATTTCCACGGATCACCCAGTCCCCCCCCCCACCCCTGGTGACAAAACGCGTTCACTTATCACGTGAACATTTATCGCGGCCAAACACTTTAAGCGCGTGTTGTCGATTATAAAATCCATGCGACCACCACGGGGGGAGAGACAGAGAGACACCGCGAACTCCAACATGCAAACCCGCTGCTGCTGCTGCTGCCACCCACGGTACCTGTGAGATGTGAGCACCACCGACCGGCCCGCTTGCACAATGGCCAGAATGCAGTTCCACAGGAAGCGCCGAGCCTTGGGGTCCATGCCCGTCGTGGGTTCATCCTGCACGCGGTCATCAGAACCAGAATCTTTATTGCGACCGCAGGAGGAATCCGATGAGCTATGAAGCTCTTTTTCATAGATGTCCAGTAGGGGGGGGGGGGGGGCGGGTCGGCAAGTTACAACAGCAAACAATACAAAATAATTATATGTGTGCAATTTCGGGAAAAAGCGCAAAGCAAGTCACTAAATATAAAAGCATAATACATTAATTAATTATCAAGCTTGGACAAAGCAGTAAAAACAGCCCCAGATCACACCAAGATAACACACAGGCCCTCAATAAAATGGCACATGAACACTGAACTATGGATACACAGGTAAGTACAAACGTTACCAGACGTTCATAATGGTTGGAGCAGGTTCACAATGGCCACGTCAGGATCACACACTGATCCTTCACAATGGCCTCTGCTGACTTTCTGGGTTTGAGCCCTCAGTCTTGGCGTCCATCCCAGGAGTATATCGGATTCAAAATGACAATGATGGGTTTGTGATGGTCGTGTTACGTCCGCGATGGCTGTCTTAGGTTCATGACCGGCCGTGTTACGTTTGTGACGGCCGTGTTGGGTTCATTCTAACCGTGTTACATTCGTAAAAGCTGGCTCTGGCTAATACTGCTGTTCAGTTCACAATAGCCATATTCGGTTTACAGTACAGTGGCCAAACCAGGTTTGTAATGACCATGTCAAGCACTGAGCCAGCCAGCACCACTGAGACCCTGAGTTCGAATCCTGATCCGAATCCTCGCACTCGCTGTGTCGCTCTCTCCCTGCATCCGCCTCCCTCGCGAGGTTCATAATGGCTGGTACCAGGAAGACGAGGGGAGGGTTGCCGATGAGAGCGATGGCGGTGGAGAGCTTGCGCTTGTTGCCTCCGCTGTATGAGCCGGCGGAACGATCGGCGATGTAGATGAGGCCCAGCGTGGACACCGCCCAGTCAACCACCTACAGCGCCGCACAACAAAAACAAAGATCCCTCGTGTGTGTGGCCTTCACAGACTGGTGGGGCAAGTGCTGTTAGCGAGCAGCACCTATGAAGGCTGGCACGGTACACGAGGGGGTGGGTGGCCAGCACCATGCCCGACCGCCTTTGTCTCCCCAGTGGCGCTGATTACACACTCCACCAGGTACTCATTTGAGGATGAGTCGACCTATGGGAGGTTCAAATTGTTGCCACACAACACTCAGTCAACCACCTCCAGCACCACACAACAACCTGTGGTGGTTGCAGTGGTGGCGATGGCAGTGATGGTGGTTCTATTCATGTTTTTTTTTGCTGCTGCTGCTGATGATGATTATAGTTCTGCTGATGACGGTAGTTCTGTTGTTGACGGTGATCATGATGGTGATGGTGTTGATGATGAGCATAAGGATGATGGCGATAATGAGTGTTAGGACGATGGAGGTTGTGATGAGAGTAAGGACGATAGTGGTGATGATGAAGATGACGGTAAGGACAATGGTGGCAGCGTGCTCACCCTCTCGAGGTCGTCCTCCCTCACCCCGCGCAAGCGAGCGTACAGCTGGAGGTGCTCCCGGCCCGTGAGCAGCTCATCGGTCCCGTCGAACTGGGGGCAGTAGCCCAGGCGGCTCTGAACCGAGCTCAGCTGAGACAGAATGCTGCACCAAGGACAAGGACGAAGACCCCCCCCGTATTGCCTTTAACGGACTGTTGGGGCGAGTGCTGTTAGCGAGCACCTATCAAGACCGCCACGGCGCACGAGGGGGGGTTGGTAGCCAACACTGTACCGGCCGCCTGTATCTCTCCAGTGTGGATGTTTACACACTGCACCAGGTACTCATTTAAGGTTGAGTGGAACTCGGGGAGGCCCAGGTCCGGTTCAGATGGTGTTGGCCGTGAGCGGGATTCGAACTCGGGTCACTGGGTCCATAGCGCAGCATGCTAACTGCTGCGCCACCGCTCCCCATTCACATATTCATACATACACACATGCATTAAACATGGACACATGCGTTCACCCACAAATACATATATGTACACACACAATCCCGTATACAATCAGATGCAGCAAACCAGATTTATTTAAATCATGTGATTGAGGGCTTCGTAGCGCAGCGCGCAAACCACGGCGCCGCTGCCCCCATTCACGCACACACGCGCACCTCGAAGTGTTCCGCCTCTAGGTGGGCTCAGACTGAACTCACCTGTAGCCCTCGAGGCGTGCGTCCCCGGCCGTCGCGTGCGTGTCGCCTGTCAGCATGCGGAACGCGCTCGTCTTGCCGGCACCATTCACGCCCAGCAGCCCAAAGCACTGGGCAGCCCAACAAACGCAACCCCGTTATCTGCCAACCCCGTTATCCACCAACCTCATTATCCGCCAACCCATTATCCGCCAACC
Organism: Lampetra planeri; assembly: GCF_965212315.1. Classification (NCBI taxonomy): domain Eukaryota; kingdom Metazoa; phylum Chordata; class Hyperoartia; order Petromyzontiformes; family Petromyzontidae; genus Lampetra; species Lampetra planeri. Next base: position 18,499,866 of record NC_136109.1, on the reverse strand, counting down.
CCGTTATCCACCAAGCCCCGTTATCCGCCAACCCCGTTATTCGCAAATCGGAAACTCGTAAACCACAAACCCAATTATGCACAAATTGCAAAACCATTATCCACGTATCTGATTATTCGCGAATCGCAAACCCATTATCAGAAAACCGCGTTATCCGTAAATTGCGAACCCATTATTTCTAGATTTGAAGCTTTCGTGACTGCAAGGATTCATATTCTTCTGGTTTGCGGATAATTGGATTTGTGAATAATGGGTTCATATTCTTAGGTTTTTTCGGTAAAGTCACGTAGGTAAAAAACATTAAAAAGTAAAATAAAATGAAATAAAAATCACGACGTTTCGGAGGCAACACAAGCTTCCGTCTTCAGGTGGTACCGTCACAGCCACGAAAGGTGTATCAAGTAAATGAGAGATTGCAGGAGCTACCACTCCGTTTATATAATGGTTGGAGAAGGTGGTGGGGCAAGGGCCGCATACTTTTTATTAATATGGTAAGGTGAGGCTTAAGACTAAGAATAGACTGCATAACAAACTGAGCCTTTGTTTGGAGAGGCACGGCTTGTGACTCAACCTGTGACAGGGAGACACCACTAAACATGGTAAAACTGTAATAGTTGTCTGTTAAATAAGATTGGCAAATAAGTGTAGTTAAATCTTTTTTGCATGGTTAATCACATCTTTCCAATGATTACTCAGTTTGTAACCGTCATCACGGTTGAAATTATGTCTGTGTTTGTATATTTGTATGGCTTCGTGTACAAACCTTTGATGGCAGCCAGGAGGTTTGCAGAGAACCTTGGTCTCGGAAAAGACAATTCCATGAGAGCCCACCGAGTTGTAGCAATGATCGGCAACGGCCGAAGAATCAGTTCTGCCGTGTTTCAGATCTGACTTGTGCTCGCGGACACGATCAGAAACATGACGTTTCGTTTCTCCAATGTAGCAATCACCACAAATGCAACTCAATTTGTAGACTCCAGGATACTGTAAGTCAGGAACGACATCCTTCACAGATGGAATCAAATCACGGATTTTATGCACTGTACTGAATCGGACTTGGATCTTATGCTTGTTTAGAATTTTAGAGATCTTTTTGGTCACGCCTGCTATGTATGGCAACGTGATAGTTTTGGTCGGAGTTTCATGTGGCTGTTTCTGCATGGTGGGAGAAACAGCTTGGCGGATAGTGCGGTCAGAGTATCCGTTCATCCTGAGGGCCCGATGTACATGTCTTAATTCACCGGCCAGGTGGTGTTGGTCAGAAATGCCATGGGCTCTGTGGTATAACGTTTTGATGAGAGAATTCTTTTGAGATGGGTGGTGGTGGGAATCCGGTTTCAAGTAGGAATCTGTGTGGGTGGCTTTCCTGTAGACAGAATGTCCCAAGGATCCGTCAGGCCTCCTCTCAAACAGAATATCCAAGAATGGTAGTTTACCGTCTTTCTCCACTTCCATGGTGAATCTGATGGATGGGTGTCTAGAATTGATGTGGTCCAAGAAGTGGTTCAATGCTGGGAGGCCATGTGGCCAGATGACGAAAGTGTCGTCCACATACCTCTTCCACAAGGAAGGACGCAGGGTGGATGTCTGGATGGCGTCTGATTCATTTTATTTTACTTTTTAATGTTTTTTACCTACGTGACTTTACCGAAAAAACCTAAGAATATGAATCCTTGCAGTCACGAAAGCTTCAAATCTAGAATTAATGCCCTCTACGGGGAGGAATTCCACCTATCTGTTAGAGTTTTTAACAGACAACGAGACAAGAAGTCACAGCTTCTCGAGACGCTGGCCTTCCTCAAGAGATGCCGAGATAACAAGGTAATACCCATCGCTTTCACACTCACATCCGCTGGTGTGTCCTCACCGAACTCTAAACAGATCTTATTTAAAGCTAGCCTATCACTAATCTCGGAGAGAATAAGGTTACTCCGATCTGAACTCGATAATTTAGACAAAACTCTCTTACAAACACATTTAATGTTAACACAAAAAATGTCACCTTCCGATTGGAACCACGTTGATTACATGACTTCTGCTTCTGCTGACTCAATGTCAGCCAAATGCAGAGCTAACCTGATTTCTAAATCAACCTCCTATCTAAGAAGAAACCAGAGCCACACATCGCAAAGCTGGATGTTAACAAGACCGTGATTAATCAGAGTAACATCCCAATTTCTGACAATCTAAAAACGGTACTGGCCAAAGGACTAAATTTCGCCATCACCCCTAAATATATACCAGTAGAGGATATGATTTCTCAGATTGATGTAGCCCTCAGAGGCATAGGACACATCCATGCGGATGTAACAAGAGCTGAAATAGCTACTATTCTTAAGAATGCTAAGAAACCCACTAGTAACATCAGCAAAAACGAACGCTCTGAACTCGCGGACCTAAAAAAGAGAGATGATATAGTCATCCTCTCGGCAGACAAGGGCAATGCCACGGTCATCATGGATAAAGATTCATACAACAACAAAATCCTGGACCTTCTTAATGATGGGAGTTACTCCAAAATTAAAAACGATCCCACTAAAAACCTAACGACAAAAACCAACAGTATCATCACGAGTTCGACTTCCCTAATCGAACCAAGCAAACGTCCCTCTCTAAAACCATCGGCGGCTAGACCTCCCAGACTCTATGGTCTTCCCAAAATCCATAAAAAAGCACCCCGCTACAACCCATCGTGTCGACGATAAACTCTCCTACGTACAAACTAGCCCGTTTTCTATCAGATACTCTGCTCCCCTTCACAGGCAAGAACTCTTCGGCAGTACTCAACTCAACCCAATTAGTCTCTATGGTTAAGGACATGGTACTATCTCCTGATGACATCCTCGTCAGCTTTGATGTAGTATCTTTGTTCACCAAAGTCCCAGTACCGGACACCCTAACAATAATTGAGGACTTAGTCCAACATGGATTGAATTCTGATGTACCTGCGCTGGTTAGGCATTGCCTCACCAACACTTATTTTACCTGGAATAGCACCTTCTACAAACAGAATGAGGGTACCCCTATGGGCTCCCCCTTGTCACCAGTTATAGCCAACATGTTCATGGAAAAGTTTGAATCAGACGCCATCCAGACATTCACCCTGCGTCCTTCCTTGTGGAAGAGGTATGTGGACGACACTTTCGTCATCTGGCCACATGGCCTCCCAGCATTGAACCGCTTCTTGGACCACATCAATTCTAGACACCCATCCATCAGATTCACCATGGAAGTGGAGAAAGACGGTAAACTACCATTCTTGGATATTCTGTTTGAGAGGAGGCCTGACGGATCCTTGGGACATTCTGTCTACAGGAAAGCCACCCACACAGATTCCTACTTGAAACCGGATTCCCACCACCACCCATCTCAAAATAATTCTCTCATCAAAACGCTATTCCACAGAGCCCATGGCATTTCTGACCAACACCACCTGGCCGGTGAATTAAGACATGTACATCGAGCCTTCAGGATGAACGGATACTCTGACCGCACTATCCGCCAAGCTGTTTCTCCCACCATGCAGAAACAGCCACATGAAACTCCGACCAAAACTATCACGTTGCCATACATAGCAGGCGTGACCAAAAAGATCTCCAAAATTCTAAACAAGCATAAGATCCAAGTCCGATTCAGTACAGTGCATAAAATCCGTGATTTGATTCCATCTGTGAAGGATGTCGTTCCTGACTTACAGTATCCTGGAGTCTACAAATTGAGTTGTATTTGTCGTGATTGCTACATTGGAGAAACGAAACGTCATGTTTCTGATCGTGTCCGCGAGCACAAGTCAGATCTGAAACACGGCAGAACTGATTCTTCGGCCGTTGCCGATCATTGCTACAACTCGGTGGGCTCTCATGAAATTGTCTTTTCCGAGACCAAGGTTCTCTGCAAACCTCCTGGCTACCATCATAGGTTTGTACACGAAGCCATACAAATATACAAACACAGACATAATTTCAACCGTGATGACGGTTACAAACTGAGTAATCATTGGAAAGATGTGATTAACCATGCAAAAAAGATTTAACTACACTTATTTGCCAATCTTATTTAACAGACAACTATTACAGTTTTACCATGTTTAGTGGTGTCTCCCTGTCACAGGTTGAGTCACAAGCCGTGCCTCTCCAAACAAAGGCTCAGTTTGTTATGCAGTCTATTCTTAGTCTTAAGCCTCACCTTACCATATTAATAAAAAGTATGCGGCCCTTGCCCCACCACCTTCTCCAACCATTATATAAACGGAGTGGTAGCTCCTGCAATCTCTCATTTACTTGATACAGCTTTCGTGGCTGTAACGGTACCACCTGAAGACGGAAGCTTGTGTTGCCTCCGAAACGTCGTGATTTTTATTTCATTTTATTTTACTTTTTAATGTTTTTTACCTATGTGACTTTACCGAAAAAACCTAAGAATATGAACCCATTATTCACAAATCCAATTATCCGCAAACCAGAAGCTCATTATTTGCACATATTATCTACACATATAATGATTTGCAATCTGAATATGATTTTCTGCTAATATTATTGTAGCCAAATCGTGTGCAATTATAATTTTCTGAAAATTCCTTTCTCATAATTCCAGTCATCTGCATATCCCAATATTCACAAATACAATAATCTACAATCCAATAATGAGCAAACCAATGAACCACAACTCTCATTGTGAGGTACTGTCTATGTAAGTGGGTGTGTGTAAAAACGAGTATGTGTAAGGGACGGTGTGTATGTATGTAATAGTCGGTGTATAACGGTATGTGTATAAGTTTGTAGGGTGTATGTGTAGACTGAGTGTGTAAGTGTGAAGGGTGAGTGTGTAGGGTGTGTGTAGGGTGAGTGTGTAAGTGTGAAGGGTGAGTGTGTAGGGTGTGTACGGTGTGTGTGAAGGGGGTGTGTGTTGAGTGTGTGTGTGTGTAAGTGTGTAGGGTGTGTGTGTAGGGTGAGGCTGTGTGTGTAGGGTGAATGTGTAAGTTCACCTCTCCTGGTCGCACCCCAACGCACATCCTGTCCACAGCTGGAGCACCTTTTTTCTTATAAACCTAAAACAGAACCAACATCAACACTGTGGTGATGGTGGTGGTGATGGTGATGCTGCTGTCTGATGGTGGTGGTGATGTCACCTTTGTGAGTTCGTTGATGGTGAGGATGTCTGTTGATGTGTCTCCCTCCATCACACGTTTCCTCTCCGCAGCAACATCAACATCCTCGTCCGTGATGGGAGGCAGATTCAGCTCCATCGAGCTGAATAACATCACAGTCATCAACATCACCATTATCAACATCACCAACATCACTGATACTAACGATATACGATCATTGCAGTCACCACGATCAACAACATCACCACCATCAATACCAGCACAACCATCATGATCATTACTACCACCACCATTATCACCACTACCATTACTACCACCACCATCATCACCACTACCATTACCACCATCAACAAGATCATCGCTCACCATCATCACCACTACCATTACCACCATCAACAAGATCATCGCTCACCATCATCACCACTACCATTACCACCATCAACAAGATCATCGCTCACCATCACCACCACTACCATCATTTCCACCGGGACACTTCTTGTATGTAACCTATTGTGCTCGTCCCCACAAAGCTGCATCCTCTTATTCAATGCCACCTCCTTTGTTTAACCATCGACGACTAAGCGAGTTACCAGGGTATGGGGTGAGGGGCATGGAGGGGGGGGGGGGGTGAACAGATGGGGCGTGTACCGGGCAACCCCTAGGAGCGCTCAGCCGTAACACGGCGGCTGTGTTACCGTGGGCGGATGAAGAAGTCCTTCTGGATGAGCAGCGTGAGGACGATGAAGACGCTGCCCTCGATGAACATCGCGACCAGATTCTTGCCGACCATGTCCCACGACAGCGGCTCCCTGAAACGGCTCTCACCTGTGTGGAGACACGGGGAGAAAATGTGAGACATGGGGAGACACGCGGAGAGGGGGGAGACACAGGGAGACACAGGGAGATGGGTGAGACATGTGATGACACGCAGAGACATGGGGAGACACAGAGAGATGGGAGAGAAACAAGGGGACAAAGGGAGAGATAGAGACACGGGGAGACACGGGGAGACACGGGGAGACGCAGGGAGACACAGGGAGACGAAGAGATGCGGGGAGAAACAGGAGAGATCGGAGATGTGGAGAGATACAGAGATTGGGGTAGACATGAAGGAGACCCAGTGAGATAGGAGAGAAACAGCATGAGACATAATGTATGTGCATTATATCGGCCTGCAAGTGTGTACATTATTGTATGTCTATGTGCGTATATCTATGTGTCTCATATGTATGTCTGTGTGCAGGCTTATGCATATGTCTGTGAATGTCTGAGCGTGTATTTTTGTATATTTGTGTCTGTCTCTGCGTCTCTACCAAAGCGCTCGGACGCGTCTGCCAGTGCCTGGTTGGTCGCCATGTCTATGAGTCCTCGTCCCAGGCAGAAGTGCGGGAAGATGAGGAGCACCGACTTGAGGATGTCATTGATGCGGGTCAGAGTCTGCGGAGACACGGAGAAACACAGACAGACACGGAGAAACACGGACAGACACGGAGAAACACGGACAGACACGGAGAAACACGGACAGACACGGAGAAACACGGACAGACACGGAGAAACACGGACAGACACGGAGAAAGACGGACAGACACGGAGAAACATGGACAGACACGGAGAAACACGGACAGACACGGAGAAACACGGACAGACACGGAGGGAGATGTTTAGAAACGCGGAGAGACACAGTGAGCGAGACACAGGGGAGACAAGGGGCAGAGGTGAGAAGATACAAGGGAGACGTGGGGACACGGGCACAATGTTGGGGAGTGAAGAGAGATGTAGGGGGAATGCCAATGAGACACGTAAAGTCACGGAGAGTGGGAGACGTGCATACCTGCTGGGGAGACATGGGAGGCACGTAGAAACGCGCGAGAAGACATGGTGAGACAGCGAGGCACATGGAGAAACAATTTGGGACAAATCAATATTTGTAATTCTCAGAGTTGAAATTTAACCAAATTAAGCACGAAACAAATATGATAAGATGGTTATCGTGTGGGCAATCTCGCTAGACTCGAGCACCTAGTTTTATTCACAGATGGGCTGCATTTCCAACCAACCTGGTACCAGCTCAGCTCTCCGACCTCTGAACCTCTCTGCCACTCCGGCAATAGAATCTTAGACGTCCACCGCCCCCATTGGCATTCATATTCAGCGCCAGTCTCGTCTCAAGAGGTGCCAGGTCAGCGCCTCTGAGCCACCCAACCTCCTATGGGAGGAGAGTTGAAGGAAAGAGGCTTAACATGCAGCAGTGATTGCTGCCTGTGTGATTAGAGAATGGCAGTTGACTCACATAATACGGACGTGACGTGGTCAATTCCCCCTGGGTCCCTCATGGTTCTTCATCTCCCTTCGCATGGATGTGAGTTGAGAGTAGCGGCAGCTATGCATCTGCGTCTCAGTTGTGAACCCAGCTGCTGCTACCGCCTTCAGAAGACAGCGAGAGTGAAGGCCACTCGTTCGCGTGGAGGAGGAGAGCGAGAGGAGGGGAGCGAGAGGACGGCGACGATGACGCCGTATCAGAGAGGAGGAAGTCGGCTAGTCCCCCTCTCACCTCGTCGCCGTTGAAGAGCTCCAGGATGTATGTGGCCATGCTGCCGTTGATGCCGATGAACATGTTGACGCACGTCAGCACCACGTACGCCGTGCTGGGCACCGTGAACACGAAGGAGGCCGGGTACATGAGCGGCGTGATCGACCACCTGGGAACACACCTCTGATTAGCACGTTTAGCTACGTGCGGTGCGAAAGCAGGTCAACATGCATACGTGCATATGCATAGTATCAGCAGCAGTTGCTGCTACGTCCGGCAGTCGCGCACGTGTGACAGTACGGGAGTGGGGCCTGTGACGGGTGCAGTGGTTCATCGACTCTACTCAAGAAAATTAATTGTATTCTTATGTCTCAAACCACTCATCTACACCATTGTTTTGTTTTCATTCTTACTCAGACAATGTCTTTCTCTGAGGGTCCTCCTGCCTTGTTGGGTCTTTAACAAAGACGGTCGCCGCTCGTGCGCTTTCCGATGTGCTTCTACAGCCGTCTGGAATGCTCTTCCATCCCATATTAAGAAGCCACTGGAGCTATGCACTTTTAAATCCTTCCCACCACACCTCCGATTAGCACGATTGGCTACGTACATACAGCAGCAGCTGCTATGTCTACACTCACCCGACAGTCGCACACGCGTGACGGTGCGGGAGTCGGGCGTGCGACAGCCATCGTGGTTCGTCAAGTCGAGAAGCATTGGAACAGCATTCTCGTTGTGCCTCCTTGTCAGTGCCCAGTATTTATTTAAGTATCGATCGTTCTCGCGTATTTGGTGCTGTCACTGTGAAAGTCACGCATAAAAGCATTGGCTAAATAAATAATCAGAATCGGAATATTTATTTACACTGGAGAAATCGATGAGCTAGATGTCCTGTCGGGGCGGGTCAAAATGTTACAACAAACAATAAAAACACGATAAAAGTGCAAAGTATAGGTAAGGTAAGCAAATCGCAAAAAAATACAAATAAAACAAAACAATATTTATTTTACCAGGTATAACCTCGCTGGGCTATTAGCTTATTTTTCAGAAGCGACCTGGCCGCAAATGATATCTCAACAAAGAGACTTATCAGTGCAAATTTATAGCAGCCAAATACTCTAAATGTGAATGGAAAAAACCGGAGGACCCGGAGAAAATTCCACGCATCAGCAGGAAGAGAGAGACACATAAACTTCAAATATACAGCAGGTGTCAGGGTCGGGATCAAACCCACGACCTCCTGCATACCAGGCGAGGGAGATAACATCTCTTAGCCACCGCGGCGTCCCCATCGTCTAAGGCACACATCTGTGGGGTGCAGCTACGAGAGAAGAGCTACCCGTAGAGCAGCAGCAGGAGGATGAGGGCCGGCAAGTTGCGATCGGACACGTAGGCCTTCTGCTGGAAGCTCAGGAAAATGACCACCACGATGATCGCCGGCAAAATGTAGTTGCACTGCGAAGTGAGGTGGGTGGGGGGGCGGAGGGGGGCATCGAGAAACAAAATGCAATTAACACGTTCCTTCGGAGTTGGACAGGTAGGAACTTGGTTGGACGGCGCATTCGTGCGATCCGTGTCACGTGGCGCAAGCTGCGTGGGGCGGCGCGTCACGTGGTGCTGAGCCTGCCCGAAGCGCTCTATGAAATACAAATCGAGGGCGTGGCTTTGCACGACAGACAGACAACTAATCCCTAGTGGGCAGTGTGGAAGCTGTTGTTCCTACCTGTAAAACAACACAGCCTCTGTTCTGTTAGTGCACAGGTAGTGTGATTTCATATACACCCCATCAGTGGGTAGCCTGGTGGGATTCAATGGGAATTATTTACTGATGAGGTGCCTGTGCGTTCACGGATAATATCTCCTCACTTAGTCATACCCTTTTGTTATTTGAATATTTTTTATTGGGATCAAGTGCCAGGCTATTGTAAATGTTCAGAGAGGATAAGCACCACCAGGGACAATAAGCCCATTACTGTATCATTACACTTTAGGATGGTAAGAAATGGTGAGACGTGGTGGTGGCTTGGCCTTTATCCAGTCGCGGACTTATCGTCGCTGACCATGGTAATACTTACTGCTCAGTGTTAACGTCTAAGACTTAGAGAGCCAGCCGTGGCACTTTTAGGACTCTTAGAATTCAGTGTTGATGCCCGAGACTCACACAGCCAAAGGCAATGTTAACATTTCAGTGTCTGTATTCAGGCCCTGTGTAGGGTGCAGAGTCCCAGCGTGGAGCAGAGGTCGCAAACGGGTTTTGATTCCTTACCCGTACCCGGCCGCACCAGGGTCGCAAATGGGTACCCGTACCCGTACCCGGCCGGGTACAGGTACCCGTTCCCTACCCGTACCCTACCCAAAATGAGTGACAAACGGTTACTCACCAGTGACTCACGGCCTACCCGTACCCGGCCGCACCAGGGTCGCAAACGGCTACCCGTACCCGTACCCGGCCGGGTACGGGTAGCCGAGTATCGGGTAGGGTACGGGTATCGGGTACCCGGTTGCGACCTCTGACCTGGAGTCCCAGTGAAGGGTGCACAGTGTCCCCTCGCGAATGCGCACCATGTCCCAGGTAATGTTGGCGAGCCAGTAAACGTAGGCGTTGACACCGCTCACGAACTGCAGGTGCTTGGCGTTGGACGCCCGCTCCTGGACGAGGAACACCACAAAGCTCGCCGGGATGAGGGACATGGAGAAGATCACGCAGATGGCAACCATCACGTCCACCGACGACGTCAGCCTGGGCACGTGGGAGTGAGACGCGAGATGTGGGGAAGTGAACGGAGACAACGTGGGGAGGTGCAGGGAGATGCGGGGGAGGAGGGACACAAATAGGAGGAAGGCACGGGAAAGTGATGGGAGAGACACAGGGAGATGGTGAGAACAGGGGTATTTCTTGTTTTATTCTTTCCGTTCAAATCTTGCGATGTAATAAAACATTTTTGGTTTGCGACGCCGGGAGGGGTGACTCACATGGCGACCTCGGTGAGCTGCTGCTTGGTGAGGTTGAGCGGGTGGCTGTAGGCCGTGATGCCGAACCGACGCGGGTCTTGACCCTCGGGCAGCCGCGCTCGCAGCACCGCGTTGCTCGCGACGTTGATGAAGGCGACGATGGCGTGCCAGCCCTTGTTGTTGAACCAAACCTGCACGCAGAGGACAGAGGTGAATAGGTAAATCATTTCCCACGTTTGTTGTTCATGGAATAATTTTCACATAAAATGTAGCAATCGTCAAAGGTTTTTTTTTTATTGCTTTTATTGTATTTTGATAAGAGTACCAGGTTGTTCCTTGTCAAGAGTTTTCATCCAATACCAGCGGCCTGTCGGTCATCTGATCTATTTATATTTTACTCATACTGCTGCAAAACAATGCAGAATGTGTAGAATATGTTCATAGTTGTGACCCTCATCTCACCTTAATGTTGTCCGTAGGCCCAAGGGCCTGGATGAAGCCCTCTAGGTTACGTGAGGCTTCCTCTGTTGCTGGGCCCTGAAAAGGTTACAAATGTGACACAATCATCATCATTATCAATGTCTTTGAATCATTATGATCATCTTCACGTTTATTATGATTGTCTTTGAATCGTCATCATTAGCAGCAGAATTATCTTAGAATCATCATTACTATCATCATCAATTTCACGAAGATCAACATCATTACGATCATATTCAACATTGTCAATATCAGAATCTCTAATTTATCATCATAATATTGCAATTTAGTTTATGTAAAAAGTATTGGTCTTAACCCAACGAGTAACCTACCTGCTAGATTTACTCGTGACAAACAGTCCTAACTCACACATGAACCACTAACTGTAGCCATAATCCTAACCCTTAATCCTGATACGAGCCCAGCCTTTACCTATTTCTCCCCTGTGTGGATTGGTGTCAAATCAATGGTTATTATCAGTGTTATAGTTTAGGTATTTGCTTGGGGATGGGTTATGTTCATGAATGTGTCCGGGTTAGTGTTGTATGTTTGTATGTTGAACTTCTTTCACGCCGTTCGTAGCCAACCATGCTAATCGGAGTTGCGGGGAAAGGACAACAATGTGTTGGGTTTATAATTATATAAGTGTTAAGTATCAGGGCTAGCACGTGCGTTGAAGCTAGTGCTAGGATTGGTGTCAGGGCTCGTGGTCATGCTTGGTTAGTGTCAGGGCAAGCATTAGTGTTCGAGTGCTGTGTCGTCTAGTGTGCGTATTAGTGTGGCAGTGTTAGTCGTACCATGAGAGTGAGTGTCAGCGTGCGTGTTAGTGCGGCAGTGTTAGTCGTCCCATGAGAGTGAGCGCCAGCGTGCGTGTTAGTGCGGCAGTGTTAGTCGTACCATGAGAGCGAGTGTCAGCGTGCATGTTAGTGCGGCAGTGTTAGTCGTACCATGAGAGAGAGCGCCAGCATGCGTGTTAGTGCGGCAGTGTTAGTCGTACCATGAGAGCGAGTGTCAGCGTGCGTGTTAGTGCGGCAGTGTTAGTCGTACCATGAGAGAGAGCGCCAGCGTGCGTGTTAGTGTGGCAGTGTTAGTCGTCCCATGAGAGTGAGCGCCAGCATGCGTGTTAGTGTGGCAGTGTTAGTTGTACCATGAGAGCGAGTGTCAGCGTGCGTGTTAGTGCGGCAGTGTTAGTCGTACCATGAGAGAGAGCGCCAGCGTGCGTGTTAGTGTGGCAGTGTTAGTCGTCCCATGAGAGTGAGCGCCAGCATGCGTGTTAGTGCGGCAGTGTTAGTCGTACCATGAGAGCGAGTGTCAGCGTGCGTGTTAGTGTGGCAGTGTTAGTCGTCCCATGAGAGTGAGCGCCAGCGTGCGTGTTAGTGTGGCAGTGTTAGTCGTACCATGAGAGTGAGCGCCAGCGTGCGTGTTAGTGTGGCAGTGTTAGTCGTACCATGAGAGTGAGTGTCAGTATGCGCGTTAGTGCGGCAGTGTTAATCGTACCATGAGAGCGAGTGTCAGCGTGCGTGCTATGTCTCGGTATCCGTGCCACTCACGGCCGTGATGTTGAGGAACCCCCCCGCCTGCTGGAACAGCCTCCTCAGTGCCGTGGCGTTCACGTCGCTCTGCTCGTTCTTCTGGCCTAGCGAGAAGCCTCCGTACCTTGGGAGGGATACAGACTTGAGTCAGAGCGGTCACATGGATTTCACAGGTTACACGGACTCTAGGGTTGGACTCCTGGTCGGGGTCAACTCTACTGCGATGTGTCGCTGGCATCAGGGTCGTCATAGTCATCGTTGCGACCATTTGTAGCAGCAGCGTCAGTATCAGCATTTGTAGCAGCAGCAGTATCATCAGAAGCATCATCAGCAGTAGCATGAGCAGCAGTATCATCATCACCACCATCAACACCATCATTATCATGATCAATCATCACGATGATTATAATTAATTCTTATCATCAAAATTATGATACCATTCATTATAATTATTGTGATGATCATCATGACCACCATCATCCATCATTAATATCATCTGCCCACCGCTGTCATGATGCAGTTGTCCTACTTAGCCAGACTCACACACTCAGCTCTGTCACAGGAGCGTGTAATTCATCACCACCTGGGGCTCATTGAGGGCGGGCACTATTGCACCTTAGGGCACATTAAATAGGACCGTACCATCCTTTACACAGGGAAGAGAGGGTGAAGGTGAAGGGAGCTGGACAGGGCTATACCACTTCTCAAAAGAATAAGGGGGGGGGGGGGGTAGATAATTCTACTTTGGCTTTAAACACTAAAGGATTGCTATACTACAAGCTCACACCTCGGCTCGTTGACCCAATATTTCCTCTTTAGGCTGAAGTAATGGAATAAAAAAAGGAAATAAACAAACAAAAGATTAGGCAAACCAAAGTGTAAAGTGGTAATGTGCAATTAAGTACAAAGAACTGGTGATCCTGAGAGATGGACTGCCCCCCATAGAGATGTGGAAGTTCCACTGTCAGCTCCAGTGGCACCATGAGATATGAGCGTCGTTTCACGTCCGAGCGGTGAGACAATTTGCTCTGAAATGTTTGACGTAACTTTGCACCCACAATCGTTCGTCGGCCACTGTACAAGTTTGCCAATGAAGCTAATGGTGAATTGTATGAATACCCTTTTACAATGCTTTTGTAGTGACATCACGGGATGTCACTGTACAGTGCCGGCCCTAGAGAGGCACGGCGTGCGATGTAACGGCATTGTGGACACCACAATGATGTGGGTGTAGTACCGGCCCTAGAGGGGCTCGGTCAGCGCTGATTGATAGCGCTGGATGGCACTACGTTCGGCGTGCAGTGCCAGCCCTACAGGATAGGATGTGGAAGTGCCGGCCGTAGGAAAGGGGTTACTGGAGGCCGTGCACTCTGGTTGACATGAGAGGACACGTGACAGGTTAAGTCTACAAAGGGCCCCCAAGTGGGGGCTAGGGGTGGCCACGTGGTCGGGGTTCAGATCCTGCTCGAGGATTCTGGAAGGTGGTCGTGGCCAAGGGTGGAGGCAGCCACGCCGCAGAGGATATAGGCCGGGTCCCCCAGAGGGACCGGCGTTGTTGTTCATCTTGAAGAAATCTTCGTCTTTGTCCTACGTTCTACCGAGTCTCCTACACGTGGACCTGGACCCCAGCTGTGGCCCTGTCCAATGTAGCAGTTACGATGTATCTTCTTGGTTCTTTCGGTAAAGTCACGTAGAAGGGAAGTAATAAAATAATAAAAATAAAACATAATAAAACAATTCTCACGACGTTTCGGCTACAACGCAAGCAGCCGTCTTCAGGTGAAGAATGAGACACTGCCAAGCTAGGAGCTTATATATAAGCTGAGTTGGAGGTGGAAGAAGAAGAGAGCCTTAACAAAAGAATGTGCATATCAAGAGGAATTTAGCATATTCATGGAAAATGCGTAGGAGGTGGGCGGGGGGGTTTCAAAGTCATATTATGCCCATGCATTATGCAGGATCAGCAACACCAAAGGGAGGGGGGGTAGCATTAACAAAGGGAGGGCATGTTAATAGTATGTAGAAGCAATGAAACATGTGAATGGGAAAACGGTGGCAGGAGATCCGCAGCGGAGCAAATAATGCATTCCCTGTGGAGAACACAAGATACACAGTTAATGCCAGTGAGTGGACTGCGGTCTGAAAGTCACCATAAACGTGAACAACAATCAGCAGTCCACTCACTGGCATTAACTGTGTATCTTGTGTTCTCCACAGGGAATGCATTATTTGCTCCGCTGCGGATCTCCTGCCACCGTTTTCCCATTCACATGTTTCATTGCTTCTACATACTATTAACATGCCCTCCCTTTGTTAATGCTACCCCCCCTCCCTTTGGTGTTGCTGATCCTGCATAATGCATGGGCATAATATGACTTTGAAACCCCCCCGCCCACCTCCTACGCATTTTCCATGAATATGCTAAATTCCTCTTGATATGCACATTCTTTTGTTAAGGCTCTCTTCTTCTTCCACCTCCAACTCAGCTTATATATAAGCTCCTAGCTTGGCAGTGTCTCATTCTTCACCTGAAGACGGCTGCTTGCGTTTTAGCCGAAACGTCGTGAGAATTGTTTTATTATGTTTTATTTTTATTATTTTATTACTTCCCTTCTACGTGACTTTACCGAAGGAACCAAGAAGATGAATCCCTGCAGTCACGAAAGCTTTAAATCGAAAGTTACGATGTAATTAGTGTAGTTAGCCTGGTGGTCACCACCATATGTTGTTATTCTGTTAAGGGGCAGTCACCCCGTGTGTTGGTGTTAAATAAATGTGTTGCCTCCAAGAGTATGTCTGCGACTCAGTTGAACCCACTACACTTTTGTTGGCCCTGTGTGTTTTTTTTTACAATGGATTACAAAGCCACCTCTATCAAAACAATATTTGTTGGTTTTTATACCTTTTTGCCAATTATGTTACTCATTTGGAAATTATTTTCTTTTCTTTGCTGAGCCTTCAAGCTCCCTTTTGAGCCCTCGTCACATGTTTTGCCAACAATCCTGAATCAGGATCATGATTTGAGCAAGCAAGCAAGCCTTACTCTGCTGATGATACACTGTATGTTTAAACTAAAAGACTGCTACAGTTTACTTTTTTTTGGATAAGCATCGAACAAAGACGGTCACTGCATCGCGTGCTGTCAGATGTGCTTCTCAGGCTATCTAGAATGCTCTTCCTTCCGATATTACGAAGCCACACTTTTAAATCTAAATAGAAAACGAAGTTCTTTAGAACTGTTTTCTATGTTTACTTTTTTGTCCTTCCCGTGCACCTCCGATTAGCACGGTTGGCTATGTACAGTGTGAAAAAAGTTGAACAACATGCTCGATCCATAGTTTGCTTGTATTGAAACAACGCTGCTGAGATGATGCTATCCCAGAAGGCTGTGTAGATGATTGCTGTTGTAAGAAATACTTTCATTATTAATGCAGAGAGACGGATAGATGAAGGAGACATATTGTCTTCTTACTTATTTTGTTATTTATATTCTCTATACAAATGCTAATTATTATTTCCCGCATGAGGACGTATGCTTTGTGAGTGCCAAACCTCTTCTCTATGAAGCCGGCGTAGGTCTTTACGAGATAGTCACTAATATTTCTCCCGGTCAGGTTCTGAAGGGTGTCCGTGGTGCTTTGCAGCATCTGAGAGGGAGGGGAAACGGTGAAAGAGACCAAATCCACGGGTATCACGCTCCCTGTCGCACACCGACTCTTGTTGAGCAAGACGCCGCGGCTCCCATGGTGCACCGCAACTCGTGACCTCGCTGAAGCGCTGTCTCCCACAATGCACCGCGTTTGGTTATTGAGTTGCATTCAGAGATATGGTGTTCATACTCTGTGGTCTTTTGGAACGAGATGGAAAAAAACAATACAAACGAGATGGAACAAGACAGTACGGATAAGACTGACGGAACACAAGGGATAGACAATACAGATGAGACAAAACAGAATAGATTCTTGAACCTAATCGTGTCTCTGTATCCTGAGCAAGCAATGAATCATGACGTAGGGAGGAGGGGTGACTCGTGACATGCCTGTCCGTTTAGACACGGGTAGGACGAGGTTCAATTATGAGGACAATCATCTGAACACAGGAGGGAAATATTGAGAAGGGAGTTCAATAGAGGCCTTCATTAAGAGGGCGGTAGTTTAGCTGAAGACTCGGCTAAACCTCGTCTTGCCTGTGGGGGTGGCAGTCCTCCGGCTCCCGGCGGGCAATCAGGCAGCATGGTGAGCCGCTCCGGAGTGCTGCACTGGCAGCTCGGGGAGGGGTCCTCGAATGTCCAGTTGCCCTCATTTAGGGCGTCCAAGGCAGCTTGAGATGCCTGAGGAGTCTCCCACACGGGCATCCGAGGTTGACATGGAAGGTTCCTGTAAAATATTAGTTTTTAATTTGTGGAATAAAATAAAAAATGACGTGCCACATAAACGCACAGATAATGTTTCCAGCAACAGCTTGGCTAATTGATATCACCAGCCCTCAATGCTTTTAGGATTGTGACTATATTTGTCATAAGCACTGCCTGATGACAAAGAATGTGGATCAGAGAGTGGCAGTGGATTAAGAGGCATAAAGACGTGCATATTTGGAATTACACTGATAGCAACACATATGTAGTGGTGATACGCGCTGGGGTAAGGATCGTGTGCCAGCGCGTATTGATTGGCTGTGTGTGTTGGTGACGCGCGCTGACGGTGAAGGATCATGGGTCAGCGCGGGTTCATGGGTTATGAGGCAGTGATTGGCTGGGTATCGGTGACGTGCGCTGACAACGAGGGGATCGTGTGGCAGCGCGTGGGGATTGGTCAACTAAGGGGGTGCTCACGTCGCGGTCCGCATACGCTCCGGCTCCCGGGAGCGGAGGCTATATAAGGCGGTGCGCACAGGCGCACGGGGAGTTGGTGACCAGTGAAGACAGAAGACGGAGGAGGAAGAGATAGGGCCCTGAGGCACCTAGTCCCGCTGTCCTTGTGGGGTCCGGGACCCTGTGTGGCTCAGAGGCGGGACCTTGGGACCCGGGGCCGAACGTCCGTGTGAGGGCCGGCCCGCGGGACCCAGAGGTCGTGACCCACGCCCAAGCCGGGGTGGGTCTGTAGGCTCCACGGACGCTACGGGGCTGGAGTGCCCGTGAGCGTGCACCGTGAGCGTGCACCGTGAGCGTGCAGCGTGAGCCGTAATAACCACACGTGTAAAGTGGAGTGTGTAGTGTGAGAAATAGTGACCACACGTGTTATTGTGGAAAGACAAAATTTAATAAAGTGTGCTACCCGTCAAGTGGTTTCCCGCCGTCATTCCGAATACTTCACATACATTAGAAAACATACGTAGAGACGTAATTTTGACCATTAATCGCAGGTGGCTGAAACCCAGATTCAAAGAGAGGATCTCGGCGGTGTTCACTCGGTGCCTCTGACATGGCCACTATGAACCCCTCAGCCACGTGACTGCAGGTGTGCCGTGGCGGTGGGTACTCACGGAATGCTGTATCCCATCATGCACCGCGTGCCGAGCCCGGGTGGGTCTAGGATCGCGGCGACAAGCTTCTGCGTTGTCAGGTCGTTGGGAGCATCATCGCTGCAAATATATGGGAAAAGTTTACCAAGTCGTTAAACAAAACACAAAAACAATCATCAACAATGTGGAATATTTTTTCCCATGAGACCCTCGTTGAGTCTCAAGATGGTTATTCAGGAGGGTCCTCCTGCCCTGGTTGGGTCTTTAACAAAGATGATCACCGCATCGCACGCTTTCAGATGTGGCCTTCTGCGGCCTTCTGGAACGCTCTTCCTTCCGATATTAGGAAGCCAATGGAGCTGAGCACTTTTAAATCTAGTTTGAAAACTCATTTCTGTAGAACTAATCTAGATTTGAAGTTTTCGTGACTGCAGGGATCCATACTCTTTGGTTCTTTCGGTAAAGTCACGTAGGTATAAAATAAAATAAATTAAATCACGACGTTTTGGGCGCAACACATGACAAAGAATGTGGATCAGAGTGTGTAAGTGGATTAAGAGGCATGGAGACGTGCATATTTGGATTTACACTGATAGAAACACATACATTAGAAAACATACGTAGATGTGAGACTGATGTGAGACTGATGACGGACACTTGTGTTGCAATCGAAACGTCCTGATTTCATTTATTTTATTTTATACCTACGTAACTTTACCGAAATAACCAAATAGTCTGTAGAACTACTTTTTGTGTTTAGTTTGTTTCCTTCCTCATACCTCCGATTAGCACAGTTGGTTATGTACGGTGCAAAAGAAGTTCAAGATAAATGTAAATATATTTTTCAGAAGTACAGTAATACCCCAATTTACGTCTCCTCCTATAACCGCTTTAGACCACGACCTGATTTGCATCGCCTCAACCCCCTCGTCGCTAACAGCATCATCCGTCCTTTCTCGTATCTGTTGCCTCGGCCTTTGCCTCCACCTACCCAGTAAACTACTTTAATTTAAGTCGTTTCGATACTCATCGCACCTTTCAGGAGGAACGCATCCCTGACGTAAACCGTGGTATTACTGTAACTTGCTTAGTGTGTGAGGACATGGCAGTATTCTTATGAAATCCACCCTTTGAGATGTTTGGTCGATTCGTTTTAAAAGGAAGGCATCACCAAAATAACATATGGCTATTCTCTGTATGTATGTTGAACTTTTTTCGCACTGTACGTAGCCAACCGTGCTAATCAGAGGTGTGAAGGAGGCACAACAAGCTAAACACAAAAAGTGGTTCTAAATAAATTAGTTTTCAATTTAGATGTAAAATAAATCTAGATTAGCAGCTATACCACACTTCCCCCTCTATCAATCCACACTGACCAGCATGGCGAAGTTTGGTCAAACAACCCCGACATGATCAATGTGGACTGGGGGAGGTCTTTATCCAGCAACCGTTTGTCAAAAGGCTATAAATTGTGATCATTACTATGATATATGTACTATCAATTAGAAACCTCACAGATGGCTTGACAACATCAGAGATTGGTGCCAGAAAGATGTGACACTACTTGAGCATATTGGCAGAAGAGGAAAGTCGAAACAAAAATAACGGAATGTACAGTGGACACCTACGGACCATCTGCCCATGGATCGCGATGGTGATTATGAAGACTATTCACTAATGTGATGTCCAGGCGTGTGCGGGCACGTGTGCGGATGTTGTGGTGTTGGCTTTCGCCGTCGGGCGCTCGCCGACCTGTAGAAGGTGAACTGCTCCGGGTACATCCAGGGCTGCAGCTCGAGCACCGGGTAATCGGCAAACGGAGGAACGATCATTGTAAAGACGAGAGCCAAACACACGAAGACGGCGGGAAGGATGATCTGCACACAGCATAGTCATCATCATCATCGTCGTTAAAGGCAGCAATCTCGATTATCAGAATTCGAAGTTTATTTACCAACTGAGTAAAGCCCATTGAGCTAAGAAGCTTTTTTCAACGGATAACTTGGTCGGCAGAGAACATCAGAGCATTCCACCACTGTCATCATCATTGTCGCCATCAACGAAAGAGTAGCCGGTTGTTTTTGGGCGAACAATATCATCATGATATATTATTAGCGACATCATCATCACTAGCATCTGTATCAGCAGCAGTAAAGTTAGTGAAATCGTTCATAATAATAATCATAATAATTTCATTTTATATAACGTCATTCATGCAAATTGCATCTCACAATACTGTACAATAATTATATCCATAGTGTAATCACATTTAGGGCTAAATCCTATTTATATAAATTATCATTGTTGGAATCATCAGCAGTAGCATCATCATTAGAAGAAGCAGCAGTATCATCATTGTTAAAGGCAGCAGCGGTTATAGCACAATCGACAATATCATTTTCATCATCATCACCACCACCAACAACACGTAATCCAGATGTTTTTGAAGTAATGATATAATTATTACTAACATAATTGGCAGCTGTATCAACAGCAGCAAAGTCAGTGATATCATTATGAGAATCATCATCTTCACCACCCCCATCATCAACTGAACCACCACCATCATCAGAAGAATCAACATCAATATCATCATCACCACCACCAAAAATCGCAATGTCATCACCAGCACCATCATGACCGTCTTTACCACAACCATCGCCGCCACCACAATCACCGCAGTCACCTGTGAGAGGAAGCCTTTGCGACTCCGTCTCGTGTGATGGAACCTCTTGATGATGAGCGCTCGGAACTGTTGCCATGCCAGTGCTCCTCCAGTAATCTTGTGATCACTGCCGCCTCCTCCCGGGTTCACTGTTTACATCGGGGTCAAGTGTCACAAGTCGAAGGGTGTGGGTTATAGAAGTCAAAAAGGGATAAGGTACAACAATACATTCTAGCTTTGAAGCTTTTGTGACTGCAAGGATTCATACTGGTTTTTTTCTTTCGGTAAAGTGACATAGGTAAAAAATAAAATACATGAAAAAACTAAATTAAATCACGACGTTTCGGGCCCAACACAAGCGTGAAGAAGGTCGCTTTTCTTGCGTCCGAAACGTCGTGATTTAATTTAGTTGTTTTCATTTATTTGATTAGATTTTTTCCTATGTGACATTACTGGAAAAAAAAAAGAGTACAACTATACAATCACAAGAGTTTTGACCGTGATCCTGGGAAACTGGGTTTGAGGAACCGATCCTGAGTCTCCATTAAGAATCTCCTCCTGAAACCCAGTCTCAATGAGTCTCAACCACGAATGCAATACTGAAACCAAGTCTCCCTCAGTCTCAGGCCCCAATCCTGAAACCTGGCCTCACAGAATCTCAATCAAGACTCCAATCCTGAAACCCGGTCTCCCTGAGTCTCAGACTATAATCCTGAAACCCGGTCTCCCTGAGTCTCAATACTCCAATCCTGAAACCTGGTCTCCCTGAGTCTCAGAATCCAATCTTGAAACCCGGTCTCAATTAATCTCAATCAAGACTCCGATACTGAAACCTGACCAGAGTCTCGAGTGTCTGTAGAGTTCATGGCCGTTGAGACAAAAAGTCTCACGTTTTTTTTGCCGTTTCGCTTTCTTCTCCTCCAGTCTCCTCTCTTGACGTGAGCCACAAATGACACAAGCGCAAGAACAATCAGTGCAAGAGGCATCTCTTCAACATCAATAGCAGCTGTAGCAATGGTCAAGACAGCAAGCTCAGTTACCGTAGCATTAGTCGTCGCAGCAGCAAGGTCAATGATATTATTTAGAAGCATCATCAGCAGCATTCGCTGCAGCAGAAGGATCACCATAATTAATGTTTTATTATCAGTAGAGATAGAATCATTCTTACCATCATCAGTAGTAACATGTAGCATCATCTTCAGTAGCATCATTGTTATCGTAATCAGTGTAAGCATCATCAGCAGAGCATTGGCAGCATTAACATCATCATCATCATCACTGCCATCATCAAAATCATTCATGGTGACGTGGCCAAGCAGTGGCGAGTTCGACGCTTGTTGCAGAGGTTCACGGTTTTTAATTCAGCGGCAGTCAAGATTATTACTGTGGCAATAGCCAAAGAAAACGTGTGCCGTCTGACTCACAGTGGACCTTTGAGATCCTGTGGTGTCATTGCTAAACGTAGGTCATTGTGTGCCGGCGTCATGGTCTAAAAGTTGGCAAATGTAAAAAATGACCAGCAAATTACCCGATTGGGGATTATACATACTGTAGCAATCATCGCACACTTCTGTGAAAGCTTGGCAGGACCATCGTCGTCATCGTCGTCACTCACCCAGCTCAGTGTCCATGTTCTCCTTCGTCTTGGAGGGCGAGAGGCTGCTTTTCTCCTTCCACCACCTCCCTCTGCCCTTCGTGGAGACACCTTCATCTGCAACGAGGACATTGCTCATCCCGAACGGTGTTTTCTCTGACCTCGATTGTTTTATGTCGATCTGACTCTCTCTCTCTCCGCTCCTGTCGATCGATCAATCAATCTCGTTTGACTCACTTGATGCAACTATCGATCCGCTCTGTGCTCAAGAATCTTTCATTGATGGAATGGTCTGTTTGCCTGTTATTCGCTAAAAACAGATTTCCTCCTCCACCAGGAACCCCTCACGGTGCCATTAATTATCACAACTCTTTTCGTCTTCATTATTTTTTTCATCTTACTTGTCCTATCTCACTTGTATGATGTTTTACCGACACCGTTCATCTCGTTTGTGCTGTGTTTGCCTGCAGTGCCTGCCTCGTCTGCATTGTCTGTCTTGTTTGTATTGTATCTTCTATATTGTCTCATTGTCACTGGCTTGCCGATTAAAAATGTCTCTTGCTTTCTCTTGTCTGTACTGTCCGTCTCATCTCTACTGACTTGTTGTATCCCATCTGTACTTTATGATGTCCGTCTGATCGGTATTGTCCTGCTGCGCCTCACTCACCTGTACCGTGAGTCTCATGTGTATCCTGTACTGTTTGTTCTGCCTGGTTTGTTTCAGTAGCAGCAAAGGTAGGAGGCTGTCCCAGCAAAAGTACACATCGCTCACGTTCAGGGCGTGCATCAATGTATGGATTCATCAAGTAACATTGATTTGAACGCTCACAATACACACACTGATTTGTGCGTGTGATAATCGATTACTCTTGATTCATGCGAACGGAATGCAAGTGATATGCTGATGATACATTTAGGCTTCGTGAATTGAATTTAAAAAAATTAGAGAAAAGAAATGATAGAAATTAGATAGTAATAGTGAAACTAAAAATAATTGATTTATAATTTAAATCATGACCCCCGAATTGTGGAACTTCATCTAATCACCGGGGTGGTGTCGGTGGGGGCTGAATCCTAACATATCTCGTCAGGTCTTCGGAGATGGAGCGATGAAATGCTCTCACGTGCAAGTGCTAGGTGGTGGATTGTCACAGAGATGGCGATGGCTTGGTGAGGCCTTCATTCAGCAGTGGATTGATCATGGCTGATAACGCTGATGAAGGTTTATGGCTCGTGCTGTATTTCTATTTTAACCATGTGAGGGAGGCGGGGGGACGACGACTCACCTTTGTGTTCGGTCTCCAGGCTCGGATCCTCTGCCACTTTTAGAAAAATCTGCGACAAGGGGAAAAAACGACAGCGAAGATGATGAGAGTCGGGGCAAGGTAGGGCCCACTGAGTTATTTAGCTCGTTTTTCAGAAGAGCCCTGGCCATAATTGAAATCTTGACAAAGTGACTCATCATGTGGAATTTTAAAGCACCCGAATACTGAAAACGCGTTTCTAAATGTGGAGGAAAAAACCGGAGGACCCGGAGAAAAATCCACGCGACCACGGGAGAGAACATACAAACTCCAAATATTCAGGCATCAGGGTCGAACCCATGACCTCCTGTATACCAGGCGAGGCAGTTAACATCTCACCACCACAACGCTCACGTCTAGACCGCTCGCTCCACGCACGTCACTCACCGCTTCCCCAGCACAGGGCGTCTCAAACGCCAGTCCTCATGGCCCACCACGACACGTGTTTGTGGCCGCTTGCTCATGGGCCAAACACAAACGTTAAACAAATCGCTGCCGAGATGCACTATTGAAGAACACTTCATCATTATCATCCTCCTCATCGCGGCTTTGTGGCTCACCTCCTCCATGGTGGTGTCCGAGACCCCATAGCTGGAGATGCCCAGGCCCTCGAGCTTCGAGTCGAGGTGGCTGAAGAGGAGCGCGAAAGAGCCGTCGCGGGCTCCGATGTACGGCAGCACGAACGTCACCTCCTGGCCAACGTTCTCCACCACGCGGGCACCGGGCACCAGCCTCTCCACGAGGCTCTGCAGAATCAGGACCTCGCCTGGGAGGCGGGGGGTGGGGCGCCACAGTGGTGAGAGGTTCGCTAGTGTCCCTGTACTTCCAATAGAAGGCCTACGTTGCCGATGGCAACCTGCCGGCACTCATCCTCCTGCTGCTGCTCTACGGGTAGATCTTCTCTCGTGTGTGCCCCTTGAGGTGGCACACAGATGTGTGCTCCTCAAGGGGCGCCGTGGTGGCGAGATGTTAACTCTCTCGCCTGAAATACAGGAGGTGGTGGGTTCGATCCCGACCCTGATGCCTGCTGTATATTTGAAGTTGCGTGTTCTCCTCGTGGTCACGTGGGTTTTTCTCCAGGTCCTCCGGTTTCCCCTCCACATTTAGAAATGTGCGTTCAGAGTATTTAGCTCCTATACATTTCCACATTAGCCACTTCATTCGGCTATCATTCCTGGCCAGGCTGCTTCTGAAAAATAACTAAATAGCTCAGTGGGCCTTACCTGGTAAAATGAAAATAGTTTTAGTTTCAATGGAGACTCCAATCTTGAAACCTGGTCATAACCGTGACCCCAATGTTGAAACCCAGTCTCAATTGACACTCTGAATGTGAAACTTGATCTTAATGAACAATCGAATCCCCAAACCTGGTCCCAATCTAGACTGTGATCCTGAAATCCAATGTTAATTGAGACTCGGATCCTAAAACAGTTTCAATCAAGAATCAAATCCCAAAACCTGGTCTGCTGGAGCTGAGCATCAGTAGAAATTCTCATTCTGAAATCCCATCGCATGATTTGCAGATCCTCTTACCGGGAAGTTTCTCTTCCAAGCTTCTTTCACTGCTAAATCCTTCATCGGAGCTGCTGTTGTGGCTTGAACTCCCATCAGTCTGCAAGCAGAAAACAGCAACAATAGCGAGTTGTGTGTATGTCAGTTGAACTTCTTTTGCACCGTACATAGCAACCGTGCTCATCGGAGGTGAGGGAATGAGTGACTGGCTATGTGGAAGAGTGCGTGAGAAAGTACATGAGCCTGTGTGTGAGCAAGTAAATAAGCTGGTGAGTCAGCAAGTGAGGGAGCAAGTGAGCGAGCAGTGAATGCTTCAGAAATAAGTTGGTGAATCGAGTTGGCAAGCCATTGACTAAATGAGCAAGTGAAAATGTAAACAAGTGAATGAGTGATCAACCGAGAAAGCAAATGAGTGAAGGATAGACAGAACGAGTGACTGAGGATGCAAGCGAGTGATTCAGCAAGTGCAAGTTTCACCTCGTCTTCGTTAGTATCCAAGTTTCCACCACCGCCGCCACCACCTCCGCCGCTTTTCCCCGGCCTTTCTGCCGGCTGCTGCTGGCCCTTTCCACTGGGCCCCACCAGGTCAGCGCCGCTGCGCACCACGGTGAGGTAGTAGCCCGTGCCGTAGCAGGACTTGAGGAAGAGGGAGGAGCCGCAGCACCGGAGCCGCCCGCGCGCTATCACCGCGATGCGGTCGCCCAGCGTCTCCGCCTCGTCCATGTGGTGCGTCGACAGGATGATGGTGCGGCCTGGGAGCACGACGGGGAGTGGCGGTGAGCGTTGATGTGTGCGCATGTGGTGTGTGTGGGGAGTGTTAGTGCAGTGCTTAGTGCTTATTGTGCTGCGCTATGAACCCAGCGACCCGAGTTCGATTCCGGCTGATGGCCGACACCGGTGACGATGATCTGAACCGGTCTTGGGCCTCCGCACGGTCGACTCAACCTCAAATGAGAACCAGGTGCTGTGCTTAAACATCTCCACGGGGGAGACAAAGCTGGCTGGGTGTGGTGCTGGCCACCCATCCCCACATGTGCCGTGCCAGCCTTCATAGGTGCTCGCTAAGAGCACTTGCGTCAACAGTCTGTTAAAGGCTTTATGGGGGAACTTTATCTTTGTCTTGTATATACAGTAATAACTCATTTACGTGTGCGTGTGTGTTAATGTATAACCACTGTCATCACGATATACTTTTTCCTGCCAAGGGAATGTCGGATTTCCACCGCAGGCACACAGCCTGTCCCCTGACCAGGGGTTGAACCCGTACCTACCATGTTTGTACTTGAGCAGGAGCTCCCAGATGCCACGGCGAGCGAAGGGATCGACTCCGGCGGTCGGCTCGTCCAGAATCACGAGCCGAGAGCCAGCCACAAACGCCATCGCCACCGACAACTTCCGCTGCATCCCACCTGGTAGACAAATATAAAGACAAAATCCCCCGTATAGCCTTACCAGACTGTGCTATTAGCGGGCGGGTGACCAGCACCACGACCGGCCGCCTTTGTCTCCCCAGTGGCAATGTTTGCACACCGCACCAGGTACTCATTTGAGGCTGAGTTGACCTTGGGAAGGCCCAGAACCGATTCAGATTATTCTCATTGGCATTGGCCATGAGCGGCAATCGCACTCAAGTCGCCGGATTCATAGCACAGCACACTGACCATGGCACTACCCATAATAAAGGTTTTTGCGTAAAATTGCGTAAATATAAATGTGCATTTAAGCTATGTAACTCAAAAAACCTTCATTATGAACAATACCGGTCGCGAAAGGCTACGTTGCACTACCACTCCCTACTGACCCCTCACCTCTCCACTCACTCTCACCTGTCGCACTGTGAGACACTTTCCACACGCATCCGTGTACAGAACTGTCCACTAAAGGAAAGAATATGGTGTGGTTAAACTTCACTGACTCACTGGGGCCTGGGAATAGCACGTGACCTGGGACCCACGATGGGCTGCTTGGGAAACAAGATAGCGCGTGCGTTCTTCTGCGGCAGCAGCAGCATCATCATCGCGAGCAGTACAGTTACGACGCGTACTGGAATGTCACCGTCAAACACTTACATAGGGGCGCGATTGGTGAACTGTACCTCAGTAAATTTGGGCGAGAAAACCGCGATGTTAGCTGAACTCGCGAGAGGGAAGGGTTTGCTGCATTACAGATTACGATGATGCATCTACTACGACAGAACTGAAAATTACTTTCCTCCTCATCCTCTTGCTGCCAACTGCTCTGACTGCTGCTGCTGCTTTGGCCGCCGCGTGTTATGTGCCGCCTCACCGGACAGGTTCCCCGCCTGCTCGGCTCTCTTCATCAGCAGCCCTGTGTCCTCCAGCATGCGCTCCACCTCCTCTTTCACGTCTTCTGACGAGCAGCCCTTGAGCCGCGCGTAAAACCAGATGTGCTCCTCCACGGTCAACCTCGTGGAGACAAGACATCATCGCCCGTTAACAATGCCCAGGGAGGAGAGACCGAGTTTGTGATTGACGTGAGGGAGAAGACTGGTCTCCGGCCATAGGAATGTGGAATTTTCAGTGTTGGATCGATGGGAGGTGAGCACCTCCTTAAACTCATTGCAGCAGGGAGACACTTTGAACGAGTGAGCGAGTGACAGAATGAGTGGGTGAGTGAGTGAGAGAGTGTGGGTGAACAAACGAGTTCATGGGTGAGTGAATAGGTGAATGAGTGAATAAGTTAAATGAGCGAGTGAACCAGTGATTGTATAAGTTAGTGAGTGCGTGCGTGACTGATGCAATTAGTACACGAGTAAGTAAATCAGTGAGTCGGCGTATAAGTGAATGAGCGATTGAGTGAGTGAGCCGGGGTGCGCACTCGTTCGCGATGATACAGGGTGGATGGGCGAGTGAGCAAATACATCGGTGGCTGGGCTTGTGAGTTGGTGAGCGAGTGAGTGAGCAAGCAAGCAATCAAGCTGGTGAGTGCAGAACGTTCCTGTGTGCACTCACTGGTTGAAGAGCACGTTGTGTTGGGGGCAGGTGCCAAGGCTGCTCCGAATCGACTCCATCTCCGTACGGATGTCCTTGCCGTAGATGAGGGCCGTGCCGGCCGTCGGTGGGAAGAGCCCCGTTAGGATGGACCTGAGCGGGAATTTAAGCATCAAGCGAAGAGGAGGGCTGGGTGACTCACGTGGTTCACAATGGCCGTGTCGGGTTCGTAAAGGTCGCGTTGGGGACACTGAGTTATGTGAGGATCTTAAACACGACCATCACAACGTACACCATCGCCGTCATAATCAGACTCATCAAACATCATCAGCAGCAGCAGCAACATTAGCAGCAGCATATTCACCATCGTCGTCATCGGCAGCAGCACAAGCATTTGTTGCCATCATTGTCATCAACATCGTCAATGAGTATCACCACCATTATCAGCAGTAGTATTATCATCAAACATCGTTGTCATCATCACCAACTATCGTTGTCATCATTACCACCATTCTTGTCATCATCACCAGCAAAACCACCACAACCATTAGCAGCAGCACATACAGCAATAGCATCAACACCACAATCGTCATCACTTTTATCATCACCACCCACACCGACATCAACAACAACAGCTGCCATTTTCCACTAAGTGGCGGTGTCATCACCACGGCCGCTGTGCCAGGCCAGGTACACTTTGAGGCCACGTGAAGTGTCGAAGGCTCGCTGACAGGTGTTCACGGGACAGACCCAGGTGCTATGGGTTGACTGATTGAGATGACTGGCAGATGAACCCACCAGCAGAGCTCCCTACTGTGTCAACTTGTTGCATTCGCTCGTCGTTTTAAACAAACGCAAATGTTCCTTTAAAGGGCTCCATGCTTTGCAAGCATAGAGAAGAGAGGGCATAACTGTGGCCCAGAAGACCCGGAGCTTCGTATGGAGTGATAGGCCAGGTAGCTTTCACACAGCGTTACGCAGCTGATGAAAAGGTAATGCCACTCAACTTATTCGGAGTAACACCTCTGCTGCCAAACCTGCCATACAGTCATAAGCAAACTGCCCAGGTACGAAAATGTCTCCACTCTCTCTACAACTGCCCCATCGCTCATGGGGAGTTGAGGGGGTAGAGTGTTTGATGATATAAAGTACCTAGGCAAGTCTTCGATGTGGCTGATGGTAAGGCCCCACCTCTTAGTGGAATGCTTCAGGTTCAGCTGTAATTTCTCCAACTCAGACAAGGCAGCAATTAGCTTAGCCATCCCTTGACTGTACACGGGCATCGATTAGCCTCCCATTGTATCTGTACCGTAGCTACGTGTCCAAAGAAGATGATAAATAATGTAGGGGCCAGAGGATATCTCTGTCACAGCCAACTCCCGGCCACGCAAAATTACCCACGCTATCACCACCACCATCGCCACCACCCCCTCCACCAGTAGCAAACCAAAGACAAAGATCCCCCGTATAGCCTTAACAGGCTGTTGGAGTAAGTGCAGTTAGCAAGCACCTATGAAGGCTTGCACGGTACACGAGGGGGTGGGTGGCCAGCACCATGCCCGATCGCCATTGTCTCTGAACCCAGGATGGGTTCAGATAATCGTCACTGGTGTTGGCCATGAGCGGGAATGGAGCTTGGGTCGCCGGGTTCGTAACCGCTTACACTTCCGCTCCCTGCCACCAGCACCCCATGTGTGACTCACATGGTCGTTGTCTTCCCTGCTCCGTTGTGCCCCAGGAAGGACGTGATCTGGTCTTGGTAGAAATTCAGACTCAGCCCGTCAACAGCCGGGCGCTCCATGGTCGAGTACTTCTTCACCAGGTTCTGCACGCTCACTCCCAGCGTGAGCTCCACCGACTCCTCCTCGACAAGGACGTCCTCTGCAGACAGATGCGGAAAGGGGGAGAGGTCGGTCTCCCACTGTGTCACGCAGGGCTCCGCGACAGCATTCATTTAAATGAATGCTGTCGCGGGATTCATCTTCTTGGTTCTTTCAGTAAAGTCACGTAGAAGAAAACATAATCAAATATTTGATTATGTTGTATTTTTATTATTTTATTATTAAAAATAAAACATAATAAAATATTTTATTATGTTTTATTTGTATTATTTTATTATTTCCCTTTTACGTGACTTTACCGAAAGAACCAAGAAGAGAATTAATTTAGTCAGCATTTGTTATTGCAGGCTTAGTCTGGTCGATTATAGCCTTGGGAATTTCAGTAAATTTTTGTATGTATGTTGAACTTCTTTCGCTCTGTACGTGCAGGGTAAGGATAACAAACTGAACACAAAAAGCTGTTCGAAATAAATTAGTTTTCAATCTAGATTGAGAAGTGCATAGCTCCGGTGGTTTCCCAAATATTGGAAAGAAGAAGGTTTCAGACGGCAGCAGAAGCGCATATGGAATTGTGCGATGCGGTAACCATCTTAGTTTAATGGCTTGCCAAAAAAACACATTCTTGGTCTCTGGATTTTATTTAGTCATTCTCTTAATATCCAGGATCTCCTTGATGCTGACTGGGTGTCTAGGACACTCAGCCTGAGAGAGAAAGGGAAAGAGAGCAAGAGAGAGATGCACCCAGCCCCAGAGCTTGAACCTCAAAACCAGGACCTCAACAGTTCTGAATATCTTTGACACAGCCATTATGAGCGTGCGACTCTAGACTTTACCCCTGTTCAGATGTCCGTCGGGTTCAGCGTTTGTTCGTTTTGTTGCCTTCGTTGTGGACTTTTTCTCCTTGCTCCGGCTCATTCCACCGCTTCCTTGGCCCTTCCCTTGGGAACGCCGGGCACCCCTTTTTCCCTTCTTGGATGCCCGCTCCGCAATGTCAGCTGACCATGCCACCCGCCTGTCATAATTGACCGCTGTCCCAGAAACCTCTGCTTCACGGTTGTCCCTTTTCCCAGAATCCCTTTTGTTAGTGCCGCCTCCTCCCCCAGGATTTCCATTGTCACCACCGCCCTTTTTCCCAGAATTCCTCTCTTCTTGGCCACCCCCTTTCTGTGCCACTTTCTCACCCTTGCTGGCCTCTGGCTGCTTCGAGCCTTTTATGGTTGTCGTGGCAATGGTTGCTGACGATTTTGTTGCAGTTTGAGAAGACGAGGCGGAGAAACATGAAGGCGGAGAGAAAGACAAAGGTGAAGGGAGGAGGAAGAAAATGAGAAAAGTTTATAACTTGATGGGTGCTTTTAAAGAAGTTTTAGAAATATACACGGCAGACGATGAAGCTAAAGAAAGATACAGCCCAAAAGATTTAACATTGAACCGAGGATCTTAGTTGTGTTCCAACGATCGCTGAAGTGACAAATCACCCGTAATACTCGTCAGATCTCGGCAAGGGAAGCAAGGGTTAAAGTGCTAAAAGGCTGTCGGGCTGCTTGGTGGGCAGCAGAGAGCATCGTAGAAAAAGCCACTGTTGTGCTGTACTCTTGGTTTTTTCGGTAAAGTCACGCAGGTATAAAATAAAATAAATTAAATAATGACGTTTCGGGTGCAACACAAGCGTCCGCCATCAGTGACAACCACAGCAAGAAACAATTGCTGAAGTGGGCAAAAGGGCTGCTGTAACAAGAGGCTATGTAGGTAAGAGAAGGGGGAGGAGCCAGGGAGGAGAGATAGAGAGGGGGGTGTGGGGTAGGGGGAGTGGATTGCTGCCAAGTGGAGTGCGACTAGAAGGGATTAAAGGGTACGCAGGGACAAAATGTCAGGGGGGGTTGGGGAGGAAAGAGAGCGGGCTGGGAGTGGGGAGCTAAAGCAACAGGAGATGTGGATATGAAGGCAACATCATAAAGCATTTAAGGTTTAACCTGGTTAATAACATCCTTCCAATGATTGCTCAATTTGTATCAATCTTCTCGGTTGAAGTTATGTCTATGTTTATATATCTGGATGGCTTCATGAACAAACCTTTGATAGTAGCCCGAAGGTTTGCAGAGCACCTTGGTCTCGGAAAAAAACAATATCATGAGAGCCCACAGCGTTGTAACAATGGTCAGCCACGGCGGAGGTATTGGTTCTGCTGTGTTTCAGATCTGCCTTGTGCTCACGAACACGGTCCGAGACATGTCGTTTCGTTTCCCCAATGTAACAATCACCACAGGTGCAACTTAGTTTGTAGACTCCAGGATATTGCATGTCAGGAATGACATCCTTCACAGATGGGATTAGATCACGGATTTTGTGTACTGTACTGAATCGGACCTGGATCTTGTGTTTGTTTAAGATTTTGGAAATATTTGCTGTATTTGTAATACCTCGCCGGACGTGGGGGTCACGTTCCTGGAAAATGTCATGTTGCGCAAAACCACGTTCGACAAATATTCTACCTCATGGGAAAATAGGGTTGCGTTCCTGGGTCTGAAATTATCACCCCCCTCCCTCTTTGTTTCACTAATTGTATATTACTTACCCCACTTGGTATCACTTAAAAATAATAACAGACACACAATATATTGATATACAATAAACTAAAACCGCGTATGGCTGAAACATCACCCCCGTGTTCCGGAAAGCGTACCTCAATAAGTAAACTGCATGTAGCCGAAACACACGTCCGATACAACAGCGTTAGACAAAGGCACGACTGTACAGTACTTGTACGCTCCCACACCTCTGCTCTCCACCTTCACCAAACGCACACCGACCAGCGGCGGCGTAGGGTATCGAATAACCCACACAAGCTGCAACGGCGTGGTGGGGGAGGCCCCACTCATCCAACAGTGGATTGTACGTGTACACGTGTAGAGCCCCTGCCAGGTGAGGCTCACCGGCCATGGGTTTGGAGGAGGTCGTCCCCTGTGGGGACTGAGGGCCCAGCGTGGTGACGCAGCTCGTGAACGGGAAATGCCACGGCTTGGGGACTCCGTACTGTCCTGTGGAGTAGAGAGAGAGAAAGAAAGACGGAGGGAGGGCCCGACACGGCCATTAGGAACCTACCACCTCAGAAAAATCAGGAGAGGGAGGCACTTTCACTAGACCAAACATTGATGCTATCCTCAAACAGTGACAATGAAGGCTTTACCCTGTTCCATGAAGCATAAAGCCTAACTCCAACATTGCCGTAAACACATCTTACCACTCACACCAACCTAAGCCTAACATGAAACACAACGCTCATCGTCCTTCGACTAACCCTAATATTGAACCGAACATTACACTTAAAATTAAACCAAACCCTAACATTAAGCGTAACACATAACACTAACTCTTGCCACTAATCCTACCACTCACAATGCTGGAAATCCATGCAGTTCAGCCCAGGACACACGGCCTAGCGGTGTAGCTAGTGAAGAAGAGCTGCATGCTTTTGGGTCGGATCGTCTGTGAAGCCAAGCTGAACTGTACACCACTCAAGACTCCGCCAATGTATACGCAGCAGTAATCTACCGTTCTCCACTGCCTCCTAAGGGCACTGCAAAGGGAGAACACCACGAGTAAACCGGCACGCCGGGCAACCTCCAGATCCGCTCCCGACGCACCTGGGAAGACGGCCTCGATGTACCAGGTGAGGAGGCCGTAGAGGACCGCGTCGCACAGCATCATCAGCAGGGATGTGAGCAGGGTGTACGACTCTCCGGCCGCCGGGTTCGATGCCAGGTTGTGCCACTGGATTCCGATTCCTTGCTCCTCCAGGCGGGAGATGCTTTCACATCCAAAGCCAAAGGCTACGGTCGAAAGTAAACTCTGCAACAACATCAAAGAGAACACTCAGTTATAATATGAGTGATGTAGGTGCGGATCGTGAGTGATGTACGTGCGGGTCGTGGGGGTACGTGGGGGTTATTTGACAAGGCTTCAGCATGTTAGCTCGTAGTGGTTGGTGAAGGTAGGCCTCATAGATACACAGTACAACAATGGATTTTGCTGCATGGCCTTTTACTGCCCACAATGTGGCCCTGCAGCAGCCTAAAACAGCCTGTCTTGTGCGTGGAGGTCACCCGACTAAGCACTGCGATCCAGCGCTTACGAGGCAGAAACGTTGGTATTGAGAGCAGTTCGGGTGACGTGGCCATAGGTGGTCACGGGCGCTTGAAAGACTAACGAACGAACATAAATCTTCCCGAGTTAACGGCCAGAGATAAAATTCTGTCCAGGTTACGCCACCTTAAAAATATATCTGCACCAGGCAGGCATATCTCCGATTAGCACGGTTGGGTACATACGGTGCAAAAGAAGTTCAACAAAACGTATGTACATACATACACCACATCCAGTACACCTCTCGTGATGGCTGCGGCTACTATTCCCGTACCGTCTACTCAAACTCAGTCCCCGGTGATGAGCAAACCAACCAATCGACGAACGGACGGACAGATGCACGCAGGGTTTCGTGGAACTTACGACGCCCATCTTGATGGGGAAGGTCAAGTAGTCCTGCCACATGAAGCACAGGATGTGCGGGAGGTAGAGCAGGAAATAGGCGAGGCCTCCGCACGCCGCTGCGAGGTTGGCTCTGGAGAAGAAGACGCTGAGCAGGAAGCACTGGGACACGGTCGCCACGGCGAACGCCGTCAGGAACAGGAAGAGCACCAAAGGGTCGCTGTACTGCAGCACTTTCCCATACTGCGGGAGTCGGAGGTCGCGTGGGATAGGGGCGAGAGGGGGGCGGCAGTGTTTGGTTAGGCTTACTTCTGAATACTCCTACGTGTACGAGGTAATCACAGACTCACTTGCTGTACAGCACGTCGCCCTGGCTGTCTGGCAGCCTGGCAGGTTGTGGAGTTTCACAGCGTGTTATAAATCTCGGTGATATCCACCAACCCTGCCTCCTCAGCACTGGATCGCGTGCATTCACCACCATAGCCAGATGTGGAAAGAGTTTCTGCCAATAACTGGCAGAAATACAGACAAATCTTTGACAATTTATGCAGATTTGGCCATTTTGTCCACATACAAAAATACAGCCAAGGTATAATTCCTATGTTTCGCACATCATGAAATCGGCCACATTGTTTAATGCTCATTTAAAATGTGTTGGAATCATAAAAATTTTCCTTGCTGTTTGCGATCTGAAGTAAGCGATGAGGTTCTTCGGTGAGCTCGAACACACGCTCATTTGCCACTGAGCTCGTTAGCAGCGGCGTTGTTAATTAAACCGGGTTCACAAGCCTAATGAGTTGATGGTCTCATTGATTGAATGTTAATAAAAATTGGTTTGATCGCAGTGGTTTGATCTTTGTGATCAGGTCTAATGAACAAAGACATGAGCACCGTCTGTAGTGATTATTACTGAGAGAGAAAGGGCAGCAGAGAAATTGAGTCAATAGCCACACAAGTGAAATATAATTGGGAGAAAAAAGCCCAACAAACGTATGACAATAATTGTTAACAAATATTAGCGATGAGATGCTATACGAACGGAGTAACCGTGATAATTGGCTGTCTCAATAACGACAATTACTTTGTGGTATGTTTTATAAAAAAGAAATCGCTACGCGTGGACCATAGGCATGCAACGACACGTAAATTAAAATAGTTTTAACAGTCATGGTACGATGTGTTACAACTATTTACAATTCACGAAAATGACACGCAAACGTAAAAACGAAATGGGGGGGGGGACAAAAGAGGTAGAGAAAATTTTATTCTTGGAATGAATAGTGATGCCCATTTGTGACAATTTCTCAAAACCGCTGGGGGGTGGGGATGGGGAGGAGGGGGGTGGTGAGATTCGATACAAGCCCGATGGACCGGGGCCGCAGAGACAGGAGAAGTGAGAGAGCGCAGCGCCATTACCATGAGCAGCAGGGTGAGCAGCACATTGCTGAGGCTCGCAGAGACAAGGCAATCGATAAACCAGGCAAGCCAGAGGGTTCGAGCGTCCAGTCCCATCGAACGCATGGTCTCCCGGAGTCGGAGCTCCTTCTCCAGGACCACGTTTTTGACGGCCATTGAGACGGCGAAGACCCAAGAGAGGACCATGAAGAGAGCGAAGCAGCGGCTCAGGGCCAGAGAGAACCTAGCGAGGTAGGCACGGAGACAAGCGGGTGGGAGGAAAAGTTCGACGACGGTCGGTCATCAGGCGAAGCCGATTTTGGAAAGTGATGCAAATGGTGTGGAACCCCACACCTCCAACGGGTGCGGTTGGCTACGTACGACGAGAAAGAAGTTCAACGTCCAATGTACATGCCACAAACCGCGGTGAACCCTCGTCTAATCCGATAGAGAACCCTATTACGGAGCGCTTGTCTCATCCGGCACAGAAGCTCCATTCTATCTGATGCAGGAACCTTGCCTGGTGTTATTACAGAATTTTAACCAACTCTCCACTCAGCCATCTCCGCTCAATGACAAATGACCCAGCAGATTCCAACACTCCTTTGTATTGTTCACTAAATGAAGCTCCACAGCCATTTTTGCCGCCCATTTGTGACGCCGTTAATTTCCAACCGTTGTGAAACTGATGGTGGACACCGCCCTGGACTTGACCGTCCAATCGTGCAGGCCCGATTAAAAAACAAATATTTTGGCGGACATCTCCGCCCTCAGCCGGCGACGTCACCACTGCCGCCGACCTTGATGATCACGGCGAGGAAGGCGCAGGAGACGACCATTGTGAGCACGCTGTCGGTGAACCACGCGGCCCACAGCGTGCCGCGGCCTAGGCCCGAGGCCCGCAGCACCTCCTTGAGGCGGCGCTCCTTTTCCCAGACGATGCTCTTGATGATGAGGCACACGGGCAGGATGAACGCGAGCGTCATGAACATGGGCAGGATATTACCGATGTACGTGGTGAAGCTGGCGGGGGGTCAGGGCGCAAGGGTTCAGGGGTAGGGGCAGAGTTGAGGGGGTAGGGGCGGGGAAAGGCTTAGGGTTAGTGCAAGGGCTAGGAATACTGTTAATGATAGGATTAGGGTTAGACTTTGAGTTCGGGTTAGTGGAAGGGTTAAGGCAAGGGGTAGTGTTAGTGGTTAGGGATAGGGTTAGCGTTAGTGGAAGGGTTTGAGTTGGGGGTTAGTGTTAGGTTGATTGTTAGTGTGAGGGTTAGGGCTATGGTTTGACGTTCGGGCTAGCATTAAATATTAGGACTAGCGCTTGATTTTAGAGCTTCGCACTACCAACGGAAATTGCGGCCACTGCACTACCGATGACAACTGGGAGGGGGGTGTAAGGGAACGCGGGCGGCCTTACGGGTCATCAACGAAGCAGGGGTACGGCATCTGCTGCAGGTAGAGGCCCATGGTGGCCGCGCCCGTCTGCGCTTGCACGATCCCGCGCTCTACCATGTCCTGCAGGTACGCAAAGCCACCCCAGATGTAGCTCATGTCCTCAGCTGCATCTGCGCGAGGGCCCGGGTCCCAGTAGCTGGTATCCCGTCGCGGCCGCCGAGAACCCGGAGAACGGGTTGTGGGATTGCAGAGCAAAGGAACGGTGGGGGGGAGATGGCGGAGATCGAGTTATGGTAAATTAATTTGATCCCTTGACCCTTTCCCGTTTCGATCACAAACGTGTATATCATCAAAACACAAACGAAATAAAAACTAAAATAAACTAACTTTATCGGTACCGAGGCTCCCACAAGGCCATGTGGGAGGGTGTGTGGCACAGTTTGGCACCAGCTATGGTAGAGTGCGGTTGCGTCGCTACAGTTCTCTGTGGTGAGTACAGTGTCTTCAAAAAGCAACGGCCTCTCTAAATAAAATGTACGCTGAGTCGTTTGCGCGTTCCGATATTCAGAGGTGAACGGAACCCACCCTGCAACTTACAGACGTCAGATGGGACAATTCTTTATTATCATAATCAGCTATGATCTACCTACTGCTGGATGAAGGCCTCCCCCCCAAGATGATTGTGACTATTATTTATTTACATTGACAATGACGACGTTGTTGCTTCTGCTTGTGCCATTCGTGTTCCTGCAACTACAACTGCTTCTGCAACTCCTAGAAATGACGCTGCCACTACTGCTGCCTCAGCTGCTGCTGGTGATGCTGCTGCTACCGGTCTCGGCTCTTGCTTGTCCTCTCGGTGCGGTCGATGTCGGTGCGGATCTTGTAGCGCAGGTGCTGCGGCAGGGCGGAGGGAGAGAAGAGGTCCAGGAAGACGACGCCGGCCCAGAGCTTCCGCTCCTCCAGCAGCTCCAGTGCCCGGCGCTCCAGCCCGGGCTCATCCTGCACCCCCTCCAGCTTGTCCAGCTCCATGCACTGCCACACGTTTGGTGAGCGCAGAATTAGCGAGCGCCTACTGAGTGAGGCCCGTGTTTTTAAGGGTTCGTGTGTGTGTGTACGGTACGTGTGCGAGTTGTGCTGCTGCTACCTATGCCGCTACCCTTACCTCTACCCATGCCTTTACCTGTACCTTTACCCCTGCCTCTAACCCTGCCTCCACCCGAGCCTCTACCTGTGCCACTATACGTGCCACTATCCTTGCCTCTATCCATGCTGCTACATGCTACCCTTGCCTCTACTTGTACCTCTATCCATGCCTCTACCTGTCCCATTATCCATACCTCTACCTGTTCCTCTATCCTTGCCGCTACTCATGCAGCTATCCATGTGTAGTAACGCTTATGACTCGTTCACACCGGAGTTGGAGGCACACTTGTTTATTTAACACCATACGTTGTGACATACACACTGAGGGGGTATCGGCCCCCTCACCCGTCTATCTGAGGACACACCTCTAGGCTAACCCTAGCCTGCCTCTGAGTCCTCCTCTAATGGGCTAGGGGAGGCTATCTTGGCCCGACACTGGTCAGTCGGGCCCGGTACCCAGAGTCCAGACCAGCACTGGCTCTGGCTCTGGTACCACGCCACTGGCTCGAGCCTGCGCGGTCCTGATAAGGACGGCGTGCCAGGGGGAGACCAGGGCTCTATCTAGGACGTCTTCCTCTTCTCTTCTTAGCTAACACAACACTCCCGAGCCCTTCGATACATTCCCCTTTTATACCCAACCCCTCCCTGAGGGGTGGGGCCCCGGGGGATCATAATGACCGAATCGACCCCCCAGGGTGTCTGGCGCGGACGTCGCAGAGGGCACCTGCTCGTGCACACATGTAGCCCCGCCTACTGTGTTTGTTTACCATAGGCTGCCATGCATAACGGGTTCTCTCTCTAACACCCCTACATCACTCCCCCCCGCATAGCATGCAGCCGTCCCGGCTGCCAACATACAAAAATTTGACAATAAAGGTGCCTTCACCCCCTGACCGCGCGTGTGCCTCACTATTTTTGAACAATAACAGGAACCAGAACAAGAACGCAACAGCAAGATGAGAAAACAACCCGTCGCACCCCCCCCGAATAAATACGAATTCCGTAAAAAAAACAGCCTATATACAATCAGCAGGGAACCCACCACGCACACACAACACACGGTGAAGCCAACATATGTACATCCGAGGAGTGGGGAACACACCACCCACACAACATCCAATGAACACAACAGCTATGTACACATTTTCCGGCCTCACAACAGTTTGCGCATTTTAGCGCGCGTCCTTGCAGCGGGCCCCTCACACGGGGTAACCGCGTGTGGCGGACCATCAGGTGGCAATTTTCCGTCTTGGGGTGAGCATTCATCCGACTCCGCGTGACCCTCGGTATCCGCAGGAGGGGTGATTGGGCGTGAGCCCGTCACTCCTGATGCACCTGAAGGTGGCACAGCCGGCAAGGCATTAGGTGAGAGCGACGGAGACGGACCCAGCGAGTCGGCCGACCCCCCACATGCTTGGCCACGCGCGTGTGAAGTGTGATTGTGTACCGCAGAGAAGGGTTTTAACCTAGAGGGGTGCACGAACCATCGCCGCTTCCCCCACTTGATGCGCACGCACTGCGGTCGTAACACCTCCACCACTTCCACAGGGCCCCGCCACGGCCGCACCAGTTTAGAGGAGGTTGCCAGTGGCACCTGGGGGCAGTGCAGCCATGCCTTGTCCCCCGGCTTCCACTGCAGCATGTGCGCTCGACTCAATCTGAGGCGCTCATTCGCCTTCTGACGGAGGTCAGAGTTTTGCATTGCAGCATCCCGTGCCTCGGTCAATTTGTCCAGATTAAATTTAACGTGGTCAGCCAGATTAGTTTTTCCCTGCGGCACGGGGATCTGCAACTGGGCACGAACAGGCGGGTCTGGTTCTCGGCCGTACATGAGGTAAAAGGGAGAAAACCCCGTAGCTGCATGGGGTGCCATCCGGTACGCCGCCAAGACCCCCTGAATTTGTAGGTCCCAATCCGTTTGCGAGTCCGAAACTTGTTGTGATAACATGGACGTGATGGTGCGATGCAACCGTTCGACCATCCCGTCAGTTTGTGGGTGATATGGGGAGGTCCGAATTTTCTTTGTGCCCAGGAGATCACAGACTTGTCTGAGTAGTTTACCGGAAAAATTTCTGCCCTGGTCGGTCAGCAGCCTCTCCGGAGCACCTTTGTCCAGGACATAACCCTGAACAAAGGCCTCCACGATGGCTGCTGCCGACTGGTTGGCCAGAGGCCAGGCCATAGGCCAGCGTGTAAAATACTCGACACCAGTCAACAAATATCTATTCCCCCTGGGGGTGGCGGGGAATGGTCCCAAAATGTCCAGAGCGACCAGCTCGTTTATCCTGGACACTTTGATCGATTGCAAGGGCGGGTTAGACTCCCGTGCCGGCGGTTTGCGTTGTGCACATCGAGGGCATGATCCCAACAAATCCCCAACATCCCTCGTCATGCCAGGCCAATAAAAATCAAGTTGCAGCAAGGCGAGAGTCTTTTGGGTCCCCAGGTGTAGGAGGCGCTCATGAGCGGCCCATACCACCCTGCCCCGCAACCCAGTAGGGACCACCAGCCGATGTCGACGCGACTTCCCGTCCCAATGCATCAGCAGGCCTTGGCACATTTCCCATGCGTCGGAACCACCTCTTTTTCCCCCCGCCGCACCGCCAACGCGACGTCGCCACCCGAGGAGGGACACATCCTCCATCTGGAGGCGCCCCCAGTCAATGACGGGCAACCCCAACAGGGAATCTTTGCCCTGTTGTTCGATCGAATTAGTAACTACTGTATCGTCGTCGTTGGCGGCCGCCAAGACAGGAACCGATGTGTCCCCTGGAGGTCTGCAACGTCCAGACCCCAGGAGGCATGCACACTCAGAGGTGGTTGGCAAGCGCGACAGAGCGTCCGCGTTGGTGTGGCGAACGCCCTTACGGTATGTGGTTTGGAAATCGTAGTCCTGGAGGACCTCCAACCATCGGGACAATTGTCCCGATGGCTGTTGAACCCTCAGGGCGTACTGCAGTGCCGCATGATCTGTGCGGACGGTGAAATGCCGACCGTACAGATATGGGCGATACTGTTGGATGAAATGGACAATTGCCAACAGTTCCCTACGGGTGACACAATATCGTTGCTCCGCTGGAGACAACACCCGACTGCCGTACGCAACCACACGTTCCACGCCGTCAACCACCTGGGAGAGCACGCCCCCAATACCCGTGTTGCTCGCATCGGTGTCGA
This sequence comes from Lampetra planeri, assembly GCF_965212315.1. NCBI lineage: Eukaryota > Metazoa > Chordata > Hyperoartia > Petromyzontiformes > Petromyzontidae > Lampetra > Lampetra planeri. The sequence goes on along the minus strand of NC_136109.1, from coordinate 18,458,347 downwards.
GCAAGAATGGTTTTGAAAAATCAGGGTAAATCAGGGGAGGAGCGTTTACCAAAGCGTCCCGAAGGGAGCAAAAAGCAGCTTCCTCCTCCCGACCCCAGCAGAACCGAACCCCTTTTGATGTTAAAGCGTGTAGGGGTTTTGCTATAGTCGCAAAATTAGCGACGAAGCGTCTATAATACGACGCAAACCCAATAAAACTCCTAACCTCTCCCACTGAGGTGGGAGTCGGCCAGGAGCTTACACACTGCGTTTTGGCGGGATCGGTAGAAATACCTGAGCGTCCCACGATGTGCCCCAAATAACGCACCGACTCGCGTAACAAATGGCATTTTTGGGGCTTAAATTTCAAATTAGCAGCCCGCATCTTTAGGAAAACCGCCCGCAACCTCTGGAGATGTTCATCAAAAGTTTTGCCAAAGACAATAACGTCATCCAAATAAATCAGGCACGACTCCCATTGCAATCCAGCCAAAACCAATTCCATCAACCGCTGGAAAGTTGCCGGCGCTGAGTGTAAGCCCATCGGCAACCGGTTGAATTGAAACAGGCCGTGCGGAGTACGGAAAGCAGTTTTAGGCTTTGAATCATCGTCCAGAGGAAGCTGCCAGAATCCCGAAAGTAAGTCCAATGTGGAGAAGAATCGCGCTCCCGCCAAGGCGTCAAGCGATTCGTCCATCCGTGGGAGCGGGTATGCGTCGGCAACCGTAATTTTGTTAAGGCGCCGAAAGTCAACGCAAAACCGCAACGAACCGTCCTGCTTCTTAACCAGGACGATCGGCGCTCCCCAAGGGCTGTTGGAGGGAGAAATGATGTCGGCGGCTAGCATGTCATCAACAGCCGATTTGACATGGTCCTTTTCGGCGGGACTCAACCGAAAAGGATTCTGGCGTATTGGCGCGCTGTCACCCGTATCAATATGGTGACGCAGCAGATTAGTGCAGCCCAAATCGTATTTATCTCGACTGAAAACGTCGGAAAATTCCCTTAGTAGTGTCTTAAGACGTTGACGCTCTAAATTTGACAGGTCCGTCGATCCCGCACAAAGCGCCTCGAGCCACCCTTCATCGCTGTCCGAATGTGGTCGCGGTGCAGGGACAGCGCCGACATGACTCGCGACGGGTTCCTCACAGGGCACCGGCGTTGCGTGAGCAAGCACGGTCCCCTGTGGGACCACCACCGTCTGCGAGCCCACATTGAGGACCGCGATGAAGGGTTCTCCTTCCCCTCTCACTATGGTCTGGGCCGGGAGTAAATCAGGTCCACTGACCCCGGCCCTAGACGGTCCCAACAGAACCCCTTGAGCCCCAATGCCCTTAGCGAAGGGCCGCCGAAGTTTCAAAGGAATCAACATTTGCGCCCCCGGAGGAACGCGCACCGTTCTATCTACGAACGCCGGCACCGTCGCGAACGCCGTCCGGCTCGTAGCGGGGGATGGCAGAAACGCCATGCGTCGGCCCGATGGGAGCTCAATGCATCCCTGGTCGATTAATATCCTAATCGGCATTTTGGCCAGGAAGTCCGTCCCCAGCAGGCACGGAACCGCCAGCGAGGAGGAAACAAAAATCGGCCCAGACAATTTAATATCCCCGACACAAATTTGGGCACGAATTTGTCCGATGATGCCAAGTGAACCCCCGTTAGCAGCAAAGAATGGCACGTTAACAGGCATCAAAGGACGGCTTTGGGCAGGGAGAATGTTATAAATCAACTCCGAAATAATGGTCGCCGATGCTCCTGTATCGACCAGGATGCGCACCTCGACCCCATCGATGTGGCCCACAACGGCCGACGACCCTGACGACGCGGCTACAACCCGATGGGCCAACACGGACCACTGGCTGGGTTCAATCTGAGTACCCAGAGCGGTGCGTGTTGGTGCCATGGTACGCGATATTGGCCCCCCCTTCGCTGCGGTGTTTGAGTGTGTGACGGGCGTGTGCGTGGGCCAAGCATGAGGGGTGCCGCGACTCGCCGGATTATGATGGTGGAGCTTGTGACGAGGGCCGGCGTCCCGTTGAGGTGTCGTCCTGCGCTGCCCAGGAGAGCGGCACCCCGAGGCGACGTGGCCCCGGAAGCCGCAGTTGTAACAGCGTGGAAGCGCTGGTGACGACGATGGATGTTGTAGACGGCTTGAACCGGCCCGGTCCTCCCGTACTCCCGCTCCATGCTGCCGTTGATGGTCGATGGCGCAAACCTCTTCCGCCGGGAGGGTGGCTGCAGCGACGGCACGCCCGCTCGCCGCCTTGCTGGCCTTCCGTCGTTGAGAGGACAGGTTTGCGTGGAGAAGACGGGCCGCTTGGAGGGAGCACATCTCTGCATCGTCCTGTGCGACAATGACGATGTCTAAGTCGTCCGCCAGCAAAAGTATCTTCTCTGTCACCATGGCGTCGACACCCTCGTCATCCATTCGTGGAAAGGCCTCCTTCGCCAGTGCCAGGAGGCTTGTGCGGTACGCCAGGGGCGACTCCTTCGTCCCCCGCTGGCGATCGTAAAAGAGTTGGCGACAGTCCGATGGTGGACCATATACCGCCGACAGCACCTGCATCGCCTTCCGCAGCGTGGAGCGCCTCTCCTTCGAAGCCGATGTTAGAGTGGCGAGGGCGTCGCTGTCGAGAAGTGCTGGCAGCGCGCGGAGAGCCTCGGCGTCTGTCCACTGTGCCATCTCCTGGTGAGCGAGGAAGCGCCGCTGGAAGCCGCCCCAGTCACCATCCTCGCCCACAAATTCCTTGAGTGGAGGTAGCCGCTGATGTAAGGCAGCGGCTGCAGAGGAAGAACGCACTCCCTCGTCCGCCTCACTCAAGTCAGCGTCGGCACGAATCAGCGATGGCATCGCCGGTCGCACCCGTGGTGACGTTCCGCCCGTTGGTGGTGACGCGGCAGGTACTGTACTCCCGCCGTTGGACGCGATGCTTAGAGCGGCCACGCCCTCAACAGCAGCTGCGGCGATGGCGGGAGTTTCAAAATGTTGCTCCGTGGAAATGGCGGGAAGGCGCTGTGATCGTCGGCTGCCGTTGCCCCGTGGCGGTCCCGCAGCCCCCAGCTGCGTGATGGTGTCGAGCATGGCGGCTGCGGCGTACAGCAGCTCGGTCAGCTTCGCGTGCGCCTCCCTCAGCCCCTCCATCGACGGCTCCCCTTCCTCCAGCTGCTGTGGCGTGGATGCGCCCAGCCCCGGCTGGTCGATGGCATCTTCAGCCGTCTCGGGCCCTCCGACTGCAGTGGTGTCTTCTGCCTCTGGTACCCCGACTCGAGTCGTCCGGCGTGTATCCATGTTCGTACTTTGTTTCACTTCTGACGCCAGATGTAGTAACGCTTATGACTCGTTCACACCGGAGTTGGAGGCACACTTGTTTATTTAACACCATACGTTGTGACATACACACTGAGGGGGTATCGGCCCCCTCACCCGTCTATCTGAGGACACACCTCTAGGCTAACCCTAGCCTGCCTCTGAGTCCTCCTCTAATGGGCTAGGGGAGGCTATCTTGGCCCGACACTGGTCAGTCGGGCCCGGTACCCAGAGTCCAGACCAGCACTGGCTCTGGCTCTGGTACCACGCCACTGGCTCGAGCCTGCGCGGTCCTGATAAGGACGGCGTGCCAGGGGGAGACCAGGGCTCTATCTAGGACGTCTTCCTCTTCTCTTCTTAGCTAACACAACACTCCCGAGCCCTTCGATACATTCCCCTTTTATACCCAACCCCTCCCTGAGGGGTGGGGCCCCGGGGGATCATAATGACCGAATCGACCCCCCAGGGTGTCTGGCGCGGACGTCGCAGAGGGCACCTGCTCGTGCACACATGTAGCCCCGCCTACTGTGTTTGTTTACCATAGGCTGCCATGCATAACGGGTTCTCTCTCTAACACCCCTACACATGCGCTGTCCCGGCTGTACCTCAAGGAAACGGGTGAGCGAGCGAATGGCGAGGTCCACCACCATGAACACCTCCCTCCACCCCGGCGCCGTTCCATTGCCTCGCTCCCTCGAAGGACCCTCAGAGAGGAAGTCGGCAATGGTTTTGGCATCCAGCCCGGTGTCCGAGAGTTGGGAGTCGACGAAGGTGGCCACCGCCGCGTTCCCCAAGGTCTCCTGCCGCCGGGACAAAGGGCGTGGGTTCAACGTAGCCATGTTGCAAGACAAGCGTTTCGAGCTCCGGGGCAGTGCATCTCTCTCTTGCTTATTGGGTTCAAGATGCCTACGTCACTAGGCCAGTACTGCCGAGATCCTGGATTAAAACCTTGGATATAGGTGTCTTTCACGATGCTCGTCTCCCTCTCTTGGGAGGTTCATAAAGGTCCATTCAAGTTCATGAAGGCGGTTTAGTGACACCAATCCAGCACTACCGAGATCGTGGGTTCAAGTCCAGGGTCGGGGTGTCTCTCAATACATGTGCCTCTGCCTCTCTCAGGAGGTTTATGATGTCTATGTCTGAGACAATACGCAGACACCGTTGAGATTCTGGGTTCCAGGATCAACATCTAGGTCTGGGTGTCTCTGTATGTGTCTCAGGACATTCATAATGGCCATTTTGGAGATGATAATTAAGCATGCCCATGGTAGGACAGTATTTAGGGGTAGGGTAAATGATCCTTATGGCGGTACCCCGGGGTACCAAATAATACAAAATGGCCGAGGCAATTAAATATTTTATTTCTGGGACACAATTTTTCCAGGGGTTTACTTAACTCCGCGACTGGGGTACCAATCAATCCGAAATCAGTGCTACTCCGCGATGTCGAAACGCAGCGAGGACGATTGCGCTGAAACCCTGAACGCTCTTATGCACCATAGTGCATCGTGTACAGCTCGTCGAGATGAGTCGATTGCCGCATCGCCGACCATCAACAGACTAAAAATGACTGCATCACAGACATTTTGCGAGAGCCCGGAGTACTATGGTACCCCGGGGTACCGCAATAAGGTTCAAGTGATGCAGGTGAACATGACAGGGAGAGGGGGGTGGGGGAGGTGGGCCTTACCCTGAGTAGCCTCAGGGCCAAGCTGCTGTTGAGGAAGTCCCAGATCTGGGGCGCGACCTCCTCCCACGCAAGACCGAACTTGTAGATCATCTCCAGCTCTGCGAATGTGCGGTTTGCCTGCAGCAGCAGCAGCGCCAGTTGGGGAGTAATAGCGGCAGCAGAAGCAACAACAGCTTCGTCAACAAATATATACTTGCTACTTTCAACATCACCAGCACTATCAACATGATTATTGTTGTTCTCATTTTATCAACCCCATCACCTCTATGAGACCGACACCACCAACACAGACACCACCACCATCATCACCAACAAAACACCACCATCTCCATTATCACCGCCAACATCTCCACCACCTCCATCAATACCACCTCAGACACTGCTGTCTCCACCATCACACCACCATTATTCCTACATCATCACCACCACCACCTACATCACCTCCACCAATACCAACAATACAATGACAAACACAGTGAACACCACCCCCTCCACCACAACCACAACGATGAACACAACCTACACCATCCCCTCCACCACTACCACAACGATGAACAACAACCTACACCATCCCTCCACCACTACCACAACGATGAACAACAATGACACCATCCCCTCCACCACTACCACAACGATGAACACAACCTACACCACCCCCTCCACCACGACCGCAACGATGAACACAACCTACACCACCCCCTCCACCACGACCGCAACGATGAACAACAACCTACACCATCCCCTCCACCACTACCACAACGATGAACAACAATGACACCATCCCCTCCACCACTACCACAACGATGAACACAACCTACACCACCCCGTCCACCACGACCACAAAGATGAACAACAACCTACACCACCCTCTCCACCACTACCACAATGATAAACACAGTCAACACCATCACCTCCACCACTACCACAATGATTAACACAACTGACACCATCACCTCCACCACCGCCAGCAGCAACAACAACGACGGCGGCTGTGGCGGCATCGGTGACAGTGCGGTTACCTCGTGCATGATACTGCGGGTGGCTGGCGTGTCCGGCGCGTACAGGATCTTGCCCTGGAGCAGTGGCTGGAGCATGGTCCAGGCGAAGCGCGACGCACTGTTCGTCTGCAGGCCTTGCAGCAGGGCATTACAGAACGGGGCTGCAGGGCCGAGACGCACGTACACAAAGGTCGTTGGGGCGCGAGGTCACGCTGGTCACAGATGGCCAAGAGGTGGTGTTTGGAGGTCACCAATACAACCAGAATCACTAACAATGCTATCACCATCACCTCAACCACCGTCATGATCACCACCACCACCACAAACAGCTTTTTCATCACTTTCGCCACTGCTATCAATCACCAACACCACCACCGCCACCACCATCACCACTATCAGCATTGTCACCACCACACCCAATACCATCATTATCATAACCATCACCAACTACATAATTATTAGTACCACCATCATCAGCACCACCTCCACCATTATAATTACCAACTCCAACATCACCACGAACATTACCACAACCAAAGCTATCATCAACCCTAACCACCATCATCATCTTCACCATCACCACCACCACCATCTCACTTGTTGAGTTGTCATACTGATGTTGGCGTCTGCCTCCCTGCCGCTCCTCATCGTTGCCACCACCACCGTCGTCATTATCATCGATGCCCAGGAAGGTCTTGTAGTCGTTGTCCTCATACCAGTTGAACGAGAGGATCTTGCGCCCACCCGCCTCGGGGTGTCCACACAGGAGACCCGAAAGCGATGACAGCACCGGCCCAACCTGCTCCTCACGCAGGCCGTCGCTCGTGTTCTCAGCCAGGCCCAGGCCATTCAAGAAGGAAGCCTCCCTCATCAGCGACGTGAAACTTTGCAGCGATGTGAACTGTGGTGGGGGGGGGGAAGGGAAGTCTCGCTCACAAGAAGACGCGACTCACAATAACCAAACAGCTGAGGTGACCAGGTCGCTGGGGGGACTGAACATTTGAGTCAAACGCCTCTCAGCTGGCATCCACAGACATGTTGGGTTCAAGCCCTAGTTCTATGTATCTTTCTTCATGGTGGTGAGATGTTAGCTACCTTGCCTGGTATACAGGAGGTCATGGGTTCGATCCCAACCCTGACGCCTGTTGTATATTTGGAGTTTGCATGTTCTCCCCATGGTCCCGTGGATTTTTCTCCACGTCCCCCATTTTTTCCCTCCACATTTAGAAACATGCTTTTAGAGAATTTGGCTGCTATACATTCCCACGTGATAAGCCATTTCGTTGAGCTATCATTTGTGGCCAGGTCACTTCTGAAAAGAGAGATATAGCTCAGTGGGCCTTAGCTGGTAAAATTAAAATAGTTTAGTCTTAGTTTGCGTGTTCATGTGTTGGACGTTAACATTCGTGCATTCGCATAGGTTTTCAAGTTTTCACACTGGGCGACGCCAGATATTCTTACGACAGCGCCGGAACCGCCATGGGAATATGGACTTCCCACCGCAGACTCAAGGCCGCTTAATGGAGATGAGCACCGCCTGGTGCTCGCATGAGCAGCGAGACGCCGGGACTCGTCGCCTTACCTGTCGAAAGAGGTCGGCTAAACTCGTCGTCACCTCCCTCCAGCCGTCCGCTGACAGACGAGGAGAGACATCGTCCAGCACAAAGGACATCTGTGGACGGAGAACGTTCGCCATCGTCACCACTGCATTATGATGATGTTGGTGGTGGTCACCGTGGTGGTGAAGTGGGTACCTAGACCCTAATACTGACTCTTAATCGTTACACGTACCCTAACTCCAGCCCTAACACGATTATGAATACTGATTTACTGATTCTAACACGACCCCTGTCAATAACCATCATCTTAACATCTCTAGTCATAACCCATGACCCCCAGCAATACTTCAAAAGCAGTAACATATACTTAACATTAAATGTACTGTACTGATGAACAATAGACCTACAACTACCCCTACCTCTAACACTATCCCTGCCCGTATTTCTAACACAACCACTACACATATTACTACCCCTATGGTAATATACTACCATAATCACTACCCCTATGGTAACATACTACCATAACCTTACCGCCATCACGAGCTCTGCCGCTAAAACCTACTCCTAGTACAATCCCATAACCTTATCCATGGCGCTAAATGCACCTCTACTTCAACGTCCACCCATAACCCCTAACTCTGGCACTCCTCTTTATATAACTCATAACCATAAGCAAAACACAAATTACCCAAATGGGATTACACAGGGCAGCATCGCCTCCTGCAGTGAAACTACTGCAGGCTGCCTGTAAAAATGCAGCCTCTGTCATTCCTTTGCGCTCTTGAAAATGGTTTGATGAGCAAATCTACTAAATTATTGTAATTATTCTGAACCCCCACCTCTGAAACTCTTAACTCCAACCCAGGGGTCGGCAAAATGTGGCTCCGGCACTTTAACGATTACTTCGTGACGTTATTCACATTGCATTGCGACTCTTGAAATATCGAGGGTTTTTTTTTACCGAATTCGAAAAAAATTACCTCATTCTTATTTCGGTTGCCTACCCCTGCCCCAACCCATAACCCTACCCCAACCACACCCGCCCCCTCTACCCCCCGAACCCTCTGCCGCATGGCTCCCACCTCCCGCAGGAGTCTGTAGAAATCCACATTGGCGTAGAGGACATCCTCCAGCTGTTGGAGCCGAGGCTGGGGCAGGAAGCAGAGGGCGGAGCGCACGGTGGAGCGCGCTCTCGCCGAGCGGAACACGAGGAAGTGGCGCAGCAGCTGATCGTCGCACGCAATCTCCTTCAGAGACAGCGACGGAATCCCCTCCACAAACTACAGGGGAGTGGGTAGGACCATGGTCAGGTGGTGGGAGGGTGGGGGGAGAGATGAGAAGAGAGGAGGGAGGAGGATTATGGGATAACCGCAATGAGGTGATGGACATTCCTTGATCATTAGTACGAGTAAATGTAAACAGGTATAGGTGCAGCCCTGCAATTGCTTGCTTACGACACTGCTGGCAGAAGGGCCTTTGCGGAGCTCTACAGAACACCTCAAAAGGGTATTTGGCCTACTCTGCTAAGCTGGCCACTAATTAGACGAGATGGGCGTATGCAAACTTTACCCGGCCACACGCAATCAACTAACTGTGGTGCACCCATATTCACTGTTGGGTCGACAGAAGTGAGGGTATTTAAGAATCCTGTCCCAGTATTTCAAGTCCCACACCACGAGATTGAACCAATGACCTCTGGATAGCAAATCCAGTCTACTAATCATTATATCATGGTAGCGTCTCAGTAAAAGTAGAATTTTTTTTATTTTACTGGAAGATGTAAACATTCGTGTTCTGATAACACGAAACATGGTCTTGTTTATAAGGGTGCCCTGGGATAATTCAAATCATGCATGTAAAAAAGGTGCATCGAAAACACAAATCTCAATAACAAAATATAAGCTAATGTAAAATTGTATATTACATCGATAAAAAATAGGAATCAGAATTAAATATTAAATCATACTGACTTTGTCAACTACAATAATACAGATATAAAATGTAAAAGCAATTGCAGTTTTGGAGTATTGCCATCAAACAATGGTGGCAGCTGCAATGGATTCTGGGTAGTTTCTACTGACGGACACAGCACGTGATTCTCACCTGCTCCAGGCGGACTCGCATCTCCAGAATCTCGGTGGATACTTGTCTCGGCAAGCCCATGTCTCTCTGCATAAACAACGTGAGGTTCTCATGTTCCCTTAGGAAATCCCTCACCCGCACCCCTCTCCCTACAAGCAACAACAACAACATCAACAACTCCGTCAGCATTATCAACAACATCATCACAAGAAAACAGCAAGTGTTCACCACTGAGTGACAGTGGCGTTATCATGGTACCTAGTGCCAGGCTAGGTGGGCTTTGTGGCGCAGGTGGGGCTCACTTTGAAGGTCATGTACAAGGGGACAGGTCCCAGGGAGCATGGGTGAGAGGTGAACCAACACCTTGCAGTGATGATGACTGAGGGAATGTGGGAAGAAAAGTATTCTCAGGAGCTCACAGTGAGAAGCTCAGTTGAGTGTGGGTGGACAGGTGAGAATTCACTCATTTTATGAAGTCAGTGAGATGGATTTGGATGTCATGGGGTGATTGGCGAATGCACCACCAGGTCTCCCAGTCTGTGCCGATCGCTTTGGCCACCCAAATAGATCCCTTGCCCCCGAGTCTGTTGCTTGCGTTTGCCATCACAGGTCGATATCCAAACCACTCAACCACTCAATTGCCTTGCCAACCAATTCACTTAACTTTCCATTTCACCTTGTAGCCAGGTGCCATCCAAGGGTTTGGCCCTAGATGTTTCTGTCTTTGTTTTATTGCTGCCGTGCTCACGCACCACGGATCTAACTGGTAAAATAAACCAAACAACTGGCTAAACAGGATCATCCGTGTAAACATGAAATCAACTTTAACTTGGCAATGATAATGTATTATTAATCTAGCTGCCCATATAAGGCCAGTCCCTGACAATGTGGCCGGCTGTTTGTTGGGCATCGACCACAGTCACATGCATGCAAACCAAAACGGTGCCAAATCGAAGTGCCCAAACAACTGCAGCCACACACCAGTCTGTTGAGTCTGGCTTGCTGGGGTCCAGGTACAAGCGTAACTGATTTGCAGTCGAGATTCAAGGAGATTGCGGTCCTCACCTGCCACGACGTCGGGCCGGTAGCGCAGAGTCTCCGCCAGGTGGCTCAGACCCCGCACGTCCTCCAGGGCCTCGTCAAATCGCTCCATCTGCGTCTCGTTGGAGAGCAGGTGCTGGATGTCACCTATCAAGCGAGACACGCTGGGGCGACACAAGGAAACGTGGAAAGGTGTTCGTGGTATTCCATTCCCTGCTCGCAAACAGCTCGGTGCAACTGGGCCGACGCCGCTGGGTTAAGGCTCTACGTTTTTTTTTTTGCTCGTGATTACAGTGGATTCTCAAGTCTGGTGAGTTGATTGAGCATGGTCACAAATTACTGCACTAGAATCCCACGGCGGCTTAGTTTCCAACTCGCAGAGTTAAGACGTTGTTTTTTTGTCTCTGGAGAAGCGTGGCATGAGGACAATGCAATTGTGAAGGGACCTCAGAAGAAGTTAAATTTGCTTTTGCAGGGTCTTCTTCTCTTAACCAGGGGGTGAAGTGCCGCTCTGCGAGAGTTATAAAAAGACATTGCTTCATCTCATTGCATGAAGCTGAAAATTGCAATAAAAATGGCAAAATGGGAAGATAGAAATGTCTTAAAGGCAGAGACAAATCACGAGACATCTCTTGACTGACATGCCCCTTAAATTGGCGGAAAATCATTAACAATCTGCAGAGCGGGACAAACCTTTAAATACTCTTAGTTTTTTCGGTAAAGTCACGTAGGTAAAAAAATGAAATTAAAATTAAGAAAAAATATAATAATAATAAAATTATTAATTTTAATTTCATTTTTTACCTACGTGACTTTACCGAAAAAACTAAGAGTATGAATCCTTGCAGTCACGAAAGCTTCAAATCTAGAAACCTTTAAATGTCTCGTGAAGAACATGGTAGCAGCCTCCGCACTCGGCCTTTGTATGATAGTGTTCTACGTCTCTCTGGTTGTCTCCCCATCTTACATCCCTGGATTGTGTCTTTATGCAACTTATCCCGCCCCATCTTACATGGAGCCCCCAAAGTTGTTTAGTTGCCCGGGGGTCTCTCCGGGCGTGGGCTGAGAGAAGCAGGGGTTGTTGGCGTTGCACAGGACCCCCTGGAGCCAGGGCAGGGCGCCTGCCGACGGCAGTGGCTTGTTGGGGAAGTAACCTGAAAGGCGACAGAGGCAGAATTAAGGGGGTGGGGGGGGGTGCAAGCTTTGGCATCGAAACCATGCAGGAGATGTTATGATTGTGAATGGATAACGTCAGCACCACGTTTGCAGCGACAAAACACACGAATACGACGTGACATCAAACGCAAGCATTGCTCACATCGCGTTGATAAGAGCTGGCGTGGATATGTGATCTCTCTCGGTGTATTGCGCTATTAGCAATTTGGAAGGGGGGGGGGAGTGGGAACCCGTGGTTTTGATTGGAGGGCTACCATGGTAAAAAGGTTGAGAGCTACTGGTGCAATGGTTTCAATCGTGCATTTTTTTTATATGTTAATAATTGAATTAGCAGTATGGAACCTGTCGGGACAACATTAATTTGCATATTTGTAAATAGTGGAGTGTTGTCCTCTCTGCTCTGGTTTGGGTCTCCAAATTTTGGCCAACCCTTTGGGCTAATATTGCCAGTTTTCAATAGGGTATGTCTGTCATAGCAACACAATTAATAATTAGTTTGGAAAATGTTGGATAAACTCAGGGCCGTCCATAGGACGGTGCAGGACCCGGGGCAAAACACACCGTGTGGGCCCCCTCCGACGCCTTCAAACTAAACCAGAAGTATCACATCTGACACCGTGTCGTCGAAGCGCAGGGCCCCCCAAAGCGCGGAGCCTGGGGCAGTCGCCCTGATTCGCCTTACCCTAGGGACGGCTCTCGATACAAGGGAGATGTTAACTCCCTCCCCTGGTATCCATGAAGTCATGGGTTTGATCTAGACCCTGACGCCTGTTATATATGTAGTAATGCTTATGACTCGTTGACACCGGAGTTGGAGGCACACTTGTTTATTTGAATACCAACTTTGTGACATACACAATTGAGGGGGTATCGGCCCCCTCACCCGTCTATCTGAGGACACACCTCTAGGCTAACCTTAGCCTGCCTCTGAGTCCTCCACTAATGGGCTAGGGGAGGCTATCTTGGCCCGACACTGGTCAGTCGGGCCCGGTACCCAGAGTCCAGACCAGCACTGGCTCTGGCTCTGGTACCACGCCACTGGCTCGAGCCTGCGCGGTCCTGATAAGGACGGCGTACCAGGGGGAGTCCAGGGCTCTATCTCAGACGTCTTCCGCCTCCTCTTCTTTAGCTAAACATCACTCCCGAGCCCCCCGATACATTCCCCTTTTATACACCCCCCTCCCTGAGGGGTGGGGCCCCGGGGGATCGTAACGTCCGAAGCGCGGACGTCGTAGAGGGCACCTGCCCGTGCACTGACGTAGCCCCGCCCACTGTGCTTGTTTACCATAGGCTGCCATGCATAACGGGCTCTCTGTAACAGCCCTACATCACTCCCCCCCACATAGCATGCAGCCGTCCCGGCTGCCAACATACAAAATTTGACAATAAAGGTGCCTTCACCCCCTGACGTGTGCCTCACTATTTTTGAACCATAACAGGAACCAGAACAAGACACAACAACAAGATGAGAAACAACCCGTCGCACCCCCCCGAATAAATACGAATTCCGTAAAAAAAACAGCTTATATACAACCAGCAGGGAACCCACCCCGCACACACAACAAACGGTGAACCCAACATATGTACATCCGAGGAGCGGGAAACACACCATCCACACAACAGCCAATAAACACAACAGCTATGTACACATTTTCCGGCCTCACAACAGTTTGCGCATTTTAGCGCGCGTCCTTGCAGCGGGCCCCTCACACGGGGTAACCCCGCGTGGCGGACCATCAGGTGGCGACTGTCCGTCTTGAGGTGAGCATTCCTCTGACTCCGCGTGACCCTCGGTATCCGCAGGAGGGGTGATCGGGCGTGAGCCCGTCACTCCTGATGCTCCTGAAGGTGGCACAGCCGGCAAGGCATTTGGTGAGAGCGACAGAGACGGACCCAGCAAGTCGGCCGACCCCCCACATGTTTGGCCACGCGCGTGTGAAGTGGGGTTGTGTACCGCAGCGAAGGGTTTTAATCTGGAGGGGTGCACGAACCATCGCCGCTTCCCCCACTTGATGCGCACGCACTGCGGACGTAACACCACCACTTCCACAGGGCCCCGCCACAGCCGCACAAGTTTAGAGGAGGTTGCCAGTGGCACCTGGGGGCAGTGCAACCATGCCTTGTCCCCCGGCTTCCACTGCAGCATGTGCGCTCGACTCAATCTGAGGCGCTCATTTGCCTTCTGACGGAGGTCAGAGTTTTGCATTGCAGCATCCCGTGCCTCGGTCAATTTGTCCAGATTAAATTTAACGTGGTCAGCCAGATTAGTTTTTCCCTGCGGCACGGGGATCCGCAACTGGGCACGAACAGGCGGGTCTGGTTCTCGGCCGTACATGAGGTAAAAGGGAGAAAACCCCGTAGCCGCATGGGGTGCCATCCGGTACGCCACCAAGACCCCCTGAATTTGTAGGTCCCAATCCGTTTGCGAGTCCGAAACTTGTTGTGATAACATGGACGAGATGGTGCGATGCAAACGTTCGACCATCCCGTCAGTTTGTGGGTGATATGGGGAGGTCCGAATTTTCTTTGTGCCCAGGAGATCGCAGACTTGTCTGAGTAGTTTACCGGAAAAATTTCTGCCCTGGTCGGTCAGCAGCCTCTCCGGAGCACCTTTGTCCAGGACATAACCCTGAACAAAGGCCTCCACGATGGCTGCTGCCGACTGGTTGGCCAAAGGCCAGGCCATAGGCCAGCGTGTAAAATACTCGACACCCGTCAACAAATATCTATTCCCTCTGGGGGTGGCGGGGAATGGTCCCAAAATGTCCAGAGCGACCAGCTCGTTTATCCTGGACACTTTGATCGATTGCAAGGGCGGGTTAGACTCCCGTGCCGGCGGTTTGCGTTGTGCACATTGAGGGCACGATCCCAACAAATCCCCCACATCCCTCGTCATGCCAGGCCAGTAAAAATCAAGTTGCAGCAAGGCGAGAGTCTTTTGGGTCCCCAGGTGTAGGAGGCGCTCATGAGCGGCCCATACCACCCTACCCCGCAACCCAGTAGGGACAACCAGCCGATGTCGACGTGACTTCCCGTCCCAATGCATTAGCAGACCTTGGCACATTTCCCATGCGTCGGAACCACCTCTTTTTCCCCCCGCCGCACCGCCAACGCGACGTCGCCACCCGAGGAGGGAGACATCCTCCATCTGGAGGCGCCCCCATTCAATGACGGGCAACCCCAACAGGGAATCTTTGCCCTGTTGTTCGATCGAATTAGGAACCATTGCATCGTCGTCGTTGGCGGCCGCCAAGACAGGTACCGATGTGTCCCCTGGAGGCCTGCAACGTCCAGACCCCAGGAGGCATGCACACTCGGAGGTGGTTGGCAAGCGTGACAGAGCGTCCGCGTTGGTGTGGTGAACGCCCTTACGGTATGTGGTTTGGAAATCGTAATCCTGGAGGACCTCCAACCATCGGGACAATTGTCCCGATGGCTGTTGAACCCTCAGGGCGTACTGCAGTGCCGCATGATCTGTGCGGACGGTGAAATGCCGACCGTACAGATATGGGCGATACTGTTGGACGAAATGGACAATTGCCAACAGTTCCCTACGGGTGACACAATACCGTTGCTCCGCTGGAGACAACACCCGACTGCCGTACGCAACCACATGTTCCACGCCGTCAACCACCTGGGAGAGCACGCCCCCAATACCCGTGTTGCTCGCATCGGTGTCGAGCAAGAACGGTTTTGAAAAATCAGGGTAAATCAGGGGAGGAGCGTTTACCAAAGCATCCCGAAGGGAGCAAAAAGCAGCCTCCTCCTCCTGACCCCAGCAAAACCGAACCCCTTTAGATGTTAAAGCATGTAGGGGTTTGGCGATAGTCGCAAAATTAGCGACGAAGCGTCTATAATACGACGCAAACCCAATAAAACTCCTAACCTCTCCCACTGAGGTGGGAGTCGGCCAGGAGCTTACACACTGCGTTTTGGCGGGATCGGTAGAAATACCTGAGCGCCCCACGATGTGCCCCAAATAACGCACCGACTCGCGTAACAAATGGCATTTTTGGGGCTTAAATTTCAAATTAGCAGCCCGCATCTTTAGGAAAACCGCCCGCAACCTCTGGAGATGTTCCTCAAAAGTTTTGCCAAAGACAATGACGTCATCCAAATAAATCAGGCACGACTCCCATTGCAATCCAGCCAAAACCAATTCCATCAACCGCTGGAAAGTTGCCGGCGCTGAGTGTAAGCCCATCGGCAACCGGTTGAATTGAAACAGGCCGTGCGGAGTACGGAAAGCAGTTTTAGGCTTTGAATCATCGTCCAGAGGAAGCTGCCAGAATCCCGAAAGTAAGTCCAATGTGGAGAAGAATCGCGCTCCCGCCAAGGCGTCAAGCGATTCGTCCATCCGTGGGAGCGGGTATGCGTCGGCAACCGTAATTTTATTAAGGCGCCGAAAGTCAACGCAAAACCGCAACGAACCGTCCTGCTTCTTAACCAGGACGATCGGCGCTCCCCAAGGGCTGTTGGAGGGAGAAATTATGTCGGCGGCTAGCATGTCATCAACAGCCGATTTGACATGGTCCTTTTCGGCGGGACTCAACCGAAAAGGATTTTGGCGTATTGGCGCGCTGTCACCCGTATCAATATGGTGACGCAGCAGATGAGTGCAGCCCAAATCGTATTTATCCCGACTGAAAACGTCGGAAAATTCCCTCAGTAGTGTCTTAAGACGTTGGCGCTCTAAATTTGACAGGTCCGTCGATCCCGCGCAAAGCGCCTCGAGCCACCCTTCATCGCTGTCTGAATGTGGTCGCGGTGCAGGGGCAGCGCCGACATGACTCGCGACGGGTTCCTCACAGGGCACCGGCGTTGCGTGAGCAAGCACGGTCCCCTGTGGGACCACCACCGTCTGCGAGCCCACATTGAGGACCGCGATGAAGGGTTCTCCATCCCCTCTCACTATGGTCTGGGCCGGGAGTAAATTAGGTCCACTGACCCCGGCCCTAGACGGTCCCAGCAAAACCCCTTGAGCCCCAATGCCCTTAGCGAAGGGCCGCCGAAGTCTCAAAGGAATTAACATTTGCGCCCCCGGAGGAACGCGCACCGTTCTATCTACGAACGCCGGCACCGTCGCGAACGCCGTCCGGCTCGTAGCGGGGGATGGCAAAAACGCCATGCGTCGGCCCGATGGGAGCTCAATGCATCCCTGGTCGATTAATATCCTAATCGGCATTTTGGCCAGGAAATCCGTCCCCAGCAGGCACGGAACCGCCAGCGAGGAGGAAACAAAAATCGGCCCAGATAATTTAATATCCCCGACACAAATTTGGGCTCGAATTTGTCCGATGATGCCAAGTGAACCCCCGTTAGCAGCAAAGAATGGCACATTAACAGGCATCAAAGGACGGCTCTGGGCAGGGAGAATGTTATAAATCAACTCCGAAATAATGGTCGCCGATGCTCCTGTATCGACCAAGATGCGAACCTCCACCCCATCGATGTGACCCACAACGGCCGACGACCCCGACGACGCGGCTACAACCCGATGGGCCAACACGGACCACTGGCTGGGTTCAATGTGAGTACCCAGAGCGGTGCGTGTTGGTGCCATGGTACGCGATATTGGCCCCCCCTTCGCTGCGGTGTTTAAGTGTGCGACGGGCGTGTGCGTGGGCCAAACGTGAGGGGTGCCGCGACTCGCCGGATTATGATGGTGGAGCTTGTGACGAGGGCCGGCGTCCCGTTGAGGTGTCATCCCGTGCTGCCGAGGAGAGCGGCACCCCGAGGCGACGTGGCCCCGGATGCCGCAGTTGTAGCAGCGTGGAAGCGCTGGTGGCGACGATGGACGTTGTAGATGGCTTGAACCGGCCCGGTCCCCCCGCGCTCCCGCTCCGTGCTGCCGTCGATGGTTGATGGCGCAAACCTCTTCCGCCGGGAGGGTGGCCGCAGCGACGGCGCGCCCGCTCGCCGCCTTGCTGGCCTTCCGTCGTTGAGAGGACAGGTTTGCGTGGAGGAGACGGGCCGCTTGGAGGGAGCACATTTCTGCATCGTCCTGTGCGACAATGACGATGTCTAAGTCGTCCGCCAGCAAAAGTATCTTTTCTGTCACCATGGCGTCGATCCCCTCGTCGTCCATTCGTGGAAAGGCTTCCTTTGCCAGCGCCAGGAGGCTTGTACGGTACGCCAGGGGCGACTCCTTCGTCCCCCGCTGGCGATCGTAAAAGAGTTGACGACAGTCCGATGGTGGCCCATACACAGCGGACAGCACTTGCATCGCCTTCCGCAGCGTGGAACGCCTCTCCTTCGTTGCCGATGTTAGTGTGGCGAGGGCGTCGCTGTCGAGGAGTGCTGGCAGTGCTCGGAGAGCCTCGGCGTCTGTCCACTGTGCCATCTCCTGGTGAGCGAGGAAGCGCCGCTGGAAGCCGCCCCAGTCGCCCTCCTCGCCCACAAATTCTTTGAGCGGCGGCAGTCGCTGATGTAAGGCAGCGGCTGCAGAGGACGATCGCGCTCCCTCGTCTCCCTCACTCGACTCAGCGTCGGCCCGAAGCAGCGATGGCATCGCCGGTCGCACCCGTGGTGACGCGGCAGGTACTGTACTCCCGCCGTTGGACGCGATGCTTAGAGCGGCCACGCCCTCAACAGCAGCTGCGGCGATGGCGGGAGTTTCAAAATGTTGCTCCGTTGAAATGGCGGGAAGGCGCTGTGGTCGTTGGCTGCTGTCGCCTCGTGGCGGTCCCGCAGCCCCCAGCCGTGTGATGTTATCGAGCATGGCGGCTGCGGCGTACAGCAGCTCGGCCAGCTTCGCGTGCGCCTGCCTCAGCCCCTCCGTCGACGGCTCCCCTTCCTCCAGCTGCTGTGGCGTGGATGCACCCAGCCCCGGCTGCTCGATGGCATCTTCAGCCGTCTCGGGCTCTCCAACTGCAGCGGTGTCCTCCGCTCCTGGTACTCCGACTCGAGTCGTCCGGCGTGTATCCATGTTCGTACTTTGTTTCACTTCTGACGCCAGATGTAGTAATGCTTATGACTCGTTGACACCGGAGTTGGAGGCACACTTGTTTATTTGAATACCAACTTTGTGACATACACAATTGAGGGGGTATCGGCCCCCTCACCCGTCTATCTGAGGACACACCTCTAGGCTAACCTTAGCCTGCCTCTGAGTCCTCCACTAATGGGCTAGGGGAGGCTATCTTGGCCCGACACTGGTCAGTCGGGCCCGGTACCCAGAGTCCAGACCAGCACTGGCTCTGGCTCTGGTACCACGCCACTGGCTCGAGCCTGCGCGGTCCTGATAAGGACGGCGTACCAGGGGGAGTCCAGGGCTCTATCTCAGACGTCTTCCGCCTCCTCTTCTTTAGCTAAACATCACTCCCGAGCCCCCCGATACATTCCCCTTTTATACACCCCCCTCCCTGAGGGGTGGGGCCCCGGGGGATCGTAACGTCCGAAGCGCGGACGTCGTAGAGGGCACCTGCCCGTGCACTGACGTAGCCCCGCCCACTGTGCTTGTTTACCATAGGCTGCCATGCATAACGGGCTCTCTGTAACAGCCCTACATATATTTGGAGATGTATCTCTCCCCGTAGTCGCGTGGATTTTTCTGCGGGTCCTCCGGTTTTTCCTTCCACATTTATGATCAACATGCATTCAGGGTTATTGGCTGCTGTCAATTTCCACGCGATAAGCCACTTCATTGAATGATCATTTGTGATGGCCAGGTCGCTTCTGAAAAAGAGCTACAGAGCTCAGTGGGCCTTACCTGGTGAAGTAAAACATAGTTGAAAGTTTAATTCTGAGCAGACCTAGGGTGGGGGGAGGGGGGCACTCACACTGGTGCTGCCTGTAGGGCGGCTGGGTATTCCGCACCAACACGAGGATGACGAAGAGAAAGAGTGGCCATGTTAGTTCGAGCAGCAGCCGGACCTGGGGAGACAACAGGGGCGCCGACAGTCATTGAACGGTCTCCTTGACATTCCATTCGACAAATTAACGCAGACAATTCAACGGCAACAACGCGACATCCTCTATCCACTGCCCCTCTTTTTGTGGAGGGTGAGAGGAAATAGGGGAGAAGGCGATGGAGGAGCCTTCTTACCCAGGCACCGACCGAAGGCTGCGTGTTCACTTTACCAGGGAATTATTTGGTGATGCTGCTGCTGTGTTGGCAGTGACGCACACACACAAATAAGAGGAACAAAACTCAACACGTTTATCAATAACACGTCATATCACATCCACACAAACCATGGCAGATGTGGATATCTGATGCACAAATGGAAAATTAAAAAGCCTTCAGTGTGCGACTATGGTCATCCAGAACAGTCAGTACAACATATCTACAATACGAAGGAGACATCACAGCGATATTACAACTCCAGCTACTCCTGATAAGGTTATCTGGCTTGACCACCTGATTGTGAAATTGTAGTTAATGCTCTGCATCTACATTCAAAGCTGCATGCAGGTTGCCTAGCCCTGCCTCATATACCCATATCTTAAATCTGCAGTTCACATGTCCCCTTTTCTAATTTGCTTCACGAGTTCATCCAAAACTTGTTGCAAAGGTTCACGGTGCAAATCTAGTGGCCGCCCTGATTAATACTGTGGGTGTAACAACCGAAACGATACCTCGAGCCATCTGCTTCGCAGCGGACGTTAAAGATATTGTGATGTAATTCGCAAGAGTGAGCCAATTTGAGTGCTGACGTCAGTTTTCAAATGTGCCCAAAAATGTGAACATTACCCACAAATTACACAATTGGGATGATACAACAAACCAATCATTGCCCTCTACTGACAGCCTAATGCTCCAGGAAACTTGCA
Organism: Lampetra planeri; assembly: GCF_965212315.1. NCBI lineage: Eukaryota > Metazoa > Chordata > Hyperoartia > Petromyzontiformes > Petromyzontidae > Lampetra > Lampetra planeri. Next base: position 18,437,737 of record NC_136109.1, on the reverse strand, counting down.
AATGAAATTTATCCTGGTGTCTTAAGTTCTCACATCGTAAAAAAACTACATCATCCATAATACTGTTTTTTTTTTGGGTTAGACCGTGTAAATATAAATGTGTCGTTAAACCCGCCACCACCTTACTAATTGGCTGTGTTGGGTGGTGGCGGGTTTAACAACACATTTATATTTACGTCATAAAACCCAAAAAACCTGTATTATGGATATTGGTCGAAAAAGCCTATGTGTTAAACAAAATACATGTCACTAAGCCGACTCTATTAGGTACATTGCATTACTGCCGAGACACAAAGTTCTAAACTACCTCTGCAATCTCGGCTTCTAATAACACCTGTGATTAAAGTGCATGGGGGCACACCGCTAACAGCTGCCCTCGCGTTTGTGTGGAACACTCCAAAGCAAAATGCATGTACTATTTATAATTGTGTATGCGTGTATTTGCACGCATGTGCGTGTGTGTCTTGTGAGCGTGCATGTGTTTGATATTGCACCTTCTGTCTTTTTCTCAAAGTAAAATTCTTCCACAGCAACAGACGCAGCTGAGTCCAAAAAGCCATCCTGGGGAGGGCGGTGGGGGACCGGAGAATTACAGTGACAAACGGGACACATTACATGAGCCTTAGTCTGGCTCTATGAACCCTTAGGGAGCGTTAGTCTGGCTTTATGAGCCATTAACTTTCACATAACACGTGCACAAATGAGTAAAACACACAACAAATTACTTGTGGCTTTCGAGTCTGCACAATTTTTCTGTTGTAGTTTTTTCAAATCATTTACGTAATAATTTGTGCCGTGAACGCTGTACCCCAAGTGAGCCAAAGATTGGCATTATGAGTCATTAACCCTGAGACCTAAGGATGCATTGGTCTGGATTTATGAACCTTGCATAATAACAATGAACTCGTCGGGGAACATTACCTGGTTCTGTGAGCCTCCCTCATTAACACTGAACCCTATTTAGAAGAAGCCTTATACTGGTTGAAACATAATGTGTTCTGGATAAAATTATCTGACAACAAGACAATTCTACTAGAGTATATTACATTTATTCAACAATATTACAATTTGTTTATATAAGCCATAAACACTGAACCCGAAGGGGGCATTAGTCTGATTATATGGTCATAAAGGACCCTTATTCTGGCTTTGATTCTCAGTTCAAAGGGAGTCCCAGTTTGGCTCTGTGGGTCCAGGGCATTAATTCTGCACATGTTGTTAATAATATAAGTGGCTTTTCCTAAGAGGACATGCTTATATGTGACGTTGCTGACCCTAATTCCCAACAGCTGTGAGGAATGGCCATATATTCATGAGGATTAATGAACAAATGAGCGAATCTAGAGGTTGGCCGTTACACTCACTAATTCACGATGTAATATTGTCCTTCCCCTGGTTAAAAACAAATGCCAATCGTTATATAATTACTGTTATCGTAATCAGGATTACTTGGTTAAATTATGCTAACCGAAGGAGAGAATGAACCACAGTGGTCTCTCAGTTGGTTAAATAACGAGTAACCATGTTTTATTTTACCAGGTAAGGCCCACTGATCTAAATATATTTTTTTCAGAAGCGACCTGGCCACACAAATGATAGGTCAACGAAGTGGTCTGTCATGTGGAAATGTATAGCAGCAGCCAAGTAATCTAAACGCATGTGGCTAAATGTGGAGGGAAAAACCAGAGGACCCGGAGAAAAATCCACGCAACCACGGGGAGAACACGCAGACTCCAAATACACAGGCGTCAGGGTCGGCATCGAACCCATGACCTCCTGTATACCAGGCAAGGTAGTTAACATCTCGCCATCATGGCGCCCTAAATAAATACTGCCAGTCACGATAAAATGGCCATCAGGGTGCGCCTGGTTTAAGAACGTGAACCACAAATAAAATATATCTCAATAGAGTCTCACCTGGTGAAATGAAGTACTGTATTTCAATCGCGAGAGATGACTGAATGGGTGCTCAACCTGGATAAATAAGGGATGGCATTCACAACAGGACGGCTCGTCTGATAAAAGAAAACTATCAATTACAAGGAAATTCAACGCAATGAGGTGTCACCTGTTTAAACGACACGAATCACAAGACGTAACGATAGTCCATAATAAACAGTTTCAAGTACGTGTACTGTTCAAGATCTGCAACACGTGGTATAATGGATCTTGATGGGCCTTGTCTGGTTAAAGGCCGTATCAATAACAAGACAGTCATTATCTCTGTGGCGTTGGCTCACTATGGCACGGCCGTTATGAAACTCAAAAAGCCACCATTCTTAACCCGTAATCCCGTAAGAGGCACCCTGACCCAAGGCACAAACCTTGAACCCAGGCTTTCTATGGTATGTACTGGTTCACTGTTTCCGACAAGACCATTACGAACCTTCTGAGAGACATTCAAACCGAGGGCTTTGAACCCTCACATATCAACAGTGCTGGCACAGCTTCCATGAATGACATGGCTATTATGAACCTGTCACGGTCATTGTGAACCCCCACCGACGATGAGACATATTACCCAAACGTAGGAATTGAACCTCGTTATCAACCATGGCCAATCCACTGCTGGATGAAGGCCTCCCAAAATCCGTCGCCCATCTGTCGAGAGCCGTGTGATGTAACAAGCAAATACGGACCTCAGCATATATAATACACACGACCTCAGTAATGCCGGTTCAGTGCCCTCTGACATAGCCACTGCGAAGCCTCTGACAAGCACACAACAGCCGGCAGAACGTGGCAAAAGTCTCAACATTTCCGCGATTCTGTACACCGACTAATTAAACGCCCAATCTCTCTCTCTCTCTTGAACCCACGACGTTTGGCTCACCTGTGCGCGTGCGAGCCTCCGCTTCAGATATCGACGGCGCACATTTCCGAACACGCTCCCTGGCCCCCCACCCCGAAGTCGGCCTCCGGTTCTGCGTCCGAGCGACGTCGCTGTAGATATTGGACTTGGAACCCCCCCACCCCTTCACCCACCCCACGATGGTGTTGTAACTGGTGATTATCTCTCACTGTAGCCAACAGCGCAGAGTCTTTACAGAGTCCAAGAGCTCTCTCTCTCTCTCTGCGTGACACATAGATTTGGATTAGTCTTAGGGGTTATCAACCAGTCGAGGGGTGGCGGCGGGGGGGGCAGTATAAGCCTGTCTTCTAAAGGGATCTGCGGCGGTGGCGGGGCGGTATGGATACCGTGCAGGGCAACGTTTGAATGTCCTCCCTCGGGAGACGTGCAAGAGAACACAACTGACACGCGACACGACAAGAATGCCTTGCCGCGACACCGCGCTGGCTGAAGAGTTAGTTGTGTGTGTCTTTGGGGTGGTGGAGTTCAAGCGGTATCTTCGATTAGAACTGCTTTTTGTGTGAAGTCTGTTGTCATGCCCCCGCGCGTCCTATTAAACACGGTTGGCTACGTACGGTGCGAAATAAGTGGAACATAAGTACACACTTGTGCTGCCATACCAAAGAGGTTGAGAACCACTGGATTCGCAAGTCCATAATGACCGTGTGTGAGACACTGCACCATCATCTCTGTGATTTTGAATTCAAGGTTTAAGCACCGTGGCTGTGTGTCTAAGAGTTCATAATGGCCACGTCTAAGACTCTTTGAGTTCGCAGCACCTGAGATTCTGGGTTCGAGGTGCGAGCACGGGCCGATTTCTGTGGGGGGTTAGTACAGGGACACAGACTACGTTTAATTCACGTTCCACGAGGAATAAGTCAAATTCCGCTCCGTTCCATTACATTCCAGTCACTTTTGACGTTTGTTCTCGAATGCTCCTGGTTCATAAGAAACATACAAATCTTAAATTTCGATTTAAAGCTTTCGTGACTGCAGGGATTCATCTTCTTGGTTTTTTCGGTAAAGTCACGTAGAAGGGAAATAATAAAATAATAAAAAATCATTTTATTATGCTTTATTTTTATTATTTTATTACTTCCCTTCTACGTGACTTTACCGAAAGAACCAAGAAGATACAAATCTTGTTCTGGAATTATTGGAATGGAACGGAAGCCAGTTCCTTCGCGTTTCATTAGTAAACAAAATTAGCATCTATTTGTAGGCTACTAATGTCGAATGTTATCAAACTACAACATGGAGGAATGAGCTCTAATTACCTACTGTAATTACCCAGGAATGTCTGTCCTTAACGCTCGTGACGTCACTCCACATCGACCAGCCCCCTCATTAATATTCATGAGCATGTGACATCTTCCAAATGAGCATCTCCCCCCACCCCTCCTTATTAATAAGGGGTCGTCCATAAATGACGTCACGCACCTAGTGGGGGGAGGGGGGGGTCAGACATTCGTGACGATGTGTGACGAGGGGGGGGGAGAAATGTGACGTCACATCAAAATGCGCAACTTTAAATAAATATAGAATTGTTATAACAACACTAATTGTTATAACAACACTCCTACAACATCAGAATGCAGCGCCACATTAAATACGCACTACAATGACAATAGTTTAAAGCGATTTGAAGCATGTTTTATTTTCAAAATGGGAATATGGTTTGGGGGGGGGGCAGAGCTTTGTGACGTCATATTTGAGGGGGGGGTCTGACTTTTTGTGACGCCGTGTGACGAGGTGGGGGGGGTCAAAAATCGTCCAAAATCGCGTGACGTCATTTATGGACGGCCCCTAATCAAGATTAATCAAGACACTCTAACAGTGCAAAACACAGGAAATGGCTCACGTCTCCCAGATTGCAAATTATATTTGCCTAACTGCAGAATGGATTCACACCATCGGGATTATATAGATGCAAACCACCAGACATTTATGTGAATTTACACCACTAGAGATCATACAGATTAACACCACCATAGATTCACATCACTGGAGATCCAACCACACTATTGCACTCCTGCATATGGGTTCACGCGACTAGTTGAGAGATTCACAGCTAAAAAAAATGTTAGACACTTTCACATCACCGCTGGTTCCATACATTCACACCACGTTGGGACTCTGTCAATACCCACGATGTACATTTAAACCACTGCACATTTAACAGAATCACATCTGCGTCATTTGCCTAGATGTATACCACTACAGTTTTAACATTTAGGCTGTAACAAAATAACACCGCTAAATTACTCTGCATAACACATTGTTGTATGCATAATACATTGATGTATTGATGTATCATGCATATATTCATGTTATTATTGTAACAGACACAACAACAACCGCCGTTCGTGAAGTGTCAAAGGCTCGCTAACAGGAGGCCTCATGGACAGACCCAGGTGTTATGGTTGACTGAGATGCTACTTCAGATGCACCCCCCCAACTCCGTACTCCCCCCACTGTTCCAACTTTCTCTGCTCGTTGTTGTGAGCGTCGCTCCTGTGCCCTCCGTTGTTGTTGAAGGGTGCGACTGCCCTCCATTTGTTCAGTAGCAGCGTCCTCCTCCCTCCTCGAGAGAGAGTCTCATCTTGACACCGCTGGTTACCAGTACTCGGCAAGTCCACTCAGCTCCATCTCTTCTCTAGCCCGCAGAAGTTGCTTGGACATGCGGTGGCTGGGCATGCATTGAGAAGGGAGGGCATAACTGTGACCTAGACCACCCGCCCAGCCTGACCGCCTTTGTCTCCCTCGTGGCGATATTTACACATCGCACTCGGAACCCATTTGAGGCTGAGTCGACCTAGGGGAGGCCCACGAACGGTTAAGATAATCGTCACTGGGTCGCCAGGTTCGTAGCGCAGCGAGCCAACAGCGACACGACCGCTCTCCAATACACACACACCAACAATGTACATATACAGCACACAGTTCGACAAAAGATTATTAACACACAAATACACACAATTGTGCACCCCAATACACGCACTCATCGCCAGAAGCAGAGGTCGGGGTTAATATGCACCCGTTATACATGATAGACAAAATTATAAAACGTCACAATGTAACGGATGTGTCATCAGCAGTGAGAATTAAATGGTTTATATGTATGTATTCATCCAGTAAACAAGTCATGATCACATCGGTCGATTGTCATCAACATGTATAAAATCTCTCACATTATCATAGCTACTTCTATGCTAAATCCCTCTGTTGATATGTAAACTCCTTTGACAAGGCTTAATTTGGAGCTTTCGTGACTGCAGGAATTACTCTTTGGTTCTTTCGGTAAAGTCACGTATAAAGATAAAATAATAAATTAAATACTAACATACGACGTTTCGATTGCAACACAAGCAATCATCATCAGGTATATATGAAATAAAAACACAAATCTAGTATACTTAGAAATGTAATGTAATACAACAGAGAGTCGGATAACATAACAGTCAACACTCTACCTGGTTGATTACGTTCTTCCTGAGAATGCTAAATTTGAGAGAGAGATAAAACACAGAACCAGAGACATATAGACAGACATATAAGCAGACAGATATCACAGAGATACATAGAGAGAGAGAACAAACATAGGCACACAGGCGCTCTGCTCCTCCCACCCAGCTTAAATACGCTGCCAAGCTTAGCAGTGTTCATTGGAGCGCTGTCTTTCCGACAGCTCTGTTTCTTCACCTGAGGACGGCTGCTTGTGTTGTGGCCGAAACGTCGTGAGAATTTTATTTTAATGTTTTATTTTTATTATTTCCCTTCTACGTGGCTTTACCGCAAGAACCGAGATGTATAAACAGTCATACATTGGCTGATAACATCTTAATGTGTAGAGGAACGCAGAGCATTGGCAATTGTTGGTCACGCCCACTCACTACCTGGCTTGGCTGCCTCTCAGCTTGTCCGTGGTTCTTCATCGATTGATATCCAATTTGCATGACCGACGCGATATATATTTCCACAAAACATTATTGATGAACACACGTGTGAATAAAAGCCAAGCTGTATTTTACTGTACAGTATTTAATTATACTGTAGTCATTTGAATGATTGCTCATCATAACCGTGATAATTGTGAGTTTCTAAATAATTACCGTAATTCGGATGTGAAAGAAATATGATTGTAACAATTGTGTTTTAAACATACAATTGCTTACGCAATTGTATGTTTAAAACGAGTCGAAAACGGCGCTCAGATTAGTCCTGTACGCATTGTTCTAATCTACAAAACGCAAACAGTTGCCACCACAGGGAAAGCACGTGCCAGGCACGTTTAGAAAACAAGCCGATGTCAGCATTTACTATTGGCCATTGATTTTGGAACGTTTCCAACATTTAAGAGCAACAATATCCCAATTAAAAGTTGTCTTTGATTTTTCGTTCCAAAAAGGTTTTAATATTATGTTCATTAGTACATTGCAAGAAAATTCCATTGTTCTGAAATATTCATTCATTCCGTTTCCCATTCATAGTTCAACATTAATGAGCAGATGACACGAAGCTGGCTGTTTTGAAGGCACAATTAATGTGGTATCTGTCCCTCTCACGTGAGTTTATAATGATCATCACGTTGGGTAGGTTCATAAATCAAAGACACCCAAGGCAAAACGACACAAATCCTGGGTTTGAGCTTCGAATCTACAAGTCTCTCCTTTGAGGTTTGTAATTTTTTTCAGAATATTACGTATGTTGCAATGTGAAATCCAAATTGAGTAATTTGTTGGTGATTTTTCAGCATTGAGATGTTTGGTCAATACAAGTGACATTTTGGGTATTTTATGTAGCTATGGGATGAAACTAGAGAACTCGGGGGAGAACAAGTGTTACCACTGTGCCATCCTGCCATCAAAACAATTATTATTCGACACACAACCGTGTCAGGTTCATACCGGCCGTGCGAAAAAATGAGCGAACATCTCCAGTTTTAGCTTTGAGACTGGGCATCTCTTTCAGTTCAAATTCTTGTTAGGTTTATAGTCTTGTCAAAAGCACTGAGGCATCAAAGCCGAAATTGTGGGTTCAAGGTCAGTTTATGCTTCTAAGTGTCTCAGGTTTATAATGGTCTTGTCAGAAGAAATGAGCCAACACCGCTTACGTCCTGCGTTCAAACTTGGTTGAACCTCCTAACCAAACACGTTTCAACATCGCAACGCAAACACCAAGTTTAACGATTTATTCAGAAGTTTATTCGCGAACAATGTTCTTTCACAACCAATGGGCAGGTCGTGATGCGCCAGCCTGCTCACATGTGCAGGGACACACACGAGTGTGTGAACATGAAAGTAGTTATGGTGAGAGGCTCTGCCTTTTGATTGTGGGGAGGTGGGGTGGGGGGTATGATTTGTGTACGTGTGCTTGTGTGCGTGCGTGTGTCACAGTGGTTCACACATATAGCTACAAATGTGGTGACACAAGTTCAATTCCCCGCCATGGCCGGTGAGGTGGGTGAACATCGATAATGGGGAGACTAAACCGAATGGGTGAATTGCTGGCCATATTGCCCCCTTGTGCACAATGCTGGAATTAATGAGTGCTCCGCTAATGGCACTTGCCCCAACAGTCTCTATAAGGATGAGTGGGGGGTCGATGTCTTTGTGTGTGTATGTATATGTGTCCAGGTGTATTATGCTGCTTGTTTCTGATCCAGACGCTGCTTTCTCTCCAGAAGCCGACGTTCGCGCTCGTATTCCTTCATGCGCATCACGTAACTAAACACACAGAGACATGCACGCACACACACACATATATGAACAAATTGGAAAAGTGTGCAAAGAAGTATGGGGATATCTATGCTCTGAATAAAAATTAGATGCAGAAACAAGAACACTTGGATCAGGGAATAAACACAAGTTAGAGATAGTACTTTCATGATTAATAAAAGTGAGTGGGCTTTGGCAGGACACATTGCTAAACAAGATGATGAGCTGACAGACTGGACTGATGACACACTCGCAGCCAATGGAAAGGAGGGTACCTGCATTGCGTGCTTTCCGATTTGATTCTGCAGCCGTCTAGAACGCTCTTCCTTACGATGTTAGGAAGCCACTGGAGCTATGCACTTTTAAATCTACATTGAAATCTAATTTCTTTAGAACTGCTTTTTGTATTTAGTTTGTTGTCCTTCCTCCGCACATCCAATTAGTACGGTTCGCTATGTATTGTGCGAAAGAAGTTCAATATACATACATACAGGAGTATCAAGTATCAATCACTGCAAAAATGGAGCAATGAGATCAGTTATAATTTGCAGGAGTGAGATGGATTGTGGAGTTCAAGGACAATGAAGGATGGCGATGGCATGAGGCCTTCATCCAGCAGTGGATAATAGCTGCTGCTGAAAATGACGTCTACGTAAGTGTGCGTGTGTACACAGCAGCGAGTGTACTCACTCATCGTGTTGGCACTGTTCCCACGAGTGCTTTTGGTGGCCGCAAGCGAAGATGTCGGGGAAGTTGTCACGCTTGCACTTGAGCCACATGATCATGTGGTGGGCGCAGTAGTCACGGAGATCTACGGGTACCTGAGCATCACGCATTTGTTCCGCCGTGGCCACCATCACTGACAAACAGACAAATACACGCAGTCATTGATAAAGATCCTCTCCATAGAGCCATAACAGACGTTTGTGGTGCTGTTAGTGAGCACCTATGAAGGCCACCAGGGAACACGAGGGGGTGGTGTGTCTAACGCCATGCGCAAGCTGCTTTTGTTTCTCCAGCGCTGATGTTTACGCACAACAGCTTCTCAATCTTGATTTTAAGCTTTCGTGACTGCAGGAATCCATACTCTTTGGTTCTTTCGGTAAAGTCACGTAGTTACCGAAAGAACCAAACAGGAATCAGTTTACCTTGCAGAGGCCCAGGACCGATTCAGATAGTCGCCACTGGCATTAGCTCTGGCACGAAATCAAATTCAGCTAGCTGAATTCATAGTGCATTGTGCTAACCACCACACATCATCACTCATTTGTACACAATTGGAATGTGTATGGCCTTATCAGAACTCAGAAACAAAGCAGGGTTTGGCCCGAACACCAGCTAAGCTAAGCAGGTTGAGGCCTGACCACCAGGTTTTGTCGTCTTGGGCTGTGTAGTACCCAGCAGACAACAGCGCAGCAATGGATTATTGAATCTATCTGTGGAAACTTTTGAGTCATCCCATTGTATGCATGGGTTTTCTTGGGTACTTGGGCAGTCTTCGCAAATGCTAACATTAATGAATGAACTGACCAAATAATTCTATACATCCCAATCCAGTCTTGAGATTCAGGAATACTTTTCTGGATAAATAGATGTTTTACATATACACACACGTATATAATCATATACTTTATCATAAAATAATACACATACAAATAGATACATTTCTGTTTTTTCAGCTGCAATGTTTTCCATCTGCATTTATTTAATCAGGCAAACTCTAGAATGTATAACATATTAAATAAATGCTAATTGATTGGCCTAATGTTAAAGACAACACTCCAAGTCCCGTCAAGCACAGTCCAGCAACATTGGATGTGCTATGAGCTAACCTTGTGGACAGAGTTTAAACGCAACGGTTTGTCTGGTCATATATAAACCATTGGAGTTCAACAACCTATTGGTCTTCTGATGCAATATTTTACAGCATCATCTGTTTAAACAACAACACTTGGAAGGGTTTAACTTTCATGAGTTTAACGTACATATACTCTCTCACCTTTAAAGATGTAAATACTAATGTTCAACTTCTTTCGCACCATACGTAGCCAACCATGCTAATCGGAGGTGCAGGGGAAAGACAACAAACTAAACACGAAAAATGGTATTCTCCAAGGGCTATAACGATTTAATTTGCTCATAACTGGAAAATCTGAAAAAGTAAATGTTTGGTTTTGGGCGTCATAAAATGTAGGGGGGGGGGGATATTTTAAACTTGTTTGTCCTCAGGCCTAGACGTATGAAATGTTATATCAGAAGGGTTTGAAGGGTGAAGAATGAAAATACATCATATATTGATAGCCCAATTTCTCTGGAACTTTTTGGAAAAAAGCCACGACCATTTACTGTGCTATGTGATAAGGAGGGTAATTGCCTGAAACGTCATCTATTCTATACTTTTGTTTTAAGGCAATGTTATTGGCGTTACTGTGAATCGTGGCACGAATACAAAGCACACACAAGTATACTCTGGTGGCACGGAGTACACCCCGATGACATGGCACTTTAATGATACTGTGGTGACGAGCACATTGTAGTGATAAGCGTACACCGTCACAGTACCATGGATGTTGCAGCAGTGCCCTCTGCTGCCGACAACGCACCACAGCCCCATGACAACTGAATTCCAGCCGCCCAACCAAACAAAATCCAGGCTCTTCACATGCTTAGCTTACACGGTCTGACGTTACGTGACACAGTGCGGGTTATTTGGTGGTCAACATAATCATCATCACGATATCCCGTGGGTGTCCACTGCACATTCCTCCGTCTTGTACCAAATAGCTTGGGCACATCTTTCTGGCACCAGATTTGGTCACAGGCTTAATAGTAACTGCACTGTCCAAATGAATACGAGCACGCAAACGTCAGCAAGCGTATACTGCTTGACCCCGTGCAACTAAAGACACACGCACGAATACAAATCGCACACGAATATAAAATACAAAGGCTGAAGGTGCCGCGGTTTGCCCCGTGACGCCAGGTTTGAAGGCCTCACCCCTCTCCTGCCGTTCGCCGAAGCCCTTGTTGGGGTCAAACGAGGGTTTGCTTTGCGGGTCTGGCTCGGTCTCGGTGCTCGTCACGTAGCGGCGCGTGAAATGCGACCCCATCGCGCCCTAAGTCAGTCGACGCTTTTTGCGATATTCACCAATCTTCTTAATTTAAGTTGGGCAGCCGCTCAAAGACTTAAGAAGGGCGAGGAATCGATTCCATCTGCGAAGATAACCTCATTCGATTCTTTGCACGTTAGGCATCGTGTGCGACCAGGAATCGATTCCCACTTTTGGCGCGCATTAATCGGCGAAGGTACTTTCGCCTTCAACAACGTGTAGGGATTCGAAATAATCCAAAATCGATCATGAGAATCGAATCGTGTTTGGTGACACCAACATCGATAATATCAACGCCGATTGGCGGCTTAGCGGTCACGTCACAGCAACGAAGAGTTCTGCCCCCTAACGCTGACGTCATGCCGCTCGTCATCGATTCGCAGATGACGACTCCGCCCACGCTGTCTACAAGCCACGCCCATTCTCAATTGTCATTAATCGTGACGTAGAATGAGACGGCGTCTGACCAAATGAAAGAGCAGCCCTGGGAGGTGGGGGGGGCCAAGAGGGGGCGGGGCGAGAGGTGGGGGCGGTGCGATGACGTCACAACGTTTATATAAAGCCGCGCCGGAAGCGGACGACCTCCCCTTACCAACATGGCGGCGCTGAGCAAGCTGTTCACTCGCACCAATGGCTCTGCCGCGGCAGCCGCTTTCATCGCCTGCTACCTCCTCTCCCGACGCCGCGGCCAGCGCAAACCGCCCAAGTACGTGCGATTGCCGCCACCTCGCGCTCTGTCTGCGGCGCTTCTCGGTATCCCGTCGTCGGTAAATCGATGCGAACGTCACTACCAATGGGTCTCGGACAGCAGCCCAAGTGTCTTTGGAATTCGTAGTTTGCATGTGCGGCGCTGCAGCACGATTGGCTGCGCGCGCGTCGCGTGATGGCGGCCTCGCGACCTGATTGGTCGACGTTTGACGCGCCGGGTTCCCCTGTGGGGAGCTGCGCGCCTAAGCGCTGTATGGAATGCAAAGGCTCCAGTTGACCTTAGGTGAACGTGCGTGCGAGTCTTTGAGTTGACATAAAACTACGCGTGTATAGTTCGTAACGTTGCTCGCACATACGTATCTAAGGCATTTGTGTTGGGTGGTGGGGGGGAGACATTTACATTGCAAAAAAAAATAGGTGCGGTTTTTGTGAACTGTGTTAGGTTTTATTATACAATCTGTGTTAAGGGTCACGGGTTGAAATTTCGTGTTGGTTACAATATTGAGCTGGAATCAACTTCGCCTGGTTGGTGTAGGTGTGTCATGAGCTCTCACTGTACAGAAAGTGCGTCAGTCATTCAAGATGTACTACTGTACCCTGCGGCTCGTTAATTAGCGGTGTCAACTGGTAATTTGGTTGAAAGGGGTATTAACATGGCTAATGGAAGGCATTCGTTTAGAATACGGTACAATCAATGTCAACGTGGTTAAATAAAGGACGGCAAAAAAATCGACAAGGTTAAATAAAGTACACGATTAAACCAGGTGAGGGTCCATTGAAATGGGGCCCTCACCTGGTTTAATCATTGTAGCGAATATGCATCTCTGGACTCGCACCTACCTCACGAACGTCAATCACAAGGGATATAACCTCAAATGATACCTGGTTAAATCAAGGACACCTCAACAGAATTTCAACGGGCCCTCACCTGGTTTAAAGAAGGTAACGACACTAAATCGAATGTTTTTTTTCCCCGAGGAATGTCCCCTTAGGATATCCAGAGCACAGTGTGTTCCCTATAAATATAATTCACCGACTCTGCCTCCCTGAAATCACACGAAGTGTAAGGCAAAGATTAATTCCCCCTCCTCTGGCTCTGATTCTGAACTATAAAAAACGCCCCCTACAGTTTGCATTGTGACTCGCAGTACGTGTCCTGCGAATCCTGTCATCGTCTTTGAAACCCATTGCTAATTTGATTTGACCCATTATCATCAGCATCATTAGCAGCATCAGCAAACAACAATTTGTTCAGCTGCAGTAAAAAAAACACCGTTGTAAACACCATCGCGAACAGCTATAGCAGCAGAATCGGGAGCAACAGTCATCATCATCCCCTATGTGGTGGTAAAGTAAATAGTATCACTTTGTGGGAAGTCACCAGTGTTCTTCCAGTGTATCGACCGAGCTCAAATCGTTGCTCTTTTGATTATTGGAGACACTTTGAATATTTTGAAGGCTCGTAAAGTACAAGAACATATATATAAACCATAATGTGATGCCTTTGCTGTTGATAACACGACAGGTAATAAACATTTTGTCTTTCTTTTTCTAGGAAAGATGGTGATGGATTTGCAATTGTTGTCAATTCGGTAAGACTCTTCCTTAGGAAGTTCACAATGGCCGTGTCTGAGACACTGAGCTAGCACTACTGCGAATGTGGATTTGATGTTTGGGTCTCTCTCACTTGAAGCGTAAATGTCGTGGTTGAGGTATTGAAATTGAGTGGGAAAAAGCACACGAATGACTTCATAGGTGCTTCCTAACAGCACTCATTCCAACAACTCCCACAGGCTAAATTAAGGTGTTGTGTGCATAATTGATGATGGCGGTGATCATGTTGTGTTGTTTAACAGAGTTTTTTCGTGCAGTTTACTTTTTACACGCTGCCAGACAGTTCATTTTGGTTTCATACTTCATTGGGTTTACAGAACGTTGGTTTCATCCCCTCATGTAGACTTGCATATACACTTTTTCTTTACCAAGCACATTGTTTTCTCATCTCTGTTATGTAAGCCCATCATTCTATGGCAGCTTACATTAGCTCCCAGTGCAGTCAGTCTTCCTCTCTTGAACTACAGGCATAATCGTATATTTATAGCTTGAAGAGCAGAGGCATGGTGCATGCCTGGTCAGCTGTCTCGCATTGTCACGGTTTGCACAATCGCAAGCCAGCACATTAAATGGCAGCCTATGAAACCGGTTCTCCTATTCCTTGCACTGCATCTCGGCCAGTGAGATCTGCCTTGATTTTTCTCTTGGGTGGCGACCACACCCAACGTTGGTTATCCCATGGGTTACCCCATTTGATGGCGACAGGTATGGTGTTCCTCTACCTTGTCACATGGTGGTTGTGAGCATGATGATGGTGGTGGTGGTAGTAGTGATGGTGATGATGCAAACGGGACTTGTCCATGTGTCTGTGTGCAGAAGGATGGCAAGAGAGAGAGGGCAGCTGTTGACAAGGCATTTTTTGGCCGAATTTGGCAGATTTTGAAAATCATGGTGCCTGGGATGCTTTCTAAGGAGGTAAGAGTTTAGATGTTGTTATTGTTATATGAAAGTGATATGAAATGTGTGTGCAACTGTCAGTCATCTCACTCGGCTAACCCCTTAACACCTCAGTTTGACCCTTGACTTGCCTCCAAGTGCACCTGGCTTGGCACAAGTATGCTGGTGAAATCACCACTGATTAGTAGAAAATGACAGTCATTGTTTTTCTGGGTGTGGATACGCTATGTGCTAAAATGTGTGTGATCGTTAACAGCACTTTCCCCAACAGTCTGTTTAAAGGTTGTATGGGTGTCTGTGTATGTAATATAGTATGTGTCTGCACATGTACAGACACACATACTATTTGACAAATTGTTACGTGGAGGTCATTATTTGTAAAAAAAAAATTTGCGTTTTTTCATTCTTGTTTGAATTATCTAGTTTATACTGTCGTTTTTATAGTACTGGTCGCTCTTTCAGCGAAAATATAATGACATATCATTTGGATATGCTTGTATCATAAGTGTCAATGTATTTTAATAAATGCAGTGAAGCATCATTACATTTCCAATGCGTACGCATATAGTTTACATCCATACCCAGATCCACACATTAACTGTACATACACATGCAGACAAAAATACAGTTACATCTAGACACGCACACATACATATCCATATATACAGAGATATGCAGTCATGCACCAAAATGCATATGCACATACACAGAAATGGGAACGTGTGCGACCTTTGTGTAGGCATAGTTGTGTGTGTCTTATCAGTCGCACAATTTAGTGAGCGAGATGTTCTGTCAACTTACAGCCTCTAAATGATAAGAAAGCTCTCCACCCCTAAAAGCTAGCTGTTAAGTTCACAATGGCTGTCTCAGATGTATAATGCCTTCAATGGTGAATGGTGATGGAGTGTTGTTGGTGCAGTGGTTATAACTGCACTCAGAACCCAGTGACTTGAGTTTGATTCCTGGCCACAGTTAACAACAGTGACGAGTGATATGTCAACTGCTCCTAGGTTTACCCCCCCCCTCACCAACTCACACTGACCAGTGTGGTCAAGGATGGTGATATAAACCCCATTATGGATAGGCATGGAGAGGGGAAGTCATATCCAGCAGTGGATTGGCAAAGGGCTGCACATTAATGTGAAGATCATAAAGGCCATGTTGACAATGCTCCACCAGCACCACTGATATCCTGGGTTTGGGTTTACACATGCCTCTCTTGGGAGTTCAAAATGGCTCTGTTTGAGACTTTGAGCCAGCGCCACTAAAATCCTGGCTTCACAGAGATTGTAAAACCCCTACAGGGATCCTAGGTATTAATATGCTGACTAATTAAACCAAATCGCCGTGTTTCATGAGTTTAGTGTCACAACCTACCTGATCACTAATGACTGGAACAAAACAAGAAAAATGGCATCCTGATCTTCATTATTTCAATAGTAAATCTTGTTTTTTATTTAACCAAGCCCAGCTCTTGAGAGATAAAATTTGTATGACCGACACTTGGTGAACAACTTGTTATGGGGTGTTAATAAGTGCCCTCTAATTTGGGGTGAGGGGTGGCTCTTGAAGGCGAGACTCCTATTGAAGTGGCGATGATGGTAATCGGCTGAATCGACTCCGACCAGGGTTTGAACTCAACCTTCCAACTTGTGAGTCAAGTACTCAGACCACAGTGACACCAAGCTAAATTTGAAAGACAATACATCAAAAAATTCTGACTTCATTTTAAAACCTCATGTTCCTCGATTTAATGAACGTTGCCCTCCATTGCCCCTGAACCCTCCCTATTGAACTTTGCCCAATGCTGACCTGTCTCCTCTCTCCCCCCTCATTCTTCCCCTACCACCCCCCCCAATTCCTCCTCCCCCATTCCTCTCCTAAACCATCTCGCCTCACTCCCTCCCTGATTCAACCTCCCAACCCACGTGACCTGGTTAAGACAATGTATCTGGTTATGGTGGCGGCAACTTTGGTGGCCCGGACCTACTGCGACGTGTGGATGATTGAGAACGGGACAATGATTGAGAGGTAAGGGAGCTACTCCGGTGATAGTGATGAGGAGGATAATAATGATTATGAAGCTGATGTTGCTGTTGATGACGGTGATTGTGATGGTGATGATATTCATGAGGGCGACGATGTTTATGTTTCTTATGAACAGGTTCAAATAAGTAAAGATAATTTTAGTAATTTTGTAATCTTTGTCAGTGCAATTCCTGTTAAAATTGTACAGTGAATGGGGGGCATAAGCCTGGTACTCATATTTAAAAATATATATACTGTAAATGGGAGGTAAAAGGCACGTGATCAATGATGCGTTCTTTCTTTCCACAACTACACATTTGAATAGCAGTGAGCTTATATTTGTGTTTTTGTCCTCTGAGGGTATACAGATGCATGAGATGTATTGCAGAATGAAGCTGCAATATGATTACAATTGTATTCTGTTCACATAGAAATATGGCCAATAAGGCACAACAAAGATGAGTTTATTTTTTAATAGACTGTTCCCACACTTTTTTGCTAGCAACTCCTAATATATGCTTAGTTCCTACTTGACCTGGCATTCAAAATCAGCACCTCAACACAAGCATTGTTGCTTAGACTTGAAGCATCTTTCCCACCACTTCTGTTGTCGTCACAAACATGGCCATATCTTGATTACCGCAGATCCACAATTTTTTTTTACTTTAAATACAGGTGCCACCATAATTTAACCTTATTATTTCAAGAAATGGCATGTGTCCTTACACCCCATAACAGCTCTCCGCTCTTGGATTGAAAATTGGGGCAAGTCTGTCATCTAGTGGAAAAATCTTGAGAAAAAGTTATGCGAGTACCGGAGTCAAGCTCCATTATGTACAACTTTTTTTTACTGACATTGCAGTGATATAAGTGATATCATTGTTAAAGTTTTATATATTGAAATACCTTAATATAAACGAATGTGGTGATGCTGATACTGTCTGGTAATTGATTAAGATGATTAAGAGGTGGTGGTTGGGTGGCTCAAGCGGCCAGGACAAGGAGCTGTCACCGTTGCAGTCCCAGGTTAAATATTGACAGCCACTCGTCATTAAACAGGTTCTCAAGTGGTCGTGCGTGGATGGCCTCGACTCAGTCACCAATGACTGCACAAAAACCTTGACGTTTTTTTATTTACTTAATTTGGAAACATTTCAACTGAAAATTTAAAAAGAGCAATTTTATTGTCATGCGTACATTTTTTCTCTGAAGCAAGGTGTTTAGGAAAGTGCGCACCTTGTGTGTGGATAAATAGGGTGACTTGAGAGATCTCAGAAGTAGTTCTGTGATATTGGACTCTGCGGGCCATTCTCGAGCACAGGCTCATGCACAGTGTACCGTGAGGAGTGCCAAATGGACATTTCGTCTCATCACATGAAGATAGTGGCACAATTTGAATAAAATTGTCGAAAGAGACAATTGTTAGTGTTGCTTAAGTCAGCTTTTTATCTTAGTGTCTGTGGTTACCACCTGAAACCATCATTCAACCAACAAGACACGACAACAACGATGGTGTCAAAAGCACTGCATGTTAAG
Organism: Lampetra planeri; assembly: GCF_965212315.1. NCBI lineage: Eukaryota > Metazoa > Chordata > Hyperoartia > Petromyzontiformes > Petromyzontidae > Lampetra > Lampetra planeri. The sequence goes on along the minus strand of NC_136109.1, from coordinate 18,419,276 downwards.
CTTTTCCCTTTGGGAGTTTGGCCAAAACATGACCAAAAGGATTGCGTTAACACTTTGTGTGGTCTTCCATCCCGTGATTCTCTCTCGTTCCATTCCATTCGATAGCGGAATTATCAGCCGGAATACAACAGTTTTCAGGAGACATCTGTTTAAGTTCATATCAGCGATGCCGATGGTAAGATAATTAAAATATACAAAAAAAAGAAAGTTCTGCTCGCCTGTAAGGTTTGGTTGTGGATTGTGATGTTTCATGTTTTTCATGTTGGGTTTAAATGGCGATGTGGATTTTTACAACAATGAATATCATTAATGTCAGCCTCGGAAGATGACGCCACAAACCCACTTAAATACGAGCCTCATTTTAAAAAGGCCTCTCGAAACCAAAACTAGACATCGCTTCTTCACCCTCCATAAACAGTTGTCTGCTGTGTGTCAGTCATCTGATATCATTGGTGACCGAACTAAGACCTGATGCGACAACCTGATTTAACCATGGGCGGCTAAGACCAGGATTCATAATTAGGACCTCAAAGGTGCCAACACATTGTTTGAAATGCCCTTCATGAACGGCCTCAGACTCAGGGCTCAAACCCAAGATCTCTAGAACTCTCCTTGTCATTGATATGGCCTTTATGATACCCCCGAGACAGAAAGGTGTTCCCAGGCCCAGGCATCGAGTGCTCCTGGCTCATTACGATTTAAGAACCTCTAACGTTGCCATTGTAAATCTGGAAATTTAACACATTCACATTTCTTAAATATCTTTTATCTAAAGATGGATGTCTGTCTTGCCAGCATAGCATAACAAATGTGTACTAGAAAAGGTGATTTTGCCAGTCGAGGTTGGCCATTATGAAACCCAGCATGGAAATCCTGCTCGTATCGTGTTTGCGCATGTTTTTTTTGAGAAAAAAAAAAGATTTTCGCTGTTCAGCTTACAACCCAGAATCAGAATATGTGTTTATACTGGAGGAATCCGATGAGCTATAAAGCTCTTTTTCACAGATGTCCAGTAGGGGTGGGTCAGAACGTTACATCAACAACACAACTATACAAAAACATGATAGGAGTGCAGAGTAAAAGAAAAGGTAAACAAATTGCCTAAACACATACAAATGAAACTAAACCATCCCCATCCTACCAGGCAATCTGGGCTGGTGTCAAGGCTATGGGTTAATGTTATGTACAATTGTTGTGGATGTGGGTTCAATACAAATTCCATTCCCATTGTGTTTATATGCAGCTAATCTCCAATAGCTTTCATATAATTTAGAAAATTGAGAGACTGAAGGTGTGATTTCACGTTGAGGCTGTAGGGTAGTTGTTGAGGCTATGCGTTAATGTTATGGATAATTGTTGATTTGATTTTATGTCGTGCCATGATGGCTGGGTTATCTTTGGGTTGTGTCTTATTTTAAGAGCAAATTTTTATCGCTGAATGTCAGGGAACTGTTACTGAACAGTGAAATGTCGATCTGGGTTCAGGGAAGGGTGGCTGCTTTTTTGAATGATGCTGCCCTACCCCCTTCGCTCTTCACTTCTGATTCATTTGGTGTTCTTCACACACCTTGGTTAACTTTCACTCATTCGCTTCTTCGCTCTACTTCACCCCCCCCATCCCTCCCATCCCTCCCATCCCTCCCTCCCCTCGGTCTCCCCGTGCATGGCTTGGTGGCTTTAGTGCTATCATTGGGAGGAGTATGGGGCTGTTCAAGAAATACCTCCTCAACTTCATGTGGGCAATGCCTCTTGTAAGTGTGGTTACAGACTCACTCAGTGACTCACTGACCCGTCCACTTATTTTCCACCTTGCTTAACCATTCACTTACTCCCTTGCACCCGATAACTCACACATTCACACATGCACTCACTGCCACGCTCATTTGATCCTGCTCACTCAATGGCTCGTTAATCCGCTCACTCACTTTCTCACTCCCCACACACACACACCCCCACTTATTATCTCAACCACTCGCTTGCTTGCTAACCTGTCTGTCCGCTTGCTCATCAGTTACTCGATCACCCACTCATTCACACCAACTCACTCACCAACTCACTCACCAACTCACTCGTCTTCCTACTCATCACCCATGAAATGTGCCTGTTTATATGCTTTTGCACCAGGGTGTTTTATTAAGTAAAGAGGCTTTTAGAACTCCCATAGCATGTCAGTGTGATTTTAGTAAAAATTGCTTCGTAAATGGGGAAGAACCTTGGAAAGCATGTGCAATGTGATTGGTCTCACACGTGCATAATTGCTCATTAGAGCACGGTGCAAAGACATGCAAAATTTACTTTAGAATTAACTGCAATATGATGAACATCTGTATGAATTATGGCAGCGTTTACAAATGTTATTACAGCTGCAAACAGGACGTGAGCATACTGCTGCTACCATTGCGTGTAAAGAAGTTGATTGTTGGGTGGCGAAGTGGGTAGTAATTCGGCATAAATCAGCGGTCTATGGCATAGGTGTAGGAGCAGTTAATTGGACAGTTCATTAAATAATGTGTCCAAAGACCCTTTTGACTCTGAAAGAAGATGTACGTGGAAGGCAGCTCTACAGGAGGCTGAGAGCATTTGTGCAGTCACCACACAAAGAGCAACCAGGAGACTTCTCTGCTTTTGGCATTAGGTGAATTGGCAAAGGCTGTACATGAACATGCAAACTAATGTCCTCTGAAAAATAATTGTTGCCTCTTTGCTTACTGAAACGCCCTCGTATTTACTGTTGAATGTAATTTGGTGTACTTATGAGCAATGTAAAATCTAGCAATCTTCAGGTTCAACAATTGAAATAGTACGCCATCTTAATCATGGCCTTTATAACCAATGGTGTCCATGACAACCTTAACACATAAAAGCCATCATTCATATGAGCACAATGAAATGTGCATGCATGTGCTCATAAGCTTTGTGAAATCTAACATTGCTTATGAGAAATAACAAATGAACTAGGGTGTTTCTGCCATGCCCCATGATTATTGATGCTATGAAGGCCATGGTTGCGCTTGCATACAGTGTGGAGTCTGATGGCTTACTATTACAGATCGCAGTTGTCAACAACCTGCTAAAGTTCGGGCTCAATGAGCTGAAGCTGTGCTTTCGATCCCGGCTTACTCTGTACCTCTACGAGCAGTATCTCAAGTAAGTAGAGACCCACACCCACCATTGGCCAGAAGAGATATACATTCTCCGTCAGTAAGCTAGAGACCCATGATGTTGACAAGCAGTCACCCTCTTACTCGCCATTGGTAAGCAGTGACTAACATATGACCATTAGTTTTTGGTATAACTATGATCGTAAGCAGCGAGGCCAGAGTTTATTTGAGTGAGCACTCAGACTTTACTTGCCACCAGTAATATCTAGAATGTACTATTGGTGAGGAATTGCTTCCATTAATGATCAGTTACCCATGATTGCCGAGGAGTGAAATGTACTCATCACTGTAACGATCAATACTTAACGCTTACCCATAAGTACATCCCTATACCATTAAATGCTGAAATGGTAAGTTGATACCGTACTATTTGCACCAGACAATTTTCACCTATTTCATGCAGTGTTGGGAACTGCTTAGTGAGCTGCATTTATTCACAGTATGAGTACAGTGCAGTGTGACTGTAACATGATGTCTCATGTGAAAGTACTCTTGAGTGTAGAGTGTGTATCGTGATGTTCATACAGTTAGTGCATACAGTGTGACGTGGTTTCAGTTGACACAAACCAACCTTAGCATGCAGCGCACGTACAGTGCATATACTATGTACAGTTTTCATTTGGCACATTTGTTGTGCTGTCCATACGGTTCGCGCATACAATGCTCATACAGTGCTGTGTTCCGTGCTAGTGGCCACACGTACTACAAGATGGGGAACCTGGACAATCGCATCGCAAACGCCGACCAGCTGCTCACCCAGGATGTGGAGAAATTCTGCAACAGCGTAGTTGATCTTTACTCCAACCTGAGCAAGGTGAGGGAAGGCTGACTTGTCGACTCACCCATTGAACGATTCACGAGCTCACTCAATGATGTGCAACGACGACGACTCAAACTCACTCTGTAACTGACGAACACTCGATCACTGAATGACTCCCAAACATAAATACTCTCTCGACGCCTCACATACATGAACACTCTCAATGACTCTCGAACAAGCTCAATTATTTCCACACTCATTGACTCGGGAAGTTAAACACTTGCTCATTCACTCACACCCATTCGCTCACTCTTTTTTTTTCATATAACCACTTATGAACTCACCCGATCACTTGCTTGTTTGTTCACTGGTGCATTCACCAACTCATCCACTCGGTAGCCATCCTTTCAGGATACCTGCTGAGCCTATAACCCACACTCACTCACCCTGTTACCCAATGTATTGCTTGTTTTCTCTCACACCCCCACTCATTCATTCACTCACTTTGTTACAGCCTCTACTGGACATCGCTCTCTATGTGTTCCGGCTGACGAGTGCCATTGGAGCTCAGGTGAGCGTGAACTCTAATCCACAATCTCTGGCAATATGCCTGGCCTATGCTGGTGTTTTCAGTATATGTGTGTTTGCATGTGTGTTTGTACATGTCGAAAATGGTTGGCAGAGTGGGGAGCACAGGTGGTGTATCTGTCGGTCATCTCAGTCAGTCAACCCACAACACCTGAGTCTGTCCCGACACCTGTCAGTGAGCCTTTCAACGTGATCACCTCAAAGTGCATCTAGCCTGGCACAAGCGCTGTGGTGACGTCACCACCATATGGCAACAAATGGCGGCAGTTCTGTGTGTGAATATTTACATGTGTTGTGGACGGGCGTAGTGGTTTAGCACACTGGGCTACGAACCGTGAGACCTGAATTTTATTCCCGGCCTTGGCCCAACATCCGTGGCGAGTGATATCTGAACTGGTCTTGGGGTTCCTCTAGATCAACTCAAACTTACATGAGTACCCGGTGTGTTGTGTAAACAAAGGTGATGTGCGTGGTTGCAGCCACGCCAATCTCTCATGCTCATCTGCCTTAATGAGTTGCTCGCAAACAAAACTCTCCCGAACATTCTCTGTCGGCTAACATAATCTGTAGGCAATGACTTGACACAAGGGCTGTACATGTATATATGTTTGTATTACCGCACACGCGCGTGTGTCTGTTTGCATGTGTCTTTGTGTATATGCTGTACGTTTGTGCCTATGTATGCAGGGCCCGTGTGCAATGCTCTCGTACCTCATGGTGTCGGGGCTGTTCTTGACGAGGCTGCGTCGCCCCATCGGGAAGATGACGATGACGGAGCAGAGATTCGAGGGCGAGTACAGATACGTGAACTCGCGGCTCATCACCAACAGGCAAGGACCCCATATCACCATAAGCACAAGCAGCATCACCATCAGCAAGCCAGAGCAACAACAGCAGCATCTTCGTCATCATCATCAATAGCATCAGCAGTATCATTGGGTGCAGCGTATTTATTGTTATAATTGGCAATAGCAGCAATATCAGCAATAACAGCAATTTCATTTTTGATATCATTTAGTATCGTAATCAGCAGTAGCAGTTTTTGAAGCATCAATGATCAGTCACAGCAGTAGAAGTATCAGTTGTAGCAGCATTTTCATTAAAGAGAATAGCACCAGCATCACCATCAGGAGCAGTAGCATCAGCAGCCATAACAGCAGCATCAGCAAATGTATCATCTTCATTATCATTATCAGCACAAGTAGCATTAATGTCAGCAGCAGCATCATCAGCAATGAGCTTCGCCATCAATATCTTCATTAATATTATTGGTATCATTGTTGTCAAAAATATCACCACGATCATCATCAGCATCGTCATCATCAGCAGTATTTTCATTATCATCAGCATCATCTCCATAATTTTGATGTGTCGATGTGTGTGCGTGACTTTTTACTCTACAGTGAGGAGATTGCTTTTTACAATGGCAACAAACGAGAGAAAACGACCATCAAGAACACGTTCAAGCGGCTGGTGAGATGGTTTCTTTCACCACTCCGACCACCATTATTACATCAGCAGCACCACCATTACTGTTATCAGTGAACATTACCACAACTACTACCACCTCCACTATCACCACCTGCAACACCATAACCACCTTCAATGTCTCGTAGACTCGATGCGCGTCTCAAACTTAAATCCTACAGTGCTATGTGTGTTGTGCTCATTGTGTTGGGTGTTTTTTGGTTTGTAAATTGTGTCTTTGTGTTCCCAGGTCGATCATCTGCACAATTTCATTGTGTTTCGCTTTTCCATGGGCATTGTGGATGACATCATCGCCAAATGTGAGCCATGTTTAAAAAAGCAATAACAATTCTATGAAAACCGCAAAGAATCATGGCAAACACCCACCATGCTTTGCAGGACTCCTGGAGCCAAGTCCCATTCAAGACTAATCCTTGGACCCAGTCTTCTGGAGTCGAGTTTTGATCAATACTCCAATCCTAAAAAATATCTCCTGCAGCCAGTTTTGGAGACGGTGTGTGTGTGTGTGTAAAACAAAGCACTACAATCACTATGAGCTCAGTTCAATTCCCAGCCATGGATATCATCAGTGGAAAGTGGTATCTGAATTATTCCTTGGTTATGTCAACTCTAAATTAGTACATAGTGAAGTGTGTGAATGTTGGCACAGGGGAGACAAAGGTGGCTGGGTATGTTGCTTGCTACACCACCCCCTCTAGCATGGTGCAGGGTCTCACAGGTGCTCGTGAATAGACGATGCCCTAACAGTCGATAAGGCATTAGGGGATCTGTCACTGTGGATCTCTAACTGTAAAGTGTGTATGTGTTTTTATCTGGGGAGTGGTGGTACAATAGTTTTCACACTGCTATAAACCTAGTGACCTGCATTTGATTCATGACCATGGCTGTAGTCAGAAGTAAATGATATGTGAACCAGTCCTGACCTCCGTTCGATACTCAGTCTTGAATGAATACCTGGTGCGATGTGTAAATGTGCACTGGGGAGACAAAAGGCGGCCTTCTCGTGTGTTCAGCCAGCTTTAATAGATGTTCGTCAACAACACTTGCCCCAAATGTCTGGAAGGCTATGCTGGGATCTCTGCTTTTTGTTTTGCATATGTTGTATATATCCATAGAAACGGTTGTATTTGTGTGTGTGTATGCACCAGATGTTGCCACGGTGGTGGGTTACCTGGTCGTGAGTCGTCCCTTTCTGGAGCATAACAACCCTCGCCACCTCACCAGCAGCCATGCCGAGCTGCTGGAGGTGAGAGACATTCACCATGGATTGTGGTGACCGGTTGACGCGGGAGTATCATAATGGTCATGTCAGAGGCGCTGAACCGCTGCTCCCCCGAGCACTTGGGTTTGAAACGTGATTTTTGGTCACCCATAATTAAACCAGGTTGTCATGTGTGTCGTGAAGTTGATGTCTTGACCCAGTCACCAATGATTAGTTTCTCGATTCTTTCGAGCCCAGATCCAAATGCTGCGATTTATGAATACAGGATAATCCATGGTGACTAAAGCCTCTTTGTGGAGCGTAAAGGGGAGATAGGCTTTATAAAGATGATGCTCCTTTTGAAGTGGATGCCAGTGGTTTTTTTTTACAAGTCTGTGTGCCTGTCTTCATATCTGTGTGTCTTTATGTGTAAATATCTTCATCTGCCGTGAATATAAGGTGTTAAGATGTTTAAACATTAAATAGACACCAGTTACAAGGTGTCACGTTTACGTAGCCACACAAGCTTGTGGTGAAGAATGCGAATACATTTTTGCTTTGATAATGTATGCATTGTCCTTGCAATTGATTGGTCTGCACGAGAGACAGCCTCCTTAATGGCATTGTATTGCTCGTCCTAGACCAGGGCCATCAAAAGAAGCACTACAAGGACAATGCAATCGCAAAACAATTATCACTTTCAAAATGTGTGCATTGTTCTTGAAACTGATTGCTCTGCGCCAGAGACAGCTTTCTTCATGGCATTGGCTTGCTCGTGCTAGACCAGGGCTGCTAAAATAGCAGTACAAGGATTATGTAATCATCCTTGTGCTGCTATCTGTCTATAATTCTGCTTGTGTGGGTGTGTTGTCTGTATGCCTATGTCTTTGTGTCTGTGTGCCTGCCTGCTTGACCGGCTACAGGATTACTACCAGAGTGGAAGGATGTTGTTGAGGATGTCTCAAGCACTGGGTCGGATTGTTTTGGCTGGAAGAGAAATGACCCGACTTGCTGGGTATAAACACAATGCTGCATATCGCGAGCACTAACCAACCCCTTACGCAAGCCCATAGCCAAAGCACTTGTCTTAAAATTAGCTGATTCCCATAACGCGAACACGAGCCCATAGGTTTATCCCTCACCCTAACACTAATCCTGCTGCTAATCCATAGCCTAAACCGGACCATGACACTTAACACTTACTCTGTCCTTGACCAAACACTCTCACTAGCTTCATCACGTGTCCTTCATGATAACCATCACATTTACGTAACTATTATGAACCTGAAAACCGTCATTATGAACCTCCTCAGAGTAAGATAAACGTGCAGACCTGGGACACGAACCCAGGTCCTCGGCAGCGCTGTCTCATTGTATCAGATATGACCATTATGAACCCGCTGAGAGAGTGAGAATTGCACCCAGAGTCAGGGCTCAAACCCAGCTTTTTATTGCTCTCAGGTTCACCGCTCGCATAACGGAACTCATGCAGGTGCTGAAGGAACTGAATGCTGGAAAATACGAACGGACGATGGTGACATCGCACGATCGAGGTGATTCCTTGACCGTTTGTACGTGTGAGCGTATTGTGTGTGAGTGTGTGAGCTGTACCACCTGGGTTATACTCTCAGCTGTGGTTAATACGAGTGATAGTTGAACCTTTTTGGGCCACCCGTATGTCAGCTCATCCTTAATTGATCACCTGATGCATTGTGTCAGGATTAGCACTGGGAAGATGAACTCGGCTGAGCCTGATTCTGGCCACACTATCAGAGGTCGCAATCGGGTACCCGATACCCGGCTACCCGTACCCGGCCGGGTACAGGTACAGGTATGGGTACCCGTTTGCGACCCTGGTGCGGCCAGGTACGGGTACGGGTAGGCCGTGAGTCACTGGTGAGTCACCGTTTGTCACTCATTTCCCAACGTCTTGTCTATTCTCACAATTCAAGTTCCTAGAACCAACCCACCCGCACCTGCAAAATGGCTTCATCCCAGAGGTCGCAATCGGGTACCCGTACCCTACCCGATACCCGGCCGGGTACGGGTAGCCGGGTATCGAGTAGGGTACGGGTACCCGATTGCGACCCTGTTGCGGCCGGGTACGGGTAAGGAATCAAAACCCGTTTGCGACCTCTGCACACTATCCCTCATGTCATGCCAGCCTGAATTTTCGACCACTGAGAATGATTTTCACAATAGTTTGTAATGGTAAAATGGGAAAACTGCCTTCACATTTGTGTGTATGTTCATCTGCATGCATGTGTGCATATGTAAGCTTACTATGTATTTACTGTCTCATTTATACCGTCTCTTCTGTACCGTCTGCACACTTTGTACTATCATTGTCTTGTTCTTGTCTGTAATGTTTAATATGTTCTGTCTTTACGCGCTAATTTGTTTCGTCTCATTGTGTGTGTAACTGTGTGTGTAGGTACGGGAATAATATCTGTCTGTCGTGTGCGCGCGCGTGACTATGGGTATGTGTGTCCCCTTTGTGAGGGCGTATATCTACGTGCGTGCATTTCACCAAGTGTGTGTGCATATAACCAAGTGTGTGTGTGTGCGTGTCTGCATGTGAGAAGGCGCCTCTCAAGAGGAGACGGAACCACTTGTCCCTGGACGAGGACAAGTCATCCTCACCGACCACATCATCAAGTGAGGGCTTAACACAGTTCATGAAGGAACCTGCTATGAGCCAAGGCTCGTGACTGCATCTCCAGAGTTAGTAGGGTGTGTGTGTGCATTTCTGTGTTTTTATTTGTGTAGGGGGGGGCGGGTGAGGCTGGGGTACAGTAGTTCATGCACTGCGCTATAAACCCAGCGACCTGAGTTCGATTCCCAGCAATTACTAATATTGGAGGCGATTATCTGAACCTCTTCTGGGCCTTCCTTTGGTCGACTCAGTCTTCATTGAATACCTTGTGCAGTGTTTAAACATCAGCACTGGAACGACAAAGGCAGGCAGATGTTGTGTTGGCCACCCACCCCTTCAGGTGCTATGCTGGCCTTCACATGTGCTCGTTAACAGCACTTGTCCCAATTGTCTGTTACAGGCTATATGAGGGATTTCTGTCTTTGTGTCTTTCTGAATGTATATCATCATTTGCCATGATCAATCCACTGTTTGGTGAAGGCCCTCCCACACCGTTGTCATCGCTCATGATCGTACAATGATTAATATAGAATGTATGAGTGTGTTATACGTGTGTGTATGTGTATATTTTGGTATGCATAAGTTCGTGTCTCGCTGTGCTACAGGTTTGAACACGTCCCATTGGCCACCCCTAACGGAGACGTCCTCATCAAAGACCTCTCCTTCGAGGTCTCCTGATACATTATCACATTCAGCAGGACAGGGTTAAGTGTCAGCGTTAGGGTGAGTAGTTAGTTTTAGTGTTATTTTTAGGGGTAAATAGTTGTGGTTATTGGTAAGGTAGTGTCCCAGTTATAGTTTATAATCGGGATAGTTTAAGGGTTAAGGTTATAGTTATTAGTACAGTTAATGTACGGTTATTGCTAGGATTATGTTTATTATCAGGGATAATATAACGGTTATGGTTAGAATCGTGGTCGGGATTAATATTTTCACCTCTCTTTTGTGATGTGGTGTGCCAGTCCGCTTGAATCCATGTACTTATCTCACCCTTGACTGTCCCTTCCCTCCCAATGTCATGTGCAGGTGCGTTCTGGGACAAATGTCCTCGTTTGTGGCCCCAACGGCTGCGGGAAGAGTTCGCTCTTCCGAGTGCTGGGAGAGGTGAGTTTTACTTCCACATGACGCGTGTAACTTTCTCTCTCGAGGGGTTAGCTCCTCTATACCTTGGTGATCTGCTGAAACTGTATGCGCCTGTCCGGCAACTTCGATCCACCAAATCCTTGCACCTGAGTGTACCAATGACAAATCTGCGTTCAATGGGTGAATCGGTAGTCGGGCGCCTCGTTTGTAGAACGCCTAGCCCCAGACCGTTAGGGATGTTACGTCAGTCGAGGTTTTTAGGGCTCGTGTAAAAACAATTTTATTTTCTCTTTCATATCCATCTGTTTACGGTTGTTTGCCTCTTAGTTTTAGTGTTAAGGGGTTTTTACTGGGGTTCTGTTGTAAAACGCTGTGGGTCTTGTGTGAATGGTGTGATAAAAAACCGAGTTTTTCTTGTTTTATTTGCCTTGTCAGGATCATAATGGTTAATCAGACCCTGAGCCAGCACCAGAGGTTCTTGATTCAAACCCTTATGAAGCCCTCTTTGATGAGGGCTTCATAGTTGCTGTGCCAGACACTGAGCTATCACAGCTGAGGTACTGGGGTCCCTGAATCTGCATGTCTCTTTTAAGGGTGGTTCACAATAGCTCTTTGGGGAGACACTGAATCGACACTGATGAGTTTGAGCCCTGGGTCTGAGTGTTTCCTCAAAGGGTTTGTAATGGATATACTATGTTAAAAATGGACACTAGCAGAACTGGGGTAATGCTTGTCTTTCTCTCTTATGAATGGGCATCAGGTTAACAGTGGCTATGTAGGAGACACTGAGCCAGAAATACTGAAGTCTTCATTTCAGCCAAACACCGACCACAAAGTGTCATTGTTGGTGTTTGTTGGTGTTACAGCTTTGTCTCTTTGTTTTCCCCAGCTGTGGCCCTTATTTGGAGGATCTCTCACCAAACCAGAGATTGGAAAGCTCTTTTACGTCCCACAGGTACTGAATAATTCATTATTTGTTCGTGAGAACCTTTACGGGGCCTGTGGTTAACACACTCAACTCTCACTCCAAAGGTTGAAAAATTAAATCCTGGTCCGTATCATCATCATCAGCATCCTCATCATCTTCACAACCATTGTCAACAGCAGAATCATTAACATCAGGACGATCAGCATTGTAACATCAACTGTATTATTGCTTGCATTATCAATGTCATCAGAATCATTAACATCATGATTAGAAAAACAATTTACGGAGTGGATTAATTGAGAAGCGCACACTTTGTGAAGTGTCAACATTGGTCATCATCCCATTGAGATGCTGATATCCAAAATAGGAATGTGGATTTGTTGGTTGGGAGAAGAATGCGGTTGCAATTGAATTGTTTATGGGTTTTCTGCTATCACAGAGGCCGTACATGACCCTCGGAACCCTGAGGGACCAAGTGATTTACCCTGACTCACCTGAAGACCAGCGGGAAAAGGGCGTCTCTGACAAGGTGATGGTGGTGGTGGTGACAATGGCGGTTTTTCTGATTTTTTTTTCGTCATGGTGGTGATCTTGGTGATGGTGGTGGGTGAGCCTTTGATATTTCACATGACCTCAGTAAACCTAGCATGGCACAAGCACCGTGGTGATGTCACCGCCACTTAGTGGTGAACGGTGGTTGTTGTTGAAGTTAATAATGGTGGTTCTATTTGTAATAGTGTAGTCCTGATGATGGAAATAATGATGTTGGTGGTGATGATATTGGTAGTTGTGGTGTTGATCATGACACTGATTGTCATGATGATGCTGCTTTTATTGATGATGTTGATAATGTTCCTGCTACTGCCCCCCTATACTCCTGCTTTTATTGATGCAGGTCCTCAAGGACTACTTGGACAACGTGCAACTTGGTCACATCCTGGATAGGGAGGGAGGCTGGGATAGCGTTCAGGACTGGATGGACGTACTGAGTGGTGGAGAGAAGCAGCGAATGGCCGTAAGTGTGTGATTTTTCCACACGCTTTCTCCCATAAACCTGTAATGCCAAGGTGTGGAGGCTGCACATTTTGTTAGCCTTCCCACATTCCTCATCTGTCTCCCAGGCCCCCTTTCTCGCAGATTTCTCTGTCTTCATCTTCCCATTGTCCCCTTCATCATGGCCACCCCTCCACTTGAGTCTTCCTATAATCCCCCACTACCTTCTTGCAATCCCCTATCAGTTCCAATTTTTAACAATATTGTTTCCCACAATCCCTCCTTTTCTACAATCCCCCTCTCCCATATTACAATTGTTTTATTGACTGCTCCATCTCCCACCCTCCTCTTAACTCTATCCACAATGCCATTTATTTTTTTCCATGTTGCTCCTGTCGCTTCCCACGATGCCTTAGATGGCGCGCCTCTTCTACCACAAGCCGCAGTTCGCTATCCTGGATGAGTGCACGAGCGCAGTGAGCGTCGATGTTGAGGACTTCATCTACAGCCACTGCAAGAAGGTGAGTTGCAGCAGTAGTAGCTGCGGTGTCAGTAGTAGTGTTAACAAAGTGGCAGCATTTGGAGAACTGACTGCAACAGCAGTATAAACATAATTACCGGCAGTCGTGGCATTGGTAGCAACAGTAGTAACAGAAGTGTCAGTAACTATTGGAACATTAGTCACCTTAAAATCAGAAGTAGCAGCAGGTTATGCATTAGTCATGGTAAAAATCGTAGCAACAGCAGTATTATTTGCCACAGCAGCAGTAGTTACAGTATTAACCTTAGTAACAACACACGGCGTAGTAGAAGTCGCAAGTATCAGTAATAAAATCAGTAGCGGTAGCCATATCAGCATCATAAGTAATAGTAACAGCAGCAAAAATGGTGGTTCTTATTGTATTGGTGTCAGCAGCAATAGTTTTAGCAGTTAACAGGTGTAGGCAGCTATAAACTAGTGCTAGTATTAAGGTTATGTGTGATGGCTCGTGCCATTGTTGGGGCGAGTGTTTGGGATCATCTCGGCCGTTTCTTCCTCTTCTCGGTCCCCAGGTTCACATTACGCTCTTCACAGTGTCTCACAGGAAATCACTCTGGAAACACCATGCCGTGAGTGATACCAACAGCACCAACATCATCGTCATCACCACATAACCAAAATCATTATCATCATCATTTCTGTCACCATCATCACTCTCACCGTCATCACTTCACTCTCACCGTAATTACTTTCCACTGTTGCTGTCATCACCATAATCAGCAACACCACAAACCATCACTGCTCGTCTTAACACCATCACTCACTACTGTACAATAAACAGCACCACCAAAATGTGTATGCATGTGTGGTTATATTTAATATATTTGGCATGTATGTGTGCCGTCGTGCTGTGCTAGCGACCTTTAATACGTCCACTCTAATAGCACTTGTCTCAAACCCTCCATAAAGGACAATATTAGTATTTATTTCATACTTACATTTTTATGTGTCGGGTGTATATTTATGAGTATATGCGTGTGTCTCTCACCAGTTTTACCTGCACATGGATGGACGTGGCAACTACGAATTCAAAGCGATCACTTCTGACACCGTGGAGTTTGGATCTTAGTCCTGTAATTCTTGAGTGAGTGAGAGTGGTCAATTAGAGACAGCTTTGGTGGGTTGCAGTGAAGGAGGTTGATATTGGTTGGGAAATGTGTGAGTGAGTGATTAGGTTGATCGTAGAGTGAGTAGGTGGGTGGATGTGTGTGTGTGGATAAAATTAGTTGAGTGGATCAGTGTGTGAGTGAGTAGTTGGGTTGGTGAGCAAGCAGTTGGGTGAATGAGTGAGTAAGAAGATCGGTGGGTGAATGGATGAGTGGATTGGTAAATTAATCAATGAGTGGGTAGGCGAGTGATTGGGTGGATTAATTGGTGAGTAAATTCAGTGCATGTCTTTGTGCTCATGAAACTTGGAACTGCAGGCTCCACAAGCCGAGCAATGGCCCATTTAGTCCAGGATCAGAACCTGGACCGAGGTCCACATTTCCATGCTCCATGAGGCTGTCTGGTCTCAGGCCCACTCGTCTTGTTTTATATTCTTCCCCTACCTTCGGTAGCCAGAGGGAAGGGAGTGGGGTTGAGAAACTGGAATATAATGTTCTTAGGAACATTTAATATAGGCATGGGTTATGTTATGCAATTCTGCAAAAATGTTTTGACACTTCAACCAAGGTAGGAAAGCATGAGAGTGTATCAATTTTGCCCATTTGTCTGTTCTTCTATCTTAACGTGGGGGAGGGAACGATAACTCTCGTAAAGCTTAATCCCTTATGTACGAAACTTTATTAAAAAAAAATAGTTCTTAGACACTCACTAATTAAAACTGGCCAAATTGTGAATAAAGAGTTGTGCAAAACTTTGACAAAAATCCAGCACTTAAAGGATACGCCTTGGCGTTTGTGCCATAACGGCTGAGATTTGTGAGCGTCTCGCTTTCCCCCGCCTCAGGACGTCACATGTCATGAGGCTGCCTCCCCACCTGATGTGTCATAATCCCACCCCCTCCACACACAGCTGAGAAGTTAAACTAAGCAGATGACATCAAGTACGCATTGGCCTGTCATACTCATTGACCCCTCCACTCATGCTGCATTCCAAAACCATGGGAAAGCAGACTGCAACCGTGCTAAGCAATTTCAAGAATGACTGAAAATGGCTTGGTTTTTGTCCCAATGTTTCAAGAAACATGCCACCATGGATTAACTTCCCCGATATCCTCCTTGCCCCCCTCTCTTTCCAGAAGAAGAGGAAGGATCAACATTTTTTTTGTAACTAGGTTTGTCGCATGGTTGGGTTAACTTGCACTGTCCCATTTTAAAATGTATCAAATTTGGAATTGTATGCTGTGACTTTATTAGAAAAACACAGCTGTGATTTTAACTTAGAAACATCAATCATGGAGCATTTATCTTCTACCTTTAAGCCCGTTATGTAACAACTCGGGTGAAAGAATGTAGATCCATTCGTAAATGGTGCCACATGGCTTACAAAATACGAGCTATGGCTTGGCATGGTAAGGGTAATTTGGGAATCCATGCCAAGCTCACTTGTCTGGCTGGCTAGCTTCCCAATAGTGATGGTATCGTTACGCAAATATTTTGTAACCGTGCCGAGGGGTTCAGGGTGCCAAGGTCACTTAAAGTCGAGTAGGCCTGGGAGGACCGTGTGTGGGAATTTGCGTTCATCGTTTCAGCCCCGATGGAGCACCACCGGATCAGTGCAGTTCCCAGTGCCCGTGTAAATGTTCCAACAATATGGTGCTGCTCTCATCACCACCATCCATGTCCAACACTGCTAGCATAATCATTGTTATGGATTTATAACCACTGTGGCAAAGGCATTTAATGGTTGAACACATTTTGGAGCCACTGCACAGCAAAGTGTGTTGAGGAAATAGGGTTATTTTAAAGACCAATTACTGTAGTAATTACTGTAGTTAGTGTTGGTACTTTTAATGAATGTGCAAATAAAGAATGTCCAATGCATTTAAACGAAATCGTCACTATGTACAGCATCAATACTGTATACTGTGCTGTGTAATACCTATTACCAGAATCCTTCACTTTTGCCATAATTATAATTTCCATAAATGTTTTCGGAAAAAAGTTTAATTATTTATTTTCAAAATAGCATGCAAGTTACACCTTGATGGGCAAGATTTCTCAATTTGCAGTTGCCTTGTCAATTATACAATGTCCCAGATTTACTCAAACTGCCCTATTTAATTATAGCTCGGATAATAATTTGCTAGTGCAAATGAAATGCAGTACTGATACAAAAAATATTACAACTTATTATTACTGTTAACTTTAACATCGCAAATGCGCGTGAATGTAATTTCAACCGATTCCTAACGTGTCGACAAAATGTTGATGTTGCTGTTGAATTAATTTGCAATAAAATGCTCATTAGAAACATTTCGTGGATGAGTAAATTATAGTGAGCGGGTGAGTGAGGTCCAAGTGAGTAGATTAGTGAGTGGGTATGCGAGTAAAATAGTCGAGTGATTAGATTGAGTGGGTTAGTTGGTTCGTGGTTGAGTGAGGATTACCAATGATTGGGTTAGTACAGGGGTCGGCAACCTACGGCTCCGGAGCCGCATGCGGCTCTTTACGGGCTGCTTCTTGACGATATGTACATGTACATAGATGCATTGCGGCTCTTGAAATACTGAATTTTGTACCGAATTGGAAAGAAATGGCTCTTGTTATTTTGGTTGCCGACCCCTGGGTTAGTAGATTGGTGGGTGAGTAGCTTCGTGAGGAGATTGATAAGTGGATGAGAGTAGTTGAGTGAGAAGGCGAGTAGATTGAGGGAATATATTAATGTGAAAGTAGAGTAACGAGTAGATCATTGAGTGGGTGGATAAGTATGTTGGTGAGTGAAAGATTGAGTCGATTAGATAATTGAGTAGTTTCATGAGTGGATGTGTAGATTAGTGAGTGGGCTAGTTTATGATTCCATGAGAGTGGGTGAGCGAGATGAATGAGTAAGATGAGTAAAGTCACGTAGAAGGGAAATAAAATAATAAAAATAAAACAAAATGAAATTCTCACGACGTTTCGGCCACAACACAAGCAGCCGTCCTCAGGTGAAAAAACAGCTGTCGGAAAGACAGCGTCTTAATGAACACTGCTAAGCTTGGCAGCGTATTTTAAGCTGGGTGGGAGGAGCCATTCAAAATCATCACCTTACCCTACATTGCGGGTGTCACGAAAAAGATCTCAAAAATCCTGAATAAACACAAGATCCAGGTCCGATTCAACACAGTACATAAAATACGTGATCTGGTCCTGTCTGTAACAGATGTGATTCCAGACATACAGTACCCTGGCATCTACAAACTAAGTTGCCTCTGTGGTAGTAGTTACATTGGGGAAACCAAACGACATGTCTCGGACCGCATCCGTGAACACAAAGCAGACCTGAAACACGGTAGGACCAACACCTCAGCCGTGGCAGACCATTGTTATAGTTCAGTGGGCTCACATGACATTGACTTCTCCAAGACGGAGGTTCTCTGCAAGCCATCCGGCTACCATGACAGATTTATTCATGAGGCCATCCACATATACAAACACAGAGACAATTTCAACCGAGAAGATGGATTCTGGCTCAGCAATCATTGGAAGGACGTGATAAACCATTTCGGGTCTTGATTGATTATGTTCACGTTTACGGTGACTTTCAGACCGCATTCCATTCGCTGGCATTGACTTTATAGCTTTTGTATTCTCTTCACAGATCGGAGTCTTTGCTCCGATGCAAGTTTCCTGCTACCACTCTCCCACTGACATATTTCTTTGCTTCCTCCCTGTACCTTTCACGTGACGGTCAAGGGTATGGTGTATAGTAGAATGTATAATAATAATAATAATTAGTATAATAGTGCAATGTTTAAATTTTGATTTAAAGCTTTCGTGACTGCAGGGATTCATATTCTTGGTTCTTTCGGTAAAGTCACGTAGAATGGAAATAATTAAATAATATAATTATTAAACAATAAAAATTCTCACGACGTTTCGACTGCAACACAAGCAATCATCATCAGGTGTGAAATCCACAGCAAAAAATTTTGAAAAAGTGCTGTGGATTTCACACCTGATGATGATTGCTTGTGTTGCAGTCGAAACGTCGTGAGAATGTTTTATTGTTTTATATCTATATTATTTTATTATTTCCCTTCTACGTGACTTTACCGAAAGAACCAATAATATACAGTGCAATGTTTAATAGAATGTATAAGGTAATATATAGTATCGTAATTGTATAGTGAATATACAGCAGTGTGGTATACAGTAAGGTTTGTAGAATAATACATAGCGTAATATTACAATTGTTTTCGATTTAAAGCTTTCGTAACTGCAGGGATTCATCTTATTGGTTCTTTCGGTAAAGTCACGTAGAAGGGAAATAATAAAATAATAAATACAACATAATAAAATACAATTCTCACGACGTTTCGGCCACAACGCAAGCAGCCGTCCTCAGTTGAAGAACAGGTCTGTCGGAAAGACAGCGTCTGAAATATTACAATGTATAGTCTAAGGTTTAGGGTAGTGTATAGTAACGCAGTGTACAATTCAATGTTGGGGTTTGTCTATGGCAGTGTATAGTACGGTGTATAGTCGTGTGATGTAGAAAAAAGTTTAGTTGGAGGCATATCAATATAATGCATAATGTTAGAGCTTATATTGGGCTGTGTATACGATATTATACAGTGTAGTTTAAATTGGAAGGTATAATATTGTAATGTATAGTAGTCTATATTCTTGGTTCTTTCGGTAAAGTCACGTAGAAGGGAAATAATAAAATAATAAAAATAAACCAATAAAATAATTCTCACGACGTTTCGGCCACAACGCAAGCAGCCGTCCTCAGGTGAAGAACAGGTCTGTCGGAAAGACAGCGTCTGAATGAACACCACCAGGCTTGGCAGCGTATATTTAAGCTGGGTTGGAGGGGGAAGAGCGCCTTAGAGTCGCGGCATCTCTTCAGAAAGGTGAAAGACTCAATTAGCTGAGCCTTCTTATACCGGAGTTTGTTGAAGGATCTTAAAGTTTTGTGGAATCCCACCCCGTAGTGGCGGTTAAATTTCGATTTTAAGCTTTCGTGACTGCAGGGATTCATCAACCAAGAAGATGAATCCCTGCAGTCACGAAAGCTTTAAATCGAAATATAGTAGTCTAGTTTATCGCATAGTTGTAACGCAACACAGGACAGAGTAGCGCATCGTGGTTGTTTCTTTCTATCTCCCCTCTCCTCCGTTCCCAGCGTAAATGGACTCGTCCGTCTGAACGACGCTAGCTGCTTTCCGTGGTGCTGACGTTAAGGAGGAAAAAGGAAACCGCCACTTTTTTCGACATAGAATTGTAATGTATACTGACTTATTGTTAGTAGCTCAGCTGATTGGAGAGTATATTGAGTTTATTGATAATATTGATGTAGTTTATATTTTAGTTTTTTTTATCAGTTTACTATATGGTATGCATTATATAGTGTAGTGTATACCCGGTTACTTAATGTTAATAGCTCAGCTAATTGGAGAGTATATTGAGTGCATTTATTATATTGATGTAGTTTATATTTAGTTTTTTCACATCGGGTTATTGTATGATAGTAGGGTATGTGTAGTTCTTTAAAAACTCCTTTTTTGTTTTCCACATCATGCACGAGCTTGATACGTGGTGGTTTGGCTGCTGCAGTTCTTTATTATTAAAATTTCCATCCCTTTATTACTGCTAATCCTACATAATACACGAGCATAATATGACTTTGAGACCCCCCACCGCCTACACATTCCGCAAGGAGTGACTAACCCCATATCTGCATTTGTCATCAATATGCTAAATTACTCTGTTGATATATAAACTCCTTTGTCAAGGCTCTCTCCTCCAACCCAGCTTAAAATACGCTGCCAAGCTTAGCAGTGTTCATTAAGACGCTGTCTTTCCGACAGCTCTGTTTATTCACCTGAAGACGGCTGCTTGCGTTGTGGCCGAAACGTCGTGAGAATTTCATTTGATTTTGTTTTATTTTTATTGTATTATTTCCCTGCAGTCACGAAAGCTTTCAATCGAAATTTAAGATGAGTAACTGAAACTTATATAAAATAAATCTTCAAATGGTGTATCTAATGGCCGTGTCGATGATATGAATGGAGCACTGCTGATGTTCCAGTTTCATGATTCATTCCCTGGGTTTTGATCAGTGGTGGAGTCACGACATCAGTTCAAGGCGTGCGGCGATCGGTCAGATGGGAGCCCCAATATTTGATTTGTTCTTACACGGCCGCACCCAAGGTTATTATAGATCGCGGCTCCTCACCGACTCGCATCATTACGCTCACGGTCTCGAACATTTAACGTTGTAAGGGGCACTCCGTTTTAAATAAGTGTTTTGTTCTTTTACACCTCTGTTGAAAACGTATCTCATGGTTGTCAAGGGGGGGCCCAGCTCGTAGCTTTGGCCACCAGGGGTTGGGGGGGGTGGCAAAACACCCCCCTGTCCCCTCGCTAGTTACGATACTGGTCTTGAAATCTTTCCTCGGGTTCATAATGGCCAAGCCAGAAGTCGTCTCCGGTTCAAATCCAGCGCGCTCAGAGAATCGATTCTCAGTTTAGAAAGTTTCGAATCTTGCCATTCGGGGCCCAAGGAATCGAATCACTTGGCGTCGAATCGCACCAACCTCGAGCACCCGAACAGAAAAGGATGGGAATCGACGGGGTTGAGAATCGATTCTGATCTTAAATCCGAAATCGAATCTCCGCAATGCAAAGCTCATGAGGCAGAGAAGTGAGGAGGCGACGATGGGGGATGATGGTGCTAATGATGTCGGAGTCTTTTAAACTTTAATTGCAAAACCTTACCCGCATCAAGTGAAAGCACAGAGCGTCTCGCTCAAAGCTCGAAAGTTAACGCGGGAGCCACAAATCACCTTCGCCTCGGGGAATTCCACATTCCTATGGCCGGGAGCTGCTGTCGGTTGAACTTCTTCTAACTTGGAGCAGTCACGATGGAGGTGGACGAGGAGCATGTGTCCACGCTGCTCGCCATGGGCTTCTCGGACCCCTTCTCCGTGCGAAGAGCGCTCAGCTTAGCCAAGGGAGACCTGGGCGACGCCGTGTCCTTCCTCACCAACGAGACGCCGGGCCTTGGCCTCCAGAGGGAAGGGAGAGAAGGCGGTGTCGGTGGTGGTGGCGGTGGCGGTGGCGGAGAAGACGACGAGGACGTGGAGATGAAGACGGTGTCGGGCAGGGACGCGCTGCCCGCCTACGACGACCTCGCGGAAGCGGAGGTGAGAGGAGATGGTCTTCTCGGGGTATGGAGGTGGGGGGGCCTAGTGTTTTGATCGGGACAAGTGAAGGGAAGTTCGGTAGGAAGGCTTATGCAAGAGGGGGGCGGTCGGCGTGGCCGTCAGGATATGGGTTTTAGTTCGAATTTATTTGATAAAAGAGAGTTGGGGGGAGCTTGTACGGCACGACTAAGGGAGTGCAGTGCCGCTCAAGACTTTGGGGAAGTAGAGGATTCAAGGTAAATTGTTGGATAGGGGTTGGGAGGGGGTGGTGCGGCCTAGTTTCATTGGCCGGGTAGGGTCAAGGGACCCCAGTAGGGTGACTAGGCGAGGTCGGTGAGCTCGGCCCTTGGAGAGTTTTATGGTAAAATTAGCGCCGCCATGGTCGAGGAGGTAAATTTAGATGCGGGAGTGGTTATTTGAGGAGACACGAGGGGTGTGTTTTAATATGAGCGCCTTGTTTGCCTGCCTGAGTGAAATGGGGTGATGATGAATTCACGATGAATGTTGATTGCGCTGATGGTGGTGGTGTTGATGTTATTAATCACTAATGCTGATTGCCCTGATGATGATGGTGATGGGGTACAGTCTGATGCTACTGATAATGATACGGTCACTGCTGATTTTTGACCACCAAATTATTGAATGAAACATGCGAGTGTTGATTATGAGGTTGCTGCTGATGGTCGTGGTTGTAGTGATGCTCCTGCTGACTGATGACGGTGCTGCTGATGCTTAGAGTGCGGCTTATACTGCAGATAATGGTAATGATGCTAATTATGCTGCTACTGCTGATGCTCCTAGTGAAGTTGCTGCTGTCGAAAATGTTGCTACTGTTGATTCTGATGCGGCTGCTGTCAATTTAGCCAAATACTGCTGTTGTTGAAATGCTGCTACTGCTAATCATAATTCGACTGCAGATGTTCATGTTGCTCTTTAGAGTGCTGCTGCTGATGATACTGCTATCATTGACACTGATGCGGTTAATGATACCGGTACTACAGCTGCACATCGTTCTGCTTGTGGTGGTTGTGTTACTGTTAATAACGCCGCTGCTGATGCCAACTTTCCTCGTGTCACTGCTTCTGCTAACTTCGCTGCTGCTGCTGACGATGATGATGGCGCTCCTGCTGACTCCAATATCGCTGCTGCCGCCTTGTGGCGGTCGTCCCCTGGCTGGTGGCGAGTGCAGGACGAGAATGGAAATGGCACGGGCGTCCCCACCTTCCCAGCTGCGTGCCTCTACGACCTGGAGAACAGAGTGTTCACCGAGCAATGGTCAATACCGTATAAGCGCAACGAGTCGCTGGGACGGTGTCTCTCGGCCGCCACACGCCTCGCCAAGCATGGTACGAGCCACACCTCCTCACCTTGACCCTGACATTGAAGCAGGGTTGGTGACTCACGCCCGAAGGTCCAAATGGATGTGTTGTCCTCTGATATGCCATTTGATAGCTTGCGTTAAAAGGGAAACTAAATGAGGCTATCTTAACTATCCAGCATGCTGCAGTGATGTCGCCACCGTCTCACACTCATGCTCTCTAGTGTCCTGGGCGTGTGCTTTATCATAAATTCTATGTTACGATTTCACCTCCATACACCTGTGATTGATGTGACACACACTAACATAAAAAAATATCAAATATTAACCGCACACGTCCCATTTTTTATGCAAACTTACCTTAAGTTTATTATGGTTCTTAATTGTTTTGTTTTCTGTTTAATAAAGTTTGGGTATGTTAATAAGGTTATATATGTGTTTTAATTATGTGGTTATTATCAAGGTGTGGGGACTTTTTTTGTTTTCTATTCAACATTTTTACTGTCTTTAGAAGCGGTCACATTTACATGCTTTATAAATCGAAATAGGGTTAAGGATCAGATTTTTGGTAAGCATATGATGATGCCTTTGGTTTACCTTATTGTGTGTACATTTGTGTGTGTGCGATCAGACCTCCTTGATTCAGATGAGAGCTGCAAGAGGTTCATTGAGCGCTGCATGCCTGAAGCTTTTAAGAAGGTAAACTACAGCAAGGCTCACAATGACGGTGCTGAAAATGGCTAACCATCGAACTTTTGGCTAACCATCGAACAGAGAGGGTCACTGCATTGCGTGCTTTCAGATGCGCTTCGGTGGCCGTCTGGAACGCTCTTCCTTCTGATATTAGGAAGCCACTGGAGCTATGCATTTAAAAAATTAGAATAAGAACTAATATCTTTAGAACTGCTTTTTCAGTTTAGTTTGTTGTCCTTCCCCTACACCTCTGATTAGCATGGTTGGCTATGTACGGTGCAAAAGAGGTTCAATATATATATGGAGCAAGCATCGGTCAGTACCCGATTTAGAGCCCTGGGTCTAGGTGGCTTCATCTCAGGGAATTTGTAATATGCATGTCTGGTTTATAATGACCTTGATAGCATCATAATGGCCATGTCAGAGACCCTGAGCCAGCATTGGATTCCAGCCCTGGATCTGGGTGTCTGTCTGTCTGTCTCCCAGGGTTCATCATTGCTGTGGTAGAGACATTGAGCAAGCGCACGTGAGGTGTTAAAGTCAGATAGTGATGATGAGATGAGTGGTCCTTGAGAGATGTTTCCACTGTTCCAACAAGATGAGCATGATGATGAAACTGCAAGAGCTATCTTTGAAGGACGCATCAATTGTCAAAAAAGGGGAACCTCAAGCCGATGGAAGCAGTCTCGAGACTTAGAGTGGTCCTTGAAAGATGAAAGTGACTGCATAACAGTGGTTAAACTTTACACCAGACAATGACAGTGACGACGAGACTTAAGAGCGGTCCATGCGTAGATTTTTGCAACAGTTGCTGCATGTGGCATAAGTAAGGAAGCAATGGCATGGTGTGGCTGACCCCCTTCAACCTTGTCATTCAGCTGTTGACGTCGAGTGCGGTGCACAAGTGGGGTTCGGAGATCCAGGAGGGGATCCTCCACATGCTGCTGCTTCTGGTGCAGCTCACAGCAGAGACGCTCACTTCTAAGAACACGTCCCCCTTTCTACTCACGTCACTCTCACTGGTGAGTATATCAGTGTGTCTGAGTGTGTGCGCAAATGTAGTATGTGCGAGTGTTAGTTCATGAAATCAGACCAGATATTGCACTTTTTGGTACTACTCGAGGTGGTGTAGTTTTAGCGGCTCCGATTTCTTGATGTAGCCAATAACAGTGGATGATGTTATAACCATTTTAAATCAGTGGGTTATCAAATCGTTCACTCTTTTTAGCCATGTAAATCAATCATTCATTCTTTTTAGGCAATTAAATCAATCCGAACTATAAAAGTTTCGTGAACATATGTGTGACTTAAAACTTTCGTGACTGCAGGAATTCATATTCTATGGTTCTTACAGTAAAGTCACGTAGATAGAAAAATAAAAATAATAAAAATAAAGTGAATACAAATAATACAAATATCACGATGTTTCGATCGCTTGTGTTGCGATAAAAACGTCGTGATATTTTTAGTATTTTTATTCACTTTATTTTTATTTTATTGTTATTTTTTCTATCTACGTGATTTTACCGAAAGAACCATAGAATAACATGTGTGGTACCAATATTGGCTCATGGATTGTGTAAGTATACATGAGCGTGCATGTGTGAGTGAGGTTGTGTGATAGTGTGTATGTGTGCGATCACATGCCCCCCATTTCTGACCACCTTGCATTGGTAAGTATATGTGTGCGAGCACACAGGACATTCTCTTCTCACCTCACACGTGTGATGGTGTGTGTTTATGGTATGATGTGTGTGTGTACATAAACATGGAGAGTGGTGGCATACTGCTCTATGACCCCAGCAACCTGGATTTATATTCCACAGCTAACATCAGTGGCGATTACCTGAACTGGTTCTGGGACACACTCGAGGTTGACTCGGCCTCAAATGTGTACTTGGTTCAGTGTGTAAACATCAGCATTGGGGAGACAATGGTGGCTGGGTGTGGTGTTGGCCATGCATCCCCTTCGTGTACTGTGCCGGCCTTAATATGGTGCTCGCTAACAGCACTTGTCCCAACATTCTGTTGAACGCTATATGGAGGTGCTTTGTATTTTTGCGTACATATATATACCCATGTATTTGTATGGTTGTGTCACACAGGCCTTCAACCCAGAGAACGAGTTCCACTTCAAGAACCGTGCCAAAGCTTCCCAGACACCACGCCTTTCCTCTTCCTCGTCATCCTCCACCTCCTCACAGGATGACCCCCCTTTTGCAGAGTCTTCCCCTGGCAAGGTAGAGGGACACAGTGCTGACTATTCACAGTGAGAACGGTGTGCGGAGGAGTGAGATACATGGTGGTGATAGCGATGGAGGTGGTGTTGATTAATTGTTGTGTATTTTGGTGGCCATTTTGATGGTGTTCGTGGTGGTGATGATTGTGAAATTCCATACTGGTTTAAAAGAAGATGACGATAATGTTTTCTTGTTTTCAGGAACCCTATGGCTGGCTTGTGGATTTAATCAATAAGGTACGGCAGTGTTTTCTTTTTATCATTTTTTAAAGAAAGAATATTACTCTGGAATTATATGTTGGACTAAATCGAAAACTAAAATTAGTACTTTCTGCTGATAGACTGTACAATTAGAAGGCCCATTGTAATCGGTCTTCGTCTTGCTAGCCAACCTGTGGGTACACTTTTCTCTTCCCTCAACCCTCGTGAGGAGTTTTGCTTCCCTTAATCACTTGACGATTTTGCTAGGATATGCCGCGGGTGGAACTTATTTTTGACGTGAGTAGGGCTGCTATGCAGTGGCTTGGGCTTCTTGCTGTCGTGGCTGTGATCTTTTTGCTGTAGTAGGGGGCCCTCTCCATAGTGGGCAGGGTTGAGTGGGTGTGGCTCTTTTGTAGTGGCCAGGGCTTCCTACTATATTGGGCGAGGTTTCTTGTTCTCGTGGTCTGGATTTCTACGAAGGGTGCAGCTTGTCAGTATAGTGGGTGACGCCTCTAGCGGTGGGGTTTTTCTCCACGAGGCAGTTTCTCGCTGTCATGAGCAGGATTTCTCACTCTTTGGTGTGGCTTCTCTGTAATAGGCGGGGCTTCCTGCTGCAATGGGTGGGGCTTCTTGCTGCAGTGGGCAGGCAAACGTAAATACAGCACAAGGTGGTGCATCTTCATCGATTAGTGTGTAGATGCAGAACAAGACTGCATCTTCATTAAAGAGGATATCAAGAAAGGATGAGGCTTTCTTCATTGGTTTGTCTATAGATTCAGGACAGGACTCCATATCTCAAATAAGAAGTGTATAGATGCAATACAAACTCTAGGCCTTCAGTTTCAAGTGTATCGATGCAATGCTCTAGTATAGTACCAGTGGTATTAGGTGTCCACTAACATAATTTGCTCCATCTCTCTCTAAGTCTCAATGAGAATGTCTTTGTGTGTTTTAGTTCGCCGAGGTTGGAGGTTTCAACGCCATAAAGACCAAGGCAGAGACTGAAGATCTGGACTTGACGGTACAACTTATACAAATGGAGACACGGATAGAGACACTGAGATGGACAGACACACAGCTACACAGACGGACAGACAAAGACACACCAGCCATCGTATACTACCCGCAAGCCTTTAAACGAATCACTGGATGGCTAAAGCAGATCGGCAAAGCCAGCACACTTCCCATCTACACGAGTGATTTGCTCTGATTTGTCCTGTTGGTGTATATTCTGAACAATTCTCTCTCTTGTTCCTCCAGACTATGGCCTCCGTCCTGCAGCCACTAGGAATGTGTGCAGAATTTCTCAACCCCACAGTCATGAAGGTAACCTCATTCATTACCAGCATCGGCATCATTTGGCGTGCAGTGGTGGTGCTCACCTTTAATCAACACTGGTGGCAGGGGTTGGTATATCACGCAAATGTTGTGAAACTTCCTTGCCATGGGCGTCCAGCTGCCATACCCTGGCTTACCAGAAGGCAGTACTGCAATGTATGGACTAAAGTGTTGCCCCCTGGCATGTGTTGGTTTGCTCCGGGTGCTTTGGTTTCCTCCCACATGTAATAATTAATTCTCTGAAAATATCTTAATTTATAGAGGACCTCAGAGCCTGCCTAATTGTTGGTGCCTGCTCACCGCCTGGCTGCCTTCCCGCTTGTCTGTGGTTCCTTGTGCCTCTGAGCCATTCTTCTTCTTTGAGAGTGAATGAATCCTGTGCGCATTACAAGTTGAAATAATAATTATTGTCATTATTGGCAGCAATAGCATTCACAGCAGCATTGCCAAACATCATATGTGTCAGTTTAACACGTAGGCTTTCGCGACCAATATCATCGTCACTAGTACAGCACACCGGTGTGTTGTTGTGGCTTGGCTCTCCAACACATCGGTGTGCTGTACGAGTGACGAATTGGCATGTTCTGTTTACGTGACAACCCTTACTAGCTGGCTCTGTCGGGTGGTGGCGGGTTTTAACCACACATGTTTACGCGATCTAACCCAAAAACCTCTGTTATGGATCATATGTGTCATCATAATCTCATTGGTGCGGACTCTTGAGTCTCTAACATGGCCTTCATGAACCCTTGTATCCTGCAGACGATGTTCAACCCTGTGGTTCAGAAAGTTATGGCGTCATTGCAGAACCTGGATGAGAAAGATCTGAAGGACAAGGTGATGGTGGTGAAAATGATTGTGGTGATGCATCTGTTGCTCCTATTACTCGTGCTGATGCTGATGAGAATGGTGATGACTGGAATTGGTTATGTTGCTCTTGCCTTTGTTGCTGCTGCTGATAACTGTGTGTTGCTGCTGTGTGCTATTGCGAATGTTGATGTTGCATTTGCTTCTGCTGATGTCGTTAATGATGATAACAATGATGACACACCCTCTTCTCTGCCGTCTTAGCGCCTTGCCTCTGTGCCATCGCTGCTGTCATCCCTGAAACTGCTGTGCCTTCGTTTGAGCGCTGAAGCGGCGCAGCAGGTTGACCTGC
The DNA here is from genome assembly GCF_965212315.1 of Lampetra planeri. NCBI lineage: Eukaryota > Metazoa > Chordata > Hyperoartia > Petromyzontiformes > Petromyzontidae > Lampetra > Lampetra planeri. Next base: position 18,390,630 of record NC_136109.1, on the reverse strand, counting down.
TGCGCCTCGACACCCTGCTGCGTATGCTGCGATCGCCACACTTCAACGCCAAGATGACTTCACTCAAGGAGGTTTGAGCTGCTGCACGTGCAGATGCACTTTTCACTATATCCCCTTCTGCGAATACTGCTACATCATCTACTACACCTTACCCATATACCCATTGTGCATCATCTACTGCTACACCTTCTGCTACACCTACAGGGACACCTACGGTAGTATCGACTTCTATATCTACATGCATCACATGCCACACTTACAGCTCTATCACCTACTTCTCTATCACATACTACTCCACCTATATCACCCGCTGCTCCTCCCGCTGTCAATTTCTGCTGTATCAAGCACCGCCTGCTCTTTCACGACCCACTGCATTACCTCTTACTGCGTCAGCTGCTTCTGTTTTGTCGGCTGCTGATGCTGACTGTATTGCAAATAATGATGCAGTGGTTAGTGCGCACTGCGTGCTACCCAGTGACCTGTGTTTGATTCCTGGCCACAGCCAACATCTTATCTGAACCAGTCCTGGGTCTCACCCAGGTCAACTCAGCCTTAAATGTATAATTGGTGCGGTGTGTAAACATCAGCATTGCCTTGGCCACACTGGCCCCTTATGAGCTTTGCCAGCCTTCATTGGTGCTTGTGAACAGGCCTTTCCCCAAAAGTCTGTTAAAGGCTCTCAGGGGGATCTCTCTGTCTTTGTCCCGGCTGCAGGTGTCCCGCCTGCTGGAGGACAGCTCGAGTGCGCGTGCTTCGCGGGACGCGATGGCACGCGAGCAGCTGCTCTCGTGGCTCGAGCAGCAGCACGTGCTGTCTCTCGCTCTGGAGGGTGCGGCCCAATAACCTCAAACTTTCAATCCCGCTCCTCAGACCCTCGACCCCACACACCTAATATCTGACCCTCAAAACTCAATTTCCAATCCCACAAACTTAAATCTCACAAACTCTCGTGACTTCCGGTAACTTAACTCCAGGTCGCTGACTTTTTTTGACGCAGCAAACCGAACTTAGATTATGATACCACTTGTTAAACCGCGACCCACAACTTTTAAGCCCACGAACGTATCACGTGACTGCTGACCCTGCGCACTTGCGCTACCGCCTCATGAATTTTGAACTTGACCGCTGATTCTTGATCCCACTAACTTGGATTCAGGATCTTGACCCATGACCCCATTAAGTCAACTCAGCACCTGACCTCCGACTCCAAAAACTCAACGTCTGACAGTTGATCCACAGCCCCAACTGATTGCCATCTGTCTTTGACCTCATGCATTCAAGATCCAAGTTTTACCCCTCATACTCAACCCGAACCCCGTAACAAAAACCTTGATCCAAGAGCTCAAGAATTCAGAGCTTGACCCCTGGCCTTTGCAAACACCATGAACTTGACACATCAAGCTGGGATTCTGATTTGAAACCTCAAGTCTTGACCCTAGACACTGCTGCCATGATAATGATAATGATGCTGATTCTAGTTGTGATGATAGCGATAATAGTGGAAATGATATTGATAATGATCATGACAATTATGATGGTGAAGCTGCTGTTGATGGCTATGATGATGCTTCAAGTGATAATAATGATGGTGATGATGTGTGCAGGTAACATAGACCAAGCGCAATACTGTGACCGAGTCAAGGGAATCATCGATGCTTTGGGTAGCAAACTGACCCTCGATGAGATTGCATCATTATGGAAAATGCAGGTAAGTGTGATGGTCATTAGGTTGGGGGAATGGGTGAGTGTGTGGGAGTGGTGATTGAGTACATGGGTTAGTTGTTGAAGTATGAATTTGTTGAGCAAGTGAGTAAGAGTATTAGCAAGTGTTAGGTGTGCGTATTGGGTAAATCAATGTGTGGATATATGGGTGAGTGAATAATTGTCAGTGAACGAGTGACTGAGAGAGTGGTAGTGTGGGCGAGTAAACAAGCGGGTGAGTTGAGCTTTGTTTTTTTTGTTCAGACGGGACAGTCGACCACAGTGATGGACAACATCCACTCCATCCTCGCGTCTTCCGCCACCCACTTGGGAAACCAGCAACTTCACCACCTCTTTGACCTCATCCACCAGGTACACCCAGACAACTTCACATCCCTGCAGAAGTTATCAGCACTTGATGAACACCACTTTGGCTCAGAGTGGGGTTTGTGATGACTTTGTCAGGTTCATAATGGCTGTGTCGGAGATATTACGGTTATGCATTCAAGCCCTGGCTTTGTTGGTGACACAACTGGTAACTGAGGTCATTGATTCAATATTCAATCCTCAGGGATGCCTGTCTTTTTCGTTTTCAAATGGTTCATAGCAGCTATGTTGGGTACGTAATGGAAATGTTAAATCGGCTTCTCCGGGGTTCCTGCTTTATGTTTGGTTGTCTCGGGGGGTTCATAATGGCCATGTCTGTTTCATAATTGCTGTGTCAGCGTCAATGTGTACAAATGTTGAGGCTGTGTTGATCAATCAAGGCAAATTGTCTCACTGCTTAATAACTGTACATTACACAGCTCTTTTCATTGAGCAACCCTTTGAAGGCAGTGGAAGTTCCACATTCTCATGTTGGGGGCCCACTGTCGTTCAATTGCTACAAAAGTGGTGATACTCATTATCTCAACCCTGGAAAGAGGTGGATGGTGTTGTTGATAATGTAATTATGTATCCAGTAGACCCTCATTAGTTTTTAGACTCTTTTTTTCAATATGATCTGCATTTGGATGATTGGTAGATTCCTCTTAGTTTTGCATGTGGGAGGACACCAGAGCACCCACAAAAAAGCCTTTCCACACATGAACACTAAGCAGTTCGCAATTCCACCTGTTGTACTTCCATCTCCTTGCTACTTTTCCATCCTACAGGCTTGAGAGTTTCGCGATTGGACGTGAGCCACCAATATTTTGATTACAAGTGCGCGCCACTCTGTCTAGCTTTCATGACAGTCCCCGTTTGGAATTTGAACTTGTGACCTTTTGAATGTGAGCCGAGTCCTCTGACCACAGCGCCGCTCGGACAGATCATCATGCTGTGTCGCAGTTTTTAGCCAAAAAACCCATGGTGGTTTTGTCTCTTGCTGCAGAGCTGGGATTCGGAGAGCGACAGGGTGAGACAGAAACTCCTCACTCTGATTGGGCGAATTGGCCGGGAGGGGAGGTCGGAGAGCACAACCTCCAAGGTGAGTGAGATAACGTGTTCTCGGTCTATATTCTCACCTCTTTGTGTCACCCGTCTCCTCCTTTGGTCACTTCACCTTTCCGCATCGTCCTTCATCTACTTCTGTCTCCAACCACCTCTAAAGTTACTCATCTCCTGCTCCTATTGCTTGCATACCCTTATCACCCTTCCCCCGTGTCACTTTTCCATGTTTCTTCTTTCTCTTCTCGTACCTTCCTTCACGTCCTCCTTTATTCCCTTCCCTGTGTCTCCCTTCTCTCCATGTCTCCTTTCTCCTCCACCTCTCTCCCTCCAGCCCCTGTTTCATTTCTCCTCTTGTCTCCCTTCCCCCTCTCTCTTCTCCCTCAGCATTTCTCATTTCTCCTCCTATCTCTCCCTGCTCCCTGCATCTCATTCTCCCCCATATCTCTTCCTTCTCCTTGTCTCTGCTTCCCGTGTCTCATTTTTGTGTCTCCCTCCTCGTGCCTCCTAGGTGCTGGACCTGCTGTGGGATTTCTCCCACGAGCAGTCGCTGCCTTGCAGTCTGGTCCAGCAGGCTTTGTCTGAGCACATGGCAGTGTGCTGTGAGCCATACTCGACGCGGGATGCTCTCAAGAGATCGTTCGCTCTCCGCTGTGTTGAAGACCTCAAGAAGGTGCCCACATGACCTGCATGATTTATAATGGTCATGCTGGAGACGCTGGTCCTGGCTGCAAGTCCTGGGTTTCTATTAATTGTCAAGATTCAGGGTTGCAATAAGATTTAAGAATCGATTCTTTTGTTCTCTTTTTGGCATCTCATTGGTAATTTTTCGATTATTTGCCACATTTTAACCGTTTGTGTTTGCATTATTAGCTTGAATATAGCCTTAGCATATCGTCTGCATAAATCATAAATAATACATTCTTACACACATGATTCTATGCATATATCACATAAAACTCCATGTCATTGTTGAATCGTTGGATCGTCCGATGCCTTCACACCCATGATGTGAGGGCTCAAGCTCTGGGTTTAAATGTGTGTGACAGTTATAATTACGTGTTTGCATCTCGCCACAGGGCATCCTGGTGGTTCCTCTACTGAGGCATCTGCACGAGATGGTGAAGAGCCTCTTAGAACACAGCTACCAGAAGCAGGAAAAGGTTGGCCATCAAATTAATTTCTACTTTAGTAACTTCAGGAGGGAGGGGCTGAAATCATTTATGAAAGTTATTTGGGGAGAAGGCAGCACGGGGAGGACAAGGGAAGACATGGGGAAAAGTAAGACCTTGGGAGAGGGGGAGACATGGGAAGGAGAATGGTGACATGGGGAGGGGAAGAAAGATCAATAACTGATCGTGTGTCTACGCGAACAGGTTGAAGGAGGTTGCTGCTCAATGGTTCATTTTTGAGTTTGTGCTTTTTGGTCATGCCTCCCAGCTGCTTTCTTCAGAGCATGTGAAATGTATAAAGTGATGTTCATTGATTGTGTTATCCATGGGGGCACTGCATTGTATACAAGATGAATGATGTGGAATGCAGTTCAGAGTTTGCCCTCTCTTCTCACCCTCCCCCTCAGGGCATCATCCAGGAGCTCAAGAAACATGTGGACATGGTGAAAATGGTGACAGGCAGCCTGGTGGCCACCCATAAGACAGCTGTCGGGTCCTCAGGTCCTGGGGTCCTCGATGGGTCCGTGCTTGTGGACGGCCGCTATTCCCACCGTGATGTGCGTCTCCAACTCTTGCCTTCCACTCACAATAACAACACAATACAACAACGTTATTAATAATAACATCGATATCACAATTTATCCAGGGGATGGGGTGGTGGTGCAGTGTTTAGCACGCTGTGCTATGAACCTAATGACATGATTTGGATTTCCAACCATGGCTAACATCAGGTGGCGAGTGATTCTCAACCGGTCCTAGGTTACCCCCCACTCCTCCAACACAGATTTATCATGCTGCATTGACCAGCATGGTAAAGTATGGTCAAACAACTTCCATGACTGACATGGTATAAGGAGGTCTTCATCCAGCAGTAGCTCAGCAACTGGTTTTCAGGAGGGTCTTGAATTGGAAAGTTTGTTTAGAGAGCTGTTGGATATTTTTTAAGGTTTTTGAGATATTTATAATAGATTTTTTTTTTCACATTGGTGATTATTCATAATTTTTTGATTAACTAATTTTAAACATTTATAATTATAGGATTCATCCTAGGGTTTTTGTTTATTATATTAATATATTCTACTGATATATTTTTTTTATCTTGAATCTAGTTTTCTATTAATATGCTGCTGATGAAGTTTCTTCTGAAGCAGCACCAGAATGATGGTGCACCATAATGATGGTGTTGCTTCCCATGATGATGGTCTTGCTACTGCTGCAGCTCATGATGCAGATGATGATCATGATGACACTGCTGGTGATGATGTTGCTAATTATAATACTGGCGATCATGCTGACAGTGATGCGGCTCCTGTTGCTGCTGATGGTGATAATGCTAATGATAATACTACTAGTGATACTGCTGTTGTTGCTGCTGCTTATGCAACTAATACTTTATGCTGCTGCTGATAGTTGTGATGATGTTGATGTTCCCAGCATGTGGAGGCTCATCTCAAGTTCTTGGCGTTCTTCCTCCAAGTGGCCGCCCTGTATCTGTCCCAGAGCCGAGCCAACGACATCTGGGACTGCCTGGTGTCCAACCCCAATGCATGCGATTCAGACAGAGAGGTGAGTGTGTATATCTGTCTATATATCTGTGTCTGTGCATATGTTTGTGTGTAGACATGCACACGTGTTTAGATGTGAGTGTCTGTTTGCCTTTGTGTGTGTATCTGTCTGTCCTCGTATCTCCCTCCTGTGGCTTGTCTGACTGTCCATGAGTCAGTCTCTGTTTATGAATCTTTATGTTTGTCCTTTTCTTTGCATCGGTGTGTCTGTGTGTCACTGTCTGTCTGTAAGTGTGGATAATTATCAGTACCTGTCTGGCCATTGATAACAATTGATCTGTGTTTGTGTCCGACTTAATTTTTATGTCCATGTTTTTGTCCGTTAATAAAGTAATCTTTCTGTCTGTGTGTCTCTCTGCCATGTAATGTATCTGTCTTTCCATGTGTGTCCATGTCGGTCTGTGTGTGTGTGCGTTTGTCAGCTGTGTCTCGAGTGGTTCACCCGCGGTCTTCACGACCTGGAGCCGGACACGCAGCAGCGTCTCTTCAAAGACAAAATTCTCCGTCTGGAGCCACTTGAAATGTCCATGAACGGTGACTCCCCCTCACACGCCCCAGAGCATCATGGGGAAAAAACACCCACATGGCATTGTCTTTATTTGTTAAAGAGTGTTTTCTAATTGGTAATTTAAAAAACATGGATACAATTCTACAAGTAATTATTATCTAGATATTGAGTGGGTTTTGAACATTCTTAGACTTAAAACTTTCGTGACTGCAGGAATTCATATTCTTGGTTCTTTCGCTAAAGTCACAGTAGATAGAAAACTAAAATCTAAATTCAAAGCAAAAAACCCACGACGTTTCAATCGCAACACAAGCGGTCTTCTCGCCACCTGTATGTATGTATATACCCATAGTGCGTTGTTTTTGTTAAATTGTGTTTTAATAGGTTGCAGATCATCATGGGAAAAGCCCCACAATTCATTGCATGTATAATGATTGATTTCAGGGTTGTTCTCAGTTCTTTGGAGTGGTTTATCATAACTAATTGGCGTGTATGTGTGTGACACGCATCAGCGTTCAATCTGTTCAAGGCATTCTTTGAGAGCGTGAACATGAATGAGCATCGACTGAAGAAGCAGGCTGGGCAAATGGTAATATTTTTACACGCATTATATATAACATATATACAGTTTAGACACTGCAGACAGACAAGATACAGGAGTCTTTAGAATCTTATTGAGTAGGATACAAACAGGCGGGAAACCCGCTGAATTAAATTCACAGCTTTCAATTAGCAACTGCACACAGTTGCTTTGTTTCAGGTTGTCTAATGAATGCAAGTTTGAATTGTCTATATAGAGAAGTAGCTTTTCCCATGAGTGATTATTATTATTATTTAACTTTGGAAACATATTGTAAGGCATTGGGAGCCAAGTCTGGGAATGTGGGCTTTCTCCACATTTTTACTTTTGTCTCCAGAATTTTCCACATTTCAGCTTACGTGCCAATTGAATGGCCCTTGGACACTTGCAAAAAAATGATTGGTTTGATTTCCTCATGATATGTGTTAGTCCTTCAAAACACAGACAGCCTCTTACTCACCCTTCATGTTTTGTTAACAAACATTTCCTTCCATGTCAGGCAACAGGCAATTATTTCACCCCTCGTAACTGCAAACTCAACACGACCGCAACTCAAGAACACCACCACCATAATACAATCACACCGGCTGCAACACAGAGCTGGCTTTGCCTCTGGGTGCCTTTTTAATAAGTGCTCGCTAACATCCCTGCCCCCGTCTCTACCGCATGCTCCCAGCTCGTAGAGAAGCCAGAGTTAATGGGGATGGATTTCATCTGGCGGGTTGCCATGGAAACAAGTGATGATGACATCGCAAATGAAGCCATCAACCTCATCATCAGCTACGGCTTCACATGCCTCAACCCTCGCCTCAAGAAGGTACTTTGAAATTCACAATGGCTGTCTCAGGTTGATACTGGCTGTGTCAGAGGCAGATCTGACACTGCTGACATCCTGTGCTTGAGCCTTGGGTCTGTGTCTACGTGTGTCTCTCAGGTACTTCATAATGGTTGAGTCAGGTTCATAATGGCTGTGTCAGTGACACCAACCGGTGATTTTTTTTTTTATCTGGGGGAGCATTGTGGGACTTTGCAGGCCCTGAGGTGTTTTAGGAATGCGCTTGGCTATAACAAGTGTCCAGTGCTTTTAAATACTTTGTTTTGAAAGGTGCTTTATAAAATGAAGATGATCACTATTACATCTGTTGAAAGTGAAACTGGTCTGTGGTTTGAAAATCATTGATCCTGAGGGCCCTTTAGCTGATGGAACATAAAGTTATCATTATGTGCAGAGATGAACATTGGTTAATTGTGTTTTTTTATATATATTTCCACAAGAACAGACAATAACGGGGTTAAATGCCTATATGCCGATTTACCCAAGATAGGAATTGGGTGAGGACATTCAGTCAATTTGCGAACATATAACCAAAATCGGATTATTATGAGAGCAATTTTGGTTGATTTAAAAAAAAAATTTTGATTCGTCAAGACTAGAATCAGAACATGGAAATGTTCATTTAATTTCAGGACCCATCCTCGCTTCACAAGAAATTCTTCTCTGAATGCCAAAAGAGACTGGAGGTGAGATCCGCAAACCCTCGTATTTCTTCTTCATTTCTCACTCTGCATCTCCCTTGTCTTCGCTGTCTCTCTGCCCCTCTCTATTTCTCCTTTACCCCAATCTCCAATATGTTTCCTTACATCTTGATGCGTTTCCCCTAATTAGTCTGTCTCCTTTCTCTTTGTTTCTCCTTTCTTCCTGTGTCTCTCTTCTCTCCATGACTCCTTTGATTTATCCGTGCCTCCGTTACCCATACTGCTACTTCACTCTGTCCGTGCCACCATTCTTCTACCTGTCATCCTTTGCTTCCCGGCATTTCCCATCACCTCCCTTTAACTCCCTTCTGCTCCTTCTCTCTTCTTCTCCATACCTCCCGTCATATAAACTTTTGCTTCCTTTCTCCGCCAGCTGATGACAACGGGCGGAGAAACGAAGTATCAGCTTGTCATCATAATCGCTGTCTGACAATTTTTTTGTAAAAGGGAGCTATTATAAAAGATGTTTAATTGAATGGTTGATTCCGGTTATCTGCCATCAACTTCCTCTTAACTCCCTTCTCTCCGCTCCTCTCGCCCCCGTCACGTGTGTGTCCCAGGCGGCGAGTGGAGGTCTGAGCGGCGTGCCTTCTGTCTGCCACGTGCTGGGCCGTGCGACGCGGACGTTAACGGCTACGGCTTCCCCGGAGCTCTCCAGCACCGTCGACGCCCCCTCAAGGTTTCTGGCATCTCTTATTTAGAGAAAAATACGCAACTCAGAAATCGCACGGCTCATCTCGAGCAGCCACACACCCAGGCGTTCTCACACTTTCCTGACACAAGTTTGAAGCTTCGATAGCGAGATAAAACAAACTTTTTAAAGTCATGGTCAGGCACTCGGTCACAGCGCACTGGCCATGCCGCTGTATTAACAAATTGAATCGTGTGATAGTGACGTATCGGTGATCTAACTAGAGTGCTATAATAAAGTGCTTGACCATGATTTTTTATTATATTTTTCACGAATGAAGATTAAAACTTTGACGCACGGCCTAGGTGTGTAGCTACTAGGGACGCGTTCTCTGTTTTTGGTTGCGCCTTCTTTTACACATTCATGGGCCCATCCAGATTCAAGATCTGTCCTTGATTTAACAAAATTGTGTTGACTCTGATTGATGGATTGATTGTTTGATGGATTTTTGTTTGTTCAATGCCAGGGTAAGGAGGGTTTTGACTCTGGAAAGGCTCTTACTTCTGGCGGAGCGATATATTGTCACTATTGAGGTGGGTGAGTGGTTGGGAGGGTGGACGGGTGGGTGGGTGGGTGGATGGATGGCTGGATGTGTGAGCGAGTGAGCTCGTGGGTGGATGAGCAAATGAGTGAGTTTGTGGGTTGGTGAGTGAATCAGTGAATTAGTGGGTGGGTGGGCGGGTGGGTGAGCGTGTGAGTGGGAAAGTTGAAATTGAGTGGGATGGATGGGTCAGCAGGTGTGTATGTGAAGAGTGGGTGAGTGTATGAGCGGATGGATGAGTGAGTGACTGAATGAGTGTGTGGGTAAGTGAGTGAATGCATTGGTGGTAGATTGGGGAAATGAGTGGATGATTGAGTGGGTAGGTGAATAAGTACGTGATTGAGTGAAAGAATGGGCGAGTAACTGAATATATGAGTGAGGAAATTAGTGGATGGGTGTTAGGTTGAGTGAGTGAGTGAGGGAGAAAGTGAATGTGAGCGAGTTAATGAATGAGCGGTTGAGTCAGTGATTCAGTGAGACTTTCCTCATCTTCTTGTCTCCCGTGTCCTCCTTTAGGACTCCAGTGCCGATGCATTTCCGAGGACCCTGCTCCCCCATGGGGCCTCGTTTCATGGCCATCCCATTACCCTGCACGTGTCGTGTGATGGGACAGGAACCTCATTCACACTAGAGGTGAACAAGACCGGGGCCCTCGGGAGTCTCAATTTAGACCGAAATTGGAGTCTTGATTGAGACTCGGCTCCAGGTTTAAATACGTGCTTGAGTGTCGATGTCTGTGCATATGTGTATATATATACATACATACGGTGAGGAGCGGTGTTTTGTAGTGCTTTGCACACAAACCTGCCCAACTGAGTTTGATTCCTGCTCACGGCCAACATCAGTGGTGATTATCTGAACCGGTCCTGGCACTCCTTTAAGTTGACTCGGCCTTACACGAGTACCTTGTGGCGATCTATAAACATTGCCACTTGGGAGACAAAGGTGGCTGGGCATGGTGCTTGCCTACCACTCGTTTGTGTGCCGTGCCGCTAACAGCGCTTTACCAAAAGGTCTGTAAAGGTTATACAGGAGATATTTGTCTTGTATATACATACACCCACTTTGGTGACAATTGGACTGGTCCCGGGTCTCCCCTAGGTCAACTCAGTCTTAAATGAGTACCTAGTACAGTGTGCAAACACCAGCACTGGGAAGATAAAAATGCGGCCGGGCATGGTGCTGGCCACCTACCCCCTCGTGTGTCTTGCCGGCCTTCATAGGTGCTCGCTGATCGCTTTTGCCCCCAACAGTTTGTGAAAGGCTATACGGGGGTCTTTGTCTTTGGTGCCGTAACATGAACTCGACTACGAGTCTCACCCCTGTCTCCAACCGTGGCCCCTGCAGGCTCATGGCAACGAGACGGTCAGCAGCGTGAGAGCTCGTGTTGCGGCTCACATCCCCTGCTCACAAGACGTCCTCCAGATTTTCGCCAACGACACCTTGGTTAGTACGAACGCATGGCGAGACACAGGGAATGGATGAGAAGGAAAAGGAGACTTGGGGGGAGGTGAAAGGCGGCATGGAGACGAGATAGGAGACATGGCGATGGGAAGGGAGATGCAGGAAAAAGTATGGAGACACTGGGAGGCTGTGGAAGTCTGGAGAAGGAGAAGGGAGATATTAGGAGGAGTAATGAGATATTGGCAAGAGACTGGAGAGATAATGAGAAATCAGAAATAAGGAGGGCAATGGCTTTATGGGAAAGAGAATAGAGACGTGGGGAAGAGCAGGGAGGCATGAGAAAGAGATGGATGGTATGGGGAAGAGATGGGAGAAACGAGTAAGAAAATAGGGACAGCAGAGAATTAATGCATAGGGGGCGGAGCAATGAAACTGGTCGAAGGAAGATGCCCGGAAGACTTTTAAGACACGGGGAAGAGGAAGGATATGCGGGAAAAAGAGTGGACATACGGGAAGGAGAAACGAGACCCGAGAAAGAGATGGGAGTCGTGTGGTGAAGAAAGCACGAGGGAGGAGATGGGCAACACATTTTCCATCTCCTGTGTCACCTTGTCCCCGCAGCTGTTCTCCTGCGTTGTTGTTGCATGTGAGTCTCCGCGTCCCCGTGTCTCCCTCAGCTCACCTCCTCCCGCAACCACAAGCTCCTCCGCCAGCTGCACTTTGCCGAGCGGCAGCAGCTTGGGGCAAAGGTCGCATCGGGGTCGGCAACCTCCACTTCTTCGGCAGCTGGAGGAGGAGGCGGCGGGGCGGCAGCAACCGCCACGGATACAGCCGCCACTGGCAACGCGTATGGGCTAGATCAGGTGACGTCTTCCCATTAATTGATTAGCAATTCGGGGAAGGTTGCATTTGTTAAATTTGACACTTGCTTACCCCGAAATTTTTTTTATATGAATTTCAAGACTTTTTCAGGAGGGTCCTGCCAAGTTTTTGCCATGGGGGGAGGGCGATGTTGCTATGTGTAATCCGAATTGATTCGATGTTTGGCCAATACTCATTACATTTTATGTTTTTACAGTCATGGGAGGAAGCACATGCAGGACAGGGGGAAATCATTAAAATTCTACACAGAAAGGCAACGGAGTCGAGACCCTTTTTGCTTGAGGCACAGTTGTTACCACTGTGCCACCCTGCCAGCCAATGGTTACTAAAGAAATACAGATTTTCATTGTTTGCCTACCAAACTATATTTTTTATAAATGATGTTATTCATGGTGATGATGTTGTTACAGGAGAAATCCCTGCCCGGTGTTGTGATGGCACTAGGGCAACCGATGTTCGACCTCCTCTACCAGCTCGCCAACATCGACGAGCCTAGGTTTGACTCGTGAATGTGACACTCGCCTCTTTTGGGGCTCATCAGTGTGCTGTAGGCTACTCGCATGCATCCATCGTAGGTCAAGATCAGAGGCTCTCCCTGCTTAAGCCAGTTTGGAGTAGCGCCCAGCTCTGTGGCGCCCCCCTGTCTTTGGCGGAAATTCCACGTTCCCGTGCCAGTCTCTCCATAGAACAACGACTGCTGTTGGCTTCCTACTGAGAAGTGCTGCTCGTTTTATTAGCCTCGGAGTGATGGTGTTGGCGATGATGGTGTTGGTAACGATGGTGATCATTAAGTTGGTGATAATAATTATACTACTGCCAGTGATTATTATGGTGATTATGTTGATAAGGGTGCCAATGCAAAGTAACAATGCTGTTGATCGTGATATGAATGATCTTGTCGATGATGCTGTTGATGTTGATCATAATGACGAGTTTACACATCTGACTAGGATTTGAAATTGCAACCTTCCTGTCTGAATTGAGTGCTCTAACCACATTAACACAGTCACATTACAACTTTGTTCATAATAATACTGTTTAATATCATGGTACTATTCATTAGCGGTGGAAATTTGCATCGATTCCATCATGTTGATTGTTAAGGTCTAATACTGTCGTGTTGCTGGTTACAGGCTGACTGTGCGAGTTCGGAACCTGCTGCTTCTCATTCCCACGGACCCTTCAGTCCAAGATACCCTGGATGCCTTGGGGCGAAAGGTGCTTTGGCCTTCATAATGACCGTGTTGGGTTCATAAAAGCCATGTCATGAGCCTCTGCCAGCACGACTGAGGTGCTGGATTCGGGCTTAAAGGCTTCAGTGGCTGTGTCAGGTTCATAATGGCTGTGTCAGGTTCATAATGGCCGTGTCAGGTTCATAATAACTCCGTTGGAACAGGGGCCTCAACACTTTGGGGCACCTGTACCCCACCCCCCTAGTTGTGTTTTTCAAAACCTTTGTGCACCCATTTGGCTCTTGAACATGGGCCCACCCCCATTCGAAGTATTCACTATTCGCTCCCCACCATGTGCTGTGATGTGACGAATTAATTAATTTGTACTGTTTCATTCCATCTCAATTCTGTCATGAACTGATATACAATGTGCATATGATTTGCAAATTTTTTTTTTAATTGCAAATTCATTTTAGGTGCGCAATTCAATCTGTTAGTTACATGCCTGCCCCCCTGACCCCCCTAAATTTGAAATCCCCACCTCCCTTGTCATAACCACGGAGCCAGCACTGCTTATGTAATCGGTTCACACCTCCCAGTACTGTGGTCTCTGTCTCAGGCTGCACATAATGGGTATGTCATATGGGTGCCACGGTGGTGAGATGTTAACTACTTCTCCTGGTATACAGTAGGTCGTGGGTTCGAGCCCAACCCTGACGCCTGTCTATTTGGAGTTTGCGTGTTGTCCCCTTGATCGCCTGCATTTTTCTCTGGGCCCTCCGGTTTTTCCCTCCACATTTAGAATCGGCGTGCGTTTAGAGTATTTGGCTGCTATAAATATCCACGTAATAAGCCACTTCGTTGCGCTATCATTCTTGACCAGGTCCCTTCTGAAAAAGAGCTATATAGCTTAGTGGGCCTTATCTGTTAAAATAAAAATATTTTTTTAGTTTATATTCACAATGGCTGTGCGATAGACACCAAGTTAACATGACTAGGTTCGTAATCGATTAATGATGTTAGTGATGATGTTTGTGGTGACGATGTTTGTGGTAATGATGATGAATTTCATGGTGATACTTTTGCTGATGACATGTTTATGGTGACGATGAAGGTGATGTTGCTACTGATAATGATGATAATGGCTGTGATATTCATCTGAAGTTGTTGATGTGTCTAGTCTGCAGATGGGAGATGCAACAGCATCCAAGCCTTGGGCTCCGTTCTAGAGAGCCTTTTCCGATTCTCCTCCACCGGCATGTCCACCTTCAGAGTTCTCTACAACCTGGAGGTACAGGGAGACTCGTAGAGGGCAAGGCTGTCACGGGGAGGTGATGCCGACGATGAAGCTGCTTCTGTTGCTGACACTGTTGCTAATGCTTCTGATGCAGCTCCTGCTTGTGGGTTTGCTTTTGCTGATATTTCTCCCGCTAATGGTTGTGTTACTTCTGTGGATGCCACTGCTGCTGGTATTGCTGCTTCTGCAAATGCTTTTGATGGTGATAATGCTGTTGATGCTGCGGATGTTATTCCTGTTGCTGATATTGTTGCTCTGACTTGCTGATGTTGTTGCAGGTTCTGAGCTCGAAGCTCATGCCGTTGTCTCAAGATGAGATGGCTCGGGACTGTGCTCGATCCTTCTGTGAGGGCTTTGTTCAAGCAGGAGGACTGAAGTAAGATATCACTGTCATTATCATCATCATCATCATTTTCACCACCATCGGCAGCTGTATTATCATAGTCATCATCAGACCTCTCCTCGGTGTGGTATGCGAGACATCCTCTGTTGTGTTAGTTGGTATAATTCTAGATTTGAAGTTTTCGTGACTGCAAGGATCCATACTCTTTGGTTATTTCGGTAAAGTCACGTAGATGAAAAAAAAGTGAAAATAACTAAATTAAATCACGACGTTTCGGAGGCAACACAAGCTTCCGCCATCAGGTGGAACAGCCACAGCTGTTCGTGATTTAATTTAGATATTTTCATTTTATTTTTCATTTAGTTGGTATAGTCCATGAATTTGTGTATGAGACCACCCATATGTGTATTTGAGTTGGTATAGTCTGGAGTCACTGCCTCCACTATGTGATCCACTCAGCCTCGTTGTGGGAGTGATGGAGAGAGACACTCTGCCCATGGACACGGACTACGAGACGAGACAAGACATCTACTCCATCTGTCTTCAGTTGGCCCGGTCAGACATCAACAACATTAACATGATTGTTATCTGCGCCATGCAATGTTAGTCATGTAATGATTTGTGCAATGAATCAATGAATTGCCATGGTTCAGGGTCACGATTTAGTTAAATAATTGATTCTTGTTTTTTTTCTTGTCTTGTATTGTCATATAGTTTAAATTATAATACATTTGCAACATGATGCATGTGTTGTGAGCATGTGACAATTAATCTTAAGCAATTAATTATTACAATCATCATAACAAACAATTATCAACACAATCAATCATCACCACCAGCACCGCTAACACCACCAGTGGTTGGCAACACCCAACACAACCACCACCACGAATCACCGTGACCTTCTTCACTACCAGCACTGCCATCACCACCTCCACCATTATCACTACCATCACCACATCAACACTAGGACCAACGCTACTACTACTAGCACTGCTGCCACCACCATCGCTATTGTTACCACCATTACCACCGACAACGTCACTAGCCTTGTTGTCTATAGGTATGAGATGATTACTCCCCTCCTTATGTCCCCTCCCCCTTCCCTTCTCAGCTTCTTGCTCGTCGGCCTTCCCCTCGACAACAATTTTCCCGACGACATCGCCATGGAGACAAACGAGGGCCGCCCATCCCCATCGTCGCGTCCAGCCCGCACCGCCCATCACCTCCGCTCCAACACCACCACATCGCCGTCAACGCCATCGTCGTCCTCGTCGTCATCGCCGGCCACGGGCTCCATCTGCTCCACCAACGCCAGCACCTCCCCCTTCTCTACCGCTTCAGGGACTCAGCCCGCCACTCCCTCCACGCGCCTGTCTGTGGGCAGCGGCGGTGGCACGGGGACACAGTCCTCGTCTGATCGCGCGTCGATCCGCATCGACGACGTGCATCCGGCAGCACGAGCAGCCATACAGGTGCCCAGCGGGGTCTACTTGGCACGTTCCCCACCAGATCTGGGGAGTGGGGCAGGGGGGGCGCTGAGTTAACGTACGGCGTAGACGGAGCCTGATCGGGTGTATAGTGACGTATCCATCCGTGTCTTCCTGTACCCCTTGGCATCTTCCTATGTCCCTTTGTCTCTGCCAGTGTCTCTCCATGACCCTCCGTGTCTCCCTGTGTTTGGCCATGTCTCCTTGTGTCTCATCAAGCCTTCCATTGATTCTCTGTCCTCCCCTCTCCTTGCTGTTCCTCCTTCCCTCCCCACCCCCCTATGCTTTCCTCTTTCCTCTCCAAAATCCGTACACCCTGTTCCTGCAATGTTCACCTCCCTTCCCATCTCACTCTCCTTCACTTTTTATTTTTTATCCTTTTTGTCTCCCATGCTACCCTTTTACCTGTGCCTCTCTTTCCTTTGCTTGTCTGCCTTGTCTTCCATTTCCTTCCTTCTCGCTGTGTCTCTCTTATTCCTGTGCCTTTGCTCACCTCCCTGTCTCTCCCTTCACCTCCCCATGTGTGCCTCCTGTCTTTCGCCTGTGTCACCCCAGACGATGGAGTCATGTGATTTTGCAAGCGCAGTCTCTTGTCTCGTCCGTGTCTCCTGGGCGGCTGCTGCTGGACGTCTGGATCTGTCGGGGACGACTCCGCTATCGGATCCCGGCGTCATTTACATGCGTGGAGCGATGGGGGGCGGCAGACGCAGTCGGCAAAGCAGCACAGGTAAGCGACGCAAGCCTACTGTTTGCAGTGACTCTAATGGTGGCACTAACAAGGACTCGTAACCTTGGCCCTGAAACTAACAGTCACATTAACACCGACTCTGATTCTTTCCCTGACATTAACAGTGGTACTACTTTCCAATACTGCCACGAATGCTGATGTTAGCCCTAATACTCTTAATGAAAGTCCTGGTACTAACTCTGACACTGGCCCTGTTGCTAGCACTGGCAAAAAACCTGAAACTAGCAACTAGCCCTGCCAATGACCTGAACACACAAGCCCGATTCCTGATCCTAAGACGACCACTTGCCCAAACCGTGATTTTATAACACATTAGCAAGCGGGTTGAGAGTTATGCGGGGCCAAGGATGACGTAACGTCACGGGTTATGTAAGGGGCTTTAGGAAAGCACTTTCGGAAAAGTAGGCGGGGCCGAGCTGTGGGGAGATAGCCACCCAAAGGGTTCTTAAGGGGGGGACCCCGTGACGGAGGCGTGGTCTTCGTCGGGGGCCAGGGTAAGGACCGGCTGGAGTAGGGTCTCTCTCCTCGTCGCGGGGCGGTGATGGCTGATCCCCCGCCCCGGGCAGACGAGTGAGAGAGCCAAGGGGATAGCCGGGGTAGGGTCCAAATAGTTATTCAGTGTCCGTGTGAAGGACGGAGATAGAGTGCACCTACACTGGTGTGAGTGTTGGATGCCGAGTGAGAGAGTGTGTTCATAAACGGCAACAGCCCTTATAGTATTCCTCGTCTCCGCGTGGTTGTACTGCACAACGATTGTATTGTGTAATGCTTGTGTTTAAATGTGATGTTACAGGCAGCACAGGCAGCTCGGGAAGCGAGTTGGGCGACCCGTCTGCGGTCCTGCAGACCGGTGTTTGTGTCCGGCAGCTCGCCGTGGCTCCCAAGGACGCCCGCGTGTCCATCGAGGCCCTCTCACTCCTCGTCACGTGTCTGCAGCTACGCAGCTCTCTCATAGGTCAGCCTCACGCCCTACCCACAATGCCTTGCTCCCTAGTGGGTGTTGCCATATTTGGAGATAATAATTCCCATAATCCTATAATGAGTCTGCCTCTTCGGTGATGGTAATACCCGTAATTTTTAATTCCTGCTGTTCCCCTTTCATACTTGTACATGTACAGCCCGTTTGTCAATGCACTGCTGGAAGAGTTGCCTCCCTGCTCCATGTGGGCCGTGGGGGGTTTTTGTCCATACTTCACCACGCTGGTCAGTGCAGGTTGGTGAATGTGGGGGAGGGGGGATTACAGAACTAAAACATATTTAGACTGGCCCACAATTCTTCCTACACCTGTTTTTTTGCACATGATTGTCAAAAATCCAAGCACTATCCTCCAGACTTAAGCCTGCTTAACTTAGCAGGTCTGATGGAATCTTGTGCTTTCTGGGTGAGAAAGCAATAATCAGAATTCATTCTGTTTCGGGATAATAATTCCTAGAAGTCTTCAGTTCAGTTTTCATCTGCAATTCGTAAATATTGCATTAATCCTCAACTCCTAAAGCTCCTTGGATTAAGAAATATCCCATGATTATTGTCTGGTCGCACCCTGTGTTTGGTTGTAATAATACCCAACGTCCTTCACTCCTGCACTCTCATTGATACATATCAGATGATGATAGTTCAGAGAATCCAACATTGTTGTTTCCCCTTTTGTATCATATTAACCCCAGAATGCCTCGCTGCTTTGTGCCCAGGTGCATTCTACACTGTTCCCTGTGTCTCTGACTTCATCATCGACATATTACTCTGCTCGCCAAGCGAAGAGGTGAGACGACAGCTATAGGATTTACCCCTTCCTCGTTTGTCAACCATCTTCACGCTCCACCTCTGCATGCCTCTGTGTCAACATTCTCTCCTTTGTGCTCTCCTACTCTCTTCATGTCTCCCTTCACCTCCTTACATCCCTTCCTCCATTCTCTTGATGTCTCCACCTTCCTGTGTCTCCCTGAGGTGTGCTCTTGTTTTTATTTTCCTCCCAGAGTCTTCCCCCTTCACTTCCACCATTTTTTTACCTACCCCCCCCCCCCACAAATGTTTCCCCTCTCCCCACCATGCCCCTAGGTGCGGCGTGCTGCGTGCGATGAGCTCTACGCTCTGAGCTGCACCTCCTGCCCCACCATGGGAGGGGGTGTGGGGGACGACGCTTCCCAGGGTCAGAAACCACTGCTCTTCCTGCTCAGGGTCATTCTACAGGCGCGTCTACCGCTGTGGACACCGGCCGGGACGCTACGGGGACACCACCAGCGGTGGGGACACACGGGGAGGGGAGAGGAGACACGGGCAGGGCAGAGAAAATTAGACACGACAGGGGAGAGGAAAGAAGACACGGGAAAGGAGACAGCGGGGAGAGAAAAGTCCACATTGAAATGAAAAGCAAGTCGTGTAGAAGAGAAGGGTGACGTGACGAGGAGAAAGGTGAAATTGGGACGGGAGAGGAGGCATGGGGAGTAGTGTGACATGGGGATGGAAGAGTGCACATGGGGAGTAGGAAGGCAACATTGGAAGAAAGAAGTCATGGGGAGAAAAAGGGTGACATGGGGAGGTGGGGGGGACGTAGAGGATACATGGGGAGGATAAAAGTAGAATTGAAATTAAATAAAGTCGTTGGGAGGAGAATAGATTTTGCAGAGGAGAAGAGGGGAGATTGGGGAAGTGAGGCACAGAGAACAGAACGGAGATTCTGGGAGAAGAAGAAATGGAGACATGGAGAAATGGGACTTGTGAGAAAAAGGGAGGCATGGGAAAGACATGGTATGTGTATGTGTGTCTCCTCAGTCTGCTGGCTCAGTGCAAGGAGTACTTTGACCTAAGATGCCGCCTGCTGGAGGATATGACAGGTAAGTGATAGTCCAACATAGCCATAATGATTCCACTGAGAGAGATGCTTGACCCAGGGCTCAATCCAGGATTTTATCGGTGTTGGCATGGCCATTATGAACCCAATACAGCCATCTGGCATTTACATTTTGAAGTCATCAGTTTCATGAACCTGAAACAACCAGGATGAATTGCTGGAGAGAAGCACACATTTTAGACCCAGGTTTTCAACCTTAAACCCAAGATTTGCATGACTGTGACTCATGGTCTCTAATGGTCATTGTGGACATTATAGTTCTTATAAACCCACTGATAGAAATATAAACACAGATCCATGTAAATAATTTATCCAGGGATACCTCACGGAGTCTCAAGACCCCATTTCTCAGTCGTGTGTCCTGCAATGGTATGTTTGGCTACGTTCCACTGACGATTTCCAATCAGTGTTGAAAGCATTAATGCAATATCTTCTTGGTTCTTTCGGTAAAGTCACGTAGAAGGGAAGTAATAAAATAATAAAAATAAAACATAATAAAACAATTCTCACAATTGTTTTATTATGTTTTATTTTTATTATTTTATTACTTCCCTTCTACGTGACTTTACCGAAAGAACCAAGAAGATGAATCCATGCAGTCACGAAAGCTTTAAATCATTAATGCAATAGCTTTATCTCATAATTTTCAAAAAGATGATCGAAAATAAACTAAATTTCAGTTAAAATTGTCATTGCTTTAGGGATTTACCTGAGAGAAAACAGACCAAATTCATCAAAGGGGGGCTGCCCAGGTTTTGGTTAACAAAAAACAGTGCTAAAAGTATTTGCCTTGCCGGAACAATGTGGTGACGACGCATGTCATGCGCGCACCTCACCACCTCCTGATACAATTGTGTGTGACGTCATCTCATTGTGCAGCTTGAAAAGTATCTGCTTTACAGCTGTTTAAACACAAAAGCATGTTGGGGAGTGTTTTTAAATCCATGCATATCCATGATTTGTCTTCCTTGTTTAATAATGTTTTGCTCTATCTGGGAGGAGAGTTTGCGGACATATTGCACGTACGTGACGAAATAATACTCTGCAAGGACAGATTAATTTCCCTACTTACCCACTTGTTGTACTGCCATTTCTGGCTACCTTGCAGCCCAATGGATTTTTAAATTTCACAAATCTGCACTGTTTGCAAGCCCTTGCCTCAAAGTTCCGGGTTATAGGTGTGCACCACTACACCCGGCCATTGCAAACATAACACTGCCATTGTGAACCTCCATCTCCCCCTCCCCTAGACACGGATATGAAAATGTTGGAAGTGAGCCCGGCGGCCATGTTGGAAGATGAGATCACATGGCTCGACAACTATGAGCTCCCCGCGGCATTGTGGGAAGGAGGCGACGGA
This sequence comes from Lampetra planeri, assembly GCF_965212315.1. Classification (NCBI taxonomy): domain Eukaryota; kingdom Metazoa; phylum Chordata; class Hyperoartia; order Petromyzontiformes; family Petromyzontidae; genus Lampetra; species Lampetra planeri. The sequence goes on along the minus strand of NC_136109.1, from coordinate 18,369,363 downwards.
GGCGGCGGTGGCACCAGCGTCGCAGTGCATTCTGGGACATCTCTTCTGGCGGGACACCTACGTCTCATCAACACTCTGCTAATGCTGAGCACGCAGGACAAAGATCAGATCGGTGCGTCACTGGCGATTCTGATGACATTAGAAGGGTTACAAACGAGAGTGGGGGGGGGGACCATTCGGTCCATCCAGCATGTTCAGTTATGAATAACGTATTGATTCTAGAATCTCATAAAGGCGTTTCTTGAGGTCCAGTGAATTAAAAATGGGTTTGAGCCACCAATTCTATACTCCCACCCTTTGTATATATAAAAAAATGTCTCCTCTATTCGGTCCTGAACTTTCCCACATGTAGCTTCCACCGTTTGCCTCTAATTTTCTTCTCTCTGTTAAGCTTGAAGTAGTAGTCCGGATCGACTCGGTCAATACTATTTATGATTTTGTAGACCTGGATTAAGTCCCCACGAATTCTTCTTTGTTCAGGATTAAAGAGGTTTAGTATGTTGAGCCTATCTGTCTTTCAGTCCAGACATCACTTTGGTTGGTTTCCAGGACAGGAATGACCGAACTGAACACAATTCCAAGTTGGGGTCGTACAAATGCATTGTATAGACTTAACGGTGCATCCCTGCATTTTTTCTCATGAATGAACTTCATTTTTTAGTTTTTTGGGTTGGACAGCTGGGGACGATAAAGCGGTCATCCTTGAAGTTATTTTACACGCCTGTCGCCTTTAGGGTGGAATTGTTTATAGCCTCTGATGATTACCTATAACGTTGACTTCCTTGCTCCCTAGGTCCCCACCTCATTCGTCAACTCTTGGAGACGTTCCTCTTCCCCGCGGCGAAAATCATTGAGACGACGCAGAAGGAGGAAGCGGCGGGCCCACCCTCGCAGCACAACTTCAACCCCAGGCAGGGGCAGCACTGCACCTTGCCCTCTGAACTTACATTCCCCATCTTGAAACCTTAGTTTTAGGATCTTGAGTATGGATGTGTATGCCTTCGCTTTGATAATATATTTCATGAGCCTATGGCCAAAGCACTCAGAATGTGCTCAATCTCATTTTAAATCAGATGCTTGGCATGGTTGAACCTGGATGGGACTTGAGTTGGTGACCAACCATGTCTGCAACAGGTGTCGGACTACGTTGTCGACAGCAGAGGGCAGTGCATTAAAACCTCATTGTTGTACTTGCATCTCTGCTCAGACATCTATGTGCACCCTGCCTTTAGTAACCTGCACTGACAGGTGAAGTATCCTCAAACTACCGACACGGCATTTTAAGGTCCTCATCTAGCAGTGGATTGACATTGGTCTATACATGCATATGTCCCATTATACCCGGGAACCTTGACCTTTGAACCTGTGGTTCAATATGGAGCCATTTTCCTTGAATCTTTGACCCTTGAATGTGAGCCCTGAATCCTAAGCTCTAATGTAACATCAACACGCCCCAACTTTAACATGATGGTTATTCCTTTACTCTGACCTTCAGCCTATCTTTAGCCCTTGTCCTGGCCAGGAGGTTTACCTATGTCCCCTTCTCCCGTGTGTCTCTTTGTGTGTAGGTGCTGCTCGCCAGAAAGCCGCCTCGCTGCCTGTGAGGTTCTGGTCACTCTCGCCGACAGCAGCCTCCATAACCTGCAGCTGTTATGCTCCGAGCTGCTGTCTCTGCACCACCAAGTGGAGCCGTCGCTCGCCAAGGAGTTCGAGGTAGGGTCCTGATCGGCTCTCGCAGCAGCAACGACGTAATCAACGTGAACAACGATAAATAAAAACGGCAGCAACATCTTCATTATCAGTTGCAGCAACAGAAGCAACGATTCTGATATCAGTATCAGAATCTTAATTATCATCATCATCGGCAGAAACATCTTAATTATTGCCATCAGGAGCAGCAGCATCATTAGTAGCAGCAGACATATCAGTAGCATCTTTATTATGCATTTCTGCTAAATTACCCTTCAAATGTGGGAGAATACGTATGCACAGTATTCACTCAGTCACACTTCGATGTAGACACACAAGCCAGGCACATGGACAGTTACGGTTTTGCTCGCTCCACTCCTTCCTAATTTCCCTTGCCCGTGTCTTCATCACACTGCTTAAGCCAAGGTGTTATTATTAGGATTATCATGAAATGGCAACACTATGATATAGCATGCGCTTACACGGTCCATGATAATCCTTGCCAGCGACCACCACCACAGCTTGCCTACTGACCCAGCCTCTTTAGAGCTGTCCACCGAGCCCTCCGCTAACCTCTGCACTATGCAGGAGGCATGGGAGGCTGGATATCACTCGGCAAATGTCACCCTGGCCCATGCAAGGCTGTGTCATGTGCCCTGGCTTCCAACGGTTGTGCATCATTCACGCCTTGTCCTTGTAGGCAGTGTCACTCACACCCGTGTGTTTGTTGTGTCTTGGTGGGTGTTTTTCAGTACCTTCCGCCTGTGGATGGTCGCTCCGAGTCCGGATTTGTGGGTCTCAGAAACGGGGGAGCAACGTGCTACATGAACGCCGTGTTCCAGCAGCTCTACATGCATCCCGGCCTACCCGAGGTAGCCCCGCACACTCGCCCTCCTGGCCCTTACCGTGAACAAAAGCTCGAACATTAGCATCAGCATTATTACTAGCGCTGTTACTAGCCGTGATGCTAATGCTGTCACTGGTGTTAGCCCTCATTACATTAACCCCAAAACCCACACTAACCCTAATACCCAAACTCCAACAAGAAAGTAGTGCTAGCCTTTGCCCTGACCCAAACACCGTCACTAGCACGTATATATGTCTGTGCTTGTGTGTGTGTCAGCATGTGTGTCTGCATGTAGTGTCGAGGTTAGTGGGCTGCGCAACGAACCCGGTGACACGAGTTCCATTGCTGCTCACGGCTAACACCAGTGATCATTATCTGAACTAGTCCTGGGCCTCCCATAGGTCGACTCAGCCTCAAATGAGTACCTGCAATTTGTAAACATGGTGTAAACATGCTCACAAAGATGGCCGGGATGGTGCTGGCCTCCCATCCCCTCGTGTGCTGTGCCGGCCTTCATAGGTGCTCGCTAACAGCACTTATCCTTAGTCTTTTAAGTCTATACGAGGGATCGTTGTGTCAGCGTGTGTCTGCATGTGTCTGAAAACTGGAGCACAGGCGGTGCATCTGAGTCATTTCAGTCGGTTAACTTGTAATATGTCTGTTCTGTGACCTGCCTTACACACTTCACGTGGCATTGGTGCATTTGGCTGGGCCCAAGCGCCGTGGTGATGTCACTGTCACTTCGTGACTGCTGTTGTGTCTGCATGTGTTTCTAGGCCATTCTGGCTGTGGAGGGGGATGATGCGGAGAACCCAGATGAGAGCGTCTTCTATCAAGTGCAGTGTCTCTTTGGACACCTCATGGAGAGCAAACTGCAGTACTACGTGCCACAGACATTCTGGAAGGTGATGCATACATACATACACGCATACACACAATTTGAAATGCACAGATCCACTGTGTAACCATTAACAGACTGGTGAGGCAAGTGCTGTTCGTGAGCACTTATGAAGGCTTGCACAGGACATGAGGGGGTGGTTGGCCAATACCACGCCCAGCCACCTTTGCTCCCTAGTGCTGATGTTTACACAGTGCATCAGGTATTCCTTTGAGGTTGAGTCGACCTTGGGGAGGTCCAGAATAGGTTCAGACATTTGTCAACGATGTTGGGTGAAAGCGGGGAATCATACTTGGGTTGCCGGATTCGTAGTGCAGCGCGCTAATCACCACACTACCGCTCCAACTACCTACACACACACATCATGTGTAGATGTAGATGATCATAATGTTGATTGTATTGATTGACCAAGTCATTCATGTAAATTACAATTATATTCTAGAAGTGCAACAAACTTGAATTTGGTGGTGTGCAGGGGCTGCACCTTTACATTTTAACATTTTGAGATAATTATAAACATTGCAATCAGATATTATAAGATACAATGTTTGAAAATGTTATATATTGTGGTAACATTTTGAAATGCTCTCACGATTCACTGCCATGGATTATGAATACTTCAACAACAAGAACAGCCACCATTCGCCACTAAGTGGCGGTGACATCGCCACTCTGCTTGTGCCAGGCCACGTTAAGTGTCAAAGGCTCACTGACAGGAGGTTACGGGACAGCCCCAGGTACCATGGGTTGACTGATTGAGATTACTGGCAGATGCACCACCTTTGCCCCCTGCTATGCCAACTTGCTGCATTTTAGCAGCCGCTCTGCTCGTCGTTGTGAGCGTCGCTCTTCTGCCCTCTGTTGTTGTTGGAGGGCGACTGGTCAAAGCCTGACTTGAAACTTTCATGACTACAGGAATTCATATTCTTTGGTTCTTTCGGTAAAGTCATGTAGATAGAAAGAAAAAATTATAATAAAAGTACTTTTCTTTTTCTATCTACGTACTCTATACCGAAAAAAAACAAAGAATATGGTCAAAGCCTGTTAATACTTACATACATTCACCTAAATGTACATGAATCATGTGTGTATGTATGTGTGTGCGTATTTCCTGGTCTTCCCAGATCTTCAGGCTCTGGAACCGGCCCCTGATGGTTCGGGATCAGCAGGATGCTTACGAATTCTTCACCAGCATCATCGACCAAATCGACGAACACCTGAAGGTCAAATTATAATCCTGTCCATTGACTCGACAGCCCTACTACTTGACTCCAACACGTAACATTTACTGTAATTCGTAACACGAACCCGCAACACTTATTCCTAACTCCTAACACTAACCATAACTTCGAACACCAACTTCTAACACGAACCATAATACGTATCCTAACTCGTAACACATACTTCTAACACTGTATCCTAACCTTATCCCTAACTCAACACTAATCCTTACTCGTAACAATAACCACATCATAACTCTTTTCTCCCGGCTCTTGCTACTTAAATTCAGTGAAATGTTAAACTGTTATATATTTTATTGGTAATCATTGTCAATTTAATATGCTATTTTCATTTTTGTTTTTATGCTTTGTGTGCCACAGAAACTGGGAAAGGAACAGATCTTTAAGAACACTTTTCAGGGAGTTTTTTCCGACCAGAAAATCTGCAAGGACTGTCCACACAGGTTCGTCTTACTGCTAGCAGGAACACACAGTGCAGAACCATTCATTCTATTGAATTGCGGCAAAATATGAACACAAATTAAACCTGAGCAGCCAGTGCAATAAAACATGTCCCTTCCCTCTGTGTCTCCTGCCATGCCCCCTTCTTGTTGCTGTGTCTCCCCTTCACCTCCTCCTGTGTCTCCCTTCTCTCTGCACCTCCTTTCTCCACTCTCTTCTCCCCATTTTCTCCTTTATCCTCCCTGTGTTTCCCTACACCCAATGCTCTTCCCTGTAACTCTCTTCTTCTCACTTTGCTTCCTTTATTCCCATGTTTCTCTGCTCATTTGCCTCCTCCCCATGCTCCCGTCCCCCTAATCAACGTCTCTCTGTGTGTTTTCTCCTCCTCGTGTCTCGTGTATCAGGTATGAGAGAGAGGAGCTGTTTGTGGCTCTCGACCTTGGTGTGACTGGCGGCTCGAGTCTTGAGGTTTGCCTTGACCAGTTTGTGAGGGGCGAACTTCTGGAAGGGGACAACTCGTACTACTGTGAGAGGTGCTGCCTCAAGGTGAGATACTGGTCCAGATTATACTTCCCGTATTTGCACTGGCCCAGACTCTGTAGCCAAGCAGCACGTGTGCATCTCGGTACACGCCTCTGCACTTGTGCGCTCATGTCTGTGGCTATACTTGTGTGTGGGTGTGTACGTGTCTACGTGTCTACGTGTGAGGAGCGGTGGTGTAATGGTTAGTGCATTACGCTTTGAACCTGGAAACCAGCATCAATGAAAAATAGCTGAATCAATATTGGCCCTGCTGTTGATTTACTTGGCCTAAAAGCAGTATCTTTTGCAGTGTATAAACATCAGGACTGGGGAGACAAAGGTGGCTGGGAATGGTGTTGGCCACCTCCCCACTAGCCTTTGATGGGTACTTGCTAATAGCACTCGCCCCAGCAGTCTGTCGGCTAAATATGGGGGATCTTTGTCTTTGTTGCAGCGCACGACTGTGAAGCGAATGTGCATCAAGTCCCTGCCAGAGCTGCTCGTGATTCATCTCATGAGGTTCGGATTCGACTGGGACAGCGGCCGCCCCATCAAATATGACGAGCAGATCCGGGTGAGGGTCATTTTCATCAGCGGCAGCATCATCATCATTAGCAGCAGGAGCATTGCCATCATCACGATTCAGGGTGTCACATTTTTTCCTCCTCAATGCACGGTCATGGTTTGATTAACGAATGATTTTTTTAAACAACGTGGTGAATCTAGCAGCCTCTAGTGGCTGGAGTGTTCACGTGAGCTTTGTGCATATACCATATACACATTTTAAAACGCACACAATGCAAATATCAGATCTGCCTCTGGCCGCACTCTCTATATTTCTCCGAACTCAACGACCTCCACCTGCTCATTTACCTCTTAACCTCATCCACCTCCCACCACCTCTCACCACCACCTCCCGAACCTCCTCAAGCCTCCCCTCTCTCCCCGCCCCCCCCCCCGACCCCATACCTCCCAGTTCCCGTTCCTCCTCAACATGGAGCCGTACACGACCGTGGGGCTTGCTCGCCAAGAGAGCAGCAGCAACAACAGCAGCAACAACAGCAGTAACGGCGGCAGTAACGGCGGCAGTAATGGCGGCAGTAACGGCAGTAGTAATGGCAGCAGCAACGGAAGCAATGGCGCGGCATTGAATGGGTCGGCCACGGCGGCGCCGGGCGGGGGAGCCGGCGTGCACGACGATCAGTACGAGCTCGTGGGCGTCGTGGTTCACAGCGGACAAGCGCACGCGGGGCACTACTACAGCTTCATCAAGGAGCGCAGGTGAGAGACTCCATAACGGTGGTATCGCAGACACTGAGGTTGGCAACCTTTGAGGGTTTTAAAGCTCTGGTCTGAATATTTCTCACTTGCTCTGAAGGTGGGGGTTTATAATGGGCCGTGTTGCAGGCATGAAGCTAGCATCACTTAGAGCGTGGGTTTTTGAGGCCTTGTCTATCTTGGATGGTAAATAATGGCTGTGTTGGAGACATTGATTGGCCTGGCAACCAATGACTTCTGGGTTCAGGCACTTTTCTGAGTGTCTCTGTCTCTCTCAGGGGGCTCATAATGGTCATGTCAGAGACATTGAGCTACCATTGCTAAGCACATGGTGTTGTTGAGATGACAATGACGATTATGCAGTTAGATGGTTACCGTGGTTGTGGAGATATTGGTGATGCTCTTTTGTAAATGGTTGTGGTGGCTGTGGAGATGATAAACATGATGATGATGTTGGGTTGATGGATTGTGATGGTAATGCAAAAGATGATGATGATGATGCTGTTTGATTGATGGTTGTTGTTGTTGTTGTACTTAATGGTTGTCTTTGGGTTGTTGTGGTTATGCCAGGCCCGGTCCTGCTCTTGGCCGTTGGTTCCGGTTTAACGACACCCAAGTGGAGGGGTTTGAGATGACGGAAGAGGCCCTGGAATATGAATGCTTTGGCGGAGAGTACAGAACGAAGGTTTACGATCAACGTGAGAATCGTCATCAGCAACAGCATAGTAGCATCACCAGTATCAGTATTATCAGCAGCAGCATTATCACCACCACTGTCACAACCTCAACCACATCACCACCATCACTCTCACCACTATAATTATCATTACCAAAACCACTACCATCGGCCACACCATTACCACCATTGTTGGCATTTCTAGCGTCACCACCCATATCTTCATCACCACTATCACTACCACTGTCAGCACCAACAACACCTCCACTCATGCTACCATCACCATCTTCATCACACTGCCACCGCCAACATTAGCAACATGACAACCATCATCAGCACTTTAATAACTGCCACCACCTGTGCCTCCCGTGTGTTTAGACAACTCTGCGTCGGATCTCCGTCGCCGCTACTGGAATGCCTACATGCTGTTCTACCAACGCACTGGGGCATCTGCTGCTGCTGCCTCTGCTGCTGCTTCGAACGTTTCAACCACCACAGCCACCTCCACTACTGCCATCTCACCTGTATTGCCCAAGAAAAGTCGTGTCAGCACCAGTTCTGGATCTAGCTCTGGCTCTGGATTGGGCTCCAATGCCGTTTCTGACTCCGGTTCCGGACTGGGTGTCACCTCCACCCCTGGCTCCGGTTCTGGATCTGGATCCAGACAGGGGGTGTTTCCGGGTATTGTGGCGGCGACGGCGGCGGCAGCGTCCCCGGATCTGTCCCCGGTCTCGTCCCCGCGCCCGCCTCGGGCTCACGACGGACTCTCCCTGCTCGCCCGCCTCGTGCGGCGCTGGGAGCGCACGGGGATGCTGGGGGAGCGCATGCCGCCCTCCATCTGTCAGGTGCGGGATGCTGTCCCGAATACGAGCCCTCGACACGGCCACTATCCCAGACGCGCACTGATGCTAGCTCGTCTCGCCAAATCACTGACATTAGTGCTGGTCATATCACTGACACTCATGCTGAACATATCACTGACACTAGTACCGACCATATTCCTAACCATAGCCCTAAACATGTGAACATGTTGACATTATTACTGGCCCTGACCCTAGTCATAACCAATAACCATGCTGGATATTAACACAAGCCCACGTTTATTGAGACTAATATGACCAGCCATTACACTGTCACTAGTGCTGACTATCATCCCAATCCTGACCTTAACTATTACACCCCTTCCTAACACCCGAATGCTTGGTCTTATCTGAATACTTACCATAAAATAAACTTGGACACTAACCTGAAATTGAGCACCGATCTGACCCTAACTGTGACCATAACCGTTACCAAAGCCTGACAATAACACAAAGCCTAACAATAACTCGAATCTTCCCATTTTCCCTCGTGTGCCCCCCACCCCCCACCCCTGACTAATCTTAACTTTTTCGCTAAGCCCTGCAGGCCTGACCTTCAACCTCAGGCCGCCGTCTTGGACGCCGTTTTCTTAGTGGCATGTCACTTCATTTGTTGGTGTTGTTGATTATTTTTATCGACTTGGTGACGTGAAGGAATTTTTCTGCTTCATGCTACCAGGCGGTTCTCGAAGAAAACCTGAAGTTCATGAAGAACCGAGAGGTCTACAACCAAAACTACTTCAAATTCATCCGAGCGCTGGCGTCCATCAATGTCGTGAGTTTTGAGACAAAAAGGTGGAAATTCCACATTCCTATGGCAGTGGCCAGTCTTTCTCCATTGGTCATAAACCACTGCTGTTGACTTGCTTACACTAATTAGCATTACCCATTCTCTATGCCCCAGAGAGGATGATGATGGTTGACGGTGATTTAAGACTGTACAGCGTGGCTGTGTGCAGGAGCTGCATGGATCATTGACATCGCAGGATTGTAACAGGTGGTGACGGATTGGGGAGGTCTTCGTTCAGCAGGAAATAGATCATGGCTGGTTATAATGATGATGCTGTGATAATTAAGTCCCTCCCTGGTTTTAAAGTAATGCAAGACTTCAATACTGTTCATACCTTTTCATCCCAACTTGAAAATTTCTCCATACTTTTTTCCCAAAATGTCTCGAGTAACTTTTCCAAGGGCAGTTTTTATCCTTACCTTGAGCTCTTCCACATTTCCTGGCTTCTTGTTGTGACTCTGGACTTGGACATCCGGTCACCACTTCAAATGTTGTTTCGTGACCCTGAAGTCGTGGCACAGCAGTTTGCATCGCAAACGCCACCGCTTTCTGTATGTGCTGTGAAATAAGGGGGCCAGTGCCCAAAATGTCACCTTTTTATATTTTATTTTTTTCATTTTAAGGCCACTCAATGTTACTGACAAATGTGCGGAGGTTTTTTTTCTTTACTCTTTGTCATCCATGGCTCGTAACATTAGCTAACATGGGGTCTATCTTTATTCTAAAATAATACTGGATATTTATATTGATCTTGATTTGAAGCTTTTTCGTGACTGCAGGAATCCATACTCGTTGGTTCTTTCGGTAAAGTCACGTAGGTATTTTATTTTATACCTACGTGACTTTACCGAAAGAACCAAAGAGTTTATATTGATATTACATTTACCTATACGCATTCTTCTTTTACCAGGGAGGAACTTTACCTTTACCTTGTACTGAACAGATCATGTGCAGCACTCTGTGTTTATCCAGCAGTTGATTGAAAATGGCTGTTACATTATTTAAAGCCTTTGTGTGATAATGCGTGATTCATTTTTACCTGATCAGAAGTACAGAACATACGTGTTGATCTATCACTAATATTGCAGTAGAGAGTCAAGGATCCAAGCTAACTGGGATTTTAGGTAGGTTGGCTTTACGAAGTCTCGTGTGGGAGCCGCCAGCCATTGTTAAGGTGTTGCATTGTGATCTGATTAAGCCAGTGAATGCCACATGAACATGTTTCCCACATTACATGGATCCCTGCATCACACTCATGCCACATGAGGAATGTGCATCACATCCAACCCCTAGACACTGAACCAATAAGCATGATCTTCAGCATAAAGATAAATATCCCCCGTATGGCCTTAACAGACTATAGGAGCAAGAGCACCTATGAAGGCCGGCACTTGACACGAGGAGGTGGGTGGCCAGCACCACGCCCGGCCGCCTTTGTCTCCTCAGTGGCGATGTTTACACACCGCACTCGGTACTAATTTGAGGCTGAGTCGACCTAGAGGAAGCCCAAGACCGGTTCAGTTAATCGTCACTGGTGTTGGCCGTGAGCGGGAATCGAACTTGTGTCTGTCACCAGGTTCCTAGCGCAATGCGCTAACCGCTGCACCACCGCTCCACAGCACAACCTCCACCACCCTAGCACACCAACAGACTACGCCTGCTTTCCTAAAACCAGGTTCTTTTTGTATTGGAGGTTCGATTATGACGTTTAGGACCACTGCGGTGGTGGCACAGTAGTTCGCACACTACACTTTTAACCTGTATGACCTTAGTTTGTTTTCTGGACACGGCTAACATCACTCGCTGATATCCAAACCAGTCCTGGGCCTCCTTTTCCCCTTCGTGAAGCTGCACTGACTCGCGTGATGATTGACGCGATGTGGGGAAGCCTTCACCCAGCAGTGGATTGACAAGGGCTGTGAAAATTTAGGACCAGTGTTTTGATTGAGACTCGGCTCCTGTGTTATTCAGAATAAGAGCAAGCACACGGACTTTGAGGAGATGGCTACCGTGAGTCTGCGTTTGGCCGTGAACTTTCTCTTCAACACCTTCCTTCGCACCAAGAAGAAGCTCTGGTGAGACCTGTGCAAACCTCGTCAACGCTCAACCTCGTTTCATCTTCTCAAACGCCTCGCTCATGTGCACGATGTCCTTAACCGTCTCCTACACCTCAACTGCCTTATCCATTCCTTTATTAACGATGGTGTTGATGGTTCTATCGATGATGATGATGATGATAAAATAAAAATGTTGCTGCTGCTGATGGTTCTGCTGCTGAGGCTGCATGGCAATGACGATGCTGTTGATACTGCTGATTATTACTTAAATTGCTTAAGTTGACGGTGGTGATGATGTTATTGCTGATACTGATGTTGATGGTGATGATGATAAGTGTGGTGGTGGTGGTGGTGGTGATGCAGGGAGGATGTTGATGAGTGGATGATGCTGGTCGGGTCTCTGCTCTGCCGTTCGAGTCGGGCCTGCGAATGGCTCCTGGAGACGATAAGGAGCACAGAGGGACATGAGACGATACGGTACAACCACAACCCTGACAACCACCACAGCTATCACAACAACCACAACCACCACAGCTTCCACAACCACAACCACCACAGCTTCCACAACCATGACAACCAGCACAGCTATCACAACCACCACAAAAAGAAGCACCCCAACTACCACCACCACAACTACCACAACTGTCATCACCACAACTACCTTAAACCACTGCCACTACCGCCACCATCATCACAACCACCATCGTCATTATAACAGCACAACCGCATCGCAGCTACCACAACCACCACAACTACAACACCTCTCACCACCTCTACCAATATTACAACACCACAGCTCCATCACAACTTTCACCACAGCCACCAACAACTGCAAAACCACAAACACTACCTCCCCTATCAAAATAGCAACTACCACCACCACCAGCATCATCTGAACCACCTATGACCGCCTTCACCACAACAACCCTTATCATTATTACCACCAAAATAATTCCCACCAATGCCATGACCACCACAACCATGTCCCATCCCCTGACCTCAAACCAGTTTTCCCTTTGACCCCAGACATCTAGGTTGTTTATGCGTCACTCTTGACCCCTGAACTTTGACTCTGACCTCTGACCCAGGCTGCTGTTGCTCGAGTGCGGCGTTCGTGAGGTCAGGAGTCACACGGCAACCATTCTCGACAAGACCCTGGAGGGAGGACTCCAGCACACAGACAGCCAGGTGATGGGTTCATAATGGCCATGTCGGACGGAGACACTTAGCCTGCATCACTGAGATATTTGGTTCAAGGCATGGGTCTAGGTGAGTGCGTGTGTTTCTCTTGGGGCGGGGGAGGGCAGGTTCATGTTGGCCGTGCCAGAGTCACTGAACCAGCAATGCTGAGATCATGGGTTCAAGACCTCGAACTCATCATCACTGTCAGAGAGTTCAATACGGTCGTGCCAGGTTCGTAATGGTCATGTCGGAGACACTTGGCCAGCATCACTGAGATATTTGGTTCAAGGCATGGGTCTAGGTGAGTGCGTGTGTTTCTCTTGGGGGGGGGAGGGCGGGTTCATGTTGGCCGTGCCAGAGTCACTGAACCAGCAATGCTGAGATCATGGGTTCAAGACCTCGAACTCGTCATCACTGTCGGAGAGTTCAATACGGTCGTGCCAGGTTCGTAATGGCCATGTCAGAGACACCGTTGCATTGCTCGCCATGAAAGGCTTTTCTCCATAATTTGCAGTAGCCATCTTACCGATTGTGCAACCGCCATTGATGAAACGTCACTTTTGTCTGCCTTGGCGAGATGGCCAGCCAATCACGGAACGGAGAGGGTGCATGTCCTGCTTTCATTCTCCGTGTATCGTGGTGGCATACACAAGCAGGCAAACTGGACTTGTTTTGACTTCATAAGCCTCATCAGCCGGCGTGTTTAGCAAATGCTACTGGTTTGTAGGTGTGAAAGGCAGGAGCTCTCCACAGACACTGGTGTTTGTTCAGTGAACTACAGCAACATTTTTTTTTTCTTCTTGGTTCTTTCGGTAAAGTCATGTAGAAGGGAAGTAATAAAATAATAAAAATAAAACATAATAAAATTACAGCAACATTGTACACACATCCATTATGCATTGTCCTAGTGGACTGTGGATAAAAAAAACTCACGCTTGTCATCACTGTGTCAGGTTGTGCAGGGATTGAAGAAGCTGGTGGATTCCTTACTGGACCTCCTGGACAAAGATGTCATGGAGAACTGTAAAAACTGTGCCCAGTATTTCCGACTCCTGGAGTCCTTCGCTCGCAGGGTAAGAATTCGTTAAAAATCCAAAATTCTGGTCCCAAAACCAGTTTCCTGAAGCCAAGTCTCAAGACGTCCCTGAAACCCAGTCACCTGGAGTCTCGATAACTACTTTAAACATGAAATTCGATTTCTTGAAGCTGAGACTCAATCAAAGCTTGTTTCTTTAAATCTGATCTCAATCCAGACAATGATTCGAAAACATAGCCTCCTAAACTCCCTTTGTATTCTCATTTGCTCCCATGCCTCCCCAAACTTCCCTTTGTTTCCCAAAGTCCTCCCATGTATTCCCATGTGTCCCCTTGGTTTCCCATCCTTCTTTATGTCCCAGTGCTACTCAACATCTCCTCTTGCCTTCCTATGCCTTCTGTGTTCCCACGTGTCCCTACGAATCCTCATGGCGCTCCTTGTCACCTTGTTTCTCAGGGTCCAGCCCCCTGCCAGCTCCTGCTGGATCTCTCTGCATTCCGGCGCCTCATCTCATTCCTGTTGGGACCTGGACCTCAACCAAACCAGGTGCACAGTGCCAGATCTACCCCTACTACTAACACATCCCCATCCTTAACCTTACCACTAACACAGTCCCATCTATACCCCTACCACTAACACAGCCCACCAAAGACAAAAACCCTCCATATAGCATTAATAGACTGAGCAAGCGTTGTTAACGAGCACCTATGAAAGCCAGCACAGCAGGGTGGGTGGCCAGCACCACGCACCAGGTATTCATTTTGAGGCTGAATCGACCTAGGGGAGGCCCAGGGACCGGTTCAGATAATCGTCACTTGTGTTGGCCGTAAGCGGGAATCAAACTCGGATCGCCGGGTTCATAGTGCAGCGTATTAACCACGACAACTCCCGCTCCCCACAGCCCCATCTCTACCACTAACACTGCCGTCCTGCCCCGAACACTAACACCAGCCCCATCTCTCCCACTGTCTCTGTTATCGAAAGCTTCGTGTTAAAGGATTTTATTCTTTCGCAGAATCGTCACTGGACCATGTCTCAAACGCGAGAATTTTCTGGCCTCCACTCCTGTCTGGCTCTCATCATCCTGCACTGTGACGTCTCATCACAGGCCACTGTGGGTGAGTGAAGTCACCACCATCACAAGCAGAAGCATCAGCACACAAAGATGTTGATGCTGCTGACCACGGTGATATGGCGATCATGATGACTGAGATGATCATACTGGTGCTGCTACCGTTGATGAGTATTTGGTTGATGCTGATACAAATTTTTATTAATTTTATTTCTGATGGTATTGATCCTGCTAATGATGATGAAAATGCTTATGTGGTTGACGATGCTATTTCTGCTTCTGGTGGTGATTCTATGTTTGCTGCTGATGAGGATGTTAACTGATATTTCTGATGGTATTGATGCTGCTGATGATGGTATTACTGATTATGATGCTAATGCTCGTGGTGATAATTCCACTGATGTCTACGATTGTGCGATTGCTGATGATGCTGATGATGATTTTTTATGAAATGTGATGTTGATGATGATCCCAATATGGGTACTGTTTGCTGCTGACCATGACGCTGCTGGTCTTTGCAGTGTTGACAGTGTTTGATGTTGACGTTACAGAACCTGGCACTGCGGTCATGACCTCCACCGCTGTGGAGGCACCGCCCTCCAACGCCCTCCTCACCCTGCCTGAGGACATCGCACAACTGCTTTTCACAAACAGCAACCAGGCCTACATCAGAGAGGTGCGGAGGAGCACCGCATTACCACCTCATCATCATCGTCGTCAACAACAGCAGCGTTAACTGCAACAGCTTCATCAACATCATCAACAGCAGCTATATTAGCAGCATTAGCAAGATTAGTAACGAAAGTATCATCATCAGGGCTGTCAGGTCACACCATTCATACACTCACAAGTCGACACCCAATGATTCCCCATAGTCCATGAGCCCAGACCAGATATTTCACTTGTCGGTACCACCTAAGATGGCATAACTTGAATGCTCCTAATGTATCAATGTGGCCAATAACAATGAATGACGTGGTAATGATATTTTTATGACTAGGGTTGTCAAGTAATTAACTCTCTATTAACTTTGCATATACATTTATATGACTAAAGTTTTACCGCCTTAGGTGGTACCAATATCTGATTTGGCTCATGAACAAATGCATCAGCCCCTCCCTACTTTTCTTTGCCCTTGCACCAGGCAATATTCATACGCATGCCCTTGCACATGCAAACATGTGCACACTTCCCACACAGCCAGTGTAGCGGTGTGCATAACACACATCTGTGGCATGTAAAGCTTGACAGTGCTGCATCAATACAGGACTGTGAATTCACGTGCTTTGTGTGTGTGACACACATGCTGGTGGCTATTGTTGACTTTCCATTGCGTGATCTCATATATGTTTCCTTCCCCAGAACTTGGCAGCCTTGTAATTATCATCAATAATACTCTTACTGCCATATCATCTTTCACCTCTCCACCATTTACAATGTTAGTCCTTATTCTAATGTTATTATTGAGGATGTTGGTTTAAATAATTTTACCGTCAATGACACGAGTGATGACGGTGCTGATAATGTTGAGAATGTAAGTATGTATGTTGAACTTCTCTAGCAACGTACGTTGCCAACTGCTAATCGGAGATGCCGGATGATGCTAGTGACGACACTAATCCTGCCGGTGATGATGCAGCTGCTCATAGTGCCGATTGTGACCTAGCTGATCCTCATGCTGGTGATGATTTTGATGTAGGTCATCATCGCATTGAGGAAGCTGCCATCCATCGTCACCATCCTCATGCAGGCGCTCTGCTACCTCTGCTTCTGCAATGAGCAGTTCTCCGCCACCGTCCTTCAGCAGATCAAGGCAAGGCCGCGCTGGGGACTCGGGGAGAGGGGGGGAAATTAAGCGAGAAGCGGTTGGGGTGGGGGGGCGCACATGGGTGGCGTCAGCTGAATTCAGGTTTAACCTCGTCAGCCTAAAAACTCGATTATCCAGGTTGGCGGGGAGAGGGGTTGCCCGGATAAAACATGGAATTAGATGAGGCTATGAAAACGTATCTAATGTTTATTAAATTAGGGTAAAGGTGTTGAATGTGCAATGTTTTTTATCGCCTCTTAAAGTGACACTGATTCATTGACTCTAAGTGGGGAGCTGCTAGTCATTAAACCAGTGTCTGTAAGAGGAACATTCTTAATCCACAACCCGGATAATCTGGACAGGGAGCATTGTGAGTTGACTGTCGGTGATACAGACTTAATTCAACACTTGGTTGAAAATTACATCTGTTTTGTGTCCTGCATAGTTGCTTGCTAAATAACATTTGCTACCACATCCTGTAAAGATAAGAGTAGGTATGCTTATGTGTGTGTCTTGCAGTGGTTAGCACACTGCTACGAACCTGGTGACCCAAGTTCGATTCCTGTTCATGGTTAACCTCAGCGACCAGTATTTTAAATGTTATTAGGCCTCTCCGAGGTTGACAGCCCAAATAAAAACCGGTTCCAGTGTGTAAACATCAATACCAAACCCGTCCACTAATGTGCCATGCCGTCTTTCACAGGTGCCCGCGAACAGCACTTGCCCCAACAACCTGTTAAGTCTATAGGGGGTCTTTGTTTTTTTTTATTTTTGTGGATATGTGTGTGCTAGCGTTAGTAAGTGTATTAGTGTGTTTGTGATTGTGTGTTTGTAATTGCATGTTCAGAGCCAACTGGAGACGGCTCCACCCAACGAACTCAAGTCCATCTTCCAGTTGCTCCATGAGATTCTTGTGAGTGACATCAACACATCAGGACACATGGGTGGGTGGTCATGCTTGTGGTAGTGGTAGTAGTGGTGGTACTGTGGCAATAGTGATGATTTCAAGTATATTTTAATCAGGTGGAAACTCAAACCAGTGTCTAATTTGCAAAAGTGACCTGAGGCATTGATCTGTCAGTACGGGGTGATGATTTCTGTGTATAATCCTAGATCAGTCAGTTCCAAGTAATTTTTTAACTTGGCAAATTTGAACGCTGACACCGGCACACAATGGCCTACTCTTATGATGACGTCAAGAAGTTTTTAATGTCCACTGTGAAGCAGGATGCACGTAGTATTATGATTATTTACACCTGCAGTATTAATCGGGGGCGGCCACTGGATTCGAACCGTGAAGCTCTTCAGCAGGCGGCGAAGGTGCCCACCCCCGCTGGGCCGCGTCACCACCAAATGTTGCGCTGGTAAATGGCGTTTAATTTTGGTAGTTCAGGTGATGATGGTGATTGTGGTGGTGTTGATTTTGGTAGTTAATATCGATGATAGTATTGGGGCTATGTGGTGGGCAGCATAATCCAGTGGAACAATCCGTCGTTGAACTGTTCTTCTATATCTGCTCGTATGCGCTCCCACGCCTTCATCCTGCAATGGCTAGTGTGGTGAAGTATGTTCACATTTTTCATGACCCACACAGGCATGGGGAGACCCTTACCCTTTTGTCAGTGGACTGACAAAAGGGATGCACATGTGCATGATGATGTTGGTGTTATTGCTGATGCTGTTATTGCTGATGCTAATGCGATTGCTGATGCTAATGCGATTTCTGATGCTGTTATTGCTAATGCTAATGCTGATGCGAATGTTATTGCTGATGCTGATGTTATTGCTGATGCTGATGTTGCTGATGAAAAATGTTATTGGTGAAGCGAATGTTATTGCTGATTTTGTCTGTAGATGATCGAGGACCCACTTCAGACGGAACGCCTCAAATTCACCTTCGAGCGGGAGCGAGGGCTTCTGGGTAAGACAATGGACGCAGACCCCCACATACGTTCCAGAGAGACGAGACGTTATTTACTCACCACGGCACACTGAATTGTAGTTAAACTGTGGTCATCCTGCGGAGAGACTGGCCCCTTGATGGGAATGTGGAATTTTCACAGCTGATTCTGGGCCGAAATGGAAAGCGACGCTGTCCTGTTGTTCGGTTGATGATGAGACACTTTGACTTGACGTGTGTGTCCTTGAATGTACATGTGTGTTAACTTGTATATGTGTACCAGTGTACCTGTATTAATGTGTCTTTATTTCTCTGTATTCAAATTTGGGTTTTTGTCCCCTGCTCAAACAAGTGTGGGGTGGCACTCATCTCCACTGGTGGCCCTTGAACCAGCAGTGGAAATTCCACATTCCCATGGTGAGGGACAGTTTATCCATGGGGACAACGACTGTTGCATGCAACATGTGTATATGCGTGTGCGTGTGTCTGTGTCCACAGCCTTTATGCATCAGACCTCCACCACGGACAGCTCGCGCTGCTACCAATGCATCAAGTTCATCATGGGGCTGGCCCAGAGGTCAGAGGTCTATGTTTGGTGGAGTTAACAGTTTTAACGGTTGTGGTTTATGGTGCATTTGAATTGACTCAGCAATTGGTGGTGGTGATGGCAGAGATGGTGGTGCTGGTGGTGGAGATGGTAGTGTGATGGTGGTTGTGGTGGTGATGATGATGCTTTTAAAATGGTGTTGGTAATCATAATTGTCAAGTGTGGATGTGTTTATATGCATGTGCATGGATGTGGTGAAATGCATGTGTATGCGTGCATATTAATGGTGAGCGGTAGTTTAGCGGTAGCGCGTCGCGTTACGAACCTGGTGACCCTGGTTCGATTACCGCTCATGGCCAACACCAGTGATGATTATCTGAACCGGTCCTGGGCCTCCCATAGGTCGCTCAGCCCCAAATGGGTACCTGGTATAGTTGTGTAAACACTGCCACTCGGGAGACAAAGATGACCGAGCGTGGTGCTGGCCACCCACCCTCTCGTGTGCTGTTCCGCCCTGGATGAGTGCTCGATAACAGCACTTGCCCCAACAGCCTGTGTAAGGCTACACCGAGGATCTTTGTATTATATATGTTCATTTTTTGTACTTGGTATATATCTATATAATTTTGAAATGTGTGCATGAATATACTGCGTAGGTGTTCATCTGCCAAAGAATATTTTCGTGGTGACACCTACCATCTCTCATGGACTGTTCAGTGGCTTCAGAAGAAGGTACATGTGTATGTATGTATGTGATGGTTTCTTTGCATATCAATGTGTGTGTGGGGAGTGGTGGTCCCTTGGTATTGTGCACTGTGCTTTAAACCAAGTGGTGACCTGAGTTGAATTCCCTGCCATGGGTAATATCAGTGGCAAGTTGTTATCAGAAGTTGTCCTGGGCCTCCCCTAAGTAACCTCGACCCTAAATGACCACCCGGTGTGTTTTTTAAACTTCAGCATTGACGTTAGTGAGCCATGCCAGCCTTGATAGTTGCTCGTGAACAGAAATGGCTCAACAGACGAAATGGCTTCATGGAGAATCTTTGTGTGTGTCTGTGATGCACCAGTGGTTACACGTTAGCGTACTGCACTACGAACCTGGTGGCTTGAGTTTGATTCCTACTCGTGGCCAATATCAGTGACAAATATCTGAACATGTCCTGGGCCTCCCCTAGATCGAATGGGCCTTAAATGAATAGCTGCCTGGGTATGTAAACATAATAATTTGGGAGCCAAAGGAGGCTGAAGCGTGGTGCTCGCCACCCACCCCTTTGTGTGGCCATGCTGGCCTTAATAGGTGCTCGCTAACAGCACTTGCCACAAAAGTCTTAAAGTTTCTTTGGGGGATCTTTATTGATGTGCCAACCTACTATGTGCTCTAAAACAGGGCTCGCTTGTCCCGGCAGAGTGGAAGGGAGTTTTATTGTTTTTTTGTTCACAGATGTCAGATCAGTACTACGCTCCACAAACTGACATCTCAAACGAGACTTCTATTGGAAAAGCCTTTCAACGGACCATGTCTGCACAGGTGAGTTGCTGATGACAGGAATATCTTTATCATCATTTTCATCGCCATCATGATCATCATTATTCATTATGTTGGGCGATGGTGGCGCACGCCTGTAATCTAGCACAGTGGAGGCGAGGGTTGGTGGATTGTGCAAATGTTGAGAAGCTCCCTTCCCGTGGGTGGCGAGGAGGTGTCGTACCCTGGCTTGTCCTTCCCCCCGCACCTCCAATTAGCACGGTTGACTATGTACGGTGCGAAAGAAGTTCCACATACATACATTGCCAGAGATAGAGTGTTACTCCCCTGGCGCTCGTGCGCTTTCTCCAGGCTCTCCGGTTTCTTCTCGCATGTGTAGTGAGTCCAACTGAGTCGCAGACGTTGTCTTGGGAGCAACACTATTTATTTCAGTAACTCAACCTCACATAACACAACCTACACTCGGGTGTTGAATGCCCATTTCGCCACGCTACGGCAGAACTAGACATGGTTCGCTATGCCGGCCCGGACCACAAGCTAGGTCCCGGACCGCGTGGCTAGAGTTCTTCTTTTACCCGACGTGGATCTTCATCACCAGCAACACGAAGAACCCCGAGCCCCTCACGGGGCCCCGTTATATTGGCCTGGGCTGGGGCTGGCTCCGCCCTTCGCCCCGCCCACCTTCTAGATCTCTCGAGCTCTTCCCCGAAGGCTCCCGAGAGCTCTTCTATACCACGTGACCGCCCAGCGACCCCCGCCCACCGGTGACCCCCCTCCAATATAATCCGGTGACGTGTCGGCAGATCAACCAGCGTATCATGCCCCAACGTAACCCTGGCTGGCTGACACTCCCTCTTGCTCCCTCACCGGGAGCCCGCACCGCACACTGTACGCGGTGCCTCCGTGCTGACCAGCGCTCACGCAAGCCCCACTGGGGCTGGTACTACGCCCAGTAAGCGGTCTACACATAATGCCAACACATCCGCCATGGCTTCGTAAGCCTGACACCAGACAGTGACAATCACAGTCACTACACATGTATAAACAACCATTAATGGTCTTCATCAAACATCCCAATATTGCACCACAGAGATCGGGCAGTTGTTAGCGGCAATTCCAGTTGCCTTTCTGGTTGTGATTTCTCGCACCTCTGAATCCTTCTCTCTCTGAAACTGTGCGCATGTTACAAAGTCTAAATCATTATTATCAACAGCACCAGCAGTCTTATTTTGTTTAACATTTAGTTTAAATCGGTATTAATTTTTTTCTGTTCCGGGCACCCTTCCATCTCAGATTTTTGCTGACCATGGCACGTGTCAAATATTGGATTGATGATTGATTGAACGTCATGCATTTGCATGACGTTCAGCGTCACCAGTCGTCCACTGTTGGATGACTGCCTCCGCAAGCTGTCGCCATCTTGCTTGACCTCGCTGTGCTACAATCCATATCGCTCCTGCACATGGGCTGATCTCCATATCGCCGAATCTCCACAGTGGACGCCACCTCTGCCGTGCTTATGCCTACGGCTGTCAGTGTATTATTACTATGATGTCTATAACACTTGTTTTATTTGCAGATTATTCGCACGTGTGATTATTGATATGCTGTGATAATGTTTGTGGCTGCAGGACACACTGGCAGGCATCACAGCCCTCCTGAATGAGAAGGACGCAACCGGCACTGCGAGTGTCTTTGAGGACGAGGCCGAGGGCTCCACAGACACCACTCAGAGGGCCTCTGAACAGGTGACTCCCAGAATGTCTTTTTTTGCTTTTTCTTTACTTGGAGCTCTTTACTGGGTGGTGGTGGTGGCGGCTGCTGTGGGTAACTGTAATCCAGCACTTTGAAGGCGATGGCTGGTGGATCGCACAGATTTTGTGAAACTCCCTGTTTATGTCGAGGATGTGGTGTATCCTGGCTCGCCAGGAGGAAGGTCGTATAGCAAAAATGTGGACTTCCACCTGTTTCATCTCTGGGATAGTGTTTCTCCCTCGCAGGTGTGGATTTTCTCTGGGTGCTGTGATATCCTGCCACATGCAAACGTTCATTAATTGGCCAATAACATCTTAGTATATATAGAGGATGCCAGAGTTTTGGCATCTGCTGGTTGCCGGTTCATTGTATGGCTGCCTTCCTGGTCGCCTGTGGTTCCTCCAGCCTCTGACCCTTGCTCTTTTGTCTACCATACACCCAGCCTTGTGACTCATCAATTGTCTACCATACACCCAGCCCTGTGACTCAGACCCAGCAATGAATCGGTGCTAGCTCACGGTCACTGAAATCTATATATATAAAATCGCAAATCTGTCTGTCTGTCTGTGTGTGTGTCTGTGTGTCGCCGGACCATACGCAGTTTCATTGGACGGCGGTTGCCCCTGGCGACGGGTAGCGACGCATTCGCTGCCGGGTGGACGCCATTTTTAATTCCCGTTAAAAATATGCGCACGCATTTGTGGTATAAACTCGATATACCCAGCGTTGCCCGGGGGGAAAATACATTTAAAATCTTATGAAAACTTTCAAACATTACATACCAATGAAAAAACAACTGTGTAATTACTTTTAAACCCGACACGCCAAGAATCGATTCTCTGAATCGCAACAAAGGAATCGAAGGTTGTACATTCCTTTAGATTCGGACGATTCCCGTTTACTATAAGTTGCTTAAAGTCGATATAAACTGCTACGAACGGGAAATATCCGGCGTTGACCGGGGCAAAAATGTAATTAAAAACTCCTGAAAAAATAAAAAAATAAAATAACAATGAAAATGAAACTCTATCATTCAAAATGTAAACCCCCAACATGCCAGGAATCGATTCTTTGAATCGCACAAAGGACTAATCGAAGGTTGTAAATTACTTTAGGATCGCGCTTCCTGTTTAATATAAGTTGCTTATAGAGTTGATATAAACTGCTACGAATGGGAAATATCCGGCGTTGACTGGGGCAAAAATATAATGGTGAGGGCGGTTGTGAGTGGCGATTGTGAGTGGTGATTAGTGAGTGGTGAGGGGAGGTTGAGTGGTGAGGGTGAGTGGTGAGGGTGAGTGGTGAGTGGTGAGTGGTGAGGGTGTGATTGGTGAGGATGAGTCGTGAGGGAGAGTGGTGAGGGAGAGTGGTGAGGGTGAGTGGTGAGTGGTGAGGGTGAGTGTTGAGGGTGAGTGGTGAGTGGTGATTGGTGAGCGTGTCATTGGTGAGGGAGAGTGGTGAGGGTGAATGGTGAGGGTGAGTGGTGAGGGTGAGTGTTGAGGGTGAGTCGTGAGTGGTGATTGGTGAGGGTGTGATTGGTGAGGATGAGTGGTGAGGGAGAGTGGTGAGGGAGAGTGGTGAGGGTGAATGGTGAGGGTGAGTGGTGAGGGTGAGTGTTGAGGGTGAGTGGTGATTGGTGAGGGTGTGATTGGTGAGGATGAGTGGTGAGTGAGAGTGGTGAGGGAGAGTGGTGAGGGTGAATGGTGAGTGGTGAGGGTGTGTATATATGTAAGGTTATTAAGAAATATATTTTTCACCCGGGCAACGCCGGGTACTTATGCTAGTTACCGTTATAAATCTGGCATGGCCATTATGATCTGACATAACCATCAGGATAGTATTTTGTGTGAGTATAAATTCGCTTTAAATCTGTTTGTGTTTTCGTGTTGTATGAGTGGAGAGCAGTGGCACAGCAGTTAGCACACTGTGCTACGAATCCCGCAAACCCGAGTTTATAGACGCAGAAAAGCACATCGCATTATAATTGCTAATCCATAAATGCACATCAATTAGATGTATTAGTTCATTTGATAGTGTATTGACATCTTCTTGGTTCTTTCGGTAAAGTCACGTAGAAGGGAAGTAATAAAATAATAAAGAACCAAGAAGATGAATCCCTGCAGTCACGAAAGCTTTAAATCGAAGTGTATTGACAGTGGTGCACAAGCACAAATAGCCCAAAAACTCAACACATCAATAACACTGCATTTAAGAGAAAACATAATAGGCGACCTATCACGCAAGCCCTTTTGAACCCATGTGCTTAACCTTCAACAATGCGAGTTTGACACCAATGAAGGTTTGAGAGCAGAATGAAGTTCAAAAGAACTCACAAACAAACACCTTGTGAAAGACCCAATGCAGAAGATCTTCCATGGAGCTCATGGTCAACCCTAAACCGCATCCGCACAAACCATGGCAAATACGGATACCCGATGCACAAATAGAAAATTAAAACCTTCTTCAGTGCGCGCGACTGTGGTCTTCCGGAACAGAGCAACATATAACGACGCAATGCCCGATCCACAAATTTGAAAGAGACATCAAAGCGATATTACAACTCCGCTTCTCCTGACGTGGTTATCTGGCTTGACCACCTGCATCTGCTGATGGTGATGATGGTGGTGTGTGTGTAAATATATCTTCTGTCTGCATTTTTGTTCTTTTCAGACTCTGGGTTCCCCTATGAAAATCGGTGACACGGACATCACCGACATTGATCCCTGATCGCCTCCCTCTCCCTCCCTGGCTCGGGAACGCCTCTCTCCGAGTCCCGCAACTCATTCACAGGAGGGTGTTGCCTCGGCGTGTCCGCCTACTGCCTTACCGAGTTACATTCAGCTTGAAAGCCCTCCACGGAGGAGAGACACTGCACAATAACTCCACTAAGACAGAGAGGGTGGCAGCATAGTTTTGTACTGCCCAACAACAGCAGATGGAAGGCTGTGTTCAAAGTCAAAGTAACATAAATAATCATGATCTGGATAATATTGTCCTGTGGATAAACTGACCCCTGGCCATAGGAATGTGGATTGTCTGCTCTGAGGCTGCCAATCGACGTGAGTTGCTACCCCTTGGGGAGACACCCAGGGCTTGAACGTAGGCCTTCGGTGTCTCTGACTAGGCCATCATGAACCACATGAGAGAGCCATCCAGACATCGGGCTTAATTGAGCAGGAATAGGAAACTTAATAAATAAAACATATATAATTAAAGTGACTATTTTCTGCTCCAATTTGTGTCCAACTTGTGGTACTCATCTTCATTGGTGGCTCTAAGCCAGAGATGCAAATTCCACATTCCCAATGCCAGTGGTCAGTTTTTGTCCATATGATGGTCACAGTTTTTGATTGAAAAAGTGGTGCTTCTCATTCTATAAACCCCTGGAGGGATGACGACGATGATGAAGGAGATGATAATAATGATGATGGGCTGGGGATTTGAAGTCACAATCTCCCAACTCCTTGAGTCGTGTTGCTCTGACCCCAGAGACACCCGACTGGAGTATATCAAAACAGTCAAATTATTCAAATTAAGTGCACATTTTTGCAATGAAATCGCAGCTCTGAGCCTTGCAAAGGGCCTCTCTTGCCTTTAAAACTAAGCGATTTACCGCAAACCCTAACATCGACGTGCCTTTAACACAAATACTTTTCAAATGGAAACACAAAAAATTGCCAATTTCTTTTTTCATTTGACCATCGCGTTTTGGTTTGCTATTTTTACAAACATTTGTCAATTTTTCCTTTTTTTTTCCTTTTTGTTTACTTTCCAACATTTCATTTTGCCGCTATCTGGTGCTGCTTTGGTTTCCGCATATTTTTCGTTGGGGTTGTCGCGTTTCCGTTTGTTATTTTCAGCTTTCGATTAAAGAAAATTCATCGTCAAACATCGCACTTGGTGCTAAGCAGATTCAATGACAGAATTCCTAAGAGCAGGCATTTAAACCACACCACTCCATTCTCAGGCACCCAGGCATTGACGTCTGGAATTAGTGTTGAATTTTAACCTGGTTTAATGTTTTCAATATTAATGGATCAATTTCTTTTCCCCCAATTTCATCCTAATTTTGCATTCGGCGTCATGAAACAGAACTGACATAGAACTCTCAGCAGATATCACAGAACTATTTCAGGAATCTCCTTATCCACCAGAGAAGAACACCTTTTTCACCTGAAAGAGAGAATTGTCCATCACGTGAAAAGGTAAACTGATCGTTTTAACACTGATTTGGAATTTAACCATCGTGAGTGCCAAATAAAAAATGTTTATGGTTTTTTTCATACAGTTATTGGTGACCAGGCTGAAACCAACAACTCGCTACAATTGAAAATCAAGCCTATTCACAGAGGGGGGGGGGGTGACTGGTTTCCAACCCAGGAGTCCAGTGATGGCAGCTCTCAGCCCTTTGACTTGTGAGCCACCTGAATTCCAGACGTTTTACCCGTTGATGTCCTTCAGCGGCTATCCTACAGTTCAGTTTCATGTTCTCCCTGATTTCGACTGAATGAGTCCTCACGGCTGAACAATGACTAAAATTGCATTCAACCCAAATTCATTTATTTTTTTGTTAAACCAATCTGAAGCCTTAAACTCATGACCAATGGCAACCGGGTGTGCTCATGGCTGGTGCTGGTTCACTTCCTCTGACATAACCATGATGAGCCTCCTCAGGGAGAAAGATGTTGCATTCCCACAACAGTTGGCAACTCGGCTATTACAGGAATGATCTGACACGGCGCGGCCCTTGCCCCAAAACATGGCTCCATGGATTCGATTCCTCCCCATCCCCCCCCCCTCTCCTCTCTCTACGGACAGAGGGAAGCAGTCATTATTTTGGAAATGTTCTGCCGTGCCTATTTTTAACACAATCGTGAAGTTAGTTTAATTCGAGAAATGCCATTCACGGCATACATCGCTTTTTTTTCCATTACCCCTGTATGTGTCACAGCTGTTTACCAGGCCCGCCCATCTGAAGCGTGGGTAGCTTGCTCAGCCAAGCAAGCTACACAGCCCAGATTGCGAGTCGCACGGACCGTGTTCAGCTTGGTGCCGGCTTTTATTGGAATCCGAGCGTCAGCCCAGTTGTCTACCGGGCACGTGGGGTTGTTTTTGTTGTTGTAAACTGGCTGTGGGCACGCAGCAAGTGACCCCAAACTCGAGGAGTCGGTTGAACCCATGGTCTTGTCGGTGCTGGCTCGGTTGCAGCGTTTATAATTTAAGGTTTTAACCGAGGACTCTTTTAAAATGTTTTTTTTCACAACCCCAACTTTGGCAGGTATATTTTATTTTAAATCTAGCTATTCAATTGTTTAAAGATTCCAGAGTGTGGCACAAGTTTTAAATTGATTACATTTAACATTTACACACCCAGACAACCTTTTCCTGAGAATGGAGTAGCAATGTTCTGATGGCCTCTTGGATTGTTATCGACAAACATTTGTCTTAAAGCTTTGAGATTAATGTTTTAAAGAATTTTGTGGTTTAGGGTGTGCATGTTTGCTGTATACGCGTGCGTGTGTTGGGGTACGCAGCGGTTTGAAAACTGAGCGATGTTCCCAGTGACCTGGGTTTGCTTCCTGACTGTTGATACCAAACAGTGGAAAGTGGTATCTGTAACTGCCCTGGGCATCCCCCGAGGTCAACTTCGCCTTAAATAAACACCCGAGTGTGTAAACCATCAGCACTGTGGAGAGAAGATCAGAATCGGAATCTTTATATAGACTGCAGGAGGAATCCGATTGGCTATGAAGCTCTTTCTTTCACGGATGTCCAGGATGGGTGGGTCCGCAATGATGGGGTCAGGCATTGGTGCTGGCTGCACTACCTCCATGTTCGCCATGCCGACCTAAATAGGTGCTCGCTAACAGAACTTACTCGAACCAGTCTGAGGATAATTGGGGGATTTTGTTCTTGTAAAGTGAAAGTATACGAGGGTGTACCATCTGTGAGTATGTATAGGAGCATGTGTCTGAATGTATGTGTGCATTTACATGTTATTGAGTATGGCTATGCTAATTGGTATAAATGAGTATATATTGGTACATATATTGGTATATATCTATATAGTGTGTATGTAATATGGCTGAGAACTGTAATGAATGTGTGGATGTATAGTTGAGGATGTGTTTAGAGTGTGTGTGCATGAATGTGTGTTTTTGTATTTGATTGTTTACGTATATGAATATTTGGAAGTATGTATATGAGTGTGTGTAATGTACTATATATGTGCAAGTGTGCCAAATTTTGCATATCCCTTAAACCCAGTTTTAAACTGCTTTTAGTGCCAAAGACCCATTTTCAGCCTTTTATGCCGATGGGTATTTGTCAAGATCCAGATCTGGCTTGCGTTTAAAATTCAATCTCCTAAAATTGATATAATCTCATTAATATATATATTGACTTTTTATTTTAGCCATTTGAGGGCCAATTGAGATATATTATCTCTTGTGATTGACATACTTTAACCAGGTGGGAGTCCATTGAGAGTGATTCAATGTTGCGATTAACATCCTTGAACAGGTGAGAGCCCACTGAGATTGATCGTCTCTTGTGATTGAATTATTGATTCATGCGAGGGCCCATTGAGATTCATTATTTTGTGACGAGAGCCTCATGAGATTTATTCTCTCTTGTGACCGACGTCCTTTAACCAAGCGATAACTTTTTCGAGTTCCATTATCTCTAGTGATGAACACCCTTTATTTAACCAGGCGACAGTCCACTGAGATGTATTATCTCTTATGATTGACGTCCCGTAACCAGGGGAGAGCATATACGTTATTTCTATCTTTCGGTCCGGTTGTTGAATCTTTATCTTAACTGAAACGGCTGTGATCGTCAATGCGTGAACATTTAAGCCAACTAACGTGGCTGAAGCACAAATTGCTCAACTGTTTTTTTTTGGTATAAATATGCAAAAAGTGTAACCAACTGAATTTGTTTTTACGTTTTATTAATTTTAAAGTTTATTTAGGACTTGGCTTTTCTGCAGAAAATTTAATTGTCTCTGGTTTGCGTCGCTTGCCTTTTTCACATTTTAATTATGGATGTAAAGCGTTGTTTATAGGCTTTGGGGGACTGGAGTGGATGAATGTAATTTACTTTAGGGGTTTAACAAATAAAGCGTTGGTTAAAAAAACAGCCTTAGTCTGGCTCTATAAACTATAAAGCTGTCCTAAGCCTGGCTCTATGAACCCTAAGCTCGGGTCGCAACCAAAATAACAAGAAGAGACATGTTTTTGTTCGAATTCGGTGAAAAAAAAGTGCTACGCTGTCTTATAAAACAGATCGACGTACTTGGTGATGTTGCTGCTGCGTTGGCAGCGGTGCACAATTAACAAATAAACTCAACACACCCGTCACTCACACTGTGGCCTTTAAATTAAACATTCCATGGGCGACGTTCTACGCAATGGACCTTCTTACATGCCATGAAATGCCGTATGACCCAACACATCGTCTGTTATAGTTCGTCCTTTTATAGCAGTGTTATTGACATGTGTTGATACACCGGTCATGTGATAGAACAATTCAGCTCGTCTTGACATTTCAGGCAATATTGTACTTGTGCAGTTTAGGAAACGTAGTTGCGATTAAAAGTATGGATACTCGTCCGTTCTCGGCACGTTCCGATGGGAATTTGAATAAATGTCCTTTGTCGGGGTTATACCACGGGTTCTTGCTGGCCCTATTGGGTTCACAATGGCCACCTTGATTTTCTGATGGTTGCGCGAAAGACACTGGACCACTATTTTTGAGAGCATGAGTTCGAGCCCTGGGTCTGTTTCTCTCGCAAGATGCTTCTAATAGCTGTGGTAGAGACACGGAACCGGTGAAGATATTGATTTTTGGTTACCAAATAAGCACTGGATCGCTATTTAAAGCTGTTAATTTTTTATGAAATTCCAATCGGGTAAATAGTTCAAGTGGCCACACTTACGGACGTGATTCATTAACAGAACACACGAGATCTCTTCGTTGGGAGTCAACTGTGGTGGATGACCTGTGGATAGAATGACCCTGCTGTGAGAACAAGGAATTTCCACCAGTGGTTTACTTCCACCAACAGAGATAAGCGCTGTCCCACGCTCTCTTAAGCAGGATATGCTTTGAATCGGGATTTGACCAACAACCGTTTGTTGACGAAGCACACTACTCCAAATGATTCGGTGAATATTGATTTGAAGCTTTCGTGACTGCAGGATTCGGTGAGTTTGACATTGCAACTATAAGCAGCGACGTGCCACCAGGGGACATGGCCAGACCGTTTGCGTTGTTCGCCGCTTGTTGCAGAGACTCGTGGTTCGAAGTCCAGTGGCCACGCTGATTAATACTGCCGGGTGTGTTCACCCTAAGAATACAATGCTCCGTCCACTTCACATTGCACCTTAAATATCCTGTGACGTATTTATCAAAGAGCGAGTCATTTTCGGTGTGATGGTCCAAATTTGGTACATTTTAAAAAGATACTCGTTTGGGATTTTGTGCAAAGCAATCATTGCCCCCCCCCCACTACTGCGAAAACACTTGGCAGGATCCTCGGTGACAAAACAAGAGTCGGCGAAGTCGGCGAGACACTTCTGTGTAAAGAAGTGCAATAATGAGATCTTCAGATCAGCCTGGGTGTCACGGGGGTCATCGCGGTCGGCTGAGTAGTAAAGTCGCGAGTTCAAATCCCGGCTTGGCGTTCACTCGGCGCAGTATGCTCATCTTAATCACCAGCAGAACCAGCCTCATCGTCATTCTCATCGGTAATCGTCGTTGATGACGTGTGTACTATTGTGGGGTAGTCCGTAGCGGTCATCATTTCCACCGCCGGCTCAGGGCCGGCAACGGGTATGAGTTGCCACTCCTCCGATAAAGAAATCGTCTCCAAAAGTTTCGTAGATGATCGTTGACATTTGTTGAGCAGGTGAAAGCCCAATTTGGGCCAAGGGCTACTTTGTTTCGAGGGAGACTTCAAGAGATCTGAATCGAAACACTTTTTCCTGCGGAGGGAGCTGGTAGGAACGTTGGGTTGCTCGGTCAATGGCCAGGGTCAACGGCGGCGTGGTGTATTCCGCAAATATGCCCGCCTGTGAGGGCGGGCACAAGCCGGCGTGAGTAGGTTAAACGTTGAGTTTTATAACGGCACCACGGGGTGACCAGCCCCTCCCCACCCAGCCCCACCTCTCCCACCCCCACCCAGCCCCACCCAGCCCCTCACCACCCAGCCCCACCCTCCCCACTCAGCCCCTCCACCCCCTCCACCCCCTCCCCACCCAGCCCCTCCCTCCCCACCCAGCCCCTCCCTGCACGACGGACGGACACAATAATCTCCTGTGGGCTGGTGTAACCAGGAGGTTCCTACCAGTATACCCATGGTCTATGGGCCTTACCACCTACCTCTTCCTCACCCGTGCACTGTCCAGCGTCTAGATCCGCTCAGCCTCAAAACTTGCAGGTGCAAACAGAAGCCGCCAAATTGGGTGTTCGAATTAACATTTTATCAACACCTCATCCGTATTTGTCTCTCTCGCACATTGCACAGCCGCTGAGCCGATGGAACGGGTTAATTAATTACGTATAGGGAGGTTAATTAGTAATTAATTGGCAGCACTCCCAGGAGTAGGGGGGGGTTAAGGTTCAACTCATTCCGCTGACCCCCAATCTCCATACAGTATCTTCCCGCCTTCGCTATTAGGGGCGGCTGAACATTTCCAGGGGGTTTGTTGGGCGAGTAGTCGTGTGTTCGAGTGGTCGTGTGTTCGTGTGTTCGAGTGGTCGTGTGGTCGACACAGGTGTGCGGAGGTGCGTCCAGTGGACGGGCGTGTTCGACGTGTTAGGTTAGACAGGTGTGTTGGGCGCTAGGTAGACAGAATAGTGTGTTCGACAAAGGGGTGTTAAGCGTGAGGCAGGCAGGTGTGACAGGTGATCATACAGGTGTGCTAAGCGTGAGGTCAGATAGGTGTGTTTATGTGCTTGGAATACAGACAGATATGTGTGTGTGTGTGTTCTGTGGTCGGGAAATAGAAAAGTGTTATGCAGAGAATGTTAGGGGTGTCATGTGTTAGGTAGACGGGTGATTATGAAGGTGTGTTAAGTGTAAGGTATAAACATAAGTATGATAGTCTTTGGATATATAGACATGCGCGTTGTACAGGCGTGTTAAGCGTTATGTATATTGCCAGGTTTGTTCATTGTCAGATTTCCATGCAGGTGTTTTATCTGCTGTATAAGCAGGTGTGTTAGCTGTGTCCGTGCAGGTGTGTTAAGCGAGCAGGTGTATCGGGCGGGGAGTGTAAGTGTAGAGACTGGTGGTGTGTAAGAACCCAGGTAAACCGTGGGAGGTTCGCGATGGACTACGCTGTGCTGGACACGGTGGATGTGGTGGTGTTGGTGGTCTACTTCATACTGGTGATGGTGGTTGGGATGTGGGTGAGTTATTCAATGCAGTACATCCAGTCGATACGCTGTCGACACTTCGTCCTTAGATACGCACACATACATTTCTCCAAGACAATTAAGGATTCTGAATGTATGTATACCGTATGTTGAACTTATTTCGCACCATGCGTAGCCAACCGTGCTATTGACACAAAGACAAATATCCCCCGTATAGCCTTACCAGACTGTTGGGGCAAGTGCTGTTAGCGAGCACCTATGAAGGCCAGCACGGTACACGATGGGGTGGGTGGCCAGCACCACGCTCGGCCGCCTTTGTCTCCCTCGTGGTGATGTTTACTACACACCGCATCAGGTACTCATTTGAGCCTGAGTCCACCTAGGGGAGGCCCAGGACCTGTTTAGATAATCGTTACCGGTGAGCTAACCGCTACACCACCGCTCCGCTAATGACACACACACACACATGGACATGCGCGCATATAGACACTTGCATACACATACTGCCCTTACATTGACTCACACGCATGCGTACACAGTCACATAAACACAAATACAAAAAGACACGCACACTACAAAAACAGTAGCAGCCGCCACTAAGTGATGGGGATGTCACCGCGGCAATGACGCCAGGCTGAGTGTACTTTGAGACCTGTGAAGTGGCAAGAACGCTCCCTGTCTGGAAATCACAGCACAGACCCAGATGCTCTGGGTTAACTGACTGGCACATGCACCACCTGCACGTTTCACTGTGCCAACGATCGGTTTTAGCTGCCGGATGCTCTGTCCATTGTTGTGAGGGCGTGCCACTGTGGCGAGATGTTAACTACCTCGCCTGGTATACAGGAGGTCGTGGGTTCGGTCCCGACCCCGACGCCTGTTGTATATTTGGAGTTTGCGGTGTCTCTCTCCCCGTGGTCGCGTGAAATTTTCTCCGGGTCCTCCGGTTTTTCCCTCCACATTTCGAAACACGCATTTAGAGTATTTGGCTGCTGTAAATGTCCACATGATTAGCCACTTCGTTTAGCTATCATTTGTGGCCAGGTCGCATCTGAGTGTTGCTTCTCTGCATCCAGTTATTGCTGTACAGTGGCTTCGACCGGTCGCGCAGTAGCAACTTTCACGAGCCTCCTCCACACAGGTCGATTGTGACACCACTTCTGGCATCTGTTGGCAGGATCCACTTAGCTTCAAAGGGCATCCTTAGCCTCATGGAGGATGACTCCGAACTCCTCGCCATGCAGCTTTACCAGGGCTGTACATCATCATCACAACAAACCAAATCCCTGGCAGCTCACTGGTGTAATTGCCCTTAATGACATCAAGAATGCAAAGGCGTAGATCGGGTTGAAATTTCCAACACCTCTTTATTTAGCAGACGCAATGTGAGCATTGGTGATGGTTGCCAATACCCCCACCAAAGAGAACGATCCATGGAGGGACCACAGGCAAGACTGATGAGTCAAGCCTTCTGTGACTTCCTGTCCCAAGTGCTCGTGCAGCTTTACTGCCCGAGTGGGTCATGCTGTTAACACTGGGATATTAACGTGATCGGAATTGACAATGCAGATTAATTCAATGATAATGGTAGGAGGCTGCTAAATTTCTGTGCAGCCAATGGGTTTGTAACAATATTGTACGCTGTTCCTTCATAGGTAAGCATGAGTAGTGAGCGACTTCCGAGACGCGTCGTGTAGAAGGCTTCTTATTTATTCTCACACTTTAAGCACAACACTGGGCGATACGTCTATGTAGCGTTCTACGTAGCGAGACAACCCCATTGTCGGCGTCCAACTACAAAGCTGTCTGACTAGCGCAGCGACGGCGACGATGAGAGCCTTGCAGAAGATCGGCCACGCGGCCAGACGACGAATAAAAATGACGGCGAACAGCGACACAGCCAGGACCCAGGAGCCGCAACAGCACCGAACCTCTGGATCGGTCCCCCTTATATACACCCTGGCGCGGCCAAGCCCCGCCTCCGGCCACGCCCCCCTTCCAGAACCTTCGAGCAGGTTCCCGGAGCTTCCCGACTGACTCCGCCTTACACCTTTACCCCAGATACGCCCCCCTCATAATTAGACATGACGTGACATGCCCATAACCACGAATACCCCTTCAGGCCGACAGGTGGCACCCTGTCATTACACAAACATGGGTCCTCGCAGGAATATCTACTGCACTCCGTGATGACAGAGCAATGAATGCGAGCCCAAGTTGTTGACATTAAAACCTTCAATTTTGTTGATCTGTTCATGGAGCATTGGCTTGTTTATATTTGAGATGCCCCTGCCATTATTTCCTTACAATATTCAAATCACATTTCACATGTTGTTGTTGTTTTTTACTGCTGCATCCAGCTACGATGTGTTCAGGATTCGTGATGTTCAGTGTTTTTGGATGCTCGTTGCATGAATAATGCCGGATAAAATAAAACTTTTTATTTCATTACTGTTTTTTGGACTTTCTCTGATGTCAGGAGATGAAGTGGTCGGTACCACCCTGCCTGGTTCGTGGTGTTGTTGTTCACCTCTCTACCCTTGATCGTGTTCGGTTTTCTATCCTTTCTGTGTGGTCCTCGTGCCATTTTTGACGTTAAGTGTGATTTGCAATGTTCACCATTGTGATATTCAATTTGCCATCATGACACTATATACGCACCTCCGATGAGCATGGTTGGCTACGTACCGTGCGAAAGAAGTTCAACATACATGCAATTGTATTATTTTACAATATGTCCACGTCTTTGTATAAACAAAATCGTCGACATGTCACACGAAGACCCAAGGCTCGAACCCACAACCTCAGTGTTGCCGGTGCAGTGTCCAACATGGCCATTATGATCCAGACACGGTCAATGTTAGGAAGCCCTTGCAAAAGACAACCAGACCCAGTGCACAAACATATAACCCATTGAATCATAATGTTGGACGTGAAAGCCTCTACACATGAAATAATAAATACAAATCTATGATCTCAATGGTGGCAGCGGCTCACTGTGTCGCAGAGCTGCGTTGGCTTCCAGTTGCCAAACGATACGTTACAAGGTCGCACTCTTTCCGATTTAAAGCTTCTTTCGTGACTGCAGGGATTCATCTTCTTGGTTCTTTCGGTAAAGTCACGTAGAAGGGAAATAATAAAATAATAAAAATAAAACATCATAAAATTTCGATTTAAAGCTTTCGTGACTGCAGGGATTCATCTTCTTGGTTCTTTCGGTAAAGTCACGTAGAAGGGAAGTAATAAAATAATAAAAATAAAACATAATAAAATAATTCTCACGACGTTTCGGCCACAACGCAAGCAGCCGTCCGTCCCCAGGTGCTTGGAGCATATATATATAAGCTTATAAGCTTATATATATGCTCCAAGCACGTGTGCTGTTTCATTCAGACGCTGTCGCCTCGACAGACCTGGTTTCACCTGAGGACGGCTGCTTGCGTTGTGGCCGAAACGTCGTGAGAATTATTTTATTATGTTTTATTTTTATTATTTTATTACTTCCCTTCTACGTGACTTTACCGAAAGAACCAAGAAGAAGAAAGGTCGCACTCATTACGCACAAAGTGCTCGCCACAAATAAACCACAATACCTCGCTGATCTCGTCAAGGAGCATAAACCCATCACGCAAACTCCGGTCATCCTCGCAGCAGCGGATTTTTGGCTAACCAATAGAACAAAGATGGTCACCGCATCACTCGCATTCAGATGTGCTTCTGCGGCCGTCTGGAACGCATCTTCCTCCAGATATTAGGAAGTCACTGGAGATATGCACTTTTACATGTAAATAAAAACCTCGTTTCTTTAGAACTGCTTCTTGTCTTTAGTTTGTTGCCCTTCCCCCGCACGTTCGATTAGCACGGTTGGCTACATACGGAGCGAAAGAAGTTCAAAATGAATACGTACGTGATAATTGGGAACTTGACTTGGCCATTGTGAATATCTTGCCCGTCTTCTCCCCCTTCCCAGGCCTCGTGCCGGACGAATCGCTCGACGGTGGGGGGGTATTTTCTGGCCGGTAGGACCATGACATGGCTCCCGGTAAGTCCAACCATACTCATTCACTCGCTAACTTCCTTGTGTCTGTGTTTAAAACTCTATGTATGTGTGTTTGTACCTATGTGTGTCCATGCGTGTGTGTGTGTGTAGGCATGTGTATTTGTGAAGAGTGATCGTGTCAGGTCTCTTTTCATTTTTGTTTAACACGTGATGCATTTCGGGCACAAATCTGCCACCCAAAGCACTGCACTTCGAATCCGGCGAACTGAGTTCGATTCCCGCTCGTGGCCAACACCTGTGACGATTATCTGAATCGGTCCCGGGCCTCTCCTAGGTCTACTCAGCCTTAAATGAGGACTGTGTAAACATTGCCACTGGGGAGCCACAGACAGTCGTCGGGAGTGGTGCTGGCCACCCACCACCTCGTGTGCTATGCTGGCCTCTATATGTGCTTGCGAACACCACTTGCCTCAACAGTCTTTGTCTTGGTATCTGTTGGTATGCGTCTTGTAGTGGTTAGCGAAAATATATTGAGGAAACTGAAACCCACATGTGTGAGGCGGGTAACATTCATTCCCCATACAGATGGAAATGAAGCCACCTGCTGCACCCCCTTCTGCTCGCCAGCCAGGGAGGGTTATGACAACCTTGATGCCCACGGGAAGGGAGTTTCACAGCAATTGTGCGACCCACCAACCCTCGCCTCCACAGTGCTGGATTACAGGCGTGCACAGCCACCGCCACCACCCGGTATAGCAGCGTTACAAACGAACTCAACTTTGTTTTGAGCCAGGTAAGGCCCACTGAGCTATAGAGATATTTTTCAGATGCCACCTGGCTGTCACAAATGATAGCCCAACGAAGTGGCTTATCATCATCATCACCACGTGGAATTGATAGCAGCCAAATCACTCTAAAAGCGCGATGTTGATTCTTAATGTGGAGGGGAAAACCAGTGGACCCAGAGACAAATCCACACGACCACTGGGACAGAGACACCGAAAACTCCAAATATACAACAGACGTCAGGGTCGGGAAACATCTCCTAGCCATCGGGGCACCCAGCAATGCAGTGCAACAATGCCGTCTACAGCCCACGAGGTAGCCCTGGCGGGTACAGTATCCGTGTACCCTGTGTGCACGTATGCTCTTTGCAGGTACGCTCTGTGTATGTATGATCCGCACCTCTGACTAGCACAGTTGGCCACGTACGGTGCGAAGCACGTTCAACACATTCCTGTGCGAAAGGTTTCTCTTTGGTGTTTGAACATATTAACACCTGTTTTATTTCCAGAAAGGGTAAAGCCTTTTCTTATTTTTCCATAAATATGTAGTGTCAGTGAGTCGGAGACGATGTTTGTAGAGGCACTTTCTTTATTGAGCACACACACGACCTCGCCTGCACACCCTACAGCCTATGCACAACACGAGCCGGACTAACACCGACGGCGTTGACGGAGACAGCCAACAACTATCTCGCCGCGCAATGTCGAGCGAAGACAACAGCGACGACGATGGCGACGAGACGACAGCAACAACGAGACCATCCAATCCCAGAACCGGCTGCCCCAGGCTCCCGCTCTCGGCCCCTGTGATGCGACCAGCGTGGCCTGACTCCGCCCTGGCCACGCCTCCCTTCTCGAACCTATTAACAGGTTCCAGGGGCTTCCAGATGGGGCCCTCCGTGACCCTTAGGGGCCGTCCATAAATTACGTCACGATTTTGGACGATTTTTGACCCCCCCCCCCTCGTCACACGGCGTCACAAAAAGTCAGACCCCCCCCCTCAAATATGACGTCACAAAGCTTTGCCCCCCCCCCCCAAATAAAACATGCTTCAAATCTCATTTAAACTATTGTCATTGTAGTGCGTATTTAATGTGGCGCTGTACTCTGATGTTGTAGGAGAAAAGATTGATTAAAAAGTCTACTTAATTAAATAGAACGTGTTGTCTATATTTATTAAAAGTTGCGCATTTTGACGTGACGTCACATTTATCAACCCCCCCCCCCTCCCCTCTTCACACATCGTCACAAATGTCTGATCCCCCCCCCCCTAGGTGCGTGACGTCATTTATGGACGTCCCCTTACCTCAGTTCCCCCGTGTATATGCTCACCGGCGTGTGTACTGTTTGTCCACCGCAGTTGCCGCTGTTGGCCACCAGCCGACGCTATTACACTCCACGCACATAGTGTGTGTACGTGTTTGTTTTGGATGCCTTGTGAGTGACAGATCGGAGCCTCGTTGATGTCCAGTAACGTGGGGAGCGGCCTCTTCATCGGGCTCGCGGGGTCAGGGGCCGCCGGAGGAATCGCGATTGGAGGGTTTGAGTGGAACGTATGTGCACACACAAAGACAAAAATCCCCCGTATAGCCGTAACAAACTGTTGGGGCAAGTGCCTGTAGCGAGCACCTATGAAGGCCGACACGGTGTACGCGGGTGGGGGGTCAGCACCATGCCCGGCCGCCTTTGTCTCCCTCGTGGTGATGTTTACACACCGCGTCAGGTTTCTCGTTTTGAGGCCGAGTCGACCTAGGGGAGGCCCAAGACCGGTTCAGGTAATCGTCAGTGGTGTTGGCCGTGAGCAAAATTTGAACTCGGGTCACCGGGTTTGTAGCGCAGCGCATGAACCACTACACGCGTTGACACATTGACACAGACACACACGGGGAGGCGGCACAGTGGTCACACTTGCGCACAAGAGCAAAAAGCGCCTGGGTTCGATTGGCGACTTGGGCGTTTTCCTGTGTGGAGTTTGTATGTTCTCCCCCTGTTCTGCGTGGGATTTCCTCCCAGTTCCCTGGTTTTGATTTGGAAAGTTAGCTGTACGCATCATTGCTTACTTAGGCTTCCGTGCTTTAAATCACCTGTTTGTTGCCAAAAAAAAGGGGAAAACCTATTCTCAAATCTCAACACATTGATCAATAATAATATTGCCTTACAAGAGAACAAATATATATCAGGTGATGTTTTGACTATTTGCCCTTCTTCCATTTGTGATATTGAGAAGGGCCATTTCCCCCAAAATGTTGACGATTATATATTTACACTCAAAGGCCGCTGTTTTCGGTAAAGTCACCTATGTGACTTTACCGAAAAAAACCTAAGAATATGAATGTGGTGAGTTTTTTTTCGTTTGTATAATACAAAAAAAGTTGAATTTGTGAGCATCTAAAGAATTTTACAGTCACACCGTTACACACAAATACTCCACACGGTGTGGGCAGTTGGGTTGCTCGGGGGTGGGTACACGACGGTCGGCTATGCGTGTACCTATTTTGAATTCCTTCCGCACCGTATGTAGCCACGCATGCTCATCGGAGGTGCGACGTAGTACAACTAGAACCAGTGGCGGTAGTAGCTACGTTGTCAGCTCAGCGGGGTGCGGCGATCGGTCAGGTTGGGGCCTGAATAACTGTTGCACACGTGCCTCATGGTGGTTGCCAAGGGGGCCCCAACTCGTAGCTTTGGCCACCAACGGGAATGGGCCAAGGCACCCTCTGCCCCCACGCTAATTACGCTACTGACTATAACTCGACGTGCTGTGCAGTGTGTTCTCGTTTAGCGTGGTAGTTGCATTCCTGAAAAACACCGCGTTATGGAAAAATCGCGTTTTGATAATTAACATGTGAGACCTGTATGCAGGCTGAACAAAGACTGAGGCGCCTGGGTAGCATCTAGAAGCATCCAGCAGCATCCCGTCCCGCGTGGATGATCGGCCGAGGCAGCCGTACGACCGCTTATTCCTACTCGCGCGACGTACTTCTGTTCACACGATTGCGTTATGTCCATGAAAACACGCGTTATAGAAGAACAGACTCTGTGCTCTTAGAGGCCTACGGCGGGAGCTGGGCCCTGGTTTGTACGCCGGGCTCGGAGTTGCTAACGAGTTGGCCCCCCATGCGGCGTCGTGCAGGCCAGCTGGGTGTTGGTGGCCCTGGGCTGGGTGTTCGTGCCGGTGTACATCGCCGCCGGCGTGCTCACCATGCCGGGCTACCTGAGGCGGAGGTTCGGAGGGCAGAGAATCTCACTCTACCTGTCGGGGCTCTCGCTGGCCCTCTACGTGTTCACCAAGATATCGGTGGATTAACGCGCGGCGCGCACACACACACGCGCATGTAACGCCTACACCTCACCACCACCATCAACAACAATCACCTCCTTTCTCAGCCGTGACCATCATCGCCTTCTCTTCCATTATCATTGCTACTGTTGTCGCCAATATCTCCACCATCGTAGTGGCGGGTGCAGGGGCGAGCGATGAGGGAAACCCCAAAGTTGGTATTGTATTTATATAAAAAAAAAAATTAGTAGTGTAGGGCATTATTTTAAAAGCTTGACAATTTAGGACTACCGCTACCCCTTTGTAAGTTCTAGATCTGCTTCTGTATGTATGTTGAAATTCTTTCGCACCGTACATAGCCAACCGTGCTAATCGGAGGTGCGGGGGATGGTGCTTTTACACCATCGCCACCATCACTACCAACCGCTCCCCAAACCATCACCGCCACACCTCCAGCACCACTGGCACTGAGGCTGTGACTTGTGCAATCCCATCACATGTCGGTAACTGGGCTCGCATGGTCATCATGCCCGTCATGGATTCTTGATGTTAAGCTCCAGGCCCTGACGATGCTGCATCTGCCGATGTCAACGTCAGTCCGCCCGTCTGTCTTGTCTCTCCGCTGTAGACAGACATTTTTGCTGGAGCTATTTTCATCAAGGTGTCCCTGGGCTGGGACATCTACCTGTCCACTGTGGTGCTCATCGCTGTGACAGCGATTTACACTATTGCCGGTACAGACACACATGTACCCATACACTTACACATGTTAATGTACCTCTACACTTATACACGTACAGTGCCCAAAAGACAAATATCCCCCGTATAGCCTTACCAGACTGTTGGGGAAAGTGCTATTAGCGAGCACCTATGAAGGCCGGAACGGCACACGAGGGGGTGGGTAGCCAGAAACACGCCCGGCCGCCTTTGTCTCCCAAATGACTTTTTACACATCACACTAGGTACTCAAGTGAGACTTAGTCGACCTAGGGGAGGCCCAGGACCGGTTTAGATAATGGCCACTTGTGTTGGCCATAAGTGGGAATCGAACTCGCGTTGCTGATTCCTCGCACAGCGCACTAACTGCTACACTGTTGCTCCTTATATCCTTATACATGATGATATAAATGTACCCATACACTTGCACGCATATATGTATAACAACAGTACAAAGACAAACACCCCAGTCTAACTATACATATGTTTGTGGCAAGTGCTGAGAGAATGGGCACCTTCTAAGGCCCGAATGATGCACGCAGGGGTGGTGTGGCCAGCTTGTCTTCCCTGAAAGTTGACTTAGGGAAGAGCCAGAAACAGGGTCCTCCGGTGTTTCCCTCCACATTTAGAACCAACATGCATTTAGAGTATTTGACTGCTGTAAATATACAAATGATAAGGTACTTTATTGGGCTAACATTTGTGGCCAGGTCGCTTCGAAACAAGAGCTACATGTATAGCTCAATGGGGCTTGCCTGGTAAAATAAAAAAAGTATAATAGTAACTAAATAAGTTCATATACCACCTTCTCCTGGTGGTACCCACGGTTGGGAATTGAACTTAGATACCTGTGTGTGTAACATACATATTCAGCAATACACACGTACGTACGTCAATTTGTTCTGTAATTTCGTTGTGAATAATGGTGAATTTGTACCCCCTCATGTTTTCCCTTGCCTACCTATCTCCATGTCTCCCTTCTCCATCCCGTGAGTCCCCGTGTCTCCCTTCACCCAATGTCTCCCTGTGTCTCCATGCCTGCCTTCTCCACCCCGCATCTCCCCATGTTTAGGAGGCCTGGCTGCTGTCATTTACACCGATGCACTCCAGACTGTGATCATGGTTGTGGGAGCAATGATTTTGATGGGAATTGGTGAGTATATGTAAACAAATACGAATTCTACTCACGCGGCACGATGTTCAAAGATCCCCTCTTAACCTACGTAGAATGTTGGGGCAAGTGATGTTGGCAAGCACCTATGAAGGCTGACATGGCGCACAAATGGGTGGTGTAGCTACAATCTCACCCATCTGCTTTTGTCTCCCCAGTTGTTATGTTTACACACTCCACCAGACACTCATTTATGGCTGAGTTAACCTAGGGTAGGCCTAGAACCGGTTCAGACATCACTTGCTTTTGGCGTTAGCCGTGGCTCGTAATGGGACTTGGGGTGCTGCCTTCATAGCATGGTGCTCTAACCACGATTCCACTGTTCCCCACACACGATGAACATCACCCCATCATCGGGGTAGAATTGGGCCAATTCCTGCACTGGCATCGCAAATGCATTTCATTGGCGATTCTGGATTTGAGGAAGCTTCCATAGTCCCCATTGTGTGTGGTTAGAATCGACAATAGCTTAGCTCAGCTAAAATCCTACGCCTTTCCGGCCCGTGGGCCCTGACGCAGTTGCACCGCCTGCACACTCGACAGCTGTACCACTGAAGCCTCCGTGTTAACGAGAGGCCCTCTTGCTGAGAGACCTTTGCCCATGGTCCAAAGTAGCAAATTCTATCAAATTCAGCAGGTACTTCTGCAACAAACCCTTGCTTATCTAAAATATGTGCGACAATAAAATCAACTTTGTTTTCTTTCCTCCCAAGAGTTAGCAACTGTAAGTCTGAGTGTGTGAAGCAACCATACTTCACCACATTGGTCAGTATGGGTTGGCAGTGCCGGATTATCCTAGTAGCAAAAGTAGCATATGCTACGGGCCCCGCACTTTCAAGGGCTCCGCGCTAAATGCTTTCAAGCTATCAATTCTGGTTCAGTGATTCTGCACTTGCTCTATTACTATAGTACTACACTACCTTCAACTTTTATGAACGACTGGGTGTTTAAGGTTAGCGATTTGTCGTATTATTTGGCTGTATAGCAAATGAAAAAATACAATTGCTTTACTATGCAAGTAAAAAGTGTTGTGTTTTCATATTTATGTTTTTTTAGGGCCCCTTTATAACATATGCTACAGGCCCCCGAACTAGCTTAGTCCGGCACTGCGGGTTGGTGAAGTGGAGGTGGATCGAGCACTGGCTAAGATTTCACTCGCCGCCGGTGTTGGTCATGATCGGGAATCGAACTCAGTTTGTCGAGTCCACAGCGTAATGAGCTAACCACTCTGCCACTGCTCGAACCATGTGAAAAAATCCCCGTGGTCTAATAATGGTAACAGGAATTTGACGGCAACCACTTTCCTTGGTTTGCATTTTGTACAATTCCTCTTTTTAAAAACACGCCCATATCTGCTATGATATTCCGCAATTATACTATATTAATATAAAATCCAAAGTCCAAATGCTGAACTAGCTACATGAGCCACAGACCTCACCCATTTCCCGTCAGCATCCGAGGGGGTTGGGGGTGGGAGGTGATGCAAAAATCCTCACCCACAACTTTGAATAGTTGGCCGAGACCAGGCTGCTGTGGATATGAGTGGGGTCCAAGGTGAATAAACTAAAACTATTTAAACTACTTTTTTATTTTACCAGGTAAAGCCCATTGAGCTATATAGCTTTTTTAGAAGCGACCTGGCCTCAAATGATAACGCAAAGAAATGTCTTATTACGTGTATATTGTTAGCAGCCAAATACTCTAAACGCATGTTTCTAAATGTGGAGGGAAAACTGGAGGAACCAGTAAAATAATCCACGGGGAAAACATGCAAACTCCAAATACGCATGCATCGCGGTCGGGATTGAACCCACGACCTCCTGCATACTAACATATCGTCACTAGAAGGATATTGGTTGCATCCTGCAGGTGACCAAACA
Source organism: Lampetra planeri (assembly GCF_965212315.1). Classification (NCBI taxonomy): domain Eukaryota; kingdom Metazoa; phylum Chordata; class Hyperoartia; order Petromyzontiformes; family Petromyzontidae; genus Lampetra; species Lampetra planeri. The sequence continues at coordinate 18,325,060 of NC_136109.1, read as the reverse complement.
ATATATTCACACATATACACACGTCTACACGTAGACAAGGATCCCCCATATCGCACTGACAGACTGTTGAAGGCTGGCACGGCACTTGAAGGGGTGGGTGGCCAGGACCGCACCTCGCTGCCCGTTCCCCCAGTGGCGATGTTTGCACATTGCACGAGGTACTCTTTTGAGGCTGAGTCGACCCAGGGGAACAATTGCACCACCTCTCCCCATTTACAAAGATCCTCCGTATAGTCTTAACAGACTGTAGGGGCAAGTGCTGTTAGCGAGCACATACACACACGTATACACATATACAGCCATGTACACAAATATACAGCAGATACACGCACACATATCCTGCTATGTTGTAGTCCAGCGAGTGAAAACCTATTGTACCATTATTCAGCATTGGGCTCTCATATCTATGTTCAGCCACAGCTATAAATGTATACACTTTCCACCGGTGATGATTGTTCACAATAACCGGTGTCTATGACTTTCTACATTCGACCTTGTCAATTATTGCCCACACTTGACCCTTATCTATATTTGTCCACTATTGTCCAGCATTACCTATCGTTGCCCCCCTCTGGCGAGATGTTCACTACCTCACCTGGTAAACAGGAGGTCGTGGGTTCGATCCTGACCCTCTCACATTTATATTTGGAGTTTGTGGTGTATCTCTCCCCGTGGTCGTGTGGACTTTTCTCCGGCTCCTCCTTCCCCATTTACAAACATGCATTTAGAGTATTTGGCTGCTATTAATTTCCACATGATAATGTACTTCGTTGAGCTATCATTTGTGGCCAGGTAGCTTCTGAAAAAGAGCTAAATAGCTCAGTGGGCCTTACCTGGTAAAATATACAAAGTTTAGTTTGAACAGTTTTTTTTATTGTCCACCTATGACATTTGCCTGCCAATGTCCAGCCCTTGTTCATACTTTACACATGTCCGTCGTTGTCTACCTTTGGCCTCGCCTTTCATCGTTCACCATTGTACATCCGTGATGCTCGTCCCTCATTTGTCCACTCTTGACCCTTCGCCGTCCCTTCTCATTGTCCAACGCTGACCTTTCCTCACCTGCTCTACCAGGCCTAAAATATCCCGGAGGGGAGTGGGGGCACTCTCCATATTTATCAATCGCAATCGACATCCACCCTTGTCCACTGCCATCCACCCCCTGCTCCCGCACCCAGGCCTGGTGAAGCTGGACGGGTACGACGGCATGGCGCGTAGCTACATGGCGGCCGTGCCCAACATCACGGTGCCAAACACCACGTGCCACCAGCCCCGGGCAGATGCCCTCCACCTCCTCCGAGACCCCGTCCAGGGGGACCTGCCCTGGCCGGGACTCATCTTCGGACTCACGGTGCTCGCCACGTGGAACTGGTGCACGGACCAGGTGCGGGGCTGGAGGAGGAGGTGGGGGTGGAGGAGGCGGTGTTGATAGCGGTGGTGGAGGAGGTGGGGATGGATAGCCGAAAACCGCTGAGAAATTGATGGGAGTTTGCATGATGGTTTATGCTCCTTGACGAGATCAGCAAGGTGTTGTGGTTCATTTGTGGCGAGCACTTTGTGTCCAATGAGTGTGACCTCAAAACAAGTGAGGTGTTGTTATCGTTGCTGTACGTGCCCGTAGGTGATTGTGCAGCGCTCTCTCTCCGCCCGCTCGCTCTCGCACGCCAAGGCTGGCTCCGTTCTCGCCGGCTTTCTCAAGGTCCTGCCCATGTTCTTCATCGTCTGGCCCGGGATGATGAGCAGAGCGATGTTCCCTGGTATTGTGCACGTCATTATCATAACCTGCGTTTACATCGTCGTCATCATCAGCAGCATAGTCAACGACTCAGAATCATCAATAGCTGCTGCATCATCGTTGTTACCACCATGACCATCCGAAGCATGCGCAGTATTATAAACATTAGCAGCATTAGGATCGTCATCATAGCCACCTGAAAATCATCATCACCATTAACATCGTCAGTATTTTAAGCATCAAGTAAATCGTTTTTTTTATGCTTTTCCCAATCTTGATCAATCGGACATATATGATAAATAATTATATATAGTGACTTGCTTACCATTTTCTATTATTTTTCACTCCTATCGTTTTCTAAATATTGTTTGCTGTTGTAACTTTCTGACCCTCCCACACTGGACATCTGTGAAAAAGAGCTTCATAGTTCATCGGATTCCTCCATTTTCAATTCAGATTATGATTCTAATTTGTGTGAAGAAGCCTGCGAGGCAGCGTCGCGTCTCCAACGAGATGCATCTTTGACGAGAGGCACCCGACGTGTTGTGCTGCCCTAGATGAGGTTGCGTGCGTCGCTCCGGACGAGTGCCAACGAGTCTGTGGCTCCAGGGTCGGCTGCTCCAACGTCGCCTACCCCAAACTCGTGGTGGAGCTCATGCCCACAGGTAACCGTTTACCCCCATCCCTAACACTACTGTAGAGGAGTAAAATGGGGACGTGACGTCAGGTGTGCCGTTCAGTGCGATGACGTCACGTCTCCTAGGGTATTTAAGGGATACCCCGTGACGTAAGCAGGGTCACTGTGGGAACGGGTAGAGTGAGAAGGGTGAAGAGGGAACCAGGGGGTAGAGAGAGGGATCGAGTGGTGAGTCTGGGGAGAAGCCGGTGGTAGCCGTAGAGGTGCTTCTCTCTCCGGTCGGTGGAGTCGGCAGAGTCCACGATCCGACACGAGAGAGAGAGAGACCGGAGCTAGCCGGCAGGGACCCCTAGCTCCTGGGAGTTGTGTACCCTTGTGTATTATTGTAACAACTTTATTAAACCCTGGCGAAAGCCCTTAACTTACCTCCGTCTCCGAGTACGTCCGTCGGAACTTCTCTACACTTCCAAGAAACCAGCATTGGAGCTGATGCCCACGAGGTCAGGAGGTCATTGTCTACCACAATCCCTAACTAATGGCCCAAACACAAACTCCCGAAACCGGCATAGGGGAGTTTTTTCCCTACTGAGGGTCAAGGACTTTTAAATATTGTACCTTTGTCGGGACACACATTAACACGCGTCCCATTCACTTATGTCACTCCAAGAGGTTATTTTATACTCTTTTGTTCTTTCGGTAAGGTCACGTAGATAGAGAAATTATAGTTCACGACGTTTCGATCGCAACACAAGCAATCGTCATCAGGTGGGACAACCACAGCAAGAAAAAACTGCTGAAGTAGGCGAGAGATCTTCCGTGGCACGAGGTTATATAGTAGGCCTCGGCAGTAGGGGAGGAGAGGGAAGTGGGGGGGGGAGGAGGCGGGGCAGAAAGTGGACCACGCAGCAGCACCCAGGTCACTAGAGTAGAGATTGGAGAGAGATGCACAGAGAAAGAGAGAGAAAGACACAGAGAGTCGGAAATAACAGCTGACATTGGCAGGTAGGAAGGAAACATCACAGTCAGTTAAGACTTTACCTGGTTAATAAGACTTTACCTGGTTAGTGCACTAAGCCCTCTTGCCGTGGCTAGCAGACCTCGAATTTGGCATTGGGCTAACGAACACATTGCTGCCAAACCACTCAAATTAAAAATGCTGTGCTGCCAGGTTGAAAATATTGCCATTGAGTACGCGATTAGCGCGGCTAACATCGTTTTTAGGCGGTTTTGATGTGGTAGGTCTCATGTGACAACAAGCCATGTCCAACCGTTGGGTCGGGAGGTTCCTCACTCCTGCGTTCCATGAACACTGCCTGAAACTTGGGGTAAAACTCAAGCCCACAAGACATTAGTTACCATGGTCTGACCCTCAACACTAACCCGCTCCATACGATTTACTGCGATCCATAACGTTTAATCCTAATACAACAATATCTAACCTGTGGCAACCCTTTAGCCAGTGACCTAACGACCTTTGAACTTAGTGACCTCTTTATGTATAACCTCACACCTTGACCCCAGTCACCCATTGATCTGACTCCCATTTGCCATCTGACCTTATGATCCCATGACCACGTGACTCCTATGAATGTTGAACTCTCCTGTTGACCTCATGACCCCTGGCCTGCAGGCCTGCGGGGGCTGATGATGGCGGTGATGGTGGCGGCACTGATGTCATCCCTCACGTCCATCTTCAACTCCTCGGGCACCATCTTCACCATAGATGTGTGGAAGAGATTCCGGCCACGAGCCTCCGAGATGGAGCTTATGGTGGTGGGGAGGTGAGTAGGGACGCTCAACAGCATTCACCAACACTCATTAAAAACAAAGACACAAGATTCCCCCGTATAGCCTTCAGAGACTGGTGGGGCAAGTGTTGTTAGGGAGCACCTATGAAGGCCGGCATGGTACACCAGGGGGTGGGTGGCCAGCACCACGCTTGCCCGCCTTTGTCTGCCCAGTGGCGATGTTTACACTCTGTACTAGGGGAGGCCCAGGTCCAGAACATACAATTGTCACTGGTGTGTCACGTGAGCGGGTTTCAAACTCAGGTCGCCAGGTTTGTAGCGCAGCACACTAACCGCTGCGCCACCGCTCCCCACACCAACACTCAAAGGCAATCACAGACATGCACCAACACCCACCATCACACTCACGCGAACCAATGCTCGCCACACTCACAGCTATTCACCAACATAGACACTCACCGACACTCACTAACAATCGTAAGGCGCTGATGCACACCAACTCTCGCAGACACTCGCCAACACTCGTACGCACTGACACTGTCATAACTCACGCTCACACACTCAACGTGCACGTGTACCCCAGGCTGTTCGTGCTGCTGCTGGTGATCATCAGCATTCTGTGGCTGCCGGTTGTTCAAGTGGCGAACAGTGGCCGACTCTTTGACTACATCCAGTCGGTGACGAGCTTCCTCGCTCCTCCGATCACCGCGATCTTCCTCCTCGCCATCTTCTGGCCCCGGATGAATGAGCCGGTTTGTGTGACGAGGCCACCAAAAATCTTTATCGGGCCGGAAGAGTTCCGGTGGTTTCACAAAGGCTGTCCCGGTGTCCCTCATCAAATCTTTGGCAAAAATCGGGATTTTGTTCAGGCTTATTGTTTGTTGCTGTAACTATCTGACCCGTCCTTGCTGGACATCTGTGAAAAAGAGCTTCATATCTCGTGGGATTTCTCCAGGATAAATAAAGATTCTGATTCTGGTTAAAATATTTCTGGCCTAACCCTCGACTTACGATGCGGGCAACGTATGACAATATCACTCGGGATGCTTGAAGAGGTGACCGCCAAAGCCTTCGTTTTCATATGTCCATGGGACTAAGTGGTGGGCAGCAGAGGGCAATGCATAAAAAAATAGATTGTCTACGCTCAACGCCTTGACAAATCCACACTGACCAGCGTCTTAAGAGAACGGTCGAATAACGCCCACGACCCGCACAGCATTGGGGAGGCCCTCGTCCACCGTGTGTATTTAGAAGCGGACCGTGCGTGTGTACGCGTGCGTATGGGGCGTGTGCGAGCAGGGCGCTTTCTGGGCTCTCATGTGCGGCCTGGCCATCGGGGTGTCCCGCATGGCGCTGGAGTTCTCTTTCGCTCCCCCGGCGTGCGGCGAGGCCGACCGGCGCCCTCCCGTGCTGCGCGACATGCACTACCTCTACTTCGCTCTGCTGCTCTGCGGCCTCACGGCCCTCATCGGGGTCATCATCAGCCTCGCCACGCCCGCCCCACACCCTCAGCACGTGAGGTCACACTTTCCGCAGCGCCTCTCCAGCTCGCTCGCTTTAATACGTTCGAATAAGTGCTGTGCTGCTTCAACCGGGGCAGTGGTGGCTATGCACGTGACCTGTAATCCAGCACTACGGATCGGGTTGGTGGAATGCACAGATGTTGTGAAACTCCCTTCCTGTAGGCGTCGACTAATCGCCAACTGTTTCCATCTGTATGGGGATAGAGTGTTGCCCCCTCACGCGCATCGGTTTTCTCCTGGTGTTCCAGTTTCGCATTTGCTCCGACTTAGTATTTGTTTTCTATACATTTCCACGCAATAAGCCGTTTTGTTGAGCTATTATTTGTGGCCAGGTCGCTTCTGAAAATGAGCTGTATAGCTTAGTGGGCCTTACCTGGTAAAATAAAAAAAATTATTTAGTTTAGAATTTCCTTCCACGTATAAATAACCATCATTAATTGGCTTGAAACATCATAAAATAAAAACCCAACGCAGGACCCTCCTGAAAGTGAGTCATATATCTCAGTGTAGCTCCCCTGGATAAAATAAGTACATTATAATTAGATTCATAGTTGTTTTAAAAAAATCGATAGTACGGATACAAATGTGGCGGTGACATGGCCCAGTGGTAGTGTGCTGGCTGTTTGTTGCAGACATTTATGGTTGGAATCCGGCAGGTCGCTCTGGTTATTTCTGCAGGATAAATACATACTGTCTGCTGAACAATGGGTGTTAATGGTCCCACGAAGCCATTTGAAACGGGTAGGCGATTGTGTGCTGGCATCAAGGTACAAATTTGCCAAATTCCAAAATATTCCCACAAATTACTCAATTGGAATTCACTTAGCAATAATCATCACCATCCCCATATTGGCAGACTACCGTAATGCCCTCCTTGCAGGCAGGTGCGGAGTCAGCCTTGTGCCACACAGGGACAACTGCCACTGGGGGCCCCCTTTGAATGTTGAGATGTGATGTAAGGCGCTTTGAGTTACTGAAGCATTTACGCACCATGTACATGCCAAAGATTACGATTATTATGACATTCATACGGTACGTCTTCCAGAAAATGTATCCTACTTGCCAACAGGGGGAAACTTGTATACGTCCTTTTTATTTGGTATCAGATTCATGCGTTTAGGAAGCAGTGATGAATTTTCCTTCGTAAAGAAAAGCGACAACGTTGAAACGGATGTGGACAGGGACATTTGGCTTGGACATCAGATGACTGATGGCGGCCGGAATAAGAATTCTGTTGGCGGGATATGGATAAGGCGAGGGAAGAAGAGAAGTGCAGTATTCCCTCGTTATTGACAAACTTGCTGTCCGCGATTTTGGCAATCCACGAAACGCATCTGGGACTCTACACGATTGCATCGAGAGAGTGAGAAAGTGATGAGATAAAGTGATGAGATATGATGCAAAGCATCATCATTTAAGGTAAGTTCGTTTGTAAATGATTTTTTTAAACTTTAAAGTTTATTTTATTTATGTTATAACCAATTGTATCTGCGTTAATATAATTGTCATGTAATCAATAGGTTTTCGTTGGCCAATATAATAATTATCCGTGAAATGTGCTAATTCACGCGAATAACGAGGAAATGCCGTACACGGAAGATGAGATGGCACACTGTGCCGACTGTGAGAGTTGACAAAGGCACCAGATGGGAGGGCAGTGAGAAGTGGTGGAGCGTGAAAGACTTGAGAGGAAGCCTTTTCCCAGCAGTGAATTGTTCATTGTTGAGAATTTTATTTTTTTTACAAAATAAGCGACACTAGGCGGAATACATCAAATACAGGTCATCGCGGGAGGTCCTCGTCCAGCAGTGGATCGGCAAAAGGGCTGTACTAACGTTGCACCATGAGAACAATGCATAACATCACAGTGCACGGTGCCTGCTGTGGATTATCACGAGACACAATTCCGTTTCAGAAAAAGTCACAAAATTATTGGCATGAACGCTGGGTAATTTAAAAGTGCACGGGTTGAGGTATTGCTTCTGTGTTTTCATAAAAACCCAAAGTGATTTGTATTGCAGTTGATCGTGTACCAAAGAATTAACATGTACGAAATGTAAATGTTTCCCATTTTCATCTTGTACACGTATCTGCTCTATAAGCGATTCATCTGTACATTTGTAAAAAAAAAAACTTGACCTAGATCCCTCCACCAATTTTCATTCATGAGGTGTAATTAAAAGGCTCATGAAGATTAAATTCACCAAACGAGGTTGAATATATGAGAAAAAATGCCTTTGACCTGATGCAGCGAATTGGAGCTGGTTCCGCTTATCCGCTCTACCATTTACAAAGGCCTAGAACCCCCTGTTTAAAATCACACACCAGATAAGTGTAACCTGGCACCGTTGAATCTGAAACAGACTTCCCACGATGTCTCCTGCATACCAGGTGAAAGCCCATCGAGACTTCAATTATAAAATATATATACATCATACCAGCGGTCAATAAGGATACACGAGGCAAATAATACAAGACAGAACAAATGAGCAAGACAAAACATCACTACAGCTTGAACCTTGACCTCTTGAACTTGTCAGTTTAAAGCCTTTCTTATCATTAGCAAGCTGAACGACTCGTGCGGCCTAGGTGTGTAGCTACTAGAGAGGAGCTCTGTGTTTCATGGGTCGCGTCGTTAAGGAATACGGTTGCCGAACGAATGCGTTATAAGGTCGTACTCGTTGCGCGCAAAGTGCTTGTCCACAAAAGAACCGCGGCACCTCGCTGCTGATCTCGTCAAGCAGCATAAACTACCGTCACGCGCAACTCCGGTCATCCTCGCAGCAGCGGCGGCGGCTTTTTGCTCAGGCGTCGAACATAGACGGTCACCGCATCATCGAGCGGTGCGCTTTCAGATGCGCTGCTTCTGCGGCCGTCTGGACCGCTCTTCCCCTTCCGATGATAGGAAGCCACTGGGAGCTGTGCTGCACTTTCAAATCATCGTCTAGAATGACAAACTCGTTTCTTCAGAACCGCTTTTTGCGTTTAGTTTGTTGTCCTTCCCACCGCGTCTCCGAATTACCGTGGTTGGTTGCGTATCGTGCGAAAGAAGTTCAGTATCCATATCGTACATGCAACAAACTTCTCAGTATTTATCCTGTATTGCAGCTTGTGCGCCTAACTTGGTGGACTCGACACTCCAAGGACGCCGAGGGTGGCCACGATAATCTCGATGAGGTGCCCGATGGGACGAGCAATTCTAAGGAGCCCGAGGAGGGTGGTCACAGCAATCCATGCGAGGTGCACGACGAGACAGGCAACTCGAAGAGCCCCGAAGAGGCTGCCCACAGCAATTCCTGCGAGGTGCCCGATGGTAAAGGCCTCTCCGGGGACACCCACAAGCGAACTGGAGATCTTGATCAAGAGACCCCAGAAAGCACAGGTGAGAGAGCGCACGGCTAAAGGCTGGATCTACAAAAAACATGCTGACAGCGGCATCACTGGTCTCGACTTTAGACATGATTGGGCCAAGTCTGGGTCTAAATAGAAAGGCTGACACTGGGGTTGCACAAGAATAGGTTCTGCACAGTTTTACGCTCAGGATGAATAGAAATTATGATCGAGGTGGCACGAGGCGAACCTTAGGCTAGTCGAGGCTAAGGCTGAGTCTAAACAGAAGTTGTAAACAGATGGCGGCACTCGTCGATAATGGGCTGAGACGGAGTGAATCTTAGTTGTTTCTTCCCACCCACTAATTCCAATGATGCCACTGGGTGCATTTTTTCCGATTCAATGGAGTTTCAATGCAGAACTCTTGAGTCAGAGAATGGCCCCAATGACGACTTTTGAAGTTTATCCTTTTTCATCCACATTGGGTGTCACGCCTTTCTATTTTGCCCCACAAAGAGCGTTTTTCGCACAGCAATCGCACCTAAATATGCATTCCTCGAAGCTGAGATGTGTTGAATCAAGAGACAAAGCTTTTATATTATGGCCTCGGCTTGTTCGGTCATTTGGTAGCAGGACTCAGACCATCATCTCGGTTTAATCACTGGCAGCTGAAACACAGATGTCTCTAACATGGCCATTGTGAACCTTCTGATAGAAAGAGATACCCAGTCTCAGTACTTGAAACAATAGTCTCAGCCAGCCCATGCTGGCTCGGTGTCTCCGACAACCATTTTAAGCCTCCTGAAAGGGAGAGGCACGATTCAACTCCATGACTTGAAGCCAGGACCTCAGTGGTGCTGGTTTCAGTATCTCTGACATGGCCATTGTGAATCCCCTGAGCCTCCAACAGAAATGCTGACATGGGATGCATTAGGCTGATGCAGGTTTTGTGTTTAAACAACGTGTTATTTTTTTGTGGGGTGGCTTCATTGCAGGACCACGAGGCTGGAAGAGAGCTCTTTTCTGGATGTGTGGCCTCACTGGGTCTAAATCATCATCGTCATCATCATCGCCACCCATCCTAACAAGCATTGAAGAGGACTGGAAGTGGAAACATATCTGCAACACCAGCGCCATGCTCCTCCTTGTTGGAAATATCTTCCTGTGGGGCTACTACGCCTGACCTCACTACGACACTAACGACGCACCATCCCCATTACCACCACCTCCTCACCAATTCATTATGCAAGCCACACAGCTATTGTCAAGGTTTCTCGCTACTCATCCCGACCTTAAGAGACGAGTCACTGTGTATTTTGTTGACATCTGAACTCTCTTGTTGTGAGCCATCAGCATGCGTGGAAGCAGCATCACCATGGGATTCTGAGCCATCTTGTTCTGAATCGCCATCGTTTATCTCTGAACTTTCATCATCATTGTTTATAAGCCACTGTTAACATCATCATACCTGTGATCGTCATCATCACTTCGCTGAACTAAAGGAAGATACACAGAGACGTGAAGACGTAGAAAGAGACGTGAAGACAGACTAGAGACAAGCAATCACAGAAACGGGGACATTTATGCACAGAGTACAATGCCATGCTACATGCTGCTATTAATAATTCATACCCTGACTTGCCAAGAGAAGGCAGGACAGAAAATGTTGACTCCGCCTGTTCCGTCTGTATGGGATAGAGTGTTTCCCTTTCTCATGCATCCGTTTTTTTCCGGATGCTCCAGTTTCTTCCCACGTATAAACACGTATTAATTAGCTGATAACACCTTCATATATGGAGAAGCGCAGAGCTTGGGAAAATATTGGCGCCAACTTATCGTGTGGCTGCCTTCCTGCTTGTCCGTGGCTCCTCCTCATGCCTCTGAGTCGTTATCTCTCTACGAGAGCGAGTAAATGCTGTGTGCTTTACAAGTTGAAATAATGATTATCATTCAGAACTGATCAGAATCAGAATGTTTATTTATGCTGCAGGAGGAATCCGATGAGCTATGAAGCTCTTTCTCACAGATGTCCAGTAGGGGCGTGTCAGAACGTTACAACAACAATCAATACAAAAGCACGATCGGAGTGCAAAGTATAGGAAAGGTAAACAAATAACTTTAATACAAATAACACTAAACTTGTTTCTGTTATCTTACCAGGTAAAGCCCACTGAGCTATTAGCTTCTCTTTCAGAAGCAACCCGGCCACAAATGACAGCTCAACCAAGTGGCTTATCATGTGGATATTTATAGCAGCACAATAATCTAAATAATCGAACTGATTCATTATTCATTATTATTCGATAACAGCGAGCTCTTGATTTCAGGCGGGAGCTGCGTGCACGCTGAGACAATGTAGAGGTGGCACCGGCCCAGGCTCCACAGTGCTTGCGTGAGCCATCACTGAACCAGTAGAACGCACGCATAATACTGGTAGGAACCTCCTGGTTACACCAGCCCACAGGGGATTATTGTGTCCGTCGTGCAGGGAGGGGCTGGGTGGGGAGGGAGGGACTGGGTGGGAATGGTGGGGTGGGGAGGGGCTTGGTGGGGAGGGTGGGGCTGGGTGGGGAGGGTGGGGAGGGGCTGGATGGGGAGGGTGGGGCTGGGTGGGGAGGGGCTGGGTGAGGAGGAGAGTGTGGAGGGACTGGGTGGGAGGGGTGGGGCTGGGTGGGGAGGGGCTGGTCACCCCGTAGTGCCCTTATACAACTCAACGTTTAACCTACTCACGCCGGCTTGAGCCCGCCCTCACAGTCGGGCATATTTGCGGAATACACCACGCCGCCGTTGACCCTGGCCATTGACCGAGCAACCAAACGTTCCTACCAGCTCCCTCCGCAGGAGGAATGTGTTAACCCTCATGGAAAGTAAAGCCTTGAGACTCGGACAATCCCCAACATCAACACGCACGGAGAGAGTGACATTTCATAACACACGCAACGTTTATTAAGATATAAAATGCCTGGGTTGCACCCCCAAATTATCACACTCATGTAAAATAAAAAAACATTGTAAATCAAAATAAAGCGAATGTGGAATGTCCAAGCGTTGTCTCGAGAACTGGCGCTGACGTCGAGCTCGGCTCCACGGGTTACGTGACCAAGACACTCACCCGTGACTGGACATTAGAATTATTTTGATTTAAAGCTTTCGTGACTGCAGGGATTCATATTCTTGTTTCTTTCGGTAAAGTCACGTAGAAGGGAAATAATACAATTATACAAATATAAAACAATTGTTATTGTGTTATTGACTTTACCGAAAGAACCAAGAATATTAGAATTATCGTTAACGTGGCTATTTCCCCAGAATTAGGACCCCGAGGCATGTGATTATAACCTAAGACTTATTTTAAACTCATGTGTACCTAACAATGCAAGATTCTGCCATTTTTGTCTGAACAGAGACGTATTCTTAGACGTTCATAAATTAATTATTGCACTCAACGATGACGCGCATTGAATTGTGCACGTGGGAATCATTCATTTTACATTCATGCACTGTGTTTATCGGCTTGTACACGACTACTTACTGCATAGGCTTTTACCAGTTATTAAAAAAAAGTGGGCTTTTGAGTCATTCCCTAAGACAAACCGAGGCACACCTTCCAAGCTCTCTCAAACTTAAGCGTTAAAAAAAACATTCGTGGGATTTATCAAAAATATCCAACGAATTATAACCACTGTACTGAGATCGCAGGCTATTCACGGCAAAATAGGATACTCGTTGAAAACTGAATTGGAAAAGTAATGGCATAAGCGTTCTACGTCAAAAGTGTGAGTCATCTCAGTGGAGCTGATAACATAGAAAAACGAATGAATCGAGGGAAATCAATTACAGTCATTGTTGACTGAATGAAGAACTTCACAATTGGGCTGCAAACATTGTATTAAGGATAAATATGAGCAAAACAAAAGCCCCTGTACAAGTTTGCAGAACAAATAAACATATAAATAGTAGTACAAATGAAAACGCAGCGTTATGTACATGTAAAGTAACTGTTTGAGGTGGATAAACATTACGAAATAACGAAGCAAACAGGAGCAGGATTAAACACTTGTACGGTGACATTTGACATTTGATCGTGAAAAGCCGCACGGCAATCAATCAATCTTTATTTGATGCGCCAATATCGCCGTCGCTAAAGTGTGGCGTCAGCGCACATTATCGCGGAACGGGAACGGTACAAGAGGGGTGGCACAGAGCAACAGGAATGAAAAATAAGCGATATTTTTAAAAAAAACTTTTAAAAAAACATGCTTTTATGAAATGTACTAGTAATGGCAGAACTCCACGACTCCAAGAAGTGGCCCCGAAGCTTGCCATAACGTAAGGGACCGTGGGCAATTAGACCCATGCCGAAACATAACATGGAAAAAATAATGTTTAGAAATATATATTTTTTAATGATAGAATATGGTATTGTCATCAGTATGACATAAGTGTACCGAGTTTGCAGTCGACACCACATTGGGAAGTGGGTTACAATTTAGTTACAAAATTTGAGGATACAACGACAACAGCAGACAGAGTTAGTTAAATGAAAGCGTGTAAAATAAAAAAATATTTTAAAATACTTTTAAAAAACCCACGCTTTAATGAAATGTACTGTCCGAGCTGCTCCTCCCCCTGCCCCCTTCCCCCATCGCCCCTCCCCTCCTTCCACATCCCCCGCCCCTGGGCGTGGCTGCCCGAGGCTTGCCGTGACGTCAGGGACCACGTGGTGATTTACAGGCAACGTGAGTTGAGCGTGGACAATTAGAGCCGTAAAAAAGATTGTTTAAGAAAATATTTTTAATTTTCAATGATAGAATATAGTATTGTCATCAATATGACATACCTATACCAAGTTTGCAGTCGATAGCACATTGGGAAGTGGGTAAAAATTGAGTTAGAAGATTTGTTTAAGGATACGACAACAGACGGAGTGAGTTAAATGAAAGCGTGTAAAAAGAAATCCGTCACACTCCACAACCCGCAGCGGCTAACACCGCTGTGCCTCAAGAGGTCCAACGTTGCTCCAACGTTGCTCCAACCACATGCAGCACTGTTTGCCAAACGTTGCACGTTTACAGACCACACACAATTACAAAACTCCCCCCCGCCTCCCCCAACTTGGTTTGATTGGTTCATACCAGTAAATATTTTACAGATATATACAATCGAGATTCTGCATGCATGATATTGCTTTCTTAGGTTTGAAAATGTATGGATTTATAGCGCTATCGGTTCTGCAGAGCCACCTCACCATCGACTCAATAGCAGGGGCTAAACATGCCTGAATTAAATTGTAGCCAAATTCTGACAAATGATTGAATAATGGACAGAGTGCTTTGTTACATTCACAATTTTAGTTTTGTTTAGTAGACCCAGATTACATCTTTTTCTGCATGATATTTTGAAGGGGGGAAAAAACTGCCCCATCGCATATACCAAGTTAGTCATCCACCCCGAACTGAAGCCATCACATCTACAGATTTTCATAATCGTCTTTGTCGTTATAATTAATATCACCATCGATATAATTGTCAGATTCCATGTCTTCCTCTATCATCTCCCCCACATTATCGTACACATCTTCGGGGACGTACGGGGAGGACAATTCCGCGGTGGTGATGTAAGCATTGTTGACCGTATTGCTGGTCGCGAAACTCGTTCCAACAGTGATATTACTGATGGGAGCATTGTTGGAAACTCGACGGTGATTGTAGGAGTGTTTTCTGGCCATCCACATCCCTGCTATAGCTACAGCGGAAATGACCAAAAACAGAGCAACCCCGACGGCCATTGCCACGACATACAACTTGGAGAAATAGGGGCCCACATCCCGGCAAACCATGTCCATGGACACGTTCTTGACTGGTTCGCCTTTTAGTTGAACAGGGCTGTGGCATTTGGGGAACTCCGGCGCATAATCGGTGGGCACAAGCAGTGTCGTTTTGTGTCGGAGCATGAGGTAGAGGGAGCAGTCACAGACCAGCAAGTTGTTGTGGAGGGTGAGGGATTTGAGGGGTAGTTTGATGAAGGAGGGGAGGTGCATCAGCATGTTATTGTGCAGCAGTAGCTTCTCCATGCTGACGCACCCCTTGAGGAAAGCCATGGGCAGGATCGTGAGATGGTTGTCTTCCAGGTGAAGTACCCTGTGAGACGACGTACAGGGAAGGGGGGCCATCGTGAACCGCGACTCTGCACAACGCCTACAGATAATACCGTGCCGCTGACCATGTCACCCGGAATGCGCTCGTTCCCCATCAGATCTAGTAAGCCAAGTAGGGATGAGTCTGGATAGTGCTTTGATAGACTTTCACCGTGCATTATCGTGTTGTCATAGGGCTGTGGGGCATCGCGGTGGGCAGTGAAACAAATCCGCCGGACTGTATTTCTGTGCCGCCACATCTGTGCTCCCCTCCTTCAGCAACCTGCACTGGCCAGCATGAAGTGTATCGTCAAATAACCTTCCTTCAAGATCACGTCTTCAAGATGGGAGACCTGGCCCAATAGTTTATAACGCGATTAACCACAGCACCTCACTGCTGCCACCACCCTCAGCTTAATGTTGAGACGTTATTACGGATTTGCATTTAGAGAGCACTTAAATGCCTCGGCGACTAACTCAAAGTGCCTTAACATCAATCCTACCTCACTTAGACCATTTTAATGTTCTGCTACAGTATAGACAGGGGGATCCCCTGTGGTAGCTACCCCTTTGTGGCACGAGGTGCACCAAACACCAGGGTGCAAATGGGCATACTCCATCTGCCTGTGTGGGGAGATGCTGCTTATGTGGGGTTTCCCAATTAAGTTGGGAGTAAGTTATCGTATGCGGCCCACTCTTTTTGCAGACACATCGTGGAATCTTTAACATCCGCTGTGAAGCTAACGGCGCATATTCATGAGCAACACACCCGCAGTAATAACTAGGCCGGCTGCTGGGTTCGAGCCGTAAATCTATGCAACAAGTGTAAGATCCGCCCAAGGACTCCTGAAAGCCCAGCGGCAGAATCCGTACTTAGCTACCATTATTTATTCACAACAATAAATGGGCCCATTGTGTGTTTCCCCTACTTTGTTGTGTGAAGGGCCCAGGGTAAATTGCCCCTTCTGCTCCCACTACTCTGGACACCCCGACAAATGTATGGTCGCCATGGTGGCGAGATGTCAACTACCTCGCCTGCTATACAGGAGTCTGTGGGTTCGATCCTGACCCTGACACCTGCTGCTGTATATTTGGGGTTTGAATGTCTCTCTCCCTGTAGTCGTGTGGATTGTTTTCCGACTCCTCCGGCTGTTCCCTCCACATTTATAATCAATATGCGGTTAGAGTGTTTGGCTGCTATAAATTTCCACGCGATAAGCCGCTTCATTGGGCTATTATTTGCGATAGCCAGGTCGCTTATGAAAAAGAGCTATATAGCTCAGTAGGCCTTACCCGGTAAAATAAAAACAATAGTTTTAACGTGCTACCCACTGGGGCCATGTTACTGCCCCCCCCCCCCAGACCTGACCTGTGGGTGTTTTTGGCCTGTGGGAGTTTCCCTTACTTGAGGCTCTTATGGTTGCCCATGAACCCCGTGGGGAGGTTTTGCAGCTGGTTGTTGTTCAGGCGGAGCTCATTGAGGTTGGGCAGCATGGGGAACGGCTGCCCCTCAGAAACCTCCACGGATTTCAGTTTGCAGTCGATCTTCAGAATCTTGGCCGAGGCCGACGTCAAGGAGACGAGGACGTCCCAATTCAAACTTGGGCCGAGAGGGCAGTTGGATCCTGTGGCTTCGAAACATGTGGTGGTGGAGGAGGCGGGGGGAGGCGACGAGGAGGATATGTTCAGTGGGTCGCACTTAGCTGAGAAAGCAGAAGGGACGATGGTGGTGGTGATGATGATGGTGATGCTAAAGGCGAGGTGAGGAGATAGATCTGTGGAGAGAAGAGAAGACCAGCAGCAACACTATTATATGCATTCTGCGGCCGTTTGAAACGCTATTCCATTGAATCTTAGGAAGTCACTGGAGCTATGCATTTTTAAATCACCTAGATTTAAAAATCATTTCTTGAGATCTGCTTTTTGTGTTCAGTTTGTTGTCTTTCCCCCACACCTCACATTAGCACGGTTGGCTACGTGCGGTGCGAAATAAATTTAACATACAATACCTACTGTGAATATATACATACATGTGTAGTGGGTACAAATGGGCGAGAGACTTCTCCTGGAGGCAACACGTTTATTATAATAACATCAACACCCTAACACAAGGGTGGGGAACCTTTTTTCTGCCAAGGGCCATTTGTATATTTATAACATCATTCGCGGGCCATACTAAATTATCAACTTACAAATTAGCCTGTTATATTTGGTCAAACATTTAATTAACTCACACCCCTAATGTGATGACTGGAACTGCTTCTCTGTGGTGAGGCGTCTGATGTTAGCTGGTATTGATGATGTTGCTACTCGCAACTGCATTTCCAGGTTTGCTCCTAGATTTATTGAATTTCGAGTCCCGCCTGCTGTTGCCTTGGCAGGGCCAGACCAAATGATTTTGCGGACCTGAAACGGCCCACGGGCCGGACGTTCCCCACCCCTGCACAAAGGAGTATCTGCCCCTTCCACCAGGTAACCTAGGGAGGTTGTCCCTCCGGGCTGACGAGGCCCCAACACAACTGGTGGAGGCTGTCAAGACTGGACCCCGACTCGGGTCCGGTCTTGTCTTGGGGCTTCTCTTCAGGATGACGGCTTCATGACTTCAGGTTAACAACAGCAGCCGGACCCGTTCAGGGGTCCGGCTTATATAGTCAGACCCGGGGCTTCCTCCGCCCCTAGCCATGCCTCCCTTCTCGAACCTTCAAGAGGGACCTGGTCCTGGTCCCATGGTCCCCCAGCCCCCTCTTTGGGGGGCCCCGGGCTGGTGCCTCCGGTCACGAGGTCCTCCAGGTTCATCCGGAGTGCCATGGCCCCCTGTCACCCCTGCGCCACTCCAGGCGCTCTCGCCCCCGAGCCCCCAGGGGGTGACACTGCACACGGAGTGCGGTGCCCTGCAGCTGCCGTGCTGTCGGTGGTGTGAGCAGCGTGTCTCGTGCTTCACACACATGACATGCAGAGTGTGAAACTGTTGAGTGTGTGTATATGTGGTGATGTGTGTGAGTGTTGTGCTTGTTTTGCTGGAGTGGCGGGGGGGGGCTAAGCGGGCGTATCATGGGCTAGGGGTATCGGCTGATTTGGTACGGGAGGATTTTGAGCTCATTGGACTTGCAAATGACTGGTACCAGCGATATCAAGATCGGTCTCTGTGGAGGAGGCTTGTAAAGAATGCTACTGGGACAGTGCCAGGCTAGGTCCACTTCGAGATTACAACGGATAAGTGGAAGAGGGACGCCTACAACAACGAGCCAGATGGCGTTTTTGGTTAAAATAGCAAGTTGCCACAGTGGGAGCACAAGTTTCAAGTTCCATTGATTATGTAGAGCCCTGTGAGCCATGCGGCTCTTGAGTCGGGTGCAACCGCAACAAACAAAATATGAACAGAGAACATCTTAAAGCGACGACGGGGTGAATCTGCCAGTCATCTCGGTCAACCCAAAAACTGCAACTTGTCCTGCAAGACAGACGGTGATGCACATTGTTGAGGGCTGTCCTCCAAATTAAGCAAGCTAAGCGATGGTCTGTGGAAAACGTCGCATTCTGCAAATGATAAAGCTAGCTTTCTGGCTTGGTGGCAAATTCAGGCGATAAATAAATAATGTAATGGAGGCGAGAGGGAAGTGACGAGGTGGGAAGAGAAGTAGCTGACATGCATATGGACGTCCAGCGTTTCAGTGAAGGCCAGTGTGCAACATGTTTAACTTATGTACAGTTTATCAAATTATTTTTACGTTGATAGATATTTTAGATAGGAACCTATTTCGAATATCTATTTTAAAAAAGTATTTTAAAGGTGTTGAGAACATAATTTTTAAAATTGTATTTTACTATTGGCGTCCTCTGGTCTGACACCGTTTGAGACTAGGCTCAAAAGAAAGCTGTCTCTGGTGTGGACCATTCAGTTTAAAGGACAATGCATATATTATCAGAGTATGTTTATTGTTTGCATTCTGACCACAAGTATTGTGATTAATGCAGACGTGATTCCTTGTAAAAGGTTTCAGTTTGATGTTTTAACATCTGAACACCTGTTTTGTTGCCAGAAAAAAGAGGAAAACCTATTATCATATTTTGATACCGACAAAAGAGGTACCATGATGTATTTTACTCTTTGTCTTTAAAATATATTTTCCAGTTAGAAATGGCACTGAGGAACAAAACAACCCGCAGAGGGTTTTCTTTGGAAAGAAGCTTATTTTAAAAAAGCTAACTTGCTATCATACATATTTTAACACATTCCTGCGGAAGGAGCTGGTAGGAACTTTGGGTTGCTCGGTCAATGGCCAGGGTCAACGGCGGCGTGGTGTATTCCGCAAATATGTCCGACTGTGAGGGCGGGCACAAGCCGGCGTGAGTAGGTTAAACGTTGAGTTGTATAAGGGCACCACGGGGTGACCAGCCACTCCCCACCCAGCCCCACCCCTCCCACCCCCCACCCAGCCCCACCCTCCCCACCCAGCCCCTCCCGACCCAGCCCCTCCCCACCCAGCCCCATCCTCCCCACCCAGCCCCTCCGCACCCCCTCCCTCCCCACCCAGCCCCATCCTCCCCACCCAGCCCCTCCCCACCCCCTCCCTACCCACCCAGCCCCTCCCTGCACGACGGACACAATAATCCCCTGTGGGCTGGTGTAATCAGGAGGTTCCTACCAGTATACCCGAGATATAAAAAGCTCAAAGAAAACCACTGTTAGGATTCCGCCTCTGGCTCAAAGATTGTAATATCTGCGTCTTTGTCTGTTTCTCTCCGTGTGTCTTGCGTCCCGCTATTTCTGTATATTTCTGCGTCACTGTTCTTTCTCTGTCACCATATTCCCGTGTATTTCTATGTCTCTCCGTGTCTCTTTGTCGCTGTATTTCTGTGCATCTGACTTTCCCTGTCTTGCTCCTAGCTTATGTGTATTTCTCGTTTTTATGGCTCTGTGTATGATCTGTATTATGTGTGTACGTGTACATGTATTGCCACAATAGGTCGCACATCTGCCAATCATCTCAGTTAACCCAAAACACCATGATTTTCCCTGTGACCACCTGCCAGCGAGCGTTTGACACTTTATGTGGCCTCGAATTGCACCTCGCCAAGCAAAGGCGCTGTGGTGACACAACTGCCACTTAGTGGCCAATGGCAGTTGTTGTTATGTGCACGTGTGCATGCGCGTGCTGCGCATGTGTGCATGGATGTGTTCGTGTATGTATGTGTGTGCTTTATGTGTGCATGGATGTGTTCACGTGTGTATGCGCGTGCTGCACATGTGCATGCACGTGTACATGTGTGTATGTATACGTACGTGTTTGCAGGTGGTTAAGAGTTTCTTCGTTTAAGCAAAATTGTTTGCTTCTCTTGTTAACCATGAAAGGTCCACACATATTGTGTTTTAAAAATAACTCTTCTTGAAGTGAATTCACTTTCATACAAGTCTCTTAAAGTGACTGACATTCACTTTCATAGAAGTCTCTTAAAGTGACTGACATTCACTTTCATAGAAGTCTCTTAAAGTGACTGACATTCACTTTCATAGAAGTCTCTTAAAAGTGACTGACATTCACTTTCATGGACGTCTCTTAAAGTGACTGACATTCACTTTCATGAAAGTCTCTTAAAGTGACTGACATTCACTTTCATAGAAGTCTCTTAAAAGTGACTGACATTCACTTTCATAGAAGTCTCTTAAAAGTGACTGACATTCACTTTCATAGAAGTCTCTTAAAAGTGACTGACATTCACTTTCATAGAAGTCTCTTAAAAGTGACTGACATTCACTTTCATGGACGTCTCTTAAAAGTGACTGACATTCACTTTCATGGAAGTCTCTTAAAGTGACTGACATTCACTTTCATAGAAGTCTCTTAAAGTGACTGACATTCACTTTCATAGAAGTCTCTTAAAGTGACTGACATTCACTTTCATGGAGGTCTCTTAAAGTGACATCAGATGACTGAGAGATGGCGATGAATTGGGGAGTCCTTCATCCAGCAGTGGATAAGCCATGGCTCATGATGATGACGATGACACACTTATGATAAGGATATTTTTGTTCTCATAAAAGTCCTGCATTGGAATGTTTAGCCAACACCAGTTATATTGTATTTTTCTATTGGAGGAAACCGAAAAGCCCGGATGAAATTCATGCAGAACAGGGGGAGAGAACATACAACGTCCATACAGAAAAAAACAATTCCGAGCCAGGAATTTAGCCGAGGCCCTTTACGCTGTGAAGTACAAGCATTACAACGTTGCCACCCAGTCCCCACATATATAGCCCGTACATATTCACAAACATAGCAATGCATGCACACACATTTGCAGATGTTCTTTACATACACCCATACGACACGTGCTGCTACAACATGTACACTCTTGACAAACAGCCTCTCTTAAATTGTAAAACGAATGACAAAACACGGTTAACACCATATTCATTTCCCCAAAATACAACGTGTAAATATTGTACTTACGCGACACGAACGAACTTGGTGACGTTAGCTTCATGGTTTAAAGAATTGTAATCGTATATTCGTCAGCGGCGTTGAACAGAGGCTAAAGCGCGTGTGTCGACAATGCCTTTTTGAGGACAGCGTCCGTGTTTTATGGCACGTGATCCATACGCCAGTAGTAGATATGGGACGTGCTGCAGTTCGATAAATTATAGTTCCTCTTTTAAATCCCCTTTTAATTTTTTCTTGCACAGAACAGAAATTTGTCAGCATATTCACGCTTGGTGAGCGGTGGCGCAGCGGTTGGCACGCCGTGCTGCCAGCGTCGGTGACGAGAGCTCGATTCCTGGCCACGTCGGTGATGTCGGAACCAGCCGTGGACTCCGCACAAGATGATTTTGCTTTAGCTTGTACGACTTCGAGAGACCAGGGATCCACTCACTCGCAAGAGTGACCCGGGTCAACAAACTGACGAAAGAATGACAGTGGGTTAAAGTAACAGCAACGAAACAATTATCTCATCAAATCGAAAACAAACCGTGTTGCAGGAGAAATTCAAAATTCTGCGCTACTAATTCGACGATCCTGAGAATATTTAGTCATGTCATCCACCAAATTGTCACAATCTTACCCAGAATGTTCGTAACATTTACCGTTGCCTGTAGCTTCGGGTCAGTCACCTTTGAAATGTAGCAAATTATGGACAACATATACCACGCAAAAAAGTGTTGTACTGTACTTTGAAGATCATAATACATCGACGAGCAATAGTTTTGGGGCAACGGTGTCAAACCACTCAAGTCATTTAAAGAGTCAAGAAGAGGCATTGCCGTGCTGAGGAGACTAGATTTGAAGCTTTCGTGACTGCAAGGATTCATATTCTTAGGTTTTTTTCGGTAAAGTCACGTAGGTAAAAAAAATCACGACGTTTCGGAGGCAACACAAGCTTCCGTCTTCAGCTGTATCAAGTGAGCACTTGATACAGCTATCGTGCTGTGACGGTTCCACCTGAAGACGGAAGCTTGTGTTGCCTCCGAAACGTCGTGATTTTTTTTTTTTACCTACGTGACTTTACCGAAAAAACCTAAGAAAACTGAGGAGACTCATCTGAAATGTCGCGCTGTCCATACGGACGATGCACGGGTAGCATTCCTGGTGTACTCTCAAAACTACTGATGCCTCACCGATTTCCATTACATGTTACACCACGCAAAGGTGTGTAGCATTACATGTACATGTCCAGACCACTGCTGTCTGGTGGGATGACCACATTTTCTCAACTGTTTGAAGTTGGGGCTAATCGCCCTGAGAACGATTGTTTAAGGACGCTTTATACAGGTAGGAACAACAGTTCCACACTGCCCACCAGGGAGTATTTGTCTGTCTGTCGTGCATAGCCACGCCCTCGATTTGTATTTCATAGAGCGCTTCGGGCGGGCTCAGCACCACGTGACGCGCCGCGTGACACGGATCGCACGAATGCGCTGTCCAACCAAGTTCCTACCTGCCCACTCCGAAGGAACGTGTTAAATTAGTATGACTATTATTATTTAATCACCAACATGGCCACACGTTCGGTTACTATTGAAGCTGGTGGTGTGGAAAAGGCTGAACGAGCATGATTGTACACGCAATGCGACACATCCACGAGTGTCGTTAAATCTATTTGTTTCCAACCTGCGTTTTATTGTCTGTTGAATTACCGATTCATTTTCGTGGATACAACATCAAAATCCAGTTCGAATATCTATGACAGGGTTAATTCAACCTACACATGTGGTCAAGTGTTAGACCCCGAGCATGCCTATTCACAGTTAGGAAAACTCATTACATTCCTTACGGCCCTTAAAGACTTTCATATCATCTTCTGGAATGCATTCAAAAGTTTTAAAGGTTGAGAACTCATTACGTGACATCACCTTACCCTATACACACACATCCTTGCTGGTATACGTAACATTACATGTTACTACTCTCGAAACCCCCAGTATTTTCTGGAAAAGGTTGACCAAACATCATCAATATCTACCTTTCCTTTCAGTGAAAATAAAAAAAAGGTCTAAAAATTATTAATTGCATGTATGTTGAGCTTCTTTCGCACCGTACGTAGCCAACCGTGCTAATCGGAGATGCGGGGGAAGGACAACAAACTGAACACAACACATTCCTGCGGAGGGAGCTGGTAGGAACGTTGGGTTGCTCGGTCAATGGCCAGGGTCAACGGCGGCGTGGTGTATTCCGCAAATATGCCCGACTGTGAGGGCGGGCACAAGCCGGCGTGAGTAGGTTAAACGTTGAGTTTTATAAGGGCACCACGGGGTGACCAGCCCCTCCCCACCCAGCCCCACCCTCCCCACCCAGCCCCTCCCCACCCTCCCCACCCAGCCCCACCCTCCTCACCCAGCCCCTCCCCACCCAGCCCCTCCCTCCCCACCCAGCCCCTCCCTTCACGACGGACGGACACAATAATCCCCTGTGGGCTGGTGGAACCAGTGGGTTCCTACTAGTAAAAAGCAGTTAATACGTGGATAAGCTGCATGTATGAAACTTACGTCTTTACTGTACATTGTTTTAGCTTGGTAGCGTGTTTTTTGCATTGGCACAGCCAAATTTGACTAGAGCAGCCGATGCGATGGAAGGGTGCTGTTGAAATATTTCTGTTTTCATGAAGATGTGCATTGTAACAACTTCCACTTTTTTCATGGCTTGAATGTCCAAACATAGCGACTTGTGGTGGACATTTCCTCCATCTACTGTATACAGGGTGGCGCAAAAGTCAGGACACACAGGGTCATTATTCTATGCTATTTTGGATTTATAAAGCGCCTTATATTTATGTAACGAATCAAAGGGTTATTTCATTTATTTAACTAATCTTAAAAACTGCACTTCAATTAACATTAACGCGTGCATGCATTCTTTTTAGAAACTAATTCAGGAATTATTATTTTCAAGATTATACCTTCCTTCTTAAGCACTCGTTCGTCTCGTCGTCAAACTTTCTCTCCATTTTTCAATGTCATCTGAAAAGGAAGAAGGAATATGCGTGAATAATTATAATATATCACACATGAACATAAAACAAATATTAAAATGTGTTCATGCAAGTGTTAAAATAAATTAAATAAGCCGATGTGTCTTGGCTTTTGGGCCACCCTGTGTGAGCGATTTGAGGCTTTCGTGACTGCAGGAATCCATACTCTTTAGTTATTTCGGTAAAGTCACGTAGGTAGAAAAATAAAATAAATCACGACGTTTCGAACGCAACACAAGCGTTCGTCTTCAGGTGAAAATCTCGATAGCTGCGATGTGAAGAGAAGCTGTTACCAGCAAGAGTTTATTCAAGTTTTGAGATCGGTATTACCTTGTGGTCGCGGCATCTCTGCAGAAAGGTGAGAGACTCGATCAAGTCGTGATTTATTTCATTTTATTTCTAATTACGTGACTTTACCGAAAGAACCAAAGAGTATATACACACACAGTATATTCTTAGGTTTTTTCGGTAAAGTCACGTAGGTAAAAAAATGTAATTAATAAAAGTAAAATAAAAATCAAATAAAAATCACTGTTCCACCTGAAGACGGAAGCTAGTGTTGCCTCCGAAACGTCGTGATTTTTATTTTATTTTACTTTTATTAATTTCATTTTTTACCTACGTGACTTTACCGAAAAAACATAAGAATATGAATCCTTGCTGTCACGAAAGCTTCAAATCTAGAAATAAACACACAGTGTAGTCCACGGCCCGTTGTGTCAATCCACGACTGAATGAGGACCTCCCTCAGCCTTTGCGGGACGTGACAGTCGACCAGAAGCTTCACCACACTGGCCAGCAGAGGTGTGGACTCGAGTCATGTGACTTGGACTCGAGTCAGACTCGAGTCATGAATTTGATGACTTGCGACTCGACTTGGACTTGCATAACAATGACTTTGTCCCACCTATGAGATGTGGACTCGAGTCATGTGACTTGGACTCGAGTCAGACTCGAGTCATGAATTTGATGACTTGCGACTCGACTTGGACTTGCATAACAATGACTTTGTCCCACCTCTGCTGGCCAGTGTTGTACAACTTCGCTGACACTACCGTAGCCCGCTGCTAACAACGTAGCCAACGCAGCGGGCGACAAACGCACGCGTCTTTTATGCGCGGCCACCGCCAATGCAAGCGCTCGCCACCCAGCAAACGTTGAACGTTTTAGTCGACGCTGGGCCAACGTTGGGATGTGACGGTCCCCACCACTCACCGCCAACATTGGGCTCCACCTCGCGTGGTTTAACTGCGCGTCCAGGCTCAACGTGACTCTGCCTCTGGCTGGCTGCGGAGGAAGGACAATAAGCTAAACGCAAAAAGCAGTGAAAAAGAAATTAGTTTTTAATCTAAATTTTAAAGTGCATAGCTCCCTTTCGATTTAAAGCGTTCGTGACTGCAGGGATTCATCTTCTTGGTTCTTTCGGTAAAGTCACGTAGAATGGAAATAATAAAATAATAAAAATTAAACATAATAAAATAATTCTCACGACGTTTCGGCCACAACGCAAGCAGCCGTCCTCAGATGAAGAACAGGCCTGTCGAGACGACAGACTCTGTCGTCTCGACAGACCTTTTCTTCACCTGCTTGCGTTGTGGCCGAAACGTCGTGAGAATTATTTTAATATGTTTTATTTTATTATTTTATTATTTCCATTCTACGTGACTTTACCGAAAGCACCAAGAAGATGCATAGCTCCCGTGGCTTCCTAATATCGGAAGGAAGAGCGTTCCAGACGGCCGCAGAAGCGCATTTGAAAGCACGCGATGCAGTGACTGTCCTTGTTCGATGGCCAGTCCAAAGCCGCTGCTGCGTGCATGACCAGAACGGAGAGATGGTGACAGTTTAGGGAAGCCCTCATCCAGTGACGGATAGATCATGCCTGATGATAATAAGTGAGCAAATGTGTAATCTTGCCCACAGAAAATGGCTGTGTTGCTTCTGTTATTATTCCGTGGTCCGTTCGTATTAATGCGATGTCTCAACAACATTCTAAGGAAAGTCCGGAATGGAATCGCAAAGCAAGTTCACAATGGAATTCAAACTGAAATGGTATTTCCATACTTCCCTTTTTACAACCACATCCACAAAACGTACCTGGAAATATGGTAGAAATATAAAAAATATTTTTTCATCTCCTTGGCAATCGATGTCATGTTAGTCATGATGGGTGTTTGACCATACAGGACCACATATTACTCACCACCGATGTCAGCTATGACCAGCAGTTGAACTCAGATCACTCGGTTCATAGTGGCGTAAACTAAGCACTGCGCCACCACTCAGCATATGATAAGTACTATTTATGGCATCCTGCGTAAGTAAAGAATAGTAAACTATCTCGAGTTGTCCATGTATGAACGTTGAGTGAAAAGTAACGTTGAAATATTAACGTTGGAATCAACGATCAGTCCAAAGTTTGTCTTATTATACCTCCCAAGTTTTAATTGTCGAATCGATAAACGTTGGCTACTCGTGGTGCCCTGACGATGGGAGTGTCAAGAAAACCCTAAACCGTGATGCGTAAATGATGATGATGACGACGACGAGGTGGTAAAATGATGACGATGAGGTTGAGATGAGATCATGATGACGTCGTGATAAGATGTCATGAAATTATGACGATGAGGTTGAGATGAGATCATGATGACATCGTGATAAGATGTCATGAAATTATGACGATGAGGTAGTGAAATGATAACGAGGTGGGGTTGATCACAATGAGGTGGTCGAATGATAACAATGAGGTGGTGATAAGATGACGAAGTGGCGACATGATGTCTTGACAAAGGGCTGTGAATCATAATTCCAAAACAACATGACTTTTAAACCCTCTTTACACCAGGAACATCCTGACACCTTATGGCCGCTACATTGCTCACAGTGTTTAAAAACAATTGATGCTTGAATCTCTACCCCGAGTCATGACACTTCATTGAATTTCAAGGGTGGATAATCTTTAGCCCCTTGTCGCTCTCAAATTAATCCATTCTATTCTTGCATACGATGGCAATATGTTCAGGAGCTAAATACCAATGCCGAGATCTGCTAGCTACTAGAGAATAGATGTTGTCTGGTTTTGCTGTTCCTCTTCTGAAGGAACACAGACTACAGTGGTTTGCATGGCCACAATCGCGCAATTGTGGCTTGTCTTTAATGTTTCCATTTATGAAGGTGTCGTGCGCATCGACCTCTTGACGTTCTGATGCGGTTGAAGGCGACACAAGTGTCTTCAAGGAATGTCAAAATCAAGAAGTGCGTCGTTTTGGTTTCGAATTCGGTGTTTCTTGTGGACGTGCGCGTTGTTCCTCTCTGTTCGCCAGCGTTTTTCCGAACCTGGGGTGAGATTCGAGAATGATGACAGCGCGATACAAGAAGGGGGACATTGCTTAGTTAATGGGTAGGTGGTTGTCGTTGGCAAGGAAACGCGTAAAGTCATTTGCAATTTCCGTCTGTCTGCGGATAATAATAATAATTTACATTTGTAAAGCGCCCTTAAAAATCGTTATCAGGGGCTTATGCATGGAAAAGCGGTAATAGTTAGCCATCAACCAAGGAAAGAAGAAGTGAGAAGAACTTTGAAAATAACTCAAAACAGAAAGCCATTTGAAACATGTTTTTAGTCGAGATTTGAGGATTTGTTGTGTCTCGGAAGTCCTGACCTCGAAGGGCAACGAGTTGCAGAGTTTAGGTACCGCAACCGCAAAGGCACCGTCACCCCAAGTGTGAAGCCTCGACCGTGGGGCAGTGAGATATGCACAATCTGAGGATCTTAATGATCTTGATGGAATATATGGCTGAAGGAGGTCATGAATGTAGGGAGAAGCAAGTCCATTAAAGGGATAATAGCACAGGTGTGATGTGATCCTTAAAAACACATTCCTGCGGAGGGAGCTGGTTGGAACGTTGGGTTGCTCGGTCAATGGCCAGGGTCAACTGTGAGGGCGGGCACAAGCCGGCGTGAGTCGGATAAACGTTGAGTTTTATAAGGGCACCACGGGGTGACCAGCCCCTCCCCACCCAGCCCCACCCCTCCCCACGCAGCCCCTCCCCACCCTCCCCTCCCCACCCAGCCCCACCCAGCCCCTCCCCTCCCCACCCAGCCCCTCCCTGCACGACGGACGGACACAATAACCCCCTGTGGGCTGGTGTAACCAGGATGTTCCTACCAGTATGATATTTACGTCAGTTCATGAACGCCGTGCATGATGCGGTGGTGATAGTCGTGGTGGTGGTGGTGCTGGCGAAGCTGTCACGCTTGGTACAACGGCTACATTCCAACACTCACTGTCACTGACAGGCATGAGCAGGTGTTTGTGACAGTTCCAATACATTACCGAGTGCAGCTGACTCATGTGCTCCTATCACCCCATCCCACGCACTGCTTTGCAAGTGAGTAACCGTCAGCAGCTTTGTAGAATTTCTCAAGTGTCATGAATGGAAGGAAATGACGCTCAGCTAAATATTCCTCCTCTATTATTCTGAGTGAAAATGCTCTGCCAAGCACTGACTGTAAATGTAGGTGGAGCAGGGAAGGCATGTTTTGGAATCTCCAGACTCCTTGCACTAAAAATGTTTACGTGCAGCGCTGTTATTATTATTATTATTGTTTTTGTGCTTTACTAAAAGGGTTTTATGATGCCGTAACATGGAAACCAGCTCTCACAATGCCCATTAACGATATATTTCTGGACAAGCTATTCAAGTAATTTATATCATGAGAACCGCCACTACCGTGCACTTTATAGGCAGTTTCAAAAGTTTAACCCATTTGGTCGACAGCCGATTCCCAACCTGTGGTTCACAGGCCCGTGGGGAAGTGATCCGTGGAACTGTTCCAGATGCGATTTATTTTCTCGCAAAAATCTGTAGGTTTTAACGGAAGGTGGGCACGGTTATCTTGTTACGGCTGACAGTGATAGGTAAAGTTAGAATCAGAATCTTTATTTAGACTGGAGGAATCAGATAAGCTATCAAGCTCTTTTTCACAGATGTCCAGGATGAGAGGGTCACGTGCGTTGTCAAGGCAGTGCAGTGCAGCACAATTAATTGTTCTGTACTGTGCCCCAAAGTCCATGCTTCCTGCCATCACCAACCATCGCTGACTGACGTTTGATCAAATATTATCTCCAAGACCTGCAGGGCATGGGGAGGCTGTCATCCAGCCAGTGAATTGACAACGGGTTTATTTTTAACATGAAGACTTTCGCGACCAATATCCCTAATTATGGAAACGGGTTTATGTTTTCCTATTCTTTCCTTTTCAATGTCTGTAACACGGATAGAACACCTGAGATTCAGAGACGCCGGAAACCACAGACGGACGAGCGATTGGGAAGGCAGTCAAAACCGGTGCCCAACATTTCCCTCCCCCCACCCCTAAGCTCTGTGGCCCTACATTGGGATGTATGGCCAACTCCATTCACGAGTGATTGTCCACGTGGCAGGAAACTCAAATAAAGTGAATAAACACATTCAACGTGATTGTGTTGCTGTTGATAATTGGTTATTTACCCTTTTATCTGGCAACAAAACTGACACCTTTTTTACGAGCAGTCATGTTTGCATAGACCACAATACCTGCAGACATAATGTTTGCATTATTGTGTCAGTTTTGTTGCCAGATAAAAGGGTCAAAAACCAATTATCATATATTTTTGCTGGCAAATGAGGTACCAATGGTGTGTTGTTGTTGTTGTTGTTGTCCAGCCATTGGTGACCAGGCTGAGGCCATCAACTGACTACGGCTCAGAAGTCGGTGTTTTATAGTGGTGGCTGCCAATTTTCTAACGCAGGATCTCATCGGTGCCAGTTCAGTACAGTACTACTGACACGGCATTCGCCACTCGGCCACCCGAAATGTGCTGCATTATAGAACCCGGCATCATATCAGGCGAATCGCCCAGGATTCCCATTTCCCACGTCCTTGTGACCCGTGGCAGGTAAACAAGTTGTTTACCTGCCACGGGTTGTATGGTGAATATGCAGCAGTGTGGTGTGCAGTAGGGTGGGTAGAATTATATATAGTGTAATATTACATAAATATGCTAAAATTCCTCTTGATATGCATATTATTTTGTCAAGGCGCTCTTCCTCCTCCCTCCCAGCTTAAATAGACGCTCCAAGCACCAGGACGTGTCATTCAGACTCTGTCTTATCGACAGACCTGTTCTTCGCCTGAGGACGGCTGCTTGCGTTGTGGCCGAAACGTCGTGACAATTATTTTATTATGTTTTATTTTTATTATTTTATTATTTCCATTCTACGTGACTTTACCGAAAGAACCAAGAAGATGAATCCCTGCAGTCACGAAAGCTTTAAATCGAAAGGTAAACAGGTTCTCTGCGAGGCGGTCCGTGTTGTGGGTCTTTCACACCACATATGCTAGAGGGCGCCATTGCACAGTTCCTCGTACAACGATGATTCTTGGTTCTCTCGGTAAAGTCACGCAGGTAGAACACACTATTTTTCCACCTACGTGACTTTACCGAAAGAACCAAAGAGTATGGATTCCTGCAGCCACGAAAGCTTCAAACCCCGTACAACGTTGATTATTGCGTGCGATGCCAATAATTATGTTCAGGAAACCGAAATGCCAAATGTCGAGGTCTGCTCGCCACGAGAGGGCTTCGGGTGTCTAGGAGAGTTCGTGGAGTTTCGCCGTTCCTCCTCATTTGAAGGCGCGCAGACCACTGTGGTTTTACTCTACGGTCAATTGTTTGGGTTGCATGGCCTACAATCGCACTCGCCTTTAATCTTCCATTCACAATTACAGCTCTGTTTATACAACTCAAAGCAATCAGCGTAATTGGGGAGAAATAACAGAATTGATAAGCAGACAATATGGCCCATTCGTATCTGTCTTTTCACGTAATAACAAAAATGTAGTTTTTTTTGTCGATTGCACGCCAACACACCGCTGCTGCTGCTGATGATGATGAAACCGGAGTAAATCGGAACCTTTGTTCACCACGTGACAACTTTATTAATTGGCTGCGTCTGATGGTGGAGGGTGTACGACACACGCACATGCTATACACGTTGGGCTCACTGGCTGCTCCCGATGCAGCATCTGAGTGCAGGCGATACACACGCGGTGCAAGTAGCTGCGCATTCTCCTTGATCGGTGTTTCAATGCACGTGAGGTCCAATTTCAAAGCCATGCACGCGCCCCCTTGATATTGGTCACGGATATGTCTGTGATGCTAATGCTGACTATGCTGACGGTGATTTTTATACTGGTTGTGTTGTTAATGCAGCTGCTGATGATGATCATTATTTAGATGTTGATGATTTTGACAAAGTTCATTCTTCTGCTGCTGTTGATGATACATTTGCTGATTGTAATCATGCTGATACTAACGATGATAACACTAGGTAACGCAATTTTTGTTCCTGGGTAGTAAGTGTTATTTCGTAATTGCTTATGCCTAAAAAGTATAGAAAATGGCTATTATTCCCCACAAACTTTGCTTTTGTGACCAGGACAGTCATATTTTAAATGTACCTATTTTCAATGAGAAAACGGGCGATTTTGTGTATTTTCGTTAACATAACGTCAGAAAAAACACCATATGAATCAAAATTAACATGTATTTATACTAAAGTAACACAAACATGACTACAAAAGATTTAGAAGTGAGTAGTTTTTCGAGATTTACGATTATACTGTAAATCACTTTCACGAATCAGCCCCCAAATATAGTCTCCCATCATGTTCTCGTGATATTATCCTTGGTAGCGACGTTCAAAGTCCAGTATATCCTGGTGGAAGCGCTCGCCTTGCTCCTCCGAGTACGCTCCCATGTTCTCCTCAAGATGAGCATCAAGGATATGGACTTTGAGGGACATCCTTCAGCCCATTGTGCCGTAGTTCTTCACCAGAGTCTCAACCAGCTCCACATAGTATTTCAACCTTGTGATTGCCCAGGAAGCCACGAACCACTACGACCAAGCTGTTCCAAGCCGCTTTCTCCTTACTAGTGAGCTTCTTGGGGAATTCATTGCACTCCAGGATCTTCTTTATCTGTGGTCCTACGAAGACACCGGCTTTGACCTTTGCTTAAGACAGCTTCGGGAAGAAGTTTTGAAGGTACTTGAAGGCTGCCGACTCCTTATCTACAGCTCTGACAAATTGTTTCATAAGGCCCAATTTGATGTGCAGTGGTGGCATCAGCATTTTCCGGGGGTCCACCAGTGGCTCCCACTTGACGTTGTTCCTCCCCACAGAGAACTTGGTCCGCTGTTGCCAGTTCCGCCTGTGGTAGTGCGCCTTGGTGTCCCTGCTGTCCCAAAGGCAAAGATAGCAGGGAAACTTGGTAAAACGGACTTGGAGACCCATCAGGAATGCCACCATTTTGAAGTCTCTGATGACCTCCCAGCCGTACTCATCATACTTCAAGGCGTCCAGCAAGGTCTTGATGCTGTTGTAATCCTCCTTGAGGTGCACCGACTGAGGCAGGGGAAGAGATGGGTACTTGTTACTATTATGGAGCAGCACGGCTTTGAGGCTCCTGGATGAGCTGTCAATGAAGAGGTGCCACTCATTCTGGTTACAGGTGATTCCGATTGCCTCGAACAGACTGGTCACATTGTGGCAGATGCAGAGCCCATCTTGACGGGTGAAGAAGCTGCAAAAAGGTTTGTGATGCTTCCTCTGATCTACGACTTGCACACTTTCATCCAAGTTCCACTGCTTGAGCCTAGGCGTCAAAAGCTCGGCATTGGACTTGGTGAGACCAAGATCTCTGATCTTGGTCTCACCAAGTCGTTGAGGTCTTTTTGGTTGGGGTAGTATGGGTTACTCTCCTCAGCTCCACCTCTGAAATTGTCATCTGGATCTACAACGTCTTCCTCGCTCTCTGACTTGCTGCTCTCTTCTAAAGACGGCTGCTCTCTCTCCGGAGGAGTGGGTACAGGGAGCTCGTGGCAGTGTGGCACCGGGGCGATGGATGAAGGAAGGTCCGGATACGTAATAGCAGTTGCATTCTTGCCAGTCCGACGTTTGGAAGGGTCCACCATGCAGAAGTAGCAGTTGCTTGAGTGGTCAGTGGGTTCCTGCCAAATTATTGGGATATCAAACTTCATGGCTATCTTTTCCCCATGACTCATGTGTAAGAAATTCTCACAACATTTTTCATATATGATGTTTTTTCAATAACATTGAAAATTGTAAAAAAATGTAAAATGAAAAAGTTTTACAATTAAACATTTTAAAACAAATTTTATAACGTAAAATTCCGAGCCAAAATTGTCCATCTTACCTTCCAGAGTTTTTTTGCATTGCTCGCAGGTAAAATGAGGTGCCCAGGGTTTGTCTTGATCCCTGACAGGCATGCCGAAATATGCCTTGTAGGCCTCACACATCTTAGCAGATGCTTCCACAGAGTACTTTTTCGCTCTTGTCTTGATAAATTGGCCGCAGACATAGCAAAATGCATCTGCCGGATGCTTGCAGCCTCTTGATACCATCTCAGAAAAATGCAGATATGTATCCACTTAGGCAGCTGGAACTAAACTGAACTGGTGGGCTTAAGGCCCCTGTTTACTCAGCACTTAATCTATCTGTAATGTTCTGGAAAATAGGTAAATTTCAAAATATCACTGTCCTGGTCACAAAAGCAAAGTTTGTGGGGAATAAAAGCCATTTTCTGTACTTTTTAGGCATAAGCAATTATGAAATAACACTTACTACCCATGAAAAAAAATTGTGACACTGTAATGATAGTGTTGTGGCCGCTACTGCTGGTGACGCTACTGCTCTTATTCTGCTGGCGCTGCTGATGGTGATTCTGATGTTGTTGCTGCTGTTCATGATAACGCTTATGCCGATAGTAATACTGTATTGCTTTTCCTTGCTGCTGTTGTCGGTGCTGAGCGGGTGCGTGAGTTAGTGGATGACTGGGTGACTCGGTGGGTGAATGGGTAATCCCGGTGGGTGAGTCGGTGGCTGATTGAGTGGGTGGGTGAGTGAGTGGGTGGATGACCGGGTGGGTGAGTGAGTGGCTGGGTGGGTGAGTTGGTGAGTGGGTGGGTGACTGGGTGGGGGACCGGGTGACTCGGTGGATGAGTGGGTGGCTGGGTGGGTGAGTAGTGTGGGCGAGTGGGTGTGTGGGAGTGCGTGTGTGGCTGACTGGGTGGGTGAGTGAATGAGTGGGAGAGTGAGTCGGTGGGCGAGTCGGTGGGTGGCTGAGTGGGTGGGCGACTGTGTGACTCGGTGGATGAGTGGGTGAGTCGGCGAGTGAGTCGATGGGTGGCTGAGTGGGTGGGCGACTGGGTGACTGAGTGGCTAGGTATACCCTCCACGTGGCTGTTTGCTCAGCGTGTCGCGCTGAATGCCAATGAGACCGATGCTGGCTGCCTCTATCTGCGCTGCGCGCCAGTGCCACCCGCTCCGCTCCCAGTAGCGGCTCAGCCACTCACTCTCGCCCAGTCGCCCGCAGGGGACACACAGCCGACCCTACCGCACCCTGATACGGCAGCTCTCCTGCAGCTTCGCCTGCCCCGCTACACCCAGGTAAACGCACACGCGCCACACCACCTGCCTATACGGTACGACACCGTCATCATCATTATCATCATCATCATCAGCCATGATCATTCCACTGCTGGATGAAGGCCTCCTGCTCTCCAGCAACGCGTCATCATCATATCTTCCCACGATCACGCGATGTAAAAATCTGATTATTAATTTATCGTGGAAAATTTGTCCGGGTCCACCCACACCCTATTCCCAACCCCACTGGATCTCGGGCGCGGGGAGATATTTTCCGGTGCTCAGCCGCTGGACAGCTCCGCCTGAAATAATTCCCAGGATTTAATCGCTCCATCTCCTCTTCACTTAGACGTCCTCTCGGACGCGTTCCACCCCTTCCTAGACTGCCCATCATTCTTGGCCACGGTGATCCCTTATCAGCGACGTGACCCGCCCAAGGTCACTCTTTTATTTAAGTTTAAATGATGTCATCGTGAACCCGTGCGTGCACGTTCACAGTCATCGTGGCTTAGACATCTCGCTGAATACGGTCTCGATTTCGCTCAGGTAGACTGGAATATGCTTGTGGCGGTGTGGCGAGCCCGAACATATGTAACAGGATCGCTGCTTGATGCGGACGGACCCGGCCGAATTGAATCCCTGGGTACAATTCTATACTGTCCGTACTGCATGCAATCACATTGCGCAGCTGTGAAATGCACGTGCGACGGGACACGTTTGTGCGTTTGCACGTCAAGTGCAGCAACGTCGACAGGAACAAATATACGTCTCACAAATGTTGTCCCACAAGCTGTCGTCGTAGTGGCAATAGGCGAAGAATCCATTTGGCACGGCCGCAGAGCAGTGCACCTGATCTGTCAGCACGAGAGAGCGGCCCGCGGAAGCGGCTATCACGGAACTGCCTTCAATCGACCTCTGACTGGATATTTAGTTTTCTTCACATTGAAAGTGCGGAACGAAATTGAACGCTGGGGATTTTTAGTTTTGTGTGCTTGCATTCATTGCAATACGAATGCCACTCACCTTGGCTTCAATTGAAGGTGCACTTCAAGCGATTGACATTAAATTACTAAAACGGAGATAGGATAAATTTCGATTTAAAGCTTTCGTGACTGCAGGGATTCATCTTCTTGTGCTTTCGGTAAAGTCACATAGAATGGAAATAATGAAATAATAAAAATCTAAATAATAAACTAATGTTTTATTTTATTATTTCCATTCTACGTGACTTTACCGAAAGAACCAAGAAGAGGAGATAGGATAATGAAAGTCCTGTGATTGGGAATAACGAATGAAAACGGTTAGCGTGTGTGGAACATGAATCCCTACGCGTGAACATTTCACAAATGCAATGTCATTTGCAATCAATGTGTGCAACTAATATACTATGACTACTAACCACCACCTCCATGGCCTCTCCATGTGATGTGAAGAAGGGCAATTGCCCGAAACGTCGCCCGCTACTCCTACTACTACAGGAGAACTCGTATCCACGGTCGTATTACCTGCAACTGCGGCAGTTGTATGTGGTTGGTGAAAACTATTATCAGTTATTTTTTTCGTAGATAAAAGTCGGCAAATTCGTCCTGTTGTCCGCTTAGGCTATCTGCAAATATTTACCCACGCGAATAAGAGGAATAAGAGTAAGATCGGATAAAAATGATCCAAAATATAGTTTTATTTTATTTTAGGGCAATGTTATTGACGAATGTGTCATATGTTGTATTGATATAATAAGACTTAAACCTACAGTGTGTAATACATGCATCCAATCGGATGCGCACGAATCGATGGCTTTTCGAAAAATGCAAATATTATGCAAAACGAGGTGCTTATAATTAATGACATGCTCCTATTAAATTCATACATGTCAACACCTTATCAGTGCCCTACTTATTACAGATCAATTCAGACCTTGTTGGTCACCCGGTACCCCTTATACATCTCAACGTTCATCCTATAAAATCCCATCACGAGGGAGAAACACAAACAAATAGATATAAGAAAAATTGCCCCTATTGAACACTCAATTTCCCTGTCCAAGATTACGGGAAAACCGTGTGGTTTGACAGGTACGTTCAATGTATGCGATCGGAGCGAATACAATTTCGCAATCGATAAGAAGGAGGAGCAATGCAAAGGGGGTTGAAACAATCGATTACCGGAGTCGAATCGGGACAATGGGATCTCTGGGGGAGGGGTGAGCAGACACACCCAGGGGGCATCATCATCGTCATCGCCATATAGCACGGGAGTGGTTAATGCTGCAGTGTAATGTGATTGCACATCCTTATCCACTGCTGGATGAAGGCTTAACCCACGCCGTTGGGGGAGGTGTGGGTGGGGTTGTTTGACCATACTTCAGCACGTCGAGTCATTGCGGGTTGGTGAAGTGGTGGAGGGTCTAGAGAATCGGTGCAGAATTCACTCGCCACCGACTTGAGCCGCTGCCGGGAAACGAACTTCACGGCGCTGCTCGGTGGTGGTGGAGTGACTCGTGGAGGTGAGAGAAGCCAAGGGGCCTGGCTCAATATATCACTCGCGACTGATGTTTGCCTTGGTTTGGAATCGAACTCGGTTCGCCGGTTTATATACGGCTTAAACAGTACGTCACTGGCTTTGTGCCAACAGTAGCTACAATCACATCTGTTGTGTACGTGGTGTAAGCGTGTAAATATAAACATGTGTACTTGTGAAAAACAGACCCTGCTCTTCACCTGAGGACGGCTGCTTGCGTTGTGGCCGAAACGTCGTGAGAATTAGATTTTATTACGTTGTATTAAAATGTTATTATTTCTTATTTAATTATTTAAACTTTTATTTCATGCTTTAATTTTATTATTTTATTATTTCCCTTCTACGTGACTTTACCGAAAGAACCAAGAAGAAAAAAAACACTCTCTTTTATGGCTTTCCGTACAACTCGGTGAGCATGCAATGTCGGGGCATGTTGTTAGAAACTGTTTGCCCTACGTTCCAAGGTTACTGGGACATTGATTCGTGTCGGTGGTGTGATTCGATTTCTTGCAACGTAGGAGCTCGAGGGATGGTGGTCGCTTGAGGGGAAGCCTTCATCCAGCAGTGGATTGATCGTGGCCGATGATGATCATCAGAATGTTGCACGGCAGCTTTGCTGCTGTGTGGTGTTGTATATAGTGCAGTGAATACATCCACGCTCGCTGCCCCAGGGCAAGCTGCCTATGACTTATTTAGTGTGGCCTAGATCAAGAAATATAACCTAACATCTGAAATAAAGTACTGTACTGTGTATGTATGTATTACTTTGATGACTGAATCGAGTATACGCAGCAGCGGCAGCTTGTAAAAAAGGAATGAAATTGAATTATAAACAGCGGCGGGGTTTCACTTGGAAATGTATTCGCAGCTTTCAGCGCCCAATGACCTTGCAGACAAATTAATTTAGAGTCCCCGAGTCGTTGAGTATTCATCTCTCATTTCTATTCTGCAGGGCAGGGGTGGGAACCTTTACCCTTCTGAGGGCCGAATGGTCTTCATCCCTCTGCCAATGGCAAGTCTTTGCCTTAAACCTTATCCATCTTGTCAGGTCTCGACTTGTCTTCTTAATTTCGCTGTGAGCCCCCCTCGGTTGAAGAAGCCAAGTAGCATCTTCTTCTGTTTCTTGGCCTCTTTTAACGTTAAACATCCTTGCAGAACGTCGTCGGTCAAGTTTTCACCTTTGAGAATGTGCTGCCCAGCGCATATTTTGCCTCGTATGCATTGTTCAAATGCATTGTTTCCGGGCTAATGTTTCAAAGTAGTAGGCTTTATGTGGGCCAAGGGGCCAAATGGATTGACTTATTAAACTAAAGCTACTACATTTTTTATTTGACCAGGTAAGGCCCATTGAACTATATAGCTAATTTCCAGAAGCTACCTGGCCTAAGATGATAGCTGATCAAAATGTATAGCAACCAAATACTCTAAACACATACTTCTAAATGTGGAGGGATAAAACCCGGAGGACCCCGAGAAAAATCGACACGGCCACAGGGAGAACATGCAAACCCCAAATATACATGCGTCATAATCGGGATCGAACCCACGGCCTCCTGCATACCAGGTGAGGGAGTTTAACATTTCGCCACCGCGGCGCCCTGATGATGTGGCGGGTGACATTACAAATGCGGACCATAGCATCGCCACCTCCGCTACAGTGTATAAATTCAACATTGTGATGTGTTATTCGTTGAAAGGAGTTGCTCAGCTTACAACTGAAAATAAGGAGAACTGTGAACCTTCTATGGACACCAAAATTGTGAGAACATTTTTAGTTTCCAAAATGGAAGTTTTTTTCCCCGAGTGTGACCTGACCCATAGATTTGGCAAAAACTTTTAACGAGTGATCAATCGATTGGTTGTGTTTGCTTGACAGGGATAGCTATTGATTTTAAGATTCTCTTGCTAGTATTCAAGATTTTAAATGGACTTGCTCCTCCCTGCATTTATGACCTCTTTCAGCCATATATTCCATCAAGATCATTAAGATCCTTATATTGTTCAATGCTCACTCTCCCAGGGTCTAGGCCTCGCACTTGGGGTGACGGTGCCTTTGCAGTTGCGGCACCTAAACTCTGGAACTCGTTGCCCTTCGAGGTCAGGTCTTCCAGAACACTACAAACCTTCAAATCTCGACTAAAAACATAAATGTTTAAAATGTCTTTCTCTCTTTAGTTATTTTCAAACGTCTTTCTCACTTCTTATTTCCTTGGTTGATGTTAACTATTTCCACTTTTTCATGCCTACCATAATCAGAATAATTTCAAGATGTTTGTTTTTATCATAATCATAATTCTTATATAGCTTTGAGGATTCATTAATTTAATAATCATACCAATCATGATGTATTACAAAGTGTTTAATTTCATAACCATCATAATTGAAATAACTTGCTCCTGTCATAAGAATGTGGAATTTATACTACTGCCCAACGAGCAGTAGTAGTGCGGAGATAAATTGGATTTCTCGTTGAAGCTCATTATAACAAAGAGAAAGTAATTTACACTTTGGTTTGACTTTGACGACTGTAATTGCAAGGCACAATGAAAGGCCCTATAATTATAATGTTGGCTTCTGTCCTTGTGAGGGAGAACTTCAGGCCCCATGCTGGATCCACACAACATTTGCCTCCAGAAAAATAACCGAAATGTGACCGGTCTCATCAACTATGAGCCCAGCAGGCTTGAGCCTGGTTAACATTTTGGAATGGAGATTGACTCAGAATAGTAGGCGTTGTGCACTTGGGTATGCAA
The DNA here is from genome assembly GCF_965212315.1 of Lampetra planeri. Lineage (NCBI taxonomy): Eukaryota > Metazoa > Chordata > Hyperoartia > Petromyzontiformes > Petromyzontidae > Lampetra > Lampetra planeri. The sequence goes on along the minus strand of NC_136109.1, from coordinate 18,284,721 downwards.
GTCGGCCATGACATGGTCATACAGCAATTCTCGATTTCACCTGTACAGAGCTTTATACCCCGGCAAATACATGAGGAGTTTTTTTTAAAATCAGTACTGTACTCTGCAGGGTTTCCTCCTCAAGTCAAACGTGAACTTTGGTCATCCTCGCAGTGGCTTTTGGCTAGTAATCGAACAAATATGGGCAATGCATCGCGCGTTTTAAGATGTGCTTCTGCGGCCGTCTGGAACGCTCTTCCTTCTGATATTAGGAGGCGACTGGAGCGATGCACTTTTAAATCTAGATTTAAAACGTATTTCTTTAAAAATGATTTTTGTGTTGAGTTGTCCTTCCTCCACCTCCGATTGGCAAGGTTGGTTACGTACGGTGCGAAAGAATTTCAATATACATACCTACATACTCGTAAATCCTTCTAAGAAGTGCCTTGAGGCTCGGTGAGACTTTCATTGACAACAAAAGGGCGAAGGGGGATGTGAATACTATTATTGTATTATCATGCGAAGCGGATTGCTCTATCTGCCAGTTTCTCACAACCACCAATGTAAAAATGCCGGTTTCGGACAACCTATAATGTGATTCCCATGAACCTTGGGCTATACGTCTGAGAGTTTGGGATTTTTTAAAGAAGGGTTCGGGCAGCACCAGGCGGTGGGGCATATGCTCCGCAGCGAATTAATTTGGGAGAATTGCTTCATGGCTGCTGGGAGAGTGTCCTGGAGTGCGTGGCATTTTGCTTTTGTGCTGTATATACATGAGTTTAAACAGGTTCCGCATCTAAACGAGATTACAGCTAAGTGGATTTATATTGACAGCTGCAGGATGGAGAGCCATGAGAATTGAAAAGCCTACAATAACCTCCTACTGTAATATTGTAGCTCCTCCTCACAAATGAGATTATTTTCCTCCTCAAACCATATATTTTATTGCCAATGTCGACATTGAGATAACATTAAATTTTTGTTTGGTAATACTTTCGCACTGTATGAAGCCAACCATGATAATCGGAGGTGTGGGGGAAGGACAACAAACTAAACACAAAAAAGCAGTTGTAAAGAAATTCGTTTTCAATATAGATTTAAGAGTGCATAGCTCCAGTGGCTTCCTAATATTGGAAGGAAAAGCATTCCAGATGGCCGCAGGAGCACATCCTGAAAGCGCGTGATATAATGGCCATCTTTGTTCAATGGTTAGGACTGTGCTATGAGTCGGATGATCCGAGTTTGATTCCCAGCCATGGCTAACATCAGCGGTGAGGGATAATGGCTGGTAAGTTGGCACAGTAGCGGTAACATTTGAGCCTCACAAAAATTAACCCGTAAAAACAAAGTTTTTCACTATAAATCCTTTATATGCGTGGCGGCTAGAGTCTTCTCGTCCTCTGGCTTGAGATGGCTGCCACCTATGGGTCAGATTATTGCCTGGCAGTATTAAGCAATTGGTAATTAAATATAAAAAAAAAATTCCTAAAAAGTGTAAAATTTTGCACATTTTTTTTCACTAAAATTAATTGTCACGCACAACGAGTCTGTGTGGAAAATGTCAGCTCGATTGGATCACGGGAAGTGGGTTAAAAAACGACCGAAAGATTTGCACGGTCGTAAGCGCACAAGCAAGCAAGCAAGCGAACTTAATATAAAGGATTTAAATAAAAAAACGACCGAAAGATTTGCACGGTCGTAAGCGCGCAAGCAAGCAAGCGAACTTAATATAAAGGATTTAAAAAATAGTACCTGGGTTTGATTCTCGACTTGGGCGGTTTTCTGTGTAGACTTTGTATATTCTTCCCTTGTTATGCATGGTTCCGCAGTTTCCTCCCAAAGCTAAAAACATTGTGAAACTGGCATTGGCCAAAACATCCCAATGCTTAAAAAATTACCAGCAATTTATTCAGTTGAGATTAGACATAGCAACATTGCATCGCTACTGTGAAAACATGGCAAGACCCTTGAAACTCAATGTGGTTTTTTTTTCAGGGTAAAGTAACATCATAAGAATAATTTTTAAAATGGTCCTGCCCCCCGCCCTTCCCCCCCTTTTACCAGCCCACACTGACGTCTGTGGTGAAGTATGGTCAAACAACCCCTATGACCGACACAGCATAGGTATCCCTTGATCTAGCAGTAATACTCTACCTGGTTTGCTCAGGTAAGACTCGCTGCATATTTGCTCTTGTTTGCGCGGGTCTTCCTTTTGGATATTAGAATTAATATATTTTTTAAAGAAAATGTTGGGTCGTGGGAATGTTTTTGTTTAGTTGCTGGAGAAAGACTTTCTCTCATACACATAGGTTTGAAAGGCCGTAGAGGGAGAAGTGGGAGGAAAGCCAGTGGGGCAGTTTGCCATGGGCCTCAGAAAAAGTTCAGGGTGCGTCAGAAGAGGCTTCATGTGGGGTTTATCCTGGGGCTTTAAAAATCATTCTGTAGCCTCGAGGTTAGAATGTGAACCTGCTTGCTGCGTTACCTCCTACAGGCACTGCCTCGTTACCCTGCAGGTGTTTTTCCTTGGCCACAAAATGTATTCATCTCCTTGTGATCCATCCATTCTGCCTCGGCCCCCAGATAAGACCACTGGTTTAATAATTTTAGAATAACGCCCACAGGCTTGCTGCAGGCATCATTAAAATCGAGAAATGATATTACAATCGCGGCACTGGCTGCATACAGATCTACATGTGTTGGGATGTCCCTCTGATAAGCTCCGTGAGGCTGTGCAATGTAGCACTGTATTTGTAATGCCTCCTGCACGGAATCCATCCTACAACGTGCCTTTTTTCAATTTAAAACCCATTTACTGCATCATACAAACATTTATTCCATCTAATGTAAAGAACGTATATACAGTTTTTTTTTAATTCTGCACATGAATAGGATAGGATTTTTTGCAAGGGCATAGTAATCTCTGCCCCACCGATTTTCAAAAAAAAATGTTGTAACAGCACAGACAACACTTATTTGAACAAAAAAAGTGAATTTGAAATCTGGTATGTCAGGCAGCAAGCATATGGTCGAATCGCAAAATAACATAACTTAATTTGCATATAAATTGAATACTACTCCTGGCTTTCGCGTGCACATTTATTTGATAGACTCCGCTAATAAGTCATTAAAATTGTATTGTACGGTAAATGCACTGCGTGTGACGCGGCAGCCATCGCCCTTGCATCACATTCGTGCGCGTTTTAAAGCGTCAACAGCAACTTGCACGCAGCAGGCTCAAGCTGTGATTGGAGGGCAATTCACATCGCTCCTAAGACGGTGTTGTGAGCCCACAAGCACTGAATGGCGATGCTTATAATCACATGATTGCGTAAAGGCTCCCAGGCGTCGGCTTGTAGTGCTCGCTTTTGTAGTCTGTTATCCTCTGCCAATTTACAAACTCCCCCCCCCCTCCTCCCCGAGGAGTATTCATGTATTTTTTTGGGGGGGGAAACTGGGAAAATTCGCCCACCGCAGGGAGGTTTGCAGATGCTGCACTTAGTTTTTTGTTAATTTACATCTTTTTGAGGGGGTGGTTGGTCGCAGTGAGTGAGTCTCGTTGGTGCAGCTGCTGTGCGTATTCGTGAATGCTACCAAAAGATACCCGCGATGCTTGGGCGTATGTATTGTTAGTCGCTTGTTAATCAAAGTGGTTATAGCATGCTGCACTGTGAACCCAGCGACCCAAGTACGATTCCCCACCATGAACTAACCAGCATGGTGACGGATGGTAAAAAAAAATCATGACCGACATCGCTTGTTGAAACCTTTGTTATCCACTGGTGGATTCTGAAAAGATTTAAAGGATTTTTTTTTCCATGTATAAGACCCTAGTCAATACTATAATCATAATATCCTTAATTGCACAGGAAGGCCTCATTGAGGACCTTGCATCACGATGTTTGGCCAATTCCATTTTAGTTATTCATATTTTAAACTTTGCATTTCAATTAGGGCTTACATGTGTTTAATGGGAAAAACATGCTTGACCATCATCTTTTCCATTACACACTGCCTTGTAAGTAAACATAATAAGGTTTTTGGCAATGGCTTTTATTCAGAACTTATATATTTCTAGGGCAGTTATTCAATGCAAAATTACAACTGTGACAGCCCAACTGATGTAAATTATCATGGCGTTCAAATGTAGTCGAGTCTGAATATAACTGCAAAAATCTGACAACAATTTTTTTTATCGCTGAGGTTCTCAAAAATTGCAGCCCACATGACAGAGTCAGCCTGAAGTACCAAATTGCTTCAAGCTCATGCCAAACGCTTAAAAATATATGATCGCAGTCATCACTGAACCAAGTAATTCACCTCCTGCACTAAAGCCATTACGTATAAGTCTGGAAAAGCCTAGTGGACAAATATCATTCATATTGATTCTGAGTGACCAAGTGAATTAAATTGTGCATGACGTTTGCAGTTCACACCCTGCATCTGTTACTTTATTGTTTTGGAGTGTCCGTGCATTTATAGGTGTGGGCTTCTGCTGTTAATTTGCCATTGTAAACCCAGGGTCGATACAATGATTACCACTTTGTGGGATGTCAAGTGGTCCTCACCCTAGAAATGACAATTCCAGCAGTGGCTCAGGGCCACCCCGTTGCTTATTTGAGCAAGGACACACATTGACTTTGGCATGTGTGAAGGCCACCATGCATTATAGATGGGGGACTTACGGTCCACTGGCTGTATCTTAATTTCATGTGGCCCACCACTTTGAAATGGCCCACAAATTATACTTATCCACCACTGCAATTTTTCCATATTTGGATACTAGAGCGGAATATTTTTGACCTGGCAGGACGGTGTTTTTCATATTAGCTCACTCAGTCACTTCTGTCACAGCGAGAGGCCATTGACCTCCAGGTGTGTGTTAATGTATGGCCTGCGAAAGGTATTTGAAAGTCCTGTATGGTCCTCAATAAGTAAAATGTTCCCCACCCACGCCATACTGTCCTCGTGTATAGTTGTGGGCCAACTCATGTTCTATAGCTGTCTTAATTAAACTTTATTGCATACGCGAATGAATGGTGTATAATTGTCTCTCCTGTCTAATCTCCACTGGTGTGTCTATAGTGTGGCTGAGCATGTAGGAACGCACAAACGCAGCTGTGCAAGCAAGGCGAATTAATTAGACTCAGCTAACGGCATTTCCGTGGCACTCACACAGCTGACACAATTTAAAAATACCTTGGAGTATAATCAACCGTGTGACCGAGATGTCTTTTAAGATGGGAGATAGATTAGCGTGTTGGCCCCTGGCTGTAAATCCAGACTTACAAATGGGGTTGTTGGATCATGAAGAGATGGAGGCATGATGTTTGAGAGAAACCATGTGGTGAGGAATGGATCCGTGGGAGTGTGTGGCTATCAATCTGAAAGCGAGGTTAGTGGATCATGCAGAGGGTGGGGTATTGTAATGTTTGCGAGATATCTGTATGGTGGGAGATGAATGAGTATGGTGGAGTGTGTTTGTAAATCCATATATTTAGTAGTGGGGTTAGTGGAGCGTGCAGTGAATGTGATATTATATCTGAGAAATCCTTTTTTAGGGGTAGTGATATTCTTTGTATTCGTTGAATTTCTTCAGGAACTCTGGTTTCGTCTCACGTGAAAAAAAACTGACGAAAGAATTGGCTAAACATCTCATATGTAAAGTTACAGGGGGCTCAGAACCTCCATCTGCCCTGCCCACTTTTATATAAACATGCCCACTCAGGAACTAGCACCGGCTTGAGTTAGGTAGCCCCGCCTTTCGTCCTTGATCATGAGTAACGTCCAAGCCCATTCTGTTGTACAATTACGCAAGGCAATATGTTCAGGAACAAAATGTTGAGGTCGGCTATCCATGGGAGAGCTTCAGGAGAGAGTTTGTAGTTTTGCTTTCGCCCCATTGAAGTATCACAGACTGCATTGGTTCGCGATATGATCCATAGTATGTGTTGCATGGCCAGTCGCATCGTGATTTGTCTTGAATTTGGGCCTCGTTAAATCGAATCCAGATATCAGCAGAAGGCTGGAGAATGTTAAACCCGGAACAAAAATACACTTCTTTACAAATGCTTCGGAACACTGGGACAGCCTTTGTGAAACCGTTTCCAGGCAATGGCCCTGCTTCCTACAACACAAAAAAGTGCATTTGCCCAAAATATCACCTGTTATATGTTCTCTTTCAAGATAGTGTTATTGGCAAATGCGTCGAGTTTTTTAAGAAAAGTTTATTGTGATTGTGCATCACAAGCCATACTGCATCCACAAATAATTCGTGCAACACGGACGTTTGCTATCTTTACCCTTACAGGACCATACTTTTAATACTCCAGGAATTACTGTAAAAAGCTGTCGGCAGCAGCAGTGTGGTGAAGTACTATTTTACTATTCACTAATTTTTATTTTACCAGGTAAGGCCCACTGAGCTATACAACTTTTTTTCACCAGCGACCTGGCCACAGATGATAGCCCAACGAAGTGGCTTATCACGTGGAAATGTATAGCAGCCACTGGCAGAGCCAGTGGGGGTGGTGTGGCACGTGCCCCCCCAATGATCCGATCGAAATCCCTAATTTCGATCGGATCATTGTGGTTTATGAGTAAAAGATCGGCATTTTGCGACTGCCACTGTGTGTAGCATATTATTATGTGCCAGGGACTCTGTGAGATGATAGGACAATAGTCTTGAGTCCATAATTGGCAATAAGTAACGGCAAAGCAGTTATAAGTGACTCAGAATTGTGCGCAGTTGAGTCTACAGGACACGGCTTCCCGGACGTTCAAACACCTTCAGCGAGCGCGATGCCGATCACACAACGCGGTTCGAATTCGACCCTCAATCGATGGCTGTGCCATCGCATCGCCGCACACGCGTCGAATAAAAAGCAAGGGACAAGTGCTTACTTACTAACTCCTGTCATTTTTCATTGCTGGAGGGGTTGCCCCCTACCGCCATTGATAGCAGCCAAATCCTCTGAACGCATGTTTCTAAATGTGATTGGGAAAAAACTGGAGAACCCGGAAAAAATTCCACGCGACCCCGGGTAGAACATGCAAACTCCAAATATCCAGGTGCATGGTCGGGATTGAACCCACGACCTCCTCCGTACCACGTGAGGTGCCCCATGGTCAAAGTATGGTCAAAGAACCACACGCGGTGGGGAGGCCCTCATCCAGCAGTGGATTGACAAAGATATGTTAATGTCCCATATGTATGCAAATACAGTACAGTCGTGGTACTGTAGTTTTAACTTTCCCGAACTTTGCTCGGGTTTATTTTCTCAAGGCGTTTCAGCCTCTCATTCAGCTTAAGGGTGATGTCATCCCTCGGGCAGCCCGACCCACGTGTTCCCTCCGGCTGAGCATTACGTCACCGCGAGGGGTCACGAGGCAGGCTTGCCACGCGGGAAGGGTTTACCTCTATGTAGACTTACCCTCCAGGTCGAGAGGGGGGGGTTAACCATCTCCAGATGCAAAATCGTTCTTGGATGGCATTTGAGAAAACGAGGTTTGGGGAATGCTAGGCAGCTGTTCATTTTGTAGAAGTGGAAATACTGTTAGTTATTCTTTAATATGACTTTCAGCTCACCATAACTGTATGCCAACAAAACCCCTAATTATTGTACAGTACAATTGACATCTACATAAAACGATGATAAATAGCATTTAAGGCCCTTTGTAAATCCACTGCTGGATGAAGGCCACCCCACACTGTCGTCCGTGGGAGTTGACCATACTTCATGGCACATCAATTGCCGATGCTGTCAGCTGTGTTTGGACAAGTGTATGATATATTAAACATACACTGCCATGATCGGTTATTTGGGAGATGACAATACATTGAGATGGCATGTCTCATGCAAGAGAGGCCATAGAGAAAATGCATTTTCGAAAGATAGTACTGTCTAACCCAGGGGTCTGCAACCTTTAAGACATAAAGAGCCACTTGGACCCGTTTCCGAAGGAAAAAATAAACTGGGAGCCGCAAAACCATTGCAACATTTAAAACAAATATAACACTGCATATATTGTTTCTTACCTTATTGCTATATACAGGATCGTGCAGTCAGCTGTCAATCTGAATAAAAAAAAGGACTTTTTCACTTAACAATGTAAAATATATTTTTGCAAATTAATAGCTAAATTACCTGGTTAATGGGATTTTTGCTCCTGAACCTCAGTGCACAGTGTCTGCACATCAGGGCTGTAAGACGTCACCTTCATTTTCACACAGGCTTGCAAGCTGTCATCTGTGAGGCGTGATCGATGTTTGTTTTTAATATAGTTCATGTTGGAGAAGACCTGCTCACATACATATGTGGAGCCGAAGATCGACAGGACTCCAAATGCATACTTTTTCATGTTTATATAAGTGTTGGGGATGGCATTCCATGTTTCGAATACAAGTTTGTCCTGTTTGGGAACGTTTTCAATATCACTCCATTTATGATTCTGAGCCAGAATGGCCTTCTGACGGGCAACATCCTCAAGAGTAGCGGTCAAGCATTTGAACTTGGACACCCATATATCTTTGTCGGCTATATCGGCCAGTTCCATCTCAAGATCAGGTTGACTTACACCTGCAAATGCAGTCATATTCAATAGGGATGGATCGATCGCCAGGGGAGTGACAGGGAAGGATAATGTCGTTTTTTCCTCTCTGAACTCACAGAATCGTTTCCCAAACGAACTTTGCATTGTGGTGATTGCAGACTTGAAATATTCCAAATTTATCGTATCATGACTTTGTTTGAACTCTCTCAAAGAGGGAAAGTGAGACAGTGTACCTCTCTGTAAATCTTTGACAAACACTGTCAACTTGCGCTCGAATGCCAAAACCTCCTCCAGCATGTGCAGGGCTGTGCCTCCATTCCCCTGAAGGGTTGTATTTAGCGTGTTTAGATGTGCTGTCATGTCTACCATAAAATGTAATTTTTCCAGCCACTCTGGCTGTTCCAGCTCAGCAAAGGTGAGCTCTTTGCTGCCCAGGAAGGTTTTTACTTCTTCCAAACATGTGACAAAGCAACGGCAACGTTATTGCCTGTCACCGGGCGGGCAGTGTGGAGCGGAGCGGCGACCTGTCAGCAGCGGCAACGCCAGAGCAGGTGTCACAGTGCGCCTCCTCCCCTCGCTAGCATCCGCCCCGGAGCCGCGGTCAAGGTTCAAAAGAGCCGCATGCGGCTCCGGAGCCGCAGGTTGCCGACCCCTGGTCTAACCCAATAGACACACGTTTAGAGAAAATTCTATCTGAAATGCGTGTACCTGGTGGCAGATACGGACGGTACTGTAATACATGGCTGAGAATTTATTGCATTTAAAAGCATGCGCTGATGGCCAGCAGTCGAGAATAATGGTGGAGTGGCAACCAAAGAAGTGAATACGCCCGAGAAGATGTCTACTGTTGAGACTGAGCGATAAAATCAGCTCATTTGCATGGATGGATTGATGCATCGCAAGACCACGAGAGAGATGGCATTGGCATGGGGGGGCCCTTCAATCAGCAGGGGCTAGATCATGGCTGATGATGATTGATTAAAGAGGGAAAAAAAACTGTTCATGAAAATACTGTGCAGTGGACTTTGCATCGGCTTCTCAAGTCTCCTTTGTGTTTGAGATGTTGTTATTGCCGAGCGTTCAAAAACATTATAGTGGCTTTAAGTTACAGCCTGTGACTCTTGGCCAAGTGTTGGATCACCCAGGAAAACATTCAGTTGTCAAATACATAAATACAGTCCACGTGGGCCAGGGATTCACAAACTGGGTCACATTTCCTGTTGGCACAGTTGCAAATAGAAGTAAACAATCACTAGCAGCTATTATAAATCCACTGCTGGATTAACGCCAATTATTGTACAGTATTGTACAGAGTGGTCCAGGTGTCTTGTGACCCCCATTTAATTGTCTAAAATTTAATCATTTTAAGTAATATTTTATTTAAAACACAAATTAATAGTCAAAGGAAAGAAAAATCCTAAGAATATAAAAATATGGGTCGATTAATTGAAGTTCACGACATCAGGACCACGCTTTATATACTTTTTGTCACATTTAAATCAGTTGCCAAAAACTGTACAAAGCTTTACACGTTAGATAGGGTTACACGACTGTACAGTAGTGCATTTACAAAAGGGTGCACACATACCTCCAGGCTTGGGGAACGTTACTCCATCACCAAGACTCTTGACCAATGCAATGGTATACAAGCCCAGAAAATGTGAGAAATTCCAACTAGCTTTTCCAAAACTTGACTCGAAGTATAAACATGTCTTGAAAGACAAATTACAGACGCCCCATAACTTGTAGTCAAATTTTGTAAACACGTTTTAGTGATATGTTACAGTACTGTAAGCACTGCACTATGGCCAAATCACTAAATGTGCCAGATCACATCAAATCTTGAAAGCTGAGCAGGTTTGACCCTGGATAGCAATTGGACACGTGACCAGCATGCTCATCAGGTTGTTGAAGGCTGAGGGGGCTAAGTGGTGGGCAGCAGAGAGCAGTGGAGCAGAGAGCAGTGGAGCATAAACCCGAACTGACCAGTTTGGTGAAGTATGGTCAAATAACTTATATGACCTACTCGGTGTGGGGAGGCTCTCATTCAGCAATTAATGACAAGGGGTTGTACATGTACATATATATCACAGAGAAGCATAGAGCATGGGCAGGCACAATTTTGTTATTACGCTCAGAAGCAGAAAGAGGAATATACATGGATCACAAAACAGACACAAGTTGAGACATGCAATAATTTTGGATGTGAAGAAAAATAATTGCGCTTGAGTCGGGACACGTCTAGAAGGCTTTGATGATGGCCAGTGGTTGAGAATAACAATGGAGTGGCAGTCGAAGGAGGGGAACATGCCCGACTTGGGTGTCCAACGCAGAGATGGAGCAATGATGTCAGTCTGTGTGCAGAGGCTGGATATATTGTTGCATTGCGAGTTCATGAGAGATGGTTTCAATTTGAAGGGGGCTTCATTCAGGAGTTGATGGATCATGGTGAATGATGACAATGATTGGACAGTTTAATATTGCAGTATACCACAGCAGGACAATAATGGTTTTAAAAATTATCAGCTGATAGAAAAAGGCTGCATTTTATAAATACTACAATTTTTTTAATTCTTGAAGTATGGTATACTTTGGAACTTCATCTGAAGGGTTGCGTTGGGATATGTACTGGTTGTAGATGCATTGGTGCAGGAGTGTTCTATACAGCCACTCTGTACGTATACAGTATTTATGTAGACCACACTAGCGGTAGTAGTGGCGATGGTTGAGGGTTGCCGTGATGATGGTGTTGGGGGCTTTGTAATGGTGGTATAGGCTACATAATTGTGGACCAGTGGTGGGCTAATGAGAGCGTTTGGTGGTTGTATAAGTTGTCTAACCCCCAAAAAACCTGTATTATGCATGGTATTGGTCGCGAAAGCCTACTTGTTAAACTGTATAAGTTGTGTTGGTTAGCTCACGGTAGCAGTGGTGGTTAGGCTAGAGGCATAGTGATGCTACTGTGACTGCTAAAAACTAGCGGTGACTGCTAAAAACTAGCGGTGGCTGAGGTGGAGGATCATAGTAGCAGTGGCGTGATTATTGAGCGTGCAGGTGGTGCAACTGGACTGAGGTCTGTGGGCCAAACAAGTCTAGGCATTGGGCTAAAAATATGGGGAAATTAAAGGGGAGGTGGGGGGGAGCAATTTAATTCCTTGCACCAGGGCCCATGCCTACCACGCCACTGGATGGTAGTGGTGGTGGTGTAAGTCAAGGGCTGTTGTGGTGGTATTGCAGTAGTAAGAGTGGGGAAAAGGTGGATGCTTATATTTGTGTTTTTAGTGTTGAGGCGGGTGCTGATGAAACGCATGGAGGATTATGAGACTTGAAGAGGTGGTTTTGGATCTGGTGGTGACGGTGTTCGTGGTAATGCTGGATGCCTAGAAGATGTTTCGTGATGATGTTTGGGATGGTCGCAGTACTGGTGGTATGTTACTGAATCTGCAGGAACTTGCATCACAAAACTACCAGGGCCAGGTTGATGAATCTTGGCTATCAGAAAACCAGAGCAGAAATTACCCATCCCAGGATTGATACATTGATACATACAGGTGTAGGGGTGTTAGAGAGAGAGCCCGTTATGCATGGCAGCTTATGGCAAACAAACACAGTGGGCGGGGCTACGTGAGTGCACGGGGAGGTGCTCTCTACGACGTCCGCGCCAGGTACCCTGGGGGGGCTGATTCGGAGTTATGATCCCCCGGGGCCCCACCCCTCAAGGGGGGGGTTGGGTATAAAAGGGGATGTGTCGGAGGGCTCGAGGAGAATGTTAAGCTAACCAGTGAAGACTGAAGACGTCTTAGCTAGAGCCCTGGACTCCCCTGGTTCGCCGTCCTTATCAGGGCCGAACAGGACCGAGCCAGCGGCGTGGTCCCGAGATCCAGAGCCGGTGCTCCTGTCAGAGCTGGTCTGGGACTCAGGGTACCGGGCCCGACTTACCAGTGTCGGGCCAGATAGTCTCCCCTAGCCCGTTAGTGGAGGACTAGGAGGCAGGCTAGGAGTAGCTAGCGCGTGTATCCCCAGCTAGCCGGGTGAGGGGGCCGATACCCCCTCTAGTGTTGTATGCCACAACCGTGCTGTGTGAAATAAACCCGTGTGCCTCCAATTCCGGCGTCCAAGAGTCGTGAACTCTACTACATCTGGTGTCAGAAGTAAAGATCTACGAACATGGACACGCGCCGGACAGCTCGAGTCAGGGTACCGGAGGGGGAGGACACCGTTGCAGTCGGGGAGCCCGGGACGGCTGAAGAAAGCACAGAGCAGTCGGGGCCGGATGTGTCCACACCGCAGCAACAGGAGAATGGGGAGCCGTCGACAGAGGGGCTGAGGCAGGCGCACGCTAAGCTGGCGGAACTGCTGTACGCCGCTGCCACCATGCTGGACCACATCACACAGCTGGGGGCTGCTGGACCGCCACGGGGCGATGGCAGCCGACGACCACAGCACCTTCCCGCCATTTCGACGGAGCACCACTTTGAAAATCCCGCCATCGCCGCGGCTGCTGTTGAGGGCATGGCCGGTCTGAGCATCGCGTCCAACGGCGGCCGTACAGTACCTGCCGCGTCATCACCAACGGACGGAACGTCACCACGGGTGCGACCGGCGATGCCATCAGTTGTTCGCGCCGAGGCAGAGCCGGGTGAGGGGGACGAGGGAGTGCGACCTTCCGCGGCAGCCGCTGCGTTACATCAGCGACTACCTCCACTCAAAGAATTTGTGGGCGAGGAAGGCGACTGGGGCGGCTTCCAGCGGCGCTTCCTCGCTCACCAGGAGATGGCGCAGTGGACGGACGCCGAGGCTCTCCGCGCGCTGCCGGCACTCCTCGACAGCGACGCCCTCGCCACTCTAACATCGGCACCGAAGGAGAGGCGCTCCACGCTGCAGACGGCGATGCAGCTGCTGGCTGCAGTCTACGGTCCGCCGTCGGACTGTCGGCAACTCTTTTACGATCGCCAGCGGGGGGCAAAGGAGTCGCCCCTGGCGTACCGCACAAGCCTCCTGGCACTGGCGAAGGCGGTCTTTCCACGGATGGACAACGAAGGTATCGACGCCATGGTTACGGAGAAGATACTCCTGCTGGCGGACGACTTGGATATCGTCATCGTCGCACAGGACGACGCGGAGATGTGCTCCCTCCAAGCGGCACGACTCCTCCACGCAAACCTGCTCTCGCAACGACGGAAGGCCAGCAAGGCGGTGAGCGGGCGTGCCGTGGCTGCAGCCACCCTCCCGGCGGAAGAGATTTGCGCCATCGACCATCAACGGCAGCAGGGAGCGGGAGTACCGGCGGACCGGGGCGGTTTGAGCCATCTCGACCATCCATCGTCGTCGCCAGCGCTCCCGCACTGTTACAACTGCGGCATTCGGGGCCATGTCGCCTCGGGGTGCCGCTCTCCTCGGCAGCGCGGGACGACACCTCGACGGGACGCCGGCCCTCTTCCCAAGCTCCATCATCATAACCCGGCGAGTCGCGGCACCCCTCATGTTTGGCCCACGCACACGCCCGTCACACACTCAAACACCGCGGCGAATGGGGGGTCGATATCGCGCACCATCGCACCAACACGCACCACTCTGGGTACTCATATCGAACCCAGCCAGTGGTCCGTGTTGGCCCATCGCGTTGTAGCCGCATCGTCGGGGTCGTCTGCCGTTGTGGGGCACATCGACGGGGTTGAGGTGCGCATCCTGGTCGATACGGGAGCATCGGCGACCATTATTTCGGAATTAATTTACAATATTCTCCCTGTCCAGAGCCGTCCTTTGATGCCCGTTAACGTGCCATTCCATGCTGCTAATGGGGGCTCACTTGGCATCATTGGACAAATTCGAGCCCAAATTTGTGTCGGGGATATTAAATTGTCTGGGCCGATTTTTGTTTCCTCCTTGCTGGCGGTTCCGTGCCTGCTGGGGACGGACTTCCTGGCCAAAATGCCGATTAGGATATTAATCGACCAGGGATGCATTGAGCTCCCATCGGGCCGACGCATGGCGTTTCTACCATCCCCCGTTACGACTCGGACGGCGTTCGCGACGGTGCCGGCGTTCGTAGATAGAACGGTGCGCGTTCCTCCGGGGGCACAAATGTTGATTCCTTTGAAACTTCGGCGGCCCTTCGCTACGGGCATTGGGGCCCAGGGGGTTCTGCTGGGGCCGTCTAGGGCCGGGGTTAGTGGACCTCATTTACTTCCGGCCCAGACCATAGTAAGAGGGGATGGAGACCCCTTCATCGCGGTCCTCAATGTGGGCTCGCAGACGGTGGTGGTCCCACAGGGGACCGTGCTTGCTCACGCAACGCCGGTGCCCTGTGAGGAACCCGTCGCGAATCACGCGAGCGCTGTCCCTGCGCCGCGACCACATTCGGACAGCGATGAAGGGTGGCTCGAGGCGCTTTGTGCGGGATCGACGGACCTGTCAAATTCAGAGCGTCAACAGCTTAAAACACTACTGCGGGAATTTTCCGACGTTTTCAGTCGGGACAAATACGATTTGGGCTGCACTCATCTGCTGCGTCACCATATTGATACGGGTGACAGCGCGCCAATACGCCAGAATCCTTTTCGGTTAAGTCCCGCCGAAAAGGACCATGTCAAATCGGCTGTTGATGACATGTTAGCCGCCGACATCATTTCTCCTTCCACCAGCCCTTGGGGAGCGCCGATCGTCCTAGTTAAGAAACAGGACGGCTCGTTGCGGTTTTGCGTTGATTTTCGGCGCCTTAACAAAATTTCGGTGGCCGACGCATACCCGCTCCCACGGATGGACGAATCGCTTGACGCCTTGGCGAGAGCGCGATTCTTCTCCACATTGGATTTACTTTCGGGATTCTGGCAGCTTCCTCTGGACGATGATTCAAAGCCTAAAACTGCTTTCCGTACATCGCACGGCCTGTTCCAATTCAACCGGTTGCCGATGGGACTCCACTCAGCGCCGGCAACTTTCCAGCGTTTGATGGAATTAGTTTTGGCTGGATTGCAATGGGACTCGTGCTTGATTTATTTGGATGACGTTATCGTCTTTAGTAAAACATTTGACGAACATCTCCAAAGGTTGCGGGCGGTTTTCCAAAAGATGCGGGCTGCTAATTTGAAATTCAAACCCCAAAAATGTCATCTGTTACGCGAATCGGTGCGTTATTTGGGACACATCGTGGGACGCTCAGGTATTGCTACCGATCCCGCCAAAACGCAGTGCGTCAGCTCCTGGCCGACTCGCACCTCGGTGGGAGAGGTCAGGAGTTTCATTGGCTTCGCGTCCTATTACCGACGGTTTGTCGCGGATTTTGCGACGATTGCGAAACCCCTACACGCTTTAACGTCAAAAGGGGTTCGGTTCCACTGGGGACAGGAGGAGGAGGCTGCTTTCCGCTCCCTTCGGGACGCTCTGGTGAAAGCTCCTCCCTTGGTTTACCCCGATTTTTCTAAGCCCTTTTTGCTTGACACCGATGCGAGCAACACGGGTATTGGGGGCGTGCTTTCCCAGGTGGTTGACGGCGTGGAACGGGTGGTCGCGTACGGTAGTCGGGTGTTGTCTCCTGCGGAGCAAAGATATTGTGTCACCCGTCGGGAACTGTTGGCAATTGTCTATTTCATCCAACAGTATCGCCCATATCTGTACAGTCGGCATTTCACCGTCTGCACAGATCATGCGGCACTACAGTACGCCCTGCGAGTTCAACAACCATCGGGACAATTGTCTCGATGGTTGGAGATTCTCCAGGACTTTGATTTTGAAACCACCTACCGTAAGGGCGTTCGCCACACCAATGCGGACGCTCTGTCGCGCATGCCAACCACCTCCGAATGTGCATGCCTCCTGGGGTCTGGACGTTGCAGGCCTCCGGGGGACATATCGGTTCCGGTCTTGGCGGCCGCCGACGACGACGAAACATTGATTACTAATTTGATCGCACAACAGGGAAAAGATTCCCTGTTGGGGTTGCCCGTCACTGAATGGGGGCGCCTCCAGATGGAGGATACCTCCCTCCTCGGGTGGCGTCGTCGCGTCGGCGGTGCTGCGCGGGGGAGGGGTGATGCCGACGCATGGGAGATGGTGCAAGGTCTGCTGATGCATTGGGACGGGAAATCCCATCGACACCGGCTGGTGGTCCCTTCTGGGTTGCGGGCAAGGTGGTGTGGGCCGCTCACGAACGCCTCCTACACCTGGGGACCCAAAAGACCCTCGCCTTGCTCCAACTTGATTTTTTTTGGCCAGGCATGACGAGGGATGTCGGGGATTTATTGGGGTCATGCCCTCGGTGCGCGCAACGGAAACCGCCAGCACGGGAGTCTAACCCACCCTTGCAATCAATCAAAGTGTCCAGAGTAAACGAGCTTGTCACGCTGGATATTTTGGGCCCATTCCCCGCCACCCCCAGGGGCAATAGATATTTGTTGACTGGTGTGGAGTATTTTACGCGCTGGCCTATGGCCTGGCCCCTTGCCAACCAGTCGGCAGCAGCCATCGTAGGGGCCTTTGTTCAGGGATACGTCCTGGACAAAGGTGCTCCGGAGCGGTTGCTGACCGACCAGGGCAAAAATTTTTCCGGCAAACTACTCCAACAAGTCTGTGAGCTCCTGGGCACGAAAAAAATTTGTACCTCCCTGTATCACCCGCAAACTGACGGGATGGTCGAGCGTCTGCATCGAACCATCACGTCAATGTTGTCACAGCAGGTTTCGGACTCACAGACCGATTGGGACCTGCAAATTCAAGGGGTCTTGGCGGCATACCGGATGGCCCCCCATGCAGCTACGGGATTTTCCCCCTTCTACCTCATGTACGGCCGCGAACCTGACCCGCCTGTTCGTGCCCAGCTGCAGATCCCCGCGCCGCAGGGTAAAACTAAATTGGCTGACCATGTAAAATTTAATCTGGCCAAATTAACAGAGGCACGGGATGCTGCCATGCAAAACTCTGACCTCCGTCAGAAAGCGAATGAGCGGCTCAGACTGGGTCGGGCGCACATGCTGCAGTGGAAGCCGGGGGACAGGGCATGGCTGCACTGTCCCCCAGGTGCCACTTGCAACCTCCTCTAAGCTGGTGCGGCCGTGGCGGGGCCCTGTGGAGGTGGTCGAGGTTTTGCGACCGCAGTGCGTGCGCATCAAATGGGGGAAGCGGCGGTGGTTCGTGCACCCCTCTAGATTAAAACCCTTCGTTGTGGTACACATCCCCACTTCACACACGCGTGGCCAAACATGTGGGGGGTCGACCGACTCGCTGGGTCCGTCTCCGTCGCTCTCACCTAATGCCTTGCCGGCTGTGCCACCTCCAGGTGCATCAGGAGTGACGGGCTCACACCCGATCACCCCTCCTGGGGATGCCAAGGGTCACGCGGCGTCGGATGAGGACTCACTCCGAGACGGACAGTTGCCACCTGACGGTCCGCCACCCGGGGTTACCCCGTGTGAGGGGCCCGCTGCAAGGACGCGTGCTAAAATGCGCAGACTGTTGTGAGGCCGGAAGATGTGTACATAGGTTGTGTTCATTGTGTGTTGTGTGGGTGGTGTGTTCCCTGCTCATTGGATGTACATATGTTGGGTTCGCCATGTGTTGTGTGTGTGGTGGGTTCCCTGCAAATTGTATATAGGCTGTTTTTACGGAATTCGTATTTATTCGGGGGGGGGGGGGGGGGGGTGCGTCGGGTTGTTTTCTCTTCTCGCTGTTGTGTTCTTGTTGTGTTCTTGTTGTTGTTCTTGTTATTGTTGAAAAATAGTGAGGCACACGCGCGGTCAGGGGGTAAATGCGCTTTTATTGTCATTTTTTTTTGTATGTTGGCAGCCGGGACGGCTGCAAGCTATGCGGGGGGGGGGGGGTTGATGTAGGGGTGTTAGAGAGAGAGCCCGTTATGCATGGCAGCTTATGGCAAACAAACACAGTGGGCGGGGCTACGTGAGTGCACGGGGAGGTGCTCTCTACGACGTCCGCGCCAGGCACCCCGGGGGGGCTGATTCGGAGTTATGATCCCCCGGGGCCCCACCCCTCAAGGGGGGGGTTGGGTATAAAAGGGGATGTGTCGGAGGGCTCGAGGAGAATGTTAAGCTAACCAGTGAAGACTGAAGACGTCTTAGCTAGAGCCCTGGACTCCCCTGGTTCGCCGTCCTTATCAGGGCCGAACAGGACCGAGCCAGCGGCGTGGTCCCGAGATCCAGAGCCGGTGCTCCTGTCAGAGCTGGTCTGGGACTCAGGGTACCGGGCCCGACTTACCAGTGTCGGGCCAGATAGCCTCCCCTAGCCCGTTAGTGGAGGACTAGGAGGCAGGCTAGGAGTAGCTAGCGCGTGTATCCCCAGCTAGCCGGGTGAGGGGGCCAATACCCCCTCTAGTGTTGTATGCCACAACCGTGCTGTGTGAAATAAACCCGTGTGCCTCCAACTCCGGCGTCCAAGAGTCGTGAACTCTACTACACAGGCACACAGTCCCCCAACCACCACTACCAAAATATACAGTACTGTACGTTATTGTTCTCATTAAAACCCTAATATGGATGATGTATTCTTTTCGTCGTCCCTGGCCCCTCTTCCGAGTTTTTGGCCCTGGTCCAAACCGACTGCTTGAGCTTGTTTAAAGGATGGGGAGGATGGCACAACAGTCGGTGATAAACTTTTAACAAACGTTAAATGCTGAACCGAATGTGTAACGATGCAATCTACTTGCGTCAATTGTGAATTCTGAAAAAAAGAAAAAGCTAATGATTCGTTTTATTGTGCCGTTTAGACAAATTGCATCTTACAATCACAGAGGAACCACAGACGAGCTTTAAGGCTGCCGGGCAGTGAACCATATGCCAACAAATTGCTCTGCAGTTCTCTATATATTGAGATTTTTTTTTTGCCAATTCGTGAGCGTTTATACATGTGGGAAGACATCGGAGCACCCGGAGAAACCCCCACACATGTGAGAGGGACAACACTATCTATCCCTAGCGCTCATCCCCTATTATAACGGGGATAGGCTGAGACTCATTTCTTTATAGGAGCATTTTTTGTTACTTGAATATAAGACTTTGGGTGGGGGGGGGGGGCTGAGACTTCAGCAGTGTTCTTGCTTGGCCCCCCAATTACAAAATCCGACCGTCAATATTGCTGACAGCAGGGCCGGTTGATTTGAAATATCGTAAAAGAAAAGTTAACATGTGAGCAATACGAAGTTCAAGTTCATTTATTGGGTATAGCCCTGTGAGCCATTCGGCTCTTGAATCGGGTGCAACCGCAACAAACAAAAACATGAACAAGAAAACATCTTAAAGTGACTATGTGCAAACAGAAAATCCAAGACTACTAGCACTCTGTGCGTCTCCATCGCCCTGCAGGGCCTTCCAGAACAACAATATCCCGCAGATATTGTGTCAGCAGAGCAATGATGGTGAGTCTGTCTGTGTAAGATATTCAGTGGGGAGCGGTGGTGGAGCTGTTAGCGCGCTGCCACCAGATTTGGATTCCCGCTCACGGCCACCACCACTGGGGGAGACAAAGGCGGCCGGGCGTGGTGCTGGCCACCCCCCCCCCCTCGTGCACCGTGCTCGCTAACAGCACTTGCCCCAACCAGTCTGTAAAGGCTACACGGGGAGGGGGGGGGATCCTTTGTCTTTGGTGTGTAGAGCTCCCGTGTTGATGGAGGAGGAGGATGGAGGAGAGAATGGGGGAGGAGGAGGGGGGAGGAGGAGGGGGGAGGAGGAGGGGGGAGGAGGAGGGGGGAGGAGGATGGGGGAGGAGGAGGGGGGAGGAGGATGGGGGAGGAGGAGGGGGGAGGAGGATGGGGGAGGAGGAGGGGGGAGGAGGGGGGAGGAGGATGGGGGAGGAGGATGGGGGAGGAGGAGGGGGGAGGAGGAGGGAGGAGGAGGGGGGAGGAGGAGGGGGGAGGAGGATGGGGGAGGAGGAGGGGGGAGGAGGAGGGGGGAGGAGGATGGGGGAGGAGGAGGGGGGAGGAGGATGGGGGGGGAGGAGGAGGGGGGAGGAGGAGGGGGGAGGAGGAGGGGGGAGGAGGAGGGGGGAGGAGGATGGGGGAGGAGGAGGGGGGAGGAGGATGGGGGGGGAGGAGGAGGGGGGAGGAGGAGGGGGGAGGAGGATGGGGGAGGAGGAGGAGGGGGGAGGAGGAGGGGGGAGGAGGAGGGGGGAGGAGGATGGGGGGAGGAGGATGGGGGAGGAGGAGGAAGAGAGAATGGGGGAGGAGGAGGATGGAGGAGGGGGAGGAGGATGGAGGAAGAGAGAATGGGGGAGGAGGAGGATGGAGGAGGGGGAGGAGGATGGAGGAAGAGAGAATGGGGGAGGAGGGTGAGGGAATGGGGGATGGGGGAGGGGGGAGGAGGGTGAGGGAATGGGGGAGGAGGGAGGGAGGGGGGGCGGAGGTTTTGCTGAGGGAGGAACGAGCAACGGGGTTGGGGGTGTTTCAGCATCCAGCCACGGGTGGAGGGGGAGGACACAACGCCGGCAGCTGCTGGCAGGACACGAGTGTGGAGGCGCAGAGAGACAGAGAGACAGCAGGGAGACAGAGACAGGGAGAGACACAGAGAGACAGGGAGAGAGACAGAGAGAGACGTACAAAAGGACAGAGAGACAAGGCAGGCGGCATGGCAGGGAGCGGGGGGCACCGGGCCCTGGTCGCCCTGGGGGAGCTGTGCGACCCCGGGCAGCTACACGCTGCCCTGGCCGACGTGGAGAGCGGTGAGATTGGGGGGCTGTCAGGGAC
The DNA here is from genome assembly GCF_965212315.1 of Lampetra planeri. Lineage (NCBI taxonomy): Eukaryota > Metazoa > Chordata > Hyperoartia > Petromyzontiformes > Petromyzontidae > Lampetra > Lampetra planeri. The sequence goes on along the minus strand of NC_136109.1, from coordinate 18,263,507 downwards.
CCCCACTAACCCTCACTAACCCCCAGTGCTGTCTGTGCTGTCTGTGCTGTCTGTGCTGTGTGTGTCTGTGAGCTCCTATTAAAGGACGCGTGTTGGTGTGTTACCCCCTGCCGCGTCAAGCTGTGGCGGGGTGTTAACCTAGAACATCGGACTTGCACGCCTACCACTAACACACACACACACGTGTGTACCACCACCACCCTGATACTTCACTGTACACGCAGTATTTGTGTAATGATCCAGCATTGTTTGCGAGCACCTGTTAATGTCTTTAGGGTTGGGGGGGGTGTTGACATTGCAAACACGAACAGAGCGCCGTGTACAGCAGCAGCAGTGCAGACAACGTGGGGTGGTGGTGCATTATAGACTGTATATATACTGTATAGATACTGTATGTTATAAACTGTATATACTATATTAGACTGTATATTATAGGCTATATATACTGTTTATATACTGTATATATACTATAGTATAGTCTGTATAGATACTGTATATATTAGACTATATTATAGACTACAGATACTGTATGTAGACTATATTATAGACTGTACAATAGACTGTATATTATAGACTATGTTATATACTGTATAGACTGTACAATACTGTATCTTATAGACTATGTTATATACTGTATAGACTATTATAGACTATTATAGACTACATTATAGACTGTATATTATAGACTGTATAGGCTGTATTACCGACTGTTACAGACTGTATATATACTGTATAGATACTGTATGTAGACTATGTTATAGACTGTATATACTAGATACTGTATAGATACTGTATGTAGACTATATTATAGACTATGTTATAGACTGTATATAGACTATATTATAGACTGTATATACTACATTATATACTGTATATAGACTGTATGTGTGTGTGGGGTGTATCGCTACGAGCACGACTATTGACCCGAGTTCGATTCCCGCTCGCGGCCACCAAACACCACCGGTGACGATTCTCTGAACCGGTTCTGATCCTCCTCCCCTAGGCCGACTCGGGCTCAAATGCGTACCTGGTGCGCTGTGTAGTGAACATCGCCACTGGGGGGGAGGGGAGAGACAAAGGCGGCCGGGCGTGGTTGCTAACCCAACCCCCTTCTCGTGTGCCGTGGGGACCTTAATAGGTGCTCGCTAACATCACTGCCCCCCCACAACACTCGTTACGTGCCGCTGCATGAGATGTAGGGGGGTGGCACGATGGTTTGCGAGCGCCTATTAAGGTAACAACTCCGCCGTGTGGAGTGGTTGCATCTGTTTAATGTTGTTGAAGGCACACCCACCGGCTAACATTGTGACTTGTCTATGCTGTAAAGTACTGTAGGTTATTGTATGGTGATAAAGTTTGTTGTGCTGTGTGGGTGAAGTGTTATTTATGAGAGCATCTATTAATGTGGTGGTCTATTACATTTTGAGGTCAGTGGTAATGTCACGGCTTGAAACAGAGATAACAAAACAATATCTACAGTCTTCCTCCTCTTCCTCCTCTTCTTCAGACTGTGAGATGGGCTCGTAAAGACGACGGTATGAATGGGGAGAGTCTGGGAATGTATCTTTGTTCACTTTGTGTAGAGTTGTGTAGAGTTTGTTTTAACTTTAGTTATTGCATTGTATGGACAATTGTGTGGTCGTCAGCTGATGAGGTTTCGAAGTAATCTTTGGTGAAGTTGTTTGTCCTGGCAATTGAGATTAAAGTGTTCTCAAAACTTGTTGATCGTGTGTACACAAAGCGTTATAATGCGTTACATCACGTGCAATAGTAAATGCCTTCCTGTGTGGTGTTTTATTCCATACTTTGTATTTTAGCACGTGTGTGTGTGTTCCAGAACACAACAGCACAAACCATGTGTTTCGTGTCGAAGTTTGTGTTTCTAAAATGTATTTCTCTCTATGTATATAAACAACCACAAACAATGAAACGCGCCCAGCAACGAAGTGTCACTTTTACGAACGTGGCTTTTAAAATAAACGCGAGAAAAAAAATTGACCCCCAAAAATAAAGTGGCTTTGAAAGTTGCCCGTAAACCACCACCACCCCCTGCCTGGCACCTAAACTTGTATTGGACTTAAACACCGTGTTTTTGTTTGTTTGTTGTTGCACCAAGTTGGTTACGTTGCTGAATACCACCACTCCTCCTCGTCGTCTTCCAAGCAAGGCGTTCGCTGGCCCCGTTGTTTTGTATTTGAATTTTGAACTGCCGCTGCCAACAATGGGATAAGCCAAATGAGTGGTTGCAGATTTGGCCGCAGTTGGCTGCCAGCGAGTAGTGGTGGTGGTGGGGGATGGAGAGACCGTAGGGGCTCAACAAGAGCCACCACCACCATCATCACCATCAAACCACCACCATCACCATCAAACCATCATCACCATCAAACCACCAGGCACAAACTTCCCTCCCCACCGCCGCTTCATCCCTGCAATGAGGGCTTTAATTTAATGGTTCCATTATGTTTTGATTTTAAGCTTTCGTGACTGCAGGGATTCATATTCTTGGTTCTTTCGGTAAAGTCACGTAGAAGGGAAACGATTAAATACAAATATATTTTTTATATAAAATAATAATATATATTTTTTTTATTTTATTTTGATATAAAATACTAATATATATTTTTCTTATTTTATTGTTTCCCTTCTATGTGACTTTACCGAAAGAACCAAGAATATAGATCCATTATAATTGGGATGCACCCTTATGGATAAACGCGCGCGGGTTTGCCCTGGGTGGTGGCTTTAGAATCTCATTGGTAGAGTAATATTTTGAGGAGGGCAGCTGATTATGCACGTATGTTGAACTTCTTTCGCACCGTACGTAGCCAATCGTGCTTATCGGAGGTGCCTCGCTGAGCCTCACGACTCTTTCATTGAAGCGGCACTGTTGAAATGTTTCTCATGTGCAATTATGAATGGCGTACGTTGCGAATCGCTTCCCTTTTCCATTCTGGTTTGGAGAAACTGACTTTTGCGGTAGACGTTTCCTACCATCTACTACTGTACAGGACTAAAATTGGCACAGCTGCGGTGTTATCCGAATGATAAGCCACAGTTTTTTTCTCCACTGCAACTTTAAAGTAAAAGTTTGTAGCCGCATCTTATAGGCTGGAGGGTACGTGTACGAGATGTGATCAGATGTGTGTCATTTTATTGACGCAGGGCACAACGCTTGGCATGGTTGTTACTTTCTGAATCATCTATAATTTTTATGATATGGTAAGTCGCCAAGGAAATGAGAGTATTAGTCTTATTTAGCCCATTAGACCTTATTGTTTGTACTTTCATGGATTACCTTTTGAATCATTCCTTAAATTCATGTTTGGCTGTGCAGACCATTTTGCCAGTGAACTCAATGGTTTTCATAGAACTGGTGCACGTGCCCTTTGTGCTCCTCGAGTGAAAATCAATCAGTTGATCAATCAAGACCATCATTCACAACTATGTAAATCCCCATTGAGATGAAGTATTGGTTTTGAAGGTGGGACTTCGGGGAAAATATGCATTCTCAATATTTGTTTTCAAGTCGGTGACAAATTGTATTGGGAGAGCTAAGGAAAACATACCAGTGTGGCACTTAACCCAGGTAATAATTTATCAGTAAAAGCCTCACTGAGCCTCAAGACTGCCTTGAATGTTTGCTTGAGTATCTGTGCACATGGGAGGAAACTGGAATGTCTAGGAGGGGTAAAAAAAAAAACTACGCAAAAAAGCGGATAATACTCAATCCCAAATTAATAGGTCATACACCTACAGGCATATCGGTGCCCTCTAGAGGTGTATGTCACGCAAAATGCGTCAAAAGTATGTTGCAGGCAAAAAAACGCCATGTGAAATCATGTACATCAAAATAATGAATGCACTTAAAAAATGATGTGTCCGGCAGCAATCTCCTCACGGCATAATGGCATTCAGCAAACAAGGCAGCCACGCTCAGTCTAAAGAATATTTTTTTTACTTCAGCAGAATCCTGCAGTGGTATGTTTGGCCAATTCTATTCATTAGTACGCATTGCGTGTGCGAGCAAAAAATTGGGAACTTAGATGAAATCCATGCATACAAAGGGGGTAATACGCAAACTTATACCGGGATAGAATTACGAATCCGTTGATAGAATGCTATGACTGACTCACACTCTCCTACTCTCTTTTGAGTTTTATATTCATATATAACTTTTAAAGTAGAAAATATATGAATATTTGAACAGATATATTACCTGGTATGTTGAAGTATTTATGGATTGTCATTTGGGAATGACATCGCATGGCTCAGAATCGCTTGGACTGTGATTAGGCTGAATGGGAACAATGTGCCTTGCCCCTATGCATTGGGTCAATTTTGGCCATTTCACCGAGCATATGAGTCGTCCTGCTTCCACAGGCAACTTGCAAGCAGATACAAGTGTCCTTCCTAGTGAAAGCCCCTCCACAGGTGGAGATTGCTAAGAACGTATGAAGTGAAGGGCAGTTGTGTTTTGGATTGTGGGCTGCCAAGCTTAACGCTTGAGTATCCTGCAGCTGCTGTGACAGCTATCGTTGGCAAGCGAATGCCATTGCAGTGCTATCTGCCTGGTCTTCGTCGCCTGTCTTTTCAAGTCGTATCTATTTACTGAATGGGAGCAGATGGCTGCAAATGTCTGTTTGATATACCGAGTCTGTGCCGTCTTTATTTAGCTCATTATTTGATTCACTTCCCTACCTCCTGTTGATGGCTAATGATTCACGGTCTGTAGTTCCATGCGGGTTTTTCCTCTTATTATTTTGGCAATGCATCATTGATTCAACATTGTTTTATTCCTGGTACGTGTATTGGCCCATTACATTTTTGGCTCGTTTAATAATTGCAGGACGTTATGAATTTTTTTCAACAAGTGAAAATATGTTGCTTTTTTCCCATATTTCCCCACACTTGCAAGGCCAGGCCACTTGACTCGCACTCTCTTTAGAACGCTGCCAAACGCTCGCCTGTCCCCTCGCCCATTATCCACTCAACGACTCATTCCCTTCCTACTCTGTGACTCTTTCCGTGCTTTCACCCCTGACTGCTCATTCTCGAGACATCTCTTTCAACACTTCTTTTTTTATATAGCGGTGATTGTTTTTGACTCGCCCACTTTATAACCAACGCTTCACAAGTTTATTTGTAGATGTTACCACAAAAAAGCTGGTATTATTGCGGGATATTTTTGCGGACAAAGTAATCGAGCACCCAATGAACCGTTAACTGTAGTTAAAAATCCCACGTGGTTTTCCCTAAAATACTATTTCTGTGCCCATGACAACCACAATAGGCCTCTTGTGACTTTGCTGCATATTTTATAAAATGGAAAATCAGCAGTTTTTTTATCATCTGGGCTTTCTGTATAAAAAGCTTCGGAATGAAGGAATTTATTAAAAAAAAAGTGTAATGCTGTTTGGTTTGTCAGGATGATCATGAAACAAATATCATATGCTGTATTTAATAACACAGATTCTGTTTAAATGTACCATACCAAAAATGAAGTGTCGATTGTGCACAATATACCGGCGTTACAAAATGCATGCTTTATGCTATGTACAGTGGATGGACAAAGCTCCATTGCCATTTTAGTGAGCAGCAAAGTCGTGTGTTTGGTGTGTTTATACAAGTGGATTGGAGATTACTCACAGCTGACGCACACTTGGATAGTCAGATGGGCCCCTTTCTACTCACTGGGAGCTGGCTCTTCAGCTCTATAACCCGGCCCGCGTGTCTGAACGTTCACTCATACATGGTACGCGCATACGCGTAGACTCTCTAACACGCACCTCACTGTTGACTGTTGAGACATTCGTCATAGTGTCACATGTGGCTGGATAACAGTGGTGGCCTGTGTTTTAGTCTTCTAAAGCAAAAACTGCAAATGATTTGCAATGCTGCCTAGCCGCATGTGTGAGAGGGTGGTTGCATTTTATAACGTGTTTTTTTTTCATGCAGTCTGGTGGCAGGGAAGCATTAGCGGTCGCGTTGTTGTGCAGTAAATTCCAGCGTCACTGGTCCAGTCGTTCATTCAGCGCCAGAGGTGGAGAACCTTTTCCTTACCGAGGGTCGAGTGGGACTTGCGAATACCCTTGGCGGGCTACACAATAACGCACTTCCATCTCCGTCACTCCTGTCACTGCGTTGATAGAAGTGACCGATCATGCTAAAATTATAAACACGAATCCTTGTTAAAAATATCCCCCCCCCACCGAGTAACTGATCAGTGCTGCTTTTAGGTGCTTGCAGTGAATGATAAATATTGTTTGCAGCCAATTTCCAGAGTGATACACCTTCTGTGGCCGTTGGTCATATGAAATTAAGTTGAGGGCCATATCTGGTCCTTGGACTGTAGGTTTTCCACCCCTCGTTTAAAGCCACGACACTATATTTTGCATAGCTACTGCATCTCACAGCCCACTGAGTTTGATGGAGAAATTGATGCAGCTGTTTGGTCTGCTTGCGGAGGATTGTATATATCCCACGACACCATTTTCAAGACTGGGCTATTTGTGTGTCCATTCCATGGCCAGAGACTCCTGGCAAGTAAAAAAAAAACAGGCTGTCCTTGTAAGCGCGCTGTATGATGGGTAAAACCAACGGAGGATAAACACATGCTAGAGACAAACATGATAAATATAAGAAAGCAGCACTAGTGCATTACCATTTGCAGAATGTTATGCCATTTTATACTTGGAACTTACATGCATCGGAACACACGCATATACAATGGCATGCCTGTGCTGAGCTTAATTCGTGCTAATAACATTTGACAGATTATATGTTTGTAATTGCTGTAGCCACTGCAGTAACAACATTGGGAGTGTGTGTAATTTACAATTAATCGCGGGCTGTTTTCCACCGTAATTACCAAACACTTTCATTACATTATAAATACAGTAAATAAACTGCTTTCTGAAGTCTCAGCCCATAATTCCTGCAACAGTGAGTGGTGCAATGACCCGCAAACAAGCAATGAAGAACTGAGGACAGGTCCCACATATACAATGAGTACCACTATTGCGGGACATCAACAGTTGGTGTGTATGGAAATACTGGTCACCACCATAGGAATGTGGCCCTGCCGCCACTGACTTGAAGACCACCCGTGGAGAAAATCACTTTCCAACACTTGTATGATGATAGCAATATGTGGACTTTAGATATTGAAGAAGTGGTAACCCATGCGATGTTAGTTCTTATCTGTTTTCTGTGGTTCGTGGTATAGAGCCGATGACCATTCACTCTGCAGCGTAGTGGTAGATATTGACTTGTACAATTAACTCTCGATTATCTGGGCACAGATTATAACCATGCTTGCAGATTAACTGCGCTTGCGGAAAAGAGGACCAAATATCTTTAAGCTCACACTGGTTCTGTGACTAGCTGCTCCTCACTCATCGAGGCTCCGTGAAAGTAAATGATTACTTTCAGAAGCAATAAAGAACTAAGTATTCACCTTCAATGTATGTCGGTCAACAACCGCATGATACATTTTTTACGTTAACTGTGATTTTGTTGTATCCTGGCCACCGCGGATGATGGAGAGTTGACGCTGTGTGGCAGTGCATGCGAGCGCGATGAGGAGGGGGGGGCGGCCCTCGTCACGGTGCTGTTTCTGTGTTGTCCCGTCGCAGGTCTCCGCTCGTGGGCCGTGGATCCCGCCGTCTGTGATCTTGATCAGCAGCTCAAGCTTTTCATCTCCCGACACTCGGCGCGCTCCTCAGCGCAGGTCAAAGGTCAGTGGGAGCAACCGGCACGTGTTTTACATATCAAAGGGCCAATAGCAGTCCCCAGATCGTCTTTATTAAAAAGGCCGTGCCGTGTGTTTTGGTGGTGTAGTTGTGAACGTGTGTAGGGGTGTGTGTGTGTGTTTTTTTAAAAGTACAATTTCTATGACGGGTTTTATTTCGTGTAATAACAGGTATAACAAAAGCGATTTTGGGGGTTCTCTATTTCCTCCAAGTAATATTCCATACAGAGTTTAATGAATTGATGGTAATAAATATAATTAATATACAGGTAGAAGAAACTACAAATTCGAATTGAACGATGGCATAGTGGTTTGCGCACGTTGCTGAGAACCTGGTGACCCGAGTTCGATTCTCAGCCACAGCTGCTACCATCATTGATGATTGATGTTGGAACCGTTCCTATGCACCCCCTACACCAACTCGCACTGATCAATGTGGCAAAATATGGTCAAACAATGATCACGACTGAATGTAGAGATTGCTTCATCCAGCAGTGGATAGCTAAAGGTATCTAAATTATTATTATTTAAAACACCGTTCTAAAATTCGATTTATGATTGTTCAGGAACATTATTTATCTTGACAGACAGAACTGTCATTAAAACAGGAATTTTGAATAAAAAGGGATCTAATCACCATCAGAAATGTCATTCAATTGCTTGTGTGCATGATTTGTGTCCAAATCATGCCATGCTTTATGGAGCACAGGATTATCTGCCTTTTAATCCCTAGATTCCCTACGGTATAAAATTCCTCCATATGTGTGTCGCCCACAGGCATTGCCAAGCTCATTTTGACATATGCAATGTCTGATCGCTGCTTACATTGTGGTTTTGCTAACGTTGGATGCATAGCTCCTGCCAAAGTGGTTCATGCGTGGTAAATTTTGTCAAAGTCTAGTCCTTGTAACAATGAGGCCAAAAATACAGTAATACAAAATCACAGAGCATATAATTGCCTTAGAGAGCATGTTAATGGTCCATCTCATAATATGTTGTAAGTAGCTCTTAGTGGGGGGGAGGTGTGGATAGAGCCTGGATTTGTTTGGGAGTGGGGGAGGGCGGGATTAGAGACTTGGATCCGTTTGGTGCGTGAGGACAGTTAATGTCAGTACTATTAGGGGTTCAGCAGTAGTATCCCGCCAAGTCTGAACAACATTGTGTCGTTTGCTCTATATTGTGCTTTTGGGTTGTACCGCATCTTGTTTGGCATGATGGCCGAAGTTTTCCCACCACGTGCTCAACAGCACCTGGTACGATCTGAAAATATATTGTAAAGCTATACTGCACAACCACCACGATAACCTACCCAGTAGTGCTGTCTGGTTGTAGTTGACATTTCGAGACAGTGGTAGCTGTTGCCTTGAAAAGCCCTCTCCCAATGTCTCCCCAGTTGCAATTATCTGAGCTCCGCTGGGCACTGTGATGCCAGTGAAGCGCTGTCCTGCCCGTGTATAACAACTCCTGAAACATTTGGCAGTGACAAAATGGGCGGGGAGGTGGAGCGCACTGATTAAAGTGCCAAAACAAATTTGATTAAGGGATTAACGTTTTTAAATTCTGCAAATAAATAAAAATGCAATCAAATCGATGCCGTTTGACTCGGTTTAAATATCTTAATCCGGTGGCATTTTTTGGGGCCAATATTATCAAATATGGCTCAATGAAATAGCCCACCTTACCGGATGTTTTTGGGCCAATGTGCTGAATGAAGGTTATCAATGCATGTGGTCTAAAATGGAAATTGTATGCAGCCTGAGTATTTCATGCTTTAAGTTTAAACTCCTTGCCTGAAGGTGTGGGGCCCCATTTCCTTAAGTACACAATACCTTTGTGCTGAGCGTCTCAGTTTTCAGCCCTCCACAGTAGTCGTACTTTAGCCCGTAGCACAGCCACTGTTTTAGTGTCTACAGTTGTCGTGAGTTGACGCAGTTAAGACAGAGTTGGTTGACGAAGGTGGTACATTTTTATTTTTACCATTATTATAACTAAAAATGTCACGGCAACCTAATGCGTTTAATGCAAGCACACTGGAGCCGCTGTTCATTAACATTACGAAACAGCATGCTACAATTGCCAATTGTGCTTGCCTGTTTCCCTTTTTATAAAAAACCCTGGCTGTGCCCATGTGTGCTATGTCAAGGCAGGACCTGAAGGCGTGAAGGAGAGGCTCTGTCAAAGCAACTGCTTTCATGCTGTGACGTCCAGACGTGGTCTCGTGTTCCTTAGCTGATTTTCCCCTTTGTTAGCATCGGCCGTGTGAAGTAGCTGTTCCTCGTTGGTTTTATGTTTCAAACGAAGCTGGCAAATGAAATTCATATTTAAAATTAGTTTCTGGTTTAAGTCTCTCCTTTGAAATCCTCTGTGTGTGTGTGTATATATATATTTGGAGAGCGGTAGTGCCCTCATTAACTGCACTGCATTATCAACCAGGTGACCCAAGAATGATTCCTGCCCATGGCCAATATCGGTGACGAATATTTGAATCGGTCCTGGGCTGTCCATAGTGTAACCATCAATACTAGGGGAGACATATGTGGCCAGGTATGGTTCTGGCCACTCATCCCCTCACGCCGTGTTTGCCGTCATAGGTGCTCGCTAACAGAAGTGACGAGATGGAGTGATACGCTTCGCAAGAACATGTGTGATGTGATTTGGGGAAGCCTTTATCCAGTCGTGGATAGGCCTTGCCTGATGGTGGGAACACATTCCTGCGGAGGGAGCTGGTAGTAACGGTGGGTTGCTCAGTCAATGGCCAGGGTCCACGGCGGCGTGGTGTATTCCGCAAATATGGCCGACTATGAGGGCGGGCACAAGCCGGCGTGAGTAGGTTAAACGTTGAATTTTATAAGGAAACCACGGGGTGACCAGTCCCTCCACACCCAGTCCCACCCCTCCCACCCCCCACCCAGCTCCACCCTCCCCTCCCCACCCAGTCCCTCCCCACCCTCCCCTCCCCACCCAGCCCCACCCCTCCCATTTTTGGATGCAGGACGGACGGACACAATAATCCCCTGTGGGCTGGTGTAACCAGGAGGTTCCTACCAGTATTATCCAACCTACCTATAACCTTTATTCTCTGTGCACATATTCGACTCGCATTTTATCCGTGTTTTCCCAATATTATTTGTCTCTTGTGAGATGGTCCAATTATCTTGGGTTCCATCTGTTTACGGAGATGTCCAGGTAACTATCTACACTGAAGACTTCTGGTGACCATGTCACTTATCTTATTTAAATGTATCCCTCTCTAACACCTGCATCGAGTTAAGGATGAGGCAAAAGCCTCTACTCCCTCTTAACTGTAAAGGAGAGCTATTGTTCAAAATATGAGCCTGTTATCTATATTTCTGTTTTTAGCTAGTGTTATGACAAATGTGGTGAGTGTCTTGTTATTTGTCATATGCGTGAGAAAACTCACGCATATGAAGGGGTCACGCGCAAAGCCCCATACATAGACAACCACGTGAAATAATCTGTCAATGTGCACTATTTTTTTTTCCTGCGTGTAACTTAAAAAATAATCAAACCAGATGGGTGGGATTCAAGTCTGGTGTGTGTTTGGTATTGTATGTCGCAGTATCGTGCATTGTACAATGCAGTGGGTAACCATGCTCCTGTTCCTGAAATGGCAACAGCCCAGTTTCCCAGTGGCTGTTGGAAAGAGGCATTCGAGGCACTAATAGTGGCCCCACTGTTAGCGGCTACCACAAAGCACAAATACTCTGCGTGCCAAATTGGGTGCGTTTTATAATTCCGTAAAGATGTTGGTTGAACTCGTAACACAGGTGCTAAAGTGAGTAAATAAATATATTCAGGAAAAGGTGTTTTTATTCCCATAAATGAAAGGCTACATTGTGCACAAAAGTGTATTTTATTTCATTCACATTTGTTAACATACGTGCATTTACTGAATATTTAATGCTGATAATATAGTATTTCTATATGGTACTGAGTGCATGTCTTTGTGCTTATAGTGCTTTACTCGCAATTCGCAATTAGAAGTTTGTGAGTTCTAAACGCGATGGATCATTCCGCGCCATCATCCTTCTGGGGTTGCTAAAATAGGCATTGCTTTCTGACACAATTAAATGTTTTCCTTTCCACAGCTCGCATCGGTGGTGAGTAATATGTGAACCGGTCTTTGGAGTCCAAATTATCCAAGCGATCGTTGATAATTGACTCAGGATGGGGATGTATGTATGTTGAACTTCTTTCGCACCGTACGTAGCCAACCATGCTAATCGGGGGGGTGGGGGGGGCATACACTTGCACACTGGTAGAACTGTCCCCGCTGCCCTCCCGATCACAAAGCGTTTGCAGGTCGGGGTTCAGCGCACGTCAGGCTGTCTTCATGGGAATCGGACATCTTCACTCTTAGCTCACCGGTCTACGGATGTCTTCTTAATCCAGCAGTGGCTTGCCTCAGGGCTTGTACATTTGTATGCCCACACATGGACACAACAAATCTGCACTTTGTGAAATTCCTCATCTCAGCCTCATCAATCCTTCAAAATCCCTTGCCCTGCCATAGCAAAATTAAAGCCTTGGAATTTTCTTACTCTGCCATCTATCACATTTGCATCTTTAACGTGAATAATATGCGTGTCCCTTGGGGCTACACATTTTTCTAAATAAAATTGCATCTTGTCACTTGGCCTTACATATGTAGTGACATCGTTGGATGTCAACTTGCTGGGTGCAGTGCCGGCCCTAAAGGGGCACAGCGTGCGGTGTAGCAACATCGCGGATACAACAGTGGGGGGGGGGGGGGGGGTGTAGTACCAGCCCTAGACGGGCCCCGTGAGTGCTGAATGATAGCGCTGGATGGCACCACGCTTTGCGTGCAGTGCCGACCCTACAGGACGGGGTGTGTGGGTGCCGGCCGAAGGATGAGGTTACTCGAGGCTATGGCACTCTGGTTGACCCGGGAGGACACGTGACCAGTTAAGTCTACGAAGGGGCCCCAGAGGGGGCTAGGGGTGGTCACGTGATTGGGACCCAGATCCTTCCCGAGGATTCTGGAAGGTGGACGTGGCCAAGGGTGGAGCCGGCCACGCCGCAGAGAATATAGGCCGGGTCCCGAGAGGGACCAGGGTTGTTGTTCATCCTGGAAGAAATCTTTGTCTACGTTCTCCGTTCAACGAGTCTCCAACACGTTGTTGGTCCCGGTCCATAGTGGCAGTTACGTAGTGACTCGTGTAGTTAGCCTGGTTGTTATTCTGTTAAGGGGAAAGTTACCCCGTGTGTTGGAACTGAATAAATGTGTTGCCTCCAAGTCTACGGCCGTGACTCAGTTGAACCCATTACACATAGAAGGGCAAAGGTGGATGACATATCGATGCATTGTACAAGTTCACATCCTTGAGGAAAGGGCTAAAATACGTCACCTTGGCGATTGACTCCGTTTTTGTTGTCACTGAAGTGTCGGTAATTTACAGCCAAAATGCGGACAGAATTTTTACATTCGTCGGCACGTGAAATGTGGCCCGCACTGCATTTGTATGAATTGTGTTAGCATTGCGCAAGGTGTAGTATTGTACTGGTATTGAGTGCACTTATGGCTGCATGTTTGTGATGTGTTGTTGTTGTAATGGAAACCATGCGGAGTGAACCCCGATACCTCATGGGTGAATGATTTTAGTTGCAAAGAAAAGTCGGGCTGTACGATTGGACTTGCTCGACCTTGCGATAGTGCCCGCGTGAACTACGAGTCTGTGCAGGTGATGCTTTCGAGAATAATTACTTTGAACAAACTCATTCGTGGTATCTTTTATTTGTGACATTTTTATATATCGAGATAGATATAAAAAAACATTAATTTATGTTTTCTCCCAGTTTTGCCAAAACTACAATGAGAATAAAAAATATTGCGACGCAATATCGCACACGGTATGAACAGGAACAACGTCTCTTGAATTTGTAGGTTGTGGCCTTAAACCATTGCACTCGAATCAAATCAACATTATTTCAAGAGCTTGTGATAAATTTCACTTCGATCAAAGCCCACTTTTGGTATTATCAAGTTCCAAATGGCAGTATATGTTGACTTCCCAACATGCTAATACAGTGAAATTGCTCTTCACTATGTCCCTATTCTATACAACTATTGTCTGAAACCACAAAGGATCGTTGAGAATCCTATTCATCCTGCATCGAGTCTATTATCCATACTTATCCATGGATAAAATGAGTCGGAAATTCCTCCTATTTGTGCGCTGAGTCACTTGTAAGTGGTCTCCCATAGGTGCTAATTTCATCCTGGTATCTGAGACTTTTTACATGGATAAGAGCCTGGAAGTTGTGGAAAATTTACTTTTTTGTCAGTCTTTAGCCACTCAAGAGCAAACCGAAATGTGGTATATCAAGAGGCACCAAATTAATCCTATTATTCAAGCCCACGTGTGGATGAAAAAGCAAAACCTGGAAGTGGTGCCACATTTTTTTGGCATGTGGAATTAAACCAGAGCCTTTAAGAAGACCCACACATCTGGGGGGTGGTAACACTCAACTTAATATAGACAAACGGATAACAATCTGTCATCTTGTGGTCACCGTGCATGATATTAACTGCCTTGTCTGCTCTTCAGGAAGGACGTGGGTTCGATCCCGACCCTGACGCCTGTATATTTGGAGTTAGCGGTGTCTCTCTTCCCATAGTAGCGTGGATTTTTCTCCGGGTCTTCCTATTTTCCCCTTTACATTGAGAAACATGCGTTTAGAGAATTTGGCTGCTATACATTTTTCACTTTGAGCGATCATTTGTGGCCAGGTCGCTTCTTAAAAAGAGCTGTATAGCTCTGTGAGCCTGACCTGGTAAAATAAAAAAAATAGTACAGGCCAAGCCTACAACACCTGGTATGCCCAGGCACTCTAACTCAAGTACTGTACTTTTTTGACATTTCATAAGCTTCGGTAGTCTGACGATATCGGTGCATTCAGGGTGATTAATTGCAGCCATCTGCAGGGCCAGCTGTGGGAGAAGGGAGTTGATGCTGGGCTGCTTTGTTTTGTAAACGTCCTTGTGCGTACACCGGAGCACGGTGCCCAGGTACTGCAGTTCCGTTCCCTCAAGCCCATACCGCACACTTGGACAATGAGTTTAAAGTGAATTCGTGTGCACGTCACACAATTTTTGGAAAGCGATTTATTCTCCAAAACGTAGCAAGAGCAGCGCGTCACATGCAGGCTCCACACTTGTTGTCATAGTTATGACTTTGTTGCGAAGTTACCACAAAATTGCCTCTGCACGCAAATTATATTTGCGTGTTTAGTGAGCGTTGTTTATTCAACTTGCCCTTGTTGCAAGTAAATTCGCAAATGTTCGATTTTTACTGTTAGTTTGTTTGCCACTGGGAAAAAGGTGAAAAAGAAGACTGGCCTTCGCAAATAACTCGAGTCTGTTTTGTATAGTTGCCAAATCAAGCTCAACAAGTTCGGGAAATCATATAAACGCGTGGATTGTGTCACATTCTTACATGAGTTTGTCTTCAAAATGATTATTTAGCAGTTATGGAAAAATCTATTCGCATATACGGGAATATTACTGATTTCTACAAGTTTGTGTCTCCATTTTTTGAGCAACTCTGAACAATTTTTTTATTTGGCCGTTTTTTAAGAAGATGATTCCCGATAGCAACACAATTTTGCTCGATAGTTGTTCTCATACTTGATCGTCATTACTAGAATTATAGTTCCTTCCCACCACTCCCCCTCCCCCACTTTTTGGATGGACAGAGCTTATGCGCTACCACTTTCAACTCTAGTTGGGAAGCATTACAAATTCGCTCGTAAATACTTCATAGAAATGCAGCTTAAGCATGGGCCTCGTTTTCAACTCCCTCCACTGTGCCTCTAAATCCATCGCCTTTTTCCACACTTTTGCGTTCGACCCTGGCTGCCTCGTTTCTCAAAAATACCTACGCCGGTCCACATTGTGTCTCTTGGCTGGCCGCCAATCACATTTCTTACACATTAGCGGGGGGAGTGGGGTCTCCGAAGGAATTCTGTGGGCGTTTAAGGAAAAACGGACGGACGCCGGAGCCTACACCTAAGCAAACAATAGCACTTGGCGGAGGGAAGGCAAAGGAGGGAAGGGAGTTCGCCGTTGGCGTTCAAGGAAGCACTGGGCATGACCTGCGCTAGGAGCCGGCAGTAGCCCTGTTACGCCTGGACCAGCGTGATAAACAATTATTCGGCCAATTCTTCACTTTTGTTTGATAACTTTTCAACATTCTCTTATTCGATTACCATCATATGAATATGCGGCAAACTGTTTTTGTTGTTGTTCGGCAGAATTTTTTCAAATGTTTTATTCGTAACAGTTCTACACTTTCTCAATAATTCAGCCGATCTAAAAAAAGGAGTGCAAGGCCCTCATGCAAGAATTGTTATTCATGTACAGGGTCCCTTTTTTACAAAAGGTTCCTTTTGTAAATGTCTTGAGAATCAGTGAGTCTTGGGAAAAATAATCGAATATTATCAATGTTGTTTTTATTATTAAGATGAGAGCTGCTTCAGCCCTGTTTATATACAAAACCCTACATGTACAGACCACATATTTTGCATAGAAACAAAACTCTTCACACAGTAGCTGTGGGCATGGGAGGTGGTGTGCTTACGAGCGTGATGAGCAAGTAACACACGCTCGAACCCCACACCATGGTGCTTGTGCCAGGCAAGGTGTACTTTGAGTCCACGTGAGGTGTCGAAGGCTCGCCGGTAGAAGGTCACGGGACACACCCAGGTGTTACGGATTAACTGATTGAGATGACTGGCAGATGTTCCACCTGTGCTCCCGATGGGGCCAACGTGCCGTGTCATAGCTGCCCTGCGCTTTGCATACACACACCCCACCACACGTACAAATGCACACATCCCGCACACAGTAGCTGTATGTGCATGCACAAGTGTGTGTGTGTGTTGCGGGAGAGACGTCGCGCTTCCTGCTCTCATTGCTCTCTGACCGAGGTCTTCGTTTTATTCTTGCAAAATGCACAGCCCTACCTGGCAGTCTGCGCGTGTGGCGTGCAAATGAAATACTGTACAGCGCCTTGCTCTGACCTCGAATCCACCTGGACTTTTTTTCAAATGGAAGCATTGCCAAGCTACGCTTCTGTGTGTTTTTAATATCATTTAAATATGAAAAGCCTATGATACAATTTGCATAAACGTTATATATTCTTATCTGTTATGCCAGACATGGCAATCCAGGGTTTTCAAGGCCGGCTTGTAGGGCTACGTAGTGGCCAGTAAATGGCAGTGGATAAAAAAAATTTGCAGTGGGCGCCACGGTGGCGAGATGTTCTCCCTCACCTGGTATACAGGAGGTTGTGGGTTCGATCCCGATCCTGACGCCTGCTGTATATTTGGAGTTTGCATGTTCTCCCCTTGGTCGCGTGGATTTTTCTTGAAGTCCTCTGGTTTTTCTCTCCACATTTAGAAACATGCGTTTAGAGTGTCTCTAAACGCATGTTTCGCTGCTATAATTTCCCACTTCAGAAGCCACTTCGTCGAGCTATCATTTGTGGCCAGGTCGCTTCTGAAAAACAGCTAATAGCTGAATGAGCCTCACCTGGTAAAATTAAAGTAGTAATTTAAAACATGGGTTGCTAACCTATTTGTACAGATTTTTGGTCTGGTTTTTTTCTTCTCTGGGTATCTTGTAAACTATTCAATAAGGAATTGGATTAACTAGGATTTGACAAACTCCAGTCCTCACACCCACACACCACCTGATGACTGTAATACAAGGAAACCTGCTTTGTGGTGGGTTGTGAGGAGTGAAAAATTTGAGAGGCCACGGGCTAAAAATAATTCAAAGCAGGACCATTTTCCTGAGGCTCGGTGAGGGATTTATTTACGTTTCTTTTTATGTCTTTACTTCCACGTGACTGACCAGACAGCAACAGCAGGCCTCCTTTGCAAAGTAGACCTGGAAAGGAGAGGGTGGCCATTAACATGCTGGAGAACGGCAGTTTGGTACAAGATCGGTGCTAACAGAACAACGGGTGCACGTTGGTGTTTGCTCATGCGGTGTAGGTGAATATAATCCAAGAATGTTCATGAACTGGCCATTTGTCAATGCACTGCTGGATGAGGGCCTCCCCCACATTGTGTGGGTCATGAAGCTTATTTACCCACCATTTATTGCGTGTTGGTGAGAGCGCGAAATGTAGATGTGGGAGCATAGAAGTACAGTACAAAAATAGATTTCACTGCACTACCCACCATGTAGTTCAGCCCCACAGCTGCTCATGACAACCTGTCATACATTCTGGTCATCTGTTGATGCTTTGTCTGGGCTCGACCTTGCTCGGATGAGATCGGGTGCATGCCGGGTGTATTGGTCATGGACACTAAGTGCAGGAAGACTACTTCTTATTAGAAATGGTACATATGTGGCCCTTTCACAACCAAGTCACAAACGGCTCCAGCCAGACATGACAGTTTGACAGCATCGCGGAATAATAAATTATCAAACCTGAAAAGGAGGGTAACCATTGTCGTTTGTTTGCTGGGAGATTTATAATTTGGACAATTTATATAATTGATCATAATGCAGCTATGAGTATAACACTTCATTTCACCCCACCCCATTTTCATCCCACCCTTCCAATTTCTTCTCAATCCATTGAATCCTTGAGATTCAGGTGTGCAGTTTGATGCAAGAATCTAATTATGTTTCACATGACAGTGAATGGTAGCACCTCTAGCGTGGCTTCAGAGGGCACGTGTACCCTATATATACGGTATACGAATGAAAAGCATCGATTCTCACATGCACGATTCATTGCATGTACCGTGAATTGGGTATCAACATTGATGACGCATACATGCAGCTCCCGGTGTTTGATTGTTCTGAAAATAAAGTTTGGGCTGATCGTGGAAATTAACGTCTCTTACAAGATCTCTCAGAATGAGCAGTTTCATCAGATATAGGAAGCTAAGCAGGTTTGAGCATGGGTAGCACTTGCGATGGGTGACCACCATTTACACTACATTGTTATAGGCTGCTACAGGGCTACGTGGTGGGTAGTGTCGAACAAAACGACTGTTGTATTGCACTGGCTATGCTCCCATGCCTGTGCTCCTCACTTTCACTTACCAGCCCTAATCAGTGTGGTTGAAGTATGATCCAATAGTCCGCACGGTGTGGGAAAGCCATCTTACAGCAGGGGGTTGACAATCGGGCTGTGCATGTACACACATGTGGGATGATGGCGAATGTCGTGCTGCTGACGATCATGATGATGACTGTGCTCACTGTAGTGAAATGCTGGTGCGTGCCTTAACTTTATAATAGAGTTTTCCACTTTTATCTGGCAACAAAACAGGTGTTAAGATGTTAAAACACCAAACTGAAACCTTTTACAAGGAATCATGTCTACATTAACCACAATACTTTTGGTCTGAATGCAAGCAAAAAACATACTCTGATAATATATGCATTGTCTTTGGTAACTGATTGGTCCACACCAGAGACAGCTTTCTTTTGAGACTCGTCTCAAACGGTGTTAGACCAGAGGACGCCAAAAGGCGTACAGCCCAAAGACAATGCACTAACAGAGTAATGAGAGCTCGGGGTGAGCATCTACATCATGGGACCTCCTTTGCCAGTATCAAAGAAGGTCCCATGATGTACGTGCCTGAACTTGTCACAATCATATTTCCCGATGCACTGCATGTATTTATATGGAAATGTAACCGTCAGACATGGGGGAAATGCTGTTTGTGTCGTACACACCGAGCATTGAGTTACCCAGCCTAGCCTCTGGCTATCAGTCTGTAATTGCTTAGCAAGGTGAACATAAATGTGCATTGTGCTTTCTAATCTTATCCAACTTTTTAGACGTATTAATATGAATCTTTGACTTCCAATGCATAAATAATCTAAAAATTGATTTATGGTGTTTAGTCAGAATCAATGTGTCTAACGATGAGCACAGAGTTATTCACGTAACTTGTTTAACCTTTAGTACTCGTGGCAGTGAGACATTCCACATTCCCATGGCAAGATCAGCACATCCAAAGGACAACCACTTTTTACTTTCAGCAAAGTGGTATACATTATTGGAGGTATAATGATGATGTATTGCTTCATTGATTGACATGATTCTTAGGCTCACAATACATGCATCAAATTGCCCATGTAAGATTTGATATAGCACAAAAAACAATCGATTCCTGACAGGAATCGTAACTGAATCATAATATAATCACCTCATGGGTCAACCAGTCCATCTTGACTCGTTATCGGAAGAAAACTATGTTCTGTATTCACGTGAAATGTCAGCATTCACATGTTATCATTGTCCACTAGTGAATACTCCTCCAAGCTGTCACCCTCAATTTAGAAGTCAACCAACTTCACTAGCAAGCTGGATTTGGGAAAGGTTTCTCTACCATCGATCACATCCACACTTTCAATCCATTTCTGGGAAATACATATTATATCAAACACAATTATGCCCTGACCATTGCAGACAATGAAATGGCCGTTGACTCGTTGGAAATTGAAGCAGTCATCATCCAAACTCGCACACTCGTGTTTGGATGTAATTACATTTCGGCTTTGCGTTGCTATTGTGCCTTTGCTGTGGTCTCGTTAAATCGGGCTGCACCCTGAGTCTGGTCTTTTATTGGGGTGTGGGGGTGGCGGGCTAACAGGGCAGTGGTCCTAACGACGGCTTTTGAACATAACACTGAACGTCTGTGCAAGCCCCACCTCAACTGCATGGAACACATTTGCTTTAGTGTAAATAAAGTGGGGGGGGGGGGGGTGCATGCGGCCCAGCGTCTGGCCTGGAGGGTTCGGTTCACAGCGGGCGGTGCACGTCCGTGGGGGGGGGGTGGGCACATGGGGGGGGGGTTATTGCAGAGTCGTCTGCGCGCCTATCAGTGCCCTTTGCAGTGCACGTTTCCTGTGCTGTGCATCAACACTGCTGACAGTGACAGTTGGGCTTCTTTCAATGCATTCAACAAAGTTTTACATGAAACAGATTAAGTTCATACATGCTGCCTGTGCCTGATGGTTGGTAAACACATGCCGTGTTAAAGAGGGAACACCAGTATGTGAACGTAGGTCCCATAGGCCTTAAAAGGTTCTTGCTAACAGCACTCATTCCAACAGTCTATATAGACTATATGGGGGATCTTTGTCTTTTTCCCCATGGTATTGAGGAGCGGTGGTGAAGTGGTTTAAGCATTGCGCTGTGTACCTGGCGACTGAAATTCTTGGCCATTACAAACATCAGAATCAGAATATTTATTTATACTGGAGGAATCTGATGAGCTATAGAGTTATTTTTTGACAAGATGTCCAGTTGGGGCTGGTAAGAACGTTACAACAACAAACAACACAAAAATGTGATAGAGTGCAAAGTACAAGAAAGGTAAAAAATCATCTTAACACATACAAATAAAACGAAACCATCTCCATCTTATCAGACAAAGCACACTGAGGTGTTAACTTATTTTTAAAAGCGACCTGGCCACATCAGTGGCTCAGTAATATCTGAAATAGTTTTGGGCTTTCCATCGGTCCACTCGGCCTTGCAAGAGTTTTCTGGTTCAGTGGGTAAACATCAGCACTGGAGAACGAAGGTTCCGGCCTTCACATGTGCTAGTCAAAACCACAACCAATTTTTTAAAAAGCTACATGGGGATTTTTTGTTGATGTCCCATGGGATTGTCGAGAGCGCAATCAATTTGGGCGCTCTGTGCATTGGTTGGGAGAGATTTACTGATCATCAGGTACGTGTAGTATGTAATGAACTAATTTGCATTTATATAGACGAGATTGGTAAACATCAACAGATGGACCGTGGTTAATAAGCATGTAAATATTAATCACGGTCCTTGCTATGTGCTTACTGACGAATGCATTTGCAATGCTGAGTAGGCTGGATATGTTATTAATACGCTAATCATGAATCCAACAGATTTGATTGTGTGAGCCACACCCATCCTGTAGGACTGTGAAGACAGCACAGCAAGTGGGGTGTGGACTAATTTGTTTAGATTAGATCCCTCTGTTATTGTCGTCTTTGCTTGGACTGTAGTTCTCTCATGCTTGCAAAATAATTTGGGATTGGCCAAACGGCCTGTAGTAGTAGGATTCTAGGTGACTTATTTATTTAGTTACCCAGGAAAGCTTCACTTAATCTGAAAATCTTTTCAGGGGGATCTGACTTGGAATGCTTAGCAAATTCAATATTTGAGATAGCTTGTGGCAGGAAGCCAGGAGCTCCGAAGGAATCCTACACATTTGATGGGATTACAAAAAAACGATGCCTGTGCAATGCTTTTGTTTGGGATCGTAGCGCAGACTTTGTTTAGACGTAGAGAAATTAAATTGCCTATTTCAATTTTCATGGAAATTTAACACGTATACTAGCTTGCAGCAATACAGCAATATAGCACAACCTTCAAATTGCTGACAGTGGGTACTCTGTGAAATATAAAATTCTGGCATTGAGCCATGAGCAGAAGAAAGCAAACTTTTGTAGATCTACATCATGGGACCTCCTTTGCCAGTACCAAAATATGAGAATAGGTTTTTCCCCTCTTTTCTCGCAACAAAACAGGTGTTCAGATATTAAAACACCAAACTGAAACCTTTGTACAAGGTCTCATGTCTCAAAAGAAAGCTGTCTCTGGTGTGGACCAATCAGTTTCAAGGACAATGCATATATTATCAGTGTTTTTTGTTTGCATTCTGACCACAAGTATTGTGGTTAATGCAGACATGATTCCTTGTAAAAAGGTTTCAGTTTTGTTGCCAGAAAAAAAGTGGAAAAACCCTATTATATTTTGGTACTGGCAAAGGAGGTCTAATGATGTAGATATTAACACCTGTTTTGTTGCCAGAAAAAAGTGGAAAACCCTAAGAATGTTACAACAACAAACAATACAAAAATGTGATATGAGTGCAAAGTATAAGAAAGGTAAAAAAAAAATCACCTTAACACATACAAATAAAACGAAACCATCTCCATCTTATCAGACAAAACCTATTATCATATTTTGTAGATCTATTACTGTGAGTGCCCATTGTCATTAAATGCATTTGAATGCTGCGTGTTAATCTGCTGCTTTGCCGGTGTTTAAGTGTGGTCGGTCCTTGCAGAACCATGGGAGTTAAAAAATGCGTCTTTCAAACTTTGCTAATGCTCCATAACTTGTTTTACAATGCAGGGTTTTTTTTGGCATTACGGCTAAAGGAGCCTCATTAATTATTGTCTCCGTCACGAGTGTGCAGCGCGTTCCGTGGGCGGAGCGGGGTGACGTGACCCATACGCTTCGATGAACCAGGATAAAAACCGCGCACAGTTTCGTTACTTTCTTTTCCCAGGGTGGAGTGGCATATATTTTTGGGAATTTTACAGAAAACAAACGTTTCCAGCTCACATTTTCCAAAGTGCCACATTCAGACGTGGCCCCTCTCTACCTTTCCTGCGAGTTTCATGGAATATCGCTCACTCTTGCTATTTTAATGTTTTCGGACACACTTGCTGGGGGGCCGTCTGGAAAAGCCAGACTGGGGTGAGATTTTTTTCCACTCCCAGCACGCACGGATCAAACGTTGAACCCATCCGTGTGAGCTCTCTAACAGAGCGTTCCCTCTTTGGCGTGGTTGAGCAGTCGCAAAAATAAGTCTCTGCGCACGCTCCCGAGCGCTGCCTTTAATCGGAAGCCATAATGGGTTATTGATTTCAAAACTGTGTGCACAAAACCGAATAAAATCCATGTCTGTTGGACTGGGGTGGTCAGTTATTGCAGTATACATTTTTGTAAATGTAAGCAATCATCTTGTGCAACTTTTAGAAGGCAAATCATGGGAGCATTGTTTGTTGAGACTTAAGTTAATGCATGTGTTTCATCGGTGGCCGGTCTGTTCAAACAGTGAGGAGCCATTCTGGCCAAAAGTTGTTCTGCAATTGCCCGCCCAGTTTTGAGATTGCTTGACAAATTGTGTCTGCTGCCTGGCAAGTTTCAGCTATAACACATATATCATTTCTCGCTGTTGCTGTGCTTATCAAGTTGTGTAATT
The DNA here is from genome assembly GCF_965212315.1 of Lampetra planeri. Taxonomy (NCBI): domain Eukaryota; kingdom Metazoa; phylum Chordata; class Hyperoartia; order Petromyzontiformes; family Petromyzontidae; genus Lampetra; species Lampetra planeri. The sequence goes on along the minus strand of NC_136109.1, from coordinate 18,239,703 downwards.
TCATATATAGCTCCGGCTACTGATTGTCCCTGACCGTATTTCAAATCGGCACTTAGAATGTAGGATTGGAACTCAACACGCGATAGCCGGAAGTCGGCGGTCATGGACAGAACCGGATGGGTAATTTCCGAAACTGGAGAGCGTGACATTTTTTCTGAATTACATCTATAGCTGCAACGGTACTCCATAGCGAATGCTCCATGGGTAATGTTACTGCTTCCTCCATGTCTTCTGCCCCTTGCAGATGGAGAAGTATGCTCCCATAGCGTCCGCGTTGCCGGTTTCACAATTTACGGAGCATGATGTGCAAATGTGCTTGTGTGCGTCGTGACTTTCGCCTTGCTCATATTTATCTTGAGCCCCGCTTTGCAGATTTCTGTATTAAGTTCCATCATTTCCTGTGAATCATTCAATTGGGGTTTTAACATAATGATGTCATCGGCATGCAAGTTTATTTCCGCATCCAATGTTCTTGACCGGATATCAAAACTTGATCTGCCCTTGTAAAGGACAGATGAAGAATCTGCAAATTTTTTATGGTTGATATTTTCACCATTCCGATGATGACGGTGATAACGAACGTGCAATTGAACCAACATACGAGTGGTATTCTTTGCTTTCTGCAACTGAGAATGAAGCATTGTGAGAAGGTAATCATTGCATGCATTTTTAAAATGCATATAACGAAAGGCATCATAAAAAATGCTCGCCCATTCTCTGAAAAGCTCTTTGAAACCGTTGCCCTACCAGCGTAGTTTTGCGTTCACGCCTGTACTGTACGCACCGCTGTAAAGAGCAACTTTATCACCATTTTAGGCAGTGGCTGTCGGTGCAACCGTGGGCCAAGGGTGCACTCGCTCACCGATATTTCTCTCCAAATTGCCTTCGCATTCCCACGTGCGCATTGCACTTGCTTCCACCGAGTAACCCCAGCAGAGTAATGACTGTTGTAGTGCCTGGGGGAATGCACGTCCGTGCATCATCCTGTTTTGTGCGAATCCAATGCATTGTGAGAGAAACTCGAGGGCCACTTGAAAACCTGACGCTGTGCCGGGTAGGTGGGTGGGGGGGCCCCCCACCCCCCCCGTTACACAAGTGGGGAAAGCGAGCGTGGTTGTACCTCTGCCGTAAACTCGCCGAGAATATAAACGACGCGGTGCTGGTAGTCGCACGCGCATGCACACACAAAGACAAAGATCCCCCGTATAGCCTGAACAGACTGGGGGCAAGTGCTGTTAGCGAGCACCTATGAAGGCCGGTATGGTACACAAGGGGGTGGGTGGCCAGTACCACACCCGACCGCCTTTATCTCCCCGAGTGGCGATGTTTAGACACCACACCAGCTATTCATTTGAGGCTAAGTCGACCAAGAGGAGGAGGCTCAGGGCCGGTTCAGATAATCGTCACTGGTTTTGGCCATGAGTGGGAATTGAAATCGGGTCGCCAGGTTTGTAGCGCAGCGTGCTAACCGCTACACTACCGCTCTGCACGCACACACACACATGTCTATAAGGCCCTGCCATGCAAATGGCCTTCAGAAGAAAAAACCCTTTCAGTTTATATAAATGCACTGATATGCCAGGGGCGATGAAAATGCGCGGGCAGTAACGGATAGCCCCTGCGCTGCGCGTGCCTCCGACACAAAGGACTTTCCCGGCCACGAGCTTCGCTGTTGCATTGTCGATCATTGTTCCTCCGCGCCTGTTTACGCTGCCAGCAGGAAGCGGGTTTTATTCAAGGCAGAGTGGACTTGTGAACTTGGCCATCCCTACAAATGCCATCAAGGTTTGTTTACTAAGCATGCTTCATGTATTATAATAGTACTAGCTTTACTACCCGGCTTCGCCCGGGACTTGGATTCACCACGCCTGGCCGCCTTTGTCTCCCTAGTGGCGATGTTCACACACCACACCAGTTACTCGTTTGAGGCTGAGTCGACCTAGAGAAGGCCCAGGACCGGTCACATGACAGATTTGACGTCACAGCTCACTCACCGTGCAAAAAAATATATGCATTATTGAGCTCCCCCCCCCCCCCAAAAAAGTGTATTTTTATAATTTTTGCATGGAAAATTTCAAGTTTGTTGCATGTCGGGAAGTATTTTAAACAAACACACACATAATCAAAACTTCGCCTTTTATATATATAGAGATGATGTGTAAGTGTTTAAATAATGCATGGCAAAGTGAAAGCTGTTAAGGCCGCAGTGCATCTTGGGAACCCCCCCCCCCCCACTGCTTTACGAACCCCAGTGGAGTTGCGTTATACCAATAGGCAGAGCAGCCTGACGTAGCCACCCAAGTTAAGATGTTTCAGAGGTTCCCACAGTGACTTAGAGGCTGAAAGGTATGAGCACTGCACCAGCACTGCTGAGATCCTGGCTTAAATCCAGGCTGCTATCTGAACTGTGATTAAAACCACGTTCTCGGCTCCGTTGCCAATAACTTGAAAAATATCCTATTGCATGACGTTTGCTTGTTGGCTTAATTTCACAATATCACAGTTCTGATATTAAAACAAGCTTTTATTCATGCAATCAACACCCCCTAGTTTGTGGATTAAACTCACTTGATGGGATGTCTAAAGATGTTTTGTGATATCCACATCTGCAGGCCATTCTCTCACACTGGGTGACACTGCTTCGCAGGCATTGCGAATGGATTTTTTTTTATCTCATGACGGGACGCCAATGGCACAGTTGGTATAAAATTTACAAAAAATCGTACAATCTGACCATTCAAACTGCATCAGAAAGGCAACACGGCAACTGTAGATCAGTGTCCCCCTCGCTGCCGATCATGGTAACAATAAAAGCCTGCTATCATCATAGTGCTATAGCTTTTGACTCTGTGGCCTCTCTTAACTGTATGGGCCCCCATAAAATTAAGTTTGGCAAAGCCTCAAGGTTTTAAAAAATAAATGCCACAACAACCTGTCTAACAGAAGCGCAGTCAGCTGGGAAATGTGCAATGTTTCATGTACACAGAGACAAAGATTCTCCATTTAGCCATACATACTTGTAAGGGCAAGGTCCGTTCGTGAGCACCTGTAAAGGCCAGCCACAGCACATGGGGTGGTGTGGCTTGCACCACACCCACCGTGTTGACACACACCACACTCTGTACATATTTTAGGCTGAATATAACTAGGGGAGAACCAATCCAGGCTCAGAATCCAATTGTTGTTGCGTAGCATCGGCCCAGAATTGCACTGTCTGATTGCTTGGATTGTCGCGTATGGTGCCAACCCGTGTGTATGCACATGGAGCGGTGTCTCTACACACGAATAGGCGGTTCATGTACACAAAGCCTCCAACTCGATTAGGGTTTTCAAAAATATTGTCTTTCTCCATTTCCGTGTTTTGTGTTGTTGTCTTTGTGTGTCTGCATCTCTCTCAATGTTTGTATTTTTCTCTGTCTGCATCTTTCTGTTTTGGGATTTTCCCCATGTCTCTCTATTTCTGTGTGCCAGTCTCTCTATGTCACTGTGTGTGTGTTTCTCTCACTCGACTGTTTCACTTCACCGGGTGTTTCTGCATGTCTTTCTCCATGAGTGTCTGTCTCCATGTATCTGTGTCTCTCTCTACATGTCAGTCTGTGTGTGTCTGTCTCTACGTGTCTGTTTGTGTCCGTCTCTATCTTTAAATCTATCTGGGTATCTCCATAACTCTCTCTGCGCCTGCATCTGTCTCAAATACCCCTCTTACACGTGGTTCCAATTAGTATTGAGACGCCTCTGCATGCACCTACACAATAGTCAATCATGTGCTTGCAATAAAGTCTTCATCAAATATACCCGAGTCCCCATCTCTTCTGCAAAAAGCCCAAGCTCCCTTTCTTCCATTTAGCTGATGGTAGTGCTTTGGCAAAACACATCGCCACTGAATACTTAAGGCACCCATCCATACGGATGCGCATGTGCGCACACGTACACACGCACCACGCAAGCACGTAACAAACAAACAAATATTGGGCCGTTATTGCGTGCCGATAACCTTGGCTCGTGGGATTCAAGGTCCCATCCCCTTGTCAGGATATCCTCTCCACGGAGTGAGACTCAAGGCCCCTTGTAGTTTTGCGTTACAGCTGGGGCAACAACAGCTTTGCATTCTGATGACCGTGACACAAACATTCGGACTCCCGCAGGCACGCTTTGACTTTTTTTAGCCGAGTGCTATAACATCAGTCACGTAACAATAATAATCCTAGACTGTCGTGCGTTAATTCGTTCAGCAATTCAACTTTTCTTCCCAAACAGTTTAATTCCAAGATATTTTTTGGGAAATGTATGGCATTGCATATATCGTTAAATAAATGGTATTCTACTTGTAAACAGGATAAAACAAATAAGTACGTTTTAAGTTGAAATGAACAACGACTAAGCCATCCAACCACTTTCAAGCATCAGCTCAAGGCTCACCTGTTCCGGCTCTCACCCGTTCAGGCTCTCACCCGTTCAGGCTCTCGCCTGTTCAGGCTCTCACCCGTTCAGGCTCTCGCCTGTTCAGGCTCTCGCCTGTTCAGGCTCTCACCCGTTCAGGCTCTCACCCGTTCAGGCTCTCACCCGTTCAGGCTCTCGCCTGTTCAGGCTCTCACCCGTTCAGGCTCTCGCCTGTTCAGGCTCTCGCCTGTTCAGGCTCTCGCCTGTTCAGGCTCTCACCTGTTCAGGCTCTCACCTCCAGGCTCTCGCCTGTTCCATGTGGTGCATGAGCGAGCTCTGGCTCCCCATCTCTGAGTTCTCGATCAAAGAATGCGTCCGATTGGTGAAATGTTGCGTGTGTTATAAATTGTGCGTATTATAATAGACACCTATAATCCGACACGACTGCGACCACGTGTAAATCGCAGAAGAGATTGCCGGTCGTAGCTATTAAAGGGATACAAGTTAATTGTCTTCAGACAATTTCTATTCGCTGCTGCACGAAGGCCTGCCGACACCGTTGCCCTCCCTCACGGGTACAGTGTTGATGCAGTCCATGTCACTCCTGAACGAGAACTGATCTCATCGCTCCGATTCCACGGTGGTCGTCCTCCTGGACTCATTAAGTCCCTTGGCTGCCATTGCAGTCTTGTCCATCAGCCACCATCCCGTCTCGCTATTTTTCCTCCCCTTGCCCATTTTTTTTTTATCATTGAACAAGTTACTCGCATTATATTGTCATAATTATTATAGATTACTCAACTTATACAAGTTGTGATTGACATTGTAATGAGCTTGGCCCTCATTTGGTATGGAGGAGGGCATGGATTTGATCCCGACTGTTGACGCCTGGATATTTAGAGTTTGCATGTTCTCCCCGTGGTCATGTGGATTTTTCTCCAGGTCCTCCGGTTCTTCTCCTACACATTTAGAAACATGTGTTTAGAGTATTTGGCTGCTATAAAATTCCACGGATTAAGCCACCTCATTAAAAAACAAATGTTGTGCTTATGAAACGACTGGCAACGCATCGTCACAAAATATTAGTATCATTTGTGGCCAGGTGGCTTCCGAAAAAGAGTTGTACAGCTCAGTGGGCCTTACCTGGTAGAATTACAATAGTTTATAGATGGTTTCTCCTACTTCTCAATGGAAACCTGGCAGTACAATCTTAAGAGCTTGTGTTTCGAGGCTCATGCGACAAACGTTTAGCATTTTCATTTTTGAGTTTCATTGGCGTGTTGAAAGGACAATGGAGTATCCAGAAGAAACCCATGTGTAGAAGAGACCCATGTGTAGAAGAGACAAAGCATTCAAATGCCACACAAATAGGTCAGCAACCTGCTTGCTGCACTCGTGCCTACTGGCCACCTCGTAGACCTGAAGGTGGGCGTTTGGAATGTATCGTCATATTAGCATGAGCAACCTATCCAGTCGTCAAAGCTCTGCATTGTATTTGTACCTCTGCACACCCAGTGCCAATAGTACGAGTGTCACGATGCAGCGTTCGGGCAGAACACTGCCCGATCGATAAACCCGGGGGCCTAAGTTCAATTCGCCATCACGGCTAACATCAGTGGTGAGTGGAATCCACATCGGTCTTGTGTGCTCACCAGACCTTCACCAACCCACACTGACTGGTGTGGTGAAGTATGGTAAAGCACCTTGGATGAATAATGTGCCACATGGAGGCATTCGTTCAAAAGTAGATTGTCAAAAGCCTGTAAATAAAAACGTAACATTTGACAATTCATTGAGTTATCCGTTAAGTTTTTTTTTATCTCACGGTACATGCCTCCATTACCTGTGTTGGAATTTTTTTTGTCATACGTTGTATGTAATGGGTTCATGTCACCCCTGCAGCCACTGGAGGTGCTTCCATTGTTTAAAAATAAACGATACTTAAATCGAATCGCGACTATTGAAGTTGCCATTGTAAGGGTTGGTGGTTAGGTTTAGATGAATCATTCACCCCAAATATAGAGTGCAGTGCTACGCGTTATTCCACAATTGTTGCACGATGATGGTGAATGCATCCCTCGGGAGTGCATCACAAATTGATTGTGAACTTTGGGAAGTGGCCGAGCTGCTTAACGGAAAGACGCGAGACTTGGCCAAAAGTGAAAAGAGGATACAGTGTAAAATGACAGTTGTAGCATTGTGTTTATACTGTATTATGCAGTGGTTGCACCATGGAGAGAGTGTGACCACGACATCACAATGTGGACTTTTCATTGCTGGCTGAAGATCTCCAGCAATAAAGAGCAAAGATCCAAATTCAATTGGGCAGGGAGACGTTTTAACCAGACGTGTATCGACATTTCCTGCATTGCTAAGTTCATCTTTTGCAATTACCGCTTCATATCAATGCAATAGACCAAGAAACATTCATCATTAACACTGCCTTAAAATAATAAAAGTATGTAATATTTAAACTTTTTAACATTTTTTTATATTACCATGTCAGGCCCACTGAGCTATATAGCTTTATTTCAGAAGTGTAATAGCCACAAATGATAGCTCAACGAAGTGGCTTGTCATGTGGAAATTTATAGCAGCCACATACTGTACTCAAAACACGTGTTGATTCTAAATCCGGGAGGGAAAAACCAGAGGACCCGGAGAAAAATCCACGCGACCACAGGGAGAACATGCAGACTCCAAATATACAGGCGTCAGCATCAGGATCGAACCCACGACCTCCTACATGGCATGCGAAGTAGTTACAATCTTGCCCCTACGGCACCGCTATATATTATACTGATATAATGGCCTTTCTTCATAGCACGTGCTAGGAAGGAGGGCCTTTGGCTAAAACGTGCTGTGCACCACTGTTAATTGTGCTTATGAAACCAGTGCCAACAGCATTACCAAATATTTGTATCAATGAAATTGGATAGTTGCTCTCTTGAAGCCCAAATTAGCCGTGAGACGTACTGTAATTGGATGTCAACGTTTGCTATTGACAACCTTTTCAATGCTTTACAACCGATGTTGTACGCATGTATGTTGAACTTCTTTCGCACTGTACGTAGCCAACCGCACTCATTGGAGGTGCCAAAGCGTTTTTACATCAGTTCTGTCCATCCGTCCATAACAGGGTGGCACATGATATCCCGAGTTAAGCTCAAGGTGATGCAATGTGAGGGAAACTGCAGAATAAAGCTGTTGCTATGAGAGAATTACCCTTGTGAAAACTTGCCAAATGGATGAAAGGGTTTTTCAAACTCGTTTGTGTACAACTGAGCCATTAGCGCAAAGGAAATATTGGGGGCAGTCATGGATATCTGTGACAGGAGTCGACCATGCTATTCGCGACTTTATCGAATGCGCAGGCGCATGTGTGTGTGCAGTAAACAGCGTTTGTGTTTTTCAGTGAAAACGCTTTCGCTGTTTATCGGACGACGCCCTCATGGTGCCAGGATGTCGTTCTAGAAGCCCTCTACTCACACGGGCAATGAATGGACATCCCCCGCTGAGAATGAACGCCTGGTCCGGCCACTTGTGGATCAAGACTTTTGTGCTCTTGTGTGCCATACGTTTTGGTAATTTTTAATGACCACGGTGTCAAAAAATAACGATGCTCATTGCAGTGATTGCGCATTTACAGTCTGTTACTTTCATAATACGGTCATGGCCAAGTTAAGTCTTTGTCTTGCCGAGGTAAGTGCATTCCATTTAAAGTAGGTGGTATAATAATAATATTCATAAATTCATTTTTTCAAGAAATTCTCGCCAAGTCATAAGATTTTCTGGAGGGTCCCACTTTGGGATGTTTAGCCAATTCCTTTTTGTATTTTGCGCCGCTTAAAAACAATACCAGGAGAGGAACCCAGAGTGACGGCACTAAAATGTTTTCACAGAAGAGTCGCAAACCAACTTGCTGTACTGCCATCTCCTGGCCATTTCACAACCCAGCAGACTTGGGAGTCTCGGCACGAGATGAAATCTGCATGAACCACCAACCCTGCCTGGGAGACCAGGCGAAAGCCACCATACCTGATTACTAATAAGCATACGCCTATTAAACATAATCTATGCCGTGAGTTGCCTGGCTGGCTTTCTGGCTGCTGGCTGGGCTCCTCTCCAGCCCAACAATAACTCTGTTGTTCGTGGCTGCGGGGCCGTTGCCACCGAAATCAACTGGCTAACTGACTAAACTGCATTTTACGTATAACAAATGAACGTTGAATTGCATTGAAACGGCGGAAGAAGTTTGGAAGACATAATAATGGATAGCGACACCGAAGAGGTGAGAGTAATGAATTCAGAAGACTGACGCGGTCCATTTAAAATAGCTCTGACGTTTCAAGTTGTGTTCCTAACAATGTCATTGTTTTTCTAGAATATAAAAAAAACTCATCATTATAAATTATCTTGCCATTTTATGACATAAAACAGCAGATTACTTTTTTTAGTGCTTGGTACAGGATTGTGAGGAGGGTATGAAAATGAGAGCTGCCTCTTATTTTTCTTTGCGGAGAAATGGAGTCTCTTTCAGTAATAAAATAAAATCTTCAGTTACCCAGCAGAGCCTGGCTGAGTTCTGAGACTCGTGTTCAAGGTGCACGTGTGTGACTTGGCACCGCTAATAACCATGGTTCAAATCCAAGTAGCCACCTGTGATTTAGACCGGGTGCTATAGTGTAGCGAGTGGAGGGTGACAGCCCAGTCACCAATGTCTGCACACAAAAACTTACATCACTTTAAAATAAGTACACTGAGAATACATGACTACATTCAAAAGCTGACAGTTGAAATACATGTATATTGGTTTGACTGCCAAGTGACAAACATTTCCCTGTAGCTGGGATTGTGGGAAAGTACCTCTCCCCCCAAGTGTGTGTACGTGAAGGTCACTTGTTGGGATCTCAGAGTATGTATTTGATATCTCCTTCCACAAGCCACTCTCTAACACACAGGGGGTGATGCGTTGCTCTGCTAGGAGTTCCAAATGGATACTTTGTCTCGTGATATTACGCAGACAGCACCGTTGGAATACAATGGGAAACGAGAGAAAAAAACTATTCCAGGGCAGCCTGGTTCAATTCCCACTCAAGGCAATTTAAACTGTCCACACGTCTCTTTGTTGGGCCTTGCTTCGGTCCACCCAACGTAAACGGGTTAGGCTGCTGCGTGCACTAAGTAGATTATTGGATTTATTGCGATGGGATTAAAGTGCGTTCATCTCTGCTCTTCCAATCCATCTGTCCAGTGTCGCCAAGTCGCTTTTACTCCCTGTGAAATGGGAAGGCTTGGGCACTTTGCAAGGCCTACCTTTTCCACCTGTACATGTGTCAATCCTCTTAGGTAACGGCGTCACCAAACTGCGGGTCATGGCAGGATATTTGGCTGTTTTACAACGCTAGCTAGTGCTGGTTGGTGAAGCTATGGTGCACAGATGTGGGAGCATAAAAGTACAGCACAGCAATCGATTTGGCTGCACTGCCCTCTTCTGCTCACAGACATATCCCTGCAGTAGCCGGCAACGCCTTATTTTTATACACATGATGGTCAAGCGTCGTAGAACTATCCAGGCTAATTCCTGCATATCTTCTGAGATCTGATGATGGCCACATTTCGTGTGATTTAGTCGTGGGCTACCTATGCCTCTCAGGATTAACACGAAAGTCTCAGGTCTTAATAGAAGTACTCTCAAGTGTTGCTGGTGATAAGCCGCCACGTTATTAACAAGAAAGGGTTTTTTGTCCCAGTGCGATGCACGCTGCCCATCCTGCGCACATTATTTATCCGAGATAAGCAGTAGCATTAATATGACAGCTTGAGCACATGGCCAATTGAGTTGCTCGCAGTAAATTGACGCAGGATTGCATCCGGTGGCTCTTCAGCCTTGGCGAAAGACGATAAATCATTGTTTCCCGCCTTAGGCAATATTTGTGGCTCAGGATTTCTTTCATACAGCATATCAACATTCTTTGTCATTGTGCGTGCATTAGGCGGTGTGATCGCGGGCGTGTTCTGAAAAGGTGGTAAATGCTACTCGAGTGTGTAAGGGGTGCGTGGTGAGGGGGGGGTCTTGGAGAGCGGGGTGGAAGGGGATCAGTTCGGTACAGAGAGGGTGGCTTGGAGAGGTGGCGGCAGCCACTTTTTCCCTTAACGTGAACCGAAAACACGTCAACCTTCGGTGACTGCTGCGGGGAAACAGCGCCGGTAATGAGAATGTTAATGAAGGGAGAAAGGTCTTTGTGTCATTTTTAATGAAAGAAACCTAATAATCATAAAGGTTACCCTTCACTGCTTAATTATAATACAATGTACACAAATATAACAATTCGTTATGATATTAATATAGGGCAGTGTACGAACATAATGTTTCTTTCATTAAATAATCCGTGCGGTAAACCGATCTGCGGGAAGATTTCGTTGTACATTCACTGGTTCTTCTCATTATCTGCGCTTATCCACAGATAAGAGGAGTGGCCCTGAAGTGGTGGCAGATTTTCCCTATCTGTGCTTATCTGCGGGTGAGTCGCCCGGAAGTAGTCACCCAGAAATGCTACGTTCATTCTATCACGAGTGCTTTTCCACAGATGAAACTTCACCCAGATGTGGTGGCTTCTAGCTCTGGGATATCTGCTTCCGTTGTCTTTTCTCTTTCACTGGGGTGACACTGCTCTATGAGCGTTAAGAATGGTTTAGTAATGATTTAGTAATGATCCCAATAGCACAGTTTATAAACATGGAAAAAAAACTACTACAATAAAGCATGCTGTCATTGAGCCACTGGGTTAACATTTTATAAACCACTATATTTAATAAAGAAAATGTTCCTATCTCATGAAAAGCGTTTTGCTCGTAAACCGAATGTGGCCCCATCCATAGGAATTTGGCATTTACTCCAGTGGCTCATGGCATTCATTCAACAGAAATTCCCAGCCCATACTACACATTTATCTCATGCTTTGACTGAATTATAGATAAACATTACTTAATAATAATTTAAATTTGTAATGCAAATAGTATTCACTCTCTCTCAAACAGAGAAAATGACTCCGAGGAACGAGGAACCACGGACAAACAGGAAAGCAGCCAAGGCGATGCGCCAGTGCCAACAATTCCCCCATCTCTCCGGGCCTCTAGATATTCAGATGTTTTCAGCCAATTAATATCCATGAGTGTTTATACGTGTGGAAGGAAACCAGAGCTCCTGAATAAAACCTACTCATCCGAGGACGCAACGCTCAATCCCATAGAGATGGAATAGATGGAGTCCACATTTCCCGTAACCACTCTTTCCTGGCAAGCCAGGTTATGGCACCTCAATACTCATTGGAAGGCAGTTTGACAAGATTTCTGTGATCCACCAACCATTGCCTCCACAGTGCTGGATTATAGGCGTGCACCACTACGACCACCACCACCACGACCAATGCAATAAAGGCCAAAAATATGAAAGAAAAAAAACCTAATAATCACAAACACTAGCCCCATCTGTCTCTGTTGTCATTAAATCAATACTGACTTGTCTTCGGTGACCATTTTTTCTCCGGGCATCACAATCCCATGCTGCCCTTGCTGCTGCCAAATGCTTATAACAATACAAGTAAATCTCGGTTAAATATTTACAAAGTATCGCCTCTACAGGCGTCGTTTACTTCCTCATTAGTGTAATGGGCAGCCATTGTGTCCGAGTTGCGTTGAGGCTGCGTGGCCTCGTGCCTCTCTGCCCGCCCTTGAGCAATGAGATTGAGCTTGGCACCGTGTGCCCGTTCAACCAAGCGAGCGAACACGACCGAGAGGATTTCAACCGCGGAGATGGAGCAATGAAATCAGTCCTTGTAAAAGGTCCTGCACGAGGTGGAATGTTGCCGTGCAGGACCACTCGAAGATGGCGAGAGCTTGATGCAGCCTCTATCCACGCAGTGGATTGATCATGGCTGACGATTTATGCCCGTGCGTGACTGCCACTGAAACTAAGCAGCGCTGCTTTTTCGTGTTTGTGCCGCGCCCAGGGCCACTGGGAGCGTTGTGTAAAACGTCCTCTTCGGTGGCCACTACCGCCAGTGGAGAGAGAAAGAGAGAGGCATGCATGCTCCTTGCTTTCCACTGTGGCAGGCCATCTGTTCCCATTGTTTGCCAGAGGCCACGTTTTCGGCCGCTGGAATGACTCGCTAAGCGCGACTAAACCATTTTCTAATACGCCGTTGCTGCTGCTGCTCGTAAACTATGCATTTTTCAAAAGCGCCTTTTGAATGATGAAAGGACATTTGGAGCGATGTTAATAGGTTTGGACGCGCCAACTACAAATCGCAAACAGTGATGGCCGTTGTATTTTTCACAGCGCGGCAAATACAGCAGCACTGTACATCGATGTTGGCAAAAAATAAAACATCGATAGCATTGCCTTGCAAAAGAAAAATGTATAATTGGCTGGTATGACGGACAATGTGGCCCTTCTTCAGAGCAGAGATTGTCAGGGCAGAGAGATTGAGTGGCTTGCAGCTGGAGACTGCTTCATGCCGTGGGGCCCTGGGACAATTTGGAAAGTTTACAAACGAACAAATATGGATTAACATACACAGGTTTTTCTTACATATTTCAATCATGTTAATTCTTACTTTCACGGTGCATGCTTTGCATTAATTCTTTACACGCTATGCTAATCATATGTAAATTATATGCTAATCGTACATGTAAGACTTAACAGAACAAAACTGTACAAATGAAAGAATAGAAACAATTCAAATTAGATGGTATAAATGAGACTAAAAATATTTTTGCGTCAGATTGCAACCCCGAATCACACAAATAAAAATACAAAGAATAATGGTTATTTGGAATTCTATTCTACTTTGCCCAAAGAGGCAAAACTTGAGACGCTAAATCTGTCGGATTTCTGCAGCCCAGCCACCGTTCACAGGCATAATTGCTCGCGTAAAATGTGGAGATTGAAATTTCCCACACGCGATAGCTGGGCGACGTCGATGCGATTGCGTGTGTCGGTGTGTGTCGCGATAGGCCAGGAGGGTGTACATTGCCGGCCAGGTTGTGCGTCGCTCTAAAAAATTACGCAAGCGACGGGTGCTTTGTCTTCTTCCAGCGGAGAGACCTCATCGTTCAGAGTAGTGTGTGGAGGGACGTGGGGTGCATGGGCGTGGAGTGGGAGTTGGAGGGGGGGCGGTCGTGCGAATACATTCGTGTCTGGGCAGACCCACGAGGGTGAGGAATAGCTCCGTATCTTGTGGCAGGAAGGGTTCAACAGCTGAGGGCATATGTTGTCGTACGAGCTGATGGATGTCGTCTGTTTGAGAGTCGTATATCTTTTTTTTCACTCTTTTCTGATGTGTCGCACAGGCTCGCACTACGGAGCCATCGTTTATAACATTTCTGGACAGATATTTTCGTGGCCAAAATTGCTTTGTCACACTTTTTTAAGCAACCGTAAAAAATGTGGTTAAGACCGATTTGTGTTTTTGATGTGGTCAGGTGGTCCGCAGGTCTTGAGAGAGCTGAGCTGGCATCATTGAGATCCTGGGTTTGAATCCTGGTTTCAGTCGACTGCTGTTGAAACTGGGTTCTCAAGTGGTAGCGATTTGATGGTCTCAGGCTGGTCACGAATGAATACACACACAAATGCTGTTAGTTGGCTTAATTCCAGCTCTTGAGAAATTATAAATATCGGTTTGGCTGTTATGCGACAAATATTGCTCTCAAATTGGCATTCAGAAAGTAGCTTTGAATTACAGTATCTACTGCTGTGGGCCATTCTGGAACATGAATGGTTGGCCGGCTTTGTGAGAGATCTGAATGAACACTTCATCTCATGGCACAATGCGAAGCGTAGAATTGGGAGGCAATTGGGGAATATCTATGTATAGTTTTTAAGAGCTGTTTCTTTTGTATATATACTGTACAATGTCTGATACTAGATCTGATAATTCTATACTACTTACTACACATCTAAACACAGTGTTTGTCTTACAGTATTTAATTGCAAATATGCACTGGTCTGCTAGATTATACTGTTGCCTACATAGGGAATTAAACCTTTTCTTGAGCAATTGCAGCTGAATAATTGTATTTTGTCTGCTTTAAAATTCACCAAAGTGCAACATTGCTATTTTTCTGAAGAGCTGGGTTTATTCTTCATTAATTAAATTAGTCGTATGCAAGCATTCTTTTTCCTGTCTCCCTCGCATTGCTGCTATGTAAAATTAGCAATACAACTGCGGTATCGCCGGGTCAGGCAGCAGAGTCATTAAGTGCCTGGCACGCAATCGAGAGTTTTGAGTTAAATGTCTAGCAAACGGTGGACTCTGTTCAATATCGTTTTCATAATTAGTTTATAAGAAGAACATCCAAAAGATGAGGGCATAACGTCATCGGCAGACGGCCGCATGATAAACTAATGCATGCCGATTCGCTGCGGAATGCCGTATTCTGCCGAGCGTGGCTTAATTGGCGCCCAAACAGTGTTCCCGTTTGAGTTCTTGGGCTTTCCGTTTATTATATTTAACGAATGGTTGCCTCGTTTGGCTGACCCCAAATTCAGGTTCTTCATGCGCTGGTCACCAACTATGAGAACCAGGTTTAAAGGTAGTACTAAAAACCAAGTGTTACTCGAGTCTGGCTTCGAGAGGTTTTCTATTGTCTGCCGAGTGCAATGGGGGTTAGCCTGTAATATAGTGATGTGAATAGGTTGTATGGATGTTGAACTTCTTTTGCACCATACGCCGGCAACCGTGCTAATCGGAGGTGCTCATATGAGTTTGACGGATCACACATAGATGGGCCCATTTTGTGCAGGAGATACCCTTTGGTAAAGGCCATGAGGGTTCCATCGGGCAGCAGCACAGGAATTAGGATTTGCACAGGTTATCTGTGCGTATATAATAGAGGTTTTTTTGGATTAGATCGCGTAAATATATAAGTGTCGTTAAAACCCGCCACCACTCGACACAGCCAACTAGTAAGGGTTGTCACGTAACGTGTCGGATGGTGGCAGGTTTTAACGACACTTTTATATATTTAGGCGATCTAACCCAAAAAAAACCTCTATTGTATGGACTTTCTCCATGCATTTAAATGTTTCACCCCCGTGCAAAAACACACAACAAGCAATTGGCCAGGGTTGAGCCTTCCTGAATGCCTGGGTGTGCTTGGTCTTCGAGTTGGCAAGGAGCAGTAAGGAATTCGTCATTCTGTCTGTGCGGAGCTCTGACAGTAGCTCCGTCATATACCACGTGGGTTTTCTCTCTCCAGGTACTCCCACAAACACTCGCGAATGATTATTGGCTAAACATCTCAATGCAGAAGCCGCCGAAAACGGTCGTAAGGATCAGTGAGGCTTCCCTAGGTCTATAATAGCTACGTAGCATATCAAGTAATGACTCCACCATGGATAGACTGTGCATAATCATCAAACGATTTCGTCCCGACGTGTTATTTTAATTGCCATTAATGCAATGCATGACTTCAATTAGACTCTGTTGCATATGCTATTTTTACATGTGGGGGAACAAAAACCCAATAATAATGACAGCGAGGTCTTGACAACGCTGGCATTCGCTCTCACGCGCAATAACAACTACAGAAACATGTTTATGTAATATTAAAATACAGTAGCAGCGCAAATAAGAGCACATTTTCATTATTGACTTTCCTTTGAGAAGTGAATTGTGGTTGTGAGGTGACCGGATAACCTCAGAGGGTCACGGTGATGAGCTGAGATCTTGGGTTCGAATCCAGGCAGTCGCCTCTTGATTAAACTTGATATCTCCAGTGTCGTGATTTGATGGCCTCCGCAACAATCAATAATTATGTCACTCACAAAAACCATTGCATTTATCTCGATTATTACACCTCTTGAGAATTACAAACAATTACTGCCGTGCGACGAATGTAACTCTCTTGGCAGAGTGGGTGGTAACAGACCTGTGTGAACCAGAGGTCAAAATTATTGTATAAGTACCTCTGCAGTCACCGCTTCTAATGGCCATTCTGTTGCAAAAGTGGTTGAACTGCACCGTGGGAGATCCGGATGAGTAATGACTTGACGATGATGGCACAATCGCGATAACATCGGCCGAAAAAGACAGATCAAAAAGAGAATCGTTGCTGTACAATACCCTTTGTCTCGTAATAACTCCCCTCGTATATATCCCCATCACAACTTCCTCCATTGTCTCGTAATAACGCGACGGTGGCGGCCACTGTGAGGGAGTGGTTTTTGTCGCGTTGGCCTAATGAGCTGGAGCTGATGCGGTCTCACCCGTCGGCTGGGGTCTGACACCTGATCCTGCATGAGGGGTATGGTGAGGGAGTGTGATGAGGGAGTGTGGTGGGGGGGTGTGGTGGGGGAGTGTGAAGTGCCCATGCCTCCAAGAAAGCAGAGGGGAGGTGGCACACTGGTGGCTGAGAGGGGGCGTGGTGGGGGGGGGTGGCAGTGGAGATGTAACAGGGATTGTGTGGGGAGATGGGGCTGGAGTGAAGGGCGGGGGGGGGGCTAAGAGCGACCCTCCCTACCCCCACTGTCGGCAGACGCCTGCGAAGAACCGTCCAATCGGCTGTGGTCGCGCGTGCCCAGGCCACGCTGGGATTCAGTCTCCTGCTAGCGAGAGAGCCGGCTCCGTCTGGTGAGGCACAGCAGCACCGCTGCCTAATGTTGCCCTAGAGAGGTGGGTATAGTCTAGACAGCCGTTACATGGGATCGTGTCCCAGACAGATCGACGGAATAAGAGACGGAGACGAACGTACGTTCGAAAAGCCACATTAGCCGGAGATACAAATGACTTTAACCATCCAGGCAGACAGCCAAGCCTGATAGAGCAACAGGCAGACAACCAGTGAATTGAACAAGCAGACAATCGGCCACACAGTTGGTTAACCGTGCAGACAGGCAGCCAAGCGGTCTATCGGAGCCATTCAGCCGGGCAAGCGATGCGGCTGCGCTGGTAACCGGCTTCCAGCTTTTGTTTGGGTGCGAGGCTGTGAGCCGGCGCTTTATCCTCATTAGGCTGATGCCACGGCTGATGTGCCGGCTGCTCTGTCGACATGCAAATCTCGACGGATGGTTGCTGACGTCACTCCCCCACCCGTCCGTCTGCCGCGCGTTCCTCCAGCAGCCCGGCTCGGGGTGCTGGGGGGGGCGGCCCGGGTACCGTTAGGCGCGGGCGAGCGGTAGCATCCCTGTCTGCTCACCTCCCCCTCCGCCCCCCTCTCCCGTCTTGCGCCCCTTCACAGGTGAGAAGACGCTGCAGCATCGGAGCGATGTCCTAGAGACGTCCGTGCTTCTCAACCCCTCGGAGAACACGCTCGTCGGCGAGGTGAGTGCGCGCGCGTTTACGAAGCGATGCTGCACAAATGTGCAGAGGCAGCGGAAAGGTCATTAACTGGATAAATGGAATTGCACTGCACACCAGGGGGACCCTGTTCTCATCTTCGTGTGGTGCTTGGTGTGAATTGCATCGGCACTCCCAATTGGTTTTTCTGTGCCGGTTACTAGGAAACAAATCTCTGTGCCTGTGTGTTTGTATAGACGTGGGAGCGACTGTACAGTGGGTTTGTGCACGGTGCTGCACACTCGGTGGCCTGAGTTCGGTTCCCAACCATGGCTCACATTGGAGAATTGTATCTGAACCAGTCCTGGGCATCTCCTAGGTTCACTCAGCCTTACACGATTACCTGGTGCGATGTCTTAAGCATCAGCCCTGGGGAGACGAAGTCGGCCCTGCGTGGTGCTGTCCACATCACCGCCTCTTGCACTGTCCTCCTCTAGGTGTTCACAAACAGAACTTGCCTCCACGAGTCTGTTCGAGTCTAAACGGCAGTCTTTGTCTTTGTGCTGTGCAGATGTATATTTTTCACGTGCACACACATTTGGCAAGAGAATCGTGGAAAGTGTTGTCCTACCATCGACGGTGCTTTCACGGGTAATGGAAAACTCGATGCAAAAACCTGAGGATATTGCATTTTTGACGAGCTATATCGTATTTTTAATTAATTACATTGTTCTTCACTGGGTGTGGTGCCGAGATGACGTATGTCACATTCAGCTATGGGGACAGCGGTGTGGTGCCTGTAGGAGGCAGCACCGCAACTACACAAATTATTCAGTAATGCTGCTGCTACGTTGGCAGCGGTGCACAAGCACAATTAAACAAAAAAAACTAATCAATTCGTCTGTCAATAACACAGTGGCCTTTAAAGAAAAACCAAATATATGAAAGGTGACGTTTCTGGCAATGGTCCTTCTTTGTAGCACATAAAAGAAGGGCCATTACCCAAAATGTCACAGCTACATTGATGGTCTCTTTGTGGGCTGCTTTCTCACCAGACATTTTACGCTTTTTTCTCACATACACAAAACGAAGAGCCGAATAAAGGGACTGGCTGAACATTTCGAGAAGGATCCACTGTGAACAAGAGGGCTTGAGACATTGTTTGGAAAAGAAGTGTTACATTCTCATGAGATATTAAATTCACAGCCCTTTGTCAATCCAGTGCTGAATGAATGCCTTCCCACACCACCGGTTGTCGGGGTTGTTACTCTGCCACACTGGTTAATGTAGGTGGGTGAAGGGGTGTACCCAGGACCGGCTGAGATGCTACTCGCCGCTCACGTTAGCTGTGGCCGAGATTCGAACTCTGCACGCTGATCTCATTGCGCACTGCGCAAACCTCTCGGCCTCTAATCACGATGTCATACTAATAATATATTATCAGTGCTTGTGGTGTGAAATATTAATCAGGTGACACGACGGCGACTAAAAGAACTCTGCAAGGGCAGCAGTCGCCAGGATTCGGAAGATGAGTTTCTGATGTCAGTGCACATTTCCAGGCCGCCACCGCCTGCCGCTGTCACACTTTTAAAATACGTGACGGGCAGAAACAGCGCCACGTTTAAACATTTAAAAGAATTTCCCTGCATCATTTATGTATGCACTATATAGCGGGCATCGCGTTGGAAAGGCTGCATGGTAAAAACGGGGCCAAAATGGAGTTCACTTTCCCAAAAATGGATTAGGTGGTGGTGGCTTTTTTGAAGTGGGGGAAATTAATTGGCCCCTGTGGGATGAGATGTTTTTGTTTTAAAAGTTGCAGTGGTGGAGCGTTTAAAATTATTTATGTCACCGAAAGCAAAAAAAGGCAACGCAACACCACGTGCGTGGCGGAGCAGTGGCATCGCTTTATGAGCAGCAGCACAGTGAACGTAAAAATGTAGGCCACTGTGTTTGTATGCAGGGTTATGAGAACTGTGAATGCGTCCCTCGAGTCGACATTTTGATGGTGCACAAACAATATATTTTCCTACATGCCATGATCCTCTCTCTTTATTATGTACTCGCGGGAAGTACCCGGCGTTGCCCGGGTAAAAAAGACAGACACACACATCGACTTACACACACTTACAGACATGGACCCACACACACAAACACAGCGACTTACACACACAGATTTACATATATGGACTCACACACACAGACATCGACTTTAGCAACGCACACATGGAGTTACACACACACATATCGACGTACACGCATACAGCGACTCGCACACAAACATACATAGACAACCACACACATCGACCTAAACACACATATGGACTTACACACACATGGAGACATGCACACACATCGACTTACACAACAACAACCGCCATTCGCCACTAAGTGGCGGTGACGTCACCACGACGCTTGTGCCAGGCCATGTGCACCCTGAGGCCACGTGAAGTGTCGAACGCCCGCTGGCAGGAGGTCACGGGGCAGACCCAGGTGCCACGGGTCGACTGACCGAGATGACCGAGATGACTGGCTGATGCACCACCTGTGCCCCCTACTGTGCCAACTTGCTGTGCTTTAGCCACCCGGCGCTCCGCTCGTTGTTGTGAGCGTCGCTCCTCCGCCCTCCGTTGTTGTTGGAGGGCGACTGCCTCCAACTGCCCAGTAGCGTCCTTCACGAGCCTCCTCCACTGAGGCCGATCTTGACACCGCTGGTACCAGTCATCGGCAAGTCCACTCAGCTCCACGTCCTCCTGTACCACATCACTCCATCTCTTCTCTAGCCCGTGCCGCGCCCGTTTAGCCCCCTCGATCCGGCCGAACAAAAGCTGTTTAGGCATGCGGTGGCTGGGCATGCGGGCTACATGACCCAGCCAACGCAGCCTTGCCTGCCAGAGGAGCTCACTGATGGGACTTTGCCCAGATCTTTCAAGGACTTGTGAGCTCCTCACACAATCCAGCCTGGTTAAACCCAGGATGGATCGTAGGCAGGCCAGCCTAAATGTTTCCAACCGGCGAAGATGCTCCACTAGGGGGGTCCACGTTTCGCAAGCGTAGAGAAGGGAGGGAATGACCGTGGCCGAGAAGACCTGAAGCTTCGTGCGGAGCGACAGACCAGGTAGCTTCCACACAGCGTTACGCAACCGATGAAAAGATATTGCCGTTCGACTGATTCGGAGTGAGACCTCTGCTGATAAACTGGAGCCGGTCATAAGCACACTGCCCAGGTATGGGAAACTCTCCACTCTCTCCACAACTGCCCCATCACCGATTGAGAGTTGTGGGGGTGGAGTGCCCGATGGTACAAAATACCCAGGCAGGTGCTTAGTTTTGGTGGGGCTGATGGTAAGGCCCCACCTCTTAGTGGCACGCTCCAGTCTCAGCAGCAGTGTCTCCAACTCCTCTTCTGAATGAGCAGCTATTACCAAATCATCGGCATACATAACGTGGTTGACCAATAGGAAGCCATCCCTTGATCGCACCCGGGCGTCGATCAGCCTCCCATTATATCTGTACCAAATGGTAATTCCCCCGGTACAGCTATTGAAGGCTTCACGAACTACGCAGTCGAAGTAGATGTTAAATAATGTGGGAGCCAGAGGACATCCCTGTCGCACCCCAAGGTGTACAGGGAAAGGCTCCGACTCCCGGCCACGTAGTTTTACCCGGGCCCGCTCACCATCATGAAGGTCCTTAATGATCGTGAGCAGAGGGTCAGGGACTCCGAAAGCACGAAGAACAACCCAGAGCCCAGTCCTACTGATGGTATCATAGGCCTTGACCAGGTCAATAAAGCAGAGATGTAGGTCTTTTTGGAATTCCCTACACCTCTGCTGTAGCAGACGGACAGAAAATATGGCATCTGTGCAGGACCGCCCTTTCCTGAAACCGCATTGGGGCTCCGCAAGCCTCTCCTCAGCGTGCCTAGCAAGGCGATGTTGAATAATCCTTGCCAGGACCTTACCCGGCACACTGAGGAGTGAGATGCCCCTGTAGTCGTTACAGTCGGTACGGTCCCCCTTCTTAAAAAGGAGGACCACCAGGGCATCCTTCCAGTCCTGCGGAACCCGTCCAGTGGTCCAGACTGTTGTTATGATGTCATATAGGGCAGTCTGTGCACAAACGCCACCCTTTCTCAGCATTTCGCTTGGGAGATCATCTCTGCCCGGTGCCTTCCCTGGTCTCAGACTCCGGATCGCCCTCAGTACTTCCTCAACAGCTGGTACCTCAGCCAGCCACTCACAGGGGGTGACCTCTTCCAATATTTGAGGCACCGCAGCCTCAGCAGGGTTATCCCCACTTTGTGCCATGATGTTTTCCTGGCTGAGAGATTTTCCCTCCCCCAGGACCTCACAGAAATGCTCAGCAAATCTGCAAACCTGTTCCTGGGGGTCGGAGATTGGATCACCGTTTTTTCCTCTAATGATGGTAATAGGTGTGGCGCTGCAGGTTACTTTTTTGATGGAGTTAAATAGTGATTTGTGATCGCGGGCCACTGAGGCAGACTCCATCTCCTCAGCAACCCGCGACCACCACCCATCCTTACAGCGCCTTACGGCTCTCCGAACCTCCGAGCGAAGGCTGCGGTAAACCTCCTCATTCTCTGACGTGGGATGCTGTAGGCGATGAGAGTGGGCCTGTCGCTTTTTCTCAATTAACCTGAACACCTCCTCCGTCAGCCAGGGTTTCTGGGGAGGTCTGGACCGCGTACCCAAAGCAGCCATTGCAGCTGCATGAGTCACAGTCTTAAACCTTGCCCATTTACCCTCGACATCAGGTGGAGTGGGGGACGATGCCAACCCCAGCTGCAAGCAATGATGAAATTCTCGCTTGCAACTTTCATCAGCTAGCTGAGACCAGGCCACTTTTGGTTGGAATGGGGTCCTGGGTGTACACCCACCACCGGAGTGGAAGAATGGCAGGCGCATCTTACAGATGACTAGTCGATGGTCAGAGGTCAGATCAGCTCCACGGTAGGTCCTGGTGTCAAGGACATGGGCTCGCATCCGCTGGTCCGTCACTATGTAGTCCAGCAGATGTTCTTGCTTGGACCCGGCATGTATCCATGATGTTGTGTGGATGCGCCGATGCCGGAAGAGCGTGTTGGTAATTACAAGCCCATGGGCAGCACAAAAATCTAGCAGCCTCCTACCGTTATTATTGAGCTGCCAGCATCATGACCAACTCGGGCATTGAAGTCACCCAACAAGATGACTCTGTCCCGAGTGGCCACTTTAGCCAGCACCTGTGACAGGAGGTCATAGAAAGCGTCTGACTCATCGGCTTTGCCTGCATCCCTCCACGGATGTTCGTCTTCGGTGGGGGCATAAGTAACCACGACCACCACTCCTCGCCTCTGGTTGATGGGAAGGCGAGCCCAAAGTATCCTGGGGCTTACAGCTTCCCACACCTCACCGCCACGCTCCCACGCCCCCTTCATTCTTTTGTTCAGAAGAAGAGCCACACCCTGTTGTTTGGCAGTCTCCTGCCCCGAGTAGAGGACTGTCCACCCCTCATGGTGGCAGGAGCCAGAACCGGTCCACCGGACCTCCTGAATGCCACAGAGATCCAGGCGGTACCGGTCCAGCTCCCGACAGAGGAGTGGCAGCCTCTCCTCCGCAGTGAGCGTTCGAACATTCCACGTGGCCATCCGCAATGGTTTTTCGTTGTTTCTGGAGGAGCCCCGAGGGTGAAAATTCAATCTCCTGGCTCCGCCAAATGGGGTTTGGCCAGGAGACGTCATAAAAGCCTGACCCCCCGGGGCCTCCGGCACAAGCTTATTAATTACAGGTTTATGTTTAATTCGTAGTTTAGTGGTGGTTAATTGAAGGTGGAGGGGTTACCAGCCCCTCGCACCCGTCCAGAGCCCCCGTTTAGCCACTGTGGTGGTCACAGACGCCATGAGGGGAGAGGCCAATGGGCATTGGCCCTCCCCCCACAGCACTGCCCACGACAGTGTTGCCCGTCCGGCACCGCGAGGAGGTAGGAGGTTGTTTTGCCGGACTTACACACACACAGACTGACACACACGTACACAGACTGACACACACAACGCTCTACACATAAAGACACATCGACTCGCACACACACATCGACTTATAAACACATAAACATCGACTTACACGCACACATGGACTCAAACACACAAACACATCGACTCTGACACTCACACATGAACTCACACACACACATCGACTGACAGACACATCGACTGACACGTACATTGACTCGCACACACACACACACACATATGGACTTACGCACACACTTGGACATACACATCGACACACACACACAAACATCGACGCACACACAGACGCATCGACTCGCGCGCGCGCGCGCACACACACAAAGAGACCGTTGCTGACACACAGATGGACTCGCACAGACACAAGGACATAGGCACACACATTAAAAAAGCAAGTAAATTGTGAAAAATGAGTTGTCTGCACACAAACATAATTATTCATATAAATGCAAGGTAATTATGAAAAAAATAGGTTTGAATGTACGTAAGTTTAGTGAAAGAAGAAAATGAAATAATATTTTTGTGCACACAAACAATATTACGTTCATATTTCCAAGGTTATGTAAATGATAGGTTTTTATGTATGTGCGTTTAGCAAAAGAAGCAATAAAATGAAATAATATTTTTCTGCACGCAAAAAAAAGAAATGTATTATTTACAAGGTGATGAATTTAAATAATGGGTTTCTATCTACGTGAGGTTAGCGAAAGAAGCAATAAAAAAGTAGTCTGCACACAAACAAAATTATTATGATATTTCCAAACCAATTGCTTTAATATCATTTTTCTATGTATGTGAGGTTAGCGAAAGATGCAATAAAATTGTACTTAACATTACCGTGGTGAGGCCTAGTCCCGTGCAGATTCCGCAGCCTCGCCTAGATTGTGCAGCCGGCCGCGGTGGTTCCCTGGCAGGCTGTGGGCTGGGCCACTCCCCCCGCCCGCGCAACAATAATGACTATCGAAGCGCTATATAATATTAATGTAGGGACTCTATAGCAGTAATTGCACGCATTGGGGTAGGGGGGTACACGACATTTAGAAGAATTAAGGTCAGCGTTTTGTGGGAAAATGTCCCCCTCACCCCGACCGACTTGGTAAAAGCCGTCCCCCCCCCCCACCAAATGCGTGTGACTTGGTACGGTAGATTGCGTGCCATTTAATAAATACATAAGCACAAACTGCACAATCGCTAATTGACGTAATTTTAAGTTCACAGATGGGAAAAGGGAATGGCGCTTGCTCACGGCGGGGCTTACGGCGTATCTTGCTATTTTTTTTTCACATAAACCCCACCGTTGGAGAGCCAAGCGCACGACCACACACAAACCCACAAACGCACACACAATTTTTGACTTTTTTTTTATATATATAGAAGATAGAAGAAGATAGATGAGCTTTACATTTGTTATGTATATTCCATGCCTTTCTCTGGGGCTTGGAACTGTACACAAAGAACTTAACTAATTGGTGCGTGTCGATTCACCGGTTTAAAATCGACCCTTCTATTCATGATACATGCATCAATTTGTGCATGTAAGAATCACTTATTTCTCACCACATACTTCACATGTAACCAGTTCACGTGACCCCTGCAGACAAGAGGTGCTGCATTACAATATAAATGTTTACAATGAGATATGTTTTTAATAGAATTACAACCTGGAACCATGATGGGGACAGAATTGATACAGGCCCAATGCATACTGTATTTGTGAGGTTATTGCAACACATGTAATGTGGAAGACTTGTAAACGAAACCCCCTGTTGTGAATTGGATGACCTCATTATTTCCTGCTACTGCCAGTCGTTGAGTCATTGGGGTAGAGTGTCCTTGTAGGGGGGAGGGGTACAGGGGGGGGGTTATCTTGGGTTATGACAAGTTTTTCCTGTGAGTGATGTAACCTCCGTTTAACACGTAGGTTTTCCTGACTAATATTCATAATAAAGGTTTTTGGGTTAGATTGCGTAAGTATAAATGTGTTGTAACCCTCCACCACCCAACACAGCCTACTACGTCAGCCCGACGGTGTGTTGGAGAGTAAATCATTGTTGATTTACTCTCCAACACACCCTTCGGCTGAAGTAGTAACTAATTGCCGCGTTGTTTACGCGACAAACCTTACTGGCTGTGTCGGGTGGTGGAGGGTTACGAGACATTTATACTTACGCAATCTAACCCAAAAATTTTGATTATGAATGATGTAACCTCACTTGTGCCCCCTTGTAATTGCCATGATGCACGGTTGCCTCATACAGCACATGAAGAGGCTAAGAAGGAATGGTGGCTGTTAGAGAGAGAGAGAGGTGCAGGTTGTATCATTGCGTTGAGCCATAAATTAACATTGTTTCTTATGATAATGAATACACGCATATGATTGTGCTTGTGAAAATCGATTATGTATTATTAATGCAAAACGATAAGCCAGTATTAGGTTTCAGTTTATCGAGCTAAAAAGGAAACTGTACAGATGAAACAGGACAAACATATATATAAGAAATACAAACGAGACATTGAAAAACAAGATGGAGAAACAGATTTTTTTAAATTAAGTTTCAGCCCCAAACTGTGACGATTCATCCCAATGATCATGGGGTGGATGCATTGTTAAATTCCCAGTGAGTCGAGTAGCCTCAGAACACGAAGACGATGACTGGCTGCTAATGTGGCTATCCAAAGCCTGCTCCCAAGCTGTACGGTCTGGAAACGAAAGCAGCTTGGTGTTGAATGCAGGCCGCAACAGCTGACTTGAGTAAAACAAAAGTCACGTGCCTGTTCAAACAGATGATGGGGGGGGAAGCGTTCATCTTCATTGAAGGTCTTTGGCTAGTTACGGAAATTCCACATTCCTTTGGTGGAGACCAGCATATCTGTCGACTAACGACTGTTGACTCCTCGTGAAAGTGGTATTCATTCGTATTGGCCTCAGATGATGTCAAGCTCTGACCCGGATTTGACCTCGTGACCTTTTTTTCACCCTGTGAGTACAGCAGTATGAGGTGCAATATTATTATTTAGACGCTAAATAAATCAAGATTGTAGTGTTGTATTTGTGGAAAATGCAATGCATAGATTTTCATCAGTCCCATTGTTAGATGAAGCCCTCCCCATGCCTTTCGGTCATTAGGGTTGTTACACCATACCTCGCCACGATGGTTGGTGTGGGCTGGAGAAGGGTTTGTGCCTGGGACCAGTTCAGATATCACTCACCGCTGGTGTTCGCCGTGGCTAGAAATCGAACTCGGGAAGTCAGGTCGCCGTGGTTCACTAAGCATGGCACCACGGTTTCACCCCATTGAACAATACAAGTGGTCTTTTCAGAAATGCGAGGCTATCCAATGATGTCACCGAGAGAATCTAATCACAAGTCTGCCGTCTTCGAGAAGAGAATGGCTAAAATCCAGTCGTCATCTCGTTTTCCTTTAAAAAAAAAAAACCCCTTGCTTATAAGATGCGGAACGTTGCTTGGAAACCCAAATACATGAGAGAAGAATGCAGGAAAATTGCCTCTGGCTGCCCAAAGCAGCCAGTTGGTGGCCTAATGTTGTGAGGCCGTGTTTAACGAGGCCCTCTCGCTGTGTGCTTCACCCAGGCTGCATAAGTGACGTCAGGAGCTAGTGTAGCGCAGCAACTCTAATCGTTGGCAATTGCCGCCCCGTGTTGCGTGAGGCTGGAAATGACCTCGTCGCGGTCAAGAGCGTGTGCCCTTCATCATCACAGCGTAAACCGCTGGATAGGAAACTTAATGAGAGAGCCTAGAGACCGTGTCACCCAGAATGCGCCCATTTGCATCCAATCTTCGTCTGGAAAGCGCTTGGATGGGTAACCACCGTGCATAAAATTAGGTGTTGCAGGCTGCTATAGGGATGTGTTGTCAGCAGAGGGCGGTGTAACGAAATTGGTTGCTGTACGATACTTATGCATCGACATCTATGCTCACCCGCCTTCAAAAAGCATGTTGTATGGTTAAAATAACCCCCACGATCCGCATGAGGTGACTTCATGCCCAGCATAGGATTGACATAAGGACTCTACATACATTGATGTTAATGAATGTGGCATTGTGTCCAGATTCCCTATGATGAATGTCTCACCTTTGAGCAGGGGGCGGTGATGAATTAATGGACCATCGGCATTTCCTGCTTTAAGGGAGCAATAATGCAGTGTACGGGTGACAAGTTGTTCATCGGCACATGGTGCTTTGTCTCAAATTGGTATATTATAATTGACTGGCTTTCTCAGAAGCTGCTCATGTGCACACAGTCAATTGCAGTGGGAATCTGTTGTGTGCATACATGCGGCTTCCTGGGGAATGACGGCACGGTTGGAATCGCACACAATGCGTTACAGTTCCGGAAATCTGAGTTCGATTCCTGGTCGTGCACAGCATTGGCAACTGGTGTTTTGAACGTGGGTATCCCCCTACGTCGGCTCCGTTAAACGAGTACCTGTTTTATCGGATGTTAACAGAGGCAGCCATACATAGTTCTTGGCCTCTGAATATACCAACCCCTTATGTGTCATGCTGGCCTTCATTTGCATGTATGTTGAACCTCTTTTGCACTGTACGTAGCCAACAGTTCTAATCGGATGAGGGTCTCCACACTCTGCGGCTTGTGGGGTCTTTCTGGCCATGCTTCACTCTGCTGGGCAGCGTCGGTTGCTGAATGCGGGGAGCACATATGCACGAGTGTATTTTGCTGCGCTGCCCTCTGCTGCCCACCACGTAGCCCCACGACCTATAACAACCTGTTTGGTGCATGGTCACCCATCCCAGTGCTGATCAGGCTCAATTATGTTGAGCTTACTAGGTTGAAGGATATTTGGTGCATTATTGGTGATTTGGTCACAGGTGTTGGTTGACCTTAATAGGCACTCGCTCACAGGTCTCACTATTGCAGTCAGTGAAGGTAAAATATTACGTGTTTTTATTATTTTATTAAGCTTGTGTATCCAGAATGAGTCTGCTTGGGTGGTTAACCAGAACACCTTCACAGCGTATTACGCCCGTGTTGGCCTCCCTGTATTGGCTTCCAGTTTCACGTAGAATACAGTTTAAAATCCTCTTGTTAACATACAAAGCGGTGAACCATCTTGCCGAAGCCTACATCAGTGACATGCTGCACCCGTATGTCCCCTCAAGGCCCCTAAGGTCTGGGGATGCAGATCTTCTCTGCGTTCCCAGGGCGAGGCTTCGGTCTTTGGGTGACTGAGCTTTTCCCTCTGTAGCCCCCAGGCTATGGAATGCTCTTCGAGGAGATATCAGGATCTGTGAGTTTGGACATTTTAAAAATGTGCCTTAATACCTATTTATATGCTTCTGCTTGTTCAACCTTTTGTTAATTTAGTAAATGGATTATTCATATATATTTATTATTTGGGTCTTTCGGTAAAGCCACGTAGATAGAATAAATAATGAAAATATCATGACGTTTCCATTGCAACACAAGCAATCGACCCAAAGAATATGAATTCCTGCAGTCACGAAAGCTTTAAGTCAAGATTTAATATATTTATAATATAATTATTTTTATGCTGAGTCTGCTGCTGCTGTGTCCTGTGCAGTGCTTTGACATCCTTGATGAAAAGCGCAATATAAATGGAATTATTATTACTGAGCCTCATGGCTCTGTGATGATCGCCATGTATCATCTCAGTTGAGTAATTTGCGGGTAATTTCTTTAATTTGGCAAATTTGAACCCTGGCACCCGGAACACAGTGGCCTACTCTCGCGAAAGACATCGCGTATTACTTTCCGGTTAACGCACCCGCAGTAATAACCAGGGCGGCCGCCAGATTCGAACCGTGGAAGTCCGCAACAAAGTGATGAACGCGCTGCCGCTGTGCCACGCCACCGTTCTAAAAGCAGTGTGGCGGAGGGCGTGGGCTGCCCTATCGATGTATTCTCCACTCACAAAAGGTGGTGCTGCTGCGGTGTTTGGACGGTTGTTCATAATGGATTACTTCGGCGCACGCGGTGGTTACGGCTCATTTTGCGTTATCCACTCGCGTCGTCCGCTCGCGCCTGACACCCACGGAGCTGTACTCTCCTTGAGCATTCGTTGACGCGATGTGAAATGTAATGTGGCGGTGCAATGATATCACTGAAAGTCACTCTTAAGTGTTTTCTAATTAGCGACCGAGACTCGTATTGTTGGGCAGCCCAGGACACGCAGCCAGGGAGTCATGGGTCTGCCAGGTAGTATTTTTTTGGGGGTTTATCTTTCTTCAAGCCCTCCTGTCTTGAGACTCTGTAAAGCTTTTCGAGGAAAGTCAATGAATAAATAAATTGTTATTACTACTTCAGTCGGTCACCGTCTTTGGTTGCAGCTCTACAACGCTTAGGTTTGTTTATGTCCGCACATAATCCAGCGTGCCTCAATCAATTGCATTGAACGACTGTTTCAATACTGCCAATGAGAAAAATTTTAACAGTACTCTCTTCATTTTTCAGCCTGCATTGGTATAAACATGGGCATTTTCGTTCCTTTGTTCATTCATGTGTATCAGACCTCCCCTCCCCCCTTTCTGCCCATTGTGTTGGCGTGCGCAGCAGCCGCGTCCAAGCCGTCGCCAAATGTTTTGTTGGCTCCCTCCCCCTCCCACCCCCCTCCCTCCCGATACGTTCCATTCATTGGCTACCACATTCTGATGAACTCCCCCCCCCTCTCCTCCCCCCCTTCAACTTGCTTATAAGGGATTACATTTTGAATCATTGCTTCACTTGATGCAGCTAATCTGGCTGTGACGGTCCCACCTGATGACGGAGACTTGTGTTGCCTCCGAAACGTCGTGAATTTTATTTTTATTTTTGTTTTGTTTTATTTTACTTTCATTACTTTTAATGTTTTACCTACGTGACTTTACCGAAAAAACCTGAGAATATGAATCATTGCAGTCACGAAAGCTTCAAATCTAGGGCCAAAATATTGACGCTTGCGTTGTGAGAATATAATTGATAATTTCAGCTGAGATCATGTTTCGGCTGTACGTGGCGAGATACATCCTGGGCCCTGTGTTTGGGGGGCTCTCCTGTCCTTCATGTCGGTAAGGTGGTGAGTTCTCTGATTGTGTTTTGTGGCTGTGCCTGGTCCTGGGCATAATTCAAAATCAGAGGTTTCTGGGTGGCTCATGGGACTAAAGCACCTGTACTGAAACAGTACTGCAGAATACCATGAGTGAGCAGATGCCAAAGAGTTACACTGGAAGTTAATGGTCTGGGCTAACACACACATGCACAGGATATTGTATATATTTGATGACATGCTCGGTCGTCTCTTTGTCTTAAAGAGCAAAGTGTGGAGGGCGTGGAATTTTTTTGAAGGATAAAGCGTTACTGTCTGCCTGTAGCCACAGCTGGGATTAGTTGGTAAACAACACACGGACCACACCCCTTTGGTTTTTGTGAGTGAGTGGATTCTTCACCATGCACATTGCAACAGAAATTGTGATCTGGCCCGCGCACCCACGCCCCGCGTGATTAAATTGACACAATTTGATTAAGGAATGTACTTCTGGTCCCCGATTTTACGACACAATGCGTTCCTGAAAACCCTGCCGTAAATCGGATCGTTGTAAATCAGACCCTATTTTCCCATCGACAGTAGAAACAGTAGAAACATCAAATGCCAATATGTTTTTCCTTTTAGAAGCCATATTTAACAGGGTTTAATAGGTAAAAATGCTCAAACACTTGAGAATAACAAAACCTCCAAGCAAAGTTCAGAGTATTGTTACGCTTAGGGCTAGGGTTACTCTTAGGTTAGGCAACATAACTCAAAACGAGAACGAACCTTGCCCACATGTGAATATGCTCTGCAAGGTCAGTGAGTCACAACATGAGTCTTGTGTAGATTATTAATCGCATGTTATGATTTAATTCGGATATTGATATTTTTGTTGTCATAGTACCATGGTGATTGTCAGACACATCCCACGATATCATCGTCGAAATCGCGACATCAACATGCTCTGGCCTTCACTTAACTTACCCACCTGCCAGCGTAAGACAGTGCGGCCTTCCCTAAAGACTTCCCAACGAGCCGTTACGAGCAATGGCAAGCGGGGGGGGGGGGGTGACGTTTCAAACATATGTCGCCGGCAGAGCAAATCCCCCACACCTCCCGATACCCCCTCCTCCTCCCTTCATTGCGGTCCCGGAGAGGATTCATTCCCATGGAAACGTGATGGATCTGATGGCTCCGTGTGAAGTGCTGCCAGACGACAGAGCCGCTGCCGCCGCCACTGCTCCGGCATTGTCGTTCTGCGGCGAGGATCTTTAGTCAATAACTAACACGGTTTTTGTTCCGGTCTGGTGAGCATGGCTGCCTTGTTTGTCTTACACCAGAGCCTTGCCCTTGATGCTTTGACCTTTGTTTTTTTTCTGGCCGTTCGTGTGGCTGGTGGTTTCAGAGCCAAGGTGTTCGGAGAGCTGTGCAGTCCAGAGGTCGCAAACGGGTTTTGATTCCTTATCCGTACCCGTACCCGGCCGCACCAGGGTCGCAAACAGGTACCCGTACCCTACCCGATACCCGGCTACTCGTACCCGGCTGGGTTCGGGTAGGGTACGGGCACGGGTACCCAATTGCGACCTCTGGGATGAAGCCATGTTGCAGGCGCGTGTGGGTTGATTCTAGGAACTTGAATTGTGAGAAGAGACAAAACGTTGGGCAATGAGTGACAAACGGTGACTCACCAGTGACTCACGGCCTACCCGTACCCGGCCGCACCAGGGTCACAAACGGGTACCCGTACCCGTACCCGGCCGGGTACGGGTAGCCGGGTATCGGGTAGGGGTACGGGTATCGGGTACCCGATTGCGACCTCTGGTGCAGCCCCATGAATCGTTCCGCTTCCTCTCCGTGATTGCAGCCAACTCGATGGAGGAGTGGGCAGGGAGAGGGCCAGAATAAATTGTGAAATGATAAAGCGTTTCTGTTTGACGTGTCGGCACGGGTGGCATGCCAAGCAGCAATTCCATTACAGCTGCCGCTCTTGGCTGCGTCACTGACTGAAGGATTTCCATAACCGAAGTGCTCTCATTCCTCTCGTCGGATGCGCATTCGATTTATCTAAGTGCGCGATGGCTTTTTCCTACACGTGTCCACCAGCTTCCCCTCCCCTACCCCCTCAACCCCTCTTGCTCGCTCTCCTCTTTCTCATAGCCTCGGTGTAAGAGATCCTTACGACACACATCATTCATAAACACCAGCAAAGCAGGGCTTATCCTTGGCACCCGGAATAGCCAGAGCGGAGAAGGATATCGATTGTGTCCGCATGGCATCGCAGGTTACTAATGGGTGCAAATGACTTCCCCGGTCCCTCTCATGGCTTGGTGGGAAAGGGGGGGAGGGCTTCGGGACGTCAATGACATTAATAATGAATAGCCAGGATAGGGGGTGGGGTGGTTCTGTAATGCACCACTAATTGTAGCCGAGTAGCCAAATCAATTATTTTTCTTGGCCTTTTTTTTTGTTAATTTGAATAAGGCTCTTGCAGCGACAGCATAGACAGCTGCAGCGCGTAATCTGTCGTCTGCGCGAGCAAATTGCGCCTCGGGATTTAACTTGGCACGTCTATCAAAAAAAAACCCACAGCGGGTGTAATTTTTTTTGTCGGCGAATATTTCTTCTTTGTCTGTTGCAGTGGTGGGGAGCATCTTATTCTGGGAAATGAAAGGATGCGCTGATCCGCAGGTGCTTTCAGTTGATTTGCTGTCAATGTTGAGCCATCAGATTGGCTTAAACAACCTGCATCTTTTGATTGCCTGTGCGAATGAATAATCTTACTAGTTCTGGTGTTGAACAAATGTCGCATGTTACTTACCGATATGTAGACCATCGCTGGATATTTGTTCAACAGAGCCTCACAGCTCATCGTATTTTCTGCAGGATAAATAAAGATTTAGATTCTGATGTACAGCCCTCATGTCAATCCACCGCTGGACGAAGGGCCTGTGGGTTTTATCGGGCTCACATGGCTATATTTCACCACACTGTTTGTGGTGGGCTGGGTAAGGTAGGGAGCATCGATGTTGGATTGTCGTATCTTATTTTTGATCGGATTTTTCTTTTTTGCGCACCGAACCTCTGCCGACAACGTAGGTATAGGCCACGGCAGCCTCTAACCTCTTGTGTTTTTTCATGCATGGCGGTCACCCATCCAAGCACTCTCCCTCTTCACCCCTACTCCAGCTGCTGTGAAAAGGCGAGAAGATCAGGCGCATTCCAAGCACCCCCTCCATAAAGCTTGTTTTACACTAATGGCAAAGCCGCCATCTCATATTCCCAGAAGGCATGTGATTTTGTACAAATGTGTTAAAACATTGGCTTGATTCAATTAAACCCTTATGGAAGTACAGTGCATGTGGAACAATCATGCAAATTGACAATTGTCAGTATACTGCAATAAGCACTTTATGAAGAAGGGGGGCTCTTTTGTAGGGAGCTGATTTCAGCGGGGGGGGGGGGGGGGTCACCCACTGGTTTCCACAAGGAGATTTTCGTGGAGTTAATTTGCATCACGGCAGCTGCGGAAGCCCAATATTTGTAGCGTTGTTATAGCCCAATCCCGAATGTTAAATTTACTATCAACTGGCTTATATCTTGCTTTTTAAAGACAAGTAACAATGTCTTACATGTGCTCGTGTGTGATGATGTGTCCCGTTTGTCAAAGCTTAATCCCCAACCCCTTAAAATAACTGCGCTTATCTGAGCCTCGGTTACAGAAGAGTTTCTGAATCTCAGCCGGGGTATGCCTGGTTAAAAAAATCCCTGGTTGATTAAATTGCCATGGCCACTTTTTTCGATCCACTGCATCTGTGCATGGGTGGCTGTCATAGCATGTAGCCGAGCAATGGTGTAGCTTGGGGGAAGTTGATGGCCACCCATGCCCTCGTGTGCCGTGTCGACATTCATAGGTGCTCGCTAACAGCACTTGCCTCAACAGTCTGTTAAGGCTGTGCAGAAGGTCTTTGTATGGATGATCAAGGGTGTGGTTGAGCAAGCACGCATTTGACTGAGCATTGACTGAGTGAACATGTGACCGAAATGAGCAGGTTGCCGAGCGAGCTCTTGGCTGATCTAGTGCATGGCAGAGTGAGCAGTTAGCTGAGTCGTCGTGCAGCCGAGTGAGCGTGAGGTTGAATAGCGTGTGGCCGAGTCATTGCCTTGTCGGCCGAGTGCGTGTCTGGGCGGGCCCTTGGCTTGAACAAGCATGTGGCTGATCGAACATCCAGCTGACTGAGCATGTGGCTGAGCGAGCTATTGATTGAGTGAGTGCATGCCTGAGCGAGCATGTGGTCGCGTGAGCTCTTGGTCGAGTGATCGTGTGGCTGACTGTGCATAAGGCCAACCATGCTCCGGGTCGGTGAGTATGTGGTTGAGTGAACATGTGGTTAAACAATCGTATGATTGAGGGAGTGTGTGTGTCTGAATCGGTGTGTGGTTGAGTGAGCTTTTGGCCGCACAATAGTATGGCCGAGCAAGTGGTTGGTAGTCCGATCTTATGTTCGGGTCGAGCTTATGTTCAATGGGGCTTTTCTTGGTCAAACGAACTCTGCTGCGTGAGCTTCTGGTTCAGCGTTCATGTGGCTAAGTGAGTGTGTGTAGGTCAAGCGAGTGTGTGTGGTACAGCATTCCTGCACGTGTGTGTGGCGGGTGGCCAGTGTCTGTGGCCGGGTTCCAGCGTGTGCCGTGTGTGTGTGTGTTACTGTGATGCAGGTGCGTGCCCTGCTTCTGTCTCCTGAGCACCACAAGCTGCTGCTGCTCGCCGGCGTGGGCCTAGAGGACACCGGCGACCTCGTGCTGCAGGACGGCTTCTTCTCCTGCCGACACCTCCTCAACATCTGCACCGACGACGAGGTTTGCTGCTGTTACTGCTCCTCATGCGGCTGTTTTTATTGCTGCTGCTGTTTCTGCTGTTGATGTTTTTTTTCCGAACAGCTTTGTCATCTTTACAGTATCTTGATTGCTAGCTCTGCAGCTAATCATGCGTGCAATCTATTGCACGTGTGTGTGTGTGGTATGGTTAGTTTATTTCAGCTGAATGTGAGGGCCAGCGATCAAATCATGTGCCCAGTCTTGTCACATCTCAGAAGCCAAGCAAAGTTGAGCCTGGGTAGTGCTTTGATGGTCGAGCACCGCACACGTCGAGTTGCAGGCAGATGTGGAGCTCCATGCTGGGAAGAAGAGGAAGTATCAGAGCACAATCCGTTGTGATATTGTATTTCTATGCTTCCACATCGGTGCTCCCCACATTCACCAACCTGCACAGACCAGTGTGGTGAGAGTAAAATAACCAAACCTCACAACCCACACGGGCGTGGGCAGTGCCTCATCCACAAACGCGTTGTTGCCATGTGGTTTTACCCAATGAATAAACACATTTGCGGGCAATTAACTTGCTTCGTAAAATAAGGCAACCTCATCTCCTGTCCTCC
Source organism: Lampetra planeri (assembly GCF_965212315.1). NCBI lineage: Eukaryota > Metazoa > Chordata > Hyperoartia > Petromyzontiformes > Petromyzontidae > Lampetra > Lampetra planeri. The sequence goes on along the minus strand of NC_136109.1, from coordinate 18,203,575 downwards.
CGCTGTCTGCGCCGCACACGCGCCACCCTCACCCTCCGACCGGCAGGTGCAGGAATCCCTGAGCGCCGCCTTCCCCGAGCAGCGTGCGGAGCTCACGCTGTGCTGCTCCGTCGTGGACAGCGCCTCCTGGGGCAGCCTCCCCTCCGACGGCGGAGTCGTCTCGTCCGCCCTGGCCGTCGCCGTGAACCCGCCGGCGCTGCTGCCGCCCGGCATGGAGGGCGCGTGCGAGCTGAGCGAGTACCTGGCCGAGTCGTGGGAGGCGCCATCTCCGTTCGGCGTGCTCGAGGCACCGGCGTCGGGCGGCTTCCTCAAGCTGTCGCGCCCGTGCTGCTACGTGTTCCCCGGCGGGCGCGGGGACGCGGCGCTCTTCGCCATCAACGGGTTCACGCTGCTCGTGGACGGAGGCTCGGAGCGCCGCGCCGGCTTTTGGAAGCTGGCACGCCACCTGGACCGGCTCGACGCCCTGCTGCTCACGCACATTGGCGCCGACAACCTGCCGGGCGTGAACGCGCTGCTGGAGCGCAAGGTGGCGGAGGCGGAGGCGCAGAGCGGCGGGGAGGGGGGCAGGCCGCCCGGGGCGACGTCACCGGAGTGGTTGCGCAACCTTGTGTCGCCCGAGCTCGGGGTCGTCTTCTTCAACGTCCCCGACAAGATGGGGCAGTCCGGTGACCCCGCCGCCAACGTTCGTTTTTCATGCTCTATTGTTTGGCCCATTGTGGTTTGTGAAAGTGAAATGGGCTGTGCAGCTCAGAGGTCCGAGCATTGAGCTGGGCCCTCTTGAGATCCTCACCTTGAATCTTAAGTTTGACCCACCTGTGATTAAACCCGGTTTTCAAGTGTTGGGAGTGGTTTATCGTCTAGGCCTGGTCACCAATGATTGTACAGTAATACCCTCACACTCAGTTGAGTTCTGCACTTAATTGGCCTCAAATCCAGATATGAAAAAAAATATGAAACATATATATGAGTTTAAATAACCTTAGAAAACAGATGTGCACCATGCTTCATGTGTGGGTTTTCTCCTGGTACTTCAATTCCTCCAATGTAAAAATACTGTGAAAGGACATAACACAGTGCCATCCTGTAAAATTATTTTGAGACTTAGTGAAACTTTCTTGGCAAAGTAAAGGACAATATTACAGTGCTCTGTCTTGGTTTTGGTTTTTACTAAAGGCACTAATGTTAATATTATCAATCTACACTTTGTCCTGCATCTCTCACACCTTTTTGCGATGTTGCAGAAAAGAGTCACATTTTGCTTAAGCTATTTTCTCACTGCTGCTCAGCCGATTTCTTTCTGTGGAAGTCACGAATGCATCATTTGATGGGTTTGGCAAAAGTAGGAGATAGATTAAAATGAATTGTGCAGTAGCAGGCTTTAGTATTTTGCATGCTTTTCTTAACGACGCATTGTTGCCTTTTGCAATTTTAATTGAAAATTGACGTGTGTTGTGAGCCCATCTCATGTTACATTACGTGCGAATGTGTGGTAATTCCATTATATATATTCTGTAAGGTTCCCGATGGGTAGCGGATTTTGAAAGAACATTTTCTAAAAGGGTTAATTTCATATAGCTCACTCTAATTAAATTTTTTAAACATGTCCTTGGGAAACTTATTTTACGATAGTATATTCAAATGCTTTCAATACGTTAATGCAATAATGGCACATAATCTGTATTTATAAAAAAAAAAATTCTCTAAAAGCATGAACAAAAACATGAATGGAAAGTTGGTTATTAGCAATATCCTCTGCATCTTAATGGCGGCGAAATGTGATATTCCATTCTCTTGGCATGGAAACGAAGTTAATCGGAAATTTTACACTGTATAGTAATGTGAAAACAGTTTTGTCTTTTCGCATCGTTTAATGTGATATTTCCACTTAAATTCTATTCATATTATAGGTGTGTACGCACTGAGGCAGTGAACCTCTATTGAGGCCCTGTTATGGCAAAAGCACGCAAGATGAGATAGCACCACGCACACCTGGCTGAGTTTGTCTCCCCATTGCTAGCTCGTCACTTGCCAGGTATTTATTTTACATCACGTTACCCTAGGAGGGGGGAGACCCAAGCCAGGTTCAGATATGGGCTCATCATCTTCAACGTCGGATATAGACTGCCACTTGTAATGTGCATGGCCAGCTATTATATATGGCTTGTTGAAATTGAAATATTTCCCATCACCCACATGTGAATATTATTAATCCTTGATCGTTTCTGCGTGGATTAAATATCGGTCGTTCTATAGGATTTGGTGGGGGGAGGGGGTGTGTCAAGCGTACGTACACAGGTGGGGGGGGGGGGGATAAAAAGTATGCGTGCGTACAGGGAGGGGAGGAGGGGTCAGGTTTTGACGGATTTTTGCGTACGTACTAAATGGATGGCCCCTAAACCTCTGTGCCCGAAGTAACAATTTGTTCAACTAATACCTAATCGTAATAAAGCAGCTGTTGGCTTGATTGTCTCTTATCATTGGCCCTGTCACTGCACGTTTGACATACCGTCTACCTTGACTTGCTTGTCCGCCAGGTGAGACGAGGGCTGGACGAGGCGTGCGTGACTCTGCAGCATCTGAGCCAGCTGGGCATCCAGCCCGAGCCGCTGTTTCGCACCAACAGCCCCACGCTGGAGCCCATCATCCTGTTCCAGAAACTGGGCGTTGGGCGGCTTGAGATGTACGTGCTCAACCCCGTCAAGGACAGCAAGGAGATGCAGTTCATGTTACGGAAGTGGAACGGCAACGGCAAGGCCAAGTCGGGCGTCGTGATGCCCAACGGCAAGGAGGGCGAGGTCTCGGTGCCGTATCTGACCTCGGTGGCGGTACTGCTGGTGTGGCACCCCGCCAGCCCGACAGAGCGCATCGTGCGCACGCTCTTTCCCGGCAACGCCCCGCAAAACAAGATCCTCGAAGGCCTCGAGAAACTGAAGCACCTGGAGGTTCTCAAGCACCCGGTGGTGACGCAGCGGGACCTGGCATCTGGCGCCGCGGCCCAAGCGAAGCCCTTCCAGTTGAAGCCGAAGAACAGGACTGACAGCAAGGAGAGCCTCAAGATGTCCTCTAGGTCCGGAACGGCCAAGAAGGGGGAAACGGCAGCGATGGTGAGGGTAGATTCTAAAACGGATTTGGCTAAGATGCCCAGAGCCGAGAAGACACAGGCCATCCCTGCTGCTGTGAAATCTTCAGCTGCTGGACGGCCCGACACTGGCAACAAGGCCGGCGCTGACAGAGCCAAGGCCGAGGTGAAGCCCAAGGTGGCCAAGGAGCCAGCAATCGGTAAGGACGGCAAAGATAAACTTCATAAACCTACCAAGAAGGATATAAAAAAAGAAGAATCGAAGGACGACAAGAAGGATGTGAAGGATACAAAGACAAGCAAGGAAGTCAAAAAAGATGTTAAGCCAGTGAAAAAGCCTGAACTGAAGGCCTCTGCGAGCGACGCCAAGAAGCCCCTTGGCAAGACGACCGCGCCGCGTAAGGACAGCGCCGACGTGAAGAAGCCAGTTGCCTTAGCCGCGAAAGCCACAGAGGCGAAGAAAACTAAAGTGCAGATAAAAGCTGCAAAGCCAAAAGGGAAAGCTGATCAGATTGCCACTGCAGCGAAGGAGCAAACTCCGATCTCTTCGCCGGAAGATCTCACCAAAGATTTTGATGAGGTGAAAAAGGATGGTGTCGAATTCAAACAGTCGACGGAAGAGATCATCCCAAGCCCGCAGGAGGAAGTGCTTGTTGTGTCGCAGAAAACAGACAACATTGGGATGTCCTTGGTCTCCCCTGACGAGGGAATTACCACCACGGATGCCGAACCGTCTCCTCACGAAGAGGAGACGCCTTGTCACCGGGAAAACTCTGCACACCTGGATGGAGAGGAGTATGACGTTGGAGGTAAATGTCACATGGATGCGGATGGCGGAAGAGAATTGGCGTACCAGGGCGGGAATAACGCCCATGAGGCACCTGCCGTTGCAAAAGCAGAGTCTGCTGACAGTGATTTGGCAGATGATGATGACGAAATGCTAAGGGAGGATGACAGAAGTGATGATGATGGAGAAATGGTGGAGGAACCAGAAACTGCTGAAGCTTCTCCTGTTGGGAGTCCAAAAACTGGTGGAGCCGTTTTCACGAGCTCACGTGCAGAGTTTGATCCTGGTGTTCAAAACAAGTCATTCCCCCCCGTTTCGTCAATGTTGGATGGCGATGGCCTTGATAAAAATGTGCTGCAATTCCACCAGTCGGATGATAAAGATTGGGCTCCTTCTGAGCACGATTCCCAGCATTTCCAGCAACTGGATAATGAAAAAGGTGCCTCGCCCCACCACCACCACACTGCTTCTGATGTACCTTCACAAAGTCAGGATGGTGGAAGTCCAGCGGTGGAAAGCCCTGAACATATCCGGGGAGAAGTGAACGTGGACACATTCACCACTTCGAGCAACATACCTCTCGACAAGACTCCAGCCAGCGACCGCAGTGTAAAATTTGACCTGACGCCAATGGAAATTTCCCAGAAAGGGGGGCTTCTCAGTAATTTAGACGACACCCTCCCTGCACTGTACGAACTTCCGTCTTTTGGCAGCAACATATTCGGAGGTGGATTAGAGGAGACCAGGTCCTCATCGTCTCCGCCGCTGAGTGCAGGAATCACTCCGTACATGCAGTCACCGCTGGTGGAGGATTCCTTGCTGGTCGAGGGCTCCAACAAGGTCCCCAGTGTCCCCGCGCTGCCAAACTCGCCTCTCAAACTCTTCCCGGAAATGGCCCTACACTCGCCCAGTGGCCACGAAGAGGCCTCAGCGGTCAATCACTGCGAGCGGAGTTCCGACGGGCACATCGTCGGCGTGCTCGAGAACGGTTCCACGTTCAAGGAATATGAGAAGGACGGCTTTGCGTCGGAGGAGATCGCGTCGGCTGCAGTAGTGGACGGTGCCAGCCATAAGGTTGCAAGCAAGTTCAAGGAAGCGGTGCCGCATGAGGCGCACTTCTCCCTGAGCCTCTCGGGGAACCCCTTCGAGGAGGCACGCGCCCCGCTGATCGAGGTGTCGCCGACGCGCGCTGATGACACGAGCCAGCTGTTCTCGGCGCGCGAGGAGAGCAAGATGTCCATCTCCGCCGCCTCCCTCTCGGACCGCTCGGTGACGCCTACCACCGACGAGGCTGCCATTATGGCGGCAGTGTCGGCCTCCACGACGTCATTGGCCACGAGCTCCTTCCTGGACCCTTTCACGGCCGCCACGACGGGCGACGAGGTGTCTCCCTCCCTGCACGCCGAGGTGGGCTCTCCGCACTCCACCGAGGTGGACGAGTCTCTCTCCGTGTCCATGGAGCAGGTTCCAGCCTCGCTGCCAGACCCTGAGCAGTCTCACCGCGATCCGTCAGACCCACGGCCCATGTCCATCTCCCCCCCTGAGATGTCGCCGCGCCCCTCCACCCTGGCTGAGCCACGGGGCGCCCTCGCCTCCATCGCCTCCAACGGCCCCACCGAGGTGGACTTCAGCCCCTTCGACGTCGACGTCATCACTCCGCAGTCGCAGTTTTTCCAGGGTAACAGCCCGAGCCCGTCGAGCTCTGCCACCCCGTCGCCTGTGAGGGTCGTGGGCTCCATGGCCGAGGGCCTGAGCGAAGCGCAGCACCGCGATGCCGAGGCCGACGTGGAGGAGAATGAAGTGGATGTCGAGGAGGAGGTGGCGCCACCACATGTGCGCGCGTTCGAAGGTCTGGGAGGTCCCAACAACCACAACGATGAAGACAACGTGGACGACGAAGACGAGGAGGAGGAGGAGGATGTTGATGAATCCGCGCACGATGTGGATCTCTGCCTGGTGGCGTCTTGCGAGTTCCAGCACCATCGCGAGGGGCTGCAGCACAGCGGCGTGACGCAGAGCCCTGTGGATTTCTCAGACGACAGCGAGCACTCGCAGGACCGAGCCAAGCCGGCGGACAGCTTCTACAGGCCGTCGAGCAATCAGTACAACTCGGGCGGCCTCTCGTTCGGACCGTCCCCGACCGAGGAAACGCCCCCGACCTCCGCCAGTGAATCGCTGCCGACTCGCAGCGATTCCGACATCCCTCCCGGAACCGAGGACTGCACGGCGGAGGCCGCCCAGGACTCTGAGGATGACTCGGACTGCCTCCCGAGTGACAAGACGTCCTCGGACAAGAGCAACAAGTCGGTTCGGGTCGACGCTCGAAGCAGGATCGACGCGTCGCCTTCGGCTCCTGTGGACCCCTTCCCACCGCCCCCGGACCCAAACGTCTGCATGGCGGACCCCGAAACCCAGGAGGCTGATTTAGATAAGCAGTCAAAGAAGGAAGGCAAGACGAATCCAAAGGCAAGTGCGAAGGGTGCCAAGAAACCAGACGGGAAAGCCAAACCGAGCGCCGCTCAGCCCAAGGGCGCCGCTGGGAAGGAGAAGCCTACATCCAAGCCGAACAAAATAGCTGAAACCAAAATAACCAAGCAGGACAAAGAAGCCAAGAATGGAGTGAACGTCAATGCTTCCCGGGGCGGTGCCGGACAGACAAAGGCCACTGGAACAGGTAATTGAGAGTAATCCAAATTGCGCGTTTGTATTCTGATGAATCGGCAGTTTGGTCGACTGGTTTTGTAGAGCATCAAGTTCGCAACAGTGATGTCATGAATGCAGTCATGAATGCTTAATTGCCACCAATGGCTGGGTAATTTTTCTGAAAATATTTACACATAGCATGATCGTGGTTCCTATGAGCAACCTATCTCTACACGGAAGCAACAGGAACTTTACGGCTGTTTTGAAAGATGCAGATATCGGATCTTGGCCCCCATCATAACTAGCGCCTCTACTAGATTCCTAATCCTTGAGTAACTTCTGCAATCTCTGTTTCCTTTATAAATCAGCCAGTGGCTGTGAAATGTTCGATCAAGGCCTGATGCCATCATCAGTTTGAAGAACTCAACTCGATGAGGTTAAAGTCTTGAGGTCTAGATCCAGAAAGATTTAAGTATGTATAAGTTTTCTTGCCAAGGCGACAATGATTACTCCTGAGAGCCACGATGATGGTCTACATGTACGTGTCACCTACTCGTTTGCACAAGAAAAACAAACGTGTTTTAGCCATATATACTATAGGGGAAAGTCCTGTTAGTAAGCACCTATTAAGGCCAGCTTGACATTATGTGAGAGAGTGGCATTGTCAACACCCCATCTGTTCTTTCAGTTTTTGAAGTGTTCAAATTTCTACATGAGGGCAATGCATTTTGTTGCTCAACACTACAGCTATTCCACCCAATGTTAAAATGTTCAGATTCATACAGCCAGCACTACAGTTTCATTCTTTAATAAATTTCACAAGTTTTTACACCGTTTGAGGATATTTCTGTTTACATCTTTCTGAATTTATCATGTGCAGTTGTGCAAGGGCACTGCTGTGTTTAATCCCATTATCCGTCTGCCGTCTACCAGCAAAATCCGAGTACCATGGCCTAGCTCTGCTCCTTACCCAATAGTTTAACGAAATCCGTACCGTCGCCAAATAATCCAGCCTCTCTGCAGAGTGAGACACCCTCGTATATTCTCAGCTGATCGCGGTCACCTGCCACAGCCTTGTTGAACGCGCCTCTCATCCCGCTGCCTCCAGGTGCCGGCAAGCCGGCGGGCCTACTGGCGTCCTACCCCTCGGGGCCGCACGTCTACGTCGACCTCGCCTACGTCCCCAACCACTGCAGCGCCAAGACGGCCGATGTCGAGTTCTTCCGGCGTGTGCGCTCCGCGCACTATGTGGTGAGCGGAAACGACCCGGCGAGCGAGGAGCCCAGCCGCAGCGTGCTCGACTGCCTGCTGGAGGCCAAAGCCCAGTGGGGGAACAACGCCCTGCAGGTAACGAGGGCGGCAGCAGCCATCGTAATGTGTGGTGCGATCCAACAGACACAAAGACACACGCGCTTTAGGGCTGGAATAACATTTTTATCGTTCGATATGTGCGGGTACAGTCATCGACAATGCTTCAAAATTGAAATGAACGCGAGTCTTAAATAACCAAACTCATCGCATTGTCTTCCTCCCTCGACCTACAAACGCCCTCCCTACCCCCATCCCCCTCGCCCCCCGGCCAACCCGGCAGGTGACGCTGATCCCGACGCATGACACGGAGGTGATGCGCGAGTGGTACCAGGAGAGCCACGCGCGGCTCAAGGAGCTGAGCATCATGGTGCTGGCGAGCAGCAGCACAGTCGTCATGCAGGAAGAATCGTTCCCCGCCTGCAAGATCGAGTTCTGAGCCTCGCCCGGCAGCAGAGCGCCGTGCGATCACCAGACCCCGATTACCCGTTACGTTAGGTTCCACCAATGACGCTCCATGGGCCCGGCCATGTGACTGCTGCTCGCTTTGGTCATGGTAACGATCGTGACGAAGGTGACGATAAGGCAATGGTAAGATGATGATGACGATGGTTATAATGCCACGGCAGGACCAATGGTCTATAAAGAACCCGACCTGTCAGTGCCAACTTAAGTTACTTACCCAGCAGCCAGAGCAGCCTGAGTGTCGAGTAGTTGGGTGGGGGCAGCAGCAGACCCAGATGCGATGCAAGGAATTCGAACGGAGGTTCGGGATTAGGGTCCCGGACGGTCGTAATCTAGGCCTGGTGGTCGCACCGCACCGAGTGGCCGTGGCGGCCTCTTGGGCCAGCGAGGAGAGGGCTTACATCGATATGATTTACACGCATTTTCGTGACTGTTTGCGTTTTTATTTTTAATAATTATTTCATAAAAGTGTTGTAGCCCAAGGACATTTTTCTTTTCCTGGCAAGCGTCAGAATTGTGAGTGATTTAAATGATAGGGCAGAGAGTGAGGAGATGGACAGGGACGATGGAAGTGGTAAAAAGTAATGTGTGCTCGCTTTTTTTAAATGAACAAATTTGAAAACGAGTTATGCAAATTGGTCAGTTGGGATTGGGAACTGACCGTCCCTTACATTGAATGCAGGCAACATCTGCTTGCCACTAAGCTTGACATAATTTTGACAGCTCCCCCTTGTAAAAACAAAAAAAAGGTGTAAAGTTAATAAATATGAAGTGCAACTTAGGAGGACCAAACTTGAATACATTTTTTTATGCAGGAAAGCAAAAATAAGTCTGGCAAAGTTATTTTTTTTTTGCAAACTGGCTGTTACCAGTTGTGAACAAGACGAAAGCGTAAAAATGACTACAATGATATCGTTTAGCATTCATGCCATATGCCACCTCTCTAATTAATTATCCTTAAGTAATTCCACTTGGGTAAGTCTGGCTTTTGGTAAGGTGCAAGCGAGAGAATGATATGCTTTTGCACACATACATTTTTTTTTTGCAGAGTGTGGTCAAGTGAACGGTTTGCTTAAAAGCAATGCTCCTCTTTGATTCAGAAACGTGGCTTTTGTCTGTTGCTAATGTCGCCTTCTCAAACAAGGTAAAAACTTTTTGTATTCTTCACTTGCTGTCAAGTGTGCTTCGGCCATGTGGTGTCCGCGCTCATTTGTACCGGAGTTTGTGGTCACTCGAAACGGGTGTTGGGAGATTTCAAGACACTAAGTGGGTTGATTTAGGATATACCTAATCACTTTGGAAACTGTTAAATGTGCACTAAAGTGCATTGCAGCTTGATAGTTACTTTACAATTTGCTTAGGCATATTGCCTGTGATGCAGTGTTCGCAAGGGTATGTTTTCATTTATTATTGTTTTGTAATACCTTTGTGTGGTTAGAGATGTTTTGTATAGTTTTGTTTAAGGCACATTGGTTTTTCTACGGTTGAGAAACTTTGAAGTAAATGAAGGATTTGGAGACTCGAAAAGTATTTTTTTTTGCTCTGCGATGTTGATGCTGATTAGGCCGGAGTGACCATTTCTGGATTTCAGTGTTTTTCAAACAAGGCCCATGTCTTAGCTGAGAGAAAATCTTTCATATTTATCACAATCGGAATCTTTATTTATTCTGGAAAAATATGATGAGCTATGAAGCTCTTTTTCACAGATGGTCCAGTGGAAATTTATCGCAGCCAAATAATCTAAACGCATGTTTCTAAAAGTGGAGGGAAAATCCGGAGGACTCGGAGAACAAAACCACATGACCACTGGGAGAGAGACGTGCAAACTCCAAATATACAACAGGCGCCAGGGTCGGGATCAAACCCCTGACCTCCTCCATGTAATGTGAATTCTGAATATTCTTCTGCGCTGTATATTTACAACAACAAAAAAGCCAATTATACTTGCCTCTGAAAAAGAGCGAGACTCAAAACATATTGCTGTCCGTGCCATTTCGGTACTCGGTGAGATGGATTCAACACTGAAATCCTTTAAATGGGCTCACATGCTTTATTCAGTTGAAAATTAAATGCTCAGAACGGGTTCATTTAGTCATCACCTTTTCATAGTTAAATTTAACACTACATTTATGCCATTAGTTCTTAACATCCGTAGAATAATTGCAACATACTTAATAAAAAAAAATAACCGTCATGCTTAAGCTATAAATGTTACTCGTAATGGAAATAAATTGTTGCTGCTTCAGTAACTTCAGTAAAATTAAAACTGTGGAGAATCATTTGTCAGGAAAAAAGTCAATACTTTGGCTGACATGATACCAGTTCTTGCCAAAAGACTTATTATGAGAATAAACATTTGCATATTCCCTGTGCATTTGAAATAACTTTCTCCCATCTATTGATACGATTTGTGTGCGCGTGTAGCTGCGTGTGTAGCAGTGGAACACATGTTATAAGCGTTTATTGGAATTGACGTGCATCTGCGTTGGGGTAGAGAGCAGCGGGGCTGGCTACAAATTTAAATTCTCCCCCCTCATTGTTGTTCGTCGGACCTGGTGAAGGCTCGCACAGGTTCACCTCCCGTTTAACGGTGAAGACTTTTGGGGCGGGGGGGGGATGATTGTAGTCGGTGTGTAATATTTCAGACATGAGCTGTGACGCTTGCGCATCGGCTTACGCTTTTGGAAATTGTCAAAAGAGTGCGTGGCTTCTATTCGACATGAGATTATGCTTTTGCGAATCTCACAATGGGCAGTTGCCCCCACCTACTGCATGCACATGGCAGGCTCAGCGGAGTTCATCTCAGCACGAGGCAATCGCAGTGCCCAGGCACCGTGCTTGGAGGCTCGCTGCAACACCATGTGACATGCGTAGGAGTGCAGCTGACATTTTTCAACGTCACAAACTCACACTACACGCGTAAATTATATTTCAACGTAGATCAGAAAAGTTAAGAATGTTTAATGAGAAAGTTGCCTTTCGGCTGGACGGCATGTGAATTTGACAAAAAATTGCTTTCATACAATACAGATGAGATAGAGAGTAGATATTTGAAGTCGTCGTCCGGGCTGACGAGCTGCTGAAGTGATGCTGCTCTTTAGCTCGACCGCGGCAGCGTAAAGCAGCAGAGATGTCGTCGTGTCCCACTGTCGCTTCACAAAGCGTGTGTGTGACCCACATGGATACACTAAACCGCTGTTAAACCATCCTGTGTGGGAGCCACCGAAAGTGCGAGGAATAGGAGAAAGTTTCACGAGTTAGGAAGCGACCGAGCGCAAACAAAGCTGTGATGCAATGTGAACAAAACAAATTGACGTTGAAACAATGATGCTGTGACAATTTCATCACGGTTTGGGGTCAAGGGTATTCATTACCATGTAACTTTAATGACGTTTTTTTGTTCCTTTTACGTAATGTCTAAACTAAACTGCTTCGGTCAGTCGTGCATGCTGTAATGTTTCTTCATCTTAAAAGTCACTCTTGCTAATACTCTATAACAGTGCGGCATAACGGTAGTCTCGGTGCTGCTGTTTTGGTATGATGTCGAGTCTTTTACCACTGTATTTTGTAGGAAGTGCTACTTCCCCCTGCACCCCCTGCCTCCCCCAGTGCTATAGTTGTGAAGTGCTGTGCAGAAGCGTTCCTATTTCAGCACCTGTTCAGTCTTTGTTACAGTGTACAACACAGTACTTTGGCCTCTCAAATAAATTATTGCAAAACGGTGCTTCGTTTCTCGCTCTCGAGTGCTTTTTACATTTGACTTTCACCTCCGTTGAGTTGACAAGAAACGTCTCGCTCGCAGTGGGTGGGGGGGGGCTTCCCCCTCCTGGCTCGAGGCATCGCAATTGCTTCTAAGCACGGGGTCTTCCCAATGCAATGATGCCTCCGAACTCTGGTCCACCCCCCAAGCCCCCCCCCCACCTCCCCAAGCTACGACCAGGCCTATCCCCCAGCCCCTCTTTATAATCAATCTCTGTTGTTGTTCTGCTGTCGTCAAAACTACACCGCCACTTACAATAACCCAATTATTCATTTCAATTCGTTATCATGCTTTGTACAATTTTCTAATTGCTGTGAAGCGCCTTGGCAAAAGCACTTTCTATCCATTAATATCACCACTGCTGGGAAAAGGGGCCCCCTCCCTCTCAGGGTCGTGCACTCTCAATAATCGCCTGCTGCCACCTCCGTCCAGTGCACTCCCCCAATATATTCGAGGCCCGTAACCACCGTCTCATCGTTTTCTGTCTGCCTCTTTTCCTCATTCCTTCCATCGGCCTCCATCCCGCCGTCAATCTTGCCCATCTAGATGCCCTGCCCAGCTGAATACATCAACACGAATTCAATCGTGTTGATGTTTTCCAGGCTAATGGAGCTGGTCTGTTGGCGTGTGCTTGAGGAATTGGCACCATTCCATTGCACCCAGACGTGGTTTTCGTGACGCACCATTAACACTTGCAGCACGGGCATTCCTATTGGCCGGCGCGCTGTAGGTTGACGCACGTGGCATTCTTCGCACGTGTGGTACAACGAGTCTGAAGAAATTCACCTGGACTTGGCGGTCGATGCTGGCTACACCGACCACACCACTGCAAGGCTCTGACCAGGTCAATAGAATCTGCTCACAATGGAATCCTGTCAGTGTAGAAGAGCTCTGGGCGTTGTTTCAATTTGAGCGTGCTCTTCACGAGCGCCCAGTGGGGCTAGCATGGCACTTGGAAAGGTTGGTTAGGACCTTGCAGTTTAGGTAGAGATATGTACTGATGTGCAGTCCTGGAAATGTTTTAATTCAGTTGGTGAAAAATGGAGCCATGCTATAATCTGAGCTACCCCCGTCATGATGAACACAAGTGGCTGCTGGACTGCCGGTAGTCATCGTGTCCGGTGATGGCGTTGAAGGCAAGGGGAGACCACCTCAACCGACTTTCTGTAGGTCACGGCCCGACCCCCCCCCCTCCCCCCAGTTCGGAGTGTGGAGTTGCAAGGTGGAGGGGGGAGTGGGGGTAGAGGGATTTGATACGTTGGCCAGAGAACTTCAGAGGCAGATTTATGAGAGACCAGCCATTCATTCAGCATTCACATGACCTGCCATGCAAAGCGGCCAGCGTGCCATGCCACGGGCGCTATCCATTCCTTCTCCCAGTTTTAATCTGTTGTTAATTCTGCGCCTGCTGTTGTGCGGTGTCCTGAGATAATGATGTCTTTAGACGCTATGTAAAGCCACGACGCACGCGTGCGCGCACACATGCGCGCTCGCGTGTGTGTGGAATGCGGTGAGAGGAAGCGCAAGTGGCCAGATCTAAAATAGCCCGTCGCTGCAACATGAGCGAAGTTCCCCAATCCTCTGGGCGGCCTCTGCTATGCCTCGGAACGTTGTTGCCGAATTTCACTTTCTGCCCACGAGGTCGTGTCACGGCACCGTGGCGCGCGTCGGGAATGTGGGACGCGCGTTCGCTGGCCGCGTGTCTACGGGGACCGATTATAACGCACGTGCTTGGAGCACTGAGCCCCCCCCCCAGACCCTGGAGATTCGGGGTTCAAGCCCCAGGTGATCCCCTTTACCCCCCCCCCCCTCTTCCCAATCCAATCAAAAGCTAAAAGTGAGTTCTAAACTGTGGTCGTTTTTTGGGTCTCACAAATCAATAATGCCTGCAAGGAAGCCCATTTGAAAAGCAATAAATCGATGACGTTAAAAAATAGTTTAATAAATCAATCGACGACCTTTAAAAAAAGATATCGATAAATCAATCTATGATTGTAAGGGTCTTGAGGAAAGCGAAGGTAATGAGACAATTATTCTAATTTGCACAATGGCGAAAAGTATAATGGTGCCGATGATTTGAGGAAAATGGACAAATTGTCATACTTTCCATCCGATTCCATGCATGTAGCAGCAATAATGGTCAAAGCCGTTTCCGTCAACTATATATATAGTATATACATAAATAAACGCCCAAATCCCTCCTGTTAAAATGTGCATGGAGGTCCTGAGCCAGTGGTTAAAATTACGTGTCCTTTACGACAACAGCAGTCGTTCCTCCCATGGGCCACCCACTCTTGACTTCCCACAGCGGTACACAGTTTATCTATGCCACAGGGATAATAGGTTGAGTCGACCTTTGATCAGCTTTGGAACTCATGACCTCAAGGTCTGGTTGATACCTACCGAGGTAAAAAACACCAGGGCATAGAGGATATTTGATACTAGTATCTATGGCGCACTTTGGCAGTATCGAGATGATAAAAAAACATTTTCATTTATCCTACACGGCAATAAAACAGCTGTTAAGATGTTTAAACACTAAATATGGTAAAGCCAATTATTTGTTGTGCTGTTCGCCTTTTGGCGTGCTTTGGTCTAACTGGTGAGACATGAAGTAGGCTGTCTCTGGTGTAGGCCAATCCGTTTATAGGAAAATTCATAGAGAATTGATAGCCTATTTGTTTGCATATTTTTCCAAAAGTATGTCTGGTTAATGCAGATTTAATGCATTGCAATAACTGTCTTTGGTGTTAAAACATCTTAACACTTATATTCTGGCATGAAAACGGTAAAGCCGATTATTTTCCCCATCATCTTGATACTGGCAAAGAAGGGGACCCATGGACATAATTGTTATTTATCTTCCAAGTCTTTAGGTTATTATCGACTTGTGTTTTCTTGCATTTAAAAAAAAATATTTCTGTCATGGTTTACCACTTTGAAGCAGGCTTCAGTGAGAGGTACTTTGTGTATCACAAGAAGGACGGTCAGCGATTTTTTTAAAAATACATATACAATTCAGCGATGCGTGATTTTGCATGCTGACAAACACGGCCCAAAGAAGAATGGCGGCCATTGTGAGCCGCTAAGAAAGCGCCGCTCAATATGCAAAACTTGCGAGCCTCGCTTGTTTTGAAAGCCGCGCGGTCTCGCGGACTTGCAGGCCACCGCTTTGGGGAGCGCTAATTGGGGGTGGGGGGGGGGTCAGCGCTTTGTCGAGCCTCGGTCTGCCAGTCTTCGCTACCACATTAACTATGAGCTCACTCAATAGACAACTCAGTGCATACAACGCAGTGGTTCATACCATAAACCTTTTGATGCTTTTCCACCACTACCACCACCAATGTGCAATTACAATTGCAACACATTCGTCAATAACTCCGCACCTCCGATTACCACTGTTGGCTGTGTACGGTGCGAAAGAGGTTCAGCATACAGGGAAAAATATGCATAAAAAGCCACGTTTTGGGACAGTGGTCCTAAATAGAGAGACCAGAGAATTGGAGTGGGAAATAAGAATTGGAGACCACTTTTCACCATGGGGCTTCACTTTTACACCAATGTAAAATAGTTTTGCTTCAAGGTTATATTGTTCAAGAACTATTTTTTATGGTTACCAACAGATTAAAAACACAGATTTAAGGATGATTAAAATATATATATACAGAGGTTGAGCAGTGACGTCGTGTGTCGTGCGCCTAAGCTATGAACCTGGCCACATGAGTTGCGATTTCCGGCCACGTTTAAAAGCAGCGGCGGCTCTGAGCATCACCGCCACCAATTCGCACTGACCAGCATGGTGAAGTGTGGTGAAACAACCTCCATGACAAAATTGTGCATTGAGAGGCCTTCATTCAGCAATGGATAAAGGACTGCACATTACAAAATGTATCGCAGTCTTGTACCGTGCCTTTCTATCGGTGCTAACATCTTGCTGTAATGTGCTGTTCTAATGTACTTGGGATTTCATTCGTCGACGATGATAGCACGTAAATATTCTTGACCCGTGTGGTTTATGGAATAGATACAGCTCCAGAAAGGATGAATATGCTTTAAATTTTAACGAAAAAGTTATATTTTACCAGGGAATGCCCACTGAACTGCAGAGTGCTATTTCAGAAGCGGTCTGGGCACAAATGATAGCTCAACGAAGTGGCTTGTCATGTGCACATTTATAGTAGCCAAATACTCTAAATGCATGTAGATTCTAAATATTGAGGGAAAAACCGGAGGACCCGGAAAAAAACCCACGCGACCACGGGGAGAACATGAAAACTACAAACATACAGCCATCAGGGTTGGGATCGAACTCACGCTCCTTCATACCAGGTGAGGTAGTTAACATCTCGCCACCGCAGCGCCTATAGATAGATACAACTTCAGAAAGAATTAATATGTTTTAAAATCAAGGGTCGGCAGAGAGAAAAAGAAGTAAGTAGCTAAGAGGCTAGGGTGCTCTGCTTGAGAGGAGGTGGAGTTTGGGAAGAGGCATTACGCACTCGGCTGAATAGCAGAGTAGATGGGGAGAGGCCCTTTTAAATGAATCTTGGCATAAGTCCAAGCATGAAGTCACGGGTCAAGACGAGTCAACCGTAACCCCGCTTGAAACGATCAACATTCATTCATCATACAATGTTTATTTATTTAACGAATTTCCAGAAATGGTGCTTATTTTGTGAGCAGTTCTCCACCCCCCAATCCTTGGTGAGTTAGCAGAGCAAAGCAGAAGGCAAAATGTGCCGCGCACGTCACGCATTGAATACAGATCAGCGCTCGGTTATTAAATTGTGTTCGTTTGTGACGCCAACAAATGCCGCTGTCATTGCAATATCGTCTCCAAACAGCGAATTTTAATGAGCTTTAACCGCAAACCAAAATATCAAGGAGGCTTTTCTGTTCCGGGATCCGTCTGAGCCGTCATGGAAAACTACTGCCTGTGCCTTTAAACCGCAATGAAAGCAACGTGCAAACGCTCCGAACGCCTGCCCCGCCGGTCGCTGATACTCGGGGAAACATAAAGCGCTCGCCAAATATGCAGTCCCCAGCAGACTCCAGCAGTTACAATGTGGAAAGCACTTAAGACGTCCTGCTGCTACTCGGCAAAAACCCGCGCAACTTAAATACTGTCTCAAAATTCCTATGTCATGTTCAAAAAATGAATACCAAATTGGGTCATTGTTCCTGCAACCGTGGTTACTCCACATACACACGCGCGCGCAACCATGAGAGGCGTCTGCTTTACAAATCGAGGGACGCTGCCGCGGGTGTAAAAGGTCAACGCGACGGACGACAATCCAGAGGTCACCGGTTCAATCTCCTGGCAAGGACAGTGGAGACAATGGTGAACGCTTTTTAGATTCCCTCCCCTGCTCACCGCCTCTGTCTGCCCAGATGTGCCGTATACTAAATGGATGCACACCGCGTTATGATTCATGCGTGCTTAAAGTTTACACGCAATAGTTGGTTTTAATCGGCGGGTCAGTGTGTGGTGGGGTCCATCGGGGGTAGGTGTCCTCCCAACTCTCCCAAGGTATCTGGCCAATATGGGAGAGTCGGTCTCTTGATCTGCCTCTGATTGGTTAGCCCTTTCTCCAGCAGTGCAGTGAGCGAACATTTGCAGGGTCTGCACCTTTACATCGTACAACGGACACTCACCTCTGCTTTGATTGGGGAAATCATATTTACGAGTTAGACAAAATGCGTGGAAGTGTTTTTGATTTTATCTCTTTTTAACTCGGGGCTCCCTTGAAAAACAAACCCTTGGTATGAATTGGGGTTATTACGTGGGTTTGCAGGTCACTGAGAACTGGGGGTGTAATGATGCGTCGATTCATGTCGATTCGTAAGGCCACATCCCACCGAGTTTGTGTTTTGCCATTCGTATGTTTTACCTAATGGGTTCACGTGACCCATGCAGTCACTCGAGGTTCTACCATTCACCGTAATGTAAAAACAAGATTATTTAATCACACCTTCCTTCCCATATTAGGAAGCCACTGGAGCTATGCACTTTTAAATCTACATTGAAAACCCAATTATTATGAACTGCTTTTTGTGTTTAGTTTGTTGTCCTTATACTCTAGGCCGTCTAGGGTCTTCCCCCGCACCTCTGATTTGCACGGTTGGCTATGTACGGTGCAAACGAAGTTCAACATAGATACACCGCAACAGAGAACTTGGCGGGTGGTAAGTCATTGATTGCACCCTTAGTAAGATCCTCAGCTGAGCTGTAAGTCCAGCATGCCGGTACTGTATTTGTTACAGACACATGGAGACTTCTTCTTTCGTATGGCTGAATAACAGCACATTTATATTCTTGGTTCTTTCGGTAAAGTCACGTAGAAGGGAAATAATAAAATAACAGTTTTATATTTGTATTTTATTATTTCCTTTCTACGTGACTTTACCGAAAGAACCAAGAATATGAATCCCTGCAGTCACGAAAGCTTTAAATCAAAATTTAACAGCACATTTGTTATCCACTAAATTGTTTGTTCAGAAACAGAGTGGATCTCGTCCATTCTTCAGTTACAGGAGTGGAGACAGCAGTTGTTTACAATGTGGTCCATGATTTGGATGGATACTAAGGCTCCGAAACGTCCCCGTGTCTGGAAGGGCGACCTGAATAGTGGGTGGGGACTGTGAGCAGTGGGCAGGGCTACCTGAGGAGTGGGTGGGACTATCTGAGGGGTGGGAGGGGCTACCTGAGGAGTGGGGGGGGGCTACCTGAACGGCGGGGGGGGGGGCTGGTTGTGTGGGCCGGTATGAGAATCGGGAGGGGCGCTGTGATACAATAAAGTACGGACTGCTCGAACGGGCCGACTCACGCGTTTTGATAAATTAATCTGGCGACTGCGATGAGCTTTCAGCTGGTGCCCGTTAACAGGAAACATTTTCTTGGTTTCGGTGTTCACGCTAACGAGGCTGTTGCCCACGATGACTTTGAAATCCCACGGTCACCAACGACGAGTGAGTGGCTTTGCGTGCTAATACAAGTGCAGCGAGCTATCGGCCCTCTGTGCTCGTTCATCTATAGCTGTCAAATACAATTCCAGGGCATGCTTCCGTGTTCATTTTCAAATGCAGAAATGCTATATGCTGTACAGTGTTGGAATGCAAATGCACCGTATATTGTCAACAATTATAACAGCAGGGCATATTTGTATTCTAGGCTGTGGGAGCATTTTTAATGGACCACATCTCCCATTATTCTTACGTATGCAGACAGCCTGCAGGGCTTCTCACTGCAAACATGTCTCGGTCGCTTGTCGGCTGCGGTAGGCACGTGACAAGCAGCCACAGCGAGAGGCATCCTGGATGTGGTGTGCCGGGTGCGAAATTGTTTTCCAGCTTGCCGAGCTGGAGAGATCCCACTGACATTACACCGTGCGTGTATGTTGAACTTCTTTCGCACCGTACGGAGCCAACCGTGCTAATCGGAGGTGAGGGGGGAGGTTGAACAGGGGGGGGGGGGGGCAGCATATGATCGAGTCTGGGTACGTATAACCCGTATACCCCCCCACCCTTCAACCACCACCATCTCATCACGCCCTCCCCATCCTCCTACACAGCAAGAAGTCTCATTTGCAGCAGCTGCAGCAGTAGCAGCAGCAGCAGCAAGAGCTAAATTGGTCTGGAAATGTCTGTAATTACACTCCTGGTTGTTATAAAGTGCGCACGCTCCTGCTGTATCGAGGGTCAACTGGGAGTGTGACGGGACGAGGGGAGCAAAGCACCACGCGCGGTGTCACTAACCCTTGCACAGCACAGCACTCGCATAGCAGCAGCCTTTGAAACACTGTCAAGGCTGCAGAGGCAGGTGTTGTTAGCAAGCACCTATTTTAAAGTTGGCACTAGTCAAACACTGGAGCAGTGTTCTTCACTCATTTTCAGAGGGGGTGGGAGGGTGTGGGGCACTTTCGCAGAGAAAACATCATCAGTGTGACGGCCGCCACATCGCCTACTGTGAGGGCTCTTGCAGTGGAGAGAACACTGCACGAGAGCGTCTTTGGCTAGTGGCCGGTGTTCACGACACAACAACGGGTTGCTGATCACGTGCCGAGATTCACACAATGGAGTGACGTCACATGTCACTGGAATTGAACCGGTGTTGGTGCAGCGTGGTTGGCACGGACCCTGGGGCAATGCATAACGAGAGCCCCCCCCACCCCCCCGTTTCAAAGTTGTCCTCTCCGTAGCCCAGTCTGGAATTGAAAAGCAGGTTAAGGTCACAGGGTACTGCCTCAACCGTTGTGCCACCACTCCCCTTCAACATGCACGTGCAGGGCCATGCACGCTGCCTTTGAACAGTCAAGGAATGATTACTCACCAGCCTTATTGATAACCCGTCGCCATAGTGCTTTCAAGTGTGCACTGAGATACTTGATTTTTTTTACTTCCGTCATCCTTTTAGGCAGGGGTTTAGTGACACTAAGATCCCGGTCAACCGTGGCAATAGCAGTCACTGCACTGCCATGCATTGCCGAGTGCCATGGATTCAATGACAATGCCTGCTGTTTGTATCGTCTTTTAAACGCGATGCCATAAATGGTAATTTTTTTGGGAAGATGTTTATTTATAAATGCACAGCGCTGTCTGGCATCTCGACAGAGAAGTCACCGCATGTGGCAATTGTACACGAATAACTGAATTTTCATTCTTCTGTTGGGACGGAGGTTTCAAAATGTAATTCCCACGCGGCCTCCCTCCACTGCCCAGCGCTCCAAACTTCTAACGCAGTTTTGTAGGAAACGGCAGACGGTCGCCACAGCAAGCATACACATTTGAAATGCAACCACGATGATGATGAATGGCAGAATTATCTAACTATCTCCGAGGATGGAAGAGTAAAAGCTACAGTATTTAAATTTTTTTCCAGGTTTACATTTATTCTTAATGATGTTGCTTTTAAATAGAAAAAAACATGCATTGCATTAGTTTCCAGGCCACTACGCAGTGTGCATTTATAATGTTTTCATGACAGTAATTGACTAACATATATTTCGAGCGATGCTAATATAAGAAAAGTGCAAAGATTTACACCCCCTCCACCCCCCCTCACCAACCCCGACGCCGTAATAAAATGTCTCGATCCAGGGGTGCGATTTGATTCAATTACTCTTTTAGTGGCTACAGGGGTGATGTGAACCCATTACATACAATATATATACGGAAGGGAAAAAAAGATTTCACGTGCTCTGACGCATGCATTCCAAGCTTAAAAATCATTATTTATTGATGACTTGGACTGAGGCTCTCTGCAAGAAGAGCAGTTGGCTCCTAATTGTGAGATCGCATCGTAAATCCTGGCCCGAGTTAACTAAGTCTCAGCGTCCCTCTGGGATTGACAATATAAGCACAATTTGGCGAGACACCATTGAGTGACTGGAAGCCAACTGCAGCTGTTCCCTGCCATAGAAATGAGGAATTTCCACCACTGGCCCAGGACCGCCAAAAGGGGAAGAACATTTGTCCAATGCTCGTGTGAGGGAGGAGGCGTTCCCAACCGTGAGGCTTTTAACTTGCGTACGACACAAAGGTAAATATTTCATAGCGCAGAGATTTATTATGAATGAGATCAGGCTGCTGGCACGGGTGGAGTGTGGCCCCCACAGTGCAAGAAGGTTTGTGGCACAGCACTAGCAGCTGCAACCGAGATCCACAAGGGCCCCCGGACGCGAGTAGCCCAGCTGCCCCTGCTGCAGCCACCTCCCCCACCCCACACCGCTTCGCTGCCACCAGCTCAAGCTGACCCGATGCACGAATCCCAAACTGGATTTGCACAATTTTGAGGTGGAAGGCAAACGTGTACTGGCGTGCTCATCGGGACAGATGGTCTGGATCTTCAAAGGGGGCATTTTTCACGTAATCCGTGCCCCAACAGTAATTGAAGACATCACTCCAACATATTGAATGTTCACGTAATCAAAACAGAGCACACAATTCAAAGAAGAGTCATGATGTTTTTTTGTATAAATCCCTTTATTGTTAAATATGGACTGGACTGTTGCCAACTGTTTTTATTGAAGCTATATACTCGTACATTCGTGAGTGCGTATGTCGTCATACTTAAGGAATTCCCCATTTTTTCTCAAAATTCTGTTTCACCAACAACTCGCACAAGACACAACAGCTCCGATGGCAGCCAAATGACGCTGTGATGGCTGTGCCAAAGTATATACAGTACAATCATTCATTTTCCGATGACAAAAGCCCTCGATTTTAAACAGATGTTATATCTTCAACCCTCCACCGTCCCAAGCTCGTCGTTTTCTCTTGTGCATCCTGAAAATGTTGAAAGATTTTGACATTGGGGGACAATTCATCCGTTTACCGATTCGACTTTTCATTTCTTTTTTACGCACACCCGATTGTCGACGTCCAACGTCAACACCCGGAATCGATCGCCCTCGGCAAAGTCTCACCCCGGCTTCTCCTCGCGTTAGGTCTCCTCCGCTCCGACTCGAGCGCACAGAGGAAGCGCCTGGTCCTGGCAACGGCAGGGAGTGTCGCGCGTAGGCGGCGGCCGCAAACATCTCTACAGCACTTGCTTCTTTGGCGGAACAAACTTAATGCTCAGCAGCTTCTCCTCCAGCAGCTGCCGCTCCTTGGCTCGCTCCTGCGCCGTGGCCTCTTGCAGCGCCAGCTCCTCCCGTTGCTTCTCCCACAAGGCCACCTGAGGACATCGGCAAAAAACATCATCGAGGCGGCGCATCTTCTCGTTCAACCCAAACAACAGGGAGGTTTGGTCACTGGTATCTTCCCAGCCAGCTGGTGGAATCTTACATGACCGTGGTGGAGGAGTTAGGCTCTCAATGTGACAAACTCTTCTTCTTGGTTCTTTCGGTAAAGTCACGTAGAAGGGAAATAATAAAATAATAAAAATAAAACAATCAAATAATTCTCACGACGTTTCGGCCACAACGCAAGCAGCCGTCCTCAGGTGAAGACCAGGTCTGTCGGGGATACAGCGTCTGAATGACGCTGTCTCCCCGACAGACTGTCTCCCCGACAGACCTGGTCTTCACCTGAGGACGGCTGCTTGCGTTGTGGCCGTAACGTCGTGAGAATTATTTTATTATGTTTTATTTTTATTACTTTATTATTTCCCTTCTACGTGACTTTACCGAAAGAACCAAGAAGATCAGTTGACTTTATCGCAAAGTTGTACTGATATTGCGACCCTGGACAAATGATGGGACCGAGTCGACGCACGACCGGGATTTTAACTCCCAGCATTTCTGTTGTGATTCCAGCGCTCTAATTGCAGCGCCACTGGCCCGGGCACAATTATTATAGACCGACTCATATGTATGTAAAGATAACACCAAGAAACAAATCATGGCGAAACATCAGGGTTTAAATATTTGAGCAAAATGCACTTGTCGGTGCAGACGAAGAAGATTTCCATGAATAGAATATGGTCTGCCGCCTGGTGAGATGTCACAATAACACGAGTTATAAATAATTTTAATACATTTAAATATCCCACTGATGTACAATGGGGGAGTGACATCACACTGTGAGTGGGAACATATCAGGAAAGCAGAAATTCTGACATGGGAGAATTCAATTCCGAAATACAATAAAACATAATTGAAAAACGTTAAAAACACATTTACTAAAATGTTGCATGGTAACTGGCTTTGTTAGGCTACAGTGAATTATTAAATACATGTTTATTTTATATCTGTTCATTTAAGAAATTCATTAGAATTATGCTTCTAAACATCTTCCAGAACTGACCACACCCGGTGGAGCAGTGGTCCGTGTGATTAACAGCGATGTCCATGTGCAAAGCAAAAATTGATTACGCTTCTGTTGAAAGCTCAATATAGTTGCCTAAAGTCAACACAAGACACATCACGCTTGCTCGTCACAGCATGGAGCCCAAATCACATTTAGACATCCGTGTGCAGTGCAGCATGCAGATGGCCTTCAGTGGGGGGGAGATGGGGGTGGCCAAGGACTCATTTCAAGAAAAAAAAACAAGAAACGACGTCTGACTCCTCTAATCACTGGAGGTGCTTTTGACAGAATCCATTATTCGTGTTTATCTGCGCAAATAACTTGTGTTATTCATTCGCTACTGCCTATGGATAATAGGATCACTTTGCCATCCTGTCCAGATAACAGCATCGGATGAATCCTCTTATCCGCTTTAATATGCGGATATTAGGATAACATATACAGCTTCCTGCAGTAACATTTCCAGTGACTCCTTATTTACAAATAACAGGAAGAATTCCCTACTACTTCTGGATACCTGCTCTTATCTGGAGATAAGCTCAGTTAAGAGGAAACGGTTGCTGACACTTCTGAGCGACTGATCTCATTCATGGGTCATATTCATAATTGACAGCCCCTTGACAATGCACAGCAGGATGGACGGCCTTGCCATGCCACTTAGTCGGATGGATTGTTTCACCAAAATTCACCACCCTGGCGAGCGCGCGGGTTGAAGGAGAGGTCAGAAACAATTCTGAGATGACAAGCAGCCACGGCTAGGAATTGAACTCGGGGAGGGTTAAGTGCAGTGCGCCAGCCACAGTGCCACCGCTTGCCCCCCTTTTATCCACGGATGAACATAAATAGGAAGAATATATTCGGGGGGAAAAGGATTTTTACACGGACCAATTTGTGAGAGTGTATAACAGAAAGGGTGCGTAAGAGAGGCGTGGATTAGCGGAGCTTCACCGAGTCTGCTATAGGTGTGTACTCTACAACTGGGCTTTCCCTACTCAAGTGGTCGCAGCCCACCGGGGTAACGTCGGTCCACGTTTTAACAATTTATCAACGTCCTTATACAAATTAAGTGGTTGTATGCTCCATACACATGACAGCAAAATATCTTCCACGAGAGATCGCCGGTTCAAACGAAGACTGAGATCTTGTGTGCGTACGTGTGTCGCGCTATCACAACAGTGACGCGCAGAGCTCAATTTAAGACCGAGATGTTACGTGCGTACACGTGTCAAATGTGACATGCAGAGGTAATTAAAATTCCTATTAATCTGGTGTGTACGTGTGTGTCCCAGGTGACAGAGAGGGCGCCGCTTGAGAAGCTCTTTCTACGCCACGTGGGGAATATTGTTCCAACAACAACGGGGCAAGTGCAGCGTGTAAACGACGTCATTTTTGTTTGAATGGAGAAGCTTGGAAAACGTGGAAAAGCTGTACCGCGGTGGGTTGGCAAGGACTGGAGTTTTTTTAGAATCCCATTGTAGCCTAGAGCGCGTGGCCTCCACTCACCTGCTCTCCGAATTCCGCCACCTCCTGCCGTTCGAGCGCTGGCAGCAGCTCCTGCGCCTGAGCCAACACCTCGTCCTTGGCAGAGCGAGATGACAGCCGCCCGCTACGCTCCAACTCCGCGCGCGCCGCCTGCTCGCGACCGCACACAGAGTGCGCGCGCGATGGACCACGCGGGTCAACTCGACATGGGCCACCGATGCCACCACACCTCCCCACACCTCGTCATTTTGCTTCCTTCCATTGCATGCCCCAGCCGTTGTGCAGGCAACACCAGGCCGCAACGGTCCGCGCTGACAGTGTCCCCACCATCTGGCTTTAGCTCTTGCCCTTGGTTACTAATCTCCAATTGCCAACTCCAATTTTTTAATTCGAGCAAGGAAATATCACTGTTGTGCACCAGTTTTGCAAAATAATTATGCTATAAAAAGACCTCTGACGAGATGCAATCGGGCCTGGAGTAATACGATGCTACCCGGTATAGAATTCTCTGCACTCCACCGTAATTTCTGGTTTCTCTTTTTACTTTAGAAATGCAGATTCAGCAAGAGAGCAGCACAGTTGCCGATGTGTTAACAGCCCTTGGACGGCATTATAGAAACAGGAAACATGTAATTAGTAAGTGGGGGCAGTACAGCCTGCTTCTGATTTAATCTAATCAGTGAGATATCTGGATTTATTGTTACAAAAAACACCAGACAGTGTGTTTTTGGTGTCACTATAAAAAATGGTTATTTTGTTAGGCAGCCACAAGGCTCTGTGTGAAATTACATTATCTTCTTCGACATAATTTTAAAATAGGAGAAATTGGAAGCAGCTGTTACTTGTGCTGGTCGGAATGCTTACCAAACCAAAAATACAATGGCAGGCATGCTTGCTTCAGCGAGGGGAAAATCATAAGCACCGTACCTCTTACATCTCCAATTATAAGTGCCAAGATTGAAAGCGCTGCGACAGCAGATGTGTCCCACTGCTCAGCAAAGATGATCGATAAGCAATAGCTATAAGATTTCGCCTCAAATTAGTCCCCCAGGAGGACTAATGGCCTGTCCTGATGCTCCCATCTTTCAGCAGAGGCACAGATGTGACTGCCTCAGTCCAGTGCCATCTGTGGGTTCACCGCATGCCTGCCCGGCTGACGCAAAGTGCCCCTATCGCACGTGGCAACGCTCTCCCGATGCCCACATCCAGTCGTAAAAAAAACACTTTGCCCTTTGTTCGGAAAAAATAGCCCGGACAGTGCGAGCGTTGGTGAGAATTACAGTGGCAAAAGAAATCAATGATTAGAACCGCGTGCCAAAAATGTCCCTCCGCGACCTTCCAAAAGTTTGTTTTGTCGCTTTAATTAGCCCCGAACATTTATCACACAGAGCCTGCTTTCCCGTTTTCATTGCAGCTGTCAGAGCCACTTCAAAGGCAGACAGAAATTATTTGAGAATTGAAATTTCAAATGTACGTGGTGGCCTATATTCCGGGTAAGGCGCTCCCCGTTTCCCGCGCACATTTCTAAGATTACACCGGGGAAGGAGAATTTTAAGGGAACCAACTGCTCACGAGAGCAGATGGCGTGAGTGAAACGAAACCCGGCACCACCCGCACCTCCTCTGGGAGCCGACAGTGGGATAATCTTGCACGTTAAGGATTACCGGGCAGAAGGGAGGAAAAAAAAGACAAACTACTCGAGATGTATAGAATTATACACAATCGTGCGACTGCATGGGGTTTCGTAGTTGTGTTGTAACGCGCTCCGATGCGTTTTCGGGCTCGCACCGCGCGTCGTCCGGCGTCACGCCCGAAGTTTCCAACCACGTGCCGGGGGGATTCACTTGGTAAAGAAGCTCCCATTATGTGGAGCGGAACGGTAGACAGAATTCCGAACAAACATACGGTACAACCGTAAAAAATATTATAGAGTTACAATCAAGTGACTGCGTGCGAATACTTCTACAATCACGTGACTGCGCAGAAAGTGATGGGGAGCGCCACTGTGCTCAGCTTGGAGATGCGATGCTCAGTGAGGCTTTGCGGACTCAGAACGGCGCACGCAAACCTCGAGTGGCTTCGCCGTGCAGGCGCTCCTCCTTCAGGGGCAGCGCCACAGACCCATCAATCATCCCCCAGGTCTGCTCTCAATTAGCGGGGGTTCTGTTGGCCGCCAGCGGTTCCGAGCATGGGAATTATGCGGTGGACTACCGGCCATCATAAACCGAGCCGGCATCGTAAGCGGCGTTCTCATCAATCGTAAATCGCTTTGAGATGTTAAACAAACGGCACATTTTGTTTTGCTGTTACCACTGGGTCATGTTATGCTCGCTCTAATGAAGTGCATATATACAGTGCATGTAAGCGGCCAGTATGTTGCCGTTGAAATATATAAACAAATAATAAAATAGATAATAAAACATCGCTCACTGAAGTCAGCGCTGGAATTGGGTTCCACAACTGCTGCTGAGCATAACTCGTGCAGGAATACGATTTGTACTGAAAATGATCTACGTGTGAAGCCCGTTGTGTGTACGAACGTGTGTGTAACTGCATTTATGTGCGCATGTGTGCTCGTGTATATGTGCGCAACAGAGTTGCAATGATGACTTGTCGCTAATCTGTAATGATTTGATTCGAGGATTGAATATCCTTCCGAACATTGTGAACGCAGCAGCCACCAGCGACTGCAGGAGTAAGGCGAACCCATTACTCACAACAAATCGTCGTCTGTCATGACCTAACGGTTGCTGGGTGAAAGCCTCTCAATTAAAGAACAAATGCCAATTGGAGAGATCATATGGACTGTTGAGAAAAGTCATTGGGCTCGGGCAGGACACGTCGCTAGAAGGGATGATGGCCGGTAGTCGAGCCCAACAACGCATCGGCAGACACAGATTGTTAACGAACCCGACGGGACGCGGAGATGGAACAATAAAATAAGCTCATGTGCAGGAGCTAGATACAACGTACACACGAATAAAAAAAAACGTCGACTCCTAAACTCACGTATCGATGCCACTGAAATGAATCGTTACATCGCAGACACTGCTGGAACACAAACGCGAGCGTGGTAGCGTGGCGGACCGAGGGTCTGTACCTGGAATCGCTGGCGCAGGGCGGGGAGCACCGCCCGGCGCCTTTCCTCCGCTTCCCTCGCGTCCTCCGCTTCCAGCTGCGCCGGCTGTGGCACCTGCACGTCAGCTCTCCCCCCCTCCTCGCTGTCGGCGTCCTCTTCCCGTGCGGCGCCTGCCCCCCCCTCCTGCGTGAGCTTCTCAAGCTCCTCCAGCACCGCTGCCATGGCCTCCACCTGATGGGAGAGCAAGCGGGTGACTCGAGTTGTATATATGTATGTTGAACTTCTTTCGCACTGTACATAGCCGACTGTGCTAATCGGAGAGTCACTGAGTTTGCCAGTGTTGAGCTCAGTGACCCTCCAAGTGCTGTTAGAGAGCACCTATGAAGGCCGGCACTGTGGCACACGAGGAGGTGGATGTCCAGCACCACGCCTCCCTAGTGGCGATGTTTACACACCGCATCAGGTACTCATTTGATGCTGAGTCGACCCAGGGGAGGCCCAAGACCAGTTCAGATAATCGTCACTGGTGCTGGTGGCCGTGAGCGGGAAATTGAACGCGGTTCGCCAGGTTCGTAACGCAACGCGCTAACCGCTGCACCGCCGCTCCCCACATTGACCCTCCATGCACACCTGACACCTGCGTGCACCTGGGCTGTGCCACATACAGGCCGCCAGCGCTCGCAGAGGGAACGCAACAACCAGGCGGTGCACCTGAATATTTAGCGTTTAGTTATCAGCACGTGGCCATTCCGTCCGGCCAAAATTATTCACCCCCACCCCTCGCCCCTTCGCAATTTCGTGTAACGATTGTGGGCCGCGATACGACATAAGGACACGCTCTCTCTGTCGAACACCGAGTTTCACCGTTCAATTCCATTCTTGCAAATTGCAGCGATACAGTATGTTCAGGAGCTAAATGCCATTGTCGCCGTCTGCCAGGCAAGGGAAGGGTTCATGAAGTTTTGCCATTCTTCATCTGTTGAATGAGCAGACTACTGTGGTTTAATTTACGGTGATGGTCCATAGTATGGGATGATGCTTGGCCACATTCGCTGTACTGTGGCTTGTCTTTAACTTTCCATTCACGAAGATGTGTGCATCGGCCTGTTGATGTTCTGATGCGGTTGATGGTTCTACCGGTGTCTTAGAGGAATGTAATTTGCATAGTTTGTCAATCCAATACTAGATAAAGCACCACCGCCCCCCCCCCCCCCCACAATGTTGTGTTGGTAAAAGGGAGTTTCTGACGATACTTCACCATGCTAGTCAGTGGGGGTTGGTGCAGGGAGGGGTCCCAGCGGTGGTTCTGATATCACTCGCCAATGATATATTAGTTGTGGCAGGGAATCAAATGCAGGTCATGGGGTTCATAACGAAGCGCGCTCACCAATGCACTACCACTTTACCCGCATAGAGTTTGCTCTTGAGTGATAACAGCCGCATTCATTACAATGCCAAAAAACGCACCCAACATGAGACATCTGGCACCAGTAAAGTTAATCAAATATTACATGATTCTCATCTGAAGGCTTGTCTGTATTAGTGGCCTGCTGCAAATCTCCATTCATTGTTCTATGTGTGGTAAATGGGATCAGTATATGATAGGAGTGGTTATACACAATTGTGTAAAATAAAGTTTTTTTTTTATACTCTCTTTGAATCAAGTATAACCCTTTAACTATGGCTCCTACTCAACCCAAATGTAATGTGTTGAAACCTCCTAGGCATGTGCAATACTGCTTAGTGAAGATGAAAACAAGCGAGATGATGCACTCTCATGTATGACTTGGATAACTTGACATTCACTTGCCAGCGATGCCTTTAAAAACAAAACACCCACTGGCACAACCCGTAAAATAGAGCATTAAAAACCGCTGCCATGCATGCATGATGCCCGGGTGATGATTAATGATTACAACAGTTAAGAGTGAGCAGTGCTTTGCTTTCACCATCGATTCAAGTTTGCACTGCTTCCTTAGCTCAACGTCCCAAGTGGGCTTACAGATACGGGTGACGCATGGACAAACGAGCTGCCCTACTAAATCAACATTCATTAAAAGGGGGGTTTGCAAAGCCTGCGCTAAGTGAGGCAGAACAGCTGCTTGGATATCAAACTCTGCTCTATGGACTGATTTATTTATTAATGGCACTGGATGATGAGTCACCTGCACACGATCACCCTGAGCCCTCCCCTCTCAGTGAATGTAAGCTATGATTAAATCTTGACTTAAAGCGTTCGTGACTGCAGGAATTAAAATTATTTGGGTCTTTCGGTAAAGTCACGTAGATAGGTTCAAAGAAAATAACAAAAAATCACGAAAAAACTACGACGTTTCGTTCGCAACGTCGACGACCGCTTGCGTTTTTATTTTTATTTTATTTTAACCTATCTACGTGACTTTACCGAAAGACCCAATGAATATAAGCTATGATTGTATGGATCTCTAGAGTGGCAGGCATACAAACTCTATCCGTTACAGGGGTGAGCGGGCATTTTCTGTGTCTGCGCTTCGGTTGTGTAATTCCCTAGCGTTGTAAAACACATCTTCCTAAGTCAGTTTATTCTATTTAGCTCTTCTTCTCTCTTGGCCTTGCCTTATCCTTATTCTTACAAGGTGCCTTACATATAAATGTAAATGACTATTATCCCTCACTCGAACTTTACTTCTCATCCTACACTGTCATTTATTTCTTCAAACTCTGTACGCACCGAGTCTGTCGTCAGCTGCAAAGCACCGGGGGGGCTCTGCAGAACTTTGTCCATGACGTCGATGCCCCTGTCCAGGTATCCCGGGGTCCAGATGAGCGGCATGCGGGTAAACACGGCCCGCAGTCCCTTCGTCAGCTCCACCTTGCCTGCCGGCCAGGAGCACAGCACCAGACGACAACAGCCGACAGTGATAAACCTTGACAAAGTGAGCTGGGATAGCCACCGATGTCACTGCAGGATTTCAAGAAAGGGCAGAATCAATGGTCTATAACGAATTTATGTTGAAAACACTGCCAATTTTCACCAGTGGGCCCCCTCTGTATGCGTGGGCTACAAACATGAAGTAAGATGATGTATGGCTTCCATCCCGACAGCTTTACATGCATTGTAATGTCCCTGGTGTGGGAGAGAAATACACGAATGTGAACACTTGAGGTGACCTGGAAAAAGACAAATGTAGGCTATGTTTTTAAAATTATTTTCTTGGAAATATTTTAAAAATATTCCGGTGCACATTTTGTGTTCAAATATAATTTGTAACCATTTTTTGTATTTAATAAAAAACATGTTAATAACACGTTGCCAGAATGCTTTCCAATTGGCTCTATCTTCCCTGTAATGTTGCGTTCTCTACAATTATGACAATTATCATCAATGGCGAGCATTGTCTTGTTGCGTTGTTTGGCAGAAAAGTTCTAACTGCGCTGTGAAATGAAAACAATGCCTTTGGTGCGGTATAGAGGCGTTTGATGCGTAATGAAAAATGTGCACTTGTGAGATGGATGGGTGGCTTGGAAGTGAAGAGGACTGAGTCGGCATTGTCAAGATTCGAGGTTCGAATTTGGGCAACCATCCACGATTAAACCAGGTTCTGAAGTTGAATTAGTAGTCTCAACCTGGTCGCCAATAACTTCACAACAAAATACAAACTTCAAATTAAAGTTGGGTTTTCGCTGGAATTTTGTGTTGACATACATGCGATAAACATCGATACAGTAGCTCGCGTGACAAAGTGCAGCGCGCCTCGTACGGACAAGGACGCCCCTTGAAAGGATCTTGGAAGTGGTTCTTTGATATCACCTTCCTTGGGCTGTTCTCTAACATGTGGCGACAGTTACGAATGCACACTGCATCCCGTGCTGTGATGCCAAAAGCACAATAAAAATATATAATTGGGATTTTTGTTTTGTTTATGTGTACATGATTAGACCAGGTTTCTCAGTGGGCTATGTACTAATTTAGTCTTCGGTGCTGGGATGAGGCTGAACAGCATGCAATAATACATTTGTAAGACTGGTGTTTTTCTGGTCACTTACAAGTGATGGGGCTGAGACCATAAATTCATGACACCTGAGAACAATGATGTTAAGCATGGTTAGCTGCCTAGACTAAAAAAATACAAACCCCACCACACCACCTGCACATCAACAGTGCTGGTTAAGTGCTCTGACATGGCTACTGCCCCACTTAGCCAAGCGGCCAAGTACAAGGGGATGCCGCCCTCTAGTAAATATTGAGCGGGCGAAATGGGGGGGGGGGCGGGTGCCGGGTACCGATTTTGGCGTAGCCCATGAGCTGCGAGCTGTATCCGGCCGTGGTGTTCTGAGCCAGCCCGGCCAGGAGCAGGGCTGCACCGATGTTCCTGTCCTCTTGCCACTGTCCCGGCAGCGAGCAGACACCGAGCGCAGAACACACATGCATGCACCCCGCAGGGTACTTAGGAGGCACACTGCTCACTGGGAAGATGACCTGTGCACTTTTTGCATGTATAATGGAGCACCATATGTATGTGTGCTAAACTTATTTCGTAACTGTACGTAGCCAACCGTGCTAATCTAATTCGCAAAGGAGATCTGTGATTAAAGTGTCTTTTTGCCCCTTTCTATGGAAGGTTAAAGCATGAATTAATTAGCTATGTTCATCTGTTTGTAACGTGCGGGGGTGGGGGGCATGAAAACTCTCCTAACGATGATCCAATATGAACTTAAGTGGAGTATTAAATTGTGGTGCTATCCTTTCGAAAACCAGCTGCATTGATCACAGAGTTGCCCAAAACGAGGTGAAAGCCGTCTCGTAGTGCGGCTTAATATCATTACCGCTAATTAAATCATCTCCCGGATGGATGCATGTTGGGAATGTGATGCACAAGCCGTGCAAACGCATATTTTTTCCTCGTTTCAACTACAAAATCTCCAAAATGCTGCCTCGCGCACGACGTATGACGTCCGCTGCAGCTAGAAGCATCGCTGTTTGAGGTCTGCATGTGGGGGGACGTGGTTCACGTGCGCTTGATTGCCCGCTCGGCTGCCGGGGGTGGGCACGGACGGGGCGGCACTGCGGGCATACCGACACGTCGGGCTGGCCACTCAAGAAGCCGTGCAGGGCGTGCAATGCCAGCAGCTGCGTGGACGTCCAGTCAAACGCCTCCTGCAGCATCACCTCCACGGCCACATGAGCGGCGCCTGCACCCGGCCGTCCAGGTCAATGACATCAACAACGTCCGTCATTCGCTACACTGGGCAGCAGAGTGGCACACTGGTAACACTTGCGGCCTCACACCAAGGAGGGCCCAGGTTTGATTCCCGACTTGGACGCTTTACTGCGCAGAGTTTGTATGTTTTCTGCCTGCTCTTGTCTGGATTCTCCAGTTTCCTTCCATAGATATAAAAAACACACAATGGAACTGGTATAGGCCAAACACTTAGGTGCTGAAAAATTACCTGAAAATTACTCAATCGGATTACACTTAGGAACGTCACGGTCTACTCAGTAAAGTTGGCAGGACCCTCCTGGCCTGAAAAATAGTCTTGAGACTCAGGCTTTGTTGGGAAAACAAGCCTAATAAAAATAACAAGTGATGGTGACATCACCACAGCACTTGTGCCAAGCTAAGTGCACTTTGAAGGCATGTCAAATACTCACTGGAAGGTCACAGGACAGACCCAGGTGTTTTAGGTTAAATGACTAAGATGACCGGCAGACGCATCACCTGTGTTCCCCACTGTTGGCAAAGAGGAGATCCAGCCCTTCCAGACACACAATATCCACCATTCGCCACTAAGTGGCGGTGACGTCACCATGGCGCTTATGCCAGGCTATGTGCACTTTAAGGCCACGTGAAGTGTCGAACATCCGCTGGCAGGAGGCCACGGGATAGACCCAGGTACCATGGGTTGACTGACTGGGACTCGAATGCACATATATACACACACACATATATACATGAAGAGTGTGTTCCTTATTTGATGGTTGGAATTGTTTCTTGTTACTGAACTGTGCATAACCGTGAATGTTAGCCTAATCAAAGGACATGCAGGGGTTGCTACCATGCTCCCTATTTCAAATAAGGACACCACCCTAATATATACGAACGCAGAGAGACAAGTCTGCTTTAAAGACTGGATAGACGGTGTTGCAAATTCTGTGAGAGAAAACCTCTTTAGAGCGGTGGGGAAAGAAGAGGGTGGGGCCAGCCCCACACATTACATTTGTCTCCTCACTGACAATATCTATGTAAGGCACTGTCCTATTTTTTTTATTATTTGGTGATAATACATTTTAATTGTGCTTGCTAACTCAACACCTTTGTAGTGTTGTAAAGGACGGACTTCTAAACTTATTTATGGCACACACTGTTTATTATCTTAATACACAGTCCCTATCACACAAAGGGGTATATGGTCCCCTCACCCGTTACCCTGAGGAGGTGCAGCCTCCGGACCTTGCAGGCTATCTAATCTCCCTGCTATCCCAGCGTCCTCTGGCTGGACCTAGGGGATCTCTCCCCGACCACTGGTTACACTGAGCCCTAGCCCTGATAAGGGCTGGAGGGCTTGGTCCAGGGTCCTAGATGTCTTCGGCCGACTTGGGTCTTCGTGTAGCAGAACTGGCCAAGAGCTCTCAGCGCTCTGGCTTTTATACCTGTTCGTGGCCGGGTTGTCCAATCCCCGGCCACCTTGTGGGACCCTCTGATTGGTCCTCCCAATCTGGCGTTTGGATCCTACCTCACCCCATTTGACCCTGACCGTTTGATTGAGCGGGAAAACCTTGTTTACGATCCGCTCTCTCACAGTTTGCGAACAGCGAGTAGTTAACACCACTACACCTTCATCAATAACACTGCCTTACAGGTGACGTTTCAGGAAACGGCCCTTCTTCATGGGACATTTTAAATTATCTCAGCTTAATTAGACACATCCAGACTGGGTTACAATAACAAACCCAATTCTGTACAAGATCACATGACAAAATTAGGAAGTTTGCCTTGATCAGCCAAATTACAGAGCACAAGTAACACAACTCTTGTTAGACCAGATGTTGTTTTGTTACTAACTTCTTTAAAATGTGAATGTGCCACAGCGCTGTGTGATAAACACCTTCTGATCTGTCAGAGGCTTTCGTTACCTTTGAAATCGTCTGCCTTGATGTATGTGTCCAGTAGGAGGTTGAACCCATAGGGGTCAGGGAAAATTCCATACTGCACCTAAAATAACAGGCGCCACACAGTGTGCACGAGGGTCAAATGTTCACAGTCATTTCATACAAATTAATAAAATTTTATTTTATTCAATACAAAAAAATTAAAGCCATCACAAGCACCTTTTGTGAACAAGTGCAAAGGATACACCATACAGTACCAGGTGGATTTTAAAACAATTAAACAGAGGGTATAATGAAATGTCTTCATTCATTGTCACTATACATTTTTTACTACACATTAATTTTATTTTATAGCTAGTTGGCACAAAATTAAAGCTTTATCGGGGCCAAGTCGGAACTTTATTTTTCCACGTAAAAATAATGCCACTCAGCCGAAGTGAATACGAAGTCTAACTGGGGCCCACTGCTGTGCTGCATGGGCTCATTATGCAGAGGTGCACAGACGGGTCACTCAACTCACAAAGCCAATACCTCAGCGCAGCATGAGGCACTGCATTAAGAATGGCTTAGCACTACAGGCTAAGATGCCTTATTCCCAGTAATGCACTTTATGATGCATTAAACGATTAGATATTAAGGGATTACCAATTATACAATTCTATTTATAATAACATTACCTGGTCAGGCCGTAAGATCATCGTTTAGTAGACAAGCCCACAATAATATCCTTTCGGCCGGAAAATATAATTGAGACTAAAGGGCGTTTTTCAGCAGGGTACTGGATTAGGATAGATGGCACATTTCTTCATGAATATTGTACATGTGTGTTGTAGAATATCCATACACACAAAGGAAGACCATTTTCATTCATTCTGTGTGAAATTCCCACCGACACAAAGCACACGCCTGTGAATGTGACATGCTCATTCTGAGAAAAAATGCTGTTCTTTGAACCACCCATCTTACATCTACTGCACAAATGTATTTATGCAAATTCCCAGCTTCATGGGTTTACTGGGAAATAGCTGGATTAGCAATTCCCAAGTTGGACATTTTGCACAAGATGAGATGTGAACAATCCACTAACCTTGCTTACAAAGCCAAAGTTTGCAGGCTTATGTCACCTATAGCCGTCATTGATGAATTATTTTATAATATACAGGTTTTTGTTAATCCACTGCCAGATGAAAACCTCCTCATGCCATACGCCGAGTGCAGGTTGGTGAACAGAGGGGTACAGGATTGGTTGAGATATCACTCACCACTGATATATTATAGCTGTGACTGGGAGTAAAACTCAGGCCACGATATTCA
This sequence comes from Lampetra planeri, assembly GCF_965212315.1. Lineage (NCBI taxonomy): Eukaryota > Metazoa > Chordata > Hyperoartia > Petromyzontiformes > Petromyzontidae > Lampetra > Lampetra planeri. The sequence continues at coordinate 18,166,820 of NC_136109.1, read as the reverse complement.
TAGCACAAGTACATGAACCCCTGCGCAACAACTGCCCAATCCAACTGTCAATAAACCTTGTGATAAAAGGACTGCCTCATTTGTAGTACATACAGATGCATGACAAATTTGCACACACACATGCATAAATATTGCCAGGATGTATATCATTAAAACACAGAAAAACTAACATTTATAATACAGCTTTATTCGCATTTGACACTCAAGCCAAGATTCGAGCTAATGGAATTATGGATAATTCGACACTTGTTTTTTTTACCAAAATGCCACATTTCATGTCCAATATCCGAACAAAATGTCAGCACAAGTCCTTAAGCACTCCCAAGTGATCCAACGGGCATTACGATACAGATGATACTTCACGGAAAATTCCAAACTCTGTTGCCATATAAAAAGTTTGGACTTGGTCCAACAATAACTTTCAGTGAGCTGTGAAACTCTGCTGACATTAAACCGACCATCTCAACACGTCCATGTGCTTGGACTGTGACATGCGGGACGCAAAACGAGCGCACCGCGTGTTATGACCGTATACCAGACAACTGCCCCCGTGCTCATTATGCACAGCCCAACCTACTCATGCACGTGCAACCACTCGGGCGGCGATATGGCATTTTCCGCTTCTTGCAGGGGTTCATGGTTCGAATCCATGGGCCGCCCAGATTAATACTCCATGTGAAAGAACAGTAAAAATACGTGCCATCTGCTGCACGGTGGACGTTCAAGATCCCGTAACGTCGATCGCAATAGTAAATCGTTGTGTATCGGCGTCCAGGTCAACATTTGCCAAAATAAAAATTTTGCCGGAAATTAGTCAACTGAAATATACAGAGCAATCATCGCACTCAACTGCCAAAACTTGGCAGGACCCTCCATAAAGAGTAATGAGAATCAGTGAGGCCTTCCTGGATAAACAAGCGTAATAATAATGAAAAGTCAATAGGTCAGCCCAGCTAATGCCAGAGATGCCACCATGCCTAGCCGTTAAATGTTCTAGGAAATGCTCGAGTGATTGCATGGTCACTTTTTAAGCTCCAAGATCCCGTGTCCCACTGTCTGGTTTTATGCATCTCTCTCCATGTGCCACTAGTCCTGGTAACCTGTCCTCTATTTTGCACATGCGCCTCAGCCATCGCAAACCCCTCTTCCTTCCCGATAAAATCTATAGCACTTTCTTGCCTAAATATAATTCAAACTTCCCAGTTGCTTGTCCTACCATGTGTGAAATTCCAAGCATCATCCCTATGTACCTGTATTCAAATGTCAGAAGGTTATTTTCTAATTGCTTTGATAAAGTCCAGCCCTCTAACTTGCACAGATGTGAGTCCTGTCTCAACAATTCACATTTTAACATGAAAGTTGACCACTACATCATTTCAGGGTGGTTTACGTAGTCCCTCATAATCACATCTGACTAAATAACCTTCCACTGACATAAAACAGCTAAAACACACTGCAAAATGTCCTCTCAACCAAGTGGCATTCACGATGATTCAGCTCAACAGACATCTTCTCAACTGAGGTCTTAACATTTTTTTTTATTTTGCCGAGTTTGGCATTGTCAACTTCGATCCAGCGGCACAAACTTGGGCTCGGGAAAAGTCTGTGCTGCCAAGTGAGATATCAACTGTCATTGCCGCAAAATATGCAGAGGCGACAATAGAGCAAGTAGGTTACATATATATGCACCATCTGAGCGTTACCCTGGTGCAAAAGTGAGCTTCCTCTGCATACTCGGTTTTCCTCCCACGTGTTAAAGTACTTTTTTGTTAATATCAGGCCAAATATCCACAAAAAGACCAATCTTAAAAAGTATCAAGTCATTCAAGCTTTTCAGGTAAAAAAATATATTTTCCAGACCTGGGTTAAATTTTAAATGCGTCATTTGTAATGGATTGCAATGAAGACGTAGTTGTAATTTCATCAAACAATGCTGCTGTAATTGTAAGTAAAAAAATTATATTTTACCACGTAAAGCAGACTGAGCTATAGCTCTTTTTCAGAAGTGACCTGGCCACAAATGATAGCTCAACGAAGTAGGCTTATCACGTGGAAATGTATAACAGCCAAATACTCTAAACATGTTCATTGTAAATTAAACCAGGTCTGCTTTGTTCACAGACAGTTCGGTAGCTTGAATATTTCTATTTTAATGCTATAAGGCAAAAGCATTATCCACAATTTATTGCAAAATGATCCTGACAGTACACACTAGCACATGGCATTAACAATAAAATTGCATAACGGTTAAATCCTTGATGGCTGAAAGTTACACCCTAATGCATAATTAATGTATCATCTAATTAAAGCCCTGACCTTCCTTGTACACTTTTTACTTTGCAGTGACCGATTCCATCAATACAACATTCAATGTTTCACTGTTCTCACCTGTGCTTCAATTGGGGCCACTATTGAAGTTCCATCACGAGGGTACCAACATCAGGAGGTGAAAAAAGCTCAAATTGCCTTGGGGTAATATGTAGGTCTAAAAGGGAACAATTTAATAGAGACACCATAACTCTAATGGATCAATGAGTCCATAAGCTGGTTGGGAGGCTGCTGTTACCAGGCCACACTAAACCGCGATATCACAGCCCATTTACGGAATGCACGCTGCTCACAATGCTTTAACACTAATGCTTGTTCTTACGCACACAGAGATATGAACACCAACACAACCACTAATGCATCTTGTAAGTGGATTAGGAGACCACACTATAAAAAAGCACGAAAACAAAGATAACCTTAAATGTTCCACACCAAAAGTCATAATTCAAAAGTGGCAGCCAGGCAGCATCAGCCTAGCGGTGCACATTGAAGAAGCTGACCTAGCGTACTCAAGCCGGCTGTTCGTGAAGGCTGGCAATCACATAAATAGGCACTGTGTATGGGAGTGTCCCTTAGTGTCGAGAAAAAAAAAACTACCTGTGCATTTAAAACAGCGATATCAGCAGGGTTGGTAAGAATCACCTGTAAAGGACGCCAACAGAATATCTGGATGTTGACAACTCCGTAATGTTGGTATTTCTCAACTTTTGATTTTAATTGATATTGCATATACATACATAGCACTAAAATAAACAGTACAATGAATAATAATGTAAAGCCCTTTGCCAAGCCCTCCTCAAACCATGCCAGGGTTATTTGATCAGGACAGGACATGTTCAGATATCACTCACCACTGCCTTTAGTCATGGCCAGGGATCCAACTCAGGTAGCAGGGGTTTAAAGCAAAGTGCACTAAACAGTGCACTGTAATGCCCTAAACACTGTGCCACTGCTGTATACAAATTATACTGCAAGCAACATTAGCATGCACATAAAAGACTAGGTAAAACAAACTCGAAATTGTTTAATGCTCAGCCAATGCCCTGAACTTGCCATGGGACAATAAATGTTCATTATTTATATCTTGAAAGGTCGACTGAAAATTATTACTTTGGGGTTTGCAATGAATATTTTTTTTTATTTGGGCCAACACATAAAAACACACTCCTTTGAATGATGTTGCATGCTTAATCTAAGTAATCCTCTTTTAAAAACCACCCATCCGATATCTACCACACAAATGTGTTCATGCAAATTTCCAGGTTCGTGATATACTGGGCAAGTCTAACGTTAATGCTGGTATTCCTCTGTCCATACTTTGACCATGAGCTAAACATTTGTACTGTAGTGCATGTGGTACTGTTCTGAATTGCAAAAAACGTCCAAGTCAGTGACAAAATAATAAATGGACAAGGGCCTTGATAATATAGTTCTGAAACACATTTGTCTACAAGGCCCACAGGTTGCATTATATTAAGTTATATTGGTTTGCGACACCAAGATGTTTGCACATGTACACGTTTAACTATTGTCTCCAGCTCCCAACTTTCTGTTTATCTCCCAGGTCTCTCACCTCCATACCTTGCCTACATCTGGTATCTCATGTCAATATCTCATCGTGTCTCTGGGGGGTGAAATCTCTTGAAAGTGTCATTAATTGGACATAAAATTCCGAGAGCCTTCGTGGGCCACCTCTGGCCCACTGGTAACCAGTTACAGAACGTTCTGTATATCATTATAATACAGTATAGCATTGCGTTATAGAGCATTGTGTATTTTTGTATGTGTTGAGATGTGCTCGATGCATTTAAGAGTTTCTTTATACATTCTAAATGCATTGTACAAGGATAAGAAACGTGAGCCTTCTAAACAAGCTACCTTGTTCTGAATCGTGTACAGCGCCTTATCCTTGGCTCCGTACTGGAGGCACTTGCGCAGCCAGTTGTGGATTGTCCATTCCCGAAGACACCAACAGTTCTCGCTGTGACGAAACCTGCGGAACATCACGCCGCTGCTCGCAAATTCTCGACAGACCTTTTTTTATTGTCAAATATAAAGCAATACTGTAACCTCTAGCCTGGAGAATGACAGAATATGGATTGCTAAGCTCAGGTGAACAGGGCCTGTTTGTAAACATGCATCATTTTGAGTTGTAATAGTAATTTACAGCGCTTTTTCAATCGACCGCTGCCACGTCTGTCGTGGGGTTGTTTCACCACATTCACAATGCTGGTTAGTGCAGGTTGGCAAGGGTTCCCAGGACCAGTTCTGATATCAATCACGACTGATATTAGCCATGGGGCATGGTCAGTTGGTTCACAGTGATTTGCAATGTGTGAACCAAAGTGTAAATGATCCACTCAGAGTAGTAATATGTAGAGAATACCTTTTGAAAAAAAATGAATTGAAATCAAATCTTAGAAAATTAAGGTCATGAAGTTGCCATGTGCTAATTTACCCCATCAAGTACCACCACACATCCTGAAGCAGTTTAAAACTACTGTGTATGTGACGTTTGCATCTGTATACTCTGAAGGTAACAGCTCGTACTTGTATAGGTAGTATTCCGCCTGATCCACTTCCTCACGTGATGAAATGTTGTCAACAAACTGCAATGCAAATTGCAAACAAGTCACGCATCCTGTACAGGAGGACATTCAAAGTGGTGCTTGGAAATGTAAAGCTTCCTGTAAGCAGAATGTACCCTTGCAATACTTAGGGAGCTGACAGGCAACTTTGAGTCATGGAGTCCATCCATCAGCTTGGCCAGCTTCACTGAAATGATGCCAAAGAGACGTTGCACAACAGAAATGAATTACTGTGGCCAAAACATTATAAAACTCACTCACGCACAAGCATGAATGTGATCAGGAGTTGAACTAATCCCCAGGTTTCACATGCCCAGCTGCCGGCACCAGATTTCTGTGGCTATTGTGGCTAACTGAATTAATTGTGAGACCCATGCATATTTAACATTTATGCGCAAATTAATTATGCACGGCCATCACTAGTGCCTCTTGGCAAAATCTAGTACAGGCAGCCCAGTGCACCAACATGCAAGCTAATTCAGTATTGATTTTGATGTCCAAAAGTTGTGGAAAATTCTATAAAGTAATACGTATTTAATTCCTGAAGTGGGTCAATAGTGCAGATATATTTTGAACTGTGTAGAAATCATAATACAACAAACTCATCTTTTTTGCTGCATTATAAATCCATAAAGTTGTAAGTAACTGAGAAAGTATTGTGGTTAATGCAGACATCATTCCTTGTAAAAGGTTTGAGTTTGGTGTTTTAACATCTCAACACCTGTTTTGTTGCCAGAAAAAAGGGGAAAACCTATTCTCATATTTTGGTACTGGCAAAGGAGGTCCCATGATGTAGCTGCTCACCCCGAGCTCTCATTACTCTGATAGTGCGTTGTTTTTGTGCTGTACGCCTTTTGGCGTCCTCTGGTCTAACATCGTTTTGAGACTATGCTCAAAAGAAAGCTGTCTCTGGTGTGGACCAATCAGTTTCAAAGACAATGCATATATTATCAAAGTATGTTTTTTTGCATTCTGACTGTAAGTATTGTGGTTAATGCAGACATGATACCTTGTAAAAGATTTAAGTTTGGTGTTTTAACATCTCAACACCTGTTTTGTTGCCAGAAAAAAGGGGAAAACCTATTCTCATAACTGACAAAAGTTCAATGCCATTACGCAAAATTTTATATCCATGTAAATGTATTACGATGTTGCAGAAATCAGTTTATTCGCTGTAACCTGGCTATTGTGTTAATAAAAAAACTAGGCGCAGTCATCCGCTTCACAGTGAATGTCTGAGATCCCATTACATAATTCGCAAGAGTGGACCATTGTGTGCCAGCGTCACGGTCCAAATTTGAAAACATTACCCGCAAATTACTCAATTGGAATATACACATCAACCATCACCCCCTACCATGAAAACTTAGCAGGACCCTCCTGAAAAACATGAAACGCAGTGAGGCATCCTGGGTAAAAAAAGCATGATAATAAGAAAAATGTCCTCAGTCGCTCTATTGCTGCAGTCATCCTCTACTGCGGTGTGTATTGGGCTGAGAGCAGCCAGACCTAGGCTGTGTGGCTCTGGCTTGCGAGTCTCCTCCCATCGCGCCGGGTCCGTGTAGGCAGCTGACAGGAGCGTCCGCCGCGCTGCAGGGCAACACCAAAAGCAATGTTTAGCCTGTGGCACTGGAGATTTTCCTTCATTCACAAACAACTATCCTCAGCAAAGTCTTCAGCACCGTCCCACAAAGGGTCGCCCACCTATGATGTACAAAACAACCAGGACATATCATGGAAAAATAATCTCACAAGACCAGAAGAGGGGAGAACTACATGCAAATGCATTGTCACGAGTGCTGCATTATTCGGCAACTGCCAAAAACCCAGACTGTTAATATGCCATGAAGGTAGACTTCCCGATTTTCCGTGAGAACGATCCTGAGAAAAGCAGGGAAGGGGCAACTGTGACCACATACACAGGAAGGCGACTGTGTACACAGGGACTCGTTCATTGGCCTCATCGTGTTATCGTGGTGTCTCCACATATATGGTTTCCAGAGGTAGATTTTGCAGGAATGGGCATTGGTGACTGCAGTACTGTATACATTACTGCATTACAGTATACAGTACTGTGCTCATGAGCCATAATGACAAAAGACCATATATCTTGATTTGAAGCTTTCGTGACTGCAGGAATCCATACTCTTTGGTTCTTTCGGTAAAGTCACGGAAGTAGAAAAAATAATAGATCACGACGTTTTGATCGCAACACAAGAAACCGTCTTCAGGTGAAAAAGAGACGGTTGTTTGTGTTGCGATCGAAACGTGTGATCTAGTTTTTATTCTACCTATGTGACGTTACCGAAAGAACCAAAGAGTAAAGACCATATATGTTTACCACTATCATTAACTGTCATTCGGTTACATTTGCTCAAATATATTTGATATGGTGACCTAAGACAGAGGACCAAAATGTACTTCTTCACGAATTACTGATGGTTCTTGCATATACTGGACATCTGTGAAAAAGACCTTCACAGTTGTTTGGAATCCTCCAGTATAAATATTCTGATATGCAGAGGCTGTGTGCTTTCAATACGTGTTTGCTCAAAAGTTGCCACAATGGAAAAGATGATTCTGGAATTGAAACATCACAAAGAATCTCAACTCTAGGAATCGATACCTCACAGACGGTGACCGAGCTCCACGTGGTGGAGGTGAAAACTCAACGCTTCTCTTTTTGAGATTAAAGCTCAAAGAGAAGCCTCGAATGGCGCCCGTCACTGAACAGCGCGAATTCATATTTTGCAATGATACCGCAACAATTTAGACCAAAGTGAACAGAAAGGCTGACAGTGGCTCTGACGTAAGACCTGTCATGACCGCGTTCTCACCGCTCACACGTGGTTTTGAGTGGAATATAAATACGGCGGGCAAACATTTAAAGTGGTGACGCAAACACAACCACAGCTAGTCTGTTTTTCTATGGTTGTACATTACAAGATTGTAGCGTCTGTAGTTCTTGTAAATTATGCGTTTAAAGTTTTAGTCAAACGCGTCATTTTGTGTTAACTTCTTTCGCACTGTACGTACTGCAGTCGAGGGACATCAACGTTGCATTGCTGTAATGTGACTACATATCAATGACAGCACAACTCCATAGTAGAGCGCACGATCATCACAAGCCAATGTAAATCCACTGCTGGAGGAAGGTATCCCCTAACCGTCGTAATATTATCACGATCATCCGCTGTCATAATCGACCTAGCACCTGCACATCAACTCTTTATTTCACCGCTCAGTCTCCTTCAGTGGATGTCCTCCGTCCGTTTGAATGGAACGGGACTTGCAAGTCCTGCTTTGCCATGAACGAAACCTTGAAAACTCGGGTGGTACAGTACGGGAAAACGATGGTTGACACTTTTTCCAGACCAAATCCAAATACGTTTCTCAAGTCAGCCTAGGTCTGTCGCAACTGTGCAATGCACTGTAATAGAGTTCAACACAATACCAGATCTCGGTACAAAACAAACCGTGCTATCTGCCCAAAGATGCACATTCCAAAGCAGCCAAAATTGTCACAGCCGCTGTCAAACCCGGGCAGGTGGCAACACTCCAGGCAACATATAACGACGCAAAGATCCCTACACACAAAACACGAAGGAGCCATCGCAGCAATACAACTCTGCTGCTCCAGTCGCGGCTGTCTGCTTTGACCGCCTGACCGTGAAATCGTGAAGTCGTTACTCTGCGTCGACTACATGACCATACTCGCGAAAGAAGACGCCTCAATGGGAAAATACAGCGTGCGTGCGGGCGGGCGCGTCAGCAGCTCGACACAAGATGTGCGTGGTTATAGCGCCGCGTGTTGAGACGTGCACAGAGGAGGAGGATGAGTGAGGATGATGAGTGAGGAGGAGGAGGGAGGGGAAGCGCCGAGCTTACGCAGACAGACTGCGCGCCGCGCCGCGAGCAGACAGCGAAGTCGTGCTATGGGCGCCGCCATCTTGACCGGACACAAACTCCACGCGTCGCCCTGGGGTCGAACAGGTCAGCCAATCGGGAGGGGGGAGGGGAGCGAGGTACGCGCGTCACGTGCGCGGCGCGAGGCCAATGAGGGAGCGGCGAGGTTTGAGTGGCGGGCCGAGAGGGAGGCGTGTTGGGATGCGAGTGACGTCACAGATTGGGGGGGTCGGGGGGGGCGGCAAGTGACGTCATACATTCTAGATTTGAAGCTTTCGTGACTGCAAGGATTCATACTCTTAGGTTTTTCCGGTAAAGTCACGTAGGTAAAAAATTAAATAAATAATATAAATAATAATTGAAAAATTCACATCAATTCAGAATCCAGTAAGTTATTGTAACCGAGTGGAAATTAATTTTAATAAAAGCGACCTTTTGCTCACATTGCTATAGACAATTTGGGAAACTTAGTGATGTATAAACCTTCGGTTTAAACAATGTATAAATCTTCAGTTTATACATAGTTTAAACATACATAGTTTATTGTTTTGTATTCACATCGATACAGAATCTAGTCAGTCTATAATTATACTAATTCCTACAGCAATTGCACATTTTCAACAAACATACCAAGTGTTTATATACGTGTGTTTTATTCACTCTCAGCTGAGGAAAATCTTTAGTTTGGAAAACCAATTTTTGATTGAAACATTTAGTTTATTTTCTTCCTGATAGAACGGTAACTCAAACGGCTCATAACGCTAGAATAAAGGTGACTTACAATTGTAATGCGTTATTTACAAGTTTGTAATAAATTATTCTCAGAAAGAGTAAATTACATTCAGTAAATCACATTCCGTAGTTTAGATTTCATTCAGACGAGTCCAGAAGAGTCTGCAGACGAAAAAATACGTCGATTAAACAGAGGAGAAAGACAGCAGAGATGGCTTAATCGACAGTCAAGAAACACTGCATCGTTTACGAACTCAAAATACCCGTCAAATGACGGGCAATTACACCAGTAATTGGCAGTAAAGCAATAACAAGAACGGTACATGTACAGATGACGTGAGTCCTTGTGCTGGATGGATTGCTACGTCACGAAACGGTTAGATGACGGCGTGATCATGGCTGATGATGATAATGACGACGAATTAAATATAATCAAATCTCATGCGTACAGTTACATGCACGTGTTTTAAGCACACGAATTTATTTCATTGTTGCACTGTTCATCATTAGCAATTTGCTATCCGCTGCTGGATGAAGGCCTCCCAACGCTGTCCCCATCCTTCATGGTCTAGTGCAGGGGTCGGCAACCAAAATAACAAGAAGAGCCATTTCTTTCCAATTCGGTACAAAATTCAGTATTTCAAGAGCCGCAATGCATCTATGTACATACGTACATATCGTCAAGAAGCAGCCCGTAAAGAGCCGCATGCGGCTCCGGAGCCGTAGGTTGCCGACCCCTGGTCTAGTGCTTTCACCATTCATTTCCTACACGTGAACTGCTCCATATCCACGATGGTCATCTTTCTGGACGCGTCGGTCCCTTTGGCTGTCATTCCGCCAACAAGCTCATCCATAGGCCATCATCTCGCCTAGCGATGTCCTGCCCAAGCCTATTTATTGTTCATAATTGTCAATCTGATGTCTCCGATTTGTGTTTCTCCGATCGATGTGTTCCTTTGTCTTTCATTGTAATTATAAGCATGCACATATCCATTTTCTTTATTCCCTCTTTAGCTTTTTCCCATTTTGTCAGTGTCCGTGTTTCTGATCGATATTGGCCCATAATAACTTATACTGTATTGCTCATTACTGCTATCACTGTTATAATCGGTTATAGACACGTCACAGTGCATATGGATGCATTGTTCCATGTCGAGAAATTATAACGGTAATAATATGTAAATCGCCACAATACACCATACAGATTCACAACTCATTCCCAAGGGGCCCTGACAAGGTGGCAGCGATTAATTGAAATGCACAAAATCAGCATACAATCCATGAATCCATGAATCTTGCACAGAAGCGTGGGTGTATCGCCTCCATGAAATACGGCTACATGAGTATTACAATAATTGCTTCTTACACGCACCATTCAGTTCGTACATCATGAGCACAATAATCGATTTTAATTGCTGAATCAATACTCCCCTTGTCGCAGGTTGAGACTTTGAACTAAATTAGCAATTACAACGATTTGACTTAATAACGTCCAAATGCAGCGGCATCGGCCTTTTTGTAACAAGTGAGACGTTTCAATCTCAGCAGTCTAAAATTACTTAATTCGCCTCACCTGTATAGCTACAATTTCAGTGTGTAGAAGAAGGCTGGCGATGGAACTGTGCTCATTAACAAGTGCTGAGCCAGTGATAGAAATTGCACATGCATTTGGCAGGCCTCAGTATATATGTAATACAGTACTTAACACGAGAATTGTCCTACACTATATCTCTGAAATGGGCCACCGTAATGACTATTTGTCAGGATTGATGCTCAAGAAAGAAATCTATTGGTGATGCCATTAATAAGCACCATTAACTCACAGCTGGCTGCCGTTCACTGTTTCTCAACAGGGGGTGGGCAGAACTGCTATTGCCAAACTGCTGGTACTGCCCTGGGGCTGTGGCAACACGTGACCAATAACCCAATTTGAGATATAAAGGTCAAGCGGAATTTTTTTAATCCAAAAATAAAATGCCTGACCCAAGGCAAATCGCCACGGGGACAGATGAATGAATTAGTGGCAGCTCAGATGTGCCCATTCTTGTGAGGAATATGCTGTTATATCAGCTTGTCTCAGTGAACCAATGGCACATATGGCAAGGTAGCAAGGGGGCCAGGCTGTCCTCAACATTCACCATGCGAACGTGGAGATTTCCAGGACAGGTTCCATTATCTTGAGCGCACTTGCAAGGCATGCTACCCTGTGGTTTAATGGTTGTGCCTAAATTTCCACTGGCATGCACGCTTGCCAAAAGGTGAGTTCTGAGCATAATTGAAAAATATCCAAAGTTTGTCTATATTTTTTTTTATTCCAAACAAGTACTCCCTTGTAAAGGAATTGTAACGTGCATCTTAATGGAAGGCATGGTGATGCAGTAGATAACACTTGTGTATCACAACAAGAAACGCCTAGATTTGATTCCTGACTTGGGCACCTTTTTGTTCTGTATGGGATTCCATCGATTTCTCTGCTGATATTGGCCAAACATCCCAATGCTGAAAAAATACTCAGTTGGGATTACAAACATCAACATCAATCACGACTATGACATTTGGCAGGACTGTCTTAAAAGAGTCTTGAGACTCGGTCAGGCTTTCCTGGGTAAGCAAGCATAAATGTAATAACTAATATTTTGAGGTCGTTCATTTTGCTGCATACAAGGTGAAACAGTGTTGATGAATTACACCATGTCATATGTTAAGACCTCGACACAGGTACCTTTTATTGCGTTGTGTATGGCAGTAAAACATTTTTTTATCACTGTACTGATGGCTTGACTGCAATCATTTCTGAGTAAATGTATGAATAAACAAAGATTTTTAGCTGTCTTGCACAATTTGTAACAGGAGAAAATCCTTCCCAGAATGTGACAGTCCTGTTTTGAAATTGCCTATACCTGTACAGTATGTTTTTCATTTGTTTAAGAGTTAATGCAGCACACTGCTGATTAGCGAACATTATGCATTTGCTTACATGAATATAAATTGGCAGTTAACCATGCATGTAATGAAATGTATGTACGTATTATATTATTTGCACTTGTATAGAATTGTACTTGAGGGTCATTCTGTATCAGTGCTCTATTCAATAAAAGAAGATGCCTTATAACGTTGACAAACAATTACCGTATTCTATGGTTCTTTCGGCAAAGTCACGTAAATAGAAAAACATTATAACAAGTAAAATAATACAAATAAAGTGGGACACATCGCGGCAAGATCTGAAATCGCTGCAACCCTAAAAAGCGCTCAGATACCAGTCAGCAAATCAGTAAGGATGGGCGTTTTGAGTTATCTCAATTGAAAAAGAGGGATGATATCGTCATCCTCTCAGCCGACAAGGGCAATGCCACTGTTATCATGGATAAAACTATGTACAATAACAAAATTCAGGATCTACTTAATGATGGTAGCTACACAAAATTTTAGAGATCCCACCAACAACCTTATTACAAAAACTAACAATATTATCACTAATTCAGCTCCATTAATTGAACAGACCAAACGGTTTTACTTAAAACCTTCTGCTGCTAGACCACCCAGATTATATGGCATACCAAAATCCATAAAGAAGGTACACCTCTTCGTCCCATCGTCTCCACCATTGGCTCACCCACCTACAAACTGGCCTGATATCTGTCTGAGACCTTACAGCCATTCACTGGTAAGACCACCTCTTCTGTACTTAACTCAGCCTACCTGGTATCGTCAATTAAAGACATCTCACTGTCCGCAGGTGATTTACTCATCAGTTTAGATGTAGTATCTTTGTTCACCATTGCAATCATTGAAGATTTGGCCCAACAAGGATTGAATGCTGATGTACCGGCCATGGTGAGACACTGCCTCGCCAACACATACTTCACCTGGAATGGAACATTCTAACAAACAAACTGAAGGCACCCCAATGGGTTCTCCCTTATCTCCAGTTGTAGCCAATATTTTCATGGGAAATTTTTAGATGGACGCCATCCATGCATCCACTCTATGCCCATTCCTGTGGAAGAGGTACGTAGATGACACGTTTGTCATCTGGCCACATGGACGACCGGCTATAAACCAATTCCTCAACCACATCAATTCCATACACCCAGCCATCAAATTCACCATGGAGGTAGAAAAGGATGGCATGTTACCTTTCTTGGATATCCTAATAAAAAAAGAGACTAGATGGCTCAATGAGCCATTTTGTCTACAGGAAAGTAACCCATACTGACGCCTACCTAAAACCTGATTCCCACCACCATCCATCCTGCCATACATAGCAGGAGTAACCAAAAATATTTCCAAAATCATGAACAAACACAAGATCCAGGTCCGATTTAACACAGTACATAAAATTCGTGATCTGATCCCTTCTCTGAAAGACAAAAGATTCCTGACATGTAATATCCTGGCATCTACAAACTAAGCTGTATCTATATTCAATCGTCATCAGGCTTACCTGATGACGATTGCTTGTCTTGTGATCGAAACGTCGTGATATTGTTATTCTTTTTTTCTATCTACGTGGCTTTACCGAAAGACCCAACGAATATGAATTCCTGCAGTCACGAAAGCTTTAAGTCAAGATTTAAGCTGTATCTACGGCAGCAGTTACATTGGGGAAACTAAGCGACATGTCTCGGACCGTGTCCGTGAACATAAATAATGATGAGCCGTGGCTGATCATTATTTTAATTCGGCTGGCTCACACGAAATTGATTTATCTAAGACGATGGTACTTTGCATGCCTACTGGCTATCAACAAAGATTTGTTCATGAAGCCATCCATATATATAGACTGAGCAATCATTGGAAATATGTCATCAACCACTTTGGGTCATGACTTGATTTGTGTTTTCTTGTGAACCTCCACCGTCAGCAGTGTGGGTGTGTGGAACAAGGTGCAATGCTTTGATTGGTGTAGACCTACTGCCGGTGTCGGAGCTTTCTCCTATATTAACATTAGCTGCCCCGCCCATCTCGAAACCTTTATAAACAGCTTGCCCTCAGAGGCTAACCTTCCTGTTCCTGAGAACGACCGCTTGTGTTGCGATCGAAACGTCATGATATTTTTATTCACTTTATTATTTTTATTATTATTTTTTCTATATAGATGACTTTACAGAAAGAACCATAGAATATAAATTCCTGCAGTCACGAAAGTTAGGTCCAAATTTAAACAATTACCAGTTCTAAAAGGTATACTTATTCCCCACTTCCCATAAACCCACATTCACAAGCATTGCCAATGTGGCAACTTTCAATTTTCCCAAAAGACCAAAAGCATAATGTTCTTATTGCCTTGTTGGTTGTAAATATTATTTTGAGGGGACTAGATAAATGTCTGTTAGCTACATTTGTAGTGTGCTAATTCACAGACCACACACCGGGTCGGGACAGCCAACATGCTGCCAGACCCACAGCTTGAAGAGGGTGAAGATCACAACTCCAGATCGCAGCAGCCCCAACTATGAGTCGGGGCTCGCCTTTTATTCTGCCCAGCGTGGCCAGGCTCCGCCCTCGGCCCGCACCCCTCTGTATCCCCCAGATGGATCCGTGCCTTACCCACAGGTGCAACTGGTTGAACGGGCTGTTACCCCTAATTAGATTGTCTACCAATCTCCCAACAGCACGTGCTCCAGTGACTCATTCCAAGTCACTGCACATTTTACAATCTTTGAATATTTGGTGACTTTTTGTTGATAGCAGGAGGGTAAGCTGTTTTAACCTTATAATAAAATACCAGTCAATGGATATTATATGAAAGGTCAATTTATTTTACTATTTTTTTACTGTTTGGTTAAACTATAACAATTTTACACTGTGTGGCTGTTTAAAATAAAACCATTATCATTGAAACCGTCCTAAATATATGCTGCCTCGTTGTTTTAGTTATGTGCAGCACAAAGTATGACATTTTGATCATCAAAGACCAAAACTGGACCACAGGATATATTTTAACACGTAGTATGTTTTAGTTGTTATGAGCTGTGTATTTTAGGTAAACCAACTGCCTAAAGGGACATACCAATTACCACTATACCGTTGTTTTACTATGCTCAATGCTTTATTAATGGGAAAAAGCTATTTAAATATAATATATAGTGAAGAGCAATAATTGTACCGGACAATAAATTACCACAAATGGATTATATAACGAAAGAATAAACCATTACGATGTTACATATCTTAAATTGGTCATAAAAATTCTGCCTTCACAGTCGTCTCGAGTCTAGACTATCGTGTAATCTTCTTTTATTGGTAAATCACAAAACAGGACCCTGCGGGGTGGGCTGGTAGGAATAATACTAATACCGGTACAGGGATATCGACCGCACACACACGCGCACACACACACGCACATACGCGCACACACGCACATACACGTACACACGCACACACACCGCACGCACACACACGTACACACACATGCACGCACACGTAATGAAGTTGTGTTGCTACGCTTCCAGTTCGCCGTGAATAACGATCCGAAGCCCAATAGCGCCCATTCATCACGCCGCTCGAGTGGGCCGGACACGCACACACGCACGCACACACACGCACACAGTCACACATATACACACACGCACGCACACACAGACACGCACACACACGCGCATACACACGCACACACATACACACACGCACGCACGCGCACACACGCGCACACACACACACACCTCTCACCTGCAAGGCAGCGGTCGCCGCTTCTCCTCCCACATCTCTGGTCGCGGCAGCTGTAACGATGGTGCAAGTTTGTTTTTATCATCAATTCCTCCTCCACCCCTCCCCGCCACTGTTCACCCACCAGAATAAATGAGTTCGCCCATAGTCAGTCGATCAAAAAGTTTCGCTGTGAGGCGCCGGAAGCGACGGCCATCTTGTTTAATTCACAGATCGCAGGGGGAGCGGGCGGCCATCTTGTCGGACAGGGTCATGCCAAGTGTTTGCAGTAGGGGGCGATGTTGATACACGGACGGACGGACAATATAATCTATTGGTGGTCTGGTCCACTTCGTTCCTACCAGTATAAACCACATCCTAGCGTAACATCCTGTTGTTTGTCTGGGTCTGAATGCGTTTAAAACCCTAAGGCGGTATCGCTCATCTGCGCGAGACAGATTAAAAAAAGCCGTGTTCAATGTTTGCCACGGCGATGAAGAAAAAAAATTAGACAAGCCGTCTGGAAAAGGTCACCTTTTCTTAACACGTCTTCAGCTTTGGCGTGTGTTAGCCGCGATGCTGGATAACCTTTAATAAAAAAAATCCAACATTAACAGTATGATTTTTTTTACTGACAAAATATGATATAGTGGCACACTTGTAATAACGGTGCTTTTGTGATGGATTTGAGGAACTATGCAGATTTAATCGTCTGATGTTCAGACTTGCTGCAGAGTAACCAGATGTACAGTTTTTTTGTCAATCCACTGCTGAATGAGGGCCTCCCCACGCCGTGCGGCGTCATGGAACTTACTTGACCATACTCTATACCATCTAGTCGGTGCAGGTTAAAGGCAGGAAGCATATACATTGAAGCATAGTACGGTACAACAATTAATTTTACTGCACTGCCCTCTGCTGCCCACGTTGTAACACAACCCCGCAGTGTTTCTGGGAATATTATGACAGGAATGTCATTCTGAAAACATTAAAGACCACACCTTGGAACTTGTATTTTTGCTTTGCCAGAAGAGGTGATTCATGTGAAATTGCAAACAATTCAGACGTAAACAGCATTATTTGTCCGCTATTGTGCAGCCCCTTTTCATTAGCAGTTCACGCTGGTAGCTACAATGTACGTCTGCAGAAGTTAGATTAAGGATTATCACCCTTGCTCTGAGGGTTTTATATCGGTTGAGGTACGTTACGCATGTTCAAAGCAGAGAGGAAAAAACATCTGTGAATTGGAACAAATGTAGTACCGATTTGCATAAATTGGCTTCAGGGATGCAAGTTCTTACACAGCTTTGGTGCTTAGTGTCATCTTAAGGTTAAAGATTTCTATCCTATATGTCAGGAATGTTTGAATATAAATAAATATTTACGGCCCCTTGTCTATCCATTCCTGGATGAAGGCCTCCAGATGGTGGGTGTGAATTTTTTTTAAACAGTATTTGGCCAAGACAATATCACTATCTGTGCAATACATTTCATAGTGATGGTGCATTTAAATAATGGTGCAATCCACGAATGCAGTTTCACAATCTGTTCCACCTCCTAAAGGCTGCCTTCCATAAAAAGGATGAAGGATTTAAAACATAAAAGGGATTTGTCCAAATATTGCACTGTAATAATCAATCACTCTTACTGTGAAACCTGATTTTGATTATGCATACTTCGTCTAAGGCGAACAAATGAACCGCAATGCAATTTGCCTTTATTGCACAATTGATTGAATTAACGCTAAAAAAAAGACTAAATAGACAAGAGTCTGAGAATAGGTTTTCCCCTTTTTTACGGCAACAAAGCAGGTGTTCAGATGTTAAAACACCAAACTGAAACCTTTTACAAGGAATCATGTCTGCATTAACCACAATACTTGTGGTCAGAATGCAAACAAAAAAGATACTCTGATAATATATGCATCTGATAATATATACTGGGTTTACAGCACTGTGTAATGACCACTGCGCTACCGCTTCATCCGCTCCACCAGAACTAGTGTAGGACTGGATTCTTAAAAATTTGCATGCGATGTAATACCCACAAACGTCAGTGTCATGCTCTCAGTGGTCCCGTCTGCATGCTCGTAGTAGCCACTTACTTTTTTCTAATACATGTTCTTGAGCGATTATGGAAATCCGGATTTTTACGGTGCAATGTCTTTGAAGAAACCCATACAATTCTGGGACGTTCTTAGTATTAAGACTCATAAGCCATCAATGCCACTGAGATTTACTTAAACTCAAGTCTCAGAACAAACATTGAAATTCCCTCGTCAAAATGAATACTTCAAGTGCATAATAATATCAATATTGTGGTGCGGTAAACCCTAAATATATACCAAAATCATCTGGTGTTGTATCACAATAAAAAAAGTGCCTCATCTAATAAAGCTAGCCACATCTGCTTTATGCAATGCTAAATAAGACTTATTGAGGTCCCAGTACAATAAATGAACAAAGGATTGCTGATAAAAAAAAACTTGTAGGAGTCTAATTCCTTTCTTACTCGAAAGAGTCAAAGGAAATGAGATGGAAGTAACATCGTTTTTTAATTATTTGCTCGTGAGGAATTTGTGTAATTGGTTGTAACTTCATTAACCCCTTTCGTACCAAGGCACCCAAATGTAAGCACAGTGCATATCTATATGTGGACTTAATTTCAGTTTCGTTGGTCTTTCTGCTGAGTGACCTACTTGTGGCATGGCAACAGTACTAGAGGTTCCCCGTATACAAATCATTCATTGAGGCTTTCCCTTTAGCTAACACAGCTATTTAAAGAATGAATTGCATCTCACATGTATACATTACTGCAGATGCACTTTGATAGAGAGTTAACCTATTTGTTCCATCAATGACATGGCTGGTAATTTAAGGCTAATCGACAGAATCATGAGATGCTCTTCCTGCAGTAACAGAGCACTGCTATGCTTTATTATTTTCTAAACGGATTATTGTAAATAATATTATGAGCCTTTTGCTTGGTAACATCGGAATGGAGCTTTTATCAACGTACCACAAAGCCACAGCGGGGACTGATTCAATTTGTTCTTCAATGCTAATGGGTATTTTTTTTTACTGTAGCTTAAGATGTACAGTAGTGCACTATGTACAATAATGCTAGAATGTTTCGTAATAGCTCAGCATTTAAAAAATGAAGCTAATTGAAATAGCCAGGGTATGGATGGGGCTGGGAGAGTGTAGCATTGTTGGAGTGAGCTGCTGCTGTTCCCAAATAGATGGCGGCAGTGTTGTTGGGAGCCTGACATCCTCTGATACAGTGACACAGATGGGCCGCGCGAGCGCACTGCACGTCATTGGCTTCGCACTCGATAGAAATCGTAATTGGCGCCGAGGGTCACCTTGAGATGAGGTCACATTTACTCATGTGCTTCCCACATCTCTTCCCAATTACCTAGGTTCAGCCTTTCAGCACTGTCCAAGTAAATATGGTTTGTTCCGAGTTGTCAATTACAGTTGTGTGCTGCCCTGAATGTTGCCTACCCCATGTGTTTGATAGTTCATGTTGTGTAGGTAACCTGACAAAGGAAAACCAAGTCATAAAATATAGTGCTGTATTGCTGTATAATTTACAGCCTCCTCTCACTGTTGGTCATGGTGGGGGGGGGGGTTGACCATACTTCACCACACTGGTCAGTACAGGTTGGACCAGTTCACTAATGTTAGCCATGGCAGGGAATGAAACTTGGGTCGCTAGGTTCATAGTGCAGTACACGAACCACTATGCCACCACTCCACCCCCAAGTTGTTTTACTGTAAACTTAATTTAAATTAGATTATTTGCTTGGATCTAATGGATCCCAAAATAACCATATTTCTTATCACAACAGATAAAATATATTTGCAGCTTTCTTGGCCGACTTCCTGTCACTGTGCTTTAATTGGCATGGAGTCAGTTCCACTGTGCCATGCACCTTGTGACCCGAGTTTGATGCCCAAGCCATGTATAATAACTCTGGTGAACAATATCTGAATACGCCCTGAGTTTCCTACTGCACTAATCCATAACTACAATAAACGTTAAGTATGGTCATGACTGACACGGCGTGAAAAAGCCTTCATTCTGCAGTGTGTTGACAACATTTGGTTAGAGTAGTGTTTGTATCTCGTAGCATTTGCTCTTTCTTCTCCTTGGTCAGGTCAGATTTGTAAGTTTAATTTTAAGATAATGCGTGTAAATTTTCCGAGAGAAGGGACATCATACACTAATAGCACGTCATATTCCCTTCAGTTACCCTCTCGCCAACCCCTACCACTTTGTTTACCGCTGAGGAGTAAAATGTCAAAATAAATCTACACATGGTCTATAAGTAAAGCACCTACTGTAGACTGCGTTGAAATGTTTTATCTTAGAAGATAAGCAGGTTGAGCCTGGATTGTTATTATATGGGTGACCACCATGCATGACAGGTTGTTTATAGTGCTATGCGGCTCCATGATGGGCAGCAGAAGGCAGTTCAGAAAAATACATTGTTGTACCATACTTGTCACCAACACCAAAACTGCCCACCTTCAGGTAGCACTGACTAATATGATGAAGTATGGTAAAATATCCCGACGACCTGCATGTGGGGATGTCCTTATCTTGAAGTGTATTAACAAACGGGATTAAGACGTACAGACTACAAACATTAAATATTTACATCATTTGTATATGTTAGTGTGCCTGAAAGCTGAAATACATGCTTAAAAAAATATATGGAATTTACAGTTCAGTGTACATTTTCTACGTTTCTTAAAAATAAGTTTTACCTTCAATGGAAATTTGAATTGTTATTTTTTGTATGTTTTTTTCCCTTCAACAATGATGACACCTATTTTGGGCTGGAAACTATTTACCAGGAGTATAAATAATAATTCAAATTATTTTCAATCCAAACAACTTCAGTAAAAAAAAGGACGGACTGCTCTTATAACAGTAAGGGCAGGGGGCCTATAATGCAAAAGCTTCAACGGCTTCGAGTGCTGCATGTAGCAATCAATTAGTTTTGTAAATTATATTTGGTCGGTGTGACATTCTGACTGTGATTGGCAGCTCAGGAGTGCAGTGCAAGCCCATACACACCCCCTCTCTGCTTTTGAGCTAATCTATCCTGACAGACGGAAGACATCTATTATAAGTAACTGGAGTTCACGAGACAGTGCAATATTCTGAGCCATCTGGGCCACTATTCCTTGGTCAAATTTCTCCCAGTGGGTTTGCAAGACAGAATATAAATTCTACATTCCTAAATCTGACAGTTTGCATTTTACAAATATGCACATGTAAGTATTCAATTATGGCTTCTGTATGTAGCAAAACAGTGAAAATAGTCAAAATAAATAAATAAATAAACCCTGGATTTATTCCTTGAGCTGTTTTTGGCTTTGTAGTAGTACATTCTTAGTGTATAATTCGAACAAAGATAATGTGTCAAGGCTCCTAGAATCACACATGTACTGTATTATTAAGTCTGTATTAAATAAATATTCCCATCTGGTCACCCCTTGAGAAGTTTTATCAATATCTTAACAGTGCTACTATAATACATGCATTCTGTGTATTCTGCTGACAGATTATACCAATGTAAAACATGTTTTTCTGTAACTGATCTCATTAACGATTTTTTACGTCATACTTATTTTTTTAAATAACCTTCGAGTATTGTAGACTGTTACACATCCTTAGCCATTAAAAGATATATTTCAGGTTTTTAATTATACATGCCATGTCATGGAAGATTTGACAATAAGAATATCCTTTCACGCCCAATTTAGGCCATAAGACATTTCGTGAAAGGGTATTACAGTAATGTGTTACATTACAAACGCCATTACTGTAATGCCTTCCTTGTGTAAAGATGTATTAGATCGTGTGGTTTTTGAAAGCTGATATTTTCTACCCGCACAAGAGGCTATGGCAGTACCGTATTATTTGTAGCAGGTAAAGGATATGGTAAGAATCCACCCATCCTATTAAGTAAAAAGACTGCCATCCAGTGGAAATATAGCTTATAACATGTGACCCTTGATTTATTTACACACCCAGTTTCATACTCGAGTGTTTTGTGTTGATGATTATGAATTGGCATCGTTTGAAAACTGTGCTCCATGTTGTTAGAATATTATGGCACACTGGTCACACCTTCGTGAGCGATTGATGAGGCTAGACAGAACACAAGCCATAGTAACCAATGATATGTCTGACTGGTGACCCTGTTCCTATATATTTGCAGCTTTCTTGGCCGACTTCATCATTCCCTTACACGTGCCAGAGATTGATTGCTGTATGATTATTTTGAAACTGGCTGATAAAGCAACAAGATTTGCAAAAAAATCCCCCAAAATAATTGCTCAGTGCCATTATAAAAAGTCTCAATATGTGAGAACATTATGATTGCATAACAGCATCGAAAGGAAATGTCAAAAACTTATAATAAAGCTTGAATAAAGTGTAGTGTATACAGTATATGAAACAATATTAAAAATAACCATCGCACTCCCAGTTTGTAATTTAAAAATGTTTTAATTCCCATATTTAATTATACAACTCTAATCAAGAATAAAACATGAAATATAACAACTGCTGTTCTCCGCTAAGTAGCAGTGACGTCACCAGACATTGTGCCAGGTTAGGTGCACGTTGTGGCCACATGAACATAATGAACACAATCCACATCTCAAGTGAGAGCATTGGTCATGGAAAATCAATTAAAACACAGTAGCTTTTGAACTATATTACATTGTGAAAATTAGTAAATACAGAAATTTTTATTTTAATGTGCATACTTTAAAAAAGACAAGCCAAAATTCAGTGTCTCTTCAAAACAACAAATTCCGCAAGTAAGATTTGCTTTTTTTACTCTTCCATTTTCATGTTTGGACTCTTATATAATCTATCAACCCACACCAGATATATTATTTTCACTGCCACCTGAGCTGGCATAACTTTAGTGATTGCCATTTATTTGCAGCCCACAAGTGAATTAAGTGATAACAATTTGAAATGAGTGGGTTATAAAAAATAATTTACTCGTATTACCCCTGTACATAAATTAATATGACTAAAAGTTTTGCTATCTTACATCGTACCAATTTCTGATCTGGCTCATGGATAATATAGCATTGGAGGCTCGTGGTGATAGTATTGGAAATCTATTAAACTATTACAAAAAATATTTTACCAGGTAAGGCCCACTGAGCTATATAGCTCTTTTTTAGAAGTGACCTGGCCACAAATGCCAGCTCAACGAAGTGGCTTATCGTGTGGAAATTTATCGCAGCCAAATACTCTAAATGCACGTGGATTCTAAATGTGGAGATACAAACTAGAGGATCATGAGAAAAATCCACGTGAGAACGGAAAACATGCTAACTATACAGGTGTCCGGATTGTCTCCAACCATATGAGCATGTGGATTTAACGCACCTTCCCAGGAGAACTGGTGTAATTGTACATTCTAAAGCATTGCTTTCCATTTCAAATTATAAATTCATCCACCTGTGCAATTCACCTGAGACCAGAACACGGGAGCCATGAGCTGCCAATGCAATACAGCAAACCGTCACTATTCACATGTTCTGGATTAGAGTAATTTAATGCATACTAATTCCCTATTCGCGACTAGCTGGACTCCAGTATTTGCGAGTGTATCTGCCAGACCACCGACACCAGGGAGGTGCGCACAGAATTTTTTAATTGAAACTGTCTGCGAAGATTAGGCACCCCCTTGGCTGCCAACTTTGTCCTTAGTCCCGCAGAAATCCCGTGTACCACGAATATATACTACCTTGCAGATCCTCTGAACTCGCTATTGTGCATTTTACTTTATACATACTTGCTTGTTAATTGCTCCAATGAGAGAAGAAATTGCATCTGCACTTTCCTCTCTCATCAAAAGTAATACAAACCATTGTTCTTTATCATTTAATCTTTTTTTATTGTACAGAACATTCACCATTCCTCCCCGATGTTTTAAGCGAGCGTTTTAAAAAACGTAACCCTCGCGAATCCATCACCTGGCTACATCTATATGTAGCCAGGTGATGGGAGAGCATCCATCGACTTGAAAAGGCCTTTTCACAGACTTTGCAATTGTATTAGAGTGCGACACTTGATCTGAAAGTGTCTTGTCAAGGCAAAGTGCATAGAAAACAGCTTTTTACACTTTGAACATTTTTTTCTAGAATTTATATGAGTGAACTTGAGTCACCAAATTGTACTTGGATATGTATCTTTTATCACAAATATGGCATCGCCAAATATTTTTACCAAACACTGTGATTCCTTTGTAGGAATCATCTATGTAATTGTACATTTCTTTCAGACTCATCTGACCAAATGAATGGTGTTCTTTTATAATTCCAAACATTTTACTATTTGCACAAAAATCTTTGTTTCTGGAAGATAATTCAGTGGAAAAATGTTGATCAGCCAACAACTTATCAAAGTTTTTGCATGCAATAATTTTATGAAGCACTTCACCTGTCTGCTCATGGATCTTTTGACTTTTAACATTGGAGCCAATTAATTTTTTATTTTCAGAGTGTGTTAACATGAGTCACGAAATTGTACTTAGTTGTATATCTTTTGACACACATTCAGCATTGCCAAGACTTACGGCTATATTTTTTGGTTTTGTAGGAGTTATCGATGTAATTGTTCATAGCTGTTCAATATAAGTGTGAATGTCATTATCTTACTGTGTCTTGGGACATATTCTTGAATAGCAGTTTCAAGCACAGTGCCAATAGCGCACAGATCTAGGTTTGTAGAAGATGCTTCAGGAGAGGAACAATTCTGCTCTATAGGCAAGTGCTCAGAAGTTGAACAGGCATTATTTTCCTGAAGCACTTCACTCATTTCACCGGAATTGAAAATCAATGCACTGCTCACACCACCTTCCGTTTATTCTTGAATCTTATGACTTTGGAAATTCGAGCCAAGGGATTTTCCAGTTTTGGAGTGTGTTGACACGTGAGTTACAAAATTGTATTTATTCGTATACCTTTTGACACACATTCGGTATTGCCAAAACCTACGGCCATACGTTTTGGTTATGTAGGAGTTGTCGATGTAATTGTTCATAACTGCTCGATATAATTGTGAAAAATTCATTATCCCATTGTGTCTTGGGACGTATTCTGGAACAACAGTTCCATCCACAGTGCCATGAGCACACAGATCTGGGATTGTAGAAGATGCTTCAGGAGAGGAACAATTCTGCTCGATAGGCAAGTGCTGAGAAGTTGAACAGGCATTCTTTTTCTGAAGCACTTTACTTATTTTACTAGAACTAAAAAACAATGCACGGTTTACAATACCTTCCGTTTTCTCTTGGATCTTATGACTTTTGAAATTCGAGGAAATTAATTTTTCAGTTTAGGAGTGTGTCAACATGTGAGTCACAAAATTGTACTTAGTCGTATACCTTTTGGCACACTTTCGACATTGCCAAAACCTACGGCCATACTTTTTGGTTATGTAGGAATTGTCGATGTAATTGTTCATAGCTGCTCGATATAATTGTGAAAATGTCACGATCGCATTGTGTCTTGGGACATATTCTGGAATGATAATTCCATCCACAGTGCCATGAGCACACAGATCTGGGTTTGTAGAAGATGCTTCAGGAGAGGAACAATTCTGCTCGATAGGCAAGTGCTCAGAAGTTGAACAGGCATTATTTTCCTGAAGCACCTCACTTATTTTACTAGAACTGAAAAATAATGCACGGTTTACAACACCTTCTGTTTTCTCTTGGATCTTATGACTTTTGAACTTCGAGTCAATGAATTTTCCAGTTTTGGAGTGTGTCAACATGTGAGTCACAACATTGTACTTAGTCGTATACCTTTTGACACACATTCGGCATTGCCAAAACCTACGGCCATACTTCTTGGTCATGTAGGAGTTGTCGATGTAATTGTTCATAACTTCTCGATATAATTGTGAAAATTTCATTATCGCATTGTGTCTTGGGACGTATACTGGAACAACAGTTCCATCCACAGTGCCACGAGCACACAGATCTGGCTTTGTAGAAGATACTTCAGTCGAGGAACAATTCTGCTCCATAGGCAAGTGCTCAGAAGTTGAACAGGCATTATTTTCCTGAAAGACTTCACTTATTTTACTAGAACTGAAAAACAATGCACGGTTTACAACACCTTCCGTTTTATCTTGGATCTTATGACTTTTGAAATTCGAGTCAATTAATTTTCCAGTTTTAGAGTGTGTCAACATGTGAGTCACAAAATTGTTCTTATTTGTATATCTTTTTACACATATTCGGCATTGCCAAAACTTACGGCCATACTTTTTGGTTATGTAGGAGTTTTCGATGTAATTGTTCATAGCTGCTCCATATAATTGTGAAAATGTCACGATCTCATTGTGTCTTGGGACGTATTCTGCAACAACAGCTCCATCCACAATGCCACAAGCAAATAGATCTGGCTTTGTAGAAGATGCTTCAGTAGAGGAACAATTCTGCTCCATAGGCAAGTGGTCAAAAGTTGAACAGGCATTATTTTTCTGAAAGACTTCACTTATTTTATTGGAATTGAACAACATTGCACTCTTCACACCACCTTCCGTTTTTTGTTGAAGCTCCTGACTAAAGATATTTGAGCCAATGCATTTTCCAGTTTTAGAGTGTGCCAACATGTGAGTCACGAAATTGTACTTAGTTGTATATCTTTTTACACATTTTCTGCATTGCCAAAGCTTGCGGCCATACTTTTTGGTAACGTAGGAGTTGTCGATATAATTGTTCATAGCTGCTCGATATAATTGGGAATATTTCATTATCCCATTGTGTCTTGGGACGTACACTGGAACAACAGTTCCATCCACAGTGCCACGAGCACACCGATCTGGCTTTGTAGAAGATGCTTCAGGAGAGGAATAATTCTGCTCCATAGGCAAGTGCTCAGAAGTTGAACAGGCATTCTTTTTCTGAAAGATTTCACTTATTTTACTAGAACTGAAAAACAATGCACGGTTTACAACACCTTTCGTTTTCTCTTGGATCTTATGACTTTTGAAATTCGAGTCAATTAATTTTCCAGTTTTAGAGTGTGTCAACATGTGAGTCACAAAATTGTCCTTATTTGTATATCTTTTTACACATATTCGGCATTGCCAAAACTTACGGCCATACTTTTTGGTTATGTAGGAGTTTTCGATGTAATTGTTCATAGCTGCTCCATATAATTGTGAAAATGTCACGATCTCATTGTGTCTTGGGACGTATTCTGCAACAACAGCTCCATCCACAATGCCACGAGCAAATAGATCTGGCTTTGTAGAAGATGCTTCAATAGAGGAACAATTCTGCTCCATAGGCAAGTGCTCAGAAGTTGAACAGGCATTATTTTCCTGAAGCACTTCACTTATTTTATTGGAATTGAACAACATTGCACTCTTCACACCACCTTCAGTTTTTTGTTGAAGCTCATGACTAAAGATATTTGAGCCAATGCATTTTCCAGTTTTAGAGTGTGTCAACATGTGAGTCACGAAATTGTACTTAGTTATATATCTTTTTACACATTTTCTGCATTGCCAAAGCTTACGGCCATACTTTTTGGTAACGTAGGAGTTGTCGATATAATTGTTCATAGCTGCTCGATATAATTGGGAATATTTCATTATCCCATTGTGTCTTGGGACGTACACTGGAACAACAGTTCCATCCACAGTGCCACGAGCACACAGATCTGGCTTTGTAGAAAATGCTTCAGGAGAGGAATAATTCTGCTCCATAGGCAAGTGCTCAGAAGTTGAACAGGCATTCTTTTTCTGAAAGACTTCACTTATTTTACTAGAACTGAAAAACAATGCACGGTTTACAACACCTTCCGTTTTCTCTTGGATCTTATGACTTTTGAAATTCGAGTCAATTAATTTTCCAGTTTTAGAGTGTGTCAACATGTGAGTCACAAAATTGTCCTTATTTTTATATCTTTTTACACATATTCGGCATTGCCAAAACTTACGGCCATACTTTTTGGTTATGTAGGAGTTTTCGATGTAATTGTTCATATCTGCTCCATATAATTGTGAAAATGTCACGATCTCATTGTGTCTTGGGACGTATTCTGCAACAACAGCTCCATCCACAATGCCACGAGCAAATAGATCTGGCTTTGTAGAAGATGCTTCAGTAGAGGAACAATTCTGCTCCATAGGCAAGTGGTCAAAAGTTGAACAGGCATTATTTTTCTGAAAGACTTCACTTATTTTATTGGAATTGAACAACATTGCACTCTTCACACCACCTTCCGTTTTTTGTTGAAGCTCCTGACTAAAGATATTTGAGCCAATGCATTTTCCAGTTTTAGAGTGTGTCAACATGTGAGTCACGAAATTGTACTTAGTTGTATATCTTTTTACACATTTTCTGCATTGCCAAAGCTTACGGCCATACTTTTTTGTTATGTAGGAGTTGTCGATGTAATCGTTCATAGATGCTCGATTTAATTGGGAAAGTGTAATTATCTCATTGTGTTTATGGAGACATTCTAAAATAGCAATTTCATGAACTGGAGTGCACCGCTTGGTAGGCATCTGCTCACAAGATGAGCATGGACTATTGTTATGAACTCCTTCACCTTTTATACAAGGACTGAAAAGCAATGGCTTGTTTTCAACAGCTACAGATTGCTTTTCGATAGGACACTTTTCTAAATTAAAGCCAATGTCTTTTCCAGCTTCGCAGTGTGTTATCATGTGAGTAATCAAATTGTCCTTTGTCATATAGATCGTGTTACAAAGACGGCATTGCCAAAGCTTCCGACTAAGGAAGGAATTATCTATGTAATTAGTCATATCTGCTCGACTTATTTGTCGAATAGTTTGTTTTTCATTTTGTTTTGAAACACGTTTTTGAATAATGGTTTCAACTACATTACTTGCACATATGTTTACGTTTGCAGCAGTATCATCAACAGAGTACATACCTTGCGTATCAGATAAATTATCACAAGTTGAAGATATACTATTTTTCTGAAGTGAGTCATTGGTTTTGCTTTGATAGATAAGCAAAACGTCTTTTGTAATATCAGATTGCTCTTGAATCGTACAACAACCTGTATTGATTACTGCAACATCTAGGGGTAGTGTGTTAGAAAGTATGGCATTTACATCACAAATACCATCTTTGAGGCACGGTTTTAAACTGTCCTCTTGCATCAAATCTGATATATGTGATGTGATATTTTTTGAGGCTTTATATTCTTCAACCATCTCCAACTTCTTGGTTTGTCCATGTTCACCGGCACAATGTGATGTATTTATTTGACTATTTATGACCTTTCCGTCACAGAAATGTGCACCATATTGCATGCCTTTCTCTGCTTTAGGATTTGCATTGGATGGACTGGCTGTACAACAAAAATTATTTTCTCTAACCTCTTCATTACCAATGCCAGGCAACTCAACAATGTTGCCTTGCTCATAGTTTTCCAGCAATAAATTGTTTTCATTTCTGAGTACATCTTTATATGGACCCTGAGATTCTCGGAAATTTGTGTTTGGGTGACTATTTTTCTGAAGTGAGTCATTGGTTTTGCTTTGATAGATAAGCAAAACATCTTTTGTAATATCAGATTGCTCTTGAATCGTACAACAACCTGTATTGATTACTGCAACATCTAGGGGTAGTGTGTTAGAAAGTATGGCATTTACATCACAAATACCATCCTGGAGGCACGGTTTTAAACTGTCCTCTTGCATCAATTTAGATATATGTGATGTGATATTTTTTGAGGCTTTATATTCTTCAACCATCGCCAACTTCTTGGTTTGTCCATGTTCACCGGCACAATGTGATGTATTTATTTGACTACTTATGACCTTTCCGTCACAGAAATGTGCACCATCTTGCATGCCTTTCTCTGCTTTAGGATTTGCATTGGATGGACTGGCTGTACAACAAAAAATATTTTCTCTAACCTCTTCATTACCAATGCCAGGCAACTCAACAATTTTGTCTTGCTCATAGTTTTCCAGCAATAAATTGTTTTCATTTCTGAGTACATCTTTATATGGACCCTGAGATTCTCGGAAATTTGTGTTTGGGTGACATGGATTGAATGCTTCATAAGCTGCTTCATGTCTTAGTACATCTGCACAGCTTTCAGTTGTCCATCCCTTAGATGGCTCGTGGTATGGTTTATTTACAATTGGTTTTGATTCGGAACCAGTACCACTGTCAATATAATCGTTAAGTGCTGAAACAGATAAGCTATTACATTTTGACAATGGTGAGATAGCATCACTATCAGAATCATCTGCACTGTTATTAATCTCATCGCCACACATTATATCATAAATAGGCGATGCTGCCATCTTCATGTAATTGATCAGATGTACTTCTTCGTTACTTTCTTCATCCTCATAAAACTTACTGGTGCAGAAAAAGTCATCGACTGCATCTTGCCTATTGAGTTGACATCTGGCTTCAGCATTCAAAACTTCCTCCTTAAATTTAGCATTGCTCAAGTCCAGCTGTTGCTGGTCATCATGAGAAGATCCACCAGAGACACCGGACATATCACAAGTGGTGGTAGCAAGTCCAATCAAGTCCTCTTCATCACAAACATCAGCATCCTGATGGTGAGGTGATGTTAAACAGTCTTCTGTAGACATTTTGATTGCTCCGGGTAGATAATAGTTCTGATATGTGCACAAAAAAGCAAGAAAAACACATGTTTAACAGCAAAATACATTGGAAGAAGTGTACAGACAGTATACTCTTTGGTTCTTTCAGTAAAGTCACGTCGGTAAAAAAAATGATCACGACGTTTCGATCGCAACACAAGCGGTCGTCCTCAGGCGGAAAAAATAATCCAGCGAGAGAGCTGTTACAACAAGGTTATATAACCATGTTGTAACAGCTCTCGCTGGATTATATAACCTTGTTGTAACAGCTCTCTCGCTGGTTCAGCAGTACCTACGTGACTTTACCGAAAGAACCAAAGAGTATGGATTCCTGCAGTCACGAAAACTTCAAATCAAGATAGTACAGGCAGTTATCGACATACAAATGCCCGACTTACGAACATCCGCACTTAAGAACCAGCTTCCTGATTTTTTTACATTGACTTAAAACGCGAACTCGCACTTGCACACTGAACCGCGGAACTATGTTGTTCAGTGGAGTGATCCTCCACAAGATGTAATGAGTCAGCCTCGCACGGGGAGTGAGCGTTTGTGTGTGCGCGCACATTTGTGCCTATGAAAGTGAGTGAGCGTGTGTGTGAAAGTGAGCGTGTGGGGAGCGGTCGTGTAGCGGTTAGCAAGCTGTGCTACGAACCTGACGACCCGAGTACGATTCCTGCTTATGGTCAACACCAATGACGATTATCTGATCCGGTCCTGGGCCTCCCCTAGGTCGACTCAGCCTCAAATGAGTATCTAGTGCGATATGTAACATCGCCACTCAGGAGACAAAGGCGGCCGGTCGTACTTTTGGCCACCGACCTCCTCACGTGCCATGCCGGCCTTCATAGGTGCTAGCTAACAGCACTTGCCTCAACAGTCTGTTAAGGCTATACACGAGATCTTTGTATTTGTGTGTGTGCGTGCATGGTGTGCATGTGCAATTGTGGTGACTCCTTGTGCCCCTTCGAACAAGCAATCCAGTGTCAGGATTCAAGGTCAGTAAACGTAAAACTGATTTTTTCTTCTATTTATGTTACTTCATTTTATGTTTTAATAACTATATAGTACTTACTACATGCAAATGTACAATATGGTTTGTTATTAATGAGTTGTAACAATGCTTCCCTTTTTTGTTGACGCGTAACACATTTTATAACACCGACCGTATGGGCATTTAAATTCAGTACATTATTGGGTTGCGACTGACGAACCATTCGACTTACGAACGGGTCTCAGGAACTGAGGTAAACTTTTATGATGGGAGAAAACTCGGTGAGATGATGGAGAGCTGAGTATTGCATTTAAGAATATTAAGCCACTATGGACAGATGACAGCAAGTCTACGGTCCAATTCAACCGACCACACAATAATCTCTGCATTTACCAACGCAGGCCATGAGTAAAGTAGGAATTTAAGACCAAGTGAGTACCACATACCACTGTATTATCATTAATTTACACAAGTCATCATTTTATGTAGGTACAGTACCTACATAAAATAACAAAACATTTAACCGTCTCTCATTATTTTATAGCATGGTGACCCCCCTCCCTCCTCGCCACAACTTTACCTTGCAAGAGGTGACGAGTCGAAGCCCCCGCACTCGGATCAAGAGAGGTTACAGTACGGTCATTGTTGCATACGGTACTCTCACGATCGTGATGGTACCTGGAAAATAAGCAGGTAGACACCAATTTTTCGATTTAAAGCTTTCGTGACTGCAGGGATTCATCTTCTTGGTTCTTTCGGTAAAGTCACGTAGAAGGGAAATAATAATAATAATAATAAAATAATAC
This sequence comes from Lampetra planeri, assembly GCF_965212315.1. Lineage (NCBI taxonomy): Eukaryota > Metazoa > Chordata > Hyperoartia > Petromyzontiformes > Petromyzontidae > Lampetra > Lampetra planeri. The sequence goes on along the minus strand of NC_136109.1, from coordinate 18,134,145 downwards.
AAATAAAACATAATAAAATACAATTCTCACGACGTTTCGGCCACAACGCAAGCAGCCGTCCTCAGGTGTCGGAAAGACAGCGTCCGAATGAACACCACCAGCTTGGCAGCGTATATTTAAGCTGGGTTAGTGGAGGTGGGCGCCTTGACAAAGGAATTTACATATCAACAGAGGTATTTAGCATATTTATGGAAAATGCAGATATGGGATTAGTCACTACTTGTGATTATTTTGTCTCATATACTGCATACAAATATAACTTAGCTTTGACTAAGGAACGATATCGTGAGGAAGAGCATCCGTGCCCTAAAACATCTTGACACTGAAACGTTCTAACCCCGTGCCCCTACAGGTAAAAGTGTTATTCAAACAATGTTCAGCAAATCATCTTCTTGGTTCTTTCGGTAAAGTCACGTAGAAGGGAAGTAATAAAAGAATAAAAATAAAACATAATTAAATAATTCTCACGACGTTTCGGCCACAACGCAAGCAGCCGTCCTCAGGTGAAGACCAGGTCTGTCCTCAGGTGAGGACGGCTGCTTGCGTTGTGGCCGAAACGTCGTGAGAATTATTTTATTATGTTTTATTTTTATTATTTTATTACTTCCCTTCTACGTGACTTTACCTAAAGAACCAAGAAGATGAATCCCTGCAGTCACGAAAGCTTTAAATCGAAATTTAATGTTCAGCGAGTTTCGGAATATCTTTTGGTAAACCTGTATTCTTTACCAGTGTATCAAGTAATTTAAGCGACTCGCTCACTGGAACCTTAGCGAATAGCGAAATCACATCAAAACTCACCAACATACCATGAGGGTTAAGTTTAATATCTTTGATCACATTCACAAGATGTTCTGAATTTCTTATGAGTGAAGATGTTCTACCGATGTAGGGCTGTATTTGTTTAGTTTAGCTTTGACTAAGAGCATTCGTGCCTATAACATCTTAACATCTGTAATGTTCTTACCCCGTGCCCCTACTTACTGGGGCACCCTTGAACAAGAGCTTTGTAAATTTTGATTTAAAGCTTTCGTGACTGCAGGGATTCATATTCTTGGTTCTTTCGGTAAAGTCACGTAGAAGGGAAATAGTAAAATAATAAATATATAAACCAATAAAATAATAAAAATATAAAACAATAAAAAATATTGTTGTGGATTTCACACCTGATGATGATTGCTTGTGTTGCAATCGAAACATCGTGAGAATTGTTATTGTTCCATATTATTTTATTATTTCTCTTCTACGTGACTTTACCGAAAGAACCAAGAGCTTTATAGCTCTTCGGATTCCTCCTGCGGTATAAATAAAGATTATAATCTCGCAGTTCGCAAGCATTGGTTGAAGCCTGACTGCCATATGAGACGTCGACACCGGTAGTTTGCTTGAATTTATACAATGCTTCTGAAACGATGCACTTTTAAGGAAGTGTTAAAAAAATGCTTTTACGTGGAGGGTGTGAATAAGGCATTGATCATACAATGTTATTTATATTCTCCACAACGACACGAACGATTGTCGTTACACATCGGACCACCAATTGACCACCCCCACAACTATGCTAATACAGACAATAGTTATAACAGCAAAGGTATGATATACACCTCAATTGTTGTGGATCCTGAGTCGTGGCTGAGGGGAAACTAGCCCAAACGTCGTGCTTGCTCACACACGAAGTGAGTTGTCCACGCCGCTCAGTGCTGGCTTGGTGTTAGTCGACGTTAATTGTCGGTTGTTTGATGTTTTCTTTCGCGTTGGTTAGAAATATATTTGCTTGTGTAAACGAAGCTCCTCAGCGGAAAAACCGCAAGTGCGCTCGACGCCAAAGAGATTTTTAAAAAGGCGGGAAAACTATTGGCCAATCAGAGAGCGAAGAATCCGCCCCCCCCTCTCAACGGGGGGGGGGGGGGGGAAGTGGGCGGGGCATCGCGAGACGGTGTAGATGTGGCAGGGCCCATCAGCCACCAGTGCCAGGGATTTCACTTTCACGAGGCACGTGGTGGCACCACTAGGAGTTGTTATAACTAGAATAACTCGAGAGAAAATACATTAAATAATAGAGTACGACGTTTCGATTGCAACACAAGCAACCGTCATCAGCTAGAAGGAAATGTGAGAGAGAGACAAAATACTCTTAGGTTTTTTCGGTAAAGTAACGTAGGTGTATTTATGAACTTGTATCTTGAAATGTTTTGCCTCACTTGATACAGTAAATCTAGCTGTGACGGTCCCACCTGATGACGGAGACTTGTGTTGCCTCCGAAACGTCGTGATTTATTATTTTATTGTATTTCTATTATTACTTTTATTAATTTTTATTTTATTTTTTACCTATGTGATTTTACCGAAACAACCTATTAGTATGAATCTTGCAGTCACGAAAGCTTCAAATCTAGAGAGACAAAAGACAGACACGCAAGCAGAGAGAGACAACACAACTCTTATTATTTAATTTAATTTCTTTCTACGTGACTTTACCGAAAGAACCAAAGAAATATTCAAATAAAGTTTGTTATAACTACTTACTACCTGGTCAAAGATCTCAACGCAGAAAGCTCCCCGGGTTTGGTCTCCTCCAACGAAGCTCATGATCCACCCTAAAACCGCATCTTCGAAAACCACGTTATATTTTGCGTTTTGTTAAAGTAAGGTTTTGACGTAAAACTTTGGTGACTATACGGAATTCATATTCTTTGGTTATTTCGGTAAAGTCACGTAAATAGAAAATAAAATAAACATAAAAATACTTAAAAACCAAACGTCGTGAGGTTTGGTTTTTATTATTATTCATTTTATTTTATATCTACGTGACTTTACCGAAAGAACCAACGAAAATTGTTAAAGTAAAGTTTATTTAAAACATAAATTGCTATGCAACGGGAAAACAATGTTAGGGGTCAACTCATTGAGGGATCACAAGACATCTGGACCGCCCTGTACACTGAATTGTTCGCGAATACACAAAACTGAGATGATTAAACCTCGTAAATATGCCTGGAACAAGTCCAGAACACCGCTCCATGGATTTTGTTTGGCCACACCCCATCCATCTTTCCCTACGTATTTATAAATCTGCTCATCGCACTATAGGAATAAATCCGGGTCCAATAACATTGTTTTTAGTTTGTTTTCCTGCCACCCCACACCCCAAAATCAGCACGGTTAGCTACGTACGGTGCGAAAGACGTTCAACTTACAGCAGACGATCGATATGAGGGAATTGTGCAGGACGATGTCATGAAGGGGATGCGTTTATTTCGTATTATTAATATCCGTGGTGAATAGTACCATTCAACTGTTTACATTAACTATACTGTAGGGTAGTCATCGGGAAGAAATTATATTGTAAATTTGGGAATCGAATGGCTAACTCCTGATCGATGCGATGGATTCGCATTCTCAGAGGCCACTAGCCAACTCCTTCAAGTAGCCCATGGGTCAGAGTCGACATTGGTATCACTTAAGGTAGAAACAACTTTAGTCATAACGATATATTTTTTTGCAAATAAGAGTTAATTATTTGCCAACCCGGTTATTTAACATGTGTATTACATTATTCGCTGTTACTGACCACATAGCTAAACTTGAACCACTCAAGCTAAATATTATTTTAGTGGTACTGACAAGTCAAATATCTTGTCTGGGCTCACGGATTCAGGGGGGAAGTGAGACAAACCAACCTCACTCATTAGTCGCTAGATGTCGCTAGATAGCCCACAAATCGAGTCAGAAATGTCACGTATTAACCACAGTAAACTGATGCGGGGTCCTTAATAAGCACCTTGATTCGCTCGGAAATCTACAGAATTCCCTCGTCCCAGAAAGTTGGCGACACTGGCGGCAGGGCGACTAATCATTCCCTTGTGTAGAAGTCATATGTACCGTTTATATTGCAATCCATATTAAAGTGCATTACATAAATTGTACACACTCGTCTGTAAATTGAAATTTCTATTGAATGTAATTTGTCGCGGATGTTTTAATGTGCACCGTTTATTTTTGCTTCATTTTGCCCTGCTGACGTGGATTAAAGACACTTCCCGATAAAACTTGTCCCCAACTCATCAAACATTGAAAATCGTTCATTGTACATGATTACCACAGTCTTGTATGGCCAGATAACACGTTGCATGATATATAACATGAGCACATCTTCAAATTTTTTTTTTGAAATCATGTATAGCTTATGGACCTTTTTCCCAACTTCACCAAGAAAACAACAAATAAGACTAAAATGTTGCAGTAATATACTTCTTCTTGGTTCTTTCGGTAAAGTCACGTAGAAGGGAAGTAATAAAATAATAAAAACAAAACATAACAAAATAATATAATTCTCACGACGTTTCGGCCACAACGCAAGCAGCCGTCCTCAGGTGCGTTGTTGCCGAAACGTCGTGAGAATTATATTATTTTGTTATGTTTTGTTTTTATTATTTTATTACTTCCCTTCTACGTGACTTTACCTAAAGAACCAAGAAGATGAATCCCTGCAGTCACGAAAGCTTTAAATCGAAATTCAGTAATATACTATGAAGAGAGTGCAAAAATGCAGTCTGCGGAACAAGCGTTGAAGAAACGTCACTGATCACACACGTTTGTCTTCTAAGGCAGCGTCGTTGACGAGTGTGAGTTTTACGTTCATTTTCCTTGTGCGCTACTGCCAACGCAGCATCGCCAAACAATGTACAACAACTACAATCCTCGGGTGCCATTATTTGAGTTTAAACACAAGAGGGCAATGGTGAGTCGAGCAGATAGTCCACACACAAGCGTGGTACATCATCTTCAACAAGTGGTGAGCCATCACAGCTGCACGTGACAAGCATGCGTATCTTTTTCAGCAGTGAAATAATGAGCTTAATTGTAAAGGCGAACAAAGCAGCAACACTTACTTAATCCATAATTTATATTTGCAGTTGTGTTATCAGCATACAAGCACAGACGAAATATTTTCGTTCATACATTTTTATCTAATATGCATTGCGCTTTTATTTATAACCAGGTGAATCAAATATATCCTTAATTCGGTGGTTCATTAATATTTTAAATTTAAACTTTATTTATTCTTTATATTCGATTTAAAGCTTTCGTGACTGCAGGGATTCATATTCTTGGTTCTTTCGGTAAAGTCACGTAGAAGGGAAATAATAAAATAATAATAAATTATACAAATAAAACAATAAAATGCTCACATTTTATTATTTCCCTTCTACGTGACTTTACCGAAAGAAGCAAGAATATTATTCTTTATAGTTCTTAGAATACCATTTTTTGAGATGACAGCACCTTAAAACATATGCCAAATAATCCCTCTAAATGGTACAGTCAAATGTGCTAATGCATTCCAATGGGTGTCTTTTGTAATCATTGGTAGACATGATCACTCATTAGATAAAATACATTTTATTATGGGTGAAATGCCTAGGATGTCATCTTCAACAATTCTGATAAAGCACTAACCAGGGCAAAACGATCACACTGAGAGCCACCGAGCTACCTTCCTACTCGATGGCATTGTCAAGGCTCTCTATTTTTTTTTATCCTTTTCTGGCAAGCACACACATAGAGTATACGAGTAATATTCCACAAGAGCACTCAATTCAAAAGAAGCATAGTATAACTGTTAAAACCTTGAGCTGGGGTTAAGTGGCGGTGCAGTAATGACCTGAATTCCATTCCTGGCCATGACGATAATCGGTGGCGGTTGGTATCTGAACTAGTCCCCCTTCACCAACCAGCAATGACCAGCGCGGTGATGTATGGCCATGCACCCCCATGGCCGGTAGAGGAGGCCTACATACTAAAATGGATTGACAATTTGCTAAAAATTATTTACTATTATACCATAACCTTGCTACATCGTAGGAGCTTGAGAGATGGCAACAACTTGGGGAGTCGTTCATCCAGCAGTGAATGTGAGATTATGATGACGATGATACCATAACCTAGTTATACGAATGTATAATTTATGTTCGGGACGCATATGTATTCACAAATGTATTATTAGGTGTGTTTTAACCGGATCGGATAAACATACCCTTGCCTGAAAGCGCACTTTCTTGTGGCATGTTATAACACATGACACCAATGCCTGTTAATGTCAGAAATGCAGACACACTCCCAACGGTGCAGGCTCACGTAAGCGTGGCATGTTTGGTCTGATATATTTAAGTCTTGTGCGCTGCTCGGCCCACCACCACAGTCTTGTCATGTCTGGTTATAGCAGTTTTTATGACAGTATTTTGACGGCTGCCTTGGGCATTCTAAATCACATTGACAATAAAATGTTATAGATTAAAATGTTTTAGGCTATTATGTTTTTACTGTGGTGTGTATAGGCATGTGCAAGTATCACAATGAGGCACTGATGTAGGATACTTTTCAAAGACGTAAGTGCGTATGTGTAGCGTTTAAACTTTTAAGAATATAGCATGGGAAAAAATGCGATTTCTTATAATGTACTGTAGTGCTTTGTACCTCGCGTGTGCAGTTGATGTCATACGTATAGTCAGAACTTAATTTATTCACTAAACATATTCCAGGTTGCTTTCAGACTAGCAGCCACGAGTTTAATGTATGTCACCTTATGCATTTGTGGGCGACACATTCAACCACAAAAAAGACCAATGCGATTATAACCAACGTAGTTGAAATTATAATTACGCCGGAAATAAAATAAAGTAATAATCTTACAAGCACATATTTAATTATAAAACAGTATCCAAGATTTATATAACTGGTTCTAGTGGTCAGAGATCGCTGACTCTCTGTTGTCACCAACCTCAATTGAGCATTACCGCACTGTAAGATTACTAAACATCTCTTATTCTCTCTGGCTACTACACTCATTGGCTTGCTATAAACTTTTCATGAACAACCTATGACCTATAGATTAAGTAGGATAGTAATGTCGGTCAAAATATTATTTTTGAAACGAACATGAATTCTTGTTTGCCCGTTCCAAGAACCATCACACAATGTCACCTGGATGAGTGTGAATGGAGCTCTTCTTGGCATGTTTTTAAGCACAGCCGGGCCAGTGGATGATGGACTCTAGCATTGGACAGCTGAAGGGGGGCTGAGCCTCCCTTCTTAATTCTTATCGTCAGAACAAATACAATTTCAGGACAATATTTAACATCCGCAATATTTGTATGAGGCTGGACAAAATTATAAATTTAGTCACATTTAGTTGTGGGCATCAAAGCCTTTCATAGTATGCAAAGGGGGTGAGGGCGGGAGCGGAATGCATAATGGAGAAAAAATCACACCATATCACTCATTCTTTCTAGATTTGTGTGACGGTCCCACCTGATGACGGAGACTTGTGTTGCCTCCGAAACGTCGTGATTTATTATTTTATATCTATTATTATTTCTTCTATTTTTTTTATTTTTTACCTACGTGACTTTACCGAAAAAAACCTAAGAGTATCACTCATTCTGTTTAGCATTTAACATTAAACCATAAACATTATATTAAAATGTGAACAAGAACTTTGCTCTTTTTCACCAATGGGTTTGAAGGATGGTGGCAAGTGTTGTCTTGTTAAAATATGCCTTTAAAACTGAAAACTACTTACCTGCAGTACCTCTATTTAAATACATTATCGAAAAAATGATTTACACCCTCTGTCAATCATCGTGCTTCTCAGTGTCGATTTGTGAACACACTTTGTAAACAGTACATAACATAGTACGCGTTTTCAATGCGCTGTTCATATTGTAACAAGTGTTTATACCAATGTTACTCTACAGAGTAGTGGGTCGCCGCTCCTCTTATCTGCATTGATACGAGCGGTATGTGGGGACTATGGCTTAACCGCAAAAAAAACTATCTGCACAGATGCATATCTGCAGGTAATTGGATTGTTATCGATTGATCCTGGCTGCAGACATTGGTAGGTCACAAATAGTAATGCAGATAAGAGAGCAGTTTGACTGTAAAACTGCAGTTTGAGCAGCTTTGGATAAGACTTATGACCCTGTCCATACCGAGCATGGAGTGCATTCACTTGCTCAGCTCTTGTGCGCATTCGTCCTCGCTGTTTCGCTTGGACACGACGTGACAACAGAATGATCCGCGCCAGGTGGGTCGCGGCGTTTATGTGCGCGGTGGGACGGAGTCGCCAAAAATAAATTTACTAATTACAATTTTGACTTCCGTTTATGCGGGACCCCGGGGTCCCGTCATAACGTTCATTTGTTTAAAAATTGCTTAACAAATGTGCAATGTTCCCCCTGAGTTTGTGCCTGCCCGCCAGTTTTAACAAGGTCGTGGTACGGAATTATGGTTGACCCCAAGCATTGGTCTGCAGCATCATTGACGATAGCAGTGCGAGCAAGCACCAGGCAGCAGCGTGCACCAGGAGTTCATGAAGTTGTAGCAGCAGCAGAAGCAGCGGCGTTGACCACCAGCAGTAGCACTGACCAATAGCAGCAGCAGCAACGCGTAGTAAATCACACAGTTATCTCACCACATAAGGGTTTGTGCTCAGGCTTGTCTCACAGGCAGCATTAAGGACAAGCAACAGCAGGAGCAGCATAATCATGGCAGCACAGTTATTACATTGATACAGAATCTTGCTTTGGTAAAGCGCAGTGACGTAGTTATCGAGTTGTGCAGTCAGTGCAACTGCACTGGAGCTCACAGGCCGTAGTGACACAAGCACCAGGCTTTGAAGAGGGGGGGTATTGTGCCGGAGGCCTCTTTTTTGTTATTCCTTGCACCAGGGCCCATGCCAAGCATGCTACTTCACTGTGGAAAAGCACATTCTCCCGCTTACTTTTTTCCATCCTTATACATTATATCAGATAACCACGCTCATCTCACAAGTTCATCAATTATCAAGGAAAATCTGAGGCTCTAAGTACTTATATTCTGGATCACGTCGCTCTCCACAAACGGTGATTTCACCTAGGCTGCTGAAGGAGGCACTGGCTCCCAGCTTTCATCCTCTGCCTAGGTGCGAGTGCTGCTTCCCTCTGTCCTCTCTCATCCTCGTGTGTAAATTACATAGACTCTTTGGAACTGGCTCACTCATGGGCAAATATCCCCATGCGCTCTGTCTGGGTGGCAAACTCGAGCACATAAATGTTCCCATTGGATACCATGGGGGTGCTTTATTTGGCAAAAACCCACTTCCTGTTGTTTGAGTCAGCAAATTCAGATGTCCTCTACGGCGGCAGTGTTATCTTAGTGGCAGGATTGCGCTCTGGCCGTTGGATGACCTTCCAGCTAGCTTAGGAGTTCCAACTCTTAATTATTGTTGTTACCTGTTCGAAAAATACACGTCTGAAACAGATCCAAACACATCAGTTAGAAACACATGGGAGAGTTCTGACCTGTGAGACTGCATTCTTGTGAATGGCCTCCTTAAACCTTATATGTTCAACGACAGAATCACACGTTCAACCTAAGGATGACCCTGAAGCAAATCCTGATAGACCAAACCCCTTAATTGTTATTGTTTCCCTGTTGGAAATACATGACAAAACCCAGACCAAATAAATAATGGACAGATATAAAATAGCCTATCCACACAGAGCGTAAGTTAACACTCCCTATCAGCTGTTATCAAGAGCCAGAATCTTGTTCAATGCCAATTTGCAACCAGGCCATCTGTGTGCCCGGGCCGTTGAATGATGTATTAACTTTTGACCACGTATCTTAAAGTGGGTCTAGTTGACCCGATTTTCTGTGGGTGTAATAAACATACTACGCGACGTCTGCTTTACAATGAACATTAAAGATTCCCTGACATCATTCGCAAGAGTAGGCCATTGTATGCCTGCATCAGAGACCAAATTTATGCAATTTTTTAATGATGGATAGCAATTATTATCCTCTGCTGGCAGAATAAAGCCCCAGGTCACTCTTGCAAATCAAACTTATCATGGTTTCTTGATTTATCTTCTGGTTAAACTAAATAAACTTGACACAATATATAAATATGTTGATAATTACTCAGGCCAGGTGGCTCAGCGGTAAAAAGTGCCACTCGCAATCGGGAGGTTGAAAGTTCAAATCCTGGTTGAGAGTTGATTCGGCCCATCATCCCTCTGTGGTCATTAAAATAGGTACCACGTTGTGAGGGAAGTTAACAGTGGTTGTTCGATGGAGAGATTCGCCCCTGCTATTGGAGTGAGGAATTGTCACCACAGGTTCACGGCTGTAAACAGGATATAATATCTGCCTCAGTGCTCATTTGAGCAGTAACTCACTTTTACTGTAACAGTATTCATAATTAACTTAATATTTTAAGACCTATATTGATAACATGTCAAACCCCAGTCTTTTGCGTATGCAATTTTCTCAAATGGTGTTTCTCTGCAAATTCCCCTAAACTCTCGCTCTGCCCTTTCACCTGTCCCTTTATGCGAATGCCGTGTCAACCTCTGATTTATAGGCTCTGTGTGAGCAACCTCCTGGCTCTTATTTGCATGCATTGGGCTTTGGTTGTTTGCTAAGCCCCCCATGCAATAAAAACAAGATGATCGCTTGACATCTTTCAGTTGAATTAGGTGGGCGGAGAGAAGTAAAATTGCGTGTTCGTGATTGACATAGACATGCCCATTTGAACCTTGATGGCGATTAGTTCCCCTTGGATATGTATGCTTTGACCAAGGGTGGGAACAACATCTGTTGATGTGATATTTGTCCTGCGTTCTTTTTTTATTTAAACACTGGCACATTTATTCATGAGATATGCAACTCGTGAACATGGTCACATGTGTCTACAAGTGTTACCCTTCCCTCTGACAACATGATTGTAGTGTTTTGTTACATTTTACGAACAATAGTTTCTGATATTTATACAGAGAGACTTGTTGCAACGCAGGAGCATGAGAGGTGGTAGCAACTTGGGGAGGACATCATCCAGCAGCAGATAACTCATGGCTGAATATGTTAATGATATAGACTGGGGGTGGAGTGATGAGGCAAGTTGTTGGCGCACTCTACCATGAACCTGGTGACCTACGTTCGACTCTTGGCCGTGGTTAACCTAAGTGCTGAGTGATAGCTGAATCAGTCCCAGACTCCCTTTCTCTCCCTTACCCTCACCACTGCCCCACTCCCCCTCCCTTCACCACCCCTATACTAACCCAGCATGGGGAAGTATGGTCAAACAACCCCCATGGCTGATAGCTTTGGCAGGCCTTCGTCAAGCAGTGGGTTGACAAATATATTATATATAGTACAGCATATGAGAGAAAAATACAGTGTTGGAAACATACACTTAAATTTACACAAGATTGAATGGTATGTGAAGTGAGTTTTCTCCACACTAGCCCCGAAGATTGTGGAGAATATCGTCACAAAGATAGATAGATATGACGTTCAAATGATCTTAATACAGTAGCTTATCATTTCCTCTGGAGCGAAGAGAGAGGAAATCTAAACTCAAGCTCCTACCAGAGCCATAGCGCCTTCACACATGATTGCATGCTGAACTTGTTTATCACAGCAGAGGAACATTTAAAATTCCTCGGATAACTCAAAGGTCAAGTGGTCAACCTCTAACCCATAATGTCTAGCACTGTTGGATTTTTCTAAGTTTTTTGTTCATGATGAGCACATCTGTGTTAAACCGATTTGTCTGCTGTAATACTATATGGCAGTGCAAGCTTAGGTCCCTCTTTCTTCTGTCACCTTTCATTAACTCTTTAGACTCTCCCGTGGGCCTATGCGGTAAAACCGTATTCCTTTTACAACTGACCAAATTACAAAGCATCGGAAGAAGTCAATTCAAGTCTACATGTTGCTCATTTTGTTGAGAGCTCATGAAAAACGTGTTGCCAATGTGGATAACCGTTTGTATGAATATGCCAAATATTCGTCCAAACTCTAAAATAGGGACAATTAAACGAATTATTTGCTGCATTGGGAGTGGTGCACACGCACAATTCACACATAAAGAACTCAACACATTCGTCGATAATACTTCCATCAAATAAATATATATAATAGACGACATTTCAGAAGAAGGGCCAATGCCCAAAAATGTCACTCACAAAAAGGAGAGGTTTGTTAAAGATTGTAATTTGAGAAATGTATGTCGTGTAGTCTATTCATGGATGAATGCTGCAGCCGGAAATTATTTGTAGGGAGAACCCTTTGGCTTGGGAGCCACCACAAAGTGTAGACCCAGAGACCCTTGGTTGTTCTGCTTTGCTGATTCGTGAAAATTTTAAGAAAATCTGTTTAATCTCCCCATTGGTGGTGTCAAAAAGACTTTCGCCAGGAATACATCATGCAGAAGTTCATAATGCATTTTGTGTCAGCTTAAAACGTGGACAATTTTTGTTGTTGCTGATTGATTACCTTTGGTGACACAAGCGCTTAGCGCACTGCACTGTGACTATAGCGACCAGAGTTCTTATTCGTGGCCATGTCCAACATCAGTTGGCCATTCTGAACTGAGCTGCATTGTAGAATATGCTCAAACAACCTATGTGACAAACATGGTGCGAGGAGGCTTCCATCCAGCAGTGAATTGGCAAAGGTGTAAACATTATGATCTTGAGAGTAACATAGTCAGTTAGTTTTGCCTCACATTTTTTATGGCATGATATGTTACCATCGCGTGGTAGTTATACTGCAGTAAACATAGTGTTAACACTTTAAAATAATTAACATTCCTTTGGCAATCCACTGCTGGATAAAGGCCTCCCCACACGATGTTGGTCATTGGAGATCTTTGATCATATTTCACCACCGTAGTAAGCACAGGTTGGCGAGGTTACGGCGGTGGGGGTGTGGACGCATCTGTTTAGATATCGCTTTGCCAATTATGTAAGCCGAGGCCAGGAATTAAAACATGGGTCACTGGGTTCACAGTGCCGTGCACTAATCACGGCACCACCGCTCCATTATTATTAAACATATATATGCTAAGGTTCTATTGACCTCTATGGAGTCTTTCATATGTTTGTTTCGCCTTACTAAACAGAGCTAGATGCCACTTAGCTTAACTAAAGGATCAAAATTTGCCCAAGGTGGTAATTTACAAACTGTCTGGAATGGTCATGATTGCGATGAATATTGTCATCATCATCATAGTCATGATGACCATAATTTTCGATTTAAAGCTTTCGTGACTGCAGGGATTCATCTTCTTGGTTCTTTCGGTAAAGTCACGTAGAAGGGAAGTAATAAAATAATAAATACTTCCCTTCTACGTGACTTTACCGAAAGAACCAAGAAGATGACCATAATGTTCAGCACAGAAAGGCAGATCTCGCAATTTAAGAGCACGATGAGAATAATGTGCGAGCACTTTCTCAAACGGCAGCCTCTCTTCAGCACCATGTGCGCCTTGTCAAACGTTGAGCGATGTTTTAACAAAAGTCACGCACAAATGTCATAGGGAATATCCCGTGTTTGGATTGACAGTGATTCCTTGAGATACATGCGTGAACTTTGAAGTCGTTGTTTATTATTAGAGTCAGCACAGCAAGGGGAAAGTGCAATGCTTGCTCATTAAGCATTCAGCCCTGCAAATAAGGAGGCAGTCCTGGTTAACCCAATGACGGATTGCGTTTTTTACTTTTTAAATAAGAACTGTACTTTCATAATTACATACACCACTGTGGCATGCTGCTGTGGTGTAATAATGAGATACTCTGGAGTCGCGATCCAGAAGTTGCCGGTTCGATCTGGCTGCGCAACTGGCTAAATGGGGTTCATTTTTGTGCAAGGAATTCAATTGATCTCCGAGCATGGCAGCTGAAACAGGGGACATGTTACTTAAATACTTTCCCAGCAGTACGAGTAGACTCGCTAGTTGATTGGTAGTATGCCACCTGAGTTTGGGTAAAGTGTGAGTATTGCCATCTCTCCCAAGACATCTGGCCAGAATGGAAGAGGAGGCCAACATACCCTCGAGAGGCAAACTCTATAGCTACCTCTAGTGGAGGCCTTTCCTCCAGCAGTTACATCCGCAAATAAATTGCAGGGTTGCTCCTTATCTTGCCACACTGCGTTGCAATTCAGAAAAAAAAACTATGACTCATTGCTTTCAAAAAACGTCCTATTGAAATGATAATTAGAAGTTATCAAACAAAATTGTCATGTAAAAAGGTGCACTGTCACAAGAACGGTTTGATTAAAGTTAAAGTATAATTGTTCCCCACTATATGAAGTCATCCGTGGTTAAGAGCTGCCTTTCTCACCCTGGCTGGCAGGAGAGGCAGGTGGTGCCCGAGTTCATTCTGCTGGAACGGCAGTGTCGTCCAAACCAAACAGCACCTCTTGTGCGGTGCACTAGCGAACTGCACAGTCACGCTTTGCGCTGTTATAGTCAATGTCGAGCACCTAGTTCCCACCACTGCAAGCAATGAGTTGTTTTAAACCGTTGAGTAATTGGCCTCAAATATATTCGTCGCTAATATACATTTTCTCACGTACCTTTCCCCCCCCCCCCTCTTTTCTGTTTAACGTTTAAAAAAATGAAATTTTCGTATGTATGACATTTATTTTTCAGCGGAGGGGAGCAGCGGTGCAGGGGATGGCGTGCTGCACTGTTAGCACGGAGACCTGAGTTTGATTCCTGGCCATGGCTAACACCAGTGGCGAGCGGCATCTGATCCAGTCCACGGACCTCGACCCACTACTTTCACCAAACCCAAACTGACCAGCGTGGTGATATGCAATCAAACCATCTCCAAAATCAACGCCATGCGGGAAAGCCTTCATACAGCAGTGGGCAGGAAAGGGCTTCAAATCATATTACTTTATTATTATGTTAATGGTTTACAATCTAATTATAGAGAGAGAGTTTGGGATTTAAAGTTGAATTACGTTAACACGTTGAGCCTGCCGTCACCGATCTCAACAAATATTACGCAACCGTTTGCAAAGAATAACACTGCGCTGCCCAGGGTGTGCGTTATCTGAAGGCCGTGTCTTCATCGCCGTGCTGATTCCTGTAAAGGAGAACCAACGCTCTCGCTTTAATGTGGCTCACATGTTGGTGAGCGTCCGTGCTGTGAACTGAGAACACATGTGTGGCTCTGAATTCAAAGGTTTGCGTTGAAAAAGAAATGTTTGAGTCACGGAACCTGGAACGAAATGTCAGGGATTAAATGGAACACCTGGTAAATATGAGCGAGAGAGAGAGAGAGACTCCGACTGTGGAGCATGCATGTGTTTCTTATTAGCCTGCACGTTCAGCTTATAGCAATGCAAAGTCGATCAAAGAAACCAGTCTTTCTCTTCTCGCCAGCAGAAGCACTGCGATTTAAACAGTTGCATTTTTAGAAAAGCACCTGATTTTATTTTTCTGTTCTTTATTTTTTAGTGCTCGATATTCTACGCATTATATTGATTTGTGGTAAGTATTGATCAATAATAGTGCAATGTATTTATGTTTTTATATGCGGAGATCAATAATGTCTTTGGAGCATGAAAGAGCGTATGCACGTTGCATGAAAGGAAAGTTGATATTTATAACATAACTCAAAATGTAAAAAGTGCAAGATGATCATACTATAACAATAATTACATTGTTATTACAAAGCAAAAACGGTGCCTTTCTTTTGTTCTCCCAAGAGAACTTCAACCAATAAAAAAACATGTGCTAAATTAACAACGTGATGGTTGTATGTTTTAAGGTTCATACTTTAAGATAACCGCAGTGGTGTAATGTGTATTATTTAATCTAAACCAGTCCACTCGTATCCATTCCCGTAGCTGCAAGGTTCTTAAGTGCTCTGTCGATTAGGCCCTTGAACACTGGACCCCCTACTCAATAATTTACACGTTTCTGGTAGGGTGAGCAGGGAGAAATTCTAACCATATACATATATATCGTGTATGATGATGGCATGTCTTGATTCTTGGTAGGCGATGCTCGGATATGGAAAACGACCAACTGCATTCGATTTGTATTAAATTCATATCCATTCACAATGCCTCGTGTAACTAGTTAGGATACCAATGAGATTCCTTCCATTTGCTGCAATGGAAAAAGATAGTGCGTATCGTGGAGTCATGCCGATGATAAATTACGGTACTGTACCGTGGCTTGGGATTTCGTTCACAGCCAAGTTAGAAACAAAGAGATCTTTAGTCTATTGAGACGCAACACTGTATTCATGTTTCATGTTACAACTTTGAATCTAACAATAGGGGTTTTCCCCTTTTTTCTGGCAACAAAACTGAAACCTTTTTACAAGGAATCATGTCTGCATTAACCACAATACTTGTGGTCAGAATGCAAACAAAAACACACTGATAATATATGCATTGTCCTTGAAACTGATTGGTCCACACCAGAGACGGCTTTCCTTGGAACCTCGTCTCAAACGGTGCTAGACCAGAGGACGCCAAAAGGCGTACAGCTCAAAGACAATGCACTATCAAAGTAATGAGGGCTCGGGGTAAACATCTACATCATTTGACCTCCTTTTCCAGGACCGAAATATGACAATAGGGTTTCTCTCCTTTTTTCTGGCAACAAAACTGAAACCTTTTTACAAGGAATCATGTCTGCATTAACTTTGTATTACGTGATAACATTGAATAATTTACAGCTCTTTGTCAGCCCACGACTGGGTGAAGGGCCTCCCAATGCCATGTCAGATGTGGCGGTTGTTTGATGAGGCTTTGCCACGTCGGGCTCGTGTGGGTGTGGTGAGGTGTGGATGCGGGACCGGTTCGGACATCGTTCGCCACTGCCGTTTGCCGTGGCTGGGAATCAACCCATTTCACAGCACAGTGCGCTAACCACTGTGCCGTCACTCCACCCACTGAATTGTACGAATGATTAAAAGAAAGATACAATGTTGTGGGTACTGTAGGTGTTATTAATGAGTGTCAATTTAGCTATGGGTCCTGTGTGAATTTCCACGAAATAAGTTCAACGTACATAGATACAATCGGAAAATGTTGTTAAACCAAGGGCCATACTGCGCCTCATGGTATTGAGTTGCAGCGAGAGAGTATGGCCTGGAACCTGTATTCGTTGATTGGATCCTGTGAAGATGTGTACATGTGGAGCTCTTTGTGAACCCACTGCTGGGTGAGGGCCTCCTCCCTCAGGCCGTGCGGGTCGTGGGGGATTATTTGAGCAAACTTTTGCACGGTGGTTGGGTTGCATTGTGAAGGCGGGGCATGTGAACGTGAGAGCATTGTAAGTGCAGTACAATAGTGGATTTTGCTGCAGTGCCCTCGGTTACTCACCACGTAGACACTTGTTAGAAAAGTGTGCGGTCTGTGGACTAAATATTAGGACACTGAGTCACTTCCAGCAACACCGTCAGTCCATCAGACTCCATAAGTAAAACCACCAGTTCTGACGCTTCTATTCTGCTTATTCACACCTGGGTGGTCTGGTGTAGGGTTGTTCTACTGGTACATATTATTTACCTGAATGTTTGACATTTACCTTTCAAGCAACAGTTACAACATTTACTCTCAACCTCTTCCAAGATAAAAAAAAAGCAGAATTTTTTTTCTTTTTTCTTTTCTTCAGATACTGATTTTCCATTATAAACCGTACAAACACTTGCGGTGTGCCTGAGCAATGGCAAACGCCGGGACAGTGTTAGATAAATGACACTTTATTTAACGGGTGCCTTTTATGACTTTCAGACTTCCTTTCCGAGCCCCCCCCCACCACTCCCTAGCAACGTTTCCTTTGATGTGTTTTCTCATCGGCGACCTCCCCCCCCGCCACGCACCCACCCAGCCACCCAGCCAACCCCGTCTGCTCGTCACGAGCGCGTGCTCGGAGGCAGACGTGGGCCCAGGTCCCGAAGGAGGAGGGTACGTGCCCTCACGGCGGCGGTGGCGGCGTGGCACGCCAAAGGGCCGCCGCGCTCTTCCCCTTCAATAAACAACGAGGCCCCCCCCACCCCGGCCCTGCGTGGAAAAGCCCACGGGGCGTGAC
Organism: Lampetra planeri; assembly: GCF_965212315.1. Taxonomy (NCBI): domain Eukaryota; kingdom Metazoa; phylum Chordata; class Hyperoartia; order Petromyzontiformes; family Petromyzontidae; genus Lampetra; species Lampetra planeri. The sequence continues at coordinate 18,116,252 of NC_136109.1, read as the reverse complement.
CGATCGGCCGCAGACGGGCGCACCTGGTTTGATGGCAAAGCCATCGCAAAACAAAAACCAAACTCCCAACCACGCCGCCCACATCCGGACACGCGAATTAAGCGGTGACGTTGTCGAGCAGTCGCGTTTGACTCAATTATAGTGCATTATTGTTATTATATATGTGTGTGTGTAATAACCGCCACGACGGCCTGCAACGCCATGGGGAGGCCTTCATCCAGCAGTGGATTAACAAAAGGGATCTACCTGCACACGAACAACTGCAGGGCGTGTATTTTGACTGGTAATAAGAGTGGGAATCTTAAGCCTCAATTTGTTTTGTTAGACATTTGCTGGGATTTGCCGATGGACAGACACGCCCGGGCAATAGGAGTGTGACATTTTCATAAATTTCTGGGCCGAAAACAGAAATGAGCTTCGCTCGAGTTTTACTTCAGCAAGGCGACAGTTTTACCTGAATTAAGCTTTGGGATAATTTGGCTATAAGCCTTCAAAGGCTTTTTTATCATTATTGGGTAACGTACAAAGTTGAGGATCTATTTGTGTAAACGGTGATAAAAATTAGTCTTTGTCTTACTTCCCAATGAGGCATTGAGTAAATGCCCAAATACCCTCATTGTAAGAAAGTTCAAACTCATTCCAACAATTGTGCTCTGTACTCTGTTCCTGTTGGTTTCATCATCAATTCAACGTGACATCAGTGGTAACGCACGGTAATTGTACTTTGATAATATGACCCCTTTTTTTGTTCGTCCTGTAATTGCACTGCAGCAGCAAAATTAGTCTCAGAATCAGAATCGGTGACACATTTTTTTTCGTGCATCAGGCAACCCTCTGTTTTTCAACACTGAGTCACATTTGACCTCGGAGATACTTTTTTAGCCGAGTGCACATGCAATGCACATCAAACAGAGTTAGAATCAAAGCAAAGTGGATCACGGTGTAACCCTCCACGCCACTCTGCGCACATGTAGCTTCGCAGGGCTGATGAGCATGAAAGTCATATTTCATGGTGCAGCATTGTCAAAGAATACGACGGTAACGATGACGATGATACACGTTGACGCATATTATCCAATTGCTAAATAAATCAAGCACACACACAGCATAGATACAATCGTGTTCGCATTAATAATGTGGCACAGCACATACACTTGTGAATTCATGAATTGTTTCCTAAACTAATCTTGGACTCCTGGTACCATGTGCTGTCCCTGCAGAGGTTGAAACCTTAGTACTCGCTAGAATACAGCTTGTCCAACACTTCCAAAACTCAACATGTTCGTCAATAACGCTGCCTTAAAGGGAGAACATATATAATAAGAGACGTTTCAGGCAATGGCTCTTCTTCATAACACATCACGTGGACATTATATAAAAAAGCGCCATTGCCCGTGACATCGCTGATTATATTATTTTAAAGACAGTTACTGACAAAAATGTGAGTGTTTTGTGTGATTTGGGCTTGTGCACCACTCCCAGTGCAGTTTCCCCCCCAAACAATTGGCAAATATCCGATGCTGTCAATGGAGATTGTCACCACTGGCTCAGTACTGCCATCAAAGGACATGCACCACCCATGCTTGTTCTTAAGTAGACAGATAATCTAATTTTTTATTTACCATACAGTGTGTGTGTATATATATATACACACACACTAGCAGAAGTACCCGGCGTTGCCCGGGTGAAAAATATATTTCTTAATAACCTTACATATATACACAGATGGGCTGCCACCCCTGCCCCCCCCCCCCCCAGCCACGATCTCCTCGGCCGCTGTGCAGTAATATGTACGGCCTATAGTGTGGTGGGGTGTCGAGGCCTAGTACCGTGCAGAGCCTCCGGCCTCGCCTAAATTGCCCACTCGGCTGAGGCTGGGTACTAGGGCCGTTACCCCCCCCCCCCCCCGCGCTACAATAATACTGTCTAATCGCTATAATTGTATTATCTACCGACCCTATAATAGTAATTGCACACATTGGGGTGGGGGGGGGAGTGAAGAGGACGTGAAACTTTGATGAATTTACCTCAGAGTCGCGTGTTAATGCGTGCGCATATTTTTAACGGGAATTAAAAATGGCGTCCACCCCGCAGCGAATGCGTCGCTACCCGTTGCCAGGGGCAACCGCCATGGAAAACCAAACGGACCAATCGTGTCTCGCAAATCCCTCACATATCGTCCAATGAAACTGCGTATGGTCCGGCGACACACAGACACACACACAGACAGACAGACAGATTTGCGATTTTATATATATAGATTATATATACGTTATATATACATCTTTGGAGTAAAATTGTTTATCAAATAATGTTTTGGTCTACCATGCAAATGGTATCATTCAGCATTCCAACTGCTCAAATGTTGCTTTATTTGTATAGTTTTATAGTGTAGTGCTATCATCAGATGTATTGAAATTATCATCATCATTGTCAATTAATATTAATTAAGCAATAGTGGGGGAGGGAACTATCCGACGTATATTAAATATTGCAGTTAAGCAATTAAACAGTAAATAACTTAGCATTCAAGCTGCGTTGCACAATACTCAACGAAATTATCAAACGCGCCCTCGTAAAATGTAAACAGGCTCAATGTGGATTGCCGGTCAAGGTAGATATCCCATGACTTGCTGCACCTTTGTTGAACAGTGATGTCTAACCCTTTAAGTAAGCATGCTCATATAATGGAGAAGGGCCCGTTAGCGAGCTGCTGATGTAGTGCTGGACCGTCCGTTTCGTGTCATGTTTTTTTTGGTGTTGAACCCTAATGTTTAAAGACGGCATGGAATTCGTGCCAGGATCCACCTTCTGGTGAAGTGCTTTGCAGCCCAGGCTTGGCTGGCCAGGGCTTTTGGCGTCCTCGTGTTTTTGAGACCCCCCCTCCCCCAAGGGGCTGCAAGATGATATCCCCTTGATGAGCACAAGCCCTGAGTAGTGTCGCAAGGACCCCACCCTCCCGATGATAAGTCGACATCCACCACTCCCCCAGCCTTATCCTCACCCTCATCCCAACCCCTCCCATTCCCCCCCCCCCTCCTCCGCCACCAGCCCATGCATTGGCGTCAACCCTCAATACCCTGAGCATGAAGCCACAAGCACCGCTGACGTCCGCTCTCAGCGAGTGACGCACGCGTCGTGAACAGAGGTGAGTGGTGCGAGTGTGTCCAGCCACGTGGCTGTGTGCGGTATCATCCTCATGACACGTTTCGGTCTGCCGAGGGCTCAGACTTTAGATGATCCGTTGATGTATGTTATCCTCTGTGCATGAAACAATTGTGGACGAGCACATGCCTTTCTCTCCAATTCAACTGTACAGAGTCTCCCTCTCTCTCTCTCTTCAAGACACATGCAGCAGTCTTCTAAAGAACGCGCCCTATGTCGGCAATTTTGGCGAAGGGTCCCCTGGGATGGGAGTGAAGAAAAGACCCATCCAGTACAGCAATTAGCATGTGCCCTGGCTGGGCTTGGGTTGCACAAAGTGCAGCGACCTGTGAACTTTAGCGAAGTCACTGGCGGTGTGCATAGGCTGTTGCAGTCCACATCTTTATATGTAATGCCCTGTGGGCTGTGTGCCCGCTTAAGCTGATTTGGCTGCCTCTTAGGGTGGGGTGAGTGTGGCTTGATAGGTTGGTTCGGGGGTGTTGGCTAAGTATAATCTGTGATTTTGCATGAACTGGCCTGTACAGCTATACAAAGCCCCTATGTGTCCTGGGACCCTTGTAATTTGCTGTCATGAATATTGAATTTCTAAGTTAAATTAGCTGATTAAAGAGTGATGAACACATTATAAATAAACTACGATGAATTACAATAGATACATGTGAAAATAATGTTTTATATATATATATTTTACTTTGACCATTCAATGCACTGGACTAAATTTGAAAAATATCCAGGGTATTATTCACATATTGCTGAATTATATGGTGCAAAAGTGATACTTAGAAGAGGTCATTCTCTGAGCTTATTTCTGGATGTGCATAATAATCATTTAAAGAAGCTGAGTTTCACATTGCTAAAAACAATGCTAATGGAGGTAGCACTGCGACTACTGAAAGAGCATTTAACAAAGCTTATAACAATTCTTAATAAGGAAACGTGAAATCTCAGAAAAGTGGTGTTTTTTCTGCAATTATCGCAACAAAACCATTACTGAAGCTATGCTAATCTTGACAAGCTGGTATTTAAGTGCATATTAACTCTGTATAAATGCACTTGAGTGTGTTTGTCATTCTGGGATAGGAACTGCCATCTTGCCCTCGTGGTTGACACTTATCTTGACAGAGGCCCCTGACAACAAAAACCGTCCAGTGGATTTATTTTTCAGGGACAGATTAAAAACTCGGTTTGTGTTTTTTTAGTCACGCATGACTGTGGTCGGGCTTGTGCTTGCAGCGACGCCTATTATGGGCTGCGGTGTGAGTGCAGAGCTTTATGACATTTCTGCTGCCCGCGTGTCACGGGGGAGAAGACAAAGTTATTGCCAGCACTCCCAGTTGTACAGGCAACTTGAAGAATTCCAATAGGGTTCAAAATAAGGAGGTGACTGAGTGGCTCAAGGGAGGGTGGCGAAGACCCACATCAGACTGAGCTTCGGCTCTGAGTGACCGCTTGGAGTTAAAGGGTCACTTTTTTTGTGGTGACTGCATCAACACCAAGAAGGATGACTGCAACTAATTTGGTTTGCACTTCACTCTGAAAAGACATTAATTGGTAATAGCTACACAGTGAACTGGGCAATTTTCTGCTCAGCTGAAAAGCCCTCTCAGTGAATGCAGCTAAAACGAGTGAATGGATAATTTACACGGAGATATGTCTTGGTGGTACTGTGGCCTTTTTGAGACGTGCTAGCTCCGGTGGATGTTGGAGTCAGCAGATATCCTTTAAAGTGTTGGCGTGCACAGAATAGCTTTGATGCGTTAAGGATGTACCACCCATTGAAAAACACAGTGGTGCTTTGAGAATTATATATCACCATCATCTTAATGATACACAATTCACAACACAGACATAATTTGTGAAACATCCAAACTATGTAAGGTATATAAGTGTAGCCTTTAGTTTAACGTTAATATGCAACATTCCAAATATCAATAGAGTGAAAAAAATAGAATCTGAGCATTATAAACAAAACCAGCAATCACGTATGTATACTGTAATGGCCATTGTCTCATTGGGTCACGGTGTAGCCAGTGCGTTTGACTCACAACTCAGAAAATTTGGGGTTCAAATCCTGACGCGGGATCGACTCAGTCATCCACAATCCCCCTCTTCTGGAAGTCGACTGTGATTGTCCTCGCCATAGAAATGTCAAATTTGGCGCACTGGCTCATGGCCATGAGCAGAAAACACATTCCTGCTGCGGAGGGAGCTGGTAGGAACGTTGGGTTGCTCGGTCAATAGCCAGGGTCAACGGCGGCATGGTGTATTCCGCAAATATGCCCGACTGTGAGGGTGGGCATAAGCCGGCGTGAGTAGGTTAAACGTTGAGTTTTATAAGGGCACCACGGGGTGACCAGCCCCTCCCCACCCAGCCCCACCCCTCCCACCCCCACCCAGCCCCACCCTCCCCACCCAGCCCCTCCCCACCCTCCCCTCCCCACCCAGCCCCTCCCCACCCTCCCCACTCAGCCCTCCCCACCCTCCCCTTTCCACCCAGCCCCACCCCTCCCATTTTTGGATGCAGGACGGACGGACACAATAATCCCCTGTGGGCTGGTGGAACCAGGTGGTTCCTACCAGTATAAGCGCTGCTCCTCTGCTACTTTTAATTTGGAGATACGTTCACCTGTGACTTATTTTTCATCCATAACAATAGAAGGTAGCTGCACATCTTTTAACACGTAACGATGGGTGTGCCTGTTGGTTGAAATTAATTATTCCACTATTGACGCATACATGAACAGCCATGTTTACAATTAGATTATTGGCAATATAAATTGTGTGCAAATGATATCCTGAGCTAGAACCAACAAATAACACGACAAATGTGATGGTAGATAGGAGACAACCACTACTCCTAACTTTAATCAGGACTGTGCATTGTGACAATTCATCGGATCTCTTGGGGGCCGTGAATCATTACGTGTAACGACATTATCATCTCTGTCTTGGAAAAGGTCGCAGCGTCCTCGCATCGTTTCTCTATCTCAGTTTAACACGTAGGCTTTCGCGACCAATATTATTCATAATCAACGTTTTTGGGTTCAGATCGCGTTATTTATAAATGTGTCGTAATCCTCCACCACCCGACACGGCCAATCAGTAAAAAAGTGTCACGTTGACAACAGACAAATAGTTCACTGCTTTAGCCCACCAGTGTGTTGAAGCGTGAAACCACAACATTTACTATTTTTGAGTACAATGTTTCGCTGGTAATTGCATCCAGCATCATCGGGCAATTCGCCAGAATGGTGAGGCTCTGCTCTGGCTCCCGGTCTTATATAGAGCAGCAGCAGCAGCAGGGTGACGTCATCATTAACTCATCAACTATCTCAAGCCGACGAGCCCCTTGCTCGCTACTTAGCAGGCGACGTGGATGCGTGTCGGGGAGCGAGCGTGGAATCTGCGCTATCTCTCACGCTCTGATCACGTGCCACAGAAAACCAGCTGTTCCACGCGATCCTCTCGCATCAACGCGCCTTTCTGCCGGGATGGGACAACTGCTTGCTGTCGCGCGCTATTTGGCACGCGACAGCAAATGCGTACAGCCAGGCGCTCGAACAATGGTTGGTTGTCTTGTAAGTCACAAGTGTCCCATGCATTTCGGCAGATAACGCCTGCCGTTCAACAAATCAATTTATACCGTTTGTGATTTGACGACGGATATTTTGACGAAATTATTTTTGCATCTCAAATGATTCATGTAATCACAGACATGCAATATGCTGAAGACTAAAAGGTGGTACAGGTATTGTATTTACAGTTTATATGTGGTAGTTGATTTAAAACAATCTCATTGCGATAATTCATGCAGAAAATAAATAACATTTGACTTGTTATTAAAGTTTGTACTTTAGGTGTAAAATTGTCTGCTGTTTTGAATTCGTACTTAAAAGTGTATGGAATGAAAGTTTGCATGAACGTGTAGTACAGTCGTTGCAATTAGTCTAGAAGTGTGGATGATGGCGGACGTGACTGCAAGGTATATTCACTCCACTACCACGGCACAAGACTTGCAGGCTGATTGATGTGTTTGCAAAAATAAATTATTCCATATTTGGTTATTTTAAACGGCCACTTAGGAAGAAAATGCTATTGATTTATCTATTTTTATCACCATACATGTATATTGTCAGGGACTCCAATTTCTGCCAATCCTTGAATAAGGCCCTCGGCATTTATATCACTGGAGAGAAATTTCACACGTTGAAAAAAAAAATCGATCAGAGTAAATATCAGTTTGTCCTCCCTCTGTGCACTATCTCAGTATCACCAACCCACTTTAAAGCTCCTTGTGCTTTATAACGGGGGGAGGGGGGGGAGGCCAAAGTAAATATGACAGTTGCATTCAGTTAAGTCACACCTGCTACGAGCCTTTGGCTCATTCATCTAGAAATGCCTTTGCTTCAGCTCTGGCTGGCGAATGAGGACTCTCCGCCCCTGGCACGCTGGCACAGCAGCAGTTGCGCCATGGTCGGTGGCACTGTGCCCTCTTGTTTGGCCGCACACAATAAGCTCCCTATTCACAGAGGACAGGGCAGCACCCCACTGAGCTGGACGCAAATCAACAGAACGGAAGCAGGCCGAGTCCCTTTAGAAGCAGCGGCGGCGTGCTCGGAATAAGGAGTAATGCGGGTAAGGTGAGCGAGCGAGCGCTGTGTAATTCGTGCACTTTTAGCCGTCCAGAATTCAGGCTGAGAGGAGGGCCAGTGATTGAACTTGAATTTAAATCTTCATGCGTGAAGAGTGGGTGTGGGTGTTGGTTTTTTGACGTAAAACAGGGCAGTTCATTAATGATGTTGGGCCGATTGCCTTTTCTGTTTGTAATAATAATAAAAACGGGTAAAGGAGGGTGTGTTATGGATTATTGCGTCGTAAGACTGTGAAGAGATGGTGACGGCTTGGAGAGGCCTGCATCCAGGAATGGTCAGATCATGGCTGATGATACCGTTGCTGAAAGAGGGTTTATTTAGTGAAATAAAAAAAATATTGCAAGGTTATCACCCATAGGACCCTCAATACAAACCAACGTATCGCAATATCATTTCTTTAGACAAGGCAATCCTAATCTGGTCGTGATGCCAATTAATCTCATCAGCGTGGCGTTAGCCTGCTGAATGAATGATAATGGGTAGTTAGAGGCAGCAACCAACCACGAGATATACGGAGCTGAGAAATGTGGTGCCTATCTGTATTTCTACGAGTTGTCCTTTGTAATCAGCATTAAAAACGTGTTGCTAATAGTCATAATAATGTTGTTGTGACAGTGTCTGCTGAACTGAAGATCTGGTGAACTGATCATGTCATCCATGTGCTTTAAATATCCTGGCTCACCGGTGGCATATGTTAGTCGTAAGTGTGCGTCAGACCTTAATTCAATGTTGTATCATCTCACATTTGAATCCTTGTGACATAGCGTCCTGGCTTTGGTATTTATAGCTTCTCCAAGTCGGACCATTGATATTGGCCTTGTTCTTTTCCCGTAAACGGTGGCAATTCTTCAAACGATGAAGGCTGGCTTGACCTGCTTCGCAATTATTCGTAGCTAGGATGGTGTGAGAATGACATGCCAAGTGCTGCATGCTGCCAGCCTTATTCACCTAGCCAAGGTTTAAACTCCTTAACCGAACCCAGATTTGTAAGGTAAGTACGGCACTGTATGTGGTTTTCAAATAGAGACTTAAATGTATTACTACTCTACCAGCTTGTTGTCCTTCCCCCGCGCCTCCGCTTAGCTACGTACAGTGCAAAATAAGTCCAACATACGTTTACAAATGGTTAAGTGAGTAGTCTCTTTTAAGCCATTAGACTGAAGTTAAAAAATCACCTTTCATATACTTAACCATTTAATTATTCAAAAGTTAAACACCGCAAATGTATTGTTTATAATTTACAGTGTGGCTTATTACTTGTAATTATTCATACATTTTTACCTTAGATGGCATAAAACTACCCCAGAAGTCATGACCAAACATCTCATGAATCGGGAAATCGGCAAGGAAATGTAACTTGCGTCTACGAACTGATTAAGCTAAAAATATTGTTAATAAATACATTCTAATAGTTTGAACAAATAATTACAAAAATAAATGATGTGCAAAAAAGCTGATGGGAGTGTTTCCATTTCCTTCAAAAATGTCGACGAATAGTTTCTTTATTAAACATTGCCACACTTCCACGTGTGCACGTCAAAAATGGGCACCATTTTTCTTTCTTTGCCACGGCGTCACCACGACAACCCTGTCGATCACATGGGACCTCGCGCAGCCAGTCACGGCTCTCTTGCACGTGTAACGAGAAATAGCGTCATCATGATTTTGAACATACTTGAGTTTCAGATCCAAGCCTAACTTCATTTCCCCTGTGGTGCGGGTCACGTTCGACTTTCCAAGAAGGCTATAAACATCACTTACTGTAAGCAACGTTAGTGCAGAAAAGCTGCGTCATCTTAACATTACAGTATATGTGTTGTGCTTTAAAGTGTATGGTCAGTAAACAACGTGTGTGGAAATGATCATTTCAATGCGGTACCGTACTCTGTATTCTACAAAAGGGGCCGTCCATAAATGACGTCACGCACCTGGGGGGGGGGTCAGACATTTGTGACGAGGGGGGGTTTTAGAAATGTGACGTCACATAAAAATGCGCAAATTTAAATATAGACAACACGTTATACTTAATTAAATAGACTTTTTAATAAATGTTTTCTCCTACAGCATCAGAGTGCAGCGCCACATTCAATACGCTCTACAATGACAATAGTTTAAAGCGATTTGGGGGGGGGGGGGCAGAGCTTTGTGACGTCATATTTGAGGGGGGTCTTACTTTTTGTGACGCCGTGTGACGAGGGGGGGGGGGGGTCAAAAATCGTCAAAAATCGCGTGACGTCATTTATGGACGGCCCCAAAGGCGCTGCTGTATTTAAGGGTTATCTTTAGAGATTGCTCGGTAGTTCAGAGGTGACGGTACCACGTAGTTACCAAACAGTGCACAATTTGGTTTTGCACTGATTTGGTAATTTTCTCGGACTGATAATTTAAATATCTCAATTTAAATATGATCGTCATGCGACACACTCTTAGCA